>NW_027192658.1:0-1233250 GCF_949987515.2 Delphinus delphis
TGTCATCAGGCCCTTAGCAGCACAATGAGTGGATTCAGGTACGATGTTTCTAACTGAAATAAGTCACACAGAAAAAGAAACATCATAAGATATCACTAATACACGGAATGTAAACTTGGCTACACAGGAACTGAATTCCAAAACAGAACAGGGTCTAAAATTTAGAAAACCAACTTATGCTTGCTTAAGGGTAAAGGTGAGTTGGGGTGCTGCATAAAACCAGAGATTGAAATGAGCACAGATAAAGTTCCTTAAGTCAAATATGGAATAGACAAGAGCTACTCCTTGCTCAACGAAATGGACTCAACACCGCATATTAAACGCCTAAGAATGTACCTGACTAGTAAGTATCTTAAAACCTATGGATTGCTATGTCTCCGAAAGAGAATCAAGCATGTGTACAGGGGCATAAACGCAGCAGTGATAGGATTGGAGAGGTTCGGTGAGCAAATGAAGACCCTTTGAAGTCATATTGCATGGTACCCATTCCACGGGTCTCAACTCTCCAGGTTTAAGGTATTCTTCCTTCAGCTAAAACATGCATGTGGAACCCAGAGTATGATCAACCATGTGAACGGGAGACGTGTTGAAATATGTCTCAGTTTTCCTCCCCTGGTACTCGGGTGCAACATTCCAGACGCTTTACTAACACTCTCCCGACTTGGAGAGTCAGTCCCTTTAACCTCCTGTTTGGCCCAGTTTGCAATTTCTGTGGAAGATGAACAGGAATAGCGAGAACCAATGAGAGACTAGCTGGAGGTGTCTGGACGGGCAAATTTAACTCTCATTTCCCACCAGGAAGAGGAAATTACCAAAGGCTCAGCGTGCCGTGCCGGAACAAGATTAGGGCCTGAAGCCATCCTGCGGTGTTGCGGCCAGGTCACAAGAAAGCGAGTTGAAGAAAGGAGCTCAGGGGCACTGTACTTCACAAACCTGCAGAGTTATAAATGACAGCTATCGTCCAAAAATAGACTGAAGTAAGGCTGCCAAGAGGACTTGAAAGCGGGGCAGAATTGCAGGAAACCGATTTCAGGAGGTAGACTGGAATTGCATTGAAAGCATAGGAAAAGAGGCAGAACGTCCACAATGATGCACTTGGCCAAAAAGGGCGTATGCGTTTTTTCCTGAATATATTCAGGAAAAAACGCATACGCCCTTTTTGGCCAACCAAGCAAGCTTGCAAAGGAAATCTGCACTACAATGAAGTCTCACTTCCCCCCGGTCAAAAGGGCCATCTGAAAAAAGTGTAAAATCCAGAAAGGCAGGACAGGCCATGGAGAACTGGGAGCCTTGTTATGCTGATGGGCGGGATGTAAATTGCCAACAACCACTCGGGAGAAGTGTATGGTGTTTCCTGAAACATCTAAAAAACAAAGCAACAGAACCTAGGGCACTTCCACTTATGGTCCTATAGATTAGGGAAATTAAAATCAAAAAGACACAGCCACCCAAATGTTTGGAACGGCTCTGTTTACAAGAACCTCGTTTACAGTACAAGTTCAACATCGCAGAAAGTGAAAAATGGATAAAGAAGTTGTGGTATTTACTTACAAAGCAATATCACTCAGCAATGAAATCTGTGTCATCAGGCCCTTAGCAGCACAATGAGTGGATTCAGGTATGATGATTCTAACTGAAGTAAGTCACACAGAAAAGAAACATCATGAGATATTAGTAATACACGGAATGTAAACTTGGCTACACAGGAACTGAATTACAGAACAGAACAGGGTCTCAAATTTAGAAAACCAACTTATGTTTGCTTAAGGGGAAAGGTGAGTTGGGGTGCTCCATAAAACCAGAGATTGAAATGAGCACAGATAAAGTTCCTTAAGCCAAATATGGAATCGACAAGAGCTACTCCTTGCTCAACGAAATGGACTCAACACCCCATATTAAACGCCTAAGAATGTACCTGACTAGTAAGTATCTTAAAACCTATGGATTGCTATGTCTCCAAAAGAGAATCAAGCATGTGTACAGGGGCATAAACGCTGCAGTGATAGGATTGGAGAGGTTCGGTGAGCAAATGAAGACCCTTTGAAGTCATATTGCATGGTACCCATTCCACGGGTCTCAACTCTCCAGGTTTAAGGTATTCTTCCTTCAGCTAAAACATGCATGTGGATCCCAAGTATGATCAACCATGTGAACGGGAGACGTGTTCAAATATGTCTCAGTTTTCCTCCCCTGGTACTCGGGTGCAACATTCCAGACGCTTTACTAACACTCTCCCCACTTGGAGAGTCAGCGCCTTTAACCTCCTGTTTGGCCCAGTTTGCAATTTCTGCGGAAGATGAACAGGAATAGCGAGAACCAATGAGAGGCTAGCTGGAGGTGTCTGGACGGGCAAATTTAACTCTCATTTCCCACCAGGAAGAGGAAATAACCAAAGGCTCAGCGTGCCATGCCGGAAACAGATTAGGGCCTGAAGCCATCCTGCGGTGTTGCGGCCAGCTCAAAAGAAAGCGAGTTGAAGAAAGGAGCCCAGGGGCACTGTAATTCACAAACCTGCAGAGTTATAAATGACAGCTATCGTCCAAAAATAGACTGAAGTAAGGCTGCCAAGAGGACTTGAAAGCGGGGCAGAATTGCAGGAAACCGATTTCAGGAGGTAGACTGGAATTGCATTGAAAGCATAGGAAAAGAGGCAGAACGTCCACAATGATGCACTTGGCCAAAAAGGGCGTATGCGTTTTTTCCTGAATATATTCAGGAAAAAACGCATACGCCCTTTTTGGCCAACCAAGCAAGCTTGCAAAGGAAATCTGCACTACAATGAAGTCTCACTTCCCCCCGGTCAAAAGGGCCATCTGAAAAAAGTGTAAAATCCAGAAAGGCAACAGGCCATTGAGAACTTGGAGCCTTGTTATGCTGATGGGCGGGATGTAAATTGCCAACAGACACTTGGGAGAAGTGTATGGTGTTTCCTGAAACATCTAAAAAACAAAGCAACAGAGCCTAGGGCACTTCCACTTATGGTCCTATAGCTTAGGGAAATTAAAATCAAAAAGACACAGCCACCCCAAAGTTTGGAACGGCTCTGTTTACAAGAACCTCGTTTACAGTACAAGTTCAACATCGCAGAAAGTGAAAAATGGATAAAGAAGTTGTGGTATTCACTTACAAAGCAATATCACTCAGCAATGAAATCTATGTCATCAGGCCCTTAGCATCGCAATGAGTGGATTCAGGTATGATGATTCTAACTGAAATAAGTCACACAGAAAAAGAAACATCATAAGATATCACTAATACACGGAATGTAAACTTGCCTACACAGGAACTGAATTACAGAACAGAACAGGGTCTAAAATTTAGAAAACCAACTTATGCTTGCTTAAGGGTAAAGGTGAGTTGGGGTGCTGCATAAAACCAGAGATTGAAATGAGCACAGATAAAGTTCCTTAAGCCAAATATGGAATAGACAAGAGCTACTCCTTGCTCAACGAAATGGACTCAACACCCCATATTAAACGCCTAAGAATGTTCCTGACTAGTAAGTATCTTAAAACCTATGGATTGCTATATCTCCAAAAGAGAATCAAGCATGTGTACAGGGGCATAAACGCAGCAGTGATAGGATTGGAGAGGTTCGGTGAGCAAATGAAGACCCTTTGAAGTCATATTGCATGGTACCCATTCCACGGGTTTCAACTACCCAGGTTTAAGGTATTCTTCCTTCAGCTAAAACATGCATGTGGAACCTAGAGTATGATCAACCATGTGATCGGGAGACGTGTTCAAATATGTCTCAGTTTTCGTACCCTGGTACTCGGGTGCAACATTCCAGACGCTTTACTAACACTCTCCCGACTTGGAGAGTCAGTCCCTTTAACCTCCTGTTTGGCCCAGTTTGCAATTTCTGCGGAAGATGAACAGGAATAGCGAGAACCAATGAGAGGCTAGCTGGAGGTGTCTGGACGGGCAAATTTAACTCTCATTTCCCACCAGGAAGAGGAAATAACCAAAGGCTCAGCGTGCCGTACCGGAACCAGATTAGGGCCTGAAGCCATCCTGCGGTGTTGCGGCCAGGTCACAAGAAAGCGAGTTGAAGAAAGGAGCTCAGGGGCACTGTACTTCACAAACCTGCAGAGTTATAAATGACAGCTATCGTCCAAAAATAGACTGAAGTAAGGCTGCCAAGAGGACTTGAAAGCGGGGCAGAATTGCAGGAAACCGATTTCAGGAGGTAGACTGGAATTGCATTGAAAGCATAGGAAAAGAGGCAGAACGTCCACAATGATGCACTTGGCCAAAAAGGGCGTATGCGTTTTTTCCTGAATATATTCAGGAAAAAACGCATACGCCCTTTTTGGCCAACCAAGCAAGCTTGCAAAGGAAATCTGCACTACAATGAAGTCTCACTTCCCCCCGGTCAAAAGGGCCATCTGAAAAAAGTGTAAAATCCAGAAAGGCAGGACAGGCCATGGAGAACTGGGAGCCTTGTTATGCTGATGGGCGGGATGTAAATTGCCAACAACCACTCGGGAGAAGTGTATGGTGTTTCCTGAAACATCTAAAAAACAAAGCAACAGAACCTAGGGCACTTCCACTTATGGTCCTATAGATTAGGGAAATTAAAATCAAAAAGACACAGCCACCCAAATGTTTGGAACGGCTCTGTTTACAAGAACCTCGTTTACAGTACAAGTTCAACATCGCAGAAAGTGAAAAATGGATAAAGAAGTTGTGGTATTTACTTACAAAGCAATATCACTCAGCAATGAAATCTGTGTCATCAGGCCCTTAGCAGCACAATGAGTGGATTCAGGTATGATGATTCTAACTGAAGTAAGTCACACAGAAAAGAAACATCATAAGATATCAGTAATACACGGAATGTAAACTTGGCTACACAGGAACTGAATTACAGAACAGAACAGGGTCTCAAATTTAGAAAACCAACTTATGTTTGCTTAAGGGGAAAGGTGAGTTGGGGTGCTCCATAAAACCAGAGATTGAAATGAGCACAGATAAAGTTCCTTAAGCCAAATATGGAATCGACAAGAGCTACTCCTTGCTCAACGAAATGGACTCAACACCCCATATTAAACGCCTAAGAATGTACCTGACTAGTAAGTATCTTAAAACCTATGGATTGCTATGTCTCCAAAAGAGAATCAAGCATGTGTACAGGGGCATAAACGCTGCAGTGATAGGATTGGAGAGGTTCGGTGAGCAAATGAAGACCCTTTGAAGTCATATTGCATGGTACCCATTCCACGGGTCTCAACTCTCCAGGTTTAAGGTATTCTTCCTTCAGCTAAAACATGCATGTGGATCCCAAGTATGATCAACCATGTGAACGGGAGACGTGTTCAAATATGTCTCAGTTTTCCTCCCCTGGTACTCGGGTGCAACATTCCAGACGCTTTACTAACACTCTCCCCACTTGGAGAGTCAGCGCCTTTAACCTCCTGTTTGGCCCAGTTTGCAATTTCTGCGGAAGATGAACAGGAATAGCGAGAACCAATGAGAGGCTAGCTGGAGGTGTCTGGACGGGCAAATTTAACTCTCATTTCCCACCAGGAAGAGGAAATAACCAAAGGCTCAGCGTGCCATGCCGGAAACAGATTAGGGCCTGAAGCCATCCTGCGGTGTTGCGGCCAGCTCAAAAGAAAGCGAGTTGAAGAAAGGAGCCCAGGGGCACTGTAATTCACAAACCTGCAGAGTTATAAATGACAGCTATCGTCCAAAAATAGACTGAAGTAAGGCTGCCAAGAGGACTTGAAAGCGGGGCAGAATTGCAGGAAACCGATTTCAGGAGGTAGACTGGAATTGCATTGAAAGCATAGGAAAAGAGGCAGAACGTCCACAATGATGCACTTGGCCAAAAAGGGCGTATGCGTTTTTTCCTGAATATATTCAGGAAAAAACGCATACGCCCTTTTTGGCCAACCAAGCAAGCTTGCAAAGGAAATCTGCACTACAATGAAGTCTCACTTCCCCCCGGTCAAAAGGGCCATCTGAAAAAAGTGTAAAATCCAGAAAGGCAACAGGCCATTGAGAACTGGGAGCCTTGTTATGCTGATGGGCGGGATGTAAATTGCCAACAGACACTTGGGAGAAGTGTATGGTGTTTCCTGAAACATCTAAAAAACAAAGCAACAGAGCCTAGGGCACTTCCACTTATGGTCCTATAGCTTAGGGAAATTAAAATCAAAAAGACACAGCCACCCCAAAGTTTGGAACGGCTCTGTTTACAAGAACCTCGTTTACAGTACAAGTTCAACATCGCAGAAAGTGAAAAATGGATAAAGAAGTTGTGGTATTCACTTACAAAGCAATATCACTCAGCAATGAAATCTATGTCATCAGGCCCTTAGCATCGCAATGAGTGGATTCAGGTATGATGATTCTAACTGAAATAAGTCACACAGAAAAAGAAACATCATAAGATATCACTAATACACGGAATGTAAACTTGCCTACACAGGAACTGAATTACAGAACAGAACAGGGTCTAAAATTTAGAAAACCAACTTATGCTTGCTTAAGGGTAAAGGTGAGTTGGGGTGCTGCATAAAACCAGAGATTGAAATGAGCACAGATAAAGTTCCTTAAGCCAAATATGGAATAGACAAGAGCTACTCCTTGCTCAACGAAATGGACTCAACACCCCATATTAAACGCCTAAGAATGTTCCTGACTAGTAAGTATCTTAAAACCTATGGATTGCTATGTCTCCAAAAGAGAATCAAGCATGTGTACAGGGGCATAAACGCAGCAGTGATAGGATTGGAGAGGTTCGGTGAGCAAATGAAGACCCTTTGAAGTCATATTGCATGGTACCCATTCCACGGGTTTCAACTACCCAGGTTTAAGGTATTCTTCCTTCAGCTAAAACATGCATGTGGAACCTAGAGTATGATCAACCATGTGATCGGGAGACGTGTTCAAATATGTCTCAGTTTTCGTACCCTGGTACTCGGGTGCAACATTCCAGACGCTTTACTAACACTCTCCCGACTTGGAGAGTCAGTCCCTTTAACCTCCTGTTTGGCCCAGTTTGCAATTTCTGCGGAAGATGAACAGGAATAGCGAGAACCAATGAGAGGCTAGCTGGAGGTGTCTGGACGGGCAAATTTAACTCTCATTTCCCACCAGGAAGAGGAAATAACCAAAGGCTCAGCGTGCCGTACCGGAACCAGATTAGGGCCTGAAGCCATCCTGCGGTGTTGCGGCCAGGTCACAAGAAAGCGAGTTGAAGAAAGGAGCTCAGGGGCACTGTAATTCACAAACCTGCAGAGTTATAAATGACAGCTATCGTCCAAAAATAGACTGAAGTAAGGCTGCCAAGAGGACTTGAAAGCGGGGCAGAATTGCAGGAACCCGATTTCAGGAGGTAGACTGGAATTGCATTGAAAGCATAGGAAAAGAGGCAGAACGTCCACAATGATGCACTTGGCCAAAAAGGGCGTATGCGTTTTTTCCTGAATATATTCAGGAAAAAACGCATACGCCCTTTTTGGCCAACCAAGCAAGCTTGCAAAGGAAATCTGCACTACAATGAAGTCTCACTTCCCCCCTGTCAAAAGGGCCATCTGAAAAAAGTGTAAAATCCAGAAAGGCAGGACAGGCCATGGAGAACTGGGAGCCTTGTTATGCTGATGGGCGGGATGTAAATTGCCAACAACCACTCGGGAGAAGTGTATGGTGTTTCCTGAAACATCTAAAAAACAAAGCAACAGAGCGTAGGGCACTTCCACTTATGGTCCTATAGCTTAGGGAAATTAAAATCAAAAAGACACAGCCACCCCAAAGTTTGGAACGGCTCTGTTTACAAGAACCTCGTTTACAGTACAAGTTCAACATCGCAGAAAGTGAAAAATGGATAAAGAACTTGTGGTATTTACGTACAATGCAGTATCACTCAGCAATGAAATCTATGTCATCAGGCCCGTAGCAGCATAATGAGTAGATTCAGGTACGATGATTCTAACTGAAATAAGTCACACAGAAAAAGAAACATCATAAGATATCAGTAATACACGGAATGTAAACTTGGCTACACAGGAACTGAATTCCAAAACAGAACAGGGTCTCAAATTTAGAAAACCAACTTATGCTTGCTTAAGGGGAAAGGTGAGTTGGGTTGCTGCATAAAACCAGAGATTGAAATGAGCACAGATAAAGTTCCTTAAGCCAAATATGGAATAGACAAGAGCTACTCCTTGCTCAACGAAATGGACTCAACACCGCATATTAAACGCCTAAGAATGTACCTGACTAGTAAGTATCTTAAAACCTATGGATTGCTATGTCTCCAAAAGAGAATCAAGCGTGTGTACAGGGGCATAAACGCAGCAGTGATAGGATTGGAGAGGTTCGGTGAGCAAATGAAGACCCTTTGAAGTCATATTGCATCGTACCCATTCCACGGGTCTCAACTCTCCAGGTTTAAGGTATTCTTCCTTCAGCTAAAACATGCATGTGGAACCCAGAGTATGATCAACCATGTGAACGGGAGACGTGTTCAAATATGTCTCAGTTTTCCTCCCCTGGTACTCGGGTGCAACATTCCAGACGCTTTACTAACACTCTCCCCACTTGGAGAGTCAGCGCCTTTAACCTCCTGTTTGGCCCAGTTTGCAATTTCTGCGGAAGATGAACAGGAATAGCGAGAACCAATGAGAGGCTAGCTGGAGGTGTCTAGACGGGCAAATTTAACTCTCATTTCCCACCAGGAAGAGGAAATAACCAAAGGCTCAGCGTGCCGTACCGGAACCAGATTAGGGCCTGAAGCCATCCTGCGGTGTTGCGGCCAGCTCAAAAGAAAGCGAGTTGAAGAAAGGAGCCCAGGGGCACTGTAATTCACAAACCTGCAGAGTTATAAATGACAGCTATCGTCCAAAAATAGACTGAAGTAAGGCTGCCAAGAGGACTTGAAAGCGGGGCAGAATTGCAGGAAACCGATTTCAGGAGGTAGACTGGAATTGCATTGAAAGCATAGGAAAAGAGGCAGAACGTCCACAATGATGCACTTGGCCAAAAAGGGCGTATGCGTTTTTTCCTGAATATATTCAGGAAAAAACGCATACGCCCTTTTTGGCCAAGCAAGCAAGCTTGCAAAGGAAATCTGCACTACAATGAAGTCTCACTTCCACCCGGTCAAAAGGGCCATCTGAAAAAAGTGTAAAATCCAGAAAGGCAGGACAGGCCATGGAGAACTGGGAGCCTTGTTATGCTGATGGGCGGGATGTAAATTGCCAACAACCACTGGGGAGAAGTATATGGTGTTTCCTGAAACATCTAAAAAACAAAGCAACAGAACCTAGGGCACTTCCACTTATGGTCCTATAGCTTAGGGAAATTAAAATCAAAAAGACACAGCCACCCCAAAGTTTGGAACGGCTCTGTTTACAAGAACCTCGTTTACAGTACAAGTTCAACATCGCAGAAAGTGAAAAATGGATAAAGAAGTTGTGGTATTTACTTACAAAGCAATATCACTCAGCAATGAAATCTATGTCATCAGGCCCTTAGCAGCACAATGAGTGGATTCAGGTACGATGTTTCTAACTGAAATAAGTCACACAGAAAAAGAAACATCATAAGATATCACTAATACACGGAATGTAAACTTGGCTACACAGGAACTGAATTCCAAAACAGAACAGGGTCTAAAATTTAGAAAACCAACTTATGCTTGCTTAAGGGTAAAGGTGAGTTGGGGTGCTGCATAAAACCAGAGATTGAAATGAGCACAGATAAAGTTCCTTAAGTCAAATATGGAATAGACAAGAGCTACTCCTTGCTCAACGAAATGGACTCAACACCGCATATTAAACGCCTAAGAATGTACCTGACTAGTAAGTATCTTAAAACCTATGGATTGCTATGTCTCCGAAAGAGAATCAAGCATGTGTACAGGGGCATAAACGCAGCAGTGATAGGATTGGAGAGGTTCAGTGAGCAAATGAAGACCCTTTGAAGTCATATTGCATGGTACCCATTCCACGGGTTTCAACTACCCAGGTTTAAGGTATTCTTCCTTCAGCTAAAACATGCATGTGGAACCTAGAGTATGATCAACCATGTGATCGGGAGACGTGTTCAAATATGTCTCAGTTTTCGTACCCTGGTACTCGGGTGCAACATTCCAGACGCTTTACTAACACTCTCCCGACTTGGAGAGTCAGTCCCTTTAACCTCCTGTTTGGCCCAGTTTGCAATTTCTGCGGAAGATGAACAGGAATAGCGAGAACCAATGAGAGGCTAGCTGGAGGTGTCTGGACGGGCAAATTTAACTCTCATTTCCCACCAGGAAGAGGAAATAACCAAAGGCTCAGCGTGCCGTACCGGAACCAGATTAGGGCCTGAAGCCATCCTGCGGTGTTGCGGCCAGGTCACAAGAAAGTGAGTTGAAGAAAGGAGCTCAGGGGCACTGTAATTCACAAACCTGCAGAGTTATAAATGACAGCTATCGTCCAAAAATAGACTGAAGTAAGGCTGCCAAGAGGACTTGAAAGCGGGGCAGAATTGCAGGAAACCGATTTCAGGAGGTAGACTGGAATTGCATTGAAAGCATAGGAAAAGAGGCAGAACGTCCACAATGATGCACTTGGCCAAAAAGGGCGTATGCGTTTTTTCCTGAATATATTCAGGAAAAAACGCATACGCCCTTTTTGGCCAACCAAGCAAGCTTGCAAAGGAAATCTGCACTACAATGAAGTCTCACTTCCCCCCGGTCAAAAGGGCCATCTGAAAAAAGTGTAAAATCCAGAAAGGCAGGACAGGCCATGGAGAACTGGGAGCCTTATTATGCTGATGGACGGGATGTAAATTGCCAACAGACACTCGGGAGAAGTGTATGGTGTTTCCTGAAACATCTAAAAAACAAAGCAACAGAGCCTAGGGCACTGCCACTTATGGTCCTATAGCTTAGGGAAATTAAAATCAAAAAGACACAGCCACCCCAAAGTTTGGGACACCTCTGTTTACAAGAACCTCGTTTACAGTACAAGTTCAACATCGCAGAAAGTGAAAAATGGATAAAGAAGTTGTGGTATTTACTTACAAAGCAATATCACTCAGCAATGAATTCTATGTCATCAGGCCCTTAGCATCACAATAAGTGGATTCAGGTATGATGATTCTAACTGAAATAAGTCACACAGAAAAAGAAACATCATAAGATATCAGTAATACACGGAATGTAACTTGGCTACACAGGAACTGAATTACAGAACAGAACAGGGTCTCAAATTTAGAAAACCAACTTATGCTTGCTTAAGGGGAAAGGTGAGTTGGGGTGCTGCATAAAACCAGAGATTGAAATGAGCACAGATAAAGTTCCTTAAGCCAAATATGGAATAGACAAGAGCTACTCCTTGCTCAACGAAATGGACTCAAAACCCCATATTAAACCCCTAAGAATGTACCTGACTAGTAAGTATCTTAAAACCTATGGATTGCTATGTCTCCAAAAGAGAATCAAGCGTGTGTACAGGGGAATAAACGTAGCAGTGATAGGATTGGAGAGGTTCGGTGAGCAAATGAAGACCCTTTGAAGTCATATTGCATGGTACCCATTACACGGGTCTCAACTCTCCAGGTTTAAGGTATTCTTCCTTCAGCTAAAACATGCATGTGGAACCCAGAGTATGATCAACCATGTGAATGGGAGACGTGTTCAAATATGTCTCAGTTTTCCTCCCCTGGTACTCGGGTGCAACATTCCAGACGCTTTACTAACACTCTCCCCACTTGGAGAGTCAGTCCCTTTAACCTCCTGTTTGGCCCAGTTTGCAATTTCTGCGGAAGATGAACAGGAATAGCGAGAACCAATGAGAGGCTAGCTGGAGGTGTCTGGACGGGCAAATTTAACTCTCATTTCCCACCAGGAAGAGGAAATAACCAAAGGCTCAGCATGCCGGGGCGGAACCAGATTAGGGCCTGAAGCCATCCTGCGGTGTTGCGGCCAGGTCACAAGAAAGCGAGTTGAAGAAACGAGCTCAGGGGCACTGTAATTCACAAACCTGCAGAGTTATAAATGAGAGCTATCGTCCAAAAATAGACTGAAGTAAGGCTGCCAAGAGGACTTGAAAGCGGGGCAGAATTGCAGGAAACCGATTTCATGAGGTAGACTGGAATTGCATTGAAAGCATAGGAAAAGAGGCAGAACGTCCACAATGATGCACTTGGCCAAAAAGGGCGTATGCGTTTTTTCCTGAATATATTCAGGAAAAAACGCATACGCCCTTTTTGGCCAACCAAGCAAGCTTGCAAAGGAAATCTGCACTACAATGAAGTCTCACTTCCCCCCGGTCAAAAGGGCCATCTGAAAAAAGTGTAAAATCCAGAAAGGCAGGACAGGCCATGGAGAACTGGGAGCCTTGTTATGCTGATGGGCGGGATGTAAATTGCCAACAACCACTCGGGAGAAGTGTATGGTGTTTCCTGAAACATCTAAAAAACAAAGCAACAGAGCCTAGGGCACTGCCACTTATGGTCCTATAGCTTAGGGAAATTAAAATCAAAAAGACACAGCCACCCCAAAGTTTGGGACCCCTCTGTTTACAAGAACCTCGTTTACAGTACAAGTTCAACATCGCAGAAAGTGAAAAATGGATAAAGAAGTTGTGGTATTTACTTACAAAGCAATATCACTCAGCAATGAAATCTGTGTCATCAGGCCCTTAGCAGCACAATGAGTGGATTCAGGTATGATGATTCTAACTGAAGTAAGTCACACAGAAAAAGAAACATCATAAGATATCAGTAGTACACGGAATGTAAACTTGGCTACACAGGAACTGAATTACAGAACAGAACAGGGTCTCAAATTTAGAAAACCAACTTATGCTTGCTTAAGGGTAAAGGTGAGTTGGGGTGCTGCATAAAACCAGAGATTGAAATGAGCACAGATAAAGTTCCTTAAGTCAAATATGGAATAGACAAGAACTACTCCTTGCTCAACGAAATGGACTCAACACCGCATATTAAACGCCTAAGAATGTACCTGACTAGTAAGTATCTTAAAACCTATGGATTGCTATGTCTCCGAAAGAGAATCAAGCATGTGTACAGGGGCATAAACGCAGCAGTGATAGGATTGGAGAGGTTCGGTGAGCAAATGAAGACCCTTTGAAGTCATATTGCATGGTACCCATTCCACGGGTTTCAACTACCCAGGTTTAAGGTATTCTTCCTTCAGTTAAAACATGCATGTGGAACCTAGAGTATGATCAACCATGTGAATGGGAGACGTGTTCAAATATGTCTCAGTTTTCCTACCCTGGTACTCGGGTGCAACATTCCAGATGCTTTACTAACACTCTCCCGACTTGGAGAGTCAGTCCCTTTAACCTCCTGTTTGGCCCAGTTTGCAATTTCTGCGGAAGATGAACAGGAATAGCGAGAACCAATGAGAGGCTAGCTGGAGGTGTCTGGACGGGCAAATTTAACTCTCATTTCCCACCAGGAAGAGGAAATACCCAAAGGCTCAGCGTGCCGTACCGGAACCAGATTAGGGCCTGAAGCCATCCTGCGGTGTTGCGGCCAGGTCACAAGAAAGCGAGTTGAAGAAAGGAGCTCAGGGGCACTGTAATTCACAAACCTGCAGAGTTATAAATGACAGCTATCGTCCAGAAATAGACTGAAGTAAGGCTGCCAAGAGGACTTGAAAGCGGGGCAGAATTGCAGGAAACCGATTTCAGGAGGTAGACTGGAATTGCATTGAAAGCATAGGAAAAGAGGCAGAACGTCCACAATGATGCACTTGGCCAAAAAGGGCGTATGCGTTTTTTCCTGAATATATTCAGGAAAAAACGCATACGCCCTTTTTGGCCAACCAAGCAAGCTTGCAAAGGAAATCTGCACTACAATGAAGTCTCACTTCCCCCCGGTCAAAAGGGCCATCTGAAAAAAGTGTAAAATCCAGAAAGGCAGGACAGGCCATGGAGAACTGGGAGCCTTGTTATGCTGATGGACGGGATGTAAATTGCCAACAGACACTCGGGAGAAGTGTATGGTGTTTCCTGAAACATCTAAAAAACAAAGCAACAGAGCCTAGGGCACTGCCACTTATGGTCCTATAGCTTAGGGAAATTAAAATCAAAAAGACACAGCCACCCCAAAGTTTGAGACACCTCTGTTTACAAGAACCTCGTTTACAGTACAAGTTCAACATCGCAGAAAGTGAAAAATGGATAAAGAAGTTGTGGTATTTACTTACAAAGCAATATCACTCAGCAATGAATTCTATGTCATCAGGCCCTTAGCATCACAATGAGTGGATTCAGGTATGATGATTCTAACTGAAATAAGTCACACAGAAAAAGAAACATCATAAGATATCAGTAATACACGGAATGTAACTTGGCTACACAGGAACTGAATTACAGAACAGAACAGGGTCTCAAATTTAGAAAACCAACTTATGCTTGCTTAAGGGGAAAGGTGAGTTGGGGTGCTGCATAAAACCAGAGATTGAAATGAGCACAGATAAAGTTCCTTAAGCCAAATATGGAATAGACAAGAGCTACTCCTTGCTCAACGAAATGGACTCAACACCGCATATTAAATGCTTAAGAATGTACCTGACTAGTAAGTATCTTAAAACCTATGGATTGCTATGTCTCCAAAAGAGAATCAAGCATGTGTACAGGGGCATAAACGCAGCAGTGATAGGATTGGAGAGGTTCGGTGAGCAAATGAAGACCCTTTGAAGTCATATTGCATGGTACCCATTACACGGGTCTTAACTCTCCAGGTTTAAGGTATTCTTGCTTCAGCTAAAACATGCATGTGGAACCCAAGTATGATCAACCATGTGAACGGGAGACATGTTCAAATATGTCTCAGTTTTCCTCCCCTGGTACTCGGGTGCAACATTCCAGACGCTTTACTAACACTCTCCCCACTTGGAGAGTCAGCGCCTTTAACCTCCTGATTGGCCCAGTTTGCAATTTCTGCGGAAGATGAACAGGAATAGCGAGAACCAATGAGAGACTAGCTGGAGGTGTCAGGACGGGCAAATTTAACTCTCATTTCCCACCAGGAAAAGGAAATAACCAAAGGCTCAGCGTGCCGTGCCGGAACCAGATTAGGGCCTGAAGCCATCCTGCGGTGTTGCGGCCAGGTCACAAGAAAGCAAGTTGAAGAAAGGAGCTCAGGGGCACTGTAATGCACAAACCTGCAGAGTTATAAATGACAGCTATCGTCCAAAAATAGACTGAAGTAAGGCTGCCAAGAGGACTTGAAAGCGGGGCAGAATTGCAGGAAACCAATTTCAGGAGGTAGACTGGAATTGCATTGAAAGCATAGGAAAAGAGGCAGAACGTCCACAATGATGCACTTGGCCAAAAAGGGCGTATGCGTTTTTTCCTGAATATATTCAGGAAAAAACGCATACGCCCTTTTGGGCCAACCAAGCAAGCTTGCAAAGGAAATCTGCACTACAATGAAGTCTCACTTCCCCCCGGTCAAAAGGGCCATCTGAAAAAAGTGTAAAATCCAGAAAGGCAGGACAGGCCATGGAGAACTGGGAGCCTTGTTATGCTGATGGGCGGGATGTAAATTGCCAACAACCACTCGGGAGAAGTGTATGGTGTTTCCTGAAACATCTAAAAAACAAAGCAACAGAGCCTAGGGCACTGCCACTTATGGTCCTATAGCTTAGGGAAATTAAAATCAAAAAGACACAGCCACCCCAAAGTTTGGAATGGCTCTGTTTACAAGAACCTCGTTTACAGTACAAGTTCAACATCGCAGAAAGTGAAAAATGGATAAAGAACTTGTGGTACTTACGTACAATGCAGTATCACTCAGCAATGAAATCTATGTCATCAGGCCCGTAGCAGCATAATGAGTAGATTCAGGTACGATGATTCTAACTGAAATAAGTCACACAGAAAAAGAAACATCATAAGATATCCCTAATACACGGAATGTAAACTTGGCTACACAGGAACTGAATTACAAAACAGAACAGGGTCTCAAATTTAGAAAACCAACTTATGCTTGCTTAAGGGTAAAGGTGAGTTGGGTTGCTGCATAAAACCAGAGATTGAAATGAGCACAGATAAAGTTCCTTAAGCCAAATATGGAATAGACAAGAGCTACTCCTTGCTCAACGAAATGGACTCAACACCCCATATTAAACCCCTAAGAATGTACCTGACTAGTAAATATCTTAAAACCTATGGATTGCTATGTCTCCGAAAGAGAATCAAGCATGTGTACAGGGGCATAAACGCAGCAGTGATAGGATTGGAGAGGTTCGGTGAGCAAATGAAGACCCTTTGAAGTCATATTGCATGGTACCCATTCCACGGGTTTCAACTACCCAGGTTTTAGGTATTCTTCCTTCAGCTAAAACATGCATGTGGAACCCAAGTATGATCAACCATGTGAACGGGAGACGTGTTCAAATATGTCTCAGTTTTCCTCCCCTGGTACTCGGGTGCAACATTCCAGATGCTTTACTAACACTCTCCCCACTTGGAGAGTCAGCGCCTTTAACCTCCTGTTTGGCCCAGTTTGTAATTTCTGCGGAAGATGAACAGGAATAGCGAGAACCAATGAGAGACTAGCTGGAGGTGTCTGGACGGGCAAATTTCACTCACATTTCCCACCAGGAAGAGGAAATAACCAAAGGCTCAGCATGCCGGGCTGGAACCAGATTAAGGCCTGAAGCCATCCTGCGGTGTTGCGGCCAGCTCAAAAGAAAGCGAGTTGAAGAAAGGAGCTCAGGGGCACTGTAATTCACAAACCTGCAGAGTTATAAATGACAGCTATCGTCCAAAAATAGACTGAAGTAAGGCTGCCAAGAGGACTTGAAAGCGGGACAGAATTGCAGGAAACCGATTTCAGGAGGTAGACTGGAATTGCATTGAAAGCATAGGAAAAGAGGCAGAACGTCCACAATGATGCACTTGGCCAAAAAGGGCGTATGCGTTTTTTCCTGAATATATTCAGGAAAAAACGCATACGCCCTTTTTGGCCAACCAAGCAAGCTTGCAAAGGAAATCTGCACTACAATGAAGTCTCACTTCCCCCCGGTCAAAAGGGCCATCTGAAAAAAGTGTAAAATCCAGAAAGGCAGGACAGGCCAAGGAGAACTGGGAGCCTTGTTATGCTGATGGGCGGGATGTAAATTGCCAACAACCACTCGGGAGAAGTGTATGGTGTTTCCTGAAACATCTAAAAAACAAAGCAACAGAACCTAGGGCACTTCCACTTATGGTCCTATAGCTTAGGGAAATTAAAATCAAAAAGACACAGCTACCCCAAAGTTTGGAACGGCTCTGTTTACAAGAACCTCGTTTACAGTACAAGTTCAACATCGCAGAAAGTGAAAAATGGATAAAGAAGTTGTGGTATTTACTTACAAAGCAATATCACTCAGCAATGAAATCTGTGTCATCAGGCCCTTAGCAGCACAATGAGTGGATTCAGGTATGATGATTCTAACTGAAGTAAGTCACACAGAAAAAGAAACATCATAAGATATCAGTAATACACGGAATGTAAACTTGGCTACACAGGAACTGAATTACAGAACAGAACAGGGTCTCAAATTTAGAAAACCAACTTATGCTTGCTTAAGGGGAAAGGTGAGTTGGGGTGCTGCATAAAACCAGAGATTGAAATGAGCACAGATAAAGTTCCTTAAGTCAAATATGGAATAGACAAGAGCTACTCCTTGCTCAACGAAATGGACTCAACACCGCATATTAAACGCCTAAGAATGTACCTGACTAGTAAGTATTTTAAAAACCTATGGATTGCCATGTCTCCGAAAGAGAATCAAGCATGTGTACAGGGGCATAAACGCAGCAGTGATAGGATTGGAGAGGTTCGGTGAGCAAATGAAGACCCTTTGAAGTCATATTGCATGGTACCCATTACACGGGTCTTAACTCTCCAGGTTTAAGGTATTCCTCCTTCAGCTAAAACATGCATGTGGAACCCAAGTATGATCAACCATGTGAACGGGAGACGTGTTCAAATATGTCTCAGTTTTCCTACCCTGGTACTCGGGTGCAACATTCCAGATGCTTTACTAACACTCTCCCCACTTGGAGAGTCAGCGCCTTTAACCTCCTGTTTGGCCCAGTTTGCAATTTCTGCGGAAGATGAACAGGAATAGCGAGAACCAATGAGAGACTAGCTGGAGGTGTCTGGACGGGCAAATTTAACTCTCATTTCCCACCAGGAAAAGGAAATAACCAAAGGCTCAGCGTGCCGTGCCGGAACCAGATTAGGGCCTGAAGCCATCCTGCGGTGTTGCGGCCAGGTCACAAGAAAGCAAGTTGAAGAAAGGAGCTCAGGGGCACTGTAATGCACAAACCTGCAGAGTTATAAATGACAGCTATCGTCCAAAAATAGACTGAAGTAAGGCTGCTAAGAGGACTTGAAAGCAGGGCACAATTGCAGGAAACCGATTTCAGGAGGTAGACTGGAATTGCATTGAAAGCATAGGAAAAGAGGCAGAACGTCCACAATGATGCACTTGGCCAAAAAGGGCGTATGCGTTTTTTCCTGAATATATTCAGGAAAAAACGCATACGCCCTTTTTGGCCAACCAAGCAAGCTTGCAAAGGAAATCTGCACTACAATGAAGTCTCACTTCCTCCCAGTCAAAAGGGCCATCTGTAAAAAGTGTAAAATCCAGAAAGGCAGGACAGGCCATGGAGAACTGGGAGCCTTGTTATGCTGATGGGCGGGATGTAAATTGCCAACAACCACTCGGGAGAAGTGTATGGTGTTTCCTGAAACATCTAAAAAACAAAGCAACAGAGCCTAGGGCACTTCCACTTATGGTCCTATAGCTTAGGGAAATTAAAATCAAAAAGACACAGCCACCCCAAAGTTTGGAATGGCTCTGTTTACAAGATCCTCGTTTACAGTACAAGTTCAACATCGCAGAAAGTGAAAAATGGATAAAGAACTTGTGGTAATTACGTACAATGCAGTATCACTCAGCAATGAAATCTATGTCATCAGGCCCGTAGCAGCATAATGAGTAGATTCAGGTACGATGATTCTAACTGAAATAAGTCACACAGAAAAAGAAACATCATAAGATATCAGTAATACACGGAATGTAAACTTGGCTACACAGGAACTGAATTCCAAAACAGAACAGGTTCTCAAATTTAGAAAACCAACTTATGCTTGCTTAAGGGGAAAGGTGAGTTGGGTTGCTGCATAAAACCAGAGATTGAAATGAGCACAGATAAAGTTCCTTAAGCCGAATATGGAATAGACAAGAGCTACTCCTTGCTCAACGAAATGGACTCAACACCGCATATTAAACGCCTAAGAATGTACCTGACTAGTAAGTATCTTAAAACCTATGGATTGCTATGTCTCCGAAAGAGAATCAAGCATGTGTACAGGGGCATAAACGCAGCAGTGATAGGATTGGAGAGGTTCAGTGAGCAAATGAAGACCCTTTGAAGTCATATTGCATGGTACCCATTCCACGGGTTTCAACTACCCAGGTTTTAGGTATTCTTCCTTCAGATAAAATATGCATGTGGAACCAAGAGTATGATCAACCATGTGATCGGGAGACGTGTTCAAATATGTCTCAGTTTTCCTCCCCTGGTACTCGGGTGCAACATTCCAGACGCTTTACTAACCCTCTCCCCACTTGGAGAGTCAGTGCCTTTAACCTCCAGTTTGGCACAGTTTGCAATTTCTGCGGAAGATGAACAGGAATAGCGAGAACCAATGAGAAGCTAGCTGGAGGTGTCTGGACGGCAAATTTAACTCTCATTTCCCAACAGGAAGAGGAAATAACCAAAGGCTCAGCGTGCCGTACCGGAACCAGATTAGGGCCTGAAGCCATCCTGCGGTGTTGCGGCCAGGTCACAAGAAAGCAAGTTGAAGAAAGGAGCTCAGGGGCACTGTAATTCACAAACCTGCAGAGTTATAAATGACAGCTATCTTCCAAAAATAGACTGAAGTAAGGCTGCCAAGAGGACTTGAAAGCGGGGCAGAATTGCAGGAAACCGATTTCAGGAGGTAGACTGGAATTGCATTGAAAGCATAGGAAAAGAGGCAGAACGTCCACAATGATGCACTTGGCCAAAAAGGGCGTATGCGTTTTTTCCTGAATATATTCAGGAAAAAACGCATACGCCCTTTTTGGCCAACCAAGCAAGCTTGCAAAGGAAATCTGCACTACAATGAAGTCTCACTTCCCCCCGGTCAAAAGGGCCATCTGAAAAAAGTGTAAAATCCAGAAAGGCAGGACAGGCCATGGAGAACTGGGAGCCTTGTTATGCTGATGGGCGGGATGTAAATTGCCAACAACCACTGGGGAGAAGTGTATGGTGTTTCCTGAAACATCTAAAAAACAAAGCAACAGAGCCTAGGGCACTGCCACTTATGGTCCTATAGCTTAGGGAAATTAAAATCAAAAAGACACAGCCACCCCAAAGTTTGGGACGCCTCTGTTTACAAGAACCTCGTTTACAGTACAAGTTCAACATCGCAGAAAGTGAAAAATGGATAAAGAAGTTGTGGTATTTACTTACAAAGCAATATCACTCAGCAATGAAATCTATGTCATCAGGCCCTTAGCATCACAATGAGTGGATTCAGGTATGATGATTCTAACTGAAATAAGTCACACAGAAAAAGAAACATTATAAGATATCAGTAATACACGGAATGTAAACTTGGCTACACAGGAACTGAATTACAGAACAGAACAGGGTCTCAAATTTAGAAAACCAACTTATGCTTGCTTAAGGGTAAAGGTGAGTTGGGGTGCTGCATAAAACCAGAGATTGAAATGAGCACAGATAAAGTTCCTTAAGTCAAATATGGAATAGACAAGAGCTACTCCTTGCTCAACGAAATGGACTCAACACCGCATATTAAACGCCTAAGAATGTACCTGACTAGTAAGTATCGTAAAACCTATGGATTGCTATGTCTCCAAAAGAGAATCAAGTATGTGTACAGGGGCATAAACGCAGCAGTGATAGGATTGGAGAGGTTCTGTGAGCAAATGAAGACCCTTTGAAGTCATATTGCATGGTACCCATTACACGGGTCTCAACTCTCCAGGTTTAAGGTATTCTTCCTTCAGCTAAAACATGCATGTGGAACCCAAGTATGATCAACCATGTGAATGGGAGACGTGTTCAAATATGTCTCAGTTTTCCTCCCCTGGTACTCGAGTGCAACATTCCAGACGCTTTACTAACACTCTCCCCACTTGGAGAGTCAGCGCCTTTAACCTCCTGTTTGGCGCAGTTTGCAATTTCTGCGGAAGATGAACAGGAATAGCGAGAACCAATGAAAGGCTAGCTGGAGGTGTCTGGACGGGCAAATTATTCCTGAATATATTCAGGAAAAAACGCATATGCCCTTTTTGGCCAACCAAGCAAGCTTGGAAAGGAAATCTGCACTACAATGAAGTCTCACTTCCCCCCGGTCAAAAGGGCCATCTGAAAAAAGTGTAAAATCCAGAAAGGCAGGACAGGCCAAGGACAACTGGGAGCCTTTTTATGCTGATGGGCGGGATGTAAATTGCCAACAGACACTCGGGAGAAGTGTATGGTGTTTCCTGAAACATCTAAAAAACAAAGCAACAGAGCCTAGGGCACTGCCACTTATGGTCCTATAGCTTAGGGAAATTAAAGTCAAAAAGACACAGCCACCCCAAGTTTGGGACGCCTCTGTTTACAAGAACCTCGTTTACAGTACAAGTTCAACATCGCAGAAAGTGAAAAATGGATAAAGAAGTTGTGGTATTCACTTACAAAGCAATATCACTCAGCAATGAAATCTATGTCATCAGGCCCTTAGCATCACAATGAGTGGATTCAGGTATGATGATTCTAACTGAAATAAGTCACACAGAAAAAGAAACATCATAAGATATCAGTAATACACGGAATGTAAACTTGGCTACACAGGAACTGAATTACAGAACAGAACAGGGTCTCAAATTTAGAAAAACAACTTATGCTTGCTTAAGGGGAAAGGTGAGTTGGGGTGCTGCATAAAACCAGAGATTGAAATGAGCACAGATAAAGTTCCTTAAGTCAAATATGGAATAGACAAGAGCTACTCCTTGCTCAACGAAATGGACTCAACACCGCATATTAAACGCCTAAGAATGTACCTGACTAGTAAGTATCGTAAAACCTATGGATTGCTATGTCTCCAAAAGAGAATCAAGCATGTGTACAGGGGCATAAACGCAGCAGTGATAGGATTGGAGAGGTTCGGTGAGCAAATGAAGACCCTTTGAAGTCATATTGCATGGTACCCATTACACGGGTCTCAACTCTCCAGGTTTAAGGTATTCTTCCTTCAGCTAAAACATGCATGTGGAACCCAAGTATGATCAACCATGTGATCGGGAGACGTGTTCAAATATGTCTCAGTTTTCCTCCCCTGGTACTCGGGTGCAACATTCCAGACGCTTTACTAACACTCTCCCCACTTGGAGAGTCAGTCCCTTTAACCTCCTGTTTGGCCCAGTTTGCAATTTCTGCGGAAGATGAACAGGAATAGTGAGAACCAATGAGAGGCTAGCTGGAGGTGTCTGGACGGGCAAATTTAACTCTCATTTCCCACCAGGAAGAGGAATTAACCAAAGGCTCAGCATGCCGGGCTGGAACCAGATTAGGGCCTGAAGCCATCCTGCGGTGTTGCGGCCAGGTCACAAGAAAGCGAGTTGAAGAAAGGAGCTCAGGGGCACTGTAATTCACAAACCTGCAGAGTTATAAATGACAGCTATCGTCCAAAAATAGACTGAAGTAAGGCTGCCAAGAGGACTTGAAAGCGGGGCAGAATTGCAGGAAACCGATTTCAGGAGGTAGACTGGAATTGCATTGAAAGCATAGGAAAAGAGGCAGAACGTCCACAATGATGCACTTGGCCAAAAAGGGCGTATGCGTTTTTTCCTGAATATATTCAGGAAAAAACGCATACGCCCTTTTTGGCCAACCAAGCAAGCTTGCAAAGGAAATCTGCACTACAATGAAGTCTCACTTCCCCCCGGTCAAAAGGGCCATCTGAAAAAAGTGTAAAATCCAGAAAGGCAGGACAGGCCATGGAGAACTGGGAGCCTTGTTATGCTGATGGGCGGGATGTAAATTGCCAACAACCACTCGGGAGAAGTGTATGGTGTTTCCTGAAACATCTAAAAAACAAAGCAACAGAACCTAGGGCACTTCCAATTATGGTCCTATAGCTTAGGGAAATTAAAATCAAAAAGACACAGCCACCCCAAAGTTTCGAATGGCTCTGTTTACAAGAACCTCGTTTACAGTACAAGTTCAACATCGCAGAAAGTGAAAAATGGATAAAGAAGTTGTGGTATTTACTTACAAAGCAATATCACTCAGCAATGAAATCTGTGTCATCAGGCCCTTAGCAGCACAATGAGTGGATTCAGGTATGATGATTCTAACTGAAGTAAGTCACACAGAAAAAGAAATATCATAAGATATCAGTAATACACGGAATGTAAACTTGGCTACACAGGAACTGAATTACAGAACAGAACAGGGTCTCAAATTTAGAAAACCAACTTATGCTTGCTTAAGGGTAAAGGTGAGTTGGGGTGCTGCATAAAACCAGAGATTGAAATGAGCACAGATAAAGTTCCTTAAGTCAAATATGGAATAGACAAGAGCTACTCCTTGCTCAACGAAATGGACTCAACACCGCATATTAAACGCCTAAGAATGTACCTGACTAGTAAGTATCTTAAAACCTATGGATTGCTATGTCTCCGAAAGAGAATCAAGCATGTGTACAGGGGCATAAATGCAGCAGTGATAGGATTGGAGAGGTTCGGTGAGCAAATGAAGACCCTTTGAAGTCATATTGCATGGTACCCATTACACGGGTCTCAACTCTCCAGGTTTAAGGTATTCTTCCTTCAGCTAAAACATGCATGTGGAACCCAAGTATGATCAACCATGTGAACGGGAGACGTGTTCAAATATGTGTCAGTTTTCCTCCCCTTGTACTCGGGTGCAACATTCCAGACGCTTTACTAACACTCTCCCCACTTGGAGAGTCAGCGCCTTTAACCTCCTGTTTGGCCCAGTTTGCAATTTCTGCGGAAGATGAACAGGAATAGCGAGAACCAATGAGAGACTAGCTGGAGGTGTCTGGACGGGCAAATTTAACTCTCATTTCCCACCAGGAAGAGGAAATAACCAAAGGCTCAGCGTGCCGTGCCGGAACCAGATTAGGGCCTGAAGCCATCCTGCGGTGTTGCGGCCAGCTCAAAAGAAAGCGAGTTGAAGAAAGGAGCTCAGGGGCACTGTAATTCACAAACCTGCAGAGTTATAAATGACAGCTATCGTCCAAAAATAGACTGAAGTAAGGCTGCCAAGAGGACTTGAAAGCGGGGCAGAATTGCAGGAAACCGATTTCAGGAGGTAGACTGGAATTGCATTGAAAGCATAGGAAAAGAGGCAGAACGTCCACAATGATGCACTTGGCCAAAAAGGGCGTATGCGTTTTTTCCTGAATATATTCAGGAAAAAACGCATACGCCCTTTTTGGCCAACCAAGCAAGCTTGCAAAGGAAATCTGCACTACAATGAAGTCTCACTTCCCCCCGGGCAAAAGGGCCATCTGAAAAATGTGTAAAATCCAGAAAGGCAGGACAGGCCATGGAGAACTGGGAGCCTTGTTATGCTGATGGGCGGGATGTAAATTGCCAACAACCACTCGGGAGAAGTGTATGGTGTTTCCTGAAACATCTAAAAAACAAAGCAACAGAGCCTAGGGCACTTCCACTTATGGTCCTATAGCTTACAGAAATTAAAATCAAAAAGACACAGCCACCCCAAAGTTTGGAACGGCTCTGTTTACAAGAACCTCGTTTACAGTACAAGTTCAACATCGCAGAAAATGAAAAATGGATAAAGAACTTGTGGTACTTACGTACAATGCAGTATCACTCAGCAATGAAATCTATGTCATCAGGCCCGTAGCAGCATAATGAGTGGATTCAGGTACGATGATTCTAACTGAAATAAGTCACACAGAAAAAGAAACATCATAAGATATCACTAATACACGGAATGTAAACTTGGCTACACAGGAACTGCATTCCAAAACAGAACAGGGTCTCAAATTTAGAAAACCAACTTATGCTTGCTTAAGGGGAAAGGTGAGTTGGGGTGCTGCATAAAACCAGAGATTGAAATGAGCACAGATAAAGTTCCTTAAGCAAAGTATGGAATAGGCAAGAGCTACTCCTTGCTCAACGAAATGGACTCAACACCCCATATTAAACGCCTAAGAATGTACCTGACTAGTAAGTATCTTAAAACCTATGGATTGCTATGTCTCCGAAAGAGAATCAAGCGTGTGTACAGGGGCATAAACGCAGCAGTGATAGGATTGGAGAGGTTTGGTGAGCAAATGAAGACCCTTTGAAATCATATTGCATGGTACCCATTCCACGGGTCTCAACTCTCCAGGTTTAAGGTATTCTTCCTTCAGCTAAAACATGCTTGTGGAACCCAAGTATGATCAACCATGTGAACGGGAGACGTGTTCAAATATGTCTCAGTTTTCCTCCCCTGGTACTCGGGTGCAACATTCCAGATGCTTTACTAACACTCTCCCGACTTGGAGAGTCAGTCCCTTTAACCTCCTGTTTGGCCCAGTTTGCAATTTCTGCGGAAGATGAACAGGAATAGCGAGAACCAATGAGAGACTAGCTGGAGGTGTCTGGACGGGCAAATTTAACTCTCATTTCCCACCAGGAAGAGGAATTAACCGAAGGCTCAGCATGCCGGGCCGGAACCAGATTAGGGCCTGAAGCCATCCTGCGGTGTTACGGCCAGGTCACAAGAAAGCGAGTTGAAGAAAGGAGCTCAGGGGCACTGTAATTCACAAACCTGCAGAGTTATAAATGACAGCTATCGTCCAAAAATAGACTGAAGTAAGGCTGCCAAGAGGACTTGAAAGCGGGGCAGAATTGCAGGAAACCGATTTCAGGAGGTAGACTGGAATTGCATTGAAAGCATAGGAAAAGAGGCAGAACGTCCACAATGATGCACTTGGCCAAAAAGGGCGTATGCGTTTTTTCCTGAATATATTCAGGAAAAAACGCATACGCCCTTTTTGGCCAACCAAGCAAGCTTGCAAAGGAAATCTGCACTACAATGAAGTCTCACTTCCCCCCAGTCAAAAGGGCCATCTGAAAAAACTGTAAAATCCAGAAAGGCAGGACAGGCCATGGAGAACTGGGAGCCTTGTTATGCTGATGGGCGGGATGTAAATTGCCAACAACCACTCGGGAGAAGTGTATGGTGTTTCCTGAAACATCTAAAAAACAAAGCAACAGAGCCTAGGGCACTGCCACTTATGGTCCTATAGCTTACGGAAATTAAAATCAAAAAGACACAGCCACCCCAAAGTTTGGAATGGCTCTGTTTACAAGAACCTCGTTTACAGTACAAGTTCAACATCGCAGAAAGTGAAAAATGGATAAAGAACTTGTGGTACTTACGTACAATGCAGTATCACTCAGCAATGAAATCTATGTCATCAGGCCCGTAGCAGCATAATGAGTGGATTCAGGTACGATGATTCTAACTGAAATAAGTCACACAGAAAAAGAAACATCATAAGATATCACTAATACACGGAATGTAAACTTGGCTACACAGGAACTGCATTCCAAAACAGAACAGGGTCTCAAATTTAGAAAACCAACTTATGCTTGCTTAAGGGGAAAGGTGAGTTGGGGTGCTGCATAAAACCAGAGATTGAAATGAGCACAGATAAAGTTCCTTAAGCCAAATATGGAATAGACAAGAGCTACTCCTTGCTCAACGAAATGGACTCAAAACCCCATATTAAACGCCTAAGAATGTACCTGACTAGTAAGTATCTTAAAACCTATGGATTGCTATGTCTCCAAAAGAGAATCAAGCGTGTGTACAGGGGCATAAACGCAGCAGTGATAGGATTGGAGAGGTTCGGTGAGCAAATGAAGACCCTTTGAAATCATATTGCATGGTACCCATTCCACGGGTCTCAACTCTCCAGTTTTAAGGTATTCTTCCTTCAGCTAAAACATGCATGTGGAACCCAGAGTATGATCAACCATGTGAACGGTAGACGTGTTCAAATATGTCTCAGTTTTCCTCCCCTGGTACTCGGGTGCAACATTCCAGACGCTTTACTAACACTCTCCCCACTTGGAGAGTCAGTCCCTTTAACCTCCTGTTTGGCCCAGTTTGCAATTTCTGCGGAAGATGAACAGGAATAGCGAGAACCAATGAGAGACTAGCTGGAGGTGTCTGAACGGGCAAATTTAACTCTCATTTCCCACCAGGAAGAGGAATTAACCAAAGGCTCAGCATGCCGGGCCGGAACCAGATTAGGGCCTGAAGCCATCCTGCGGTGTTACGGCCAGGTCACAAGAAAGCGAGTTGAAGAAAGGAGCTCAGGGGCACTGTAATTCACAAACCTGCAGAGTTATAAATGACAGCTATCGTCCAAAAATAGACTGAAGTAAGGCTGCCAAGAGGACTTGAAAGCGGGGCAGAATTGCAGGAAACCGATTTCAGGAGGTAGACTGGAATTGCATTGAAAGCATAGGAAAAGAGGCAGAACGTCCACAATGATGCACTTGGCCAAAAAGGGCGTATGCGTTTTTTCCTGAATATATTCAGGAAAAAACGCATACGCCCTTTTTGGCCAACCAAGCAAGCTTGCAAAGGAAATCTGCACTACAATGAAGTCTCACTTCCCCCCGGGCAAAAGGGCCATCTGAAAAAAGTGTAAAATCCAGAAAGGCAGGACAGGCCATGGAGAACTGGGAGCCTTGTTATGCTGATGGGCGGGATGTAAATTGCCAACAGACACTCGGGAGAAGTGTATGGTGTTTCCTGAAACATCTAAAAAACAAAGCAACAGAGCCTAGGGCACTGCCACTTATGGTCCTATAGCTTAGGGAAATTAAAATCAAAAAGACACAGCCACTCCAAAGTTTGGAACGGCTCTGTTTACAAGAACCTCGTTTACAGTACAAGTTCAACATCGCAGAAAGTGAAAAATGGATAAAGAACTTGTGGTACTTACGTACAATGCAGTATCACTCAGCAATGAAATCTATGTCATCAGGCCCGTAGCAGCATAATGAGTAGATTCAGGTACGATGATTCTAACTGAAATAAGTCACACAGACAAAGAAACATCATAAGATATCACTAATACACGGAATGTAAACTTGGCTACACAGGAACTGAATTCCAAAACAGAAAACGTTCTCAAATTTGAAAACAAACTTATGCTTGCTTAAGGGGAAAGGTGAGTTGGGTTGCTGCATAAAACCAGAGATTGAAATGAGCACAGATAAAGTTCCTTAAGCCAAATATGGAATAGACAAGAGCTACTCCTTGCTCAACGAAATGGACTCAACACCGCATATTAAACGCCTAAGAATGTACCTGACTAGTAAGTATCTTAAAACCTATGGATTGCTATGTCTCCGAAAGAGAATCAAGCATGTGTACAGGGGCATAAACGCAGCAGTGATAGGATTGGAGAGGTTCGGTGAGCAAATGAAGACCCTTTGAAGTCATATTGCATGGTACCCATTTCACGGGTTTCAACTACCCAGGTTTTAGGTATTCTTCCTTCAGCTAAAACATGCATGTGAACCCAAGTATGATCAACCATGTGAACGGGAGACGTGTTCAAATATGTCTCAGTTTTCCTCCCCTGGTACTCGGGTGCAACATTCCAGACGCTTTACTAACACTCTCCCCACTTGGAGAGTCAGCGCCTTTAACCTCCTGTTTGGCCCAGTTTGCAATTTCTGCGGAAGATGAACAGGAATAGCGAGAACCAATGAGAGGCTAGCTGGAGGTGTCTGGACGGGCAAATTTAACTCTCATTTCCCACCAGGAAGAGGAAATAACCAAAGGCTCAGCGTGCCGTACCGGAACCAGATTAGGGCCTGAAGCCATCCTGCGGTGTTGCGGCCAGGTCACAAGAAAGCGAGTTGAAGAAAGGAGCTCAGGGGCACTGTAATTCACAAACCTGCAGAGTTATAAATGACAGCTATCGTCCAAAAATAGACTGAAGTAAGGCTGCCAAGAGGACTTGAAAGCGGGGCAGAATTGCAGGAAACCGATTTCAGGAGGTAGACTGGAATTGCATTGAAAGCATAGGAAAAGAGGCAGAATGTCCACAATGATGCACTTGGCCAAAAAGGGCGTATGCGTTTTTTCCTGAATATATTCAGGAAAAAACGCATACGCCCTTTTTGGCCAACCAAGCAAGCTTGCAAAGGAAATCTGCACTACAATGAAGTCTCACTTCCCCCCGGTCAAAAGGGCCATCTGAAAAAAGTGTAAAATCCAGAAAGGCAGGACAGGCCATGGAGAACTGGGAGCCTTGTTATGCTGATGGGCGGGATGTAAATTGCCAACAACCACTCGGGAGAAGTATATGGTGTTTCCTGAAACATCTAAAAAACAAAGCAACAGAACCTAGGGCACTTCCACTTATGGTCCTATAGCTTAGGGAAATTAAAATCAAAAACACACAGCCACCCCAAAGTTTGGAACGGCTCTGTTTACAAGAACCTCGTTTACAGTACAAGTTCAACATCGCAGAAAGTGAAAAATGGATAAAGAAGTTGTGGTATTTACTTACAAAGCAATATCACTCAGCAATGAAATCTGTGTCATCAGGCCCTTAGCAGCACAATGAGTGGATTCAGGTATGATGATTCTAACTGAAGTAAGTCACACAGAAAAAGAAACATCATAAGATATCAGTAATACACGGAATGTAAACTTGGCTACACAGGAACTGAATTACAGAACAGAACAGGGTCTCAAATTTAGAAAACCAACTTATGCTTGCTTAAGGGTAAAGGTGAGTTGGGGTGCTGCATAAAACCAGAGATTGAAATGAGCACAGATAAAGTTCGTTAAGCCAAATATGGAAACAGACAAGAGCTACTCCTTGCTCAACGAAATGGACTCAACACCGCATATTAAACGCCTAAGAATGTACCTGACTAGTAAGTATCTTAAAACCTATGGATTGCTATGTCTCCGAAAGAGAATCAAGCATGTGTACAGGGGCATAAACGCAGCAGTGATAGGATTGGAGAGGTTCAGTGAGCAAATGAAGACCCTTTGAAGTCATATTGCATGGTACCCATTACACGGGTCTTAACTCTCCAGGTTTAAGGTATTCTTCCTTCAGCTAAGACATGCATGTGGAACCCAAGTATGATCAACCATGTGAACGGGAGACGTGTTCAAATATGTCTCAGTTTTCCTCCCCTGGTACTCGGGTGCAACATTCCAGACGCTTTACTAACACTCTCCCCACTTGGAGAGTCAGTCCCTTTAACCTCCTGTTTGGCCCAGTTTGCAATTTCTGCGGAAGATGAACAGGAATAGCGAGAACCAATGAGAGACTAGCTGGAGGTGTCTGAACGGGCAAATTTAACTCTCATTTCCCACCAGGAAGAGGAATTAACCAAAGGCTCAGCATGCCGGGCCGGAACCAGATTAGGGCCTGAAGCCATCCTGCGGTGTTACGGCCAGGTCACAAGAAAGCGAGTTGAAGAAAGGAGCTCAGGGGCACTGTAATTCACAAACCTGCAGAGTTATAAATGACAGCTATCGTCCAAAAATAGACTGAAGTAAGGCTGCCAAGAGGACTTGAAAGCGGGGCAGAATCGCAGGAAACCGATTTCAGGAGGTAGACTGGAATTGCATTGAAAGCATAGGAAAAGAGGCAGAACGTCCACAATGATGCACTTGGCCAAAAAGGGCGTATGCGTTTTTTCCTGAATATATTCAGGAAAAAACGCATACGCCCTTTTTGGCCAACCAAGCAAGCTTGCAAAGGAAATCTGCACTACAATGAAGTCTCACTTCCCCCCGGTCAAAAGGGCCATCTGAAAAAAGTGTAAAATCCAGAAAGGCAGGACAGGCCATGGAGAACTGGGAGCCTTGTTATGCTGATGGGCAGGATGTAAATTGCCAACAACCACTCGGGAGAAGTGTATGGTGTTTCCTGAAACATCTAAAAAACAAAGCAACAGAACCTAGGGCACTTCCAATTATGGTCCTATAGCTTAGGGAAATTAAAATCAAAAAGACACAGCCACCCCAAAGTTTGGAATGGCTCTGTTTACAAGAACCTCGTTTACAGTACAAGTTCAACATCGCAGAAAGTGAAAAATGGATAAAGAAGTTGTGGTATTTACTTACAAAGCAATATCACTCAGCAATGAAATCTGTGTCATCAGGCCCTTAGCAGCACAATGAGTGGATTCAGGTATGATGATTCTAACTGAAGTAAGTCACACAGAAAAAGAAATATCATAAGATATCAGTAATACACGGAATGTAAACTTGGCTACACAGGAACTGCATTCCAAAACAGAACAGGGTCTCAAATTTAGAAAACCAACTTATGCTTGCTTAAGGGGAAAGGTGAGTTGGGGTGCTGCATAAAACCAGAGATTGAAATGAGCACAGAAAGTTCCTTAAGTCAAATATGGAATAGACAAGAGCTACTCCTTGCTCAACGAAATGGACTCAACACCGCATATTAAACGCCTAAGAATGTACCTGACTAGTAAGTATCTTAAAACCTATGGATTGCTATGTCTCCAAAAGAGAATCAAGCATGTGTACAGGGGCATAAACGCAGCAGTGATAGGATTGGAGAGGTTCGGTGAGCAAATGAAGACCCTTTGAAGTCATATTGCATGGTACCCATTCCAAGGGTTTCAACTACCCAGGTTTTAGGTATTCTTCCTTCAGCTAATACATGCATGTGGAACCCAAGTATGATCAACCATGTGAACGGGAGACGTGTTCAAATATGTCTCAGTTTTCCTCCCCTGGTACTCGGGTGCAACATTCCAGACGCTTTACTAACACTCTCCCCACTTGGAGAGTCAGCGCCTTTAACCTCCTGTTTGGCCCAGTTTGCAATTTCTGCGGAAGATGAACAGGAATAGCGAGAACCAATGAGAGGCTAGCTGGAGGTGTCTGGACGGGCAAATTTAACTCTCATTTCCCACCAGGAAGAGGAAATATCCAAAGGCTCAGCGTGCCGTACTGGAACCAGATTAGGGCCTGAAGCCATCCTGCGGTGTTGCGGCCAGCTCAAAAGAAAGCGAGTTGAAGAAAGGAGCTCAGGGGCACTGTAATTCACAAACCTGCAGAGTTATAAATGACAGCTATCGTCCAAAAATAGACTGAAGTAAGGCTGCCAAGAGGACTTGAAAGCGGGGCAGAATTGCAGGAAACCGATTTCAGGAGGTAGACTGGAATTGCATTGAAAGCATAGGAAAAGAGGCAGAACGTCCACAATGATGCACTTGGCCAAAAAGGGCGTATGCGTTTTTTCCTGAATATATTCAGGAAAAAACGCATACGCCCTTTTTGGCCAACCAAGCAAGCTTGCAAAGGAAATCTGCACTACAATGAAGTCTCACTTCCCCCCGGTCAAAAGGGCCATCTGAAAAAAGTGTAAAATCCAGAAAGACAGGACAGGCCATGGAGAACTGGGAGCCTTGTTATGCTGATGGGCGGGATGTAAATTGCCAACAACCACTCGGGAGAAGTGTATGGTGTTTCCTGAAACATCTAAAAAACAAAGCAACAGAACCTAGGGCACTTCCACTTATGGTCCTATAGCTTAGGGAAATTAAAATCAAAAAGACACAGCCACCCCAAAGTATGGAACGGCTCTGTTTACAAGAACCTCGTTTACAGTACAAGTTCAACATCGCAGAAAGTGAAAAATGGATAAAGAAGTTGTGGTATTTACTTACAAAGCAATATCACTCAGCAATGAAATCTGTGTCATCAGGCCCTTAGCAGCACAATGAGTGGATTCAGGTATGATGATTCTAACTGAAGTAAGTCACACAGAAAAAGAAACATCATAAGATATCAGTAATACACGGAATGTAAACTTGGTTACACAGGAACTGAATTACAGAACAGAACAGGGTCTCAAATTTAGAAAACCAACTTATGCTTGCTTAAGGGTAAAGGTGAGTGGGGGTGCTGCATAAAACCAGAGATTGAAATGCGCACAGATAAAGTTCCTTAGGCCAAATATGGAATAGACAAGAGCTACTCCTTGCTCAACGAAATGGACTCAACACCGCATATTAAACGCCTAAGAATGTACCTGACTAGTAAGTATCTTAAAACCTATGGATTGCTATGTCTCCGAAAGAGAATCAAGCATGTGTACAGGGGCATAAACGCAGCAGTGATAGGATTGGAGAGGTTCGGTGAGCAAATGAAGACCCTTTGAAGTCATATTGCATGGTACCCATTACACGGGTCTTAACTCTCCAGGTTTAAGGTATTCTTCCTTCAGCTAAAACATGCATGTGGAATCCAAGTATGATCAACCATGTGAACGGGAGACGTGTTCAAATATGTCTCAGTTTTCCTCCCCTGGTACTCGGGTGCAACATTCCAGACGCTTTACTAACACTCTCCCCACTTGGAGAGTCAGCGCCTTTAACCTCCTGTTTGGCCCAGTTTGCAATTTCTGCGGAAGATGAACAGGAATAGCGAGAACCAATGAGAGACTAGCTGGAGGTGTCTGGACGGGCAAATTTAACTCTCATTTCCCACCAGGAAGAGGAAATAACCAAAGGCTCAGCGTGCCGTGCCGGAACCAGATTAGGGCCTGAAGCCATCCTGCGGTGTTGTGGCCAGCTCAAAAGAAAGCGAGTTGAAGAAAGGAGCTCAGGGGCACTGTAATTCACAAACCTGCAGAGTTATAAATGACAGCTATCGTCCAAAAATAGACTGAAGTAAGGCTGCCAAGAGGACTTGAAAGCGGGGCAGAATTGCAGGAAACCGATTTCAGGAGGTAGACTGGAATTGCATTGAAAGCATAGGAAAAGAGGCAGAACGTCCACAATGATGCACTTGGCCAAAAAGGGCGTATGCGTTTTTTCCTGAATATATTCAGGAAAAAACGCATACGCCCTTTTTGGCCAACCAAGCAAGCTTGCAAAGGAAATCTGCACTACAATGAAGTCTCACTTCTCCCCGGGCAAAAGGGCCATCTGAAAAAACTGTAAAATCCAGAAAGGCAGGACAGGCCATGGAGAACTGGGAGCCTTGTTATGCTGATGGGCGGGATGTAAATTGCCAACAACCACTCGGGAGAAGTGTATGGTGTTTCCTGAAACATCTAAAAAACAAAGCAACAGAGCCTAGGGCACTGCCACTTATGGTCCTATAGCTTAGGGAAATTAAAATCAAAAAGACACAGCCACCCCAAAGTTTGGAACGGCTCTGTTTACAAGAACCTCGTTTACAGTACAAGTTCAACATCGCAGAAAGTGAAAAATGGATAAAGAACTTGTGGTACTTACGTACAATGCAGTATCACTCAGCAATGAAATCTATGTCATCAGGCCCGTAGCAGCATAATGAGTGGATTCAGGTATGATGATTCTAACTGAAATAAGTCACACAGAAAAAGAAACATCATAAGATATCACTAATACACGGAATGTAAACTTGGCTACACAGGAACTGCATTCCAAAACAGAACAGGGTCTCAAATTTAGAAAACCAACTTATGCTTGCTTAAGGGGAAAGGTGAGTTGGGGTGCTGCATAAAACCAGAGATTGAAATGAGCACAGAAAGTTCCTTAAGTCAAATATGGAATAGACAAGAGCTACTCCTTGCTCAACGAAATGGACTCAACACCGCATATTAAACGCCTAAGAATGTACCTGACTAGTAAGTATCTTAAAACCTATGGACTGCTATGTCTCCGAAAGAGAATCAAGCATGTGTACAGGGGCATAAACGCAGCAGTGATAGGATTGGAGAGGTTCGGTGAGCAAATGAAGACCCTTTGAAGTCATATTGCATGGTACCCATTCCACGGGTTTCAACTACCCAGGTTTTAGGTATTCTTCCTTCAGCTAATACATGCATGTGGAACCCAAGTATGATCAACCATGTGAACGGGAGACGTGTTCAAATATGTCTCAGTTTTCCTCCCCTGGTACTCGGGTGCAACATTCCAGACGCTTTACTAACACTCTCCCCACTTGGAGAGTCAGCGCCTTTAACCTCCTGTTTGGCCCAGTTTGCAATTTCTGCGGAAGATGAACAGGAATAGCGAGAACCAATGAGAGGCTAGCTGGAGGTGTCTGGACGGGCAAATTTAACTCTCATTTCCCACCAGGAAGAGGAAATAACCAAAGGCTCAACGTGCCGTAGTGGAACCAGATTAGGGCCTGAAGCCATCCTGCGGTGTTGCGGCCAGCTCAAAAGAAAGCGAGTTGAAGAAAGGAGCTCAGGGGCACTGTAATTCACAAACCTGCAGAGTTATAAATGACAGCTATCGTCCAAAAATAGACTGAAGTAAGGCTGCCAAGAGGACTTGAAAGCGGGGCAGAATTGCAGGAAACCGATTTCAGGAGGTAGACTGGAATTGCATTGAAAGCATAGGAAAAGAGGCAGAACGTCCACAATGATGCACTTGGCCAAAAAGGGCGTATGCGTTTTTTCCTGAATATATTCAGGAAAAAACGCATACGCCCTTTTTGGCCAACCAAGCAAGCTTGCAAAGGAAATCTGCACTACAATGAAGTCTCACTTCCCCCCGGTCAAAAGGGCCATCTGAAAAAAGTGTAAAATCCAGAAAGGCAGGACAGGCCATGGAGAACTGGGAGCCTTGTTATGCTGATGGGCGGGATGCAAATTGCCAACAGACACTAGGGAGAAGTGTATGGTGTTTCCTGAAACATCTAAAAAACAAAGCAACAGAGCCTAGGGCACTGCCAATTATGGTCCTATAGCTTAGGGAAATTAAAATCAAAAAGACACAGCCACCCCAAAGTTTGGGACGCCTTTGTTTACAAGAACCTTGTTTACAGTACAAGTTCAACATCGCAGAAAGTGAAAAATGGATAAAGAAGTTGTGGTATTTACTTACAAAGCAATATCACTCAGCAATGAAATCTATGTCATCAGGCCCTTAGCATCACAATGAGTGGATTCAGGTATGATGATTCTAACTGAAATAAGTCACACAGAAAAAGAAACATTATAAGATATCAGTAATACACGGAATGTAAACTTGGCTACACAGGAACTGAATTACAGAACAGAACAGGGTCTCAAATTTAGAAAACCAACTTATGCTTGCTTAAGGGTAAAGGTGAGTTGGGGTGCTGCATAAAACCAGAGATTGAAATGAGCACAGATAAAGTTCCTTAAGTCAAATATGGAATAGACAAGAGCTACTCCTTGCTCAACGAAATGGACTCAACACCGCATATTAAACGCCTAAGAATGTACCTGACTAGTAAGTATCGTAAAACCTATGGATTGCTATGTCTCCAAAAGAGAATCAAGTATGTGTACAGGGGCATAAATGCAGCAGTGATAGGATTGGAGAGGTTCGGTGAGCAAATGAAGACCCTTTGAAGTCATATTGCATGGTACCCATTACACGGGTCTCAACTCTCCAGGTTTAAGGTATTCTTCCTTCAGCTAAAACATGCATGTGGAACCCAAGTATGATCAACCATGTGAACGGGAGACGTGTTCAAATATGTCTCAGTTTTCCTCCCCTGGTACTCGGGTGCAACATTCCAGACGCTTTACTAACACTCTCCCCACTTGGAGAGTCAGCGCCTTTAACCTCCTGTTTGGCCCAGTTTGCAATTTCTGCGGAAGATGAACAGGAATAGCGAGAACCAATGAGAGGCTAGCTGGAGGTGTCTGGACGGGCAAATTATTCCTGAATATATTCAGGAAAAAACGCATACGCCCTTTTTGGCCAACCAAGCAAGCTTGCAAAGGAAATCTGCACTACAATGAAGTCTCACTTCCCCCCGGTCAAAAGGGCCATCTGAAAAAAGTGTAAAATCCAGAAAGCAGGACAGGCCAAGGACAACTGGGAGCCTTGTTATGCTGATGGGCGGGATGTAAATTGCCAACAGACACTCGGGAGAAGTGTATGGTGTTTCCTGAAACATCTAAAAAACAAAGCAACAGAGCCTAGGGCACTGCCACTTATGGTCCTATAGCTTAGGGAAATTAAAATCAAAAAGACACAGCCACCCCAAGTTTGGGACGCCTCTGTTTACAAGAACCTCGTTTACAGTACAAGTTCAACATCGCAGAAAGTGAAAAATGGATAAAGAAGTTGTGGTATTTACTTACAAAGCAATATCACTCAGCAATGAAATCTGTGTCATCAGGCCCTTAGCATCACAATGAGTGGATTCAGGTATGATGATTCTAACTGAAATAAGTCACACAGAAAAAGAAACATCATAAGATATCAGTAATACACGGAATGTAATCTTGGCTACACAGGAACTGAATTACAGAACAGAACAGGGTCTCAAATTTAGAAAACCAACTTATGCTTCCTTAAGTGTAAAGGTGAGTGGGGGTGCTGCATAAAATCAGAGATTGAAATGAGCACAGATAAAGTTCCTTAAGTCAAATATGGAATAGACAAGAGCTACTCCTTGCTCAACGAAATGGACTCAACACCGCATATTAAACGCCTAAGAATGTACCTGACTAGTAAGTATCTTAAAACCTATGGATTGCTATGTCTCCGAAAGAGAATCAAGCATGTGTACAGGGGCAAAAACGCAGCAGTGATAGGATTGGAGAGGTTCCGTGAGCAAATGAAGACCCTTTGAAGTCATATTGCATGGTACCCATTACACGGGTCTTAACTCTCCATGTTTAAGGTAGTCTTCCTTCAGCTAAAACATGCATGTGGAACCCAAGTATGATCAACCATGTGAACGGGAGACGTGTTCAAATATGTCTCAGTTTTCCTCCCCTGGTACTCGGGTGCAACATTCCAGACGCTTTACTAACACTCTCCCCACTTGGAGAGTCAGCGCCTTTAACCTCCTGTTTGGCCCAGTTTGCAATTTCTGCGGAAGATGAACAGGAATAGCGAGAACCAATGAGAGACTAGCTGGAGGTGTCTGGACGGGCAAATTTAACTCTCATTTCCCACCAGGAAGAGGAAATAACCAAAGGCTCAGTGTGCCGTGCCGGAACCAGATTAGGGCCTGAAGCCATCCTGCAGTGTTGCGGCCAGGACACAAGAAAGCAAGTTGAAGAAAGGAGCTCAGGGGCACTGTAATTCACAAACCTGCAGAGTTATAAATGACAGCTATCGTCCAAAAATAGACTGAAGTAAGGCTACCAAGAGGACTTGAAAGCGGGGCAGAATTGCAGGAAACCGATTTCAGGAGGTAGACTGGAATTGCATTGAAAGCATAGGAAAAGAGGCAGAACGTCCACAATGATGCACTTGGCCAAAAAGGGCGTATGCGTTTTTTCCTGAATATATTCAGGAAAAAACACATACGCCCTTTTTGGCCAACCAAGCAAGCTTGCAAAGGAAATCTGCACTACAATGAAGTCTCACTTCCCCCTGGTCAAAAGGGCCATCTGAAAAAAGTGTAAAATCCAGAAAGGCAGGACAGGCCATGGAGAACTGGGAGCCTTGTTATGCTGATGGGCGGGATGTAAATTGCCAACAACCACTCGGGAGAAGTGTATGGTGTTTCCTGAAACATCTAAAAAACAAAGCAACAGAACCTAGGGCACTTCCACTTATGGTCCTATAGCTTAGGGAAATTAAAATCAAAAAGACACAGCCACCCCAAAGTTTGGAACGGCTCTGTTTACAAGAACCTCGTTTACAGTACAAGTTCAACATCGCAGAAAGTGAAAAATGGATAAAGAAGTTGTGGTATTTACTTACAAAGCAATATCACTCAGCAATGAAATCTGTGTCATCAGGCCCTTAGCAGCACAATGAGTGGATTCAGGTATGATGATTCTAACTGAAATAAGTCACACAGAAAAAGAAACATCATAAGATATCAGTAATACACGGAATGTAAACTTGGCTACACAGGAACTGAATTACAGAACAGAACAGGGTCTCAAATTTAGAAAACCAACTTATTCTTGCTTAAGGGTAAAGGTGAGTTGGGGTGCTACATAAAACCAGAGATTGAAATGAGCACAGATAAAGTTCCTTAAGCCAAATATGGAATAGACAAGAGCTACTCCTTGCTCAACGAAATGGACTCAACACCCCATATTAAACGCCTAAGAATGTACCTGACTAGTAAGTATCTTAAAACCTATGGATTGCTATGTCTCCGAAAGAGAATCAAGCATGTGTACAGGGGCATAAACGCAGCAGTGATAGGATTGGAGAGGTTTGGTGAGCAAATGAAGACCCTTTGAAGTCATATTGCATGGTACCCATTACACGGGTCTCAACTCTCCAGGTTTAAGGTATTCTTCCTTCAGCTAAAACATGCATGTGGAACCCAAGTATGATCAACCATGTGATCGGGAGACGTGTTCAAATATGTCTCAGTTTTCCTCCCCTGGTACTCGAGTGCAACATTCCAGATGCTTTACTAACACTCTCCCCACTTGGAGAGTCAGTCCCTTTAACCTCCTGTTTGGCCCAGTTTGCAATTTCTGCGGAAGATGAACAGGAATAGTGAGAACCAATGAGAGGCTAGCTGGAGGTGTCTGGACGGGCAAATTTAACTCTCATTTCCCACCAGGAAGAGGAATTAACCAAAGGCTCAGCATGCCGGGCCGGAACCAGATTAGGGCCTGAAGCCATCCTGCGGTGTTGCGGCCAGGTCACAAGAAAGCGAGTTGAAGAAAGGAGCTCAGGGGCACTGTAATTCACAAACCTGCAGAGTTATAAATGACAGCTATCGTCCAAAAATAGACTGAAGTAAGGCTGCCAAGAGGACTTGAAAGCGGGGCAGAATTGCAGGAAACCGATTTCAGGAGGTAGACTGGAATTGCATTGAAAGCATAGGAAAAGAGGCAGAACGTCCACAATGATGCACTTGGCCAAAAAGGGCGTATGCGTTTTTTCCTGAATATATTCAGGAAAAAACGCATACGCCCTTTTTGGCCAACCAAGCAAGCTTGCAAAGGAAATCTGCACTACAATGAAGTCTCACTTCCCCCCGGTCAAAAGGGCCATCTGAAAAAAGTGTAAAATCCAGAAAGGCAGGACAGGCCATGGAGAACTGGGAGCCTTGTTATGCTGATGGGCGGGATGTAAATTGCCAACAACCACTCGGGAGAAGTGTATGGTGTTTCCTGAAACATCTAAAAAACAAAGCAACAGAACCTAGGGCACTTCCACTTATGGTCCTATAGCTTAGGGAAATTAAAATCAAAAAGACACAGCCACCCCAAAGTTTGGGACGCCTCTGTTTACAAGAACCTCGTTTACAGTACAAGTTCAACATCGCAGAAAGTGAAAAATGGATAAAGAAGTTGTGGTATTTACTTACAAAGCAATATCACTCAGCAATGAAATCTGTGTCATCAGGCCCTTAGCAGCACAATGAGTGGATTCAGGTATGATGATTCTAACTGAAGTAAGTCACACAGAAAAAGAAATATCATAAGATATCAGTAATACACGGAATGTAAACTTGGCTACACAGGAACTGAATTACAGAACAGAACAGGGTCTCAAATTTAGAAAACCAACTTATGCTTGCTTAAGGGTAAAGGTGAGTTGGGGTGCTGCATAAAACCAGAGATTGAAATGAGCACAGATAAAGTTCCTTAAGTCAAATATGGAATAGACAAGAGCTACTCCTTGCTCAACGAAATGGACTCAACACCGCATATTAAACGCCTAAGAATGTACCTGACTAGTAAGTATCTTAAAACCTATGGATTGCTATGTCTCCGAAAGAGAATCAAGCATGTGTACAGGGGCCTAAACGCAGCAGTGATAGGATTGGAGAGGTTCGGTGAGCAAATGAAGACCCTTTGAAGTCATATTACATGGTACCCATTACACGGGTCTTAACTCTCCAGGTTTAAGGTATTCTTCCTTCAGCTAAAACATGCATGTGGAACCCAAGTATGATCAACCATGTGAACGGGAGACGTGTTCAAATATGTCTCAGTTTTCCTCCCCTGGTACTCGGGTGCAACATTCCAGACGCTTTACTAACACTCTCCCACTTGGAGAGTCAGCGCCTTTAACCTCCTGTTTGGCCCAGTTTGCAATTTCTGCGGAAGGTGAACAGGAATAGCGAGAACCAATGAGAGGCTAGCTGGAGGTGTCTGGACGGGCAAATTTAACTCTCATTTCCCACCAGGAAGAGGAAATAACCAAAGGCTCAGCGTGCCGTACCGGAACCAGATTAGGGCCTGAAGCCATCCTGCGGTGTTGCGGCCAGCTCAAAAGAAAGCGAGTTGAAGAAAGGAGCTCAGGGACACTGTAATTCACAAACCTGCAGAGTTATAAATGACAGCTATCGTCCAAAAATAGACTGAAGTAAGGCTGCCAAGAGGACTTGAAAGCAGGGCAGAATTGCAGGAAACCGATTTCAGGAGGTAGACTGGAATTGCATTGAAAGCATAGGAAAAGAGGCAGAACGTCCACAATGATGCACTTGGCCAAAAAGGGCGTATGCGTTTTTTCCTGAATATATTCAGGAAAAAACACATACGCCCTTTTTGGCCAACCAAGCAAGCTTGCAAAGGAAATCTGCACTACAATGAAGTCTCACTTCCCCCTGGTCAAAAGGGCCATCTGAAAAAAGTGTAAAATCCAGAAAGGCAGGACAGGCCATGGAGAACTGGGAGCCTTGTTATGCTGATGGGCGGGATGTAAATTGCCAACAGACACTTGGGAGAAGTGTATGGTGTTTCCTGAAACATCTAAAAAACAAAGCAACAGAGCCTAGGGCACTTCCACTTATGGTCCTATAGCTTAGGGAAATTAAAATCAAAAAGACACAGCCACCCCAAAGTTTGGGACGCCTCCGTTTACAAGAACCTCGTTTACCGTACAAGTTCAATATCACAGAAAGTGAAAAATGGATAAAGAACTTGTGGTACTTACGTACAATGCAGTATCACTCAGCAATGAAATCTATGTCATCAGGCCCGTAGCAGCATAATGAGTGGATTCAGGTATGATGATTCTAACTGAAATAAGTCACACAGAAAAAGAAACATCATAAGATATCACTAATACACGGAATGTAAACTTGGCTACACAGGAACTGAATTACAGAACAGAACAGGGCCTCAAATTTAGAAAACCAACTTAGGCTTGCTTAAGGGTAAAGGTGAGTTGGGGTGCTGCATAAAACCAGAGATTGAAATGAGCACAGATAAAGTTCCTTAAGTCAAATATGGAATAGACAAGAGCTACTCCTTGCTCAACGAAATGGACTCAACACCGCATATTAAACGCCTAAGAATGTACCTGACTAGTAAGTATCGTAAAACCTATGGATTGCTATGTCTCCAAAAGAGAATCAAGCATGTGTACAGGGGCATAAACGCAGCAGTGATAGGATTGGAGAGGTTCGGTGAGCAAATGAAGACCCTTTGAAGTCATATTGCATGGTACCCATTACACGGGTCTCAACTCTCCAGGTTTAAGGTATTCTTCCTTCAGCTAAAACATGCATGTGGAACCCAAGTATGATCAACCATGTGAACGGGAGACGTGTTCAAATATGTCTCAGTTTTCCTCCCCTGGTACTCGGGTGCAACATTCCAGACGCTTTACTAACACTCTCCCCACTTGGAGAGTCAACGCCTTTAACCTCCTGTTTGGCCCAGTTTCCAATTTCTGAGGAAGATGAACAGGAATAGCGAGAACCAATGAGAGGCTAGCTGGAGGTGTCTGGACGGGCAAATTTAACTCTCATTTCCCACCAGGAAGAGGAAATAACCAAAGGCTCAGCGTGCCGTACCGGAACCAGATTAGGGCCTGAAGCCATCCTGCGGTGTTGCGGCCAGCTCAATAGAAAGCGAGTTGAAGAAAGGAGCTCAGGGGCACTGTAATTCACAAACCTGCAGAGTTATAAATGACAGCTATCGTCCAAAAATAGACTGAAGTAAGGCTGCCAAGAGGACTTGAAAGCGGGGCAGAATTGCAGGAAACCGATTTCAGGAGGTAGACTGGAATTGCATTGAAAGCATAGGAAAAGAGGCAGAACGTCCACAATGATGCACTTGGCCAAAAAGGGCGTATGCGTTTTTTCCTGAATATATTCAGGAAAAAACGCATACGCCCTTTTTGGCCAACCAAGCAAGCTTGCAAAGGAAATCTGCACTACAATGAAGTCTCACTTCGCCCCGGTCAAAAGGGCCATCTGAAAAAAGTGTAAAATCCAGAAAGGCAGGACAGGCCATGGAGAACTGGGAGCCTTGTTATGCTGATGGGCGGGATGTAAATTGCCAACAACCACTCGGGAGAAGTGTATGGTGTTTCCTGAAACATCTAAAAAACAAAGCAACAGAACCTAGGGCACTTCCACTTATGGTCCTATAGCTTAGGGAAATTAAAATCAAAAAGACACAGCCACCCCAAAGTTTGGAACGGCTCTGTTTACAAGAACCTCGTTTACAGTACAAGTTCAACATCGCAGAAAGTGAAAAATGGATAAAGAAGTTGTGGTATTTACTTACAAAGCAATATCACTCAGCAATGAAATCTGTGTCATCAGGCCCTTAGCAGCACAATGAGTGGATTCAGGTATGATGATTCTAACTGAAGTAAGTCACACAGAAAAAGAAACATCATAAGATATCAGTAATACACGGAATGTAAACTTGGCTACACAGGAACTGAATTACAGAACAGAACAGGGTCTCAAATTTAGAAAACCAACTTATGCTTGCTTAAGGGTAAAGGTGAGTTGGGGTGCTGCATAAAACCAGAGATTGAAATGAGCACAGATAAAGTTCCTTAAGTCAAATATGGAATAGACAAGAGCTACTCCTTGCTCAATGAAATGGACACAACACCGCATATTAAACGCCTAAGAATGTACCTGACTAGTAAGTATCTTAAAACCTATGGATTGCTATGTCTCCAAAAGAGAATCAAGCGTGTGTACAGGGGCATAAACGCAGCAGTGATAGGATTGGAGAGGTTCGGTGAGCAAATGAAGACCCTTTGAAGTCATATTGCATGGTACCCATTCCACGGGTCTCAACTCTCCAGGTTTAAGGTATTCTTCCTTCAGCTAAAACATGCATGTGGAACCCAGAGTATGATCAACCATGTGACCGGGAGACGTGTTCAAATATGTCTCAGTTTTCCTCCCCTGGTACTCGGGTGCAACATTCCAGACGCTTTACTAACACTCTCCCGACTTGGAGAGTCAGTCCCTTTAACCTCCTGTTTGGCCCAGTTTGCAATTTCTGCGGAAGATGAACAGGAATAGCGAGAACCAATGAGAGACTAGCTGGAGGTGTCTGAACGGGCAAATTTAACTCTCATTTCCCACCAGGAAGAGGAATTAACCAAAGGCTCAGCATGCCGTGCCGGAACCAGATTAGGGCCTGAAGCCATCCTGCGGTGTTGCGGCCAGGTCACAAGAAAGTGAGTTGAAGAAAGGAGCTCAGGGGCACTGTAATTCACAAACATGCAGAGTTATAAATGACAGCTATCGTCCAAAAATAGACTGAAGTAAGGCTGCCAAGAGGACTTGAAAGCGGGGCAGAATTGCAGGAAACTGATTTCAGGAGGCAGACTGGAATTGCATTGAAAGCATAGGAAAAGAGGCAGAACGTCCACAATGATGCACTTGGCCAAAAAGGGCATATGCGTTTTTTCCTGAATATATTCAGGAAAAAACGCATACGCTCTTTTTGGCCAACCAAGCAAGCTTGCAAAGGAAATCTGCACTACAATGAAGTCTCACTTCCCCCCGGTCAAAAGGGCCATCTGAAAAAAGTGTAAAATCCAGAAAGGCAACAGGCCATTGAGAACTGGGAGCCTTGTTATGCTGATGGGCGGGATGTAAATTGCCAACAGACACTCGGGAGAAGTGTATGGTGTTTCCTGAAACATCTAAAAAACAAAGCAACAGAGCCTAGGGCACTGCCACTTATGGTCCTATAGCTTAGGGAAATTAAAATCAAAAAGACACAGCCACCCCAAAGTTTGGGACACCTCTGTTTACAAGAACCTCGTTTACAGTACAAGTTCAACATCGCAGAAAGTGAAAAATGGATAAAGAAGTTGTGGTATTTACTTACAAAGCAATATCACTCAGCAATGAAATCTGTGTCATCAGGCCCGTAGCAGCACAATGAGTGGATTCAGGTATGATGATTCTAACTGAAGTAAGTCACACAGAAAAAGAAACATCATAAGATATCAGTAATACACGGAATGTAAACTTGGCTACACAGGAACTGAATTACAGAACAGAACAGGGACTCAAATTCAGAAAACCAACTTATGCTTGCTTAAGAGTAAAGGTGAGTTGGGGTGCTGCATAAAACCAGAGATTGAAATGAGCACAGATAAAGTTCCCTAAGTCAAATATGGAATAGACAAGAGCTACTCCTTGCTCAACGAAATGGACTCAACACCGCATATTAAACGCCTAAGAATGTACCTGACTAGTAAGTATCTTAAAACCTATGGATTGCTATGTCTCCGAAAGAGAATCAAGCATGTGTACAGGGGCATAAACGCAGCAGTGATAGGATTGGAGAGGTTCGGTGAGCAAATGAAGACCCTTTGAAGTCATATTGCATGGTACCCATTACACGGGTCTCAACTCTCCAGGTTTAAGGTATTCTTCCTTCAGCTAAAACATGCATGTGGAACCCAAGTATGATCAACCATGTGAACGGGAGACGTGTTCAAATATGTCTCAGTTTTCCTCCCCTGGTACTCGGGTGCAACATTCCAGACGCTTTACTAACACTCTCCCCACTTGGAGAGTCAACGCCTTTAACCTCCTGTTTGGCCCAGTTTCCAATTTCTGAGGAAGATGAACAGGAATAGCGAGAACCAATGAGAGGCTAGCTGGAGGTGTCTGGACGGGCAAATTTAACTCTCATTTCCCACCAGGAAGAGGAATTAACCAAAGGCTCAGCATGCCGTGCCGGAACCAGATTAGGGCCTGAAGCCATCCTGCGGTGTTGCGGCCAGGTCACAAGAAAGTGAGTTGAAGAAAGGAGCTCAGGGGCACTGTAATTCACAAACATGCAGAGTTATAAATGACAGCTATCGTCCAAAAATAGACTGAAGTAAGGCTGCCAAGAGGACTTGAAAGCGGGGCAGAATTGCAGGAAACTGATTTCAGGAGGCAGACTGGAATTGCATTGAAAGCATAGGAAAAGAGGCAGAACGTCCACAATGATGCACTTGGCCAAAAAGGGCATATGCGTTTTTTCCTGAATATATTCAGGAAAAAACGCATACGCTCTTTTTGGCCAACCAAGCAAGCTTGCAAAGGAAATCTGCACTACAATGAAGTCTCACTTCCCCCCAGTCAAAAGGGCCATCTGAAAAAAGTGTAAAATCCAGAAAGGCAACAGGCCATTGAGAACTGGGAGCCTTGTTATGCTGATGGGCGGGATGTAAATTGCCAACAGACACTCGGGAGAAGTGTATGGTGTTTCCTGAAACATCTAAAAAACAAAGCAACAGAGCCTAGGGCACTGCCACTTATGGTCCTATAGCTTAGGGAAATTAAAATCAAAAAGACACAGCCACCCCAAAGTTTGGGACGCCTCTGTTTACAAGAACCTCGTTTACAGTACAAGTTCAACATCGCAGAAAGTGAAAAATGGATAAAGAAGTTGTGGTATTTACTTACAAAGCAATATCACTCAGCAATGAAATCTGTGTCATCAGGCCCGTAGCAGCACAATGAGTGGATTCAGGTATGATGATTCTAACTGAAGTAAGTCACACAGAAAAAGAAACATCATAAGATATCAGTAATACACGGAATGTAAACTTGGCTACACAGGAACTGAATTACAGAACAGAACAGGGACTCAAATTTAGAAAACCAACTTATGCTTGCTTAAGAGTAAAGGTGAGTTGGGGTGCTGCATAAAACCAGAGATTGAAATGAGCACAGATAAAGTTCCCTAAGTCAAATATGGAATAGACAAGAGCTACTCCTTGCTCAACGAAATGGACTCAACACCGCATATTAAACGCCTAAGAATGTACCTGACTAGTAAGTATCTTAAAACCTATGGATTGCTATGTCTCCGAAAGAGAATCAAGCATGTGTACAGGGGCATAAACGCAGCAGTGATAGGATTGGAGATGTTCGGTGAGCAAATGAAGACCCTTTGAAGTCATATTGCATGGTACCCATTCCACGGGTTTCAACTACCCAGGCTTAAGGTATTCTTCCTTCAGCTAAAACATGCATGTGGAACCCAAGTATGATCAACCATGTGAACGGGAGACGTGTTCAAATATGTCTCAGTTTTCCTCCCCTGGTACTCGGGTGCAACATTCCAGACGCTTTACTAACACTCTCCCCACTTGGAGAGTCAGCGCCTTTAACCTCCTGTTTGGCCCAGTTTGCAATTTCTGCGGAAGATGAACAGGAATAGCGAGAACCAATGAGAGGCTAGCTGGAGGTGTCTGGACGGGCAAATTTAACTCTCATTTCCCACCAGGAAGAGGAAATAACCAAAGGCTCAGCGTGCCGTACCGGAACCAGATTAGGGCCTGAAGCCATCCTGCGGTGTTGCGGCCAGCTCAAAAGAAAGCGAGTTGAAGAAAGGAGCTCAGGGGCACTGTAATTCACAAACCTGCAGAGTTATAAATGACAGCTATCGTCCAAAAATAGACTGAAGTAAGGCTGCCAAGAGGACTTGAAAGCGGGGCAGAATTGCAGGAAACCGATTTCAGGAGGTAGACTGGAATTGCATTGAAAGCATAGGAAAAGAGGCAGAACGTCCACAATGATGCACTTGGCCAAAAAGGGCGTATGCGTTTTTTCCTGAATATATTCAGGAAAAAACGCATACGCCCTTTTTGGCCAACCAAGCAAGCTTGCAAAGGAAATCTGCACTACAATGAAGTCTCACTTCCCCCCGGTCAAAAGGGCCATCTGAAAAAAGTGTAAAATCCAGAAAGGCAGGACAGGCCATGGAGAACTGGGAGCCTTGTTATGCTGATGGGCGGGATGTAAATTGCCAACAACCACTCCGGAGAAGTGTATGGTGTTTCCTGAAACATCTAAAAAACAAAGCAACAGAACCTAGGGAAAACCCACTTATTGTCCTATAGCTTAGGGAAATTAAAATCAAAAAGACACAGCCACCCCAAAGTTTGGGACGCCTCTGTTTACAAGAACCTCGTTTACCGTACAAGTTCAACATTGCAGAAAGTGAAAAATGGATAAAGTTGTGGTATTTACTTACAAAGCAATATCACTCAGCAATGAAATCTATGTCATCAGGCCCTTAGCATCACAATGAGTGGATTCAGGTATGATGATTCTAACTGAAGTAAGTCACACAGAAAAAGAAACATCATAAGATATCAGTAATACACGGAATGTAAACTTGGCTACACAGGAACTGAATTACAGAACAGAACAGGGTCTCAAATTTAGAAAACCAACTTATGCTTGCTTAAGGGTAAAGGTGAGTTGGGGTGCTGCATAAAACCAGAGATTGAAATGAGCACAGATAAAGTTCCTTAAGTCAAATATGGAATAGACAAGAGCTACTCCTTGCTCAACGAAATGGACTCAACACCGCATATTAAACGCCTAAGAATGTACCTGACTAGTAAGTATCGTAAAACCTATGGATTGCTATGTCTCCAAAAGAGAATCAAGCATGTGTACAGGGGCATAAACGCAGCAGTGATAGGATTGGAGAGGTTCGGTGAGCAAATGAAGACCCTTTGAAGTCATATTGCATGGTACCCATTACACGGGTCTCAACTCTCCAGGTTTAAGGTATTCTTCCTTCAGCTAAAACATGCATGTGGAACCCAAGTATGATCAACCATGTGAACGGGAGACGTGTTCAAATATGTCTCAGTTTTCCTCCCCTGGTACTCGGGTGCAACATTCCAAACGCTTTACTAACACTCTCCCCACTTGGAGAGTCAGCGCCTTTAACCTCCTGTTTGGCCCAGTTTGCAATTTCTGAGGAAGATGAACAGGAATAGCGAGAACCAATGAGAGGCTAGCTGGAGGTGTCTGGACGGGCAAATTTAACTCTCATTTCCCACCAGGAAGAGGAAATAACCAAAGGCTCAGCGTGCCGTACCGGAACCAGATTAGGGCCTGAAGCCATCCTGCGGTGTTGCGGCCAGCTCAAAAGAAAGCGAGTTGAACAAAGCAGCTCAGGGGCACTGTAATTTACAAACCTGCAGAGTTATAAATGACAGCTATCGTCCAAAAATAGACTGAAGTAAGGCTGCCAAGAGGACTTGAAAGCGGGGCAGAATTGCAGGAAACCGATTTCAGGAGGTAGACTGGAATTGCATTGAAAGCATAGGAAAAGAGGCAGAACGTCCACAATGATGCACTTGGCCAAAAAGGGCGTATGCGTTTTTTCCTGAATATATTCAGGAAAAAACGCATATGCCCTTTTTGGCCAACCAAGCAAGCTTGCAAAGGAAATCTGCACTACAATGAAGTCTCACTTCCCCCCGGTCAAAAGGGCCATCTGAAAAAAGTGTAAAATCCAGAAAGGCAGGACAGGCCATGGAGAACTGGGAGCCTTGTTATGCTGATGGGCGGGATGTAAATTGCCAACAAAAACTCGGGAGAAGTGTATGGTGTTTCCTGAAACATCTAAAAAACAAAGCAACAGAACCTAGGGCACTTCCACTTATGGTCCTATAGCTTAGGGAAATTAAAATCAAAAAGACACAGCCACCCCAAAGTTTGGAACGGCTCTGTTTACAAGAACCTCATTTACAGTACAAGTTCAACATCGCAGAAAGTGAAAAATGGATAAAGAAGTTGTGGTATTTACTTACAAAGCAATATCACTCAGCAATGAAATCTGTGTCATCAGGCCCTTAGCAGCACAATGAGTGGATTCAGGTATGATGATTCTAACTGAAGTAAGTCACACAGAAAAAGAAACATCATAAGATATCAGTAATACACGGAATGTAAACTTGGCTACACAGGAACTGAATTACAGAACAGAACAGGGTCTCAAATTTAGAAAACCAACTTATGCTTGCTTAAGGGTAAAGGTGAGTTGGGGTGCTGCATAAAACCAGAGATTGAAATGAGCACAGATAAAGTTCCTTAAGCCAAATATGGAATAGACAAGAGCTACTCCTTGCTCAACGAAATGGACTCAACACCGCATATTAAACGCCTAAGAATGTACCTGACTTGTAAGTATCTTAAAACCTATGGATTGCTATGTCTCCGAAAGAGAATCAAGCATGTGTACAGGGGCATAAACGCAGCAGTGATAGGATTGGAGAGGTTCGGTGAGCAAATGAAGACCCTTTGAAGTCATATTGCATGGTACCCATTACACGGGTCTCAACTCTCCAGGTTTAAGGTATTCTTCCTTCAGCTAAAACATGCATGTGGAACCCAAGTATGATCAACCATGTGAACGGGAGACGTGTTCAAATATGTCTCAGTTTTCCTCCCCTGGTACTCGGGTGCAACATTCCAGACGCTTTACTAACACTCTCCCCACTTGGAGAGTCAGCGCCTTTAACTTCCTGTTTGGCCCAGTTTGCAATTTCTGAGGAAGATGAACAGGAATAGCGAGAACCAATGAGAGGCTAGCTGGAGGTGTCTGGACGGGCAAATTTAACTCTCATTTCCCACCAGGAAGAGGAAATAACCAAAGGCTCAGCGTGCCGTACCGGAACCAGATTAGGGCCTGAAGCCATCCTGCGGTGTTGCGGCCAGCTCAAAAGAAAGCGAGTTGAAGAAAGGAGCTCAGGGGCACTGTAATTCACAAACCTGCAGAGTTATAAATGACAGCTATCGTCCAAAAATAGACTGAAGTAAGGCTGCCAAGAGGACTTGAAAGCGGGGCAGAATTGCAGGAAACCGATTTCAGGAGGTAGACTGGAATTGCATTGAAAGCATAGGAAAAGAGGCAGAACGTCCACAATGATGCACTTGGCCAAAAAGGGCGTATGCGTTTTTTCCTGAATATATTCAGGAAAAAACGCATACGCCCTTTTTGGCCAACCAAGCAAGCTTGCAAAGGAAATCTGCACTACAATGAAGTCTCACTTCCCCCCGGTCAAAAGGGCCATCTGAAAAAAGTGTAAAATCCAGAAAGGCAGGACAGGCCATGGAGAACTGGGAGCCTTGTTATGCTGATGGGCGGGATGTAAATTGCCAACAACCACTCCGGAGAAGTGTATGGTGTTTCCTGAAACATCTAAAAAACAAAGCAACAGAACCTAGGGAAAAGCCACTTATTGTCCTATAGCTTAGGGAAATTAAAATCAAAAAGACACAGCCACCCCAAAGTTTGGGACGCCTCTGTTTACAAGAACCTCGTTTACCGTACAAGTTCAACATTGCAGAAAGTGAAAAATGGATAAAGTTGTGGTATTTACTTACAAAGCAATATCACTCAGCAATGAAATCTATGTCATCAGGCCCTTAGCATCACAATGAGTGGATTCAGGTATGATGATTCTAACTGAAGTAAGTCACACAGAAAAAGAAACATCATAAGATATCAGTAATACACGGAATGTAAACTTGGCTACACAGGAACTGAATTACAGAACAGAACAGGGTCTCAAATTTAGAAAACCAACTTATGCTTGCTTAAGGGTAAAGGTGAGTTGGGGTGCTGCATAAAACCAGAGATTGAAATGAGCACAGATAAAGTTCCTTAAGTCAAATATGGAATAGACAAGAGCTACTCCTTGCTCAACGAAATGGACTCAACACCGCATATTAAACGCCTAAGAATGTACCTGACTAGTAAGTATCGTAAAACCTATGGATTGCTATGTCTCCAAAAGAGAATCAAGCATGTGTACAGGGGCATAAACGCAGCAGTGATAGGATTGGAGAGGTTCGGTGAGCAAATGAAGACCCTTTGAAGTCATATTGCATGGTACCCATTACACGGGTCTCAACTCTCCAGGTTTAAGGTATTCTTCCTTCAGCTAAAACATGCATGTGGAACCCAAGTATGATCAACCATGTGAACGGGAGACGTGTTCAAATATGTCTCAGTTTTCCTCCCCTGGTACTCGGGTGCAACATTCCAAACGCTTTACTAACACTCTCCCCACTTGGAGAGTCAGCGCCTTTAACCTCCTGTTTGGCCCAGTTTGCAATTTCTGAGGAAGATGAACAGGAATAGCGAGAACCAATGAGAGGCTAGCTGGAGGTGTCTGGACGGGCAAATTTAACTCTCATTTCCCACCAGGAAGAGGAAATAACCAAAGGCTCAGCGTGCCGTACCGGAACCAGATTAGGGCCTGAAGCCATCCTGCGGTGTTGCGGCCAGCTCAAAAGAAAGCGAGTTGAACAAAGCAGCTCAGGGGCACTGTAATTCACAAACCTGCAGAGTTATAAATGACAGCTATCGTCCAAAAATAGACTGAAGTAAGGCTGCCAAGAGGACTTGAAAGCGGGGCAGAATTGCAGGAAACTGATTTCAGGAGGCAGACTGGAATTGCATTGAAAGCATAGGAAAAGAGGCAGAACGTCCACAATGATGCACTTGGCCAAAAAGGGCATATGCGTTTTTTCCTGAATATATTCAGGAAAAAACGCATACGCTCTTTTTGGCCAACCAAGCAAGCTTGCAAAGGAAATCTGCACTACAATGAAGTCTCACTTCCCCCCGGTCAAAAGGGCCATCTGAAAAAAGTGTAAAATCCAGAAAGGCAACAGGCCATTGAGAACTGGGAGCCTTGTTATGCTGATGGGCGGGATGTAAATTGCCAACAGACACTCGGGAGAAGTGTATGGTGTTTCCTGAAACATCTAAAAAACAAAGCAACAGAGCCTAGGGCACTGCCACTTATGGTCCTATAGCTTAGGGAAATTAAAATCAAAAAGACACAGCCACCCCAAAGTTTGGGACACCTCTGTTTACAAGAACCTCGTTTACAGTACAAGTTCAACATCGCAGAAAGTGAAAAATGGATAAAGAAGTTGTGGTATTTACTTACAAAGCAATATCACTCAGCAATGAAATCTGTGTCATCAGGCCCGTAGCAGCACAATGAGTGGATTCAGGTATGATGATTCTAACTGAAGTAAGTCACACAGAAAAAGAAACATCATAAGATATCAGTAATACACGGAATGTAAACTTGGCTACACAGGAACTGAATTACAGAACAGAACAGGGACTCAAATTCAGAAAACCAACTTATGCTTGCTTAAGAGTAAAGGTGAGTTGGGGTGCTGCATAAAACCAGAGATTGAAATGAGCACAGATAAAGTTCCCTAAGTCAAATATGGAATAGACAAGAGCTACTCCTTGCTCAACGAAATGGACTCAACACCGCATATTAAACGCCTAAGAATGTACCTGACTAGTAAGTATCTTAAAACCTATGGATTGCTATGTCTCCGAAAGAGAATCAAGCATGTGTACAGGGGCATAAACGCAGCAGTGATAGGATTGGAGAGGTTCGGTGAGCAAATGAAGACCCTTTGAAGTCATATTGCATGGTACCCATTACACGGGTCTCAACTCTCCAGGTTTAAGGTATTCTTCCTTCAGCTAAAACATGCATGTGGAACCCAAGTATGATCAACCATGTGAACGGGAGACGTGTTCAAATATGTCTCAGTTTTCCTCCCCTGGTACTCGGGTGCAACATTCCAGACGCTTTACTAACACTCTCCCCACTTGGAGAGTCAACGCCTTTAACCTCCTGTTTGGCCCAGTTTCCAATTTCTGAGGAAGATGAACAGGAATAGCGAGAACCAATGAGAGGCTAGCTGGAGGTGTCTGGACGGGCAAATTTAACTCTCATTTCCCACCAGGAAGAGGAATTAACCAAAGGCTCAGCATGCCGTGCCGGAACCAGATTAGGGCCTGAAGCCATCCTGCGGTGTTGCGGCCAGGTCACAAGAAAGTGAGTTGAAGAAAGGAGCTCAGGGGCACTGTAATTCACAAACATGCAGAGTTATAAATGACAGCTATCGTCCAAAAATAGACTGAAGTAAGGCTGCCAAGAGGACTTGAAAGCGGGGCAGAATTGCAGGAAACTGATTTCAGGAGGCAGACTGGAATTGCATTGAAAGCATAGGAAAAGAGGCAGAACGTCCACAATGATGCACTTGGCCAAAAAGGGCATATGCGTTTTTTCCTGAATATATTCAGGAAAAAACGCATACGCTCTTTTTGGCCAACCAAGCAAGCTTGCAAAGGAAATCTGCACTACAATGAAGTCTCACTTCCCCCCGGTCAAAAGGGCCATCTGAAAAAAGTGTAAAATCCAGAAAGGCAACAGGCCATTGAGAACTGGGAGCCTTGTTATGCTGATGGGCGGGATGTAAATTGCCAACAGACACTCGGGAGAAGTGTATGGTGTTTCCTGAAACATCTAAAAAACAAAGCAACAGAGCCTAGGGCACTGCCACTTATGGTCCTATAGCTTAGGGAAATTAAAATCAAAAAGACACAGCCACCCCAAAGTTTGGGACGCCTCTGTTTACAAGAACCTCGTTTACAGTACAAGTTCAACATCGCAGAAAGTGAAAAATGGATAAAGAAGTTGTGGTATTTACTTACAAAGCAATATCACTCAGCAATGAAATCTGTGTCATCAGGCCCGTAGCAGCACAATGAGTGGATTCAGGTATGATGATTCTAACTGAAGTAAGTCACACAGAAAAAGAAACATCATAAGATATCAGTAATACACGGAATGTAAACTTGGCTACACAGGAACTGAATTACAGAACAGAACAGGGACTCAAATTTAGAAAACCAACTTATGCTTGCTTAAGAGTAAAGGTGAGTTGGGGTGCTGCATAAAACCAGAGATTGAAATGAGCACAGATAAAGTTCCCTAAGTCAAATATGGAATAGACAAGAGCTACTCCTTGCTCAACGAAATGGACTCAACACCGCATATTAAACGCCTAAGAATGTACCTGACTAGTAAGTATCTTAAAACCTATGGATTGCTATGTCTCCGAAAGAGAATCAAGCATGTGTACAGGGGCATAAACGCAGCAGTGATAGGATTGGAGAGGTTCGGTGAGCAAATGAAGACCCTTTGAAGTCATATTGCATGGTACCCATTACACGGGTCTTAACTCTCCAGGTTTAAGGTATTCTTCCTTCAGCTAAAACATGCATGTGGAACCCAAGTATGATCAACCATGTGAACGGGAGACGTGTTCAAATATGTCTCAGTTTTCCTCCCCTGGTACTCGGGTGCAACATTCCAGACGCTTTACTAACACTCTCCCCACTTGGAGAGTCAGCGCCTTTAACCTCCTGTTTGGCCCAGTTTGCAATTTCTGCGGAAGATGAACAGGAATAGCGAGAACCAATGAGAGGCTAGCTGGAGGTGTCTGGACGGGCAAATTTAACTCTCATTTCCCACCAGGAAGAGGAAATAACCAAAGGCTCAGCGTGCCGTACCGGAACCAGATTAGGGCCTGAAGCCATCCTGCGGTGTTGCGGCCAGCTCAAAAGAAAGCGAGTTGAAGAAAGGAGCTCAGGGGCACTGTAATTCACAAACCTGCAGAGTTATAAATGACAGCTATCGTCCAAAAATAGACTGAAGTAAGGCTGCCAAGAGGACTTGAAAGCGGGGCAGAATTGCAGGAAACCGATTTCAGGAGGTAGACTGGAATTGCATTGAAAGCATAGGAAAAGAGGCAGAACGTCCACAATGATGCACTTGGCCAAAAAGGGCGTATGCGTTTTTTCCTGAATATATTCAGGAAAAAACGCATACGCCCTTTTTGGCCAACCAAGCAAGCTTGCAAAGGAAATCTGCACTACAATGAAGTCTCACTTCCCCCCGGTCAAAAGGGCCATCTGAAAAAAGTGTAAAATCCAGAAAGGCAGGACAGGCCATGGAGAACTGGGAGCCTTGTTATGCTGATGGGCGGGATGTAAATTGCCAACAACCACTCCGGAGAAGTGTATGGTGTTTCCTGAAACATCTAAAAAACAAAGCAACAGAACCTAGGGAAAAGCCACTTATTGTCCTATAGCTTAGGGAAATTAAAATCAAAAAGACACAGCCACCCCAAAGTTTGGGACGCCTCTGTTTACAAGAACCTCATTTACCGTACAAGTTCAACATTGCAGAAAGTGAAAAATGGATAAAGTTGTGGTATTTACTTACAAAGCAATATCACTCAGCAATGAAATCTATGTCATCAGGCCCTTAGCATCACAATGAGTGGATTCAGGTATGATGATTCTAACTGAAGTAAGTCACACAGAAAAAGAAACATCATAAGATATCAGTAATACACGGAATGTAAACTTGGCTACACAGGAACTGAATTACAGAACAGAACAGGGTCTCAAATTTAGAAAACCAACTTATGCTTGCTTAAGGGTAAAGGTGAGTTGGGGTGCTGCATAAAACCAGAGATTGAAATGAGCACAGATAAAGTTCCTTAAGTCAAATATGGAATAGACAAGAGCTACTCCTTGCTCAACGAAATGGACTCAACACCGCATATTAAACGCCTAAGAATGTACCTGACTAGTAAGTATCGTAAAACCTATGGATTGCTATGTCTCCAAAAGAGAATCAAGCATGTGTACAGGGGCATAAACGCAGCAGTGATAGGATTGGAGAGGTTCGGTGAGCAAATGAAGACCCTTTGAAGTCATATTGCATGGTACCCATTACACGGGTCTCAACTCTCCAGGTTTAAGGTATTCTTCCTTCAGCTAAAACATGCATGTGGAACCCAAGTATGATCAACCATGTGAACGGGAGACGTGTTCAAATATGTCTCAGTTTTCCTCCCCTGGTACTCGGGTGCAACATTCCAAACGCTTTACTAACACTCTCCCCACTTGGAGAGTCAGCGCCTTTAACCTCCTGTTTGGCCCAGTTTCCAATTTCTGAGGAAGATGAACAGGAATAGCGAGAACCAATGAGAGGCTAGCTGGAGGTGTCTGGACGGGCAAATTTAACTCTCATTTCCCACCAGGAAGAGGAAATAACCAAAGGCTCAGCGTGCCGTACCGGAACCAGATTAGGGCCTGAAGCCATCCTGCGGTGTTGCGGCCAGCTCAAAAGAAAGCGAGTTGAACAAAGCAGCTCAGGGGCACTGTAATTTACAAACCTGCAGAGTTATAAATGACAGCTATCGTCCAAAAATAGACTGAAGTAAGGCTGCCAAGAGGACTTGAAAGCGGGGCAGAATTGCAGGAAACCGATTTCAGGAGGTAGACTGGAATTGCATTGAAAGCATAGGAAAAGAGGCAGAACGTCCACAATGATGCACTTGGCCAAAAAGGGCGTATGCGTTTTTTCCTGAATATATTCAGGAAAAAACGCATATGCCCTTTTTGGCCAACCAAGCAAGCTTGCAAAGGAAATCTGCACTACAATGAAGTCTCACTTCCCCCCGGTCAAAAGGGCCATCTGAAAAAAGTGTAAAATCCAGAAAGGCAGGACAGGCCATGGAGAACTGGGAGCCTTGTTATGCTGATGGGCGGGATGTAAATTGCCAACAAAAACTCGGGAGAAGTGTATGGTGTTTCCTGAAACATCTAAAAAACAAAGCAACAGAACCTAGGGCACTTCCACTTATGGTCCTATAGCTTAGGGAAATTAAAATCAAAAAGACACAGCCACCCCAAAGTTTGGAACGGCTCTGTTTACAAGAACCTCATTTACAGTACAAGTTCAACATCGCAGAAAGTGAAAAATGGATAAAGAAGTTGTGGTATTTACTTACAAAGCAATATCACTCAGCAATGAAATCTGTGTCATCAGGCCCTTAGCAGCACAATGAGTGGATTCAGGTATGATGATTCTAACTGAAGTAAGTCACACAGAAAAAGAAACATCATAAGATATCAGTAATACACGGAATGTAAACTTGGCTACACAGGAACTGAATTACAGAACAGAACAGGGTCTCAAATTTAGAAAACCAACTTATGCTTGCTTAAGGGTAAAGGTGAGTTGGGGTGCTGCATAAAACCAGAGATTGAAATGAGCACAGATAAAGTTCCTTAAGCCAAATATGGAATAGACAAGAGCTACTCCTTGCTCAACGAAATGGACTCAACACCGCATATTAAACGCCTAAGAATGTACCTGACTTGTAAGTATCTTAAAACCTATGGATTGCTATGTCTCCGAAAGAGAATCAAGCATGTGTACAGGGGCATAAACGCAGCAGTGATAGGATTGGAGAGGTTCGGTGAGCAAATGAAGACCCTTTGAAGTCATATTGCATGGTACCCATTACACGGGTCTCAACTCTCCAGGTTTAAGGTATTCTTCCTTCAGCTAAAACATGCATGTGGAACCCAAGTATGATCAACCATGTGAACGGGAGACGTGTTCAAATATGTCTCAGTTTTCCTCCCCTGGTACTCGGGTGCAACATTCCAGACGCTTTACTAACACTCTCCCCACTTGGAGAGTCAGCGCCTTTAACTTCCTGTTTGGCCCAGTTTGCAATTTCTGAGGAAGATGAACAGGAATAGCGAGAACCAATGAGAGGCTAGCTGGAGGTGTCTGGACGGGCAAATTTAACTCTCATTTCCCACCAGGAAGAGGAAATAACCAAAGGCTCAGCGTGCCGTACCGGAACCAGATTAGGGCCTGAAGCCATCCTGCGGTGTTGCGGCCAGCTCAAAAGAAAGCGAGTTGAAGAAAGGAGCTCAGGGGCACTGTAATTCACAAACCTGCAGAGTTATAAATGACAGCTATCGTCCAAAAATAGACTGAAGTAAGGCTGCCAAGAGGACTTGAAAGCGGGGCAGAATTGCAGGAAACCGATTTCAGGAGGTAGACTGGAATTGCATTGAAAGCATAGGAAAAGAGGCAGAACGTCCACAATGATGCACTTGGCCAAAAAGGGCGTATGCGTTTTTTCCTGAATATATTCAGGAAAAAACGCATACGCCCTTTTTGGCCAACCAAGCAAGCTTGCAAAGGAAATCTGCACTACAATGAAGTCTCACTTCCCCCCGGTCAAAAGGGCCATCTGAAAAAAGTGTAAAATCCAGAAAGGCAGGACAGGCCATGGAGAACTGGGAGCCTTGTTATGCTGATGGGCGGGATGTAAATTGCCAACAACCACTCCGGAGAAGTGTATGGTGTTTCCTGAAACATCTAAAAAACAAAGCAACAGAACCTAGGGAAAAGCCACTTATTGTCCTATAGCTTAGGGAAATTAAAATCAAAAAGACACAGCCACCCCAAAGTTTGGGACGCCTCTGTTTACAAGAACCTCGTTTACCGTACAAGTTCAACATTGCAGAAAGTGAAAAATGGATAAAGTTGTGGTATTTACTTACAAAGCAATATCACTCAGCAATGAAATCTATGTCATCAGGCCCTTAGCATCACAATGAGTGGATTCAGGTATGATGATTCTAACTGAACTAAGTCACACAGAAAAAGAAACATCATAAGATATCAGTAATACACGGAATGTAAACTTGGCTACACAGGAACTGAATTACAGAACAGAACAGGGTCTCAAATTTAGAAAACCAACTTATGCTTGCTTAAGGGTAAAGGTGAGTTGGGGTGCTGCATAAAACCAGAGATTGAAATGAGCACAGATAAAGTTCCTTAAGTCAAATATGGAATAGACAAGAGCTACTCCTTGCTCAACGAAATGGACTCAACACCGCATATTAAACGCCTAAGAATGTACCTGACTAGTAAGTATCGTAAAACCTATGGATTGCTATGTCTCCAAAAGAGAATCAAGCATGTGTACAGGGGCATAAACGCAGCAGTGATAGGATTGGAGAGGTTCGGTGAGCAAATGAAGACCCTTTGAAGTCATATTGCATGGTACCCATTACACGGGTCTCAACTCTCCAGGTTTAAGGTATTCTTCCTTCAGCTAAAACATGCATGTGGAACCCAAGTATGATCAACCATGTGAACGGGAGACGTGTTCAAATATGTCTCAGTTTTCCTCCCCTGGTACTCGGGTGCAACATTCCAAACGCTTTACTAACACTCTCCCCACTTGGAGAGTCAGCGCCTTTAACCTCCTGTTTGGCCCAGTTTGCAATTTCTGAGGAAGATGAACAGGAATAGCGAGAACCAATGAGAGGCTAGCTGGAGGTGTCTGGACGGGCAAATTTAACTCTCATTTCCCACCAGGAAGAGGAAATAACCAAAGGCTCAGCGTGCCGTACCGGAACCAGATTAGGGCCTGAAGCCATCCTGCGGTGTTGCGGCCAGCTCAAAAGAAAGCGAGTTGAACAAAGCAGCTCAGGGGCACTGTAATTCACAAACCTGCAGAGTTATAAATGACAGCTATCGTCCAAAAATAGACTGAAGTAAGGCTGCCAAGAGGACTTGAAAGCGGGGCAGAATTGCAGGAAACCGATTTCAGGAGGTAGACTGGAATTGCATTGAAAGCATAGGAAAAGAGGCAGAACGTCCACAATGATGCACTTGGCCAAAAAGGGCGTATGCGTTTTTTCCTGAATATATTCAGGAAAAAACGCATATGCCCTTTTTGGCCAACCAAGCAAGCTTGCAAAGGAAATCTGCACTACAATGAAGTCTCACTTCCCCCCGGTCAAAAGGGCCATCTGAAAAAAGTGTAAAATCCAGAAAGGCAGGACAGGCCATGGAGAACTGGGAGCCTTGTTATGCTGATGGGCGGGATGTAAATTGCCAACAAAAACTCAGGAGAAGTGTATGGTGTTTCCTGAAACATCTAAAAAACAAAGCAACAGAACCTAGGGCACTTCCACTTATGGTCCTATAGCTTAGGGAAATTAAAATCAAAAAGACACAGCCACCCCAAAGTTTGGAACGGCTCTGTTTACAAGAACCTCATTTACAGTACAAGTTCAACATCGCAGAAAGTGAAAAATGGATAAAGAAGTTGTGGTATTTACTTACAAAGCAATATCACTCAGCAATGAAATCTGTGTCATCAGGCCCTTAGCAGCACAATGAGTGGATTCAGGTATGATGATTCTAACTGAAGTAAGTCACACAGAAAAAGAAACATCATAAGATATCAGTAATACACGGAATGTAAACTTGGCTACACAGGAACTGAATTACAGAACAGAACAGGGTCTCAAATTTAGAAAACCAACTTATGCTTGCTTAAGGGTAAAGGTGAGTTGGGGTGCTGCATAAAACCAGAGATTGAAATGAGCACAGATAAAGTTCCTTAAGCCAAATATGGAATAGACAAGAGCTACTCCTTGCTCAACGAAATGGACTCAACACCGCATATTAAACGCCTAAGAATGTACCTGACTTGTAAGTATCTTAAAACCTATGGATTGCTATGTCTCCGAAAGAGAATCAAGCATGTGTACAGGGGCATAAACGCAGCAGTGATAGGATTGGAGAGGTTCGGTGAGCAAATGAAGACCCTTTGAAGTCATATTGCATGGTACCCATTACACGGGTCTCAACTCTCCAGGTTTAAGGTATTCTTCCTTCAGCTAAAACATGCATGTGGAACCCAAGTATGATCAACCATGTGAACGGGAGACGTGTTCAAATATGTCTCAGTTTTCCTCCCCTGGTACTCGGGTGCAACATTCCAGACGCTTTACTAACACTCTCCCCACTTGGAGAGTCAGCGCCTTTAACCTCCTGTTTGGCCCAGGTTGCAATTTCTGAGGAAGATGAACAGGAATAGCGAGAACCAATGAGAGGCTAGCTGGAGGTGTCTGGACGGGCAAATTTAACTCTCATTTCCCACCAGGAAGAGGAAATAACCAAAGGCTCAGCGTGCCGTACCGGAACCAGATTAGGGCCTGAAGCCATCCTGCGGTGTTGCGGCCAGCTCAAAAGAAAGCGAGTTGAACAAAGCAGCTCAGGGGCACTGTAATTCACAAACCTGCAGAGTTATAAATGACAGCTATCGTCCAAAAATAGACTGAAGTAAGGCTGCCAAGAGGACTTGAAAGCGGGGCAGAATTGCAGGAAACCGATTTCAGGAGGTAGACTGGAATTGCATTGAAAGCATAGGAAAAGAGGCAGAACGTCCACAATGATGCACTTGGCCAAAAAGGGCGTATGCGTTTTTTCCTGAATATATTCAGGAAAAAACGCATACGCCCTTTTTGGCCAACCAAGCAAGCTTGCAAAGGAAATCTGCACTACAATGAAGTCTCACTTCCCCCCGGTCAAAAGGGCCATCTGAAAAAAGTGTAAAATCCAGAAAGGCAGGACAGGCCATGGAGAACTGGGAGCCTTGTTATGCTGATGGGCGGGATGTAAATTGCCAACAACCACTCGGGAGAAGTGTATGGTGTTTCCTGAAACATCTAAAAAACAAAGCAACAGAACCTAGGGCACTTCCACTTATGGTCCTATAGCTTAGGGAAATTAAAATCAAAAAGACACAGCCACCCCAAAGTTTGGAACGGCTCTGTTTACAAGAACCTCGTTTACAGTACAAGTTCAACATCGCAGAAAGTGAAAAATGGATAAAGAAGTTGTGGTATTTACTTACAAAGCAATATCACTCAGCAATGAAATCTGTGTCATCAGGCCCTTAGCAGCACAATGAGTGGATTCAGGTATGATGATTCTAACTGAAATAAGTCACACAGAAAAAGAAACATCATAAGATATCAGTAATACACGGAATGTAAACTTGGCTACACAGGAACTGAATTACAGAACAGAACAGGGTCTCAAATTTAGAAAACCAACTTATGCTTGCTTAAGGGGAAAGGTGAGTTGGGGTGCTGCATAAAACCAGAGATTGAAATGAGCACAGATAAAGTTCCTTAAGTCAAATATGGAATAGACAAGAGCTACTCCTGCTCAATGAAATGGACTCAACACCGCATATTAAACACCTAAGAATGTACCTGACTAGTAAGTATCTTAAAACCTATGGATTGCTATGTCTCCGAAAGAGAATCAAGCATGTGTACAGGGGCATAAACACAGCAGTGATAGGATTGGAGAGGTTCGGTGAGCAAATGAAGACCCTTTGAATTCATATTGCATGGTACCCATTACACGGGTCTTAACTCTCCAGGTTTAAGGTATTCTTCCTTCAGCTAAAACATGCATGTGGAACCCAAGTATGATCAACCATGTGAACGGGAGACGTGTTCAAATATGTCTCAGTTTTCCTCCCCTGGTACTCGGGTGCAACATTCCAGACGCTTTACTAACACTCTCCCCACTTGGAGAGTCAGCGCCTTTAACCTCCTGTTTGGCCCAGTTTGCAATTTCTGCGGAAGATGAACAGGAATAGCGAGAACCAATGAGAGACTAGCTGGAGGTGTCTGGACGGGCAAATTTAACTCTCATTTCCCACCAGGAAGAGGAAATAACCAAAGGCTCAGCGTGCCGTGTCGGAACCAGATTAGGGCCTGAAGCCATCCTGCGGTGTTGCGGCCAGGTCACAAGAAAGCGAGTTGAAGAAAGGAGCTCAGGGGCACTGTAATTCACAAACCTGCAGAGTTATAAATGACAGCTATCGTCCAAAAATAGACTGAAGTAAGGCTGCCAAGAGGACTTGAAAGCGGGGCAGAATTGCAGGAAACCGATTTCAGGAGGTAGACTGGAATTGCATTGAAAGCATAGGAAAAGAGGCAGAACGTCCACAATGATGCACTTGGCCAAAAAGGGCGTATGCGTTTTTTCCTGAATATATTCAGGAAAAAACGCATACGCCCTTTTTGGCCAACCAAGCAAGCTTGCAAAGGAAATCTGCACTACAATGAAGTCTCACTTCCCCCCGGTCAAAAGGGCCATCTGAAAAAAGTGTAAAATCCAGAAAGGCAGGACAGGCCATGGAGAACTGGGAGCCTTGTTATGCTGATGGGCGGGATGTAAATTGCCAACAACCACTCCGGAGAAGTGTATGGTGTTTCCTGAAACATCTAAAAAACAAAGCAACAGAGCCTAGGGCACTGCCACTTATGGTCCTATAGCTTAGGGAAATTAAAATCAAAAAGACACAGCCACCCCAAAGTTTGGGACTCCTCCGTTTACAAGAACCTCGTTTACCATACAAGTTCAATATCACAGAAAGTGAAAAATGGATAAAGAACTTGTGGTACTTACGTACAATGCAGTATCACTCAGCAATGAAATCTATGTCATCAGGCCCTTAGCATCACAATGAGTGGATTCAGGTATGATGATTCTAACTGAAATAAGTCACACAGAAAAAGAAACATCATAAGATATCAGTAATACACGGAATGGAAACTTGGCTACACAGGAACTGAATTACAGAACAGAACAGGGTCTCAAATTTAGAAAACCAACTTATGCTTGCTTAAGGGTAAAGGTGAGTTGGGGTGCTGCATAAAACCAGAGATTGAAATGAGCACAGATAAAGTTCCTTAAGCCAAATATGGAATAGACAAGAGCTACTCCTTGCTCAACGAAATGGACTCAACACCGCATATTAAACGCCTAAGAATGTACCTGACTTGTAAGTATCTTAAAACCTATGGATTGCTATGTCTCCGAAAGAGAATCAAGCATGTGTACAGGGGCATAAACGCAGCAGTGATAGGATTGGAGAGGTTCGGTGAGCAAATGAAGACCCTTTGAAGTCATATTGCATGGTACCCATTACACGGGTCTCAACTCTCCAGGTTTAAGGTATTCTTCCTTCAGCTAAAACATGCATGTGGAACCCAAGTATGATCAACCATGTGAACGGGAGACGTGTTCAAATATGTCTCAGTTTTCCTCCCCTGGTACTCGGGTGCAACATTCCAGACGCTTTACTAACACTCTCCCCACTTGGAGAGTCAGCGCCTTTAACCTCCTGTTTGGCCCAGTTTGCAATTTCTGAGGAAGATGAACAGGAATAGCGAGAACCAATGAGAGGCTAGCTGGAGGTGTCTGGACGGGCAAATTTAACTCTCATTTCCCACCAGGAAGAGGAAATAACCAAAGGCTCAGCGTGCCGTACCGGAACCAGATTAGGGCCTGAAGCCATCCTGCGGTGTTCCGGCCAGCTCAAAAGAAAGCGAGTTGAACAAAGCAGCTCAGGGGCACTGTAATTCACAAACCTGCAGAGTTATAAATGACAGCTATCGTCCAAAAATAGACTGAAGTAAGGCTGCCAAGAGGACTTGAAAGCGGGGCAGAATTGCAGGAAACCGATTTCAGGAGGTAGACTGGAATTGCATTGAAAGCATAGGAAAAGAGGCAGAACGTCCACAATGATGCACTTGGCCAAAAAGGGCGTATGCGTTTTTTCCTGAATATATTCAGGAAAAAACGCATACGCCCTTTTTGGCCAACCAAGCAAGCTTGCAAAGGAAATCTGCACTACAATGAAGTCTCACTTCCCCCCGGTCAAAAGGGCCATCTGAAAAAAGTGTAAAATCCAGAAAGGCAGGACAGGCCATGGAGAACTGGGAGCCTTGTTATGCTGATGGGCGGGATGTAAATTGCCAACAACCACTCGGGAGAAGTGTATGGTGTTTCCTGAAACATCTAAAAAACAAAGCAACAGAACCTAGGGCACTTCCACTTATGGTCCTATAGCTTAGGGAAATTAAAATCAAAAAGACACAGCCACCCCAAAGTTTGGAACGGCTCTGTTTACAAGAACCTCGTTTACAGTACAAGTTCAACATCGCAGAAAGTGAAAAATGGATAAAGAAGTTGTGGTATTCACTTACAAAGCAATATCACTCAGCAATGAAATCTATGTCATCAGGCCCTTAGCAGCACAATGAGTGGATTCAGGTATGATGATTCTAACTGAAATAAGTCACACAGAAAAAGAAACATCATAAGATATCAGTAATACACGGAATGGAAACTTGGCTACACAGGAACTGAATTACAGAACAGAACGGGGTCTCAAATTTAGAAAAACAACTTATGCTTGCTTAAGGGTAAAGGTGAGTTGGGGTGCTGCATAAAACCAGAGATTGAAATGAGCACAGATAAAGTTCCTTAAGCCAAATATGGAATAGACAAGAGCTACTCCTTGCTCAACGAAATGGACTCAACACCGCATATTAAACGCCTAAGAATGTACCTGACTAGTAAGTATCTTAAAACCTATGGATTGCTATGTCTCCGAAAGAGAATCAAGCATGTGTACAGGGGCATAAACGCAGCAGTGATAGGATTGGAGAGGTTCAGTGAGCAAATGAAGACCCTTTGAAGTCATATTGCATGGTACCCATTACACGGGTCTCAACTCTCCAGGTTTAAGGTATTCTTCCTTCAGCTAAAACATGCATGTGGAACCCAGAGTATGATCAACCATGTGAATGGGAGACGTGTTCAAATATGTCTCAGTTTTCCTCCCCTGGTACTCGGGTGCAACATTCCAGACGCTTTACTAACACTCTCCCCACTTGGAGAGTCAGCGCCTTTAACCTCCTGTTTGGCCCAGTTTGCAATTTCTGCGGAAGATGAACAGGAATAGCGAGAACCAATGAGAGACTAGCTGGAGGTGTCTGGACGGGCAAATTTAACTCTCATTTCCCACCAGGAAGAGGAAATAACCAAAGGCTCAGTGTGCCGTGCCGGAACCAGATTAGGGCCTGAAGCCATCCTGCGGTGTTGCGGCCAGGTCACAAGAAAGCGAGTTGAACAAAGCAGCTCAGGGGCACTGTAATTCACAAACCTGCAGAGTTATAAATGACAGCTATCGTCCAAAAATAGACTGAAGTAAGGCTGCCAAGAGGACTTGAAAGCGGGGCAGAATTGCAGGAAACCGATTTCAGGAGGTAGACTGGAATTGCATTGAAAGCATAGGAAAAGAGGCAGAACGTCCACAATGATGCACTTGGCCAAAAAGGGCGTATGCGTTTTTTCCTGAATATATTCAGGAAAAAACGCATACGCCCTTTTTGGCCAACCAAGCAAGCTTGCAAAGGAAATCTGCACTACAATGAAGTCTCACTTCCCCCCGGTCAAAAGGGCCATCTGAAAAAAGTGTAAAATCCAGAAAGGCAGGACAGGCCATGGAGAACTGGGAGCCTTGTTATGCTGATGGGCGGGATGTAAATTGCCAACAACCACTCGGGAGAAGTGTATGGTGTTTCCTGAAACATCTAAAAAACAAAGCAACAGAACCTAGGGCACTTCCACTTATGGTCCTATAGCTTAGGGAAATTAAAATCAAAAAGACACAGCCACCCCAAAGTTTGGAACGGCTCTGTTTACAAGAACCTCGTTTACAGTACAAGTTCAACATCGCAGAAAGTGAAAAATGGATAAAGAAGTTGTGGTATTCACTTACAAAGCAATATCACTCAGCAATGAAATCTATGTCATCAGGCCCTTAGCAGCACAATGAGTGGATTCAGGTATGATGATTCTAACTGAAATAAGTCACACAGAAAAAGAAACATCATAAGATATCAGTAATACACGGAATGGAAACTTGGCTACACAGGAACTGAATTACAGAACAGAACGGGGTCTCAAATTTAGAAAAACAACTTATGCTTGCTTAAGGGTAAAGGTGAGTTGGGGTGCTGCATAAAACCAGAGATTGAAATGAGCACAGATAAAGTTCCTTAAGCCAAATATGGAATAGACAAGAGCTACTCCTTGCTCAACGAAATGGACTCAACACCGCATATTAAACGCCTAAGAATGTACCTGACTAGTAAGTATCTTAAAACCTATGGATTGCTATGTCTCCGAAAGAGAATCAAGCATGTGTACAGGGGCATAAACGCAGCAGTGATAGGATTGGAGAGGTTCAGTGAGCAAATGAAGACCCTTTGAAGTCATATTGCATGGTACCCATTACACGGGTCTCAACTCTCCAGGTTTAAGGTATTCTTCCTTCAGCTAAAACATGCATGTGGAACCCAGAGTATGATCAACCATGTGAATGGGAGACGTGTTCAAATATGTCTCAGTTTTCCTCCCCTGGTACTCGGGTGCAACATTCCAGACGCTTTACTAACACTCTCCCCACTTGGAGAGTCAGCGCCTTTAACCTCCTGTTTGGCCCAGTTTGCAATTTCTGCGGAAGATGAACAGGAATAGCGAGAACCAATGAGAGACTAGCTGGAGGTGTCTGGACGGGCAAATTTAACTCTCATTTCCCACCAGGAAGAGGAAATAACCAAAGGCTCAGTGTGCCGTGCCGGAACCAGATTAGGGCCTGAAGCCATCCTGCGGTGTTGCGGCCAGGTCACAAGAAAGCGAGTTGAAGAAAGGAGCTCAGGGGCACTGTAATTCACAAACCTGCAGAGTTATAAATGACAGCTATCGTCCAAAAATAGACTGAAGTAAGGCTGCCAAGAGGACTTGAAAGCGGGGCAGAATTGCAGGAAACCGATTTCAGGAGGTAGACTGCAATTGCATTGAAAGCATAGGAAAAGAGGCAGAACGTCCACAATGATGCACTTGGCCAAAAAGGGCGTATGCGTTTTTTCCTGAATATATTCAGGAAAAAACGCATACGCCCTTTTTGGCCAACCAAGCAAGCTTGCAAAGGAAATCTACACTACAATGAAGTCTCACTTCCCCCCGGTCAAAAGGGCCATCTGAAAAAAGTGTAAAATCCAGAAAGGCAACAGGCCTTTGAGAACTGGTAGCCTTGTTATGCTGATGGGCGGGATGTAAATTGCCAACAGACACTTGGGAGAAGTGTATGGTGTTTCCTGAAACATCTAAAAAACAAAGCAACAGAGCCTAGGGCACTTCCACTTATGGTCCTATAGCTTAGGGAAATTAAAATCAAAAAGACACAGCCACCCCAAAGTTTGGAACGGCTCTGTTTACAAGAACCTCGTTTACAGTACAAGTTCAACATCGCAGAAAGTGAAAAATGGATAAAGAAGTTGTGGTATTCACTTACAAAGCAATATCACTCAGCAATGAAATCTATGTCATCAGGCCCTTAGCAGCACAATGAGTGGATTCAGGTATGATGATTCTAACTGAAATAAGTCACACAGAAAAAGAAACATCATAAGATATCAGTAATACACGGAATGGAAACTTGGCTACACAGGAACTGAATTACAGAACAGAACAGGGTCTCAAATTTAGAAAAACAACTTATGCTTGCTTAAGGGGAAAGGTGAGTTGGGGTGCTGCATAAAACCAGAGATTGAAATGAGCACAGATAAAGTTCCTTAAGCCAAATATGGAATAGACAAGAGCTACTCCTTGCTCAACGAAATGGACTCAACACCGCATATTAAACGCCTAAGAATGTACCTGACTACTAAGTATCTTAAAACCTATGGATTGCTATGTCTCCGAAAGAGAATCAAGCATGTGTACAGGGGCATAAACGCAGCAGTGATAGGATTGGAGAGGTTCGGTGAGCAAATGAAGACCCTTTGAAGTCATATTGCATGGTACCCATTCCACGGGTTTCAACTACCCAGGTTTAAGGTATTCTTCCTTCAGCTAAAACATGCATGTGGAACCCAGAGTATGATCAACCATGTGAACGGGAGACATGTTCAAATATGTCTCAGTTTTCCTCCCCTGGTACTCGGGTGCAACATTCCAGACGCTTTACTAACACTCTCCCCACTTGGAGAGTCAGTCCCTTTAACCTCCTGTTTGGCCCAGTTTGCAATTTCTGCGGAAGATGAACAGGAATAGCGAGAACCAATGAGAGGCTAGCTGGAGGTGTCTGGACGGGCAAATTTAACTCTCATTTCCCACCAGGAAGAGGAAATAACCAAAGGCTCAGCGTGCCGTGCCGGAACCAGATTAGGGCCTGAAGCCATCCTGCGGTGTTGCGGCCAGGTCACAAGAAAGCGAGTTGAAGAAAGGAGCTCAGGGGCACTGTAATTCACAAACCTGCAGAGTTATAAATGACAGCTATCGTCCAAAAATAGACTGAAGTAAGGCTGCCAAGAGGACTTGAAAGCGGGGCAGAATTGCAGGAAACCGATTTCAGGAGGTAGACTGGAATTGCATTGAAAGCATAGGAAAAGAGGCAGAACGTCCACAATGATGCACTTGGCCAAAAAGGGCGTATGCGTTTTTTCCTGAATATATTCAGGAAAAAACGCATACGCCCTTTTTGGCCAACCAAGCAAGCTTGCAAAGGAAATCTGCACTACAATGAAGTCTCACTTCCCCCCGGTCAAAAGGGCCATCTGAAAAAAGTGTAAAATCCAGAAAGGCAGGACAGGCCATGGAGAACTGGGAGCCTTGTTATGCTGATGGGCGGGATGTAAATTGTCAACAGACACTCGGGAGAAGTGTATGGTGTTTCCTGAAACATCTAAAAAACAAAGCAACAGAGCCTAGGGCACTTCCACTTATGGTCCTATAGCTTAGGGAAATTAAAATCAAAAAGACACAGCCACCCCAAAGTTTGGAACGGCTCTGTTTACAAGAACCTCGTTTACAGTACAAGTTCAACATCGCAGAAAGTGAAAAATGGATAAAGAAGTTGTGGTATTCACTTACAAAGCAATATCACTCAGCAATGAAATCTATGTCATCAGGCCCTTAGCAGCACAATGAGTGGATTCAGGTATGATGATTCTAACTGAAATAAGTCACACAGAAAAAGAAACATCATAAGATATCAGTAATACACGGAATGGAAACTTGGCTACACAGGAACTGAATTACAGAACAGAACAGGGTCTCAAATTTAGAAAAACAACTTATGCTTGCTTAAGGGGAAAGGTGAGTTGGGGTGCTGCATAAAACCAGAGATTGAAATGAGCACAGATAAAGTTCCTTAAGCCAAATATGGAATAGACAAGAGCTACTCCTTGCTCAACGAAATGGACTCAACACCGCATATTAAACGCCTAAGAATGTACCTGACTACTAAGTATCTTAAAACCTATGGATTGCTATGTCTCCGAAAGAGAATCAAGCATGTGTACAGGGGCATAAACGCAGCAGTGATAGGATTGGAGAGGTTCGGTGAGCAAATGAAGACCCTTTGAAGTCATATTGCATGGTACCCATTCCACGGGTTTCAACTACCCAGGTTTAAGGTATTCTTCCTTCAGCTAAAACATGCATGTGGAACCCAGAGTATGATCAACCATGTGAACGGGAGACATGTTCAAATATGTCTCAGTTTTCCTCCCCTGGTACTCGGGTGCAACATTCCAGACGCTTTACTAACACTCTCCCCACTTGGAGAGTCAGTCCCTTTAACCTCCTGTTTGGCCCAGTTTGCAATTTCTGCGGAAGATGAACAGGAATAGCGAGAACCAATGAGAGGCTAGCTGGAGGTGTCTGGACGGGCAAATTTAACTCTCATTTCCCACCAGGAAGAGGAAATAACCAAAGGCTCAGCGTGCCGTGCCGGAACCAGATTAGGGCCTGAAGCCATCCTGCGGTGTTGCGGCCAGGTCACAAGAAAGCGAGTTGAAGAAAGGAGCTCAGGGGCACTGTAATTCACAAACCTGCAGAGTTATAAATGACAGCTATCGTCCAAAAATAGACTGAAGTAAGGCTGCCAAGAGGACTTGAAAGCGGGGCAGAATTGCAGGAAACCGATTTCAGGAGGTAGACTGGAATTGCATTGAAAGCATAGGAAAAGAGGCAGAACGTCCACAATGATGCACTTGGCCAAAAAGGGCGTATGCGTTTTTTCCTGAATATATTCAGGAAAAAACGCATACGCCCTTTTTGGCCAACCAAGCAAGCTTGCAAAGGAAATCTGCACTACAATGAAGTCTCACTTCCCCCCGGTCAAAAGGGCCATCTGAAAAAAGTGTAAAATCCAGAAAGGCAGGACAGGCCATGGAGAACTGGGAGCCTTGTTATGCTGATGGGCGGGATGTAAATTGCCAACAACCACTCGGGAGAAGTGTATGGTGTTTCCTGAAACATCTAAAAAACAAAGCAACAGAACCTAGGGCACTTCCACTTATGGTCCTATAGCTTAGGGAAATTAAAATCAAAAAGACACAGCCACCCCAAAGTTTGGAACGGCTCTGTTTACAAGAACCTCGTTTACAGTACAAGTTCAACATCGCAGAAAGTGAAAAATGGATAAAGAAGTTGTGGTATTCACTTACAAAGCAATATCACTCAGCAATGAAATCTATGTCATCAGGCCCTTAGCAGCACAATGAGTGGATTCAGGTATGATGATTCTAACTGAAATAAGTCACACAGAAAAAGAAACATCATAAGATATCAGTAATACACGGAATGGAAACTTGGCTACACAGGAACTGAATTACAGAACAGAACGGGGTCTCAAATTTAGAAAAACAACTTATGCTTGCTTAAGGGTAAAGGTGAGTTGGGGTGCTGCATAAAACCAGAGATTGAAATGAGCACAGATAAAGTTCCTTAAGCCAAATATGGAATAGACAAGAGCTACTCCTTGCTCAACGAAATGGACTCAACACCGCATATTAAACGCCTAAGAATGTACCTGACTAGTAAGTATCTTAAAACCTATGGATTGCTATGTCTCCGAAAGAGAATCAAGCATGTGTACAGGGGCATAAACGCAGCAGTGATAGGATTGGAGAGGTTCGGTGAGCAAATGAAGACCCTTTGAAGTCATATTGCATGGTACCCATTACACGGGTCTCAACTCTCCAGGTTTAAGGTATTCTTCCTTCAGCTAAAACATGCATGTGGAACCCAAGTATGATCAACCATGTGAACGGGAGACGTGTTCAAATATGTCTCAGTTTTCCTCCCCTGGTACTCGGGTGCAACATTCCAGACGCTTTACTAACACTCTCCCCACTTGGAGAGTCAGCGCCTTTAACCTCCTGTTTGGCCCAGTTTGCAATTTCTGCGGAAGATGAACAGGAATAGCGAGAACCAATGAGAGACTAGCTGGAGGTGTCCGGACGGGCAAATTTAACTCTCATTTCCCACCAGGAAGAGGAAATAACCAAAAGCTCAGTGTGCCGTGCCGGAACCAGATTAGGGCCTGAAGCCATCCTGCGGTGTTGCGGCCAGGTCACAAGAAAGCGAGTTGAAGAAAGGAGCTCAGGGGCACTGTAATTCACAAACCTGCAGAGTTATAAATGACAGCTATCGTCCAAAAATAGACTGAAGTAAGGCTGCCAAGAGGACTTGAAAGCGGGGCAGAATTGCAGGAAACCGATTTCAGGAGGTAGACTGCAATTGCATTGAAAGCATAGGAAAAGAGGCAGAACGTCCACAATGATGCACTTGGCCAAAAAGGGCGTATGCGTTTTTTCCTGAATATATTCAGGAAAAAACGCATACGCCCTTTTTGGCCAACCAAGCAAGCTTGCAAAGGAAATCTACACTACAATGAAGTCTCACTTCCCCCCGGTCAAAAGGGCCATCTGAAAAAAGTGTAAAATCCAGAAAGGCAACAGGCCTTTGAGAACTGGTAGCCTTGTTATGCTGATGGGCGGGATGTAAATTGCCAACAGACACTTGGGAGAAGTGTATGGTGTTTCCTGAAACATCTAAAAAACAAAGCAACAGAGCCTAGGGCACTGCCACTTATGGTCCTATAGCTTAGGGAAATTAAAATCAAAAAGACACAGCCACCCCAAAGTTTGGGACGCCTCTGTTTACAAGAACCTCGTTTACAGTACAAGTTCAACATCGCAGAAAGTGAAAAATGGATAAAGAAGTTGTGGTATTTACTTACAAAGCAATATCACTCAGCAATGAAATCTATGTCATCAGGCCCTTAGCATCACAATGAGTGGATTCAGGTATGATGATTCTAACTGAAATAAGTCACACAGAAAAAGAAACATCATAAGATATCAGTAATACACGGAATGTAAACTTGGCTACACAGGAACTGAATTACAGAACAGAACAGGGTCTCAAATTTAGAAAACCAACTTATGCTTGCTTAAGGGTAAAGGTGAGTTGGGGTGCTGCATAAAACCAGAGATTGAAATGAGCACAGATAAAGTTCCTTAAGTCAAATATGGAATAGACAAGAGCTACTCCTTGCTCAACGAAATGGACTCAACACCGCATATTAAACGCCTAAGAATGTACCTGACTAGTAAGTATCGTAAAACCTATGGATTGCTATGTCTCCGAAAGAGAATCAAGCATGTGTACAGGGGCATAAATGCAGCAGTGATAGGATTGGAGAGGTTCGGTGAGCAAATGAAGACCCTTTGAAGTCATATTGCATGGTATCCATTCCACGGGTCTCAACTCTCCAGGTTTAAGGTATTTTTCCTTCAGCTAAAACATGCATGTGGAACCCAAGTATGATCAACCATGTGAACGGGAGACGTGTTCAAATATGTCTCAGTTTTCCTCCCCTGGTACTCGGGTGCAACATTCCAGACGCTTTACTAACACTCTCCCCACTTGGAGAGTCAGCGCCTTTAACCTCCTGTTTGGCCCAGTTTGCAATTTCTGCGGAAGATGAACAGGAATAGCGAGAACCAATGAGAGACTAGCTGGAGGTGTCTGAACGGGCAAATTTAACTCTCATTTCCCACCAGGAAGAGGAAATAACCAAAGGCTGAGCGTACCGTACCGGAACCAGATTAGGGCCTGAAGCCATCCTGCGGTGTTGCGGCCAGGTCAGAAGAAAGCGAGTTGAAGAAAGGAGCTCAGGGGCACTGTAATTCACAAACCTGCAGAGTTATAAATGACAGCTATCGTCCAAAAATAGACTGAAGTAAGGCTGCCAAGAGGACTTGAAAGCGGGGCAGAATTGCAGGAAACCGATTTCAGGAGGTAGACTGGAATTGCATTGCAAGCATAGGAAAAGAGGCAGAACGTCCACAATGATGCACTTGGCCAAAAAGGGCGTATGCGTTTTTTCCTGAATATATTCAGGAAAAAACGCATACGCCCTTTTTGGCCAACCAAGCAAGCTTGCAAAGGAAATCTGCACTACAATGAAGTCTCACTTCCCCCCGGTCAAAAGGGCCATCTGAAAAAAGTGTAAAATCCAGAAAGGCAGGACAGGCCATGGAGAACTGGGAGCCTTGTTATGCTGATGGGCGGGATGTAAATTGCCAACAGACACTCGGGAGAAGTGTATGGTGTTTCCTGAAACATCTAAAAAACAAAGCAACAGAGCCTAGGGCACTTCCACTTATGGTCCTATAGCTTAGGGAAATTAAAATCAAAAAGACACAGCCACCCCAAAGTTTGGGACGCCTCTGTTTACAAGAACCTCGTTTACAGTACAAGTTCAACATCACAGAAAGTGAAAAATGGATAAAGAAGTTGTGGTATTTACTTACAAAGCAATATCACTCAGCAATGAAATCTGTGTCATCAGGCCCTTAGCAGCACAATGAGTGGATTCAGGTACGATGATTCTAACTGAAATAAGTCACACAGAAAAAGAAACATCATAAGGTATCACTAATACACGGAATGTAAACTTGGCTACACAGGAACTGAATTCCAAAACAGAACAGTGTCTCAAATTTAGAAAACCAACTTATGCTTGCTTAAGGGGAAAGGTGAGTTGGGGTGCTGCATAAAACCAGAGACTGAAATGAGCACAGATAAAGTTCCTTAAGCCAAATATGGAATAGACAAGAGCTACTCCTTGCTCAACGAAATGGACTCAACACCGCATATTAAACGCCTAAGAATGTACCTGACTAGTAAGTAGCTTAAAACCTATGGATTTCTATGTCTCCAAAAGAGAATCAAGCGTGTGTACAGGGGCATAAACACAGCAGTGATAGGATTGGAGAGGTTCAGTGAGCAAATGAAGACCCTCTGAAGTCATATTGCATGGTACCCATTACACGGGTCTCAACTCTCCAGGTTTAAGGTATTCTTCCTTCAGCTAAAACATGCATGTGGAACCTGAGTATGATCAACCATGTGATCGGGAGACGTGTTCAAATATGTCTCAGTTTTCGTACCCTGGTACTCGGGTGCAACATTCCAGACGCTTTACTAACACTCTCCCGACTTGGAGAGTCAGTCCCTTTAACCTCCTGTTTGGCCCAGTTTGCAATTTCTGCGGAAGATGAACAGGAATAGCGAGAACCAATGAGAGGCTAGCTGGAGGTGTCTGGACGGGCAAATTTAACTCTCATTTCCCACCAGGAAGAGGAATTAACCAAAGGCTCAGCGTGCCGTGCCGGAACCAGATTAGGGCCTGAAGCCATCCTGCGGTGTTGCGGCCAGCTCACAAGAAAGCGAGTTGAAGAAAGGTGTTCAGGGGCACTGTATTTCACAAACCTGCAGAGTTATAAATGACAGCTATCGTCCAAAAATAGACTGAAGTAAGGCTGCCAAGAGGACTTGAAATCAGGGCAGAATTGAAGGAAACCGATTTCAGGAATTAGACTGGAATTGCATTGAAAGCATAGGAAAAGAGGCAGAACGTCCACAATGATGCACTTGGCCAAAAAGGGCGTATGCGTTTTTTCCTGAATATATTCAGGAAAAAACGCATACGCCCTTTTTGGCCAACCAAGCAAGCTTGCAAAGGAAATCTGCACTACAATGAAGTCTCACTTCCCCCCGGGCAAAAGGGCCATCTGAAAAAACTGTAACATCCAGAAAGGCAGGACAGGCCATGGAGAACTGGGAGCCTTGTTATGCTGATGGGCGGGATGTAAATTGCCAACAACCACTCGGGAGAAGTGTATGGTGTTTCCTGAAACATCTAAAAAACAAAGCAACAGAGCCTAGGGCACTTCCACTTATGGTCCTATAGCTTAGGGAAATTAAAATCTAAAAGACACAGCCACCCCAAAGTTTGGGACGCCTCCGTTTACAAGAACCTCGTTTACCGTACAAGTTCAATATCACAGAAAGTGAAAAATGGATAAAGAACTTGTGGTACTTACGTACAATGCAGTATCACTCAGCAATGAAATCTGTGTCATCAGGCCCTTAGCAGCACAATGAGTGGATTCAGGTACGATGATTCTAACTGAAATAAGTCACACAGAAAAAGAAACATCATAAGATATCACTAATACACGGAATGTAAACTTGGCTACACAGGAACTGCATTCCAAAACAGAACAGGGTCTCAAATTTAGAAAACCAACTTATGCTTGCTTAAGGGGAAAGGTGAGTTGGGGTGCTGCATAAAACCAGAGATTGAAATGAGCACAGATAAAGTTCCTTAAGCCAAATATGGAATAGACAAGAGCTACTCCTTGCTCAACGAAATGGACTCAACACCCCATATTAAACGCCTAAGAATGTACCTGACTAGTAAGTATCTTAAAACCTATGGATTGCTATGTCTCCAAAAGAGAATCAAGCGTGTGTACAGGGGCATAAACGCAGCAGTGATAGGATTGGAGAGGTTCGGTGAGCAAATGAAGACCCTTTGAAGTCATATTGCATGGTACCCATTACACGGGTCTCAACTCTCCAGGTTTAAGGTATTCTTCCTTCAGCTAAAACATGCATGTGGAACCCAAGTATGATCAACCATGTGAACGGGAGACGTGTTCAAATATGTCTCAGTTTTCCTCCCCTGGTACTCAGGTGCAACATTCCAGATGCTTTACTAACACTCTCCCCACTTGGAGAGTCAGCGCCTTTAACCTCCTGTTTGGCCCAGTTTGCAATTTCTGCGGAAGATGAACAGGAATAGCGAGAACCAATGAGAGGCTAGCTGGAGGTGTCTGGACGGGCAAATTTAACTCTCATTTCCCACCAGGAAGAGGAATTAACCAAAGGCTCAGCGTGCCGTGCCGGAACCAGATTAGGGCCTGAAGCCATCCTGCGGTGTTGCGGCCAGGTCAGAAGAAAGCGAGTTGAAGAAAGGAGCTCAGGGGCACTGTAATTCACAAACCTGCAGAGTTATAAATGACAGCTATCGTCCAAAAATAGACTGAAGTAAGGCTGCCAAGAGGACTTGAAAGCGGGGCAGAATTGCAGGAAACCGATTTCAGGAGGTAGACTGGAATTGCATTGAAAGCATAGGAAAAGAGGCAGAACGTCCACAATGATGCACTTGGCCAAAAAGGGCGTATGCGTTTTTTCCTGAATATATTCAGGAAAAAACGCATACGCCCTTTTTGGCCAACCAAGCAAGCTTGCAAAGGAAATCTGCACTACAATGAAGTCTCACTTCCCCCCGGTCAAAAGGGCCATCTGAAAAAAGTGTAAAATCCAGAAAGGCAGGACAGGCCATGGAGAACTGGGAGCCTTGTTATGCTGATGGGCGGGATGTAAATTGCCAACAGACACTCGGGAGAAGTGTATGGTGTTTCCTGAAACATCTAAAAAACAAAGCAACAGAGCCTAGGGCACTGCCACTTATGGTCCTATAGCTTAGGGAAATTAAAATCAAAAAGGCACAGCCACCCCAAACTTTCGAACGGCTCTGTTTACAAGAACCTCGTTTACAGTACAAGTTCAACATCGCAGAAAGTGAAAAATGGATAAAGAAGTTGTGGTATTTACTTACAAAGCAATATCACTCAGCAATGAAATCTGTGTCATCAGGCCCGTAGCAGCACAATGAGTGGATTCAGGTATGATGATTCTAACTGAAATAAGTCACACAGAAAAGAAACATCATAAGATATCAGTAATACACGGAATGTAAACTTGGCTACACAGGAACTGAATTACAGAACAGAACAGGGTCTCAAATTTAGAAAACCAACTTATGCTTGCTTAAGGGTAAAGGTGAGTTGGGGTGCTGCATAAAACCAGAGATTGAAATGAGCACAGATAAAGTTCCTTAAGTCAAATATGGAATAGACAAGAGCTACTCCTTGCTCAACGAAATGGACTCAACACCGCATATTAAACGCCTAAGAATGTACCTGACTAGTAAGTATCGGAAAACCTATGGATTGTTATGTCTCCAAAAGAGAATCAAGCATGTGTACAGGGGCATAAACGCAGCAGTGATAGGATTGGAGAGGTTCGGTGAGCAAATGAAGACCCTTTGAAGTCATATTGCATGGTACGCATTACACGGGTCTCAACTCTCCAGGTTTAAGGTATTCTTCCTTCAGCTAAAACATGCATGTGGAACCCAGAGTATGATCAACCATGTGATCGGGAGACGTGTTCAAATATGTCTCAGTTTTCCTCCCCTGGTACTCAGGTGCAACATTCCAGACGCTTTACTAACACTCTCCCGAATTGGAGAGTCAGTCCCTTTAACCTCCTGTTTGGCCCAGTTTGCAATTTCTGCGGAAGATGAACAGGAATAGCGAGAACCAATGAGAGGCTAGCTGGAGGTGTCTGGACGGGCAAATTTAACTCTCATTTCCCACCAGGAAGTGGAATTAACCAAAGGCTCAGCGTGCCGTGCCAGAACCAGATTAGGGCCTGAAGCCATCCTGCGGTGTTGCGGCCAGGTCACAAGAAAGCGAGTTGAAGAAAGGAGCTCAGGGGCACTGTAATTCACAAACTTGCAGACTTATAAATGACAGCTATCGTCCAAAAATAGACTGAAGTAAGGCTGCCAAGAGGACTTGAAAGCGGGGCAGAATTGCAGGAAACCGATTTCAGGAGGTAGACTGGAATTGCATTGAAAGCATAGGAAAAGAGGCAGAACGTCCACAATGATGCACTTGGCCAAAAAGGGCGTATGCGTTTTTTCCTGAATATATTCAGGAAAAAACGCATACGCCCTTTTTGGCCAACCAAGCAAGCTTGCAAAGGAAATCTGCACTACAATGAAGTCTCACTTCCCCCCGGTCAAAAGGGCCATCTGAAAAAAGTGTAAAATCCAGAAAGACAAGACAGGCCATGGAGAACTGGGAGCCTTGTTATGCTGATGGGCGGGATGTAAATTGCCAACAACCACTCGGGAGAAGTGTATGGTGTTTCCTGAAACATCTAAAAAACAAAGCAACAGAACCTAGGGCACTTCCACTTATGGTCTTATAGCTTAGGGAAATTAAAATCAAAAAGACACAGCCACCCCAAAGTTTGGAACGGCTCTGTTTACAAGAACCTCGTTTACAGTACAAGTTCAACATCACAGAAAGTGAAAAATGGATAAAGAAGTTGTGGTATTTACTTACAAAGCAATATCACTCAGCAATGAAATCTGTGTCATCAGGCCCTTAGCAAAACAATGAGTGGATTCAGGTATGATGATTCTAACTGAAGTAAGTCACACAGAAAAAGAAACATCATAAGATATCAGTAATACACGGAATGTAAACTTGGCTACACAGGAACTGAATTACAGAACAGAACAGGGACTCAAATTTAGAAAACCAACTTATGCTTGCTTAAGGGTAAAGGTGAGTTTGGGTGCTGCATAAGACCAGAGATTGAAATGAGCACAGATAAAGTTCCTTAAGTCAAATATGGAATAGACAAGAGCTACTCCTTGCTCAACGAAATGGACTCAACACCGCATATTAAACGCCTAAAAATGTACCTGACTAGTAAGTATCTTAAAACCTATGGATTGCTATGTCTCCGAAAGAGAATCAAGCATGTGTACAGGGGCATAAACGCAGCAGTGATAGGATTAGAGAGGTTCGGTGAGCAAATGAAGACCCTTTGAAGTCATATTGCATGGTACCCATTCCACGGGTTTCAACTAACCAGGTTTAAGGTATTCTTCCTTCAGCTAAAACATGCATGTGGAACCTAGAGTATGATCAACCATGTGATCGGGAGACGTGTTCAAATATGTCAGTTTTCGTACCCTGGTACTCGGGTGCAACATTCCAGACGCTTTACTAACACTCTCCCGACTTGGAGAGTCAGTCCCTTTAACCTCCTGTTTGGCCCAGTTTGCGATTTCTGAGGAAGATGAACAGGAATAGCGAGAACCAATGAGAGGCTAGCTGGAGGTGTCTGGACGGGCAAATTTAACTCTCATTTCCCACCAGGAAGAGGAAATAACCAAAGGCTCAGCGTGCCGTACCGGAACCAGATTAGGGCCTGAAGCCATCCTGCGGTGTTGCGGCCAGCTCAAAAGAAAGCGAGTTGAAGAAAGGAGCTCAGGGGCACTGTAATTCACAAACCTGCAGAGTTATAAATGACAGCTATCGTCCAAAAATAGACTGAAGTAAGGCTGCCAAGAGGACTTGAAAGCGGGGCAGAATTGCAGGAAACCGATTTCAGGAGGTAGACTGGAATTGCATTGAAAGCATAGGAAAAGAGGCAGAACGTCCACAATGATGCACTTGGCCAAAAAGGGCGTATGCGTTTTTTCCTGAATATATTCAGGAAAAAACGCATACGCCCTTTTTGGCCAACCAAGCAAGCTTGCAAAGGAAATCTGCACTACAATGAAGTCTCACTTCCCCCCGGTCAAAAGGGCCATCTGAAAAAAGTGTAAAATCCAGAAAGGCAGGACAGGCCATGGACAACTGGGAGCCTTGTTATGCTGATGGGCGGGATGTAAATTGGCAACAGACACTCGGGAGAAGTGTATGGTGTTTCCTGAAACATCTAAAAAACAAAGCAACAGAGCCTAGGGCACTTCCACTTATGGTCCTATAGCTTAGGGAAATTAAAATCAAAAAGACACAGCCACCCCAAAGTTTGGGACGCCTCTGTTTACAAGAACCTCGTTTACAGTACAAGTTCAACATCGCAGAAAGTGAACAATGGATAAAGAACTTGTGGTACTTACGTACAAAGCAGTATCACTCAGCAATGAAATCTATGTCATCAGGCCCGTAGCAGCATAATGAGTGGATTCAGGTACGATGATTCTAACTGAAATAAGTCACACAGAAATAGAAACATCATAAGATATCACTAATACACGGAATGTAAACTTGGCTACACAGGAACTGCATTCCAGAACAGAACAGGGTCTCAAATTTAGAAAACCAACTTATGCTTGCTTAAGGGGAAAGGTGAGTTGGGGTGCTGCATAAAACCAGAGATTGAAATGAGCACAGATAAAGTTCCTTAAGCCAAATATGGAATAGACAAGAGCTACTCCTTGCTCAACGAAATGGACTCAACACCGCATATTAAACGCCTAAGAATGTACCTGACTAGTAAGTATCGGAAAACCTATGGATTGCTATGTCTCCAAAAGAGAATCAAGCATGTGTACAGGGGCATAAACGCAGCAGTGATAGGATTGGAGAGGTTCGGTGAGCAAATGAAGACCCTTTGAAGTCATATTGCATGGTACGCATTACACGGGTCTCAACTCTCCAGGTTTAAGGTATTCTTCCTTCAGCTAAAACATGCATGTGGAACCTAGAGTATGATCAACCATGTGATCGGGAGACGTGTTCAAATATGTCTCAGTTTTCCTCCCCTGGTACTCGGGTGCAACATTCCAGACGCTTTACTAACACTCTCCCGACTTGGAGAGTCAGTCCCTTTAACCTCCTGTTTGGCCCAGTTTGCAATTTCTGCGGAAGATGAACAGGAATAGCGAGAACCAATGAGAGACTAGCTGGAGGTGTCTGGACGGGCAAATTTAACTCTCATTTCCCACCAGGAAGAGGAATTAACCAAAGGCTCAGCATGCCGGGCCGGAACCAGATTAGGGCCTGAAGCCATCCTGCGGTGTTGCGGCCAGGTCACAAGAAAGCGAGTTGAAGAAAGGAGCTCAGGGGCACTGTAGTTCACAAACCTGCAGAGTTATAAATGACAGCTATCGTCCAAAAATAGACTGAAGTAAGGCTGCCAAGAGGACTTGAAAGCGGGGCAGAATTGCAGGAAACCGATTTCAGGAGGTAGACTGGAATTGCATTGAAAGCATAGGAAAAGAGGCAGAACGTCCACAATGATGCACTTGGCCAAAAAGGGCGTATGCGTTTTTTCCTGAATATATTCAGGAAAAAACGCATACGCCCTTTTTGGCCAACCAAGCAAGCTTGCAAAGGAAATCTGCACTACAATGAAGTCTCACTTCCCCCCGGTCAAAAGGGCCATCTGAAAAAAGTGTAAAATCCAGAAAGACTAGACAGGCCATGGAGAACTGGGAGCCTTGTTATGCTGATGGGCGGGATGTAAATTGCCAACAACCACTCGGGAGAAGTGTATGGTGTTTCCTGAAACATGTAAAAAACAAAGCAACAGAACCTAGGGCACTTCCACTTATGGTCCTATAGCTTAGGGAAATTAAAATCAAAAAGACACAGCCACCCCAAAGTTTGGAACGGATCTGTTTACAAGAACCTCGTTTACAGTACAAGTTCAACATCGCAGAAAGTGAAAAATAGATAAAGAAGTTGTGGTATTTACTTACAAAGCAATATCACTCAGCAATGAAATCTGTGTCATCAGGCCCTTAGCAGCACAATGAGTGGATTCAGGTACGATGATTCTAACTGAAATAAGTCACACAGAAAAAGAAACATCATAAGATATCACTAATACACGGAATGTAAACTTGGCTACACAGGAACTGAATTCCAAAACAGAACAGGGTCTCAAATTTAGAAAACCAACTTATGCTTGCTTAAGGGTAAAGGTGAGTAGGGGTGCTGCATAAAACCAGAGATTGAAATGAGCACAGATAAAGTTCCTTAAGCCAAATATGGAATAGACAAGAGCTACTCCTTGCTCAACGAAATGGACTCAACACCCCATATTAAACGCCTAAGAATGTACCTGACTAGTAAGTATCTTAAAACCTATGGATTGCTATGTCTCCAAAAGAGAATCAAGCGTGTGTACAGGGGCATAAACGCAGCAGTGATAGGATTGGAGAGGTTCGGTGAGCAAATGAAGACCCTTTGAAGTCATATTGCATGGTACCCATTACACGGGTCTCAACTCTCCAGGTTTAAGGTATTCTTCCTTCAGCTAAAACATGCATGTGGAACCCAATATGATCAACCATGTGAACGGGAGACGTGTTCAAATATGTCTCAGTTTTCCTCCCCTGGTACTCGGGTGCAACATTCCAGACGCTTTACTAACACTCTCCCCACTTGGAGAGTCAGCGCCTTTAACCTCCTGTTTGGCCCAGTTTGCAATTTCTGCGGAAGATGAACAGGAATAGCGAGAACCAATGAGAGACTAGCTGGAGGTGTCTGGACGGGCAAATTTAACTCTCATTTCCCACCAGGAAGAGGAATTAACCAAAGGCTCAGCGTGCCGTGCCAGAACCAGATTAGGGCCTGAAGCCATCCTGCGGTGTTGCGGCCAGGTCACAAGAAAGCGAGTTGAAGAAAGGAGCTCAGGGGCACTGTAATTCACAAACCTGCAGAGTTATAAATGACAGCTATCGTCCAAAAATAGACTGAAGTAAGGCTGCCAAGAAGACTTGAAAGCGGGGCAGAATTGCAGGAAACCGATTTCAGGAGGTAGACTGGAATTGCATTGAAAGCATAGGAAAAGAGGCAGAACGTCCACAATGATGCACTTGGTCAAAAAGGGCGTATGCGTTTTTTCCTGAATATATTCAGGAAAAAACGCATACGCCCTTTTTGGCCAACCAAGCAAGCTTGCAAAGGAAATCTGCACTACAATGAAGTCTCACTTCCCCCCGGTCAAAAGGGCCATCTGAAAAAAGTGTAAAATCCAGAAAGGCAGGACAGGCCATGGACAACTGGGAGCCTTGTTATGCTGATGGGCGGGATGTAAATTGCCAACAGACACTTGGGAGAAGTGTATGGTGTTTCCTGAAACATCTAAAAAACAAAGCAACAGAGCCTAGGGCACTAACACTTATGGTCCTATAGCTTAGGGAAATTAAAATCAAAAAGACACAGCCACCCGAAACTTTCGAACGGCTCTGTTTACAAGAACCTCGTTTACAGTACAAGTTCAACATCGCAGAAAGTGAAAAATGGATAAAGAAGTTGTGGTATTTACTTACAAAGCAATATCACTCAGCAATGAAATCTATGTCATCAGGCCCTTAGCAGCACAATGAGTGGATTCAGGTATGATGATTCTAACTGAAATAAGTCACACAGAAAATGAAACATCAAAGATATCACTAATACACGGAATGTAAACTTGGCTACACAGGAACTGAATTACAGAACAGAACAGGGTCTCAAATTTAGAAAACCAACTTATTCTTGCTTAAAGGTAAAGGTGAGTTGGGGTGCTGCATAAAACCAGAGATTGAAATGAGCACAGATAAAGTTCCTTAAGCCAAATATGGAATAGACAAGAGCTACTCCTTGCTCAACGAAATGGACTCAACACCGCATATTAAACGCCTAAGAATGTACCTGACTAGTAAGTATCTTAAAACCTATGGATTGCTATGTCTCTGAAAGAGAATCAAGCATGTGTACAGGGGCATAAACGCAGCAGTGATAGGATTGGAGATGTTCAGTGAGCAAATGAAGACCCTTTGAAGTCATATTGCATGGTACCCATTCCACGGGTTTCAACTACCCAGGCTTAAGGTATTCTTCCTTCAGCTAAAACATGCATGTGGAACCTAGAGTATGATCAACCATGTGATCGGGAGACGTGTTCAAATATGTCTCAGTTTTCCTCCCCTGGTACTCGGGTGCAACATTCCAGACGCTTTACTAACACTCTCCCGACTTGGAGAGTCAGTCCCTTTAACCTCCTGTTTGGCCCAGTTTGCAATTTCTGCGGAAGATGAACAGGAATAGCGAGAACCAATGAGAGGCTAGCTGGAGGTGTCTGGACGGGCAAATTTAACTCTCATTTCCCACCAGGAAGAGGAAATAACCAAAGGCTCAGCGTGCCGTACCGGAACCAGATTAGGGCCTGAAGCCATCCTGCGGTGTTGCGGCCAGCTCAAAAGAAAGCGAGTTGAAGAAAGGAGCTCAGGGGCACTGTAATTCACAAACCTGCAGAGTTATAAATGACAGCTATTGTCCAAAAATAGACTGAAGTAAGGCTGCCAAGAGGACTTGAAAGCGGGGCAGAATTGCAGGAAACCGATTTCAGGAGGTAGACTGGAATTGCATTGAAAGCATAGGAAAAGAGGCAGAACGTCCACAATGATGCACTTAGCCAAAAAGGGCGTATGCGTTTTTTCCTGAATATATTCAGGAAAAAACGCATACGCACTTTTTGGCCAACCAAGCAAGCTTGCAAGGGAAATCTGCACTACAATGAAGTCTCACTTCCCCCCGGTCAAAAGGGCCATCTGAAAAAAGTGTAAAATCCAGAAAGGCAGGACAGGCCATGGAGAACTGGGAGCCTTGTTATGCTGATGGGCGGGATGTAAATTGCCAACAGACACTCGGGAGAAGTGTATGGTGTTTCCTGAAACATCTAAAAAACAAAGCAACAGAGCCTAGGGCACTGCCACTTATGGTCCTATAGCTTAGGGAAATTAAAATCAAAAAGACACAGCCACCCCAAAGTTTGGAAAGGCTCTGTTTACAAGAACCTCGTTTACAGTACAAGTTCAACATCGCAGAAAGTGAAAAATGGATAAAGAAGTTGTGGTATTTACTTACAAAGCAATATCACTCAGCAATGAAATCTATGTCATCAAGCCCTTAGCATCACAATGAGTGGATTCAGGTATGATGATTCTAACTGAAATAAGTCACACAGAAAAAGAAACATCATAAGATATCAGTAATACACGGAATGTAAACTTGGCTACACAGGAACTGAATTACAGAACAGAAAAGGGTCTCAAATTTAGAAAACCAACTTATGCTTGCTTAAGGGTAAAGGTGAGTTGGGGTGCTGCATAAAACCAGAGATTGAAATGAGCACAGATAAAGTTCCTTAAGTCAAATATGGAATAGACAAGAGCTACTCCTTGCTCAACGAAATGGACTCAACACCGCATATTAAACGCCTAAGAATGTACCTGACTAGTAAGTATCGTAAAACCTATGGATTGCTATGTCTCCAAAAGAGAATCAAGCATGTGTACAGGGGCATAAACGCAGCAGTGATAGGATTGGAGAGGTTCGGTGAGCAAATGAAGACCCTTTGAAGTCATATTGCATGGTACCCATTACACGGGTCTTAACTCTCCAGGTTTAAGGTATTCTTCCTTCAGCTAAAACATGCATGTGGAACCCAAGTATGATCAACCATGTGAACGGGAGACGTGTTCAAATATGTCTCAGTTTTCCTCCCCTGGTACTCGGGTGCAACATTCCAGACGCTTTACTAACACTCTCCCCACTTGGAGAGTCAGTCCCTTTAACCTCCTGTTTGGCCCAGTTTGCAATTTCTGCGGAAGATGAACAGGAATAGCGAGAACCAATGAGAGGCTAGCTGGAGGTGTCTGGACGGGCAAATTTAACTCTCATTTCCCACCAGGAAGAGGAAATAACCAAAGGCTCAGCGTGCCATACCGGAACCAGATTAGGGCCTGAAGCCATCCTGCGGTGTTGCGGCCAGCTCAAAAGAAAGCGAGTTGAAGAAAGGAGCTCAGGGGTACTGTAATTCACAAACCTGCAGAGTTATAAATGACAGCTATTGTCCAAAAATAGACTGAAGTAAGGCTGCCAAGAGGACTTGAAAGCGGGGCAGAATTGCAGGAAACCGATTTCAGGAGGTAGACTGGAATTGCATTGAAAGCATAGGAAAAGAGGCAGAACGTCCACAATGATGCACTTGGCCAAAAAGGGCGTATGCGTTTTTTCCTGAATATATTCAGGAAAAAACGCATACGCCCTTTTTGGCCAACCAAGCAAGCTTGCAAAGGAAATCTGCACTACAATGAAGTCTCACTTCCCCCCGGTCAAAAGGGCCATCTGAAAAAAGTGTAAAATCCAGAAAGGCAACAGGCCATTGAGAACTGGGAGCCTTGTTATGCTGATGGGCGGGATGTAAATTGCCAACAGACACTCGGGAGAAGTGTATGGTGTTTCCTGAAACATCTAAAAAACAAAGCAACAGAGCCTAGGGCACTGCCACTTATGGTCCTATAGCTTAGGGAAATTAAAATCAAAAAGACACAGCCACCCCAAAGTTTGGGACGTCTCTGTTTACAAGAACCTCGTTTACAGTACAAGTTCAACATCGCAGAAAGTGAAAAATGGATAAAGAAGTTGTGGTATTTACTTACAAAGCAATATCACTCAGCAATGAAATCTATGTCATCAGGCCCCTAGCATCACAATGAGTGGATTCAGGTATGATGATTCTAACTGAAATAAGTCACACAGAAAAAGAAACATCATAAGATATCAGTAATACACGGAATGTAAACTTGGCTACACAGGAACTGAATTACAGAACAGAACAGGGTCTCAAATTTAGAAAACCAACTTATGCTTGTTTAAGGGTAAAGGTGAGTTGGGGTGCTGCATAAAACCAGAGATTGAAATGAGCACAGATAAAGTTCCTTAAGTCAAATATGGAATAGACAAGAGCTACTCCTTGCTCAACGAAATGGACTCAACACCGCATATTAAACGCCTAAGAATGCACCTGACTAGTAATATCGGAAAACCTATGGATTGCTATGTCTCCAAAAGAGAATCAAGCATGTGTACAGGGGCATAAGCGCAGCAGTGATAGGATTGGAGAGGTTCGGTGAGCAAATGAAGACCCTTTGAAGTCATATTGCATGGTACGCATTACACGGGTCTCAACTCTCCAGGTTTAAGGTATTCTTCCTTCAGCTAAAACATGCATGTGGAACCTAGAGTATGATCAACCATGTGATCGGGAGACGTGTTCAAATATGTCTCAGTTTTCCTCCCCTGGTACTCGGGTGCAACATTCCAGACGCTTTACTAACACTCTCCCCACTTGGAGAGTCAGCGCCTTTAACCTCCTGTTTGGCCCAGTTTGCAATTTCTGCGGAAGATGAACAGGAATAGCGAGAACCAATGAGAGACTAGCTGGAGGTGTCTGGACGGGCAAATTTAACTCTCATTTCCCACCAGGAAGAGGAATTAACCAAAGGCTCAGCGTGCCGTGCCGGAACCAGATTAGGGCCTGAAGCCATACTGCGGTGTTTCGGCCAGGTCACAAGAAAGCGAGTTGAAGAAAGGAGCTCAGGGGCACTGTAATTCACAAACCTGCAGAGTTATAAATGACAGCTATCGTCCAAAAATAGACTGAAGTAAGGCTGCCAAGAAGACTTGAAAGCGGGGCAGAATTGCAGGAAACCGATTTCAGGAGGTAGACTGGAATTGCATTGAAAGCATAGGAAAAGAGACAGAACGTCCACAATGATGCACTTGGTCAAAAAGGGCGTATGCGTTTTTTCCTGAATATATTCAGGAAAAAACGCATACGCCCTTTTTGGCCAACCAAGCAAGCTTGCAAAGGAAATCTGCACTACAATGAAGTCTCACTTCCCCCCGGTCAAAAGGGCCATCTGAAAAAAGTGTAAAATCCAGAAAGGCAGGACAGGCCATGGAGAACTGGGAGCCTTGTTATGCTGATGGGCGGTATGTAAATTGCCAACAGACACTTGGGAGAAGTGTATGGTGTTTCCTGAAACATCTAAAAAACAAAGCAACAGAGCCTAGGGCACTAACACTTATGGTCCTATAGCTTAGGGAAATTAAAATCAAAAAGACACAGCCACCCGAAACTTTCGAACGGCTCTGTTTACAAGAACCTCGTTTACAGTACAAGTTCAACATCGCAGAAAGTGAAAAATGGATAAAGAAGTTGTGGTATTTACTTACAAAGCAATATCACTCAGCAATGAAATCTATGTCATCAGGCCCTTAGCAGCACAATGAGTGGATTCAGGTATGATGATTCTAACTGAAATAAGTCACACAGAAAATGAAACATCATAAGATATCACTAATACACGGAATGTAAACTTGGCTACACAGGAACTGAATTCCAAAACAGAACAGGGTCTCAAATTTAGAAAACCAACTTATGCTTGCTTAAGGGTAAAGGTGAGTTGGGGTGCTGCATAAAACCAGAGATTGAAATGAGCACAGATAAAGTTCCTTAAGTCAAATATGAAATAGACAAGAGCTACTCCTTGCTCAACGAAATGGACTCAACACCGCATATTAAACGCCTAAGAATGTACCTGACTAGTAAGTATCTTAAAACCTATGGATTGCTATGTCTCTGAAAGGGAATCAAGCATGTGTACAGGGGCATAAACGCAGCAGTGATAGGATTGGAGATGTTCAGTGAGCAAATGAAGACCCTTTGAAGTCATATTGCATGGTACCCATTCCACGGGTTGCAACTACCCAGGCTTAAGGTATTCTTCCTTCAGCTAAAACATGCATGTGGAACCTAGAGTATGATCAACCATGTGATCGGGAGACGTGTTCAAATATGTCTCAGTTTTCCTCCCCTGGTACTCGGGTGCAACATTCCAGACGCTTTACTAACACTCTCCCGACTTGGAGAGTCAGTCCCTTTAACCTCCTGTTTGGCCCAGTTTGCAATTTCTGCGGAAGATGAACAGGAATAGCGAGAACCAATGAGAGGCTAGCTGGAGGTGTCTGGACGGGCAAATTTAACTCTCATTTCCCACCAGGAAGAGGAAATAACCAAAGGCTCAGCGTGCCGTACCGGAACCAGATTAGGGCCTGAAGCCATCCTGCGGTGTTGCGGCCAGCTCAAAAGAAAGCGAGTTGAAGAAAGGAGCTCAGGGGCACTGTAATTCACAAACCTGCAGAGTTATAAATGACAGCTATTGTCCAAAAATAGACTGAAGTAAGGCTGCCAAGAGGACTTGAAAGCGGGGCAGAATTGCAGGAAACCGATTTCAGGAGGTAGACTGGAATTGCATTGAAAGCATAGGAAAAGAGGCAGAACGTCCACAATGATGCACTTGGCCAAAAAGGGCGTATGCGTTTTTTCCTGAATATATTCAGGAAAAAACGCATACGCACTTTTTGGCCAACCAAGCAAGCTTGCAAGGGAAATCTGCACTACAATGAAGTCTCACTTCCCCCCGGTCAAAAGGGCCATCTGAAAAAAGTGTAAAATCCAGAAAGGCAGGACAGGCCATGGAGAACTGGGAGCCTTGTTATGCTGATGGGCGGGATGTAAATTGCCAACAGACACTCGGGAGAAGTGTATGGTGTTTCCTGAAACATCTAAAAAACAAAGCAACAGAGCCTAGGGCACTGCCACTTATGGTCCTATAGCTTAGGGAAATTAAAATCAAAAAGACACAGCCACCCCAAAGTTTGGAAAGGCTCTGTTTACAAGAACCTCGTTTACAGTACAAGTTCAACATCGCAGAAAGTGAAAAATGGATAAAGAAGTTGTGGTATTTACTTACAAAGCAATATCACTCAGCAATGAAATCTATGTCATCAGGCCCTTAGCATCACAATGAGTGGATTCAGGTATGATGATTCTAACTGAAATAAGTCACACAGAAAAAGAAACATTATAAGATATCAGTAATACACGGAATGTAAAGTTGGCTACACAGGAACTGAATTACAGAACAGAAAAGGGTCTCAAATTTAGAAAACCAACTTATGCTTGCTTAAGGGTAAAGGTGAGTTGGGGTGCTGCATAAAACCAGAGATTGAAATGAGCACAGATAAAGTTCCTTAAGTCAAATATGGAATAGACAAGAGCTACTCCTTGCTCAACGAAATGGACTCAACACCGCATATTAAATGCCTAAGAATGTACCTGACTAGTAAGTATCGTAAAACCTATGGATTGCTATGTCTCTGAAAGAGAATCAAGCATGTGTACAGGGGCATAAACGCAGCAGTGATAGGATTGGAGAGGTTCGGTGAGCAAATGAAGACCCTTTGAAGTCATATTGCATGGTACCCATTACACGGGTCTCAACTCTCCAGGTTTAAGGTATTCTTCCTTCAGCTAAAACATGCATGTGGAACCCAAGTATGATCAACCATGTGAACGGGAGACGTGTTCAAATATGTCTCAGTTTTCCTCCCCTGGTACTCGGGTGCAACATTCCAGACGCTTTACTAACACTCTCCCCACTTGGAGAGTCAGTCCCTTTAACCTCCTGTTTGGCCCAGTTTGCAATTTCTGCGGAAGATGAACAGGAATAGCGAGAACCAATGAGAGGCTAGCTGGAGGTGTCTGGACGGGCAAATTTAACTCTCATTTCCCACCAGGAAGAGGAAATAACCAAAGGCTCAGCGTGCCGTACCGGAACCAGATTAGGGCCTGAAGCCATCCTGCGGTGTTGCGGCCAGGTCACAAGAAAGCGAGTTGAAGAAAGCAGCTCAGGGGCACTGTAATTCACAAACCTGCAGAGTTATAAATGACAGCTATCGTCCAAAAATAGACTGAAGTAAGGCTGCCAAGAGGACTTGAAAGCGGGGCAGAATTGCAGGAAACCGATTTCAGGAGGTAGACTGGAATTGCATTGAAAGCATAGGAAAAGAGGCAGAACGTCCACAATGATGCACTTGGCCAAAAAGGGCGTATGCGTTTTTTCCTGAATATATTCAGGAAAAAACGCATACGCCCTTTTTGGCCAACCAAGCAAGCTTGCAAAGGAAATCTGCACTACAATGAAGTCTCACTTCCCCCCGGTCAAAAGGGCCATCTGAAAAAAGTGTAAAATCCAGAAAGGCAGGACAGGCCATGGAGAACTGGGAGCCTTGTTATGCTGATGGGCGGGATGTAAATTGCCAACAACCAATCGGGAGAAGTGTATGGTGTTTTCTGAAACATCGAAAAAACAAAGCAACAGAACCTAGGGCACTTCCACTTATGGTCCTATAGCTTAGGGAAATTAAAATCAAAAAGACTCAGCCACCCCAAAGTTTGGAACGGCTCTGTTTACAAGAACCTCGTTTACAGTACAAGTTCAACATCGCAGAAAGTGAAAAATGGATAAAGAAGTTGTGGTATTTACTTACAAAGCAATATCACTCAGCAATGAATTCTATGTCATCAGGCCCTTAGCAGCACAATGAGTGGATTCAGGTATGATGATTCTAACTGAAATAAGTCACACAGAAAAAGAAACATCATAAGATATCAGTAATACACGGAATGGAAACTTGGCTACACAGGAACTGAATTACAGAACAGAACAGGGTCTCAAATTTAGAAAAACAACTTATGCTTGCTTAAGGGTAAAGGTGAGTTGGGGTGCTGCATAAAACCAGAGATTGAAATGAGCACAGATAAAGTTCCTTAAGCGAAGTATGGAATAGACAAGAGCTACTCCTTGCTCAACGAAATGGACTCAACACCGCATATTAAACGCCTAAGAATGTACCTGACTAGTAAGTATCTTAAAACCTATGGATTGCTATGTCTCCGAAAGAGAATCAAGCATGTGTACAGGGGCATAAACACAGCAGTGATAGGATTGGAGAGGTTCGGTGAGCAAATGAAGACCCTTTGAAGTCATATTGCATGGTACCCATTCCACGGGTTTCAACTACCCAGGTTTAAGGTATTCTTCCTTCAGCTAAAACATGCATGTGGAACCTAGAGTATGATCAACCATGTGATCCGGACACGTGTTCAAATATGTCTCAGTTTTCCTCCCCTGGTACTCGGGTGCAACATTCCAGACGCTTTACTAACACTCTCCCCACTTGGAGAGTCAGTGCCTTTAACCTCCTGTTTGGCCCAGTTTGCAATTTCTGCGGAAGATGAACAGGAATAGCGAGAACCAATGAGAGGCTAGCTGGAGGTGTCTGGACGGGCAAATTTAACTCTCATTTCCCACCAGGAAGAGGAAATAACCAAAGGCTCAGCGTGCCGTACCGGAACCAGATTAGGGCCTGAAGCCATCCTGCGGTGTTGCGGCCAGCTCAAAAGAAAGCGAGTTGAAGAAAGGAGCTCAGGGGCACTGTAATTCACAAACCTGCAGAGTTATAAATGACAGCTATCGTCCAAAAATAGACTGAAGTAAGGCTGCCAAGAGGACTTGAAAGCGGGGCAGAATTGCAGGAAACCGATTTCAGGAGGTAGACTGGAATTGCATTGAAAGCATAGGAAAAGAGGCAGAACGTCCACAATGATGCACTTGGCCAAAAAGGGCGTATGCGTTTTTTCCTGAATATATTCAGGAAAAAACGCATACGCCCTTTTTGGCCAACCAAGCAAGCTTGCAAAGGAAATCTGCACTACAATGAAGTCTCACTTCCCCCCGGTCAAAAGGGCCATCTGAAAAAAGTGTAAAATCCAGAAAGGCAGGACAGGCCATGGAGAACTGGGAGCCTTGTTATGCTGATGGGCGGGATGTAAATTGCCAACAGACACTCGGGAGAAGTGTATGGTGTTTCCTGAAACATCTAAAAAACAAAGCAACAGAGCCTAGGGCACTGCCACTTATGGTCCTATAGCTTAGGGAAATTAAAATCAAAAAGACACAGCCACCCCAAAGTTTGGGACGCCTCTGTTTACAAGAAACTCGTTTACAGTACAAGTTCAACATCGCAGAAAGTGAAAAATGGATAAAGAAGTTGTGGTATTTACTTACAAAGCAATATCACTCAGCAATGAAATCTGTGTCATCAGGCCCTTAGCAGCACAATGAGTGGATTCAGGTATGATGATTCTAACTGAAGTAAGTCACACAGAAAAAGAAACATCATAAGATATCACTAATACACGGAATGTAAACTTGGCTACACAGGAACTGAATTCCAAAACAGAACAGGGTCTCAAATTTAGAAAACCAACTTATGCTTGCTTAAGGGTAAAGGTGAGTTGGGGTGCTGCATAAAACCAGAGATTGAAATGAGCACAGATAAAGTTCCTTAAGCCAAATATGGAATAGACAAGAGCTACTCCTTGCTCAACGAAATGGACTCAACCCCCCATATTAAACGCCTAAGAATGTTCCTGACTAGTAAGTATCTTAAAACCTATGGATTGCTATGTCTCCGAAAGAGAATCAAGCATGTGTACAGGGGCATAAACGCAGCAGTGATAGGATTGGAGAGGTTCGGTGAGCAAATGAAGACCCTTTGAAGTCATATTGCATGGTACCCATTCCACGGGTTTCAACTACGCAGGTTTTAGGTATTCTTCCTTCAGCTAAAACATGCATGTGGAACCCAAGTATGATCAACCATGTGAACGGGAGACGTGTTCAAATATGTCTCAGTTTTCCTCCCCTGGTACTCGGGTGCAACATTCCAGACGCTTTACTAACACTCTCCCCACTTGGAGAGTCAGCGCCTTTAACCTCCTGTTTGGCCCAGTTTGCAATTTCTGCGGAAGATGAACAGGAATAGCGAGAACCAATGAGAGACTAGCTGGAGGTGTCTGGACGGGCAAATTTAACTCTCATTTCCCACCATGAAAAGGAAATAACCAAAGGCTCAGCGTGCCGTGCCGGAACCAGATTAGGGCCTGAAGCCATCCTGCAGTGTTGCTCCCAGGTCACAAGAAAGCAAGTTGAAGAAAGGAGCTCAGGGGCACTGTAATTCACAAACCTGCAGAGTTATAAATGACAGCTATCGTCCAAAAATAGACTGAAGTAAGGCTGCCAAGAGGACTTGAAAGCGGGGCAGAATTGCAGGAAACCGATTTCAGGAGGTAGACTGGAATTGCATTGAAAGCATAGGAAAAGAGGCAGAACGTCCACAATGATTCACTTGGCCAAAAAGGGCGTATGCGTTTTTTCCTGAATATATTCAGGAAAAAACGCATACGCCCTTTTTGGCCAACCAAGCAAGCTTGCAAAGGAAATCTGCACTACAATGAAGTCTCACTTCCCCCTGGTCAAAAGGGCCATCTGAAAAAAGTGTAAAATCCAGAATGGCAGGACAGGCCATGGAGAACTGGGAGCCTTGTTATGCTGATGGGCGGGATGTAAATTGCCAACAACCACTCGGGAGAAGTGTATGGTGTTTCCTGAAACATCTAAAAAACAAAGCAACAGAGCCTAGGGCACTTCCACTTATGGTCCTATAGCTTAGGGAAATTAAACTCTAAAACACACAGCCACCCCAAAGTTTGGAACGGCTCTGTTTACAAGAACCTCGTTTACAGTACAAGTTCAACATCGCAGAAAGTGAAAAATGGATAAAGAAGTTGTGGTATTTACTTACAAAGCAATATCAATCAGCAATGAAATCTGTGTCATCAGGCCCTTAGCAGCACAATGAGTGGATTCAGGTATGATGATTCTAACTGAAATAAGTCACACAGAAAAAGAAACATCATAAGATATCAGTAATACACGGAATGTAAACTTGGCTACACAGGAACTGAATTACAGAACAGAACAGGGTCTCAAATTTAGAAAACCAACTTATTCTTGCTTAAGGGGAAAGGTGAGTTGGGGTGCTGCATAAAACCAGAGATTGAAATGAGCACAGATAAAGTTCCTTAAGCCAAATATGGAATAGACAAGAGCTACTCCTTGCTCAACGAAATGGACTCAACACCCCATATTAAACGCCTAAGAATGTACCTGACTAGTAAGTATCTTAAAACCTATGGATTGCTATGTCTCCGAAAGAGAATCAAGCATGTGTACAGGGGCATAAACACAGCAGTGATAGGATTGGAGAGGTTCGGTGAGCAAATGAAGACCCTTTGAAGTCATATTGCATGGTACCCATTCCACGGGTTTCAACTACCCAGGTTTAAGGTATTCTTCCTTCAGCTAAAACATGCATGTGGAACCCAAGTATGATCAACCATGTGAACGGGAGACGTGTTCAAATATGTCTCAGTTTTCCTCCCCTGGTACTCGGGTGCAACATTCCAGATGCTTTACTAACACTCTCCCCACTTGGAGAGTCAGCGCCTTTAACCTCCTGTTTGGCCCAGTTTGCAATTTCTGCGGAAGATGAACAGGAATAGCGAGAACCAATGAGAGGCTAGCTGGAGGTGTCTGGACGGGCAAATTTAACTCTCATTTCCCACCAGGAAGAGGAAATAACCAAAGGCTCAGCGTGCCGTACCGGAACCAGATTAGGGCCTGAAGCCATCCTGCGGTGTTGCGGCCAGGTCACAAGAAAGCGAGTTGAAGAAAGGAGCTCAGGGGCACTGTAATTCACAAACCTGCAGAGTTATAAATGACAGCTATCGTCCAAAAATAGACTGAAGTAAGGCTGCCAAGAGGACTTGAAAGCGGGGCAGAATTGCAGGAAACCGATTTCAGGAGGTAGACTGGAATTGCATTGAAAGCATAGGAAAAGAGGCAGAACGTCCACAATGATGCACTTGGCCAAAAAGGGCGTATGCGTTTTTTCCTGAATATATTCAGGAAAAAACGCATACGCCCTTTTTGGCCAACCAAGCAAGCTTGCAAAGGAAATCTGCACTACAATGAAGTCTCACTTCCCCCCGGTCAAAAGGGCCATCTGAAAAAAGTGTAAAATCCAGAAAGGCAGGACAGACCATGGAGAACTGGGAGCCTTGTTATGCTGATGGGCGGGATGTAAATTGCCAACAACCACTCGGGAGAAGTGTATGGTGTTTCCTGAAACATCTAAAAAACAAAGCAACAGAGCCTAGGGCACTTCCACTTATGGTCCTATAGCTTAGGGAAATTAAAATCAAAAAGACACAGCCACCCCAAAGTTTGGAACGGCTCTGTTTACAAGAACCTCGTCTACAGTGCAAGTTCAACATCGCAGAAAGTGAAAAATGGATAAAGAAGTTGTGGTATTTACTTACAAAGCAATATCACTCAGCAATGAAATCTGTGTCATCAGGCCCTTAGCAGCACAATGAGTGGATTCAGGTATGATGATTCTAACTGAAGTAATTCACACAGAAAAAGAAACATCATAAGATATCAGTAATACATGGAATGTAAACTTGGCTAGACAGGAACTGAATTACAGAACAGAACAGGGTCTCAAATTTAGAAAACCAACTTATGCTTGCTTAAGGGTAAAGGTGAGTTGGGGTGCTGCATAAAACCAGAGATTGAAATGAGCACAGATAAAGTTCCTTAAGTCAAATATGGAATAGACAAGAGCTACTCCTTGCTCAACGAAATGGACTCAACACCGCATATTAAACGCCTAAGAATGTACCTGACTAGTAAGTATCTTAAAACCTATGGATTGCTATGTCTCCGAAAGAGAATCAAGCATGTGTACAGGGGCATAAACGCAGCAGTGATAGGATTGGAGAGGTTCGGTGAGCAAATGAAGACCCTTTGAAGTCATATTGCATGGTACCCATTACACGGGTCTCAACTCTCCAGGTTTAAGGTATTCTTCCTTCAGCTAAAACATGCATGTGGAACCCAAGTATGATCAACCATGTGAACGGGAGACGTGTTCAAATATGTCTCAGTTTTCCCCCCCTGGTACTCGGGTGCAACATTCCAGACGCTTTACTAACACTCTCCCCACTTGGAGAGTCAGCGCCTTTAACCTCCTGTTTGGCCCAGTTTGCAATTTCTGCGGAAGGTGAACAGGAATAGCGAGAACCAATGAGAGACTAGCTGGAGGTGTCTGGACGGGCAAATTTAACTCTCATTTCCCACCAGGAAGAGGAAATAACCAAAGGCTCAGCGTGCCGTGCCAGAACCAGATTAGGGCCTGAAGCCATCCAGCGGTGTTGCGGCCAGGTCACAAGAAAGCAAGTTGAAGAAAGGAGCTCAGGGGCACTGTTATTCACAAACCTGCAGAGTTATAAATGACAGCTATCGTCCAAAAATAGACTGAAGTAAGGCTGCCAAGAGGAGTTGAAAGCGGGGCAGAATTGCAGGAAACCGATTTCAGGAGGTAGACTGGAATTGCATTGAAAGCATAGGAAAAGAGGCAGAACGTCCACAATGATGCACTTGGCCAAAAAGGGCGTATGCGTTTTTTCCTGAATATATTCAGGAAAAAACGCATACGCCCTTTTTGGCCAACCAAGCAAGCTTGCAAAGGAAATCTGCACTACAATGAAGTCTCACTTCCCCCCGGTCAAAAGGGCCATCTGAAAAAAGTGTAAAATCCAGAATGGCAGGACAGGCCATGGAGAACTGGGAGCCTTGTTATGCTGATGGGCGGGATGTAAATTGCCAACAACCACTCGGGAGAAGTGTATGGTGTTTCCTGAAACATCTAAAAAACAAAGCAACAGAGCCTAGGGCACTTCCACTTATGGTCCTATAGCTTAGGGAATTTAAAATCTAAAAGACACAGCCACCCCAAAGTTTGGAACGGCTCTGTTTACAAGAACCTCGTTTACAGTACAAGTTCAACATCGCAGAAAGTGAAAAATGTATAAAGAAGTTGTGGTATTTACTTACAAAGCAATATCACTCAGCAATGAAATCTGTGTCATCAGGCCCTTAGCAGCACAATGAGTGGATTCAGGTATGATGATTCTAACTGAAATAAGTCACACAGAAAAAGAAACATCATAAGATATCAGTAATACACGGAATGTAAACTTGACTACACAGGAACTGAATTACAGAACAGAACAGGGTCTCAAATTTAGAAAACCAACTTATTCTTGCTTAAGGGTAAAGGTGAGTTGGGGTGCTGCATAAAACCAGAGATTGAAATGAGCACAGATAAAGTTCCTTAAGCCAAATATGGAATAGACAAGAGCTACTCCTTGCTCAACGAAATGGACTCAACACCCCATATTAAACGCCTAAGAATGTACCTGACTAGTAAGTATCTTAAAACCTATGGATTGCTATGTCTCCGAAAGAGAATCAAGCATGTGTACAGGGGCATAAACGCAGCAGTGATAGGATTGGAGAGGTTCGGTGAGCAAATGAAGACCCTTTGAAGTCATATTACATGGTACCCATTCCACGGGTTTCAACTACCCAGGTTTAAGGTATTCTTCCTTCAGCTAAAACATGCATGTGGAACCTAGAGAATGATCAACCATGTGATCGGGAGACGTGTTCAAATATGTCTCAGTTTTCCTCCCCTGGTACTCGGGTGCAACATTCCAGACGCTTTACTAACACTCTCCCCACTTGGAGAGTCAGTCCCTTTAACCTCCTGTTTGACCCAGTTTGCAATTTCTGCGGAAGATGAACAGGAATAGCGAGAACCAATGAGAGGCTAGCTGGAGGTGTCTGGACGGGCAAATTTAACTCTCATTTCCCACCAGGAAGAGGAATTAACCAAAGGCTCAGCGTGCCGGGCCGGAACCAGATTAGGGCCTGAAGCCATCCTGCGGTGTTGCGGCCAGGTCACAAGAAATCGAGTTGAAGAAAGGAGCTCAGGGGCACTGTAATTCACAAACCTGCAGAGTTATAAATGACAGCTATCGTCCAAAAATAGACTGAAGTAAGGCTGCCAAGAGGACTTGAAAGCGGGGCAGAATTGCAGGAAACCGATTTCAGGAGGTAGACTGGAATTGCATTGAAAGCATAGGAAAAGAGGCAGAACGTCCACAATGATGCACTTGGCCAAAAAGGGCGTATGCGTTTTTTCCTGAATATATTCAGGAAAAAACGCATACGCCCTTTTTGGCCAACCAAGCAAGCTTGCAAAGGAAATCTGCACTACAATGAAGTCTCACTTCCCCCCGGTCAAAAGGGCCATCTGAAAAAAGTGTAAAATCCAGAAAGGCAACAGGCCATGGAGAACTGGGAGCCTTGTTATGCTGATGGGCGGGATGTAAATTGCCAACAGACACTGGGGAGAAGTGTATGGTGTTTCCTGAAACATCTAAAAAACAAAGCAACAGAGCCTAGGGCACTTCCACTTATGGTCCTATAGCTTAGGGAAATTAAAATCAAAAAGACACAGCCACCCCAAAGTTTGGAATGGCTCTGTTTACAAGAACCTCGTTTACAGTACAAGTTCAACATCGCAGAAAGTGAAAAATGGATAAAGAAGTTGTGGTATTCACTTACAAAGCAATATCACTCAGCAATGAAATCTATGTCATCAGGCCCTTAGCAGTACAATGAGTGGATTCAGGTATGATGATTCTAACTGAAATAAGTCACACAGAAAAAGAAACATCATAAGATATCAGTAGTACACGGAATGGAAACTTGGCTACACAGGAACTGAATTACAGAACAGAACAGGGTCTCAAATTTAGAAAAACAACTTATGCTTGCTTAAGGGTAAAGGTGAGTTGGGGTGCTGCATAAAACCAGAGATTGAAATGAGCACAGATAAAGTTCCTTAAGCCAAATATGGAATAGACAAGAGCTACTCCTTGCTCAACGAAATGGACTCAACACCGCATATTAAACCCCTAAGAATGTACCTGACTTGTAAGTATCTTAAAACCTATGGATTGCTATGTCTCCGAAAGAGAATCAAGCATGTGTACAGGGGCATAAACGCAGCAGTGATAGGATTGGAGAGGTTCGGTGAGCAAATGAAGACCCTTTGAAGTCATATTGCATGGTACCCATTCCACGGGTTTCAACTACCCAGGTTTAAGGTATTCTTCCTTCAGTTAAAACATGCATGTGGATCCTAGAGTATGATCAACCATGTGATCGGGAGACGTGTTCAAATATGTCTCAGTTTTCCTCCCCTGATACTCGGGTGCAACATTCCAGATGCTTTACTAACACTCTCCCCACTTGGAGAGTCAGTCCCTTTAACCGCCTGTTTGGCCCAGTTTGCAATTTCTGCGGAAGATGAACAGGAATAGTGAGAACCAATGAGAGGCTAGCTGGAGGTGTCTGGACGGGCAAATTTAACTCTCATTTCCCACCAGGAAGAGGAATTAACCAAAGGCTCAGCATGCCGGGCCGGAACCAGATTAGGGCCTGAAGCCATCCTGCGGTGTTGCGGCCAGGTCACAAGAAAGCGAGTTGAAGAAAGGAGCTCAGGGGCACTGTAATTCACAAACCTGCAGAGTTATAAATGACAGCTATCGTCCAAAAATAGACTGAAGTAAGGCTGCCAAGAGGACTTGAAAGCGGGGCAGAATTGCAGGAAACCGATTTCAGGAGGTAGACTGGAATTGCATTGAAAGCATAGGAAAAGAGGCAGAACGTCCACAATGATGCACTTGGCCAAAAAGGGCGTATGCGTTTTTTCCTGAATATATTCAGGAAAAAACGCATACGCCCTTTTTGGCCAACCAAGCAAGCTTGCAAAGGAAATCTGCACTACAATGAAGTCTCACTTCCCCCGGTCAAAAGCGCCATCTGAAAAAAGTGTAAAATCCAGAAAGGCAGGACAGGCCATGGAGAACTGGGAGCCTTGTTATGCTGATGGGCGGGATGTAAATTGCCAACAGACACTCGGGAGAAGTGTATGGTGTTTCCTGAAACATCTAAAAAACAAAGCAACAGAGCCTAGGGCACTGCCACTTATGGTCCTATAGCTTAGGGAAATTAAAATCAAAAAGACACAGCCACCCCAAAGTTTGGGACGTCTCTGTTTACAAGAACCTCGTTTACAGTACAAGTTCAACATCGCAGAAAGTGAAAAATGGATAAAGAAGTTGTGGTATTTACTTACAAAGCAATATCACTCAGCAATGAAATCTGTGTCATCAGGCCCTTAGCAGCACAATGAGTGGATTCAGGTATGATGATTCTAACTGAAATAAGTCACACAGAAAAAGAAACATCATAAGATATCAGTAATACACGGAATGTAAACTTGGCTACACAGGAACTGAATTACAGAACAGAACAGGGTCTCAAATTTAGAAAACCAACTTATGCTTGCTTAAGGGTAAAGGTGAGTTGGGGTGCTGCATAAAACCAGAGATTGAAATGAGCACAGATAAAGTTCCTCAAGCCAAATATGGAATAGACAAGAGCTACTCCTTGCTCAACGAAATGGACTCAACACCGCATATTAAATGCCTAAGAATGTACCTGACTAGTAAGTATCGGAAAACCTATGGATTGCTATGTCTCCAAAAGAGAATCAAGCATGTGTACAGGGGCATAAACGCAGCAGTGATAGGATTGGAGAGGTTCGGTGAGCAAATGAAGACCCTTTGAAGTCATATTGCATGGTACCCATTACACGGGTCTCAACTCTCCAGGTTTAAGGTATTCTTCCTTCAGCTAAAACATGCATGTGGAACCCAAGTATGATTAACCATGTGAACGGGAGACGTGTTCAAATATGTCTCAGTTTTCCTCCCCTGGTACTCGGGTGCAACATTCCAGACGCTTTACTAACACTCTCCCCACTTGGAGAGTCAGTGCCTTTAACCTCCTGTTTGGCCCAGTTTGCAATTTCTGCGGAAGATGAACAGGAATAGCGAGAACCAATGAGAGGCTAGCTGGAGGTGTCTGGACGGGCAAATTTAACTCTCATTTCCCACCAGGAAGAGGAATTAACCAAAGGCTCAGCATGCCGGTCCGGAACCAGATTAGGGCCTGAAGCCATCCTGCGGTGTTGCGGCCAGGTCACAAGAAAGCGAGTTGAAGAAAGGAGCTCAGGGGCACTGTAATTCACAAACCTGCAGAGTTATAAATGACAGCTATCGTCCAAAAATAGACTGAAGTAAGGCTGCCAAGAGGACTTGAAAGCGGGGCAGAATTGCAGGAAACCGATTTCAGGAGGTAGACTGGAATTGTATTGAAAGCATAGGAAAAGAGGCAGAACGTCCACAATGATGCACTTGGCCAAAAAGGGCGTATGCGTTTTTTCCTGAATATATTCAGGAAAAAACGCATACGCACTTTTTGGCCAACCAAGCAAGCTTGCAAAGGAAATCTGCACTACAATGAAGTCTCACTTCCCCCCGGTCAAAAGGGCCATCTGAAAAAAGTGTAAAATCCAGAAAGGCAGGACAGGCCATGGAGAACTGGGAGCCTTGTTATGCTGATGGGCGGGATGTAAATTGCCAACAGACACTCGGGAGAAGTGTATGGTGTTTCCTGAAACATCTAAAAAACAAAGCAACAGAGCCTAGGGCACTGCCACTTATGGTCCTATAGCTTAGGGAAATTAAAATCAAAAAGACACAGCCACCCCAAAGTTTGGGACGCCTCTGTTTACAAGAACCTCGTTTAAAGTACAAGTTCAACATCGCAGAAAGTGAAAAATGGATAAAGAAGTTGTGGTATTTACTTACAAAGCAATATCACTCAGCAATGAAATCTATGTCATCAGGCCCTTAGCATCACAATGAGTGGATTCAGGTATGATGATTCTAACTGAAATAAGTCACACAGAAAAAGAAACATCATAAGATATCAGTAATACACGGAATGTAAACTTGGCTACACAGGAACTGAATTACAGAACAGAACAGGGTCTCAAATTTAGAAAACCAACTTATGCTTGCTTAAGGGTAAAGGTGAGTTGGGGTACTGCATAAAACCAGAGATTGAAATGAGCACAGATAAAGTTCCTTAAGTCAAATATGAAATAGACAAGAGCTACTCCTTGCTCAATGAAATGGACTCAACACCGCATATTAAACGCCTAAGAATGTACCTGACTAGTAAGTATCGTAAAACCTATGGATTGCTATGTCTCCAAAAGAGAATCAAGCATGTGTACAGGGGCATAAACGCAGCAGTGATAGGATTGGAGAGGTTCGGTGAGCAAATGAAGACCCTTTGAAGTCATATTGCATGGTACCCATTACACGGGTCTCAACTCTCCAGGTTTAAGGTATTCTTCCTTCAGCTAAAACATGCATGTGGAACCCAAGTATGATCAACTATGTGAACGGGAGACGTGTTCAAATATGTCTCAGTTTTCCTCCCCTGGTACTCGGGTGCAACATTCCACACGCTTTACTAACACTCTCCCCACTTGGAGAGTCAGCGCCTTTAACCTCCTGTTTGGCCCAGTTTGCAATTTCTGCGGAAGATGAACAGGAATAGCGAGAACCAATGAGAGGCTAGCTGGAGGTGTCTGGACGGGCAAATTTAACTCTCATTTCCCACCAGGAAGCGGAATTAACCAAAGTCTCAACATGCCGGGCCGGAACCAGATTAGGGCCTGAAGCCATCCTGCGGTGTTGCGGCCAGGTCACAAGAAAGCGAGTTGAAGAAAGGAGCTCAGGGGCACTGTAATTCACAAACCTGCAGAGTTATAAATGACAGCTATCGTCCAAAAATAGACTGAAGTAAGGCTGCCAAGAGGACTTGAAAGCGGGGCAGAATTGCAGGAAACTGATTTCAGGAGGTAGGCTGGAATTGCATTGAAAGCATAGGAAAAGAGGCAGAAGGTCCACAATGATGCACTTGGCCAAAAAGGGCGTATGCGTTTTTTCCTGAATATATTCAGGAAAAAACGCATACGCCCTTTTTGGCCAACCAAGCAAGCTTGCAAAGGAAATCTGCACTACAATGAAGTCTCACTTCCCCCCGGTCAAAAGGGCCATCTGAAAAAAGTGTAAAATCCAGAAAGGCAACAGGCCATGGAGAACTGGGAGCCTTGTTATGCTGATGGGTGGGAAGTAAATTGCCAACAGACACTTGGGAGAAGTGTATGGTGTTTCCTGAAACATCTAAAAAACAAAGCAACAGAGCCTAGGGCACTTCCACTTATGGTCCTATAGCTTAGGGAAATTAAAATCAAAAAGACACAGCCACCCCAAAGTTTGGAACGGCTCTGTTTACAAGAACCTCGTTTACAGTACAAGTTCAACATCGCAGAAAGTGAAAAATGGATAAAGAAGTTGCGGTATTCACTTACAAAGCAATATCACTCAGCAATTCAATCTATGTCATCAGGCCCTTAGCAGCACAATGAGTGGATTCAGGTATGATGATTCTAACTGAAATAAGTCACACAGAAAAAGAAACATCATAAGATATCAGAAATACACGGAATGGAAACTTGGCTACACAGGAACTGAATTACAGAACAGAACAGGGTCTCAAATTTAGAAAAACAACTTATGCTTGCTTAAGGGTAAAGGTGAGTTGGGCTGCTGCATAAAACCAGAGATTGAAATGAGCACAGATAAAGTTCCTTAAGCCAAATATGGAATAGACAAGAGCTACTCCTTGCTCAACGAAATGGACTCAACACCGCATATTAAACGCCTAAGAATGTACCTGACTTGTAAGTATCTTAAAACCTATGGATTGCTATGTCTCCGAAAGAGAATCAAGCATGTGTACAGGGGCATAAACGCAGCAGTGATAGGATTGGAGAGGTTCGGTGAGCAAATGAAGACCCTTTGAAGTCATATTGCATGGTACCCATTCCACGGGTTTCAACTACCCAGGTTTAAGGTATTCTTCCTTCAGCTAAAACATGCATGTGGAACCTAGAGTATGATCAACCATGTGATCGGGAGACGTGATCAAATATGTCTCAGTTTTCCTCCCCTGGTACTCGGGTGCAACATTCCAGACGCTTTACTAACACTCTCCCCACTTGGAGAGTCAGTCCCTTTAACCTCCTGTTTGGCCCAGTTTGCAATTTCTGCGGAAGATGAACAGGAATAGCGAGAACCAATGAGAGGCTAGCTGGAGGTGTCTGGACGGGCAAATTTAACTCTCATTTCCCACCAGGAAGAGGAATTAACCAAAGGCTCAGCGTGCCGGGCCGGAACCAGATTAGGGCCTGAAGCCATCCTGCGGTGTTGCGGCCAGGTCACAGGAAAGCGAGTTGAAGAAAGGAGCTCAGGGGCACTGTAATTCACAAACCTGCAGAGTTATAAATGACAGCTATCGTCCAAAAATAGACTGAAGTAAGGCTGCAAAGAGGACTTGAAAGCGGGGCAGAATTGCAGGAAACCGATTTCAGGAGGTAGACTGGAATTGCATTGCAAGCATAGGAAAAGAGGCAGAACGTCCACAATGATGCACTTGGCCAAAAAGGGCATATGCGTTTTTTCCTGAATATATTCAGGAAAAAACGCATATGCCCTTTTTGGCCAACCAAGCAAGCTTGCAAAGGAAATCTGCACTACAATGAAGTCTCACTTCCCCCCGGTCAAAAGGGCCATCTGAAAAAAGTGTAAAATCCAGAAAGGCAGGACAGGCCATGGAGAACTGGGAGCCTTGTTATGCTGATGGGCGGGATGTAAATTGCCAACAACCACTCGGGAGAAGTGTATGGTGTTTCCTGAAACATCTAAAAAACAAAGCAACAGAACCTAGGGCACTTCCACTTATGGTCCTATAGCTTAGGGAAATTAAAATCAAAAAGACACAGCCACCCCAAAGTTTGGAACGGCTCTGTTTACAAGAACCTCGTTTACAGTACAAGTTCAACATCGCAGAAAGTGAAAAATGGATAAAGAAGTTGTGGTATTTACTTACAAAGCAATATCACTAAGCAATGAAATCTGTGTCATCAGGCCCTTAGCAGCACAATGAGTGGATTCAGGTATGATGATTCTAACTGAAATAAGTCACACAGAAAAAGAAACATCATAAGATATCAGTAATACACGGAATGTAAACTTGACTACACAGGAACTGAATTACAGAACAGAACAGGGTCTCAAATTTAGAAAACCAACTTATTCTTGCTTAAGGGTAAAGGTGAGTTGGGGTGCTGCATAAAACCAGAGATTGAAATGAGCACAGATAAAGTTCCTTAAGCCAAATATGGAATAGACAAGAGCTACTCCTTGCTCAACGAAATGGACTCAACACCCCATATTAAACGCCTAAGAATGTACCTGACTAGTAAGTATCTTAAAACCTATGGATTGCTATGTCTCCGAAAGAGAATCAAGCATGTGTACAGGGGCATAAACGCAGCAGTGATAGGATTGGAGAGATTCGGTGAGCAAATGAAGACCCTTTGAAGTCATATTGCATGGTACCCATTCCACGGGTTTCAAATACCCAGGTTTAAGGTATTCTTCCTTCAGCTAAAACATGCATGTGGAACCTAGAGTATGATCAACCATGTGATCGGCAGACGTGTTCAAATATGTCTCAATTTTCCTCCCCTGGTACTCGGGTGCAACATTCCAGACGCTTTACTAACACTCTCCCCACTTGGAGAGTCAGTCTCTTTAACCTCCTGTTTGGCCCAGTTTGCAATTTCTGCGGAAGATGAACAGGAATAGCGAGAACCAATGAGAGGCTAGCTGGAGGTGTCTGGACGGGCAAATTTAACTCTCATTTCCCACCAGGAAGAGGAATTAACCAAAGGCTCAGCATGCCGGGCCGGAACCAGATTAGGGCCTGAAGCCATCCTGCGGTGTTGCGGCAGGGTCACAAGAAAGCGAGTTGAAGAAAGGAGCTCAGGGGCACTGTAATTCACAAACCTGCAGAGTTATAAATGACAGCTATCGTCCAAAAATAGACTGAAGTAAGGCTGCCAAGAGGACTTGAAAGCGGGGCAGAATTGCAGGAAACCGATTTCAGGAGGTAGACTGGAATTGCATTGAAAGCATAGGAAAAGAGGCAGAACGTCCACAATGATGCACTTGGCCAAAAAGGGCGTATGCGTTTTTTCCTGAATATATTCAGGAAAAAACGCATACGCCCTTTTTGGCCAACCAAGCAAGCTTGCAAAGGAAATCTGCACTACAATGAAGTCTCACTTCCCCCGGGTCAAAAGGGCCATCTGAAAAAAGTGTAAAATCCAGAAAGGCAGGACAGACCATGGAGAACTGGGAGCCTTGTTATGCTGATGGGCGGGATGTAAATTGCCAACAACCACTCGAGAGAAGTGTATGGTGTTTCCTGAAACATCTAAAAAACAAAGCAACAGAACCTAGGGCACTTCCACTTATGGTCCTATAGCTTAGGGAAATTAAAATCAAAAAGACAAAGCCACCCCAAAGTTTGGAACGGCTCTGTTTACAAGAACCTCGTTTACAGTACAAGTTCAACATCGCAGAAAGTGAAAAATGGATAAAGAAGTTGTGGTATTTACTTACAAAGCAATATCACTCAGCAATGAAATCTGTGTCATCAGGCCCTTAGCAGCACAATGAGTGGATTCAGGTATGATGATTCTAACTGAAATAAGTCACACAGAAAAAGAAACATCATAAGATATCAGTAATACACGGAATGTAAACTTGACTACACAGGAACTGAATTACAGAACAGAACAGGGTCTCAAATTTAGAAAACCAACTTATTCTTGCTTAAGGGTAAAGGTGAGCTGGGGTGCTGCATAAAACCAGAGATTGAAATGAGCACAGATAAAGTTCCTTAAGTCAAATATGAAATAGACAAGAGCTACTCCTTGCTCAACGAAATGGACTCAACATCGCATATTAAACGCCTAAGAATGTACCTGACTAGTAAGTATCGTAAAACCTATGGATTGCTATGTCTCCAAAATAGAATCAAGCATGTGTACAGGGGCATAAACGCAGCAGTGATAGGATTGGAGAGGTTCGGTGAGCAAATGAAGACCCTTTGAAGTCATATTGCATGGTACCCATTACACGGGTCTCAACTCTCCAGGTTTAAGGTATTCTTCCTTCAGCTAAAACATGCATGTGGAACCCAAGTATGATCAACCATGTGAACGGGAGACGTGTTCAAATATGTCTCAGTTTTCCTCCCCTGGTACTCGGGTGCAACATTCCAGACGCTTTACTAACACTCTCCCCACTTGGAGAGTCAGCGCCTTTAACCTCCTGTTTGGCCCAGTTTGCAATTTCTGCGGAAGATGAACAGGAATAGCGAGAACCAATGAGAGGCTAGCTGGAGGTGTCTGGACGGGCAAATTTAACTCTCATTTCCCACCAGGAAGAGGAAATAACCAAAGGCTCAGCGTGCCGTGCCAGAACCAGATTAGGGCCTGAAGCCATCCTGCGGTGTTGCGGCCAGCTCAAAAGAAAGCGAGTTGAAGAAAGGAGCTCAGGGGCACTGTAATTCACAAACCTGCAGAGTTATAAATGACAGCTATCGTCCAAAAATAGACTGAAGTAAGGCTGCCAAGAGGACTTGAAAGCGGGGCAGAATTGCAGGAAACCGATTTCAGGAGGTAGACTGGAATTGCATTGAAAGCATAGGAAAAGAGGCAGAACGTCCACAATGATGCACTTGGCCAAAAAGGGCGTATGCGTTTTTTCCTGAATATATTCAGGAAAAAACGCATACGCCCTTTTTGGCCAACCAAGCAAGCTTGCAAAGGAAATCTGCACTACAATGAAGTCTCACTTCCCCCCGGTCAAAAGGGCCATCTGAAAAAAGTGTAAAATCCAGAAAGGCAGGACAGGCCATGGAGAACTGGGAGCCTTGTTATGCTGATGGGCGGGATGTAAATTGCCAACAGACACTTGGGAGAAGTGTATGGTGTTTCCTGAAACATCTAAAAAACAAAGCAACAGAGCCTAGGGCACTGCCACTTATGGTCCTATAGCTTAGGGAAATTAAAATCAAAAAGACACAGCAACCCCAAAGTTTGGAACGGCTCTGTTTACAAGAACCTCGTTTACAGTACAAGTTCAACATCGCAGAAAGTGAAAAATGGATAAAGAAGTTGTGGTATTCACTTACAAAGCAATATCACTCAGCAATGAAATCTATGTCATCAGGCCCTTAGCAGCACAATGAGTGGATTCAGGTATGATGATTCTAACTGAAATAAGTCACACAGAAAAAGAAACATCATAAGATATCAGTAATACACGGAATGGAAACTTGGCTACACAGGAACTGAATTACAGAACAGAACAGGGTCTCAAATTTAGAAAAACAACTTATGCTTGCTTAAGGGTAAAGGTGAGTTGGGCTGCTGCATAAAACCAGAGATTGAAATGAGCACAGATAAAGTTCCTTAAGCCAAATATGGAATAGACAAGAGCTACTCCTTGCTCAACGAAATGGACTCAACACCGCATATTAAACGCCTTAGAATGTACCTGACTAGTAAGTATCGTAAAACCTATGGATTGCTATGTCTCCGAAAGAGAATCAAGCATGTGTACAGGGGCATAAACGCAGCAGTGATAGGATTGGAGAGGTTCGGTGAGCAAATGAAGACCCTTTGAAGTCATATTGCATGGTACCCATTCCACGGGTTTCAACTACCCAGGTTTAAGGTATTCTTCCTTCAGCTAAAACATGCATGTGGAACCTAGAGTATGATCAACCATGCGATCAGGAGACGTGTTCAAATATGTCTCAGTTTTCCTCCCCTGGTACTCGGGTGCAACATTCCAGACGCTTTACTAACACTCTCCCCACTTGGAGAGTCAGTCCCTTTAACCTCCTGTTTGGCCCAGTTTGCAATTTCTGCGGAAGATGAACAGGAATAGCGAGAACCAATGAGAGGCTAGCTGGAGGTGTCTGGACGGGCAAATTTAACTCTCATTTCCCACCAGGAAGAGGAATTAACCAAAGGCTCAGCATGCCGGGCCGGAAACAGATTAGGGCCTGAAGCCATCCTGCGGTGTTGTGGCCAGGTCACAAGAAAGCGAGTTGAAGAAAGGAGCTCAGGGGCACTGTAATTCACAAACCTGCAGAGTTATAAATGACAGCTATCGTCCAAAAATAGACTGAAGTAAGGCTGCCAAGAGGACTTGAAAGCAGGGCAGAATTGCAGGAAACCGATTTCAGGAGGTAGACTGGAATTGCATTGAAAGCATAGGAAAAGAGGCAGAACGTCCACAATGATGCACTTGGCCAAAAAGGGCGTATGCGTTTTTTCCTGAATATATTCAGGAAAAAACGCATACGCCCTTTTTGGCCAACCAAGCAAGCTTGCAAAGGAAATCTGCACTACAATGAAGTCTCACTTCCCCCCGGTCAAAAGGGCCATCTGAAAAAAGGGTAAAATCCAGAAAGGCAGGACAGGCCATGGAGAACTGGGAGCCTTGTTATGCTGATGGGCGGGATGTAAATTGCCAACAGACACTCGGGAGAAGTGTATGGTGTTTCCTGAAACATCTAAAAAACAAAGCAACAGAGCCTAGGGCACTGCCACTTATGGTCCTATAGCTTAGGGAAATTAAAATCAAAAAGACACAGCCACCCCAAAGTTTGGGACGCCTCTGTTTACAAGAACCTCGTTTACAGTACAAGTTCAACATCGCAGAAAGTGAAAAATGGATAAAGAAGTTGTGGTATTTACTTACAAAGCAATATCACTCAGCAATGAAATCTATGCCATAAGGCCCTTAGCATCACAATGAGTGGATTCAGGTATGATGATTCTAACTGAAATAAGTCACACAGAAAAAGAAACATCATAAGATATCAGTAATACACGGAATGGAAACTTGGCTACACAGGAACTGAATTACAGAACAGAACAGGGTCTCGAATTTAGAAAACCAACTTATGCTTGCTTAAGGGTAAAGGTGAGTTGGGGTGCTGCATAAAACCAGAGATTGAAATGAGCACAGATAAAGTTCCTTAAGTCAAATATGGAATAGACAAGAGCTATTCCTTGCTCAACGAAATGGACTCAACACCGCATATTAAACGCCTAAGAATGTACCTGACTAGTAAGTATCGTAAAACCTATGGATTGCTATGTCTCCAAAAGAGAATCAAGCATGTGTACAGGGGCATAAACGCAGCAGTGATAGGATTGGAGAGGTTCGGTGAGCAAATGAAGACCCTTTGAAGTCATATTGCATGGTACCCATTACACGGGTTTCAACTACCCAGGTTTAAGGTATTCTTCCTTCAGCTAAAACATGCATGTGGAACCTAGAGTATGATCAACCATGTGATCCGGACACGTGTTCAAATATGTCTCAGTTTTCCTCCCCTAATACTCGGGTGCAACATTCCAGACGCTTTACTAAAACTCTCCCCACTTGGAGAGTCAGCGCCTTTAACCTCCTGTTTGGCCCAGTTTGCAATTTCTGCGGAAGATGAACAGGAATAGCGAGAACCAATGAGAGGCTAGCTGGAGGTGTCTGGACGGGCAAATTTAACTCTCTTTTCCCACCAGGAAGAGGAAATAACCAAAGGCTCAGCGTGCCGTACCGGAACCAGATTAGGGCCTGAAGCCATCCTGCGGGGTTGCGGCCAGCTCAAAAGAAAGCGAGTTGAAGAAAGGAGCTCAGGGGCACTGTAATTCACAAACCTGCAGAGTTATAAATGACAGCTATCGTCCAAAAATAGACTGAAGTAAGGCTGCCAAGAGGACTTGAAAGCGGGGCAGAATTGCAGGAAACCGATTTCAGGAGGTAGACTGGAATTGCATTGAAAGCATAGGAAAAGAGGCAGAACGTCCACAATGATGCACTTGGCCAAAAAGGGCGTATGCGTTTTTTCCTGAATATATTCAGGAAAAAACGCATACGCCCTTTTTGGCCAACCAAGCAAGCTTGCAAAGGAAATCTGCACTACAATGAAGTCTCACTTCCCCCCGGTCAAAAGGGCCATCTGAAAAAAGTGTAAAATCCAGAAAGGCAGGACAGGCCATGGAGAACTGGGAGCCTTGTTATGCTGATGGGCGGGATGTAAATTGCCAACAACCACTCGGGAGAAGTGTATGGTGTTTCCTGAAACATCTAAAAAACAAAGCAACAGAGCCTAGGGCACTTCCACTTATGGTCCTATAGCTTAGGGAAATTAAAATCAAAAAGACACAGCCACCCCAAAGTTTGGAACGGCTCTGTTTACAAGATCCTCGTTTACAGTACAAGTTCAACATCGCAGAAAGTGAAAAATGGATAAAGAACTTGTGGTACTTACGTACAATGCAGTATCACTCAGCAATGAAATCTATGTCATCAGGCCCGTAGCAGCATAATGAGTAGATTCAGGTACGATGATTCTAACTGAAATAAGTCACACAGAAAAAGAAACATCATAAGATATCACTAATACACGGAATGTAAACTTGGCTACACAGGAACTGAATTCCAAAACAGAACAGGTTCTCAAATTTAGAAAACCAACTTATGCTTGCTTAAGGGGAAAGGTGAGTTGGGTTGCTGCATAAAGCCAGAGATTGAAATGAGCACAGATAAAGTTCCTTAAGCCAAATATGGAATAGACAAGAGATACTCCTTGCTCAACGAAATGGACTCAACACCGCATATTAAACGCCTAAGAATGTACCTGACTAGTAAGTATCTTAAAACCTATGGATTGCTATGTCTCCGAAAGAGAATCAAGCATGTGTACAGGGGCATAAACGCAGCAGTGATAGGATTGGAGAGGTTCGGTGAGCAAATGAAGACCCTTTGAAGTCATATTGCATGGTACCCATTCCACGGGTTTCAACTACCCAGGTTTAAGGTATTCTTCCTTCAGCTAAAACATGCATGTGGAACCTAGAGTATGATCAACCATGTGATCGGGAGACGTGTTCAAATATGTCTCAGGTTTCCTCCCCTAGTACTCGGGTGCAACATTCCAGACGCTTTACTAACACTCTCCTGACTTGGAGAGTCAGTCCCTTTAACCTCCTGTTTGGCCCAGTTTGCAATTTCTGCGGAAGATGAACAGGAATAGCGAGAACCAATGAGAGACTAGCTGGAGGTGTCTGGACGGGCAAATTTAACTCTCATTTCCCACCAGGAAGAGGCATTAACCAAAGGCTCAGCGTGCCGTGCCGGAACCAGATTAGGGCCTGAAGCCATCCTGCGGTGTTGCGGCCAGGTCACAAGAAAGCGAGTTGAAGAAAGGAGCTCAGGGGCACTGTAATTCACAAATCTGCAGAGTTATAAATGACAGCTATCGTCCAAAAATAGACTGAAGTAAGGCTGCCAAGAGGACTTGAAAGCGGGGCAGAATTGCAGGAAACCGATTTCAGGAGGTAGACTGGAATTGCATTGAAAGCATAGGAAAAGAGGCAGAACGTCCACAATGATGCACTTGGCCAAAAAGGGCGTATGCGTTTTTTCCTGAATATATTCAGGAAAAAACGCATACGCACTTTTTGGCCAACCAAGCAAGCTTGCAAAGGAAATCTGCACTACAGTGAAGTCTCACTTCCCCCCGGTCAAAAGGGCCATCTGAAAAAAGTGTAAAATCCAGAAAGGCAACAGGCCATTGAGAACTGGGAGCCTTGTTATGCTGATGGGCAGGATGTAAATTGCCAACAGACACTTGGGAGAAGTGTATGGTGTTTCCTGAAACATCTAAAAAACAAAGCAACAGAGCCTAGGGCACTGCCACTTATGGTCCTATAGCTTAGGGAATTTAAAATCAAAAAGACACAGCCACCCCAAAGTTTCGAACGGCTCTGTTTACAAGAACCTCGTTTACAGTACAAGTTCAACATCGCAGAAAGTGAAAAATGGATAAAAAAGTTGTGGTATTTACTTACAAAGCAATATCACTCAGCAATGAAATCTGTGTCATCAGGCCCTTAGCAGCACAATGAGTGGATTCAGGTATGATGATTCTAACTGAAATAAGTCACACAGAAAAAGAAACATCATAAGATATCAGTAATACACGGAATATAAACTTGGCTAGACAGGAACTGAATTACAGAACAGAACAGGGTCTCAAATTTAGAAAACCAACTTATGCTTGCTTAAGGGGAAAGGTGAGTTGGGGTGCTGCATAAAACCAGAGATTGAAATGAGCACAGATAAACTTCCTTAAGCCAAATATGGAATAGACAAGAGCTACTCCTTGCTCAACGAAATGGACTCAACACCGCATATTAAACGCCTAAGAATGAACCTGACTAGTAACTATCTTAAAACCTATGGATTGCTATGTCTCCGAAAGAGAATGAAGCATGTGTACATGGGCATAAACGCAGCAGTGATAGGATTGGAGAGGTTCGGTGAGCAAATGAAGACCCTTTGAAGTCATATTGCATGGTACCCATTACACGGGTTTCAAATACACAGGTTTAAGGTATTCTTCCTTCAGCTAAAAGATGCATGTGGAACCCAAGTATGATCAACTATGTGAACGGGAGACGTGTTCAAATATGTCTCAGTTTTCCTCCCCTGGTACTCGGGTGCAACATTCCAGACGCTTTACTAACACTCTCCCCACTTGGAGAGTCAGCGCCTTTAACCTCCTGTTTGGCCCAGTTTGCAATTTCTGCGGAAGATGAACAGGAATAGCGAGAACCAATGAGAGACTAGCTGGAGGTGTCTGGACGGGCAAATTTAACTCTCATTTCCCACCAGGAAGAGGAATTAAACAAAGGCTCAGCGGGCCATGCTGGAACCACATTAGGGCCTGAAGCCATCCTGCGGTGTTGCTCCCAGGTCACAAGAAAGCGAGTTGAAGAAAGGAGCTCAGGGGCACTGTAATTCACAAACCTGCAGAGTTATAAATGACAGCTATCGTCCAAAAATAGACTGAAGTAAGGCTGCCAAGAGGACTTGAAAGCGGGGCAGAATTGCAGGAAACCGATTTCAGGAGGTAGACTGGAATTGCATTGAAAGCATAGGAAAAGAGGCAGAACGTCCACAATGATGCACTTGGCCAAAAAGGGCGTATGCGTTTTTTCCTGAATATATTCAGGAAAAAACGCATACGCACTTTTTGGCCAACCAAGCAAGCTTGCAAAGGAAATCTGCACTACAATGAAGTCTCACTTCCCCCCAGTCAAAAGGGCCATCTGAAAAAAGTGTAAAATCCAGAAAGGCAGGACAGGCCATGGAGAACTGGGAGCCTTGTTATGCTGATGGGCGGGATGTAAATTGCCAACAACCACTCGGGAGAAGTGTATGGTGTTTCCTGAAACATCTAAAAAGCAAAGCAACAGAACCTAGTGCACTTCCACTTATGGTCCTATAGCTTAGGGAAATTAAAATCAAAAAGACACAGCCACCCCAAAGTTTGGAACGGCTCTGTTTACAAGAACCTCGTTTACAGTACAAGTTCAACATCGCAGAAATTGAAAAATGGATAAAGAACTTGTGGTACTTACGTACAATGCAGTATCACTCAGCAATGAAATCTATGTCATCAGGCCCGTAGCAGCATAATGAGTGGATTCAGGTACGATGATTCTAACTGAAATAAGTCACACAGAAAAAGAAACATCATAAGATATCAGTAATACACGGAATGGAAACTTGGCTACACAGGAACTGAATTACAGAACAGAACAGGGTCTCAAATTTAGAAAACCAACTTATGCTGGCTTAAGTGGAAAGGTGAGTTGGGGTGCTGCATAAAACCACAGATTGAAATGAGCACAGATAAAGTTCCTTAAGCCAAATATGGAATAGACAAGAGCTACTCCTTGCTCAACGAAATGGACTCAACACCCCATATTAAACGCCTAAGAATGTACCTGACTAGTAAGTATCTTAAAACCTATGGATTGCTATGTCTCCGAAAGAGAATCAAGCGTGTGTACAGGGGCATAAACGCAGCAGTGATAGGATTGGAGAGGTTCGGTGAGCAAATGAAGACCCTTTGAAGTCATATTGCATGGTACCCATTCCACGGGTCTCAATTCTCCAGGTTTAAGGTATTCTTCCTTCAGCTAAAACATGCATGTGGAACCCAGAGTATGATCAACCATGTGAACGGGAGACGTGTTCAAATATGTCTCAGTTTTCCTCCCCTGGTACTCGGGTGCAACATTCCAGACGCTTTACTAACACTCTCCCCACTTGGAGAGTCAGCGTCTTTAACCTCCTGTTTGGCCCAGTTTGCAATTTCTGCGGAAGATAAACAGTAATAGCGAGAACCAATGAGAGGCTAGCTGGAGGTGTCTGGACGGGCAAATTATTCCTGAATATATTCAGGAAAAAACGCATACGCCCTTTTTGGCCAACCAAGCAAGCTTGCAAAGGAAATCTGCACTACAATGAAGTCTCACTTCCCCCCGGTCAAAAGGGCCATCTGAAAAAAGTGTTAAATCCGGAAAGGCAGGACAGGCCATGGAGAACTGGGAGCCTTGTTATGCTGATGGGCGGGATGTAAATTGCCAACAGACACTCGGGAGAAGTGTATGGTGTTTCCTGAAACATCTAAAAAACAAAGCAACAGAGCCTAGGGCACTGCCGCTTATGTTCCTATCGCTTAGGGAAATTAAAATCAAAAAGACACAGCCACCCCAAAGTTTGGGACGCCTCTGTTTACAAGAACCTCGTTTACAGTACAAGTTCAACATCGCAGAAAGTTAAAAATGGATAAAGAACTTGTGGTATATACTTACAAAGCAATATCACTCAGCAATGAAATCTATGTCATCAGGCCCTTAGCATCACAATGAGTGGATTCAGGTATGATGATTCTAACTGAAATAAGTCACACAGAAAAAGAAACATCATAAGATATCAGTAATACACGGAATGAAAACTTGGCTACACAGGAACTGAATTACAGAACAGAACAGGGTCTCAAATTTAGAAAACCAACTTATGCTTGCTTAAGGGTAAAGGTGAGTTGGGGTGCTGCATAAAACCAGAGATTGAAATGAGCACAGATAAAGTTCCTTAAGTCAAATATGGAATAGACAAGAGCTACTCCTTGCTCAACGAAATGGACTCAACACCGCATATTAAACGCCTAAAAATGTACCTGACTAGTAAATATTGTAAAACCTATGGATTGCTATGTCTCCAAAAGAGAATCAAGCATGTGCACAGGGGCATAAACGCAGCAGTGATAGGATTGGAGAGGTTCGGTGAGCAAATGAAGACCCTTTGAAGTCATATTGCATGGTACCCATTCCACAGGTCTCAACTCTCCAGGTTTAAGGTATTCTTCCTTCAGCTAAAACATGCATGTGGAACCCAAGTATGATCAACCATGTGAACGGGAGACGTGTTCAAATATGTCTCAGTTTTCCTCCCCTGGTACTCGGGTGCAACATTCCAGACGCTTTACTAACACTCTCCCCACTTGGAGAGTCAGCGCCTTTAACCTCCTGTTTGGCCCAGTATGCAATTTCTTGGAAGATGAACAGGAATAGCGAGAACCAATGAGAGACTAGCTGGAGGTGTCTGGACGGGCAAATTTAACTCTCATTTCCCACCAGGAAGAGGAAATAACCAAAGGCTCAGCGTGCCGTGCCGGAACCAGATTAGGGCCTGAAGCCATCCTGCGGTGTTGCGGCCAGGTCACAAGAAAGCGAGTTGAAGAAAGGAGCTCAGGGGCACTGTAATTCACAAACCTGCAGAGTTATAAATGACAGCTATCGTCCAAAAATAGACTGAAGTAAGGCTGCCAAGAGGACTTGAAAGCGGGGCAGAATTGCAGGAAACCGATTTCAGGAGGTAGACTGGAATTGCATTGAAAGCATAGGAAAAGAGGCAGAACGTCCACAATGATGCACTTGGCCAAAAAGGGCGTATGCGTTTTTTCCTGAATATATTCAGGAAAAAACGCATACGCCCTTTTTGGCCAACCAAGCAAGCTTGCAAAGGAAATCTGCACTACAATGAAGTCTCACTTCCCCCCGGTCAAAAGGGCCATCTGAAAAAAGTGTAAAATCCAGAAAGGCAGGACAGGCCATGGAGAACTGGGAGCCTTGTTATGCTGATGGGCAGGATGTAAATTGCCAACAACCACTCGGGAGAAGTGTATGGTGTTTCCTGAAACATCTAAAAAACAAAGCAACAGAGCCTAGGGCACTGCCACTTATGGTCCTATAGCTTAGGGAAATTAAAATCAAAAAGACACAGCCACCCCAAAGTTTGGAACGGCTATGTTTACAAGAACCTCGTTTACAGTACAAGTTCAACATCACAGAAAGTGAAAAATGGATAAAGAAGTTGTGGTACTCACGTACAATGCAATATCACTCAGCAATGAAATCTGTGTCTCCAGGCCCGTAGCAGCACAATGAGTGGATTCAGGTATGATGATTCTAACTGAAATAAGTCACATAGAATAAGAAACATCATAAGATATCACTAATACATGGAATGTAAACTTGGCTACAGAGGAACTGAATTACAGAACAGAACAGGGTCTCAAATTTAGAAAACCAACTTATGCTGGCTTAAGTGGAAAGGTGAGTTGGGGTGCTGCATAAAACCACAGATTGAAATGAGCACAGATAAAGTTCCTTAAGCCAAATATGGAATAGACAAGAGCTACTCCTTGCTCAACGAAATGGACTCAACACCCCATATTAAACGCCTAAGAATGTACCTGACTAGTAAGTATCTTAAAACCTATGGATTGCTATGTCTCCAAAAGAGAATCAAGCGTGTGTACAGGGGCATAAACGCAGCAGTGATAGGATTGGAGAGGTTCGGTGAGCAAATGAAGACCCTTTGAAGTCATATTGCATGGTACCCATTCCACGGGTCTCAATTCTCCAGGTTTAAGGTATTCTTCCTTCAGCTAAAACATGCATGTGGAACCCAGAGTATGATCAACCATGTGAACGGGAGACGTGTTCAAATATGTCTCAGTTTTCCTCCCCTGGTACTCGGGTGCAACATTCCAGACGCTTTACTAACACTCTCCCCACTTGGAGAGTCAGTCCCTTTAACCTCCTGTTTGGCCCAGTTTGCAATTTCTGCAGAAGATGAACAGGAATAGCGAGAACCAATGAGAGGCTAGCTGGAGGTGTCTGGACGGGCAAATTTAACTCTCATTTCCCACCAGGAAGAGGAATTAACCAAACGCTCAGCGTGCCGTGCCGGAACCAGATTAGGGCCTGAAGCCATCCTGCGGTGTTGCGGCCAGCTCAAAAGAAAGCGAGTTGAAGAAAGGAGCTCAGGGGCACTGTAATTCACAAACCTGCAGAGTTATAAATGACAGCTATCGTCCAAAAATAGACTGAAGTCAGGCTGCCAAGAGGACTTGAAAGCGGGGCAGAATTGCAGGAAACCGATTTCAGGAGGTAGACTGGAACTGCATTGAAAGCATAGGAAAAGAGGCAGAACGTCCACAATGATGCACTTGGCCAAAAAGGGCGTATGCGTTTTTTCCTGAATATATTCAGGAAAAAACGCATACGCCCTTTTTGGCCAACCAAGCAAGCTTGCAAAGGAAATCTGCACTACAATGAAGTCTCACTTCCCCCCGGTCAAAAGGGCCATCTGAAAAAACTGTAAAATCCAGAAAGGCAGGACAGGCCATGGAGAACTGGGAGCCTTGTTATGCTGATGGGCGGGATGTAAATTGCCAACAGACACTAAGGAGAAGTGTATGGTGTTTCCTGAAACATCTAAAAAACAAAGCAACAGAGCCTAGGGCACTGCCACTTATGGTCCTATAGCTTAGGGAAATTAAAATCAAAAAGACACAGCCACCCCAAAGTTTGGTACGCCTCTGTTTACAAGAACCTCGTTTACAGTACAAGTTCAACATCGCAGAAAGTGAAAAATGGATAAAGAAGTTGTGGTATTTACTTACAAAGCAATATCACTCAGGAATGAAATCTATGTCATCAGGCCCTTAGCATCACAATGAGTGGATTCAGGTATGATGATTCTAACTGAAATAAGTCACACAGAAAAAGAAACATCATAAGATATCACTAATACACGGAATGTAAACTTGGCTTCACAGGAACTGAATTACAGAACAGAACAGGGTCTCAAATTTAGAAAACCAACTTATGCTTGCTTAAGGGGAAAGGTGAGTTGGGGTGCTGCATAAAACCAGAGATTGAAATGAGCACAGATAAAGTTCCTTAAGCCAAATATGGAATAGACAAGAGCTACTCCTTGCTCAACGAAATGGACTCAACACCGCATATTAAACGCCTATGAATGTACCTGACTAGTAAGTATCTTAAAACCTATAGATTGCTATGTCTCCGAAAGAGAATCAAGCATGTGTACATGGGCATAAACGCAGCAGTGATAGGATTGGAGAGGTTCGGTGAGCAAATGAAGACCCTTTGAAGTCATATTGCATGGTACCCATTCCACGGGTTTCAACTACCCAGGTTTTAGGTATTCTTCCTTCAGCTAAAACATGCATGTGGAACCCAGAGTATGATCAACCATGTGATCGGGAGACGTGTTCAAATATGTCTCAGTTTTCGTACCCTGGTACTCGGGTGCAACATTCCAGACGCTTTACTAACACTCTCCCCACTTGGAGAGTCAGTCCCTTTAACCTCCTGTTTGGCCCAGTTTGCAATTTCTGTGGAAGATGAACAGGAATAGCGAGAACCAATGAGAGACTAGCTGGAGGTGTCTGGATGGGCAAATTTAACTCTCATTTCCCACCAGGAAGAGGAATTAACCAAAGGCTCAGCGTGCCGTTCCAGAACCAGATTAGAGCCTGAAGACATCCTGCGGTGTTGCGGCCAGCTCAAAAGAAAGCGAGTTGAAGAAAGGAGCTCAGGGGCACTGTAATTCACAAACCTGCAGAGTTATAAATGACAGCTATCGTCCAAAAATAGACTGAAGTAAGGCTGCCAAGAGGACTTGAAAGCGGGGCAGAATTGCAGGAAACCGATTTCAGGAGGTAGACTGGAATTGCATTGAAAGCATAGGAAAAGAGGCAGAACGTTCACAATGATGCACTTGGCCAAAAAGGGCGTATGCGTTTTTTCCTGAATATATTCAGGAAAAAACGCATACACACTTTTTGGCCAACCAAGCAAACTTGCAAAGGAAATCTGCACTACAATGAAGTCTCACTTCTGCCCGGTCAAAAGGTCCATCTGAAAAAAGTGTAAAATCCAGAAAGGCAGGACAGGCCATGGAGAACTGGGAGCCTTGTTATGCTGATGGGCGGGATATAAATTGCCAACAGACACTCGGGAGAAGTGTATGGTGTTTCCTGAAACATCTAAAAAACAAAGCAACAGACCCTAGGGCACTTCCACTTATGGTCCTATAGCTTAGGGAAATTAAAATCAAAAAGAATCAGCCACCCCAAAGTTTGGGACGCCTCCGTTTACAAGAACCTCGTTTACCATACAAGTTCAATATCACAGAAAGTGAAAAATGGATAAAGAACTTGTGGTACTTAAGTACAAAGCAATATCACTCAGCAATGAAATCTATGTCATCAGGCCCTTAGCAGCACAATGAGTGGATTCAGGTATGATGATTCTAACTGAAATAAGTCACACAGAAAAAGAAACATCATAAGATATCACTAATACACGGAATGTAAACTTGGCTACCCAGGAACTGCATTCCAAAACAGAACAGGGTCTCAAATTTAGAAAACCAACTTATGCTTGCTTAAGGGGAAAGGTGAGTTGGGGTGCTGCATAAAACCAGAGATTGAAATGAGCACAGATAAAGTTCCTTAAGCCAAATATGGAATAGACAAGAGCTACTCCTTGCTCAACGAAATGGACTCAACACCCCATATTAAACGCCTAAGAATGTACCTGACTTGTAAGTATCTTAAAACCTATGGATTGCTATGTCTCCAAAAGAGAATCAAGCGTGTGTACAGGGGCATAAATGCAGCAGTGATAGGATTGGAGAGGTTCAGTGAGCAAATGAAGACCCTTTGAAGTCATATTGCATGGTACCCATTCCACGGGTCTCAACTCTCCAGGTTTAAGGTATTCTTCCTTCAGCTAAAACATGCATGTGGAACCCAGAGTATGATCAACCATGTGAACGGGAGACGTGTTCAAATATGTCTCAGTTCTCCTCCCCTGGTACTCGGGTGCAACATTCCAGACGCTTTACTAACACTCTCCCCACTTGGAGAGTCAGCGCCTTTAACCTCCTGTTTGGCCCAGTTTGCAATTTCTGCGGAAGATGAACAGGAATAGCGAGAACCAATGAGAGGCTACCTGGAGGTTTCTGGACGGGCAAATTTAACTCTCATTTCCCACCAGGAAGAGGAATTAACCAAAGGCTCAGCGTGCCGTACCGGAACCAGATTAGGGCCTGAAGCCATCCTGCGGTGTTGCGGCCAGGTCACAAGAAAGCGAGTTGAAGAAAGGAGCTCAGGGGCACTGTAATTCACAAACCTGCAGAGTTATAAATGAGAGCTATCGTCCAAAAATAGACTGAAGTAAGGCTGCCAAGAGGACTTGAAAGCGGGGCAGAATTGCAGGAAACCGATTTCAGGAGGTAGACTGGAATTGCATTGAAAGCATAGGAAAAGAGGCAGAACGTCCACAATGATGCACTTGGCCAAAAAGGGCGTATGCGTTTTTTCCTGAATATATTCAGGAAAAAACGCATACGCCCTTTTTGGCCAACCAAGCAAGCTTGCAAAGGAAATCTGCACTACAATGAAGTCTCACTTCTCCCGGTCAAAAGGGCCATCTGAAAAAAGTGTAAAATCCAGAAAGGCAGGACAGGCCATGGAGAACTGGGAGCCTTGTTATGCTGAAGGGCGGGATGTAAATTGCCAACAAACACTCGGGAGAAGTGTATGGTGTTTCCTGAAACATCTAAAAAACAAAGCAACAGAGCCTAGGGCACTTCCACTTATGGTCCTATAGCTTAGGGAATTTAAAATCAAAAAGACACAGCCACCCCAAAGTTTCGAACGGCTCTGTTTACAAGAACCTCGTTTACAGTACAAGTTCAACATCGCAGAAAGTGAAAAATGGATAATAAAGTTGTTGTATTTACTTACAAAGCAATATCACTCAGCAATGAAATCTGTGTCATCAGGCCCTTAGCAGCACAATGAGTGGATTCAGGTATGATGATTCTAACTGAAATAAGTCACACAGAAAAAGAAACATCATAAGATATCAGTAATACACGGAATGTAAACTTGGCTACACAGGAACTGAATTACAGAACAGAACAGGGTCTCAAATTTAGAAAACCAACTTATGCTTGCTTAAGGGGAAAGGTGAGTTGGGGTGCTGCATAAAACCAGAGATTGAAATGAGCACAGATAAAGTTCCTTAAGCCAAATATGGAATAGACAAGAGCTACTCCTTGCTCAACGAAGTGGACTCAACACCGCATATTAAACGCCTAAGAATGTACCTGACTAGTAAGTATCTTAAAACCTATGGATTGCTATGTCTCCGAAAGAGAATCAAGCATGTGTACAGGGGCATAAACGCAGCAGTGATAGGATTGGAGAGGTTCGGTGAGCAAATGAAGACCCTTTGAAGTCATATTGCATGGTACCCATTCCACGGGTTTCAAATACACAGGTTTAAGGTATTCTTCCTTCAGCTAAAACATGCATGTGGAACCCAAGTATGATCAACCATGTGAACGGGAGACGTGTTCAAATATGTCTCAGTTTTCCTCCCCTGGTACTCGGGTGCAACATTCCAGACGCTTTACTAACACTCTCCCGACTTGGAGAGTCAGTCCCTTTAACCTCCTGTTTGGCCCAGTTTGCAATTTCTGTGGAAGATGAACAGGAATAGCGAGAACCAATGAGAGACTAGCTGGAGGTGTCTGGACGGGCAAATTTAACTCTCATTTCCCACCAGGAAGAGGAAATAACCAAAGGCTCAGCATGCCGTGCCGGAAACAGATTAGGGCCTGAATCCATCCTGCAGTGTTGCGACCAGGTCACAAGAAAGCGAGTTGAAGAAAGGAGCTCAGGGGCACTGTAATTCACAAACCTGCAGAGTTATAAATGACAGCTATCGTCCAAAAATAGACTGAAGTAAGGCTGCCAAGAGGACTTGAAAGCGGGGCAGAATTGCAGGAAACCGATTTCAGGAGGTAGACTGGAATTGCATTGAAAGCATAGGAAAAGAGGCAGAACGTCCACAATGATGCACTTGGCCAAAAAGGGCGTATGCGTTTTTTTCCTGAATATATTCAGGAAAAAACGCATACGCACTTTTTGGCCAACCAAGCAAGCTTGCAAAGGAAATCTGCACTACAATGAAGTCTCACTTCCCCCCGGTCAAAAGGGCCATCTGAAAAAAGTGTAAAATCCAGAAAGGCAGGACAGGCCATGGAGAACTGGGAGCCTTGTTTTGCTTATGGGCGGGATGTAAATTGCCAACAACCACTCGGGAGAAGTGTATGGTGTTTCCTGAAACATCTAAAAAACAAAGCAACAGAACCTAGGTAACTTCCACTTATGGTCCTATAGCTTATGGAAATTAAAATCAAAAAGACACAGCCACCCCAAAGTTTGGGACGCCTCCGTTTACAAGAACCTCGTTTACCGTACAAGTTCAATATCACAGAAAGTGAAAAATGGATAAAGAACTTGTGGTACTTACGTACAATGCAGTATCACTCAACAATGAAATCTATGTCATCAGGCCCGTAGCAGCATAATGAGTGGATTCAGGTACGATGATTCTAACTGAAATAAGTCACACAGAAAAAGAAACATCATAAGATATCACTAATACACGGAATGTAAACTTGGCTACACAGGAACTGCATTCCAAAACAGAACAGGGTCTCAAATTTAGAAAACCAACTTATGCTTGCTTAAGGGGAAAGGTGAGTTGGGGTGCTGCATAAAACCAGAGATTGAAATGAGCACAGATAAAGTTCCTTAAGCCAAATATGGAATAGACAAGAGCTACTCCTTGCTCAACGAAATAGACTCAACACCCCATATTAAACGCCTAAGAATGTACCTGACTAGTAAGTATCTTAAAACCTATGGATTGCTATGTCTCCAAAAGAGAATCAAGCGTGGGTACAGGGGCATAAACACAGCAGTGATAGGATTGGAGAGGTTCGGTGAGCAAATGAAGACCCTTTGAAGTCATATTGCATGGTACCCATTCCACGGATTTCAACTACCCAGGTTTAAGGTATTCTTCCTTCAGCTAAAACATGCATGTGGAACCTAGAGTATGATCAACCATGTGATCGGGAGACGTGTTCAAATATGTCTCAGTTTTCGTACCCTGGTACTCGGGTGCAACATTCCAGACGCTTTACTAACACTCTCCCCACTTGGAGAGTCAGTCCCTTTAACCTCCTGTTTGGCCCAGTTTGCAATTTCTGTGGAAGATGAACAGGAATAGCGAGAACCAATGAGAGACTAGCTGGAGGTGTCTGGATGGGCAAATTTAACTCTCATTTCCCACCAGGAAGAGGAATTAACCAAAGGCTCAGCGTGCCGGGCCGGAACCAGATTAGGGCCTGAAGCCATCCTGCGGTGTTGCGTCCAGGTCACAAGAAAGCGAGTTGAAGAAAGGAGCTCAGGGGCACTGTAATTCACAAACCTGCAGAGTTATAAATGACAGCTATCGTCCAAAAATACACTGAAGTAAGGCTGCCAAGAGGACTTGAAAGCGGGGCAGAATTGCAGGAACCCGATTTCAGGAGGTAGACTGGAATTGCATTGAAAGCATAGGAAAAGAGGCAGAACGTCCACAATGATGCACTTGGCCAAAAAGGGCGTATGCGTTTTTTCCTGAATATATTCAGGAAAAAACGCATACGCCCTTTTTGGCCAACCAAGCAAGCTTGCAAAGGAAATCTGCACTACAATGAAGTCTCACTTCCCCCCGGTCAAAAGGGCCATCTGAAAAAAGTGTAAAATCCAGAAAGGCAGGACAGGCCATGGAGAACTGGGAGCCTTGTTATGCTGATGGGCGGGATGTAAATAGCCAACAGCCACTCGGGAGAAGTGTATGGTGTTTCCTGAAACATCTAAAAAACAAAGCAACAGAGCCTAGGGCACTGCCACTTATGGTCCTATAACTTAGGGAAATTAAAATCAAAAAGACACAGCCACCCCAAAGTTTGGGACGCCTCTGTTTACAAGAACCTCGTTTACCGTACAAGTTCAATATCACAGAAAGTGAAAAATGGATAAAGAACTTGTGGTACTTACATACAATGCAGTATCACTCAGCAATGAAATCTATGTCATCAGGCCCGTAGCAGCATAATGAGTGGATTCAGGTATGATGATTCTAACTGAAATAAGTCACACAGAAAAAGAAACATCATAAGATATCAGTAATACACGGAATGGAAACTTGGCTACACAGGAACTGAATTACAGAACAGAACAGGGTCTCAAATTTAGAAAACCAACTTATGCTTGCTTAAGGGTAAAGGTGAGTTGGGGTGCTGCATAAAACCAGAGATTGAAATGAGCACAGATAAAGTTCCTTAAGCCAAATATGGAATAGACAAGAGCTACTCCTTGCTCAACGAAATGGACTCAACACCGCATATTAAACGCCTAAGAATGTACCTGACTAGTAAGTATCTTAAAACCTATGGATTGCTATGTCTCCGAAGGAAATCAAGCATGTGTACAGGGGCATATACGCAGCAGTGATAGGATTGGAGAGGTTCGGTGAGCAAATGAAGGCCCTTTGAAGTCATATTGCATGGTACCCATTACACGGGTTTCAACTACCCAGGTTTTAGGTATTCTTCCTTCAGCTAAAACATGCATGTGGAACCTAGAGTATGATCAACCATGTGATCGGGAGACGTGTTCAAATATGTCTCAGTTTCCCTCCCCTGGTACTCGGGTGCAACATTCCAGACGCTTTACTAACACTCTCCCCACTTGGAGAGTCAGCGCCTTTAACCTCCTGTTTGGCCCAGTTTGCAATTTCTGCGGAAGATGAACAGGAATAGCGAGAACCAATGAGAGGCTAGCTGGAGGTGTCTGGACGGGCAAATTTAACTCTCATTTCCAACCAGGAAGAGGAAATAACCAAAGTCTCAGCGTGCCGTACCGTAACCAGATTAGGGCCTGAAGCCATCCTGCGGTGTTGCGGCCAGCTCAAAAGAAAGCGAGTTGAAGAAAGGAGCTCAGGGGCACTGTAATTCACAAACCTGCAGAGTTGTAAATGACAGCTATCATCCAAAAATATACTGAAGTAAGGCTGCCAAGAGGACTTGAAAGCGGGGCAGAATTGCAGGAAACCGATTTCAGGAGGTAGACTGGAATTTCATTGAAAGCATAGGAAAAGAGGCAGAACGTCCACAATGATGCACTTGGCCAAAAAGGGCGTATGCGTTTTTTCCTGAATATATTCAGGAAAAAACGCATACGCCCTTTTTGGCCAACCAAGCAAGCTTGCAAAGGAAATCTGCACTACAATGAAGTCTCAGTTCCCCCCGGTCAAAAGGGCCATCTGAAAAAAGTGTAAAATCCAAAAAGGCAGGACAGGCCATGGAGAACTGGGAGCCTTGTTATGCTGATGGGCGGGATGTAAATTGCCAACAACCACTCGGGAAAAGTGTATGGTGTTTCCTGAAACATCTAAAAAACAAAGCAACAGAGCCTAGGGCACTTCCACTTATGGTCCTATAGCTTAGGGAAATTAAAATCAAAAAGACACAGCCACCCCAAAGTTTGGAACGGCTCTGTTTACAAGAACCTCGTTTACAGTACAAGTTCAACATCGCAGAAAGTGAAAAATGGATAAAGAAGTTGTGGTATTTACTTACAAAGCAATATCACTCAGCAATGAAATCTATGTCATCAGGCCCTTAGCATCACAATGAGTGGATTCAGGTATGATGATTCTAACTGAAATAAGTCACACAGAAAAAGAAACATCATAAAATATCAGTAATACACGGAATGTAAACTTGGCTACACAGGAACTGAATTACAGAACAGAACAGGGACTCAAATTTAGAAAAACAACTTATGCTTGCTTAAGGGGAAAGGTGAGTTGGGGTGCTGCATAAAACCAGAGATTGAAATGAGCACAGATAAAGTTCCTTAAGCCAAATATGGAATAGACAAGAGCTACTCCTTGCTCAACGAAATGGACTCAACACCGCATATTAAACGCCTAAGAATGTACCTGACTAGTAAGTATCTTAAAACTTATGGATTGCTATGTCTCCGAAAGAGAATCAAGCATGTGTACAGGGGCATAAACGCAGCAGTGATAGGATTGGAGAGGTTCGGTGAGCAAATGAAGACCCTTTGAAGTCATATTGCATGGTACCCATTACACGGGTCTTAACTCTCCAGGTTTAAGGTATTCTTCCTTCAGCTAAAACATGCATGTGGAACCCAGAGTATGATCAACCATGTGAACTGGAGACGTGTTCAAGTATGTCTCAGTTTTCCTCCCCTGGTACTCGGGTGCAACATTCCAGACGCTTTACTAACACTCTCCCCACTTGGAGAGTCAGCGCCTTTAACCTCCTGTTTGGCCCAGTTTGCAATTTCTGCGGAAGATGAACAGGAATAGCGAGAACCAATGAGAGACTAGCTGGAGGTGTCTGGACGGGCAAATTTAACTCTCATTTCCCACCAGGAAGAGGAAATAACCAAAGGCTCAGCGTGCCGTGCCGGAACCAGATTAGGGCCTGAAGCCCTCCTGCGGTGTTGCGGCCAGGTCACAAGAAAGCGAGTTGAAGAAAGGAGCTCAGGGGCACTGTAATTCACAAACCTGCAGAGTTATAAATGACAGCTATCGTCCAAAAATAGACTGAAGTAAGGCTGCCAAGAGGACTTGAAAGCGGGGCAGAATTGCAGGAAACCGATTTCAGGAGGTAGACTGGAATTGCATTGAAAGCATAGGAAAAGAGGCAGAACGTCCACAATGATGCACTTGGCCAAAAAGGGCGTATGCGTTTTTTCCTGAATATATTCAGGAAAAAACGCATACGCCCTTTTTGGGCAACCAAGCAAGCTTGCAAAGGAAATCTGCACTACAATGAAGTCTCACTTCCCCCCGGTCAAAAGGGCCATATCAAAAAAGTGTAAAATCCAGAAAGGCAGGACAGGCCATGGAGAACTGGGAGCCTTGTTATGCTGATGGGCGGGATGTAAATTGCCAACAGACACTCGGGAAAAGTGTATGGTGTTTCCTGAAACATCTAAAAAACAAAGCAACAGAGCCTAGGGCACTGCCACTTATGGTCCTATAGCTTAGGGAAATTAAAATCAAAAAGACACAGCCACCCCAAAGTTTGGGACGCCTCTGTTTACAAGAACCTCGTTTACAGTACAAGTTCAACATCGCAGAAAGTGAAAAATGGATAAAGAAGTTGTGGTATTTACTTACAAAGCAATATCACTCAGCAATGAAATCTATGTCATCAGGCCCTTAGCATCACAATGAGTGGATTCAGGTATGATGATTCTAACTGAAATAAGTCACACAGAAAAAGAAACATCATAAAATATCAGTAATACACGGAATGTAAACTTGGCTACACAGGAACTGAATTACAGAACAGAACAGGGACTCAAATTTAGAAAAACAACTTATGCTTGCTTAAGGGTAAAGGTGAGTTGGGGTGCTGCATAAAACCACAGATTGAAATGAGCACAGATAAAGTTCCTTAAGCCAAATATGGAATAGACAAGAGCTACTCCTTGCTCAACGAAATGGACTCAACACCGCATATTAAACGCCTAAGAATGTACCTGACTAGTAAGTATCTTAAAACCTATGGATTGCTATGTCTCCGAAAGAGAATCAAGCATGTGTACAGGGGCATAAACGCAGCAGTGATAGGATTGGAGAGGTTCGGTGAGCAAATGAAGACCCTTTGAAGTCATATTGCATGGTACCCATTCCACGGGTTTCAACTACCCAGGTTTTAGGTATTCTTCCTTCAGCTAAAACATGCATGTGGAACCCAAGTATGATCAACCATGTGAACAGGAGACGTGTTCAAATATGTCTCAGTTTTCCTCCCCTGGTACTCGGGTGCAACATTCCAGACGCTTTACTAACACTCTCCCCACTTGGAGAGTCAGCGCCTTTAACCTCCTGTTTGGCCCAGTTTGCAATTTCTGCGGAAGATGAACAGGAATAGCGAGAACCAATGAGAGGCTAGCTGGAGGTGTCTGGACGGGCAACTTTAACTCTCATTTCCCACCAGGAAGAGGAAGTAACCAAAGGCTCAGCGTGCCGTACCGGAACCAGATTAGGGCCTGAAGCCATCCTGCGGTGTTGCGGCCAGCTCAAAAGAAAGCGAGTTGAAGAAAGGAGCTCAGGGGCACTGTAATTCACAACCCTGCAGAGTTATAAATGACAGCTATCGTCCAAAAATAGACTGAAGTAAGGCTGCCAAGAGGACTTGAAAGCGGGGCAGAATTGCAGGAAACCGATTTCAGGAGGTAGACTGGAATTGCATTGAAAGCATAGGAAAAGAGGCAGAACGTCCACAATGATGCACTTGGCCAAAAAGGGCGTATGCGTTTTTTCCTGAATATATTCAGGAAAAAACGCATACGCCCTTTTTGGCCAACCAAGCAAGCTTGCAAAGGAAATCTGCACTACAATGAAGTCTCACTTCCCCCCGGTCAAAAGGGCCATCTGAAAAAAGTGTAAAATCCAGAAAGGCAGGACAGGCCATGGAGAACTGGGAGCCTTGTTATGCTGATGGGCGGGATGTAAATTGCCAACAACCACTCCGGAGAAGTGTATGGTGTTTCCTGAAACATCTAAAAAACAAAGCAACAGAACCTAGGGCACTTCCACTTATGGTCCTATAGCTTAGGGAAATTAAAATCAAAAAGACACAGCCACCCCAAAGTTTGGGACGCCTCTGTTTACAAGAACCTCGTTTACAGTACAAGTTCAACATCGCAGAAAGTGAAAAATGGATAAAGAAGTTGTGGTATTTACTTACAAAGCAATATCACTCAGCAATGAAATCTGTGTCATCAGGCCCTTAGCAGCACAATGAGTGGATTCAGGTATGATGATTCTAACTGAAGTAAGTCACACAGAAAAAGAAACATCATAAGATATCAGTAATACACGGAATGTAAACTTGGCTACACAGGAACTGAATTACAGAACAGAACAGGGTCTCAAATTTAGAAAAACAACTTATGCTTGCTTAAGGGTAAAGGTGAGTTGGGGTGCTGCATAAAACCAGAGATTGAAATGAGCACAGATAAAGTTCCTTAAGCCAAATATGGAATAGACAAGAGCTACTCCTTGCTCAACGAAATGGACTCAACACCGCATATTAAACGCCTAAGAATGTACCTGACTTGTAAGTATCTTAAAACCTATGGATTGCTATGTCTCCAAAAGAGAATCAAGCATGTGTACAGGGGCATAAACGCAGCAGTGATAGGATTGGAGAGGTTCGGTGAGCAAATGAAGACCCTTTGAAGTCATATTGCATGGTACCCATTCCACGGGTTTCAACTACCCAGGTTTAAGGTATTCTTCCTTCAGCTAAAACATGCATGTGGAACCTAGAGTATGATCAACCATGTGATCGGGAGACGTGTTCAAATATGTCTCAGTTTTCGTACCCTGGTACTCGGGTGCAACATTCCAGACGCTTTACTAACACTCTCCCGACTTGGAGAGTCAGTCCCTTTAACCTCCTGTTTGGCCCAGTTTGCAATTTCTGTGGAAGATGAACAGGAATAGGGAGAACCAATGAGAGACTAGCTGGAGGTGTCTGGAGGGGCAAATTTAACTCTCATTTCCCACCAGGAAGAGGAAGTAACCAAAGGCTCAGCGTGCCGTACCGGAACCAGATTAGGGCCTGAAGCCATCCTGCGGTGTTGCGGCCAGCTCAAAAGAAAGCGAGTTGAAGAAAGGAGCTCAGGGGCACTGTAATTCACAAACCTGCAGAGTTATAAATGACAGCTATCGTCCAAAAATAGACTGAAGTAAGGCTGCCAAGAGGACTTGAAAGCGGGGCAGAATTGCAGGAAACCGATTTCAGGAGGTAGACTGGAATTGCATTGAAAGCATAGGAAAAGAGGCAGAACGTCCACAATGATGCACTTGGCCAAAAAGGGCGTATGCGTTTTTTCCTGAATATATTCAGGAAAAAACGCATACGCCCTTTTTGGCCAACCAAGCAAGCTTGCAAAGGAAATCTGCACTACAATGAAGTCTCACTTCTGCCCGGTCAAAAGGTCCATATCAAAAAAGTGTAAAATCCAGAAAGGCAGGACAGGCCATGGAGAACTGGGAGCCTTGTTATGGTGATGGGCGGGATGTAAATTGCCAACAACCACTCGGGAGAAGTGTATGGTGTTTCCTGAAACATCTAAAAAACAAAGCAACAGAACCTAGGGCACTTCCACTTATGGTCCTATAGCTTAGGGAAATTAAAATCAAAAAGACACAGCCACCCCAAAGTTTGGGACGCCTCTGTTTACAAGAACCTCGTTTACAGTACAAGTTCAACATCGCAGAAAGTGAAAAATGGATAAAGAAGTTGTGGTATTTACTTACAAAGCAATATCACTCAGCAATGAAATCTGTGTCATCAGGCCCTTAGCAGCACAATGAGTGGATTCAGGTATGATGATTCTAACTGAAGTAAGTCACACAGAAAAAGAAACATCATAAGATATCAGTAATACACGGAATGTAAACTTGGCTACACAGGAACTGAATTACAGAACAGAACAGGGACTCAAATTTAGAAAAACAACTTATGCTTGCTTAAGGATAAAGGTGAGTTGGGGTGCTGCATAAAACCACAGATTGAAATGAGCACAGATAAAGTTCCTTAAGCCAAATATGGAATAGACAAGAGCTACTCCTTGCTCAACGATATGGACTCAACACCCCATATTAAACGCCTAAGAATGTACCTGACTAGTAAGTATCTTAAAACCTATGGATTGCTATGTCTCCGAAAGAGAATCAAGCATGTGTACAGGGGCATAAACGCAGCAGTGATAGGATTGGAGAGGTTCGGTGAGCAAATGAAGACCCTTTGAAGTCATATTGCATGGTACCCATTACACGGGTCTTAACTCTCCAGGTTTAAGGTATTCTTCCTTCAGCTAAAACATGCATGTGGAACCCAAGTATGATCAACCATGTGAACGGGAGACGTGTTCAAATATGTCTCAGTTTTCCTCCCCTGGTACTCGGGTGCAACATTCCAGACGCTTTACTAACACTCTCCCCACTTGGAGAGTCAGCGCCTTTAACCTCCTGTTTGGCCCAGTTTGCAATTTCTGCGGAAGATGAACAGGAATAGCGAGAACCAATGAGAGGCTAGCTGGAGGTGTCTGGACGGGCAAATTTAACTCTCATTTCCCACCCGGAAGAGGAAGTAACCAAAGGCTCAGCGTGCCGTACCGGAACCAGATTAGGGCCTGAAGCCATCCTGCGGTGTTGCGGCCAGCTCAAAAGAAAGCGAGTTGAAGAAAGGAGCTCAGGGGCACTGTAATTCACAAACCTGCAGAGTTATAAATGACAGCTATCGTCCAAAAATAGACTGAAGTAAGGCTGCCAAGAGGACTTGAAAGCGGGGCAGAATTGCAGGAAACCGATTTCAGGAGGTAGACTGGAATTGCATTGAAAGCATAGGAAAAGAGGCAGAACGTCCACAATGATGCACTTGGCCAAAAAGGGCGTATGCGTTTTTTCCTGAATATATTCAGGAAAAAACGCATACGCCCTTTTTGGCCAACCAAGCAAGCTTGCAAAGGAAATCTGCACTACAATGAAGTCTCACTTCCCCCCGGTCAAAAGGGCCATCTGAAAAAAGTGTAAAATCCAGAAAGGCAGGACAGGCCATGGAGAACTGGGAGCCTTGTTATGCTGATGGGCGGGATGTAAATTGCCAACAACCACTCGGGAGAAGTGTATGGTGTTTCCTGAAACATCTAAAAAACAAAGCAACAGAACCTAGGGCACTTCCACTTATGGTCCTATAGCTTAGGGAAATTAAAATCAAAAAGACACAGCCACCCCAAAGTTTGGGACGCCTCTGTTTACAAGAACCTCGTTTACAGTACAAGTTCAACATCGCAGAAAGTGAAAAATGGATAAAGAAGTTGTGGTATTTACTTACAAAGCAATATCACTCAGCAATGAAATCTGTGTCATCAGGCCCTTAGCAGCACAATGAGTGGATTCAGGTATGATGATTCTAACTGAAGTAAGTCACACAGAAAAAGAAACATCATAAGATATCAGTAGTACACGGAATGTAAACTTGGCTACACAGGAACTGAATTACAGAACAGAACAGGGACTCAAATTTAGAAAACCAACTTATGCTTGCTTAAGGGTAAAGGTGAGTTGGGGTGCTGCATAAAACCAGAGATTGAAATGAGCACAGATAAAGTTCCTTAAGCCAAATATGGAATAGACAAGAGCTACTCCTTGCTCAACGAAATGGACTCAACACCGCATATTAAACGCCTAAGAATGTACCTGACTTGTAAGTATCTTAAAACCTATGGATTGCTATGTCTCCAAAAGAGAATCAAGCATGTGTACAGGGGCATAAACGCAGCAGTGATAGGATTGGAGAGGTTCGGTGAGCAAATGAAGACCCTTTGAAGTCATATTGCATGGTACCCATTCCACGGGTTTCAACTACCCAGGTTTTAGGTATTCTTCCTTCAGCTAAAATATGCATGTGGAACCTAGAGTATGATCAACCATGTGATCGGGAGACGTGTTCAAATATGTCTCAGTTTTCCTCCCCTGGTACTCGGGTGCAACATTCCAGACGCTTTACTAACACTCTCCCCACTTGGAGAGTCAGTCCCTTTAACCTCCTGTTTGGCCCAGTTTGCAATTTCTGCGGAAGATGAACAGGAATAGCGAGAACCAACGGAGACTAGCTGGAGGTGTCTGGACGGGCAAATTTAACTCTCATTTCCTACCAGGAAGAGGAATTAACCAAAGGCTCAGCGTGCCATGCCAGAACCAGATTAGGGCCTGAAGCCATCCTGCGGTGTTGCGGCCAGGTCACAAGAAAGCGAGTTGAAGAAAGGAGCTCAGGGGCACTGTAATTCACAAACCTGCAGAGTTATAAATGACAGCTATCGTCCAAAAATAGACTGAAGTAAGGCTGCCAAGAGGACTTGAAAGCGGGGCAGAATTGCAGGAACCCGATTTCAGGAGGTAGACTGGAATTGCATTGAAAGCATAGGAAAAGAGGCAGAACGTCCACAATGATGCACTTGGCCAAAAAGGGCGTATGCGTTTTTCCCTGAATATATTCAGGAAAAAACGCATACGCCCTTTTTGGCCAACCAAGCAAGCTTGCAAAGGAAATCTGCACTACAATGAAGTCTCACTTCCCCCCGGTCAAAAGGGCCATCTGAAAAAAGTGTAAAATCCAGAAAGGCAGGACAGGCCATGGAGAACTGGGAGCCTTGTTATGGTGATGGGCGGGATGTAAATTGCCAACAACCACTCGGGAGAAGTGTATGGTGTTTCCTGAAACATCTAAAAAGCAAAGCAACAGAACCTAGGGCACTTCCACTTATGGTCCTATAGCTTAGGGAAATTAAAATCAAAAAGACACAGCCACCCCAAAGTTTGGGACGCCTCTGTTTACAAGAACCTCGTTTACAGTACAAGTTCAACATCGCAGAAAGTGAAAAATGGATAAAGAAGTTGTGGTATTTACTTACAAAGCAATATCACTCAGCAATGAAATCTGTGTCATCAGGCCCTTAGCAGCACAATGAGTGGATTCAGGTATGATGATTCTAACTGAAGTAAGTCACACAGAAAAAGAAACATCATAAGATATCAGTAATACACGGAATGTAAACTTGGCTACACAGGAACTGAATTACAGAACAGAACAGGGACTCAAATTTAGAAAAACAACTTATGCTTGCTTAAGGATAAAGGTGAGTTGGGGTGCTGCATAAAACCACAGATTGAAATGAGCACAGATAAAGTTCCTTAAGCCAAATATGGAATAGACAACAGCTACTCCTTGCTCAACGAAATGGACTCAACACCGCATATTAAACGCCTAAGAATGTACCTGACTAGTAAGTATCTTAAAACCTATGGATTGCTATGTCTCCGAAAGAGAATCAAGCATGTGTACAGGGGCATAAACGCAGCAGTGATAGGATTGGAGAGGTTCGGTGAGCAAATGAAGACCCTTTGAAGTCATATTGCATGGTACCCATTACACGGGTCTTAACTCTCCAGGTTTAAGGTATTCTTCCTTCAGCTAAAACATGCATGTGGAACCCAAGTATGATCAACCATGTGAACGGGAGACGTGTTCAAATATGTCTCAGTTTTCCTCCCCTGGTACTCGGGTGCAACATTCCAGACGCTTTACTAACACTCTCCCCACTTGGAGAGTCAGCGCCTTTAACCTCCTGTTTGGCCCAGTTTGCAATTTCTGCGGAAGATGAACAGGAATAGCGAGAACCAATGAGAGGCTAGCTGGAGGTGTCTGGACGGGCAAATTTAACTCTCATTTCCCACCCGGAAGAGGAAGTAACCAAAGGCTCAGCGTGCCGTACCGGAACCAGATTAGGGCCTGAAGCCATCCTGCGGTGTTGCGGCCAGCTCAAAAGAAAGCGAGTTGAAGAAAGGAGCTCAGGGGCACTGTAATTCACAAACCTGCAGAGTTATAAATGACAGCTATCGTCCAAAAATAGACTGAAGTAAGGCTGCCAAGAGGACTTGAAAGCGGGGCAGAATTGCAGGAAACCGATTTCAGGAGGTAGACTGGAATTGCATTGAAAGCATAGGAAAAGAGGCAGAACGTCCACAATGATGCACTTGGCCAAAAAGGGCGTATGCGTTTTTTCCTGAATATATTCAGGAAAAAACGCATACGCCCTTTTTGGCCAACCAAGCAAGCTTGCAAAGGAAATCTGCACTACAATGAAGTCTCACTTCCCCCCGGTCAAAAGGGCCATCTGAAAAAAGTGTAAAATCCAGAAAGGCAGGACAGGCCATGGAGAACTGGGAGCCTTGTTATGCTGATGGGCGGGATGTAAATTGCCAACAACCACTCGGGAGAAGTGTATGGTGTTTCCTGAAACATCTAAAAAACAAAGCAACAGAACCTAGGGCACTTCCACTTATGGTCCTATAGCTTAGGGAAATTAAAATCAAAAAGACACAGCCACCACAAAGTTTGGGACGCCTCTGTTTACAAGAACCTCGTTTACAGTACAAGTTCAACATCGCAGAAAGTGAAAAATGGATAAAGAAGTTGTGGTATTTACTTACAAAGCAATATCACTCAGCAATGAAATCTGTGTCATCAGGCCCTTAGCAGCACAATGAGTGGATTCAGGTATGATGATTCTAACTGAAGTAAGTCACACAGAAAAAGAAACATCATAAGATATCAGTAGTACACGGAATGTAAACTTGGCTACACAGGAACTGAATTACAGAACAGAACAGGGACTCAAATTTAGAAAAACAACTTATGCTTGCTTAAGGGTAAAGGTGAGTTGGGGTGCTGCATAAAACCAGAGATTGAAATGAGCACAGATAAAGTTCCTTAAGCCAAATATGGAATAGACAAGAGCTACTCCTTGCTCAACGAAATGGACTCAACACCGCATATTAAACGCCTAAGAATGTACCTGACTTGTAAGTATCTTAAAACCTATGGATTGCTATGTCTCCAAAAGAGAATCAAGCATGTGTACAGGGGCATAAACGCAGCAGTGATAGGATTGGAGAGGTTCGGTGAGCAAATGAAGACCCTTTGAAGTCATATTGCATGGTACCCATTCCACGGGTTTCAACTACCCAGGTTTTAGGTATTCTTCCTTCAGCTAAAACATGCATGTGGAACCTAGAGTATGATCAACCATGTGATCGGGAGACGTGTTCAAATATGTCTCAGTTTTCCTCCCCTGGTACTCGGGTGCAACATTCCAGACGCTTTACTAACACTCTCCCCACTTGGAGAGTCAGTCCCTTTAACCTCCTGTTTGGCCCAGTTTGCAATTTCTGCGGAAGATGAACAGGAATTGCGATAACCAATGAGAGGCTAGCTGGAGGTGTCTGGAGGGGCAAATTTAACTCTCATTTCCCACCAGGAAGAGGAAGTAACCAAAGGCTCAGCGTGCCGTACCGGAACCAGATTAGGGCCTGAAGCCATCCTGCGGTGTTGCGGCCAGCTCAAAAGAAAGCGAGTTGAAGAAAGGAGCTCAGGGGCACTGTAATTCACAAACCTGCAGAGTTATAAATGACAGCTATCGTCCAAAAATAGACTGAAGTAAGGCTGCCAAGAGGACTTGAAAGCGGGGCAGAATTGCAGGAAACCGATTTCAGGAGGTAGACTGGAATTGCATTGAAAGCATAGGAAAAGAGGCAGAACGTCCACAATGATGCACTTGGCCAAAAAGGGCGTATGCGTTTTTTCCTGAATATATTCAGGAAAAAACGCATACGCCCTTTTTGGCCAACCAAGCAAGCTTGGAAAGGTAATCTGCACTACAATGAAGTCTCACTTCCCCCCGGTCAAAAGGGCCATCTGAAAAAAGTGTAAAATCCAGAAAGGCAGGACAGGCCATGGAGAACTGGGAGCCTTGTTATGCTGATGGGCGGGATGTAAATTGCCAACAACCACTTGGGAGAAGTGTATGGTGTTTCCTGAAACATCTAAAAAACAAAGCAACAGAACCTAGGGCACGTCCACTTATGGTCCTATAGCTTAGGGAAATTAAAATCAAAAAGACACAGCCACCCCAAAGTTTGGGACGCCTCTGTTTACAAGAACCTCGTTTACAGTACAAGTTCAACATCGCAGAAAGTGAAAAATGGATAAAGAAGTTGTGGTATTTACTTACAAAGCAATATCACTCAGCAATGAAATCTGTGTCATCAGGCCCGTAGCAGCACAATGAGTGGATTCAGGTATGATGATTCTAACTGAAGTAAGTCACACAGAAAAAGAAACTTCATAAGATATCAGTAATACACGGAATATAAACTTGGCTACACAGGAACTGAATTACAGAACAGAACAGGGACTCAAATTTAGAAAAACAACTTATGCTTGCTTAAGGGTAAAGGTGAGTTGGGGTGCTGCATAAAACCAGAGATTGAAATGAGCACAGATAAAGTTCCTTAAGCCAAATATGGAATAGACAAGAGCTACTCCTTGCTCAACGAAATGGACTCAACACCGCATATTAAACGCCTAAGAATGTACCTGACTTGTAAGTATCTTAAAACCTATGGATTGCTATGTCTCCAAAAGAGAATCAAGCATGTGTACAGGGGCATAAACTCAGCAGTGATAGGATTGGAGAGGTTCGGTGAGCAAATGAAGACCCTTTGAAGTCATATTGCATGGTACCCATTCCACGGGTTTCAACTACCCAGGTTTAAGGTATTCTTCCTTCAGCTAAAACATGCATGTGGAACCTAGAGTATGATCAACCATGTGATCGGGAGACGTGTTCAAATATGTCTCAGTTTTCGTACCCTGGTACTCGGGTGCAACATTCCAGACGCTTTACTAACACTCTCCCGACTTGGAGAGTCAGTCCCTTTAACCTCCTGTTTGGCCCAGTTTGCAATTTCTGCGGAAGATGAACAGGAATAGCGAGAACCAACGGAGACTAGCTGGAGGTGTCTGGACGGGCAAATTTAACTCTCATTTCCTACCAGGAAGAGGAATTAACCAAAGGCTCAGCGTGCCATGCCAGAACCAGATTAGGGCCTGAAGCCATCCTGCGGTGTTGCGGCCAGGTCACAAGAAAGCGAGTTGAAGAAAGGAGCTCAGGGGCACTGTAATTCACAAACCTGCAGAGTTATAAATGACAGCTATCGTCCAAAAATAGACTGAAGTAAGGCTGCCAAGAGGACTTGAAAGCGGGGCAGAATTGCAGGAACCCGATTTCAGGAGGTAGACTGGAATTGCATTGAAAGCATAGGAAAAGAGGCAGAACGTCCACAATGATGCACTTGGCCAAAAAGGGCGTATGCGTTTTTTCCTGAATATATTCAGGAAAAAACGCATACGCCCTTTTTGGCCAACCAAGCAAGCTTGCAAAGGAAATCTGCACTACAATGAAGTCTCACTTCCCCCCGGTCAAAATGGCCATCTGAAAAAAGTGTAAAATCCAGAAAGGCAGGACAGGCCATGGAGAACTGGGAGCCTTGTTATGCTGATGGGAGGGATGTAAATTACCAACAGACACTTGGGAGAAGTGTATGGTGTTTCCTGAAACATCTAAAAAACAAAGCAACAGAGCCTAGGGCACTTCCACTTATGGTCCTATAGCTTAGGGAAATTAAAATCAAAAAGACACAGCCACCCCAAAGTTTGGGACGCCTCCGTTTACAAGAACCTCATTTACCGTACAAGTTCAATATCACAGAAAGTGAAAAATGGATAAAGAAGTTGTGGTACTTACGTACAATGCAGTGTCACTCAGCAATGAAATCTATGTCATCAGGCCCGTAGCAGCATAATGAGTGGATTCAGGTACGATGATTCTAACTGAAATAAGTCACACAGAAAAAGAAACATCATAAGATATCACTAATACACGGAATGTAAACTTGGCTACACAGGAACTGCATTCCAAAACAGAACAGGGTCTCAAATTTAGAAAACCAACTTATGCTTGCTTAAGGGGAAAGGTGAGTTGGGGTGCTGCATAAAACCAGAGATTGAAATGAGCACAGATAAAGTTCCTTAAGCCAAATATGGAATAGACAAGAGCTACTCCTTGCTCAACGAAATGGACTCAACACCCCATATTAAACGCCTAAGAATGTACCTGACTAGTAAGTATCTTAAAACCTATGGATTGCTATGTCTCCAAAAGAGAATCAAGCGTGTGTACAGGGGCATAAACGCAGCAGTGATAGGATTGGAGAGGTTCGGTGAGCAAATGAAGACCCTTTGAAGTCATATTGCATGGTACCCATTCCACGGGTCTCAACTCTCCAGGTTTAAGGTATTCTTCCTTCAGCTAAAACATGCATGTGGAACCCAGAGTATGATCAACCATGTGAACGGGAGACGTGTTCAAATATGTCTCAGTTTTCCTCCCCTGGTACTCGGGTGCAACATTCCAGACGCTTTACTAACACTCTCCCCACTTGGAGAGTCAGTCCCTTTAACCTCCTGTTTGGCCCAGTTTGCAATTTCTGCAGAAGATGAACAGGAATAGCGAGAACCAATGAGAGACTAGCTGGAGGTGTCTGAACGGGCAAATTTAACTCTCATTTCCCACCAGGAAGAGGAATTAACCAAAGGCTCAGCATGCCGGGCCGGAACCAGATTAGGGCCTGAAGCCATCCTGCGGTGTTGCGGCCAGGTCACAAGAAAGCGAGTTGAAGAAAGGAGCTCAGGGGCACTGTAATTCACAAACCTGCAGAGTTATAAATGACAGCTATCGTCCAAAAATAGACTGAAGTAAGGCTGCCAAGAGGACTTGAAAGCGGGGCAGAATTGCAGGAAACCGATTTCAGGAGGTAGACTGGAATTGCATTGAAAGCATAGGAAAAGAGGCAGAACGTCCACAATGATGCACTTGGCCAAAAAGGGCGTATGCGTTTTTTCCTGAATATATTCAGGAAAAAACGCATACGCCCTTTTTGGCCAACCAAGCAAGCTTGCAAAGGAAATCTGCACTACAATGAAGTCTCACTTCCCCCCGGTCAAAAGGGCCATCAGAAAAAAGTGTAAAATCCAGAAAGGCAGGACAGGCCATGGAGAACTGGGAGCCTTGTTATGCTGATGGACGGGATGTAAATTGCCAACAGACACTCGGGAGAAGTGTATGGTGTTTCCTGAAACATCTAAAAAACAAAGCAACAGAGCCTAGGGCACTGCCACTTATGGTCCTATAGCTTAGGGAAATTAAAATCAAAAAGACACAGCCACCCCAAAGTTTGGGACGCCTCTGTTTACAAGAACCTCGTTTACAGTACAAGTTCAACATCGCAGAAAGTGAAAAATGGATAAAGAAGTTGTGGTATTTACTTACAAAGCAATATCACTCAGCAATGAAATCTATGTCATCAGGCCCTTAGCAGCACAATGAGTGGATTCAGGTATGATGATTCTAACTGAAATAAGTCACACAGAAAAAGAAACTTCATAAGATATCAGTAATACACGGAATGGAAACTTGGCTACACAGGAACTCAATTACAGAACAGAACAGGGTCTCAAATTTAGAAAACCAACTTATGCTTGCTTAAGGGTAAAGGTGAGTTGGGGTGCTGCATAAAACCAGAGATTGAAATGAGCACAGATAAAGTTCCTTAAGTCAAATATGGAATAGACAAGAGCTACTCCTTGCTCAACGAAATGGACTCAACACCGCATATTAAACGCCTAAGAATGTACCTGACTAGTAAGTATCGTAAAACCTATGGATTGCTATGTCTCCGAAAGAGAATCAAGCATGTGTACAGGGGCATAAATGCAGCAGTGATAGGATTGGAGAGGTTCGGTGAGCAAATGAAGACCCTTTGAAGTCATATTGCATGGTACCCATTACACGGGTCTCAACTCTCCAGGTTTAAGGTATTCTTCCTTCAGCTAAAACATGCATGTGGAACCCAAGTATGATCAACCATGTGAACGGGAGACGTGTTCAAATATGTCTCAGTTTTCCTCCCCTGGTACTCGGGTGCAACATTCCAGACGCTTTACTAACACTCTCCCCACTTGGAGAGTCAGCGCCTTTAACCTCCTGTTTGGCCCAGTTTGCAATTTCTGCGGAAGATGAACAGGAATAGCGAGAACCAATGAGAGGCTAGCTGGAGGTGTCTGGACGGTCAAATTTAACTCTCATTTCCCACCAGGAAGAGGAAATAACCAAAGGCTCAGCGTGCCGTACCGGAACCAGATTAGGGCCTGAAGCCATCCTGCGGTGTTGCGGCCAGGTCACAAGAAAGCGAGTTGAAGAAAGGAGCTCAGGGGCACTGTAATTCACAAACCTGCAGAGTTATAAATGACAGCTATCGTCCAAAATTAGACTGAAGTAAGGCTGCCAAGAGGACTTGAAAGCGGGGCAGAATTGCAGGAAACCGATTTCAGGAGGTAGACTGGAATTGCATTGAAAGCATAGGAAAAGAGGCAGAACGTCCACAATGATGCACTTGGCCAAAAAGGGCGTATGCGTTTTTTCCTGAATATATTCAGGAAAAAACGCATACGCCCTTTTTGGCCAACCAAGCAAGCTTGCAAAGGAAATCTGCACTACAATGAAGTCTCACTTGCCCCCGGTCAAAAGGGCCATCTGAAAAAAGTGTAAAATCCAGAAAGGCAGGACAGGCCATGGAGAACTGGGAGCCTTGTTATGCTGATGGGCGGGATGTAAATTGCCAACAACCACTCGGGAGAAGTGTATGGTGTTTCCTGAAACATCTAAAAAACAAAGCAACAGAACCTAGGGCACTTCCACTTATGGTCCTATAGCTTAGGGAAATTAAAATCAAAAAGACACAGCCACCCCAAAGTTTGGGACGCCTCTGTTTACAAGAACCTCGTTTACAGTACAAGTTCAACATCGCAGAAAGTGAAAAATGGATAAAGAAGTTGTGGTATTTACTTACAAAGCAATATCACTCAGCAATGAAATCTGTGTCATCAGGCCCTAAGCAGCACAATGAGTGGATTCAGGTATGATGATTCTAACTGAAGTAAGTCACACAGAAAAAGAAACTTCATAAGATATCAGTAATACACGGAATATAAACTTGGCTACACAGGAACTGAATTACAGAACAGAACAGGGACTCAAATTTAGAAAAACAACTTATGCTTGCTTAAGGGTAAAGGTGAGTTGGGGTGCTGCATAAAACCAGAGATTGAAATGAGCACAGATAAAGTTCCTTAAGCCAAATATGGAATAGACAAGAGCTACTCCTTGCTCAACGAAATGGACTCAACACCGCATATTAAACGCCTAAGAATGTACCTGACTTGTAAGTATCTTAAAACCTATGGATTGCTATGTCTCCAAAAGAGAATCAAGCATGTGTACAGGGGCATAAACTCAGCAGTGATAGGATTGGAGAGGTTCGGTGAGCAAATGAAGACCCTTTGAAGTCATATTGCATGGTACCCATTCCACGGGTTTCAACTACCCAGGTTTAAGGTATTCTTCCTTCAGCTAAAACATGCATGTGGAACCTAGAGTATGATCAACCATGTGATCGGGAGACGTGTTCAAATATGTCTCAGTTTTCGTACCCTGGTACTCGGGTGCAACATTCCAGACGCTTTACTAACACTCTCCCGACTTGGAGAGTCAGTCCCTTTAACCTCCTGTTTGGCCCAGTTTGCAATTTCTGCGGAAGATGAACAGGAATAGCGAGAACCAACGGAGACTAGCTGGAGGTGTCTGGACGGGCAAATTTAACTCTCATTTCCTACCAGGAAGAGGAATTAACCAAAGGCTCAGCGTGCCATGCCAGAACCAGATTAGGGCCTGAAGCCATCCTGCGGTGTTGCGGCCAGGTCACAAGAAAGCGAGTTGAAGAAAGGAGCTCAGGGGCACTGTAATTCACAAACCTGCAGAGTTATAAATGACAGCTATCGTCCAAAAATAGACTGAAGTAAGGCTGCCAAGAGGACTTGAAAGCGGGGCAGAATTGCAGGAACCCAATTTCAGGAGGTAGACTGGAATTGCATTGAAAGCATAGGAAAAGAGGCAGAACGTCCACAATGATGCACTTGGCCAAAAAGGGCGTATGCGTTTTTTCCTGAATATATTCAGGAAAAAACGCATACGCCCTTTTTGGCCAACCAAGCAAGCTTGCAAAGGAAATCTGCACTACAATGAAGTCTCACTTGCCCCCGGTCAAAAGGGCCATCTGAAAAAAGTGTAAAATCCAGAAAGGCAGGACAGGCCATGGAGAACTGGGAGCCTTGTTATGCTGATGGGCGGGATGTAAATTACCAACAGACACTTGGGAGAAGTGTATGGTGTTTCCTGAAACATCTAAAAAACAAAGCAACAGAGCCTAGGGCACTTCCACTTATGGTCCTATAGCTTAGGGAAATTAAAATCAAAAAGACACAGCCACCCCAAAGTTTGGGACGCCTCCGTTTACAAGAACCTCATTTACCGTACAAGTTCAATATCACAGAAAGTGAAAAATGGATAAAGAAGTTGTGGTACTTACGTACAATGCAGTGTCACTCAGCAATGAAATCTATGTCATCAGGCCCGTAGCAGCATAATGAGTGGATTCAGGTACGATGATTCTAACTGAAATAAGTCACACAGAAAAAGAAACATCATAAGATATCACTAATACACGGAATGTAAACTTGGCTACACAGGAACTGCATTCCAAAACAGAACAGGGTCTCAAATTTAGAAAACCAACTTATGCTTGCTTAAGGGTAAAGGTGAGTTGGGGTGCTGCATAAAACCAGAGATTGAAATGAGCACAGATAAAGTTCCTTAAGCCAAATATGGAATAGACAAGAGCTACTCCTTGCTCAACGAAATGGACTCAACACCCCATATTAAACGCCTAAGAATGTACCTGACTAGTAAGTATCTTAAAACCTATGGATTGCTATGTCTCCAAAAGAGAATCAAGCGTGTGTACAGGGGCATAAACGCAGCAGTGATAGGATTGGAGAGGTTCGGTGAGCAAATGAAGACCCTTTGAAGTCATATTGCATGGTACCCATTCCACGGGTCTCAACTCTCCAGGTTTAAGGTATTCTTCCTTCAGCTAAAACATGCATGTGGAACCCAGAGTATGATCAACCATGTGAACGGGAGACGTGTTCAAATATGTCTCAGTTTTCCTCCCCTGGTACTCGGGTGCAACATTCCAGACGCTTTACTAACACTCTCCCCACTTGGAGAGTCAGTCCCTTTAACCTCCTGTTTGGCCCAGTTTGCAATTTCTGCGGAAGATGAACAGGAATAGCGAGAACCAATGAGAGACTAGCTGGAGGTGTCTGAACGGGCAAATTTAACTCTCATTTCCCACCAGGAAGAGGAATTAACCAAAGGCTCAGCATGCCGGGCCGGAACCAGATTAGGGCCTGAAGCCATCCTGCGGTGTTGCGGCCAGCTCACAAGAAAGCGAGTTGAAGAAAGGAGCTCAGGGGCACTGTAATTCACAAACCTGCAGAGTTATAAATGACAGCTATCGTCCAAAAATAGACTGAAGTAAGGCTGCCAAGAGGACTTGAAAGCGGGGCAGAATTGCAGGAAACCGATTTCAGGAGGTAGACTGGAATTGCATTGAAAGCATAGGAAAAGAGGCAGAACGTCCACAATGATGCACTTGGCCAAAAAGGGCGTATGCGTTTTTTCCTGAATATATTCAGGAAAAAACGCATACGCCCTTTTTGGCCAACCAAGCAAGCTTGCAAAGGAAATCTGCACTACAATGAAGTCTCACTTCCCCCCGGTCAAAAGGGCCATCTGAAAAAAGTGTAAAATCCAGAAAGGCAGGACAGGCCATGGAGAACTGGGAGCCTTGTTATGCTGATGGACGGGATGTAAATTGCCAACAGACACTCGGGAGAAGTGTATGGTGTTTCCTGAAACATCTAAAAAACAAAGCAACAGAGCCTAGGGCACTGCCACTTATGGTCCTATAGCTTAGGGAAATTAAAATCAAAAAGACACAGCCACCCCAAAGTTTGGGACGCCTCTGTTTACAAGAACCTCGTTTACAGTACAAGTTCAACATTGCAGAAAGTGAAAAATGGATAAAGAAGTTGTGGTATTTACTTACAAAGCAATATCACTCAGCAATGAAATCTATGTCATCAAGCCCCTAGCAGCACAATGAGTGGATTCAGGTATGATGATTCTAACTGAAATAAGTCACACAGAAAAAGAAACATCATAAGATATCAGTAATACACGGAATGGAAACTTGGCTACACAGGAACTGAATTACAGAACAGAACAGGGTCTCAAATTTAGAAAACCAACTTATGCTTGCTTAAGGGTAAAGGTGAGTTGGGGTGCTGCATAAAACCAGAGATTGAAATGAGCACAGATAAAGTTCCTTAAGTCAAATATGGAATAGACAAGAGCTACTCCTTGCTCAACGAAATGGACTCAACACCGCATATTAAACGCCTAAGAATGTACCTGAATAGTAAGTATCGTAAAACCTATGGATTGCTATGTCTCCGAAAGAGAATCAAGCATGTGTACAGGGGCATAAACGCAGCAGTGATAGGATTGGAGAGGTTCGGTGAGCAAATGAAGACCCTTTGAAGTCATATTGCATGGTACCCATTACACGGGTCTCAACTCTCCAGGTTTAAGGTATTCTTCCTTCAGCTAAAACATGCATGTGGAACCCAAGTATGATCAACCATGTGAACGGGAGACGTGTTCAAATATGTCTCAGTTTTCCTCCCCTGGTACTCGGGTGCAACATTCCAGACGCTTTACTAACACTCTCCCCACTTGGAGAGTCAGCGCCTTTAACCTCCTGTTTGGCCCAGTTTGCAATTTCTGCGGAAGATGAACAGGAATAGCGAGAACCAATGAGAGGCTAGCTGGAGGTGTCTGGACGGTCAAATTTAACTCTCATTTCCCACCAGGAAGAGGAAATAACCAAAGGCTCAGCGTGCCGTACCGGAACCAGATTAGGGCCTGAAGCCATCCTGCGGTGTTGCGGCCAGGTCACAAGAAAGCGAGTTGAAGAAAGGAGCTCAGGGGCACTGTAATTCACAAACCTGCAGAGTTATAAATGACAGCTATCGTCCAAAAATATACTGAAGTAAGGTTGCCAAGAGGACTTGAAAGCGGGGCAGAATTGCAGGAAACCGATTTCAGGAGGTAGACTGGAATTGCATTGAAAGCATAGGAAAAGAGGCAGAACGTCCACAATGATGCACTTGGTCAAAAAGGGCGTATGCGTTTTTTCCTGAATATATTCAGGAAAAAACGCATACGCCCTTTTTGGCCAACCAAGCAAGCTTGCAAAGGAAATCTGCACTACAATGAAGTCTCACTTCCCCCCGGTCAAAAGGGCCATATCAAAAAAGTGTAAAATCCAGAAAGGCAGGACAGGCCATGGAGAACTGGGAGCCTTGTTATGCTGATGGGCGGGATGTAAATTGCCAACAGACACTCGGGAGAAGTGTATGGTGTTTCCTGAAACATCTAAAAAACAAAGCAACAGAGCCTAGGGCACTGCCACTTATGGTCCTATAGCTTAGGGAAATTAAAATCAAAAAGACACAGCCACCCCAAAGTTTGGGATGCCTCTGTTTACAAGAACCTCGTTTATAGTACAAGTTCAACATCGCAGAAAGTGAAAAATGGATAAAGAAGTTGTGGTATTTACTTACAAAGCAATATCACTCAGCAATGAAATCTATGTCATCAGGCCCTTAGCATCACAATGAGTGGATTCAGGTATGATGATTCTAACTGAAATAAGTCACACAGAAAAAGAAACATCATAAGATATCACTAATACACGGAATGTAAACTTGGCTACACAGGAACTGAATTACAGAACAGAACAGGGTCTCAAATTTAGAAAACCAACTTATGCTTGCTTAAGGGTAAAGGTGAGTTGGGGTGCTGCATAAAACCAGAGATTGAAATGAGCACAGATAAAGTTCCTTAAGTCAAATATGGAATAGACAAGAGCTACTCCTTGCTCAACGAAATGGACTCAACACCGCATATTAAACGCCTAAGAATGTACCTGACTAGTAAGTATCGTAAAACCTATGGATTGCTATGTCTCCGAAAGAGAATCAAGCATGTGTACAGGGGCATAAACGCAGCAGTGATAGGATTGGAGAGGTTCGGTGAGCAAATGAAGACCCTTTGAAGTCATATTGCATGGTACCCATTACACGGGTCTCAACTCTCCAGGTTTAAGGTATTCTTCCTTCAGCTAAAACATGCATGTGGAACCCAAGTATGATCAACCATGTGAACGGGAGACGTGTTCAAATATGTCTCAGTTTTCCTCCCCTGGTACTCGGGTGCAACATTCCAGACGCTTTACTAACACTCTCCCCACTTGGAGAGTCAGCGCCTTTAACCTCCTGTTTGGCCCAGTTTGCAATTTCTGCGGAAGATGAACAGGAATAGCGAGAACCAATGAGAGGCTAGCTGGAGGTGTCTGGACGGTCAAATTTAACTCTCATTTCCCACCAGGAAGAGGAAATAACCAAAGGCTCAGCGTGCCGTACCGGAACCAGATTAGGGCCTGAAGCCATCCTGCGGTGTTGCGGCCAGGTCACAAGAAAGCGAGTTGAAGAAAGGAGCTCAGGGGCACTGTAATTCACAAACCTGCAGAGTTATAAATGACAGCTATCGTCCAAAAATATACTGAAGTAAGGCTGCCAAGAGGACTTGAAAGCGGGGCAGAATTGCAGGAAACCGATTTCAGGAGGTAGACTGGAATTGCATTGAAAGCATAGGAAAAGAGGCAGAACGTCCACAATGATGCACTTGGTCAAAAAGGGCGTATGTGTTTTTTCCTGAATATATTCAGGAAAAAACGCATACGCCCTTTTTGGCCAACCAAGCAAGCTTGCAAAGGAAATCTGCACTACAATGAAGTCTCACTTCCCCCCGGTCAAAAGGGCCATATCAAAAAAGTGTAAAATCCAGAAAGGCAGGACAGGCCATGGAGAACTGGGAGCCTTGTTATGCTGATGGGCGGGATGTAAATTGCCAACAGACACTCGGGAGAAGTGTATGGTGTTTCCTGAAACATCTAAAAAACAAAGCAACAGAGCCTAGGGCACTGCCACTTATGGTCCTATAGCTTAGGGAAATTAAAATCAAAAAGACACAGCCACCCCAAAGTTTGGGATGCCTCTGTTTACAAGAACCTCGTTTATAGTACAAGTTCAACATCGCAGAAAGTGAAAAATGGATAAAGAAGTTGTGGTATTTACTTACAAAGCAATATCACTCAGCAATGAAATCTATGTCATCAGGCCCTTAGCATCACAATGAGTGGATTCAGGTATGATGATTCTAACTGAAATAAGTCACACAGAAAAAGAAACATCATAAGATATCACTAATACACGGAATGTAAACTTGGCTACACAGGAACTGAATTACAGAACAGAACAGGGTCTCAAATTTAGAAAACCAACTTATGCTTGCTTAAGGGTAAAGGTGAGTTGGGGTGCTGCATAAAACCAGAGATTGAAATGAGCACAGATAAAGTTCCTTAAGTCAAATATGGAATAGACAAGAGCTACTCCTTGCTCAACGAAATGGACTCAACACCGCATATTAAACGCCTAAGAATGTACCTGACTAGTAAGTATCTTAAAACCTATGGATTGCTATGTCTCCAAAAGAGAATCAAGCATGTGTACAGGGGCATAAACTCAGCAGTGATAGGATTGGAGAGGTTCGGTGAGCAAATGAAGACCCTTTGAAGTCATATTGCATGGTACCCATTACACGGGTTTCAACTACCCAGGTTTAAGGTATTCTTCCTTCAGCTAAAACATGCATGTGGTACCTAGAGTATGATCAACCATGTGATCGGGAGACGTGTTCAAATATGTCTCAGTTTTCCTCCCCTGGTACTCGGGTACAACATTCCAGACGCTTTACTAACACTCTCCCCACTTGGAGAGTCAGTCCCTTTAACCTCCTGTTTGGCCCAGTTTGCAATTTCTGCGGAAGATGAACAGGAATAGCGAGAACCAATGAGAGGCTAGCTGGAGGTGTCTGGACGGGCAAATTTAACTCTCATTTCCCACCAGGAAGAGGAATTAACCAAAGGCTCAGCATGCCGGGCCGGAACCAGATTAGGGCCTGAAGCCATCCTGCGGTGTTGCGGCCAGGTCACAAGAAAGCGAGTTGAAGAAAGGAGCTCAGGAGCACTGTAATTCACAAACCTGCAGAGTTATAAATGACAGCTATCGTCCAACAATAGACTGAAGTAAGGCTGCCAAGAGGACTTGAAAGCGGGGCAGAATTGCAGGAAACCGATTTCAGGAGGTAGACTGGAATTGCATTGAAAGCATAGGAAAAGAGGCAGAACGTCCACAATGATGCACTTGGCCAAAAAGGGCGTATGCGTTTTTTCCTGAATATATTCAGGAAAAAACGCATACGCCCTTTTTGGCCAACCAAGCAAGCTTGCAAAGGAAATCTGCACTACAATGAAGTCTCACTTCCCCCCGGTCAAAAGGGCCATCTGAAAAAAGTGTAAAATCCAGAAAGGCAACAGGCCATTGAGAACTGGGAGCCTTGTTATGCTGATGGGCGGGATGTAAATTGCCAACAGACACTTGGGAGAAGTGTATGGTGTTTCCTGAAACATCTAAAAAACAAAGCAACAGAGCCTAGGGCACTTCCACTTATGGTCCTATAGATTAGGGAAATTAAAATCAAAAAGACACAGCCACCCCAAAGTTTGGAACGGCTCTGTTTACAAGAACCTCGTTTACAGTACAAGTTCAACATCGCAGAAAGTGAAAAATGGATAAAGAAGTTGTGGTATTCACTTACAAAGCAATATCACTCAGCAATGAAATCTATGTCATCAGGCCCTTAGCAGCACAATGAGTGGATTCAGGTATGATGATTCTAACTGAAGTAAGTCACACAGAAAAAGAAACATCATAAGATATCAGTAATACACGGAATGGAAACTTGGCTACACAGGAACTGAATTACAGAACAGAACAGGGTATCAAATTTAGAAAAACAACTTATGCTTGCTTAAGGGTAAAGGTGAGTTGGGGTGCTGCATAAAACCAGAGATTGAAATGAGCACAGATAAAGTTCCTTAAGCCAAATATGGAATAGACAAGAGCTACTCCTTGCTCAACGAAATGGACTCAACACCGCATATTAAACGCCTAAGAATGTACCTGACTTGTAAGTATCTTAAAACCTATGGATTGCTATGTCTCCGAAAGAGAATCAAGCATGTGTACAGGGGCATAAACGCAGCAGTGATAGGATTGGAGAGGTTCGGTGAGCAAATGAAGACCCTTTGAAGTCATATTGCATGGTACCCATTCCACGGGTTTCAACTACCCAGGTTTAAGGTATTCTTCCTTCAGCTAAAACATGCATATGGAACCTAGAGTATGATCAACCATGTGATCGGGAGACGTGTTCAAATATGTCTCAGTTTTCCTCCCCTGGTACTCGGGTGCAACATTCCAGACGCTTTACTAACACTCTCCCCACTTGGAGATTCAGTCCCTTTAACCTCCTGTTTGGCCCAGTTTGCAATTTCTGCGGAAGATGAACAGGAATAGCGAGAACCAATGAGAGGCTAGCTGGAGGTGTCTGGACGGGCAAATTTAACTCTCATTTCCCACCAGGAAGAGGAATTAACCAAAGGCTCAGTGTGCCGGGCCGAAACCAGATTAGGGCCTGAAGCCATCCTGCGGTGTTGCGGCCAGGTCACAAGAAAGCGAGTTGAAGAAAGGAGCTCAGGGGCACTGTAATTCACAAACCTGCAGAGTTATAAATGACAGCTATCGTCCAAAAATATACTGAAGTAAGGCTGCCAAGAGGACTTGAAAGCGGGGCAGAATTGCAGGAAACCGATTTCAGGAGGTAGACTGGAATTGCATTGCAAGCATAGGAAAAGAGGCAGAACGTCCACAATGATGCACTTGGCCAAAAAGGGCGTATGCGTTTTTTCCTGAATATATTCAGGAAAAAACGCATACGCCCTTTTTGGCCAACCAAGCAAGCTTGCAAAGGAAATCTGCACTACAATGAAGTCTCACTTCCCCCCGGTCAAAAGGGCCATCTGAAAAAAGTGTAAAATCCAGAAAGGCAGGACAGGCCATGGAGAACTGGGAGCCTTGTTATGCTGATGGGCGGGATGTAAATTGCCAACAACCACTCGGGAGAAGTGTATGGTGTTTCCTGAAACATCTAAAAAACAAAGCAACAGAGCCTAGGGCACTGCCACTTATGGTCCTATAGCTTAGGGAAATTAAAATCAAAAAGACACAGCCACCCCAAAGTTTGGAACGGCTCTGTTTACAAGAACCTCGTTTACAGTACAAGTTCAACATCGCAGAAAGTGAAAAATGGATAAAGAAGTTGTGGTATTTACTTACAAAGCAATATCACTCAGCAATGAAATCTGTGTCATCAGGCCCTTAGCAGCACAATGAGTGGATTCAGGTATGATGATTCTAACTGAAGTAAGTCACACAGAAAAAGAAACATCATAAGATATCAGTAATACACGGAATGTAAACTTGGCTACACAGGAACTGCATTCCAAAACAGAACAGGGTCTCAAATTTAGAAAACCAACTTATGCTTGCTTAAGGGTAAAGGTGAGTTGGGGTGCTGCATAAAACCAGAGATTGAAATGAGCACAGATAAAGTTCCTTAAGTCAAATATGGAATAGACAAGAGCTACTCCTTGCTCAACGAAATGGACTCAACACCGCATATTAAACGCCTAAGAATGTACCTGACTAGTAAGTATCTTAAAACCTATGGATTGCTATGTCTCCAAAAGAGAATCAAGCATGTGTACAGGGGCATAAACTCAGCAGTGATAGGATTGGAGAGGTTCGGTGAGCAAATGAAGACCCTTTGAAGTCATATTGCATGGTACCCATTCCACGGGTTTCAACTACCCAGGTTTAAGGTATTCTTCCTTCAGCTAAAACATGCATGTGGAACCTAGAGTATGATCAACCATGTGATCGGGAGACGTGTTCAAATATGTCTCAGTTTTCCTCCCCTGGTACTCGGGTACAACATTCCAGACGCTTTACTAACACTCTCCCCACTTGGAGAGTCAGTCCCTTTAACCTCCTGTTTGGCCCAGTTTGCAATTTCTGCGGAAGATGAACAGGAATAGCGAGAACCAATGAGAGGCTAGCTGGAGGTGTCTGGACGGGCAAATTTAACTCTCATTTCCCACCAGGAAGAGGAATTAACCAAAGGCTCAGCATGCCGGGCCGGAACCAGATTAGGGCCTGAAGCCATCCTGCGGTGTTGCGGCCAGGTCACAAGAAAGCGAGTTGAAGAAAGGAGCTCAGGAGCACTGTAATTCACAAACCTGCAGAGTTATAAATGACAGCTATCGTCCAAAAATAGACTGAAGTAAGGCTGCCAAGAGGACTTGAAAGCGGGGCAGAATTGCAGGAAACCGATTTCAGGAGGTAGACTGGAATTGCATTGAAAGCATAGGAAAAGAGGCAGAACGTCCACAATGATGCACTTGGCCAAAAAGGGCGTATGCGTTTTTTCCTGAATATATTCAGGAAAAAACGCATACGCCCTTTTTGGCCAACCAAGCAAGCTTGCAAAGGAAATCTGCACTACAATGAAGTCTCACTTCACCCCGGTCAAAAGGGCCATCTGAAAAAAGTGTAAAATCCAGAAAGGCAACAGGCCATTGAGAACTGGGAGCCTTGTTATGCTGATGGGCGGATGTAAATTGCCAACAGACACTTGGGAGAAGTGTATGGTGTTTCCTGAAACATCTAAAAAACAAAGCAATAGAGCCTAGGGCACTTCCACTTATGGTCCTATAGATTAGGGAAATTAAAATCAAAAAGACACAGCCACCCCAAAGTTTGGAACGGCTCTGTTTACAAGAACCTCGTTTACAGTACAAGTTAAACATCGCAGAAAGTGAAAAATGGATAAAGAAGTTGTGGTATTCACTTACAAAGCAATATCACTCAGCAATGAAATCTATGTCATCAGGCCCTTAGCAGCACAATGAGTGGATTCAGGTATGATGATTCTAACTGAAGTAAGTCACACAGAAAAAGAAACATCATAAGATATCAGTAATACACGGAATGGAAACTTGGCTACACAGGAACTGAATTACAGAACAGAACAGGGTCTCAAATTTAGAAAAACAACTTATGCTTGCTTAAGGGTAAAGGTGAGTTGGGGTGCTGCATAAAACCAGAGATTGAAATGAGCACAGATAAAGTTCCTTAAGCCAAATATGGAATAGACAAGAGCTACTCCTTGCTCAACGAAATGGACTCAACACCGCATATTAAACGCCTAAGAATGTACCTGACTTGTAAGTATCTTAAAACCTATGGATTGCTATGTCTCCGAAAGAGAATCAAGCATGTGTACAGGGGCATAAACGCAGCAGTGATAGGATTGGAGAGGTTCGGTGAGCAAATGAAGACCCTTTGAAGTCATATTGCATGGTACCCATTCCACGGGTTTCAACTACCAAGGTTTAAGGTATTCTTCCTTCAGCTAAAACATGCATATGGAACCTAGAGTATGATCAACCATGTGATCGGGAGACGTGTTCAAATATGTCTCAGTTTTCCTCCCCTGGTACTCGGGTGCAACATTCCAGACGCTTTACTAACACTCTCCCCACTTGGAGATTCAGTCCCTTTAACCTCCTGTTTGGCCCAGTTTGCAATTTCTGCGGAAGATGAACAGGAATAGCGAGAACCAATGAGAGGCTAGCTGGAGGTGTCTGGACGGGCAAATTTAACTCTCATTTCCCACCAGGAAGAGGAATTAACCAAAGGCTCAGTGTGCCGGGCTGAAACCAGATTAGGGCCTGAAGCCATCCTGCGGTGTTGCGGCCAGGTCACAAGAAAGCGAGTTGAAGAAAGGAGCTCAGGGGCACTGTAATTCACAAACCTGCAGAGTTATAAATGACAGCTATCGTCCAAAAATATACTGAAGTAAGGCTGCCAAGAGGACTTGAAAGCGGGGCAGAATTGCAGGAAACCGATTTCAGGAGGTAGACTGGAATTGCATTGCAAGCATAGGAAAAGAGGCAGAACGTCCACAATGATGCACTTGGCCAAAAAGGGCGTATGCGTTTTTTCCTGAATATATTCAGGAAAAAACGCATACGCCCTTTTTGGCCAACCAAGCAAGCTTGCAAAGGAAATCTGCACTACAATGAAGTCTCACTTCCCCCCGGTCAAAAGGGCCATCTGAAAAAAGTGTAAAATCCAGAAAGGCAGGACAGGCCATGGAGAACTGGGAGCCTTGTTATGCTGATGGGCGGGATGTAAATTGCCAACAACCACTCGGGAGAAGTGTATGGTGTTTCCTGAAACATCTAAAAAACAAAGCAACAGAGCCTAGGGCACTGCCACTTATGGTCCTATAGCTTAGGGAAATTAAAATCAAAAAGACACAGCCACCCCAAAGTTTGGGACGCCTCTGTTTACAAGAACCTCGTTTACAGTACAAGTTCAACATCGCAGAAAGTGAAAAATGGATAAAGAAGTTGTGGTATTTACTTACAAAGCAATATCACTCAGCAATGAAATCTGTGTCATCAGGCCCTTAGCAGCACAATGAGTGGATTCAGGTATGATGATTCTAACTGAAGTAAGTCACACAGAAAAAGAAACATCATAAGATATCAGTAATACACAGAATGTAAACTTGGCTACACAGGAACTGAATTACAGAACAGAACAGGGTCTCAAATTTAGAAAACCAACTTATGCTTGCTTAAGGGGAAAGGTGAGTTGGGGTGCTGCATAAAACCAGAGATTGAAATGAGCACAGATAAAGTTCCTTAAGTCAAATATGGAATAGACAAGAGCTACTCCTTGCTCAACGAAATGGACTCAACACCGCATATTAAACGCCTAAGAATGTACCTGACTAGTAAGTATCGTAAAACCTATGGATTGCTATGTCTCCAAAAGAGAATCAAGCATGTGTACAGGGGCATAAACGCAGCAGTGATAGGATTGGAGAGGTTCGGTGAGCAAATGAAGACCCTTTGAAGTCATATTGCATGGTACCCATTACACGGGTCTCAACTCTCCAGGTTTAAGGTATTCTTCCTTCAGCTAAAACATGCATGTGGAACCTAGAGTATGATCAACCATGTGATCGGGAGACGTGTTCAAATATGTCTCAGTTTTCCTCCCCTGGTACTCGGGTGCAACATTCCAGACGCTTTACTAACACTCTCCCCACTTGGAGAGTCAGCGCCTTTAACCTCCTGTTTGGCCCAGTTTGCAATTTCTGCGGAAGATGAACAGGAATAGCGAGAACCAATGAGAGGCTAGCTGGAGGTGTCTGGACGGGCAAATTTAACTCTCATTTCCCACCAGGAAGAGGAATTAACCAAAGGCTGAGCGTGCCGTACCGGAACCAGATTAGGGCCTGAAGCCATCCTGCGGTGTTGCGGCCAGGTCAAAAGAAAGCGAGTTGAAGAAAGGAGCTCAGGGGCACTGTAATTCACAAACCTGCAGAGTTATAAATGACAGCTATCGTCCAAAAATAGATTGAAGTAAGGCTGCCAAGAGGACTTGAAAGCGGGGCAGAATTGCAGGAAACCGATTTCAGGAGGTAGACTGGAATTGCATTGAAAGCATAGGAAAAGAGGCAGAACGTCCACAATGATGCACTTGGCCAAAAAGGGCGTATGCGTTTTTTCCTGAATATATTCAGGAAAAAACGCATACGCCCTTTTTGGCCAACCAAGCAAGCTTGCAAAGGAAATCTGCACTACAATGAAGTCTCACTTCCCCCCGGTCAAAAGGGCCATCTGAAAAAAGTGTAAAATCCAGAAAGGCAGGACAGGCCATGGAGAACTGGGAGCCTTGTTATGCTGATGGGCGGGATGTAAATTGCCAAGAACCACTCGGGAGAAGTGTATGGTGTTTCCTGAAACATGTAAAAAACAAAGCAACAGAACCTAGGGCACTTCCACTTATGGTCCTATAGCTTAGGGAAATTAAAATCAAAAAGACACAGCCACCCAAAAGTTTGGAACGGCTCTGTTTACAAGAACCTCGTTTACAGTACAAGTTCAACATCGCAGAAAGTGAAAAATGGATAAAGAACTTGTGGTATTTACTTACAAAGCAATATCACTCAGCAATGAAATCTCTGTCATCAGGCCCTTAGCAGCACAATGAGTGGATTCAGGTACGATGATTCTAACTGAAATAAGTCACACAGAAAAAGAAACATCATAAGATATCACTAATACACGGAATGTAAACTTGGGTACACAGGAACTGAATTCCAAAACAGAACAGTGTCTCAAATTTAGAAAACCAACTTATGCTTGCTTAAGGGTAAAGGTGAGTTGGGGTGCTGCATAAAACCAGAGATTGAAATGAGCACAGATAAAGTTCCTTAAGCCAAATATGGAATAGACAAGAGCTACTCCTTGCTCAACGAAATGGACTCAACACCCCATATTAAACGCCTAAGAATGTACCTGACTAGTAAGTATCTTAAAACCTATGGATTGCTATGTCTCCAAAAGAGAATCAAGCGTGTGTACAGGGGCATAAACGCAGCAGTGATAGGATTGGAGAGGTTCGGTGAGCAAATGAAGACCCTTTGAAGTCATATTGCATGGTACCCATTACACGGGTCTCAACTCTCCAGGTTTAAGGTATTCTTCCTTCAGCTACAACATGCATGTGGAACCCAAGTATGATCAGCCATGTGAACGGGAGACGTGTTCAAATATGTCTCAGTTTTCGTACCCTGGTACTCGGGTGCAACATTCCAGACGCTTTACTAACACTCTCCCGACTTGGAGAGTCAGCGCCTTTAACCTCCTGTTTGGCCCAGTTTGCAATTTCTGCGGAAGATGAACAGGAATAGCGAGAACCAATGAGAGGCTAGCTGGAGGTGTCTGGACGGGCAAATTTAACTCTCATTTCCCACCAGGAAGAGGAAATAACCAAAGGCTCAGCGTGCCGTACCGGAACCAGATTAGGGCCTGAAGACATCCTGTGGTGTTGCGGCCAGGTCACAAGAAAGCGAGTTGAAGAAAGGAGCTCAGGGGCACTGTAATTCACAAACCTGCAGAGTTATAAATGACAGCTATCGTCCAAAAATAGACTGAAGTAAGGCTGCCAAGAGGACTTGAAAGCGGGGCAGAATTGCAGGAAAACGATTTCAGGAGGTAGACTGGAATTGCATTGAAAGCATAGGAAAAGAGGCAGAACGTCCACAATGATGCACTTGGCCAAAAAGGGCGTATGCGTTTTTTCCTGAATATATTCAGGAAAAAACGCATACGCCCTTTTTGGCCAACCAAGCAAGCTTGCAAAGGAAATCTGCACTACAATGAAGTCTCACTTCCCCCCGGTCAAAAGGGCCATCTGAAAAAAGTGTAAAATCCAGAAAGGCAGGACAGGCCATGGAGAACTGGGAGCCTTGTTATGCTGATGGGCGGGATGTAAATTGCCAACAACCACTCGGGAGAAGTGTATGGTGTTTCCTGAAACATCTAAAAAACAAAGCAACAGAACCTACGGCACTTCCACTTATGGTCCTATAGCTTAGGGAAATTAAAATCAAAAAGACACAGCCACCCCAAAGTTTGGAACGGCTCTGTTTACAAGAACCTCATTTACAGTACAAGTTCAACATCGCAGAAAGTGAAAAATGGATAAAGAAGTTGTGGTATTTACTTACAAAGCAATATCACTCAGCAATGAAATCTGTGTCATCAGGCCCTTAGCAGCACAATGAGTGGATTCAGGTATGATGATTCTAACTGAAGTAAGTCACACAGAAAAAGAAACATCATAAGATATCAGTAATACACGGAATGTAAACTTGGCTACACAGGAACTGAATTACAGAACAGAACAGGGACTCAAATTTAGAAAACCAACTTATGCTTGCTTAAGGGTAAAGGTGAGTTGGGGTGCTGCATAAAACCAGAGATTGAAATGAGCACAGATAAAGTTCCTTAAGCCAAATATGGAATAGACAAGAGCTACTCCTTGCTCAACGAAATGGACTCAACACCGCATATTAAACGCCTAAGAATGTACCTGACTAGTAAGTATCGTAAAACCTATGGATTGCTATGTCTCCGAAAGAGAATCAAGCATGTGTACAGGGGCATAAACGCAGCAGTGATAGGATTGGAGAGGTTCGGTGAGCAAATGAAGACCCTTTGAAGTCATATTGCATGGTACCCATTACACGGGTCTCAACTCTCCAGGTTTAAGGTATTCTTCATTCAGCTAAAACATGCATGTGGAACCTAGAGTATGATCAACCATGTGATCGGGAAACGTGTTCAAATATGTCTCAGTTTTCGTACCCGGGTACTCAGGTGCAACATTCCAGACGCTTTACTAACACTCTCCCGACTTGCAGAGTCAGTCCCTTTAACCTCCTGTTTGGCCCAGTTTGCAATTTCTGCGGAAGATGAACAGGAATAGCAAGAACCAATGAGAGGCTAGCTGGAGGTGTCTGGACGGGCAAATTTAACTCTCATTTCCCACCAGGAAGAGGAAATAACCAAAGGCTCAGCGTGCCGTGCCGGAACCAGATTAGCGCCTGAAGCCATCCTGCGGTGTTGCGGCCAGCTCAAAAGAAAGCGAGTTGAAGAAAGGAGCTCAGGGGCACTGTAATTCACAAACCTGCAGAGTTATAAATGACAGCTATCGTCCAAAAATAGACTGAAGTAAGGCTGCCAAGAGGACTTGAAAGCGGGGCAGAATTGCAGGAAACAGATTTCAGGAGGTAGACTGGAATTGCATTGAAAGCATAGGAAAAGAGGCAGAACGTCCACAATGATGCACTTGGCCAAAAAGGGCGTATGCGTTTTTTCCTGAATATATTCAGGAAAAAACGCATACGCCCTTTTTGGCCAACCAAGCAAGCTTGCAAAGGAAATCTGCACTACAATGAAGTCTCACTTCCCCCCGGTCAAAAGGGCCATCTGAAAAAAGTGTAAAATCCAGAAAGGCAGGACAGGCCATGGAGAACTGGGAGCCTTGTTATGCTGATGGGCGGGATGTAAATTGCCAACAGACACTCGGGAGAAGTGTATGGTGTTTCCTGAAACATCTAAAAAACAAAGCAACAGAGCCTAGGGCACTGCCACTTATGGTCCTATAGCTTAGGGAAATTAAAATCAAAAAGACACAGCCACCCCAAAGTTTGGGACGCCTCTGTTTACAAGAACCTCGTTTACAGTACAAGTTCAACATCGCAGAAAGTGAAAAATGGATAAAGAACTTGTGGTACTTACGTACAATGCAGTATCACTCAGCAATGAAATCTATGTCATCAGTCCCTTAGCAGCATAATGAGTGGATTCAGGTACGATGATTCTAACTGAAATAAGTCACACAGAAAAAGAAACATCATAAGATATCACTAATACACGGAATGTAAACTTGGCTACACAGGAACTGCATTCCAGAACAGAACAGGGTCTCAAATTTAGAAAACCAACTTATGCTTGTTTAAGGGGAAAGGTGAGTTGGGGTGCTGCATAAAACCAGAGATTGAAATGAGCACAGATAAAGTTCCTTAAGCCAAATATGGAATAGACAAGAGCTACTCCTTGCTCAACGAAATGGACTCAACACCCCATATTAAACCCCTAAGAATGTACCTGACTAGTAAGTATCTTAAAACCTATGGATTGCTATGTCTCCAAAAGAGAATCAAGCGTGTGTACAGGGGAATAAACGCAGCAGTGATAGGATTGGAGAGGTTCGGTGAGCAAATGAAGACCCTTTGAAGTCATATTGCATGGTACCCATTACACGGGTCTCAACTCTCCAGGTTTAAGGTATTCTTCCTTCAGCTAAAACATGCATGTGGAACCCAGAGTATGATCAACCATGTGAACGGGAGACGTGTTCAAATATGTCTCAGTTTTCCTCCCCTGGTACTCGGGTGCAACATTCCAGACGCTTTACTAACACTCTCCCCACTTGGAGAGTCAGCGTCTTTAACCACCTGTTTGGCCCAGTTTGCAATTTCTGCGGAAGATGAACAGGAATAGCGAGAACCAATGAGAGGCTAGCTGGAGGTGTCTGGACGGGCAAATTTAACTCTCATTTCCCACCAGGAAGAGGAAATAACCAAAGGCTCAGCGTGCCGTACCGGAACCAGATTAGGGCCTGAAGCCACCCTGCGGTGTTGCGGCCAGCTCAAAAGAAAGCGAGTTGAAGAAAGGAGCTCAGGGGCACTGTAATTCACAAACCTGCAGAGTTATAAATGAGAGCTATTGTCCAAAAATAGACTGAAGTAAGGCTGCCAAGAGGACTTGAAAGCGGGGCAGAATTGCAGGAAACCGATTTCAGGAGGTAGACTGGAATTGCATTGAAAGCATAGGAAAAGAGGCAGAACGTCCACAATGATGCACTTGGCCAAAAAGGGCGTATGCGTTTTTTCCTGAATATATTCAGGAAAAAACGCATACGCCCTTTTTGGCCAACCAAGCAAGCTTGCAAAGGAAATCTGCACTACAATGAAGTCTCACTTCCCCCCGGTCAAAAGGGCCATCTGAAAAAAGTGTAAAATCCAGAAAGGCAGGACAGGCCATGGAGAACTGGGAGCCTTGTTATGCTGATGGGCGGGATGTAAATTGCCAACAACCACTCGGGAGAAGTGTATGGTGTTTCCTGAAACATCTAAAAAACAAAGCAACAGAACCTAGGGCACTTCCACTTATGGTCCTATAGCTTAGGGAAATTAAAATCAAAAAGACACAGCCACCCCAAAGTTTGGAACGGCTCTGTTTACAAGAACCTCGTTTACAGTACAAGTTCAACATCGCAGAAAGTGAAAAATGGATAAAGAAGTTGTGGTATTTACTTACAAAGCAATATCACTCAGCAATGAAATCTGTGTCATCAGGCCCTTAGCAGCACAATGAGTGGATTCAGGTATGATGATTCTAACTGAAGTAAGTCACACAGAAAAGAAACATCATAAGATATCAGTAATACACGGAATGTAAACTTGGCTACACAGGAACTGAATTACAGAACAGAACAGGGTCTCAAATTTAGAAAACCAACTTATGTTTGCTTAAGGGGAAAGGTGAGTTGGGGTGCTGCATAAAACCAGAGATTGAAATGAGCACAGATAAAGTTCCTTAAGCCAAATATGGAATCGACAAGAGCTACTCCTTGCTCAACGAAATGGACTCAACACCCCATATTAAACGCCTAAGAATGTACCTGACTAGTAAGTATCTTAAAACCTATGGATTGCTATGTCTCCAAAAGAGAATCAAGCATGTGTACAGGGGCATAAACGCAGCAGTGATAGGATTGGAGAGGTTCGGTGAGCAAATGAAGACCCTTTGAAGTCATATTGCATGGTACCCATTACACGGGTCTCAAATCTCCAGGTTTAAGGTATTCTTCCTTCAGCTAAAACATGCATGTGGATCCCAAGTATGATCAACCATGCGAACAGGAGACGTGTTCAAATATGTCTCAGTTTTCCTCCCCTGGTACTCGGGTGCAACATTCCAGACGCTTTACTAACACTCTCCCCACTTGGAGAGTCAGCACCTTTAACCTCCTGTTTGGCCCAGTTTGCAATTTCTGCGGAAGATGAACAGGAATAGCGAGAACCAATGAGAGGCTAGCTGGAGGTGTCTGGACGGGCAAATTTAACTCTCATTTCCCACCAGGAAGAGGAAATAACCAAAGGCTCAGCGTGCCGTACCGGAAACAGATTAGGGCCTGAAGCCATCCTGCGGTGTTGCGGCCAGGTCACAAGAAAGTGAGTTGAAGAAAGGAGCTCAGGGGCACTGTAATTCACAAACCTGCAGAGTTATAAATGACAGCTATCGTCCAAAAATAGACTGAAGTAAGGCTGCCAAGAGGACTTGAAAGCGGGGCAGAATTGCAGGAAACCGATTTCAGGAGGTAGACTGGAATTGCATTGAAAGCATAGGAAAAGAGGCAGAACGTCCAGAATGATGCACTTGGCCAAAAAGGGCGTATGCGTTTTTTCCTGAATATATTCAGGAAAAAACGCATACGCCCTTTTTGGCCAACCAAGCAAGCTTGCAAAGGAAATCTGCACTACAATGAAGCCTCACTTCCCCCCGGTCAAAAGGGCCATCTGAAAAAAGTGTAAAATCCAGAAAGGCAGGACAGGCCATGGAGAACTGGGAGCCTTGTTATGCTGATGGGCGGGATGTAAATTGCCAACAACCACTCGGGAGAAGTGTATGGTGTTTCCTGAAACATCTAAAAAACAAAGCAACAGAACCTAGGGCACTTCCACTTATGGTCCTATAGCTTAGGGAAATTAAAATCAAAAAGACACAGCCACCTCAAAGTTTGGAACGGCTCTGTTTACAAGAACCTCGTTTACAGTACAAGTTCAACATCGCAGAAAGTGAAAAATGGATAAAGAACTTGTGGTATTTACTTACAAAGCAATATCACTCAGCAATGAAATCTGTGTCATCAGGCCCTTAGCAGCACAATGAGTGGATTCAGGTATGATGATTCTAACTGAAGTAAGTCACACAGAAAAAGAAACATCATAAGATATCAGTAATACACGGAATGTAAACGTGGCTACACAGGAACTGAATTACAGAACAGAACAGGGACTCAAATTTAGAAAACCAACTTATGCTTGCTTAAGGGGAAAGGTGAGTTGGGGTGCTGCATAAAACCAGGGATTGAAATGAGCACAGATAAAGTTCCTTAAGCCAAATATGGAATAGACAAGAGCTACTCCTTGCTCAACGAAATGGACTCAACACCGCATATTAAACGCCTAAGAATGTACCTGACTAGTAAGTATCTTAAAACCTATGGATTGCTATCTCTCCAAAAGAGAATCAAGCGTGTGTACAGGGGCATAAACGCAGCAGTGATAGGATTGGAGAGGTTCGGTGAGCAAATGAAGACCCTTTGAAGTCATATTGCATGGTACCCATTCCACGGGTCTTAACTCTCCAGGTTTAAGGTATTCTTCCTTCAGCTAAAACATGCATGTGGAACCCAGAGTATGATCAACCATGTGAACGGGAGACGTGTTCAAATATGTCTCAGTTTTCCTCCCCTGGTACTCGGGTGCAACATTCCAGACGCTTTACTAACACTCTCCCCACTTGGAGAGTCAGTCCCTTTAACCTCCTGTTTGGCCCAGTTTGCAATTTCTGCGGAAGATGAACAGGAATAGCGAGAACCAATGAGAGACTAGCTGGAGGTGTCTGGACGGGCAAATTTAACTCTCATTTCCCACCAGGAAGAGGAAATAACCAAAGGCTCAGCGTGCCGTACCGGAACCAGATTAGGGCCTGAAGCCATCCTGCGGTGTTGCGGCCAGGTCACAAGAAAGCGAGTTGAAGAAAGGAGCTCAGGGGCACTGTAATTCACAAACCTGCAGAGTTATAAATGACAGCTATCGTCCAAAAATAGACTGAAGTAAGGCTGCCAAGAGGACTTGAAAGCGGGGCAGAATTGCAGGAAACCGATTTCAGGAGGTAGACTGGAATTGCATTGAAAGCATAGGAAAAGAGGCAGAACGTCCACAATGATGCACTTGGCCAAAAAGGGCGTATGCGTTTTTTCCTGAATATATTCAGGAAAAAACGCATATGCCCTTTTTGCCCAACCAAGCAAGCTTGCAAAGGAAATCTGCACTACAATGAAGTCTCACTTCCCCCCGGTCAAAAGGGCCATCTGAAAAAAGTGTAAAATCCAGAAAGGCAGGACAGGCCATGGAGAACTGGGAGCCTTGTTTTGCTGATGGGCGGGATGTAAATTGCCAACAGACACTGGGGAGAAGTGTATGGTGTTTCCTGAAACATCTAAAAAACAAAGCAACAGAGCCTAGGGCACTGCCACTTATGGTCCTATAGCTTAGGGAAATTAAAATCAAAAAGACACAGCCACCCCAAAGTTTGGAACGGCTCTGTTTACAAGAACCTCGTTTACAGTACAAGTTCAACATCGCAGAAAGTGAAAAATGGATAAAGAAGTTGTGGTATTTACTTACAAAGCAATATCACTCAGCAATGAAATCTGTGTCATCAGGCCCTTAGCAGCACAATGAGTGGATTCAGGTATGATGATTCTAACTGAAGTAAGTCACACAGAAAAGAAACATCATAAGATATCAGTAATACACGGAATGTAAACTTGGCTACACAGGAACTGAGTTACAGAACAGAACAGGGTCTCAAATTTAGAAAACCAACTTATGTTTGCTTAAGGGGAAAGGTGAGTTGGGGTGCTGCATAAAACCAGAGATTGAAATGAGCACAGATAAAGTTCCTTAAGCCAAATATGGAATCGACAAGAGCTACTCCTTGCTCACCGAAATGGACTCAACACCGCATATTAAACGCCTAAGAATGTACCTGACTAGTAAGTATCTTAAAACCTATGGATTGCTATGTCTCCAAAAGAGAATCAAGCATGTGTACAGGGGCATAAACGCAGCAGTGATAGGATTGGAGAGGTTCGGTGAGCAAATGAAGACCCTTTGAAGTCATATTGCATGGTACCCATTCCACGGGTCTCAACTCTCCAGGTTTAAGGTATTCTTCCTTCAGCTAAAACATGCATGTGGATCCCAAGTATGATCAACCATGTGATCGGGAGACGTGTTCAAATATGTCTCAGTTTTCCTCCCCTGGTACTCGGGTGCAACATTCCAGACGCTTTACTAACACTCTCCCCACTTGGAGAGTCAGCGCCTTTAACCTCCTGTTTGGCCCAGTTTGCAATTTCTGCGGAAGATGAACAGGAATAGCGAGAACCAATGAGAGGCTAGCTGGAGGTGTCTGGACGGGCAAATTTAACTCTCATTTCCCACCAGGAATAGGAAATAACGAAAGGCTCAGCGTGCCGTGCCGGAACCAGATTAGGGCCTGAAGCCATCCTGCGGTGTTGCGGCCAGCTCAAAAGAAAGCGAGTTGAAGAAAGGAGCTCAGGGGCACTGTAATTCACAAACCTGCAGAGTTATAAATGATAGCTATCGTCCAAAAATAGACTGAAGTAAGGCTGCCAAGAGGACTTGAAAGCGGGGCAGAATTGCAGGAAACCGATTTCAGGAGGTAGACTGGAATTGCATTGAAAGCATAGGAAAAGAGGCAGAACGTCCACAATGATGCACTTAGCCAAAAAGGGCGTATGCGTTTTTTCCTGAATATATTCAGGAAAAAACGCATACGCCCTTTTTGGCCAACCAAGCAAGCTTGCAAAGGAAATCTGCACTACAATGAAGTCTCACTTCCCCCCGGTCAAAAGGGCCATCTGAAAAAAGTGTAAAATCCAGAAAGGCAGGACAGGCCATGGAGAACTGGGAGCATTGTTATGCTGATGGGCGGCATGTAAATTGCCAACAACCACTCGGGAGAAGTGTATGGTGTTTCCTGAAACATCTAAAAAACAAAGCAACAGAACCTAGGGCACTTCCACTTATGGTCCTATAGCTTAGGGAAATTAAAATCAAAAAGACACAGCCACCCCAAAGTTTGGAACGGCTCTGTTTACAAGAACCTCGTTTACAGTACAAGTTCAACATCGCAGAAAGTGAAAAATGGATAAAGAAGTTGTATTTACTTACAAAGCAATACCACTCAGCAATGAAATCTGTGTCATCAGGCCCTTAGCAGCACAATGAGTGGATTCAGGTATGATGATTCTAACTGAAGTAAGTCACACAGAAAAAGAAACATCATAAGATATCAGTAATACACGGAATGTAAACTTGGCTACACAGGAACTGAATTACAGAACAGAACAGGGACTCAAATTTAGAAAACCAACTTATGCTTGCTTAAGGGGAAAGGTGAGTTGGGGTGCTGCATAAAACCAGGGATTGAAATGAGCACAGATAAAGTTCCTTAAGCCAAATATGGAATAGACAAGAGCTACTCCTTGCTCAACGAAATGGACTCAACACCCCATATTAAACGCCTAAGAATGTACCTGACTAGTAAGTATCTTAAAACCTATGGATTGCTATCTCTCCAAAAGAGAATCAAGCGTGTGTACAGGGGAATAAACGCAGCAGTGATAGGATTGGAGAGGTTCGGTGAGCAAATGAAGACCCTTTGAAGTCATATTGCATGGTACCCATTCCACGGGTCTCAACTCTCCAGGTTTAAGGTATTCTTCCTTCAGCTAAAACATGCATGTGGAACCCAGAGTATGATCAACCATGTGAACGGGAGACGTGTTCAAATATGTCTCAGTTTTCCTCCCCTGGTACTCGGGTGCAACATTCCAGACGCTTTACTAACACTCTCCCCACTTGGAGAGTCAGTCCCTTTAACCTCCTGTTTGGCCCAGTTTGCAATTTCTGCGGAAGATGAACAGGAACAGCGAGAACCAATGAGAGACTAGCTGGAGGTGTCTGGACGGGCAAATTTAACTCTCACTTCCCACCAGGAAGAGGAAATAACCAAAGGCTCAGCGTGCCGTGCCGGAACCAGATTAGGGCCTGAAGCCATCCTGCGGTGTTGCGGCCAGGTCACAAGAAAGCGAGTTGAAGAAAGGAGCTCAGGGGCACTGTAATTCACAAACCTGCAGAGTTATAAATGACAGCTATCGTCCAAAAATAGACTGAAGTAAGGCTGCCAAGAGGACTTGAAAGCGGGGCAGAATTGCAGGAAACCGATTTCAGGAGGTACACTGGAATTGCATTGAAAGCATAGGAAAAGAGGCAGAACGTCCACAATGATGCACTTGGCCAAAAAGGGCGTATGCGTTTTTTCCTGAATATATTCAGGAAAAAACGCATACGCCCTTTTTGGTCAACCAAGCAAGCTTGCAAAGGAAATCTGCACTACAATGAAGTCTCACTTCCCCCCGGTCAAAAGGGCCATCTGAAAAAAGTGTAAAATCCAGAAAGGCAGGACAGGCCATGGAGAACTGGGAGCCTTGTTATGCTGATGGGCGGGATGTAAATTGCCAACAACCACTCGGGAGAAGTGTATGGTGTTTCCTGAAACATCTAAAAAACAAAGCAACAGAACCTAGGGCACTTCCACTTATGGTCCTATAGCTTAGGGAAATTAAAATCAAAAAGACACAGCCACCCCAAAGTTTGGAATGGCTCTGTTTACAAGAACCTCGTTTACAGTACAAGTTCAACATCGCAGAAAGTGAAAAATGGATAAAGAAGTTGTGGTATTTACTTACAAAGCAATATCACTCAGCAATGAAATCTGTGTCATCAGGCCCTTAGCAGCACAATGAGTGGATTCAGGTATGATGATTCTAACTGAAGTAAGTCACACAGAAAAAGAAACATCATAAGATATCAGTAATACATGGAATGTAAACTTGGCTACACAGGAACTGAATTACAGAACAGAACAGGGACTCAAATTTAGAAAACCAACTTCTGCTTTCTTAAGGGTAAAGGTGAGTTGGGGTGCTGCATAAAACCAGAGATTGAAATGAGCACAGATAAAGTTCCTTAAGTCAAATATGGAATAGACAAGAGCTACTCCTTGCTCAACGAAATGGACTCAACACTGCATATTAAACGCCTAAGAATGTACCTGACTAGTAAGTATCTTCAAACCTATGGATTGCTATGTCTCCGAAAGAGAATCAAGCATGTGTACAGGGGCATAAACACAGCAGTGATAGGACTGGAGAGGTTCGGTGAGCAAATGAAGACCCTTTGAAGTCATATTGCATGATACCCATTCCACGGGTTTCAACTACCCAGGTTTAAGGTATTCTTCCTTCAGCTAAAACATGCATGTGGAACCTAGAGTATGATCAACCATGTGATCGGGAGACGTGTTCAAATATGTCAGTTTTCGTACCCTGGTACTCGGGTGCAACATTCCAGACGCTTTACTAACACTCTCCCGACTTGGAGAGTCAGTCCCTTTAACCTCGTGTTTGGCCCAGTTTGCAATTTCTGCGGAAGATGAACAGGAATAGCGAGAACCAATGAGAGGCTAGCTGGAGGTGTCTGGACGGGCAAATTTAACTCTCATTTCCCACCAGGAAGAGGAAATAACCAAAGGCTCAGCGTGCCGTACCGGAACCAGATTAGGGCCTGAAGCCATCCTGCGGTGTTGCGGCCAGCTCAAAAGAAAGCGAGTTGAAGAAAGGAGCTCAGGGGCACTGTAATTCACAAACCTGCAGAGTTATAAATGACAGCTATCGTCCAAAAATAGACTGAAGTAAGGCTGCCAAGAGGACTTGAAAGCGGGGCAGAATTGCAGGAAACCGATTTCAGGAGGTAGACTGGAATTGCATTGAAAGCATAGGAAAAGAGGCAGAACGTCCACAATGATGCACTTGGCCAAAAAGGGCGTATGCGTTTTTTCCTGAATATATTCAGGAAAAAACGCATACGCCCTTTTTGGCCAACCAAGCAAGCTTGCAAAGGAAATCTGCACTACAATGAAGTCTCACTTCCCCCCGGTCAAAAGGGCCATCTGAAAAAAGTGTAAAATCCAGAAAGGCAGGACAGGCCATGGAGAACTGGGAGCCTTGTTATGCTGATGGGCGGGATGTAAATTGGCAACAGACACTCGGGAGAAGTGTATGGTGTTTCCTGAAACATCTAAAAAACAAAGCAACAGAGCCTAGGGCACTGCCACTTATGGTCCTATAGCTTAGGGAAATTAAAATCAAAAAGACACAGCCACCCCAAAGTTTGGGACGCCTCTGTTTACAAGAACCTCGTTTACAGTACAAGTTCAACATCGCAGAAAGTGAAAAATGGATAAAGAACTTGTGGTACTTACGTACAATGCAGTATCACTCAGCAATGAAATCTATGTCATCAGGCCCGTAGCAGCATAATGAGTGGATTCAGGTACGATGATTCTAACTGAAATAAGTCACACAGAAAAAGAAACATCATAAGATATCACTAATACACGGAATGTAAACTTGGCTACACAGGAACTGCATTCCAGAACAGAACAGGGTCTCAAATTTAGAAAACCAACTTATGCTTGCTTAAGGGGAAAGGTGAGTTGGGGTGCTGCATAAAACCAGAGATTGATATGAGCACAGATAAAGTTCCTTAAGCCAAATATGGAATAGACAAGAGCTACTCCTTGCTCAACGAAATGGACTCAACACCCCATATTAAACCCCTAAGAATGTACCTGACTAGTAAGTATCTTAAAACCTATGGATTGCTATGTCTCCAAAAGAGAATCAAGCGTGTGTACAGGGGAATAAATGCAGCAGTGATAGGATTGGAGAGGTTCGGTGAGCAAATGAAGACCCTTTGAAGTCATATTGCATGGTACCCATTACACGGGTCTCAACTCTCCAGGTTTAAGGTATTCTTCCTTCAGCTAAAACATGCATGTGGAACCCAGAGTATGATCAACCATGTGAACGGGAGACGTGTTCAAATATGTCTCAGTTTTCCTCCCCTGGTACTCGGGTGCAACATTCCAGACGCTTTACTAACACTCTCCCGACTTGGAGAGTCAGTCCCTTTAACCTCCTGTTTGGCCCAGTTTGCAATTTCTGCGGAAGATGAACAGGAATAGCGAGAACCAATGAGAGGCTAGCTGGAGGTGTCTGGACGGGCAAATTTAACTCTCATTTCCCACCAGGAAGAGGAAATAACCAAAGGCTCAGCGTGCCGTACCGGAACCAGATTAGGGCCTGAAGCCATCCTGCGGTGTTGCGGCCAGCTCAAAAGAAAGCGAGTTGAAGAAAGGAGCCCAGGGGCACTGTAATTCACAAACCTGCAGAGTTATAAATGACAGCTATCGTCCAAAAATAGACTGAAGTAAGGCTGCCAAGAGGACTTGAAAGCGGGGCAGAATTGCAGGAAACCGATTTCAGGAGGTAGACTGGAATTGCATTGAAAGCATAGGAAAAGAGGCAGAACGTCCACAATGATGCACTTGGCCAAAAAGGGCGTATGCGTTTTTTCCTGAATATATTCAGGAAAAAACGCATACGCCCTTTTTGGCCAACCAAGCAAGCTTGCAAAGGAAATCTGCACTACAATGAAGTCTCACTTCCCCCCGGTCAAAAGGGCCATCTGAAAAAAGTGTAAAATCCAGAAAGGCAGGACAGGCCATGGAGAACTGGGAGCCTTGTTATGCTGATGGGCGGGATGTAAATTGCCAACAACCACTCGGGAGAAGTATATGGTGTTTCCTGAAACATCTAAAAAACAAAGCAACAGAACCTAGGGCACTTCCACTTATGGTCCTATAGCTTAGGGAAATTAAAATCAAAAAGACACAGCCACCCCAAAGTTTGGAAAGGCTCTGTTTACAAGAACCTCGTTTACAGTACAAGTTCAACATCGCAGAAAGTGAAAAATGGATAAAGAAGTTGTGGTATTTACTTACAAAGCAATATCACTCAGCAATGAAATCTATGTCATCAGGCCCTTAGCAGCACAATGACTGGATTCAGGTACGATGTTTCTAACTGAAATAAGTCACACAGAAAAAGAAACATCATAAGATATCACTAATACACGGAATGTAAACTTGGCTACACAGGAACTGAATTCCAAAACAGAACAGGGTCTAAAATTTAGAAAACCAACTTCTGCTTGCTTAAGGGTAAAGGTGAGTTGGGGTGCTGCATAAAACCAGAGATTGAAATGAGCACAGATAAAGTTCCTTAAGTCAAATATGGAATAGACAAGAGCTACTCCTTGCTCAACGAAATGGACTCAACACCGCATATTAAACGCCTAAGAATGTACCTGACTAGTAAGTATCTTAAAACCTATGGATTGCTATGTCTCCGAAAGAGAATCAAGCATGTGTACAGGGGCATAAACGCAGCAGTGATAGGATTGGAGAGGTTCGGTGAGCAAATGAAGACCCTTTGAAGTCATATTGCATGGTACCCATTCCACGGGTTTCAACTACCCAGGTTTAAGGTATTCTTCCTTCAGCTAAAACATGCATGTGGAACCTAGAGCATGATCAACCATGTGATCGGGAGACGTGTTCAAATATGTCTCAGTTTTCCTCCCCTGGTACTTAGGTGCAACATTCCAGATGCTTTACTAACACTCTCCCGTCTTGGAGAGTCAGTCCCTTTAACCTCCTGTTTGGCCCAGTTTGCAATTTCTGCGGAAGATGAACAGGAATAGCGAGAACCAATGAGAGGCTAGCTGGAGGTGTCTGGACGGGCAAATTTAACTCTCATTTCCCACCAGGAAGTGGAATTAACCAAAGGCTCAGCGTGCCGTGCCGGAACCAGATTAGGGCCTGAAGCCATCCTGCGGTGTTGCGGCCAGCTCAAAAGAAAGCGAGTTGAAGAAAGGAGCTCAGGGGCACTGTAATTCACAAACCTGCAGAGTTATAAATGACAGCTATCGTCCAAAAATAGACTGAAGTAAGGCTGCCAAGAGGACTTGAAAGCGGGGCAGAATTGCAGGAAACCGATTTCAGGAGGTAGACTGGAATTGCATTGAAAGCATAGGAAAAGAGGCAGAACGTCCACAATGATGCACTTGGCCAAAAAGGGCGTATGCGTTTTTTCCTGAATATATTCAGGAAAAAACGCATACGCCCTTTTTGGCCAACCAAGCAAGCTTGCAAAGGAAATCTGCACTACAATGAAGTCTCACTTCCCCCCGGTCAAAAGGGCCATCTGAAAAAAGTGTAAAATCCAGAAAGGCAGGACAGGCCATGGAGAACTGGGAGCCTTGTTATGCTGATGGGCGGGATGTAAATTGCCAACAACCACTCGGGAGAAGTGTATGGTGTTTCCTGAAACATCTAAAAAACAAAGCAACAGAACCTAGGGCACTTCCACTTATGGTCCTATAGCTTAGGGAAATTAAAATCAAAAAGACACAGCCACCCCAAAGTTTGGAATGGCTCTGTTTACAAGAACCTCGTTTACAGTACAAGTTCAACATCGCAGAAAGTGAAAAATGGATAAAAAAGTTGTGGTATTTACTTACAAAGCAATATCACTCAGCAATGAAATCTGTGTCATCAGGCCCTTAGCAGCACAATGAGTGGATTCAGGTATGATGATTCTAACTGAAATAAGTCACACAGAAAAAGAAACATCATAAGATATCAGTAATACACGGAATATAAACTTGGCTAGACAGGAACTGAATTACAGAACAGAACAGGGTCTCAAATTTAGAAAACCAACTTATGCTTGCTTAAGGGGAAAGGTGAGTTGGGGTGCTGCATAAAACCAGAGATTGAAATGAGCACAGATAAAGTTCCTTTGCCAAATATGGAATCGACAAGAGCTACTCCTTGCTCAACGAAATGGACTCAACACCCCATATTAAACGCCTAAGAATGTACCTGACTAGTAAGTATCTTAAAACCTATGGATTGCTATGTCTCCGAAAGAGAATCAAGCATGTGTACAGGGGCATAAACGCAGCAGTGATAGGATTGGAGAGGTTCGGTGAGCAAATGAAGACCCTTTGAAATCATATTGCATGGTACCCATTCCACGGGTCTCAACTCTCCAGGTTTAAGGTATTCTTCCTTCAGCTAAAACATGCATGTGGAACCCAGAGTATGATCAACCATGTGAACGGGAGACGTGTTCAAATATGTCTCAGTTTTCCTCCCCTGGTACTCGGGTGCAACATTCCAGACGCTTTACTAACACTCTCCCCACTTGGAGAGTCAGTCCCTTTAACCTCCTGTTTGGCCCAGTTTGCAATTTCTGCGGAAGATGAACAGGAATAGCGAGAACCAATGAGAGACTAGCTGGAGGTGTCTGGACGGGCAAATTTAACTCTCATTTCCCACCAGGAAGAGGAAATAACCAAAGGCTCAGCGTGCCGTGCCGGAACCAGATTAGGGCCTGAAGCCATCCTGCGGTGTTGCGGCCAGGTCACAAGAAAGCGAGTTGAAGAAAGGAGCTCAGGGGCACTGTAATTCACAAACCTGCAGAGTTATAAATGACAGCTATCGTCCAAAAATAGACTGAAGTAAGGCTGCCAAGAGGACTTGAAAGCGGGGCAGAATTGCAGGAAACCGATTTCAGGAGGTAGACTGGAATTGCATTGAAAGCATAGGAAAAGAGGCAGAACGTCCACAATGATGCACTTGGCCAAAAAGGGCGTATGCGTTTTTTCCTGAATATATTCAGGAAAAAACGCATACGCCCTTTTTGGCCAACCAAGCAAGCTTGCAAAGGAAATCTGCACTACAATGAAGTCTCACTTCCCCCCGGTCAAAAGGGCCATCTGAAAAAAGTGTAAAATCCAGAAAGGCAGGACAGGCCATGGAGAACTGGGAGCCTTGTTATGCTGATGGGCGGGATGTAAATTGCCAACAACCACTCGGGAGAAGTGTATGGTGTTTCCTGAAACATCTAAAAAACAAAGCAACAGAACCTAGGGCACTTCCACTTATGCTCCTATAGATTAGGGAAATTAAAATCAAAAAGACACAGCCACCCCAAAGTTTGGAACGGCTCTGTTTACAAGAACCTCGTTTACAGTACAAGTTCAACATCGCAGAAAGTGAAAAATGGATAAAGAAGTTGTGGTATTTACTTACAAAGCAATATCACTCAGCAATGAAATCTGTGTCATCAGGCCCTTAGCAGCACAATGAGTGGATTCAGGTATGATGATTCTAACTGAAGTAAGTCACACAGAAAAGAAACATCATAAGATATCAGTAATACACGGAATGTAAACTTGGCTACACAGGAACTGAATTACAGAACAGAACAGGGTCTCAAATTTAGAAAACCAACTTATGTTTGCTTAAGGGGAAAGGTGAGTTGGGGTGCTGCATAAAACCAGAGATTGAAATGAGCACAGATAAAGTTCCTTTGCCAAATATGGAATCGACAAGAGCTACTCCTTGCTCAACGAAATGGACTCAACACCCCATATTAAACGCCTAAGAATGTACCTGACTAGTAAGTATCTTAAAACCTATGGATTGCTATGTCTCCAAAAGAGAATCAAGCATGTGTACAGGGGCATAAACGCAGCAGTGATAGGATTGGAGAGGTTCGGTGAGCAAATGAAGACCCTTTGAAGTCATATTGCATGGTACCCATTCCACGGGTCTCAACTCTCCAGGTTTAAGGTATTCTTCCTTCAGCTAAAACATGCATGTGGATCCCAAGTATGATCAACCATGTGAACGGGAGACGTGTTCAAATATGTCTCAGTTTTCCTCCCCTGGTACTCGGGTGCAACATTCCAGACGCTTTACTAACACTCTCCCCACTTGGAGAGTCAGCGCCTTTAACCTCCTGTTTGGCCCAGATTGCAATTTCTGCGGAAGATGAACAGGAATAGCGAGAACCAATGAGAGGCTAGCTGGAGGTGTCTGGACGGGCAAATTTAACTCTCATTTCCCACCAGGAAGAGGAAATAACCAAAGGCTCAGCGTGCCATACCGGAAACAGATTAGGGCCTGAAGCCATCCTGCGGTGTTGCGGCCAGCTCAAAAGAAAGCGAGTTGAAGAAAGGAGCCCAGGGGCACTGTAATTCACAAACCTGCAGAGTTATAAATGACAGCTATCGTCCAAAAATAGACTGAAGTAAGGCTGCCAAGAGGACTTGAAAGCGGGGCAGAATTGCAGGAAACCGATTTCAGGAGGTAGACTGGAATTGCATTGAAAGCATAGGAAAAGAGGCAGAACGTCCACAATGATGCACTTGGCCAAAAAGGGCGTATGCGTTTTTTCCTGAATATATTCAGGAAAAAACGCATACGCCCTTTTTGGCCAACCAAGCAAGCTTGCAAAGGAAATCTGCACTACAATGAAGTCTCACTTCCCCCCGGTCAAAAGGGCCATCTGAAAAAAGTGTAAAATCCAGAAAGGCAGGACAGGCCATGGAGAACTGGGAGCCTTGTTATGCTGATGGGCGGGATGTAAATTGCCAACAACCACTCGGGAGAAGTGTATGGTGTTTCCTGAAACATCTAAAAAACAAAGCAACAGAACCTAGGGCACTTCCACTTATGGTCCTATAGCTTAGGGAAATTAAAATCAAAAAGACACAGCCACCCCAAAGTTTGGGACGCCTCTGTTTACAAGAACCTCGTTTACAGTACAAGTTCAACATCGCAGAAAGTGAAAAATGGATAAAGAAGTTGTGGTATTTACTTACAAAGCAATATCACTCAGCAATGAAATCTGTGTCATCAGGCCCTTAGCAGCACAATGAGTGGATTCAGGTATGATGATTCTAACTGAAGTAAGTCACACAGAAAAAGAAACATCATAAGATATCAGTAATACACGGAATGTAAACTTGGCTACACAGGAACTGAATTACAGAACAGAACAGGGACTCAAATTTAGAAAAACAACTTATGCTTGCTTAAGGGTAAAGGTGAGTTGGGGTGCTGCATAAAACCAGAGATAGAAATGAGCACAGATAAAGTTCCTTAAGCCAAATATGGAATAGACAAGAGCTACTCCTTGCTCAACGAAATGGACTCAACACCCCATATTAAACGCCTAAGAATGTTCCTGACTAGTAAGTATCTTAAAACCTATGGATTGCTATGTCTCCAAAAGAGAATCAAGCATGTGTACAGGGGCATAAACGCAGCAGTGATAGGATTGGAGAGGTTCGGTGAGCAAATGAAGACCCTTTGAAGTCATATTGCATGGTACCCATTCCACGGGTTTCAACTACCCAGGTTTAAGGTATTCTTCCTTCAGCTAAAACATGCATGTGGAACCTAGAGTATGATCAACCATGTGATCGGGAGACGTGTTCAAATATGTCTCAGTTTTCGTACCCTGGTACTCGAGTGCAACATTCCAGACGCTTTACTAACACTCTCCCCACTTGGAGAGTCAGTCCCTTTAACCTCCTGTTTGGCCCAGTTTGCAATTTCTGCGGAAGATGAACAGGAATAGCGAGAACCAATGAGAGGCTAGCTGGAGGTGTCTGGACGGGCAAATTTAACTCTCATTTCCCACCAGGAAGAGGAAATAACCAAAGGCTCAGCGTGCCGTACCGGAACCAGATTAGGGCCTGAAGCCATCCTGCGGTGTTGCGGCCAGGTCACAAGAAAGCGAGTTGAAGAAAGGAGCTCAGGGGCACTGTAATTCACAAACCTGCAGAGTTATAAATGACAGCTATCGTCCAAAAATAGACTGAAGTAAGGCTGCCAAGAGGACTTGAAAGCGGGGCAGAATTGCAGGAAACCGATTTCAGGAGGTAGACTGGAATTGCATTGAAAGCATAGGAAAAGAGGCAGAACGTCCACAATGATGCACTTGGCCAAAAAGGGCGTATGCGTTTTTTCCTGAATATATTCAGGAAAAAATGCATACGCCCTTTTTGGCCAACCAAGCAAGCTTGCAAAGGAAATCTGCACTACAATGAAGTCTCACTTCCCCCCTGTCAAAAGGGCCATCTGAAAAAAGTGTAAAATCCAGAAAGGCAGGACAGGCCATGGAGAACTGGGAGCCTTGTTATGCTGATGGGCGGGATGTAAATTGCCAACAACCACTCGGGAGAAGTGTATGGTGTTTCCTGAAACATCTAAAAAACAAAGCAACAGAGCGTAGGGCACTTCCACTTATGGTCCTATAGCTTAGGGAAATTAAAATCAAAAAGACACAGCCACCCCAAAGTTTGGAACGGCTCTGTTTACAAGAACCTCGTTTACAGTACAAGTTCAACATCGCAGAAAGTGAAAAATGGATAAAGAACTTGTGGTATTTACGTACAATGCAGTATCACTCAGCAATGAAATCTATGTCATCAGGCCCGTAGCAGCATAATGAGTAGATTCAGGTACGATGATTCTAACTGAAATAAGTCACACAGAAAAAGAAACATCATAAGATATCAGTAATACACGGAATGTAAACTTGGCTACACAGGAACTGAATTCCAAAACAGAACAGGGTCTCAAATTTAGAAAACCAACTTATGCTTGCTTAAGGGGAAAGGTGAGTTGGGTTGCTGCATAAAACCAGAGATTGAAATGAGCACAGATAAAGTTCCTTAAGCCAAATATGGAATAGACAAGAGCTACTCCTTGCTCAACGAAATGGACTCAACACCGCATATTAAACGCCTAAGAATGTACCTGACTAGTAAGTATCTTAAAACCTATGGATTGCTATGTCTCCAAAAGAGAATCAAGCGTGTGTACAGGGGCATAAACGCAGCAGTGATAGGATTGGAGAGGTTCGGTGAGCAAATGAAGACCCTTTGAAGTCATATTGCATGGTACCCATTCCACGGGTCTCAACTCTCCAGGTTTAAGGTATTCTTCCTTCAGCTAAAACATGCATGTGGAACCCAGAGTATGATCAACCATGTGAACGGGAGACGTGTTCAAATATGTCTCAGTTTTCCTCCCCTGGTACTCGGGTGCAACATTCCAGACGCTTTACTAACACTCTCCCCACTTGGAGAGTCAGCGCCTTTAACCTCCTGTTTGGCCCAGTTTGCAATTTCTGCGGAAGATGAACAGGAATAGCGAGAACCAATGAGAGGCTAGCTGGAGGTGTCTAGACGGGCAAATTTAACTCTCATTTCCCACCAGGAAGAGGAAATAACCAAAGGCTCAGCGTGCCGTACCGGAACCAGATTAGGGCCTGAAGCCATCCTGCGGTGTTGCGGCCAGCTCAAAAGAAAGCGAGTTGAAGAAAGGAGCCCAGGGGCACTGTAATTCACAAACCTGTAGAGTTATAAATGACAGCTATCATCCAAAAATAGACTGAAGTAAGGCTGCCAAGAGGACTTGAAAGCGGGGCAGAATTGCAGGAAACCGATTTCATGAGGTAGACTGGAATTGCATTGAAAGCATAGGAAAAGAGGCAGAACGTCCACAATGATGCACTTGGCCAAAAAGGGCGTATGCGTTTTTTCCTGAATATATTCAGGAAAAAACGCATACGCCCTTTTTGGCCAACCAAGCAAGCTTGCAAAGGAAATCTGCACTACAATGAAGTCTCACTTCCCCCCGGTCAAAAGGGCCATCTGAAAAAAGTGTAAAATCCAGAAAGGCAGGACAGGCCATGGAGAACTGGGAGCCTTGTTATGCTGATGGGCGGGATGTAAATTGCCAACAACCACTCGGGAGAAGTGTATGGTGTTTCCTGAAACATCTAAAAAACAAAGCAACAGAACCTAGGGCATTTCCACTTATGGTCCTATAGCTTAGGGAAATTAAAATCAAAAAGACACAGCCACCCCAAAGTTTGGGACGCCTCTGTTTACAAGAACCTCGTTTACAGTACAAGTTCAACATCGCAGAAAGTGAAAAATGGATAAAGAAGTTGTGGTATTTACTTACAAAGCAATATCACTCAGCAATGAAATCTGTGTCATCAGGCCCTTACAGCACAATGAGTGCATTCAGGTATGATGATTCTAACTGAAGTAAGTCACACAGAAAAAGAAACATCATAAGATATCAGTAATACACGGAATGTAAACTTGGCTACACAGGAACTGAATTACAGAACAGAACAGGGACTCAAATTTAGAAAAACAACTTATGCTTGCTTAAGGGTAAAGGTGAGTTGGGGTGCTGCATAAAACCAGAGATAGAAATGAGCACAGATAAAGTTCCTTAAGCCAAATATGGAATAGACAAGAGCTACTCCTTGCTCAACGAAATGGACTCAACACCCCATATTAAACGCCTAAGAATGTTCCTGACTAGTAAGTATCTTAAAACCTATGGATTGCTATGTCTCCAAAAGAGAATCAAGCATGTGTACAGGGGCATAAACGCAGCAGTGATAGGATTGGAGAGGTTCGGTGAGCAAATGAAGACCCTTTGAAGTCATATTGCATGGTACCCATTCCACGAGTTTCAACTACCCAGGTTTAAGGTATTCTTCCTTCAGCTAAAACATGCATGTGGAACCTAGAGTATGATCAACCATGTGATCGGGAGACGTGTTCAAATATGTCTCAGTTTTCGTACCCTGGTACTCGGGTGCAACATTCCAGACGCTTTACTAACACTCTCCCCACTTGGAGAGTCAGTCCCTTTAACCTCCTGTTTGGCCCAGTTTGCAATTTCTGCGGAAGATGAACAGGAATAGCGAGAACCAATGAGAGGCTAGCTGGAGGTGTCTGGACGGGCAAATTTAACTCTCATTTCCCACCAGGAAGAGGAAATAACCAAAGGCTCAGCGTGCCGTACCGGAACCAGATTAGGGCCTGAAGCCATCCTGCGGTGTTGCGGCCAGGTCACAAGAAAGCGAGTTGAAGAAAGGAGCTCAGGGGCACTGTAATTCACAAACCTGCAGAGTTATAAATGACAGCTATCGTCCAAAAATAGACTGAAGTAAGGCTGCCAAGAGGACTTGAAAGCGGGGCAGAATTGCAGGAAACCGATTTCAGGAGGTAGACTGGAATTGCATTGAAAGCATAGGAAAAGAGGCAGAACGTCCACAATGATGCACTTGGCCAAAAAGGGCGTATGCGTTTTTTCCTGAATATATTCAGGAAAAAACGCATACGCCCTTTTTGGCCAACCAAGCAAGCTTGCAAAGGAAATCTGCACTACAATGAAGTCTCACTTCCCCCCTGTCAAAAGGGCCATCTGAACAAAGTGTAAAATCCAGAAAGGCAGGACAGGCCATGGAGAACTGGGAGCCTTGTTATGCTGATGGGCGGGATGTAAATTGCCAACAACCACTCGGGAGAAGTGTATGGTGTTTCCTGAAACATCTAAAAAACAAAGCAACAGAGCATAGGGCACTTCCACTTATGGTCCTATAGCTTAGGGAAATTAAAATCAAAAAGACACAGCCACCCCAAAGTTTGGAACGGCTCTGTTTACAAGAACCTCGTTTACAGTACAAGTTCAACATCGCAGAAAGTGAAAAATGGATAAAGAAGTTGTGGTATTTAATTACAAAGCAATATCACTCAGCAATGAAATCTGTGTCATCAGGCCCTTAGCAGCACAATGAGTGGATTCAGGTATGATGATTCTAACTGAAGTAAGTCACACAGAAAAGAAACATCATAAGATATCAGTAATACACGGAATGTAAACTTGGCTACACAGGAACTGAATTACAGAACAGAACAGGGTCTCAAATTTAGAAAACCAACTTATGTTTGCTTAAGGGGAAAGGTGAGTTGGGGTGCTCCATAAAACCAGAGATTGAAATGAGCACAGATAAAGTTCCTTAAGCCAAATATGGAATCGACAAGAGCTACTCCTTGCTCAACGAAATGGACTCAACACCCCATATTAAACGCCTAAGAATGTACCTGACTAGTAAGTATCTTAAAACCTATGGATTGCTATGTCTCCAAAAGAGAATCAAGCATGTGTACAGGGGCATAAACGCAGCAGTGATAGGATTGGAGAGGTTCGGTGAGCAAATGAAGACCCTTTGAAGTCATATTGCATGGTACCCATTCCACGGGTCTCAACTCTCCAGGTTTAAGGTATTCTTCCTTCAGCTAAAACATGCATGTGGATCCCAAGTATGATCAACCATGTGAACGGGAGACGTGTTCAAATATGTCTCAGTTTTCGTACCCTGGTACTCGGGTGCAACATTCCAGACGCTTTACTAACACTCTCCCCACTTGGAGAGTCAGCGCCTTTAACCTCCTGTTTGGCCCAGTTTGCAATTTCTGCGGAAGATGAACAGGAATAGCGAGAACCAATGAGAGGCTAGCTGGAGGTGTCTGCACGGGCAAATTTAACTCTCATTTCCCACCAGGAAGAGGAAATAACCAAAGGCTCAGCGTGCCATGCCGGAAACAGATTAGGGCCTGAAGCCATCCTGCGGTGTTGCGGCCAGCTCAAAAGAAAGCGAGTTGAAGAAAGGAGCCCAGGGGCACTGTAATTCACAAACCTGCAGAGTTATAAATGACAGCTATCGTCCAAAAATAGACTGAAGTAAGGCTGCCAAGAGGACTTGAAAGCGGGGCAGAATTGCAGGAAACCGATTTCAGGAGGTAGACTGGAATTGCATTGAAAGCATAGGAAAAGAGGCAGAACGTCCACAATGATGCACTTGGCCAAAAAGGGCGTATGCGTTTTTTCCTGAATATATTCAGGAAAAAACGCATACGCCCTTTTTGGCCAACCAAGCAAGCTTGCAAAGGAAATCTGCACTACAATGAAGTCTCACTTCCCCCGTGTCAAAAGGGCCATCTGAAAAAAGTGTAAAATCCAGAAAGGCAACAGGCCATTGAGAACTGGGAGCCTTGTTATGCTGATGGGCGGGATGTAAATTGCCAACAGACACTTGGGAGAAGTGTATGGTGTTTCCTGAAACATCTAAAAAACAAAGCAACAGAGCGTAGGGCACTTCCACTTATGGTCCTATAGCTTAGGGAAATTAAAATCAAAAAGACACAGCCACCCCAAAGTTTGGAACGGCTCTGTTTACAAGAACCTCGTTTACAGTACAAGTTCAACATCGCAGAAAGTGAAAAATGGATAAAGAAGTTGTGGTATTCACTTACAAAGCAATATCACTCAGCAATGAAATCTATGTCATCAGGCCCTTAGCATCGCAATGAGTGGATTCAGGTATGATGATTCTAACTGAAATAAGTCACACAGAAAAAGAAACATCATAAGATATCACTAATACACGGAATGTAAACTTGCCTACACAGGAACTGAATTACAGAACAGAACAGGGTCTAAAATTTAGAAAACCAACTTATGCTTGCTTAAGGGTAAAGGTGAGTTGGGGTGCTGCATAAAACCAGAGATTGAAATGAGCACAGATAAAGTTCCTTAAGCCAAATATGGAATAGACAAGAGCTACTCCTTGCTCAACGAAATGGACTCAACACCCCATATTAAACGCCTAAGAATGTTCCTGACTAGTAAGTATCTTAAAACCTATAGATTGCTATGTCTCCAAAAGAGAATCAAGCATGTGTACAGGGGCATAAACGCAGCAGTGATAGGATTGGAGAGGTTCGGTGAGCAAATGAAGACCCTTTGAAGTCATATTGCATGGTACCCATTCCACGGGTTTCAACTACCCAGGTTTAAGGTATTCTTCCTTCAGCTAAAACATGCATGTGGAACCTAGAGTATGATCAACCATGTGATCGGGAGATGTGTTCAAATATGTCTCAGTTTTCGTACCCTGGTACTCGGGTGCAACATTCCAGACGCTTTACTAACACTCTCCCGACTTGGAGAGTCAGTCCCTTTAACCTCCTGTTTGGCCCAGTTTGCAATTTCTGCAGAAGATGAACAGGAATAGCGAGAACCAATGAGAGGCTAGCTGGAGGTGTCTGGACGGGCAAATTTAACTCTCATTTCCCACCAGGAAGAGGAAATAACCAAAGGCTCAGCGTGCCGTACCGGAACCAGATTAGGGCCTGAAGCCATCCTGCGGTGTTGCGGCCAGGTCACAAGAAAGCGAGTTGAAGAAAGGAGCTCAGGGGCACTGTAATTCACAAACCTGCAGAGTTATAAATGACAGCTATCGTCCAAAAATAGACTGAAGTAAGGCTGCCAAGAGGACTTGAAAGCGGGGCAGAATTGCAGGAACCCGATTTCAGGAGGTAGACTGGAATTGCATTGAAAGCATAGGAAAAGAGGCAGAACGTCCACAATGATGCACTTGGCCAAAAAGGGCGTATGCGTTTTTTCCTGAATATATTCAGGAAAAAACGCATACGCCCTTTTTGGCCAACCAAGCAAGCTTGCAAAGGAAATCTGCACTACAATGAAGTCTCACTTCCCCCCTGTCAAAAGGGCCATCTGAAAAAAGTGTAAAATCCAGAAAGGCAGGACAGGCCATGGAGAACTGGGAGCCTTGTTATGCTGATGGGCGGGATGTAAATTGCCAACAGACACTCGGGAGAAGTGTATGGTGTTTCCTGAAACATCTAAAAAACAAAGCAACAGAGCCTAGGGCACTTCCACTTATGGTCCTATAGCTTAGGGAAATTAAAATCAAAAAGACACAGCCACCCCAAAGTTTGGAACGGCTCTGTTTACAAGAACCTCGTTTACAGTACAAGTTCAACATCGCAGAAAGTGAAAAATGGATAAAGAACTTGTGGTATTTATGTACAATGCAGTATCACTCAGCAATGAAATCTATGTCATCAGGCCCGTAGCAGCATAATGAGTAGATTCAGGTACGATGATTCTAACTGAAATAAGTCACACAGAAAAAGAAACATCATAAGATATCAGTAATACACGGAATGTAAACTTGGCTACACAGGAACTGAATTCCAAAACAGAACAGGGTCTCAAATTTAGAAAACCAACTTATGCTTGCTTAAGGGGAAAGGTGAGTTGGGTTGCTGCATAAAACCAGAGATTGAAATGAGCACAGATAAAGTTCCTTAAGCCAAATATGGAATAGACAAGAGCTACTCCTTGCTCAACGAAATGGACTCAACACCCCATATTAAACGCCTAAGAATGTACCTGACTAGTAAGTATCTTAAAACCTATGGATTGCTATGTCTCCAAAAGAGAATCAAGCGTGTGTACAGGGGCATAAACGCAGCAGTGATAGGATTGGAGAGGTTCGGTGAGCAAATGAAGACCCTTTGAAGTCATATTGCATGGTACCCATTCCACGGGTCTCAACTCTCCAGGTTTAAGGTATTCTTCCTTCAGCTAAAACATGCATGTGGAACCCAAGTATGATCAACCATGTGAACGGGAGACGTGTTCAAATATGTCTCAGTTTTCCTCCCCTGGTACTCGGGTGCAACATTCCAGACGCTTTACTAACACTCTCCCCACTTGGAGAGTCAGCGCCTTTAACCTCCTGTTTGGCCCAGTTTGCAATTTCTGCGGAAGATGAACAGGAATAGCGAGAACCAATGAGAGGCTAGCTGGAGGTGTCTGGACGGGCAAATTTAACTCTCATTTCCCACCAGGAAGAGGAAATAACCAAAGGCTCAGCGTGCCGTACCGGAACCAGATTAGGGCCTGAAGCCATCCTGCGGTGTTGCGGCCAGCTCAAAAGAAAGCGAATTGAACAAAGGAGTTCAGGGGCACTGTAATTCACAAACCTGCAGAGTTATAAATGACAGCTATCGTCCAAAAATAGACTGAAGTAAGGCTGCCAAGAGGACTTGAAAGCGGGGCAGAATTGCAGGAAACCGATTTCAGGAGGTAGACTGGAATTGCATTGAAAGCATAGGAAAAGAGGCAGAACGTCCACAATGATGCACTTGGCCAAAAAGGGCGTATGCGTTTTTTCCTGAATATATTCAGGAAAAAACGCATACGCCCTTTTTGGCCAACCAAGCAAGCTTGCAAAGGAAATCTGCACTACAATGAAGTCTCACTTCCCCCGGGTCAAAAGGGCCATCTGAAAAAAGTGTAAAATCCAGAAAGGCAGGACAGGCCATGGAGAACTGGGAGCCTTGTTATGCTGATGGGCGGGATGTAAATTGCCAACAGACACTCGGGAGAAGTGTATGGTGTTTCCTGAAACATCTAAAAAACAAAGCAACAGAGCCTAGGGCACTTCCACTTATGGTCCTATAGCTTAGGGAAATTAAAATCAAAAAGACACAGCCACCCCAAAGTTTGGAACGGCTCTGTTTACAAGAACCTCGTTTACAGTACAAGTTCAACATCGCAGAAAGTGAAAAATGGATAAAGAAGTTGTGGTATTCACTTACAAAGCAATATCACTCAGCAATGAAATCTATGTCATCAGGCCCTTAGCATCGCAATGAGTGGATTCAGGTATGATGATTCTAACTGAAATAAGTCACACAGAAAAAGAAACATCATAAGATATCACTAATACACGGAATGTAAACTTGCCTACACAGGAACTGAATTACAGAACAGAACAGGGTCTCAAATTTAGAAAACCAACTTATGCTTGCTTAAGGGTAAAGGTGAGTTGGGGTGCTGCATAAAACCAGAGATTGAAATGAGCACAGATAAAGTTCCTTAAGCCAAATATGGAATAGACAAGAGCTACTCCTTGCTCAACGAAATGGACTCAACACCCCATATTAAACGCCTAAGAATGTTCCTGACTAGTAAGTATCTTAAAACCTATGGATTGCTATGTCTCCAAAAGAGAATCAAGCATGTGTACAGGGGCATAAACGCAGCAGTGATAGGATTGGAGAGGTTCGGTGAGCAAATGAAGACCCTTTGAAGTCATATTGCATGGTACCCATTCCACGGGTTTCAACTACCCAGGTTTAAGGTATTCTTCCTTCAGCTAAAACATGCATGTGGAACCTAGAGTATGATCAACCATGCGATCGGGAGACGTGTTCAAATATGTCTCAGTTTTCGTACCCTGGTACTCGGGTGCAACATTCCAGACGCTTTACTAACACTCTCCCCACTTGGAGAGTCAGTCCCTTTAACCTCCTGTTTGGCCCAGTTTGCAATTTCTGCGGAAGATGAACAGGAATAGCGAGAACCAATGAGAGGCTAGCTGGAGGTGTCTGGACGGGCAAATTTAACTCTCATTTCCCACCAGGAAGAGGAAATAACCAAAGGCTCAGCGTGCCGTACCGGAACCAGATTAGGGCCTGAAGCCATCCTGCGGTGTTGCGGCCAGCTCAAAAGAAAGCGAATTGAACAAAGGAGTTCAGGGGCACTGTAATTCACAAACCTGCAGAGTTATAAATGACAGCTATCGTCCAAAAATAGACTGAAGTAAGGCTGCCAAGAGGACTTGAAAGCGGGGCAGAATTGCAGGAAACCGATTTCAGGAGGTAGACTGGAATTGCATTGAAAGCATAGGAAAAGAGGCAGAACGTCCACAATGATGCACTTGGCCAAAAAGGGCGTATGCGTTTTTTCCTGAATATATTCAGGAAAAAACGCATACGCCCTTTTTGGCCAACCAAGCAAGCTTGCAAAGGAAATCTGCACTACAATGAAGTCTCACTTCCCCCCGGTCAAAAGGGCCATCTGAAAAAACTGTAAAATCCAGAAAGGCAGGACAGGCCATGGAGAACTGGGAGCCTTGTTATGCTGATGGGCGGGATGTAAATTGCCAACAGACACTCGGGAGAAGTGTATGGTGTTTCCTGAAACATCTAAAAAACAAAGCAACAGAGCCTAGGGCACTGCCACTTATGGTCCTATAGCTTAGGGAAATTAAAATCAAAAAGACACAGCCACCCCAAAGTTTGGAACGGCTCTGTTTACAAGAACCTCGTTTACAGTACAAGTTCAACATCGCAGAAAGTGAAAAATGGATAAAGAAGTTGTGGTATTCACTTACAAAGCAATATCACTCAGCAATGAAATCTATGTCATCAGGCCCTTAGCATCGCAATGAGTGGATTCAGGTATGATGATTCTAACTGAAATAAGTCACACAGAAAAAGAAACATCATAAGATATCACTAATACACGGAATGTAAACTTGCCTACACAGGAACTGAATTACAGAACAGAACAGGGTCTCAAATTTAGAAAACCAACTTATGCTTGCTTAAGGGTAAAGGTGAGTTGGGGTGCTGCATAAAACCAGAGATTGAAATGAGCACAGATAAAGTTCCTTAAGCCAAATATGGAATAGACAAGAGCTACTCCTTGCTCAACGAAATGGACTCAACACCCCGTATTAAACGCCTAAGAATGTTCCTGACTAGTAAGTATCTTAAAACCTATGGATTGCTATGTCTCCAAAAGAGAATCAAGCATGTGTACAGGGGCATAAACGCAGCAGTGATAGGATTGGAGAGGTTCGGTGAGCAAATGAAGACCCTTTGAAGTCATATTGCATGGTACCCATTCCACGGGTTTCAACTACCCAGGTTTAAGGTATTCTTCCTTCAGCTAAAACATGCATGTGGAACCTAGAGTATGATCAACCATGCGATCGGGAGACGTGTTCAAATATGTCTCAGTTTTCGTACCCTGGTACTCGGGTGCAACATTCCAGACGCTTTACTAACACTCTCCCCACTTGGAGAGTCAGTCCCTTTAACCTCCTGTTTGGCCCAGTTTGCAATTTCTGCGGAAGATGAACAGGAATAGCGAGAACCAATGAGAGGCTAGCTGGAGGTGTCTGGACGGGCAAATTTAACTCTCATTTCCCACCAGGAAGAGGAAATAACCAAAGGCTCAGCGTGCCGTACCGGAACCAGATTAGGGCCTGAAGCCATCCTGCGGTGTTGCGGCCAGGTCACAAGAAAGTGAGTTGAAGAAAGGAGCTCAGGGGCACTGTAATTCACAAACCTGCAGAGTTATAAATGACAGCTATCGTCCAAAAATAGACTGAAGTAAGGCTGCCAAGAGGACTTGAAAGCGGGGCAGAATTGCAGGAAACCGATTTCAGGAGGTAGACTGGAATTGCATTGAAAGCATAGGAAAAGAGGCAGAACGTCCACAATGATGCACTTGGCCAAAAAGGGCGTATGCGTTTTTTCCTGAATATATTCAGGAAAAAACGCATACGCCCTTTTTGGCCAACCAAGCAAGCTTGCAAAGGAAATCTGCACTACAATGAAGTCTCACTTCCCCCCTGTCAAAAGGGCCATCTGAAAAAAGTGTAAAATCCAGAAAGGCAGGACAGGCCATGGAGAACTGGGAGCCTTGTTATGCTGATGGGCAGGATGTAAATTGCCAACAACCACTCGGGAGAAGTGTATGGTGTTTCCTGAAACATCTAAAAAACAAAGCAACAGAGCCTAGGGCACTTCCACTTATGGTCCTATAGCTTAGGGAAATTAAAATCATAAAGACACAGCCACCCCAAAGTTTGGAACGGCTCTGTTTACAAGAACCTCGTTTACAGTACAAGTTCAACATCGCAGAAAGTGAAAAATGGATAAAGAACTTGTGGTATTTACGTACAATGCAGTATCACTCAGCAATGAAATCTATGTCATCAGGCCCGTAGCAGCATAATGAGTAGATTCAGGTACGATGATTCTAACTGAAATAAGTCACACAGAAAAAGAAACATCATAAGATATCAGTAATACACGGAATGTAAACTTGGCTACACAGGAACTGAATTCCAAAACAGAACAGGGTCTCAAATTTAGAAAACCAACTTATGCTTGCTTAAGGGGAAAGGTGAGTTGGGTTGCTGCATAAAACCAGAGATTGAAATGAGCACAGATAAAGTTCCTTAAGCCAAATATGGAATAGACAAGAGCTACTCCTTGCTCAACGAAATGGACTCAACACCCCATATTAAACGCCTAAGAATGTACCTGACTAGTAAGTATCTTAAAACCTCTGGATTGCTATGTCTCCAAAAGAGAATCAAGCGTGTGTACAGGGGCATAAACGCAGCAGTGATAGGATTGGAGAGGTTCGGTGAGCAAATGAAGACCCTTTGAAGTCATATTGCATGGTACCCATTCCACGGGTCTCAACTCTCCAGGTTTAAGGTATTCTTCCTTCAGCTAAAACATGCATGTGGAACCCAAGTATGATCAACCATGTGAACGGGAGACGTGTTCAAATATGTCTCAGTTTTCCTCCCCTGGTACTCGGGTGCAACATTCCAGACGCTTTACTAACACTCTCCCCACTTGGAGAGTCAGCGCCTTTAACCTCCTGTTTGGCCCAGTTTGCAATTTCTGCGGAAGATGAACAGGAATAGCGAGAACCAATGAGAGGCTAGCTGGAGGTGTCTGGACGGGCAAATTTAACTCTCATTTCCCACCAGGAAGAGGAAATAACCAAAGGCTCAGCGTGCCGTACCGGAACCAGATTAGGGCCTGAAGCCATCCTGCGGTGTTGCGGCCAGCTCAAAAGAAAGTGAGTTGAACAAAGGAGCTCAGGGGCACTGTAATTCACAAACCTGCAGAGTTATAAATGACAGCTATCGTCCAAAAATACACTGAAGTAAGGCTGCCAAGAGGACTTGAAAGCGGGGCAGAATTGCAGGAAACCGATTTCAGGAGGTAGACAGGAATTGCATTGAAAGCATAGGAAAAGAGGCAGAACGTCCACAATGATGCACTTGGCCAAAAAGTGCGTATGCGTTTTTTCCTGAATATATTCAGGAAAAAACGCATACGCCCTTTTTGGCCAACCAAGCAAGCTTGCAAAGGAAATCTGCACTACAATGAAGTCTCACTTCCCCCCGGTCAAAAGGGCCATCTGAAAAAAGTGTAAAATCCAGAAAGGCAGGACAGACCATGGAGAACTGGGAGCCTTGTTATGCTGATGGGCGAGATGTAAATTGCCAACAACCACTCGGGAGAAGTGTATGGTGTTTCCTGAAACATCTAAAAAACAAAGCAACAGAACCTAGGGCACTTCCACTTATGGTCCTATAGCTTAGGGAAATTAAAATCAAAAAGACACAGCCACCCCAAAGTTTGGAATGGCTCTGTTTACAAGAACCTCGTTTACAGTACAAGTTCAACATCGCAGAAAGTGAAAAATGGATAAAGAAGTTGTGGTATTTACTTACAAAGCAATATCACTCAGCAATGAAATCTGTGTCATCAGGCCCTTAGCAGCACAATGAGTGGATTCAGGTATGATGATTCTAACTGAAATAAGTCACACAGAAAAAGAAACATCATAAGATATCAGTAATACACGGAATGTAAACTTGGCTACACAGGAACTGAATTACAGAACAGAACAGGGTCTCAAATTTAGAAAACCAACTTATGCTTGCTTAAGGGGAAAGGTGAGTTGGGGTGCTGCATAAAACCAGAGATTGAAATGAGCACAGATAAAGTTCCTTAAGCCAAATATGGAATAGACAAGAGCTACTCCTTGCTCAAAGAAATGGACTCAAAACCCCATATTAAACGCCTAAGAATGTACCTGACTAGTAAGTATCTTAAAACCTATGGATTGCTATGTCTCCAAAAGAGAATCAAGCGTGTGTACAGGGGAATAAATGCAGCAGTGATAGGATTGGAGAGGTTCGGTGAGCAAATGAAGACCCTTTGAAGTCATATTGCATGGTACCCATTCCACGGGTTTCAACTACCCAGGTTTAAGGTATTCTTCCTTCAGCTAAAACATGCATGTGGAACCCAAGTATGATCAACCATGTGAACGGGAGACGTGTTCAAATATGTCTCAGTTTTCCTCCCCTGGTACTCGGGTGCAACATTCCAGACGCTTTACTAACACTCTCCCCACTTGGAGAGTCAGCGCCTTTAACCTCCTGTTTGGCCCAGTTTGCAATTTCTGCGGAAGATGAACAGGAATAGCGAGAACCAATGAGAGGCTAGCTGGAGGTGTCTGGACGGGCAAATTTAACTCTCATTTCCCACCAGGAAGAGGAAATAACCAAAGGCTCAGCGTGCCGTGCCGGAACCAGATTAGGGCCTGAAGCCATCCTGCGGTGTTGCGGCCAGGTCACAAGAAAGCGAGTTGAAGAAAGGAGCTCAGGGGCACTGTAATTCACAAACCTGCAGAGTTATAAATGACAGCTATCGTCCAAAAATAGACTGAAGTAAGGCTGCCAAGAGGACTTGAAAGCGGGGCAGAATTGCAGGAAACCGATTTCAGGAGGTAGACTGGAATTGCATTGAAAGCATAGGAAAAGAGGCAGAACGTCCACAATGATGCACTTGGCCAAAAAGGGCGTATGCGTTTTTTCCTGAATATATTCAGGAAAAAACGCATACGCCCTTTTTGGCCAACCAAGCAAGCTTGCAAAGGAAATCTGCACTACAATGAAGTCTCACTTCCCCCCGGTCAAAAGGGCCATCTGAAAAAAGTGTAAAATCCAGAAAGGCAGGAGAGGCCATGGAGAACTGGGAGCCTTGTTATGCTGATGGGCGGGATGTAAATTGCCAACAACCACTCGGGAGAAGTGTATGGTGTTTCCTGAAACATCTAAAAAACAAAGCAACAGAACCTAGGGCACTTCCACTTATGGTCCTATAGCTTAGGGAAATTAAAATCAAAAAGACACAGCCACCCCAAAGTTTGGAACGGCTCTGTTTACAAGAACCTCGTTTACAGTACAAGTTCAACATCGCAGAAAGTGAAAAATGGATAAAGAAGTTGTGGTATTTACTTACAAAGCAATATCACTCAGCAATGAAATCTGTGTCATCAGGCCCGTAGCAGCACAATGAGTGGATTCAGGTATGATGATTCTAACTGAAGTAAGTCACACAGAAAAAGAAACATCATAAGATATCAGTAATACATGGAATGTAAACTTGGCTACACAGGAACTGAATTACAGAACAGAACAGGGACTCAAATTTAGAAAACCAACTTATGCTTGCTTAAGGGGAAAGGTGAGTTGGGGTGCTGTATAAAACCAGAGATTGAAATGAGCACAGATAAAGTTCCTTAAGTCAAATATGGAATAGACAAGAGCTACTCCTTGCTCAACGAAATGGACTCAACACCGCATATTAAACGCCTAAGAATGTACCTGACTAGTAAGTATCTTAAAACCTATGGATTGCTATGTCTCCGAAAGAGAATCAAGCATGTGTACAGGGGCATAAACGCAGCAGTGATAGGATTGGAGAGGTTCGGTGAGCAAATGAAGACCCTTTGAAGTCATATTGCATGGTACCCATTCCAAGGGTTTCAACTACCCAGGTTTAAGGTATTCTTCCTTCAGCTAAAACATGCATGTGGAACCCAGAGTATGATCAACCATGTGAACGGGAGACGTGTTCAAATATGTCTCAGTTTTCCTCCCCTGGTACTCGGGTGCAACATTCCAGACGCTTTACTAACACTCTTCCGACTTGGAGAGTCAGTCCCTTTAACCTCCTGTTTGGCCCAGTTTGCAATTTCTGCGGAAGATGAACAGGAATAGTGAGAACCAATGAGAGACTAGCTGGAGGTGTCTGGACGGGCAAATTTAACTCTCATTTCCCACCAGAAAGAGGAAATAACCAAAGGCTCAGCGTGCCGTGCCGGAACCAGATTAGGGCCTGAAGCCATCCTGCGGTGTTGCGGCCAGGTCACAGGAAAGCGAGTTGAAGAAAGGAGCTCAGGGGCACTGTAATTCACAAACCTGCAGAGTTATAAATGACAGCTATCGTCCAAAAATAGACTGAAGTAAGGCTGCCAAGAGGACTTGAAAGCGGGGCAGAATTGCAGGAAACCGATTTCAGGAGGTAGACTGGAATTGCATTGAAAGCATAGGAAAAGAGGCAGAACGTCCACAATGATGCACTTGGCCAAAAAGGGCGTATGCGTTTTTTCCTGAATATATTCAGGAAAAAACGCATACGCCCTTTTTGGCCAACCAAGCAAGCTTGCAAAGGAAATCTGCACTACAATGAAGTCTCACTTCCCCCCGGTCAAAAGGGCCATCTGAAAAAAGTGTAAAATCCAGAAAGGCAGGACAGGCCATGGAGAACTGGGAGCCTTGTTATGCTGATGGGCGGGATGTAAATTGCCAACAACCACTCGGGAGAAGTGTATGGTGTTTCCTGAAACATCTAAAAAACAAAGCAACAGAACCTAGGGCACTTCCACTTATGGTCCTATAGCTTAGGGAAATTAAAATCAAAAAGACACAGCCACCCCAAAGTTTGGAACGGCTCTGTTTACAAGAACCTCGTTTACAATACAAGTTCAACATCGCAGAAAGTGAAAAATGGATAAAGAAGTTGTGGTATTTACTTACAAAGCAATATCACTCAGCAATGAAATCTGTGTCATCAGGCCCTTAGCAGCACAATGAGTGGATTCAGGTATGATGATTCTAACTGAAGTAAGTCACACAGAAAAAGAAACATCATAAGATATCAGTAATACACGGAATGTAAACTTGGCTACACAGGAACTGAATTACAGAACAGAACAGGGTCTCAAATTTAGAAAACCAACTTATGCTTGCTTAAGGGGAAAGGTGAGTTGGGGTGCTGCATAAAACCAGAGATTGAAATGAGCACAGATAAAGTTCCTTAAGCCAAATATGGAATAGACAAGAGCTACTCCTTGCTGAACGAAATGGACTCAAAACCCCATATTAAACCCCTAAGAATGTACCTGACTAGTAAGTATCTTAAAACCTATGGATTGCTATGTCTCCAAAAGAGAATCAAGCGTGTGTACAGGGGAATAAACACAGCAGTGATAGGATTGGAGAGGTTCGGTGAGCAAATGAAGACCCTTTGAAGTTATATTGCATGGTACCCATTACACGGGTCTCAACTCTCCAGGTTTAAGGTATTCTTCCTTCAGCTAAAACATGCATGTGGAACCCAGAGTATGATCAACCATGTGAACGGGAGACGTGTTCAAATATGTCTCAGTTTTCCTCCCCTGGTACTCGGGTGCAACATTCCAGACGCTTTACTAACACTCTCCCGACTTGGAGAGTCAGTCCCTTTAACCTCCTGTTTGGCCCAGTTTGCAATTTCTGCGGAAGATGAACAGGAATAGCGAGAACCAATGAGAGGCTAGCTGGAGGTGTCTGGACGGGCAAATTTAACTCTCATTTCCCACCAGGAAGAGGAATTAACCAAAGGCTCAGCATGCCGGGCCGGAACCAGATTAGGGCCTGAAGCCATCCTGCGGTGTTGCGGCCAGGTCACAAGAAAGCGAGTTGAAGAAAGGAGCTCAGGGGCACTGTAATTCACAAACCTGCAGAGTTATAAATGACAGCTATCGTCCAAAAATAGACTGAAGTAAGGCTGCCAAGAGGACTTGAAAGCGGGGCAGAATTGCAGGAAACCGATTTCAGGAGGTAGACTGGAATTGCATTGAAAGCATAGGAAAAGAGGCAGAACGTCCACAATGATGCACTTGGCCAAAAAGGGCGTATGCGTTTTTTCCTGAATATATTCAGGAAAAAACGCATACGCCCTTTTTGGCCAACCAAGCAAGCTTGCAAAGGAAATCTGCACTACAATGAAGTCTCACTTCCCCCCGGTCAAAAGGGCCATCTGAAAAAAGTGTAAAATCCAGAAAGGCAGGACAGGCCATGGAGAACTGGGAGCCTTGTTATGCTGATGGGCGGGATGTAAATTGCCAACAACCACTCGGGAGAAGTGTATGGTGTTTCCTGAAACATCTATAAAACAAAGCAACAGAGCCTAGGGCACTGCCACTTATGGTCCTATAGCTTAGGGAAATTAAAATCAAAAAGACACAGCCACCCCAAAGTTTGGAACGGCTCTGTTTACAAGAACCTCGTTTACAGTACAAGTTCAACATCGCAGAAAGTGAAAAATGGATAAAGAAGTTGTGGTATTTAATTACAAAGCAATATCACTCAGCAATGAAATCTGTGTCATCAGGCCCTTAGCAGCACAATGAGTGGATTCAGGTATGATGATTCTAACTGAAGTAAGTCACACAGAAAAAGAAACATCATAAGATATCAGTAATACACGGAATGTAAACTTGGCTACACAGGAACTGAATTACAGAACAGAACAGGGTCTCAAATTTAGAAAACCAACTTATGCTTGCTTAAGGGTAAAGGTGAGTTGGGGTGCTGCATAAAACCAGAGATTGAAATGAGCACAGATAAAGTTCCTTAAGTCAAATATGGAATAGACAAGAGCTACTCCTTGCTCAACGAAATGGACTCAACACCGCATATTAAACGCCTAAGAATGTACCTGACTAGTAAGTATCTTAAAACCTATGGATTGCTATGTCTCCGAAAGAGAATCAAGCATGTGTACAGGGGCATAAACGCAGCAGTGATAGGATTGGAGAGGTTCGGTGAGCAAATGAAGACCCTTTGAAGTCATATTGCATGGTACCCATTACACGGGTCTTAACTCTCCAGGTTTAAGGTATTCTTCCTTCAGCTAAAACATGCATGTGGAACCCAAGTATGATCAACCATGTGAACGGGAGACGTGTTCAAATATGTCTCAGTTTTCCTCCCCTGGTACTCGGGTGCAACATTCCAGACGCTTTACTAACACTCTCCCCACTTGGAGAGTCAGCGCCTTTAACCTCCTGTTTGGCCCAGTTTGCAATTTCTGCGGAAGATGAACAGGAATAGCGAGAACCAATGAGAGGCTAGCTGGAGGTGTCTGGACGGGCAAATTTAACTCTCATTTCCCACCAGGAAGAGGAATTAACCAAAGGCTCAGTGTGCCGGGCCGAAACCAGATTAGGGCCTGAAGCCATCCTGCGGTGTTGCGGCCAGGTCACAAGAAAGCGAGTTGAAGAAAGGAGCTCAGGGGCACTGTAATTCACAAACCTGCAGAGTTATAAATGACAGCTATCGTCCAAAAATAGACTGAAGTAAGGCTGCCAAGAGGACTTGAAAGCGGGGCAGCATTGCAGGAAACCGATTTCAGGAGGTAGACTGGAATTGCATTGAAAGCATAGGAAAAGAGGCAGAACGTCCACAATGATGCACTTGGCCAAAAAGGGCGTATGCGTTTTTTCCTGAATATATTCAGGAAAAAACGCATACGCCCTTTTTGGCCAACCAAGCAAGCTTGCAAAGGAAATCTGCACTACAATGAAGTCTCACTTCCCCCCGGTCAAAAGGGCCATCTGAAAAAAGTGTAAAATCCAGAAAGGCAGGACAGGCCATGGAGAACTGGGAGCCTTGTTATGCTGATGGGCGGGATGTAAATTGCCAACAACCACTCGGGAGAAGTGTATGGTGTTTCCTGAAACATCTAAAAAACAAAGCAACAGAACCTAGGGCACTTCCACTTATGGTCCTATAGCTTAGGGAAATTAAAATCAAAAAGACACAGCCACCCCAAAGTTTGGAATGGCTCTGTTTACAAGAACCTCGGTAACAGTACAAGTTCAACATCGCAGAAAGTGAAAAATGGATAAAGAAGTTGTGGTATTTACTTACAAAGCAATATCACTCAGCAATGAAATCTGTGTCATCAGGCCCTTAGCAGCACAATGAGTGGATTCAGGTATGATGATTCTAACTGAAGTAAGTCACACAGAAAAAGAAACATCATAAGATATCAGTAATACACGGAATGTAAACTTGGCTACACAGGAACTGAATTACAGAACAGAACAGGGTCTCAAATTTAGAAAACCAACTTATGCTTGCTTAAGGGTAAAGGTGAGTTGGGGTGCTGCATAAAACCAGAGATTGAAATGAGCACAGATAAATTTCCTTAAGTCAAATATGGAATAGACAAGAGCTACTCCTTGCTCAACGAAATGCACTCAACACCGCATATTAAACGCCTAAGAATGTACCTGACTAGTAAGTATCTTAAAAACCTATGGATTGCTATGTCTCCAAAAGAGAATCAAGCATGTGTACAGGGGCATAAACGCAGCAGTGATAGGATTGGAGAGGTTCGGTGAGCAAATGAAGACCCTTTGAAGTCATATTGCATGGTACCCATTACACGGGTCTTAACTCTCCAGGTTTAAGGTATTCTTCCTTCAGCTAAAACATGGATGTGGAACCCAAGTATGATCAACCATGTGATCGGGAGACGTGTTCAAATATGTCTCAGTTTTCCTCCCCTGGTACTCGGGTGCAACATTCCAGACGCTTTACTAACACTCTCCCCACTTGGAGAGTCAGCGCCTTTAACCTCCTGTTTGGCCCAGTTTGCAATTTCTGCGGAAGATGAACAGGAATAGCGAGAACCAATGAGAGGCTAGCTGGAGGTGTCTGGACGGGCAAATTTAACTCTCATTTCCCAACAGGAAGAGGAAATAACCAAAGGCTCAGCGTGCCATGCCGGAACCAGATTAGGGCCTGAAGCCATCCTGCGGTGTTGCGGCCAGGTCACAAGAAAGCGAGTTGAAGAAAGGAGCTCAGGGGCACTGTAATTCACAAACCTGCAGAGTTATAAATGACAGCTATCGTCCAAAAATAGACTGAAGTAAGGCTGCCAAGAGGACTTGAAAGCGGGGCAGAATTGCAGGAAACCGATTTCAGGAGGTAGACTGGAATTGCATTGAAAGCATAGGAAAAGAGGCAGAACGTCCACAATGATGCACTTGGCCAAAAAGGGCGTATGCGTTTTTTCCTGAATATATTCAGGAAAAAACGCATACGCCCTTTTTGGCCAACCAAGCAAGCTTGCAAAGGAAATCTGCACTACAATGAAGTCTCACTTCCCCCCGGTCAAAAGGGCCATCTGAAAAAAGTGTAAAATCCAGAAAGGCAGGACAGGCCATGGAGAACTGGGAGCCTTGTTATGCTGATGGGCGGGATGTAAATTGCCAACAACCACTTGGAAGAAGTGTATGGTGTTTCCTGAAACATCTAAAAAACAAAGCAACAGAACCTAGGGCACTTCCACTTATGGTCCTATAGCTTAGGGAAATTAAAATCAAAAAGACACAGCCACCCCAAAGTTTGGAACGGCTCTGTTTACAAGAACCTCGTTTACAGTACAAGTTCAACATCGCAGAAAGTGAAAAATGGATAAAGAACTTGTGGTATTTACTTACAAAGCAATATCACTCAGCAATGAAATCTGTGTCATCAGGCCCTTAGCAGCACAATGAGTGGATTCAGGTATGATGATTCTAACTGAAGTAAGTCACACAGAAAAAGAAACATCATAAGATATCAGTAATACACGGAATGTAAACTTGGCTACACAGGAACTGAATTACAGAACAGAACAGGGTCTCAAATTTAGAAAACCAACTTATGCTTGCTTAAGGGTAAAGGTGAGTTGGGGTGCTGCATAAAACCAGAGATTGAAATGAGCACAGATAAATTTCCTTAAGTCAAATATGGAATAGACAAGAGCTACTCCTTGCTCAACGAAATGGACTCAACACCGCATATTAAACGCCTAAGAATGTACCTGACTAGTAAGTATCTTAAAAACCTATGGATTGCTATGTCTCCGAAAGAGAATCAAGCATGTGTACAGGGGCATAAACGCAGCAGTGATAGGATTGGAGAGGTTCGGTGAGCAAATGAAGACCCTTTGAAGTCATATTGCATGGTACCCATTACACGGGTCTTAACTCTCCAGGTTTAAGGTATTCTTCCTTCAGCTAAAACATGGATGTGGAACCCAAGTATGATCAACCATGTGAACGGGAGACGTGTTCAAATATGTCTCAGTTTTCCTCCCCTGGTACTCGGGTGCAACATTCCAGACGCTTTACTAACACTCTCCCCACTTGGAGAGTCAGCGCCTTTAACCTCCTGTTTGGCCCAGTTTGCAATTTCTGCGGAAGATGAACAGGAATAGCGAGAACCAATGAGAGGCTAGCTGGAGGTGTCTGGACGGGCAAATTTAACTCTCATTTCCCACCAGGAAGAGGAATTAACCAAAGGCTCAGTGTGCCGGGCCGAAACCAGATTAGGGCCTGAAGCCATCCTGCGGTGTTGCGGCCAGGTCACAAGAAAGCGAGTTGAAGAAAGGAGCTCAGGGGCACTGTAATTCACAAACCTGCAGAGTTATAAATGACAGCTATCGTCCAAAAATAGACTGAAGTAAGGCTGCCAAGAGGACTTGAAAGCGGGGCAGCATTGCAGGAAACCGATTTCAGGAGGTAGACTGGAATTGCATTGAAAGCATAGGAAAAGAGGCAGAACGTCCACAATGATGCACTTGGCCAAAAAGGGCGTATGCGTTTTTTCCTGAATATATTCAGGAAAAAACGCATACGCCCTTTTTGGCCAACCAAGCAAGCTTGCAAAGGAAATCTGCACTACAATGAAGTCTCACTTCCCCCCGGTCAAAAGGGCCATCTGAAAAAAGTGTAAAATCCAGAAAGGCAGGACAGGCCATGGAGAACTGGGGGCCTTGTTATGCTGATGGGCGGGATGTAAATTGCCAACAACCACTCGGGAGAAGTGTATGGTGTTTCCTGAAACATCTAAAAAACAAAGCAACAGAACCTAGGGCACTTCCACTTATGGTCCTATAGCTTAGGGAAATTAAAATCAAAAAGACACAGCCACCCCAAAGTTTGGAACGGCTCTGTTTACAAGAACCTCGTTTACAGTACAAGTTCAACATCGCAGAAAGTGAAAAATGGATAAAGAACTTGTGGTACTTAGGTACAATGCAGTATCACACAGCAATGAAATCTATGTCATCAGGCCTGTAGCAGCATAATGAGTAGATTCAGGTACGATGATTCTAACTGAAATAAGTCACACAGAAAAAGAAACATCATAAGATATCACTAAACACGGAATGTAAACTTGGCTACATAGGAACTGAATTCCAAAACAGAACAGGGTCTCAAATTTAGAAAACCAACTTATGCTTGCTTAAGGGTAAAGGTGAGTTGGGGTGCTGCATAAAACCAGAGATTGAAATGAGCACAGATAAAGTTCCTTAAGCCAAATATGGAATAGACAAGAGCTACTCCTTGCTCAATGAAATGGACTCAACACCGCATATTAAACGCCTAAGAATGTACCTGACTAGTAAGTATCTTAAAACCTATGGATTGCTATGTCTCCGAAAGGGAATCAAGCATGTGTACAGGGGCATAAACGCAGCAGTGATAGGATTGGAGAGGTTCGGAGAGCAAATGAAGACCCTTTGAAGTCATATTGCATGGTACCCATTCCACGGGTTTCAACTACCCAGGTTTTAGGTATTCTTCCTTCAGCTAAAACATGCATGTGGAACCCAAGTATGATCAACCATGTGAACGGGAGACGTGTTCAAATATGTCTCAGTTTTCCTCCCCTGGTACTCGGGTGCAACATTCCAGACGCTTTACTAACACTCTCCCCACTTGGAGAGTCAGAGCCTTTAACCTCCTGTTTGGCCCAGTTTGCAATTTCTGCGGAAGATGAACAGGAATAGCGAGAACCAATGAGAGGCTAGCTGGAGGTGTCTGGACGGGCAAATTTAACTCTCATTTCCCACCAGGAAGAGGAAATAACCAAAGGCTCAGCGTGCCGTACCGGAACCAGATTAGGGCCTGAAGCCATCCTGCAGTGTTGCGGCCAGCTCAAAAGAAAGCGAGTTGAACAAAGGAGCTCAGGGGCACTGTAATTCACAAACCTGCAGAGTTATAAATGACAGCTATCGTCCAAAAATAGACTGAAGTAAGGCTGCCAAGAGGACTTGAAAGCGGGGCAGAATTGCAGGAAACCGATTTCAGGAGGTAGACTGGAATTGCATTGAAAGCATAGGAAAAGAGGCAGAACGTCCACAATGATGCACTTGGCCAAAAAGGGCGTATGCGTTTTTTCCTGAATATATTCAGGAAAAAACGCATACGCCCTTTTTGGCCAACCAAGCAAGCTTGCAAAGGAAATCTGCACTACAATGAAGTCTCACTTCCCCCCGGTCAAAAGGGCCATCTGAAAAAAGTGTAAAATCCAGAAAGGCAGGACAGGCCATGGAGAACTGGGAGCCTTGTTATGCTGATGGGCGGGATGTAAATTGCCAACAACCACTCGGGAGAAGTGTATGGTGTTTCCTGAAACATCTAAAAAACAAAGCAACAGAACCTAGGGCACTGCCACTTATGGTCCTATAGCTTAGGGAAATTAAAATCAAAAAGACACAGCCACCCCAAAGTTTGGAACGGCTCTGTTTACAAGAACCTCGTTTACAGTACAAGTTCAACATCGCAGAAAGTGAAAAATGGATAAAGAAGTTGTGGTATTTACTTACAAAGCAATATCACTCAGCAATGAAATCTGTGTCATCAGGCCCTTAGCAGCACAATGAGTGGATTCAGGTATGATGATTCTAACTGAAGTAAGTCACACAGAAAAAGAAACATCATAAGATATCAGTAATACACGGAATGTAAACTTGGCTACACAGGAACTGAATTACAGAACAGAACAGGGTCTCAAATTTAGAAAACCAACTTATGCTTGCTTAAGGGGAAAGGTGAGTTGGGGTGCTGCATAAAACCAGAGATTGAAATGAGCACAGATAAAGTTCCTTAAGTCAAATATGGAATAGACAAGAGCTACTCCTTGCTCAACGAAATGGACTCAACACCGCATATTAAACGCCTAAGAATGTACCTGACTAGTAAGTATCTTAAAAACCTATGGATTGCTATGTCTCCGAAAGAGAATCAAGCATGTGTACAGGGGCATAAACGCAGCAGTGATAGGATTGGAGAGGTTCGGTGAGCAAATGAAGACCCTTTGAAGTCATATTGCATGGTACCCATTCCACGGTTTCAACTACCCAGGTTTAAGGTATTCTTCCTTCAGCTAAAACATGCTTGTGGAACCCAAGTATGATCAACCATGTGATCAGGAGACGTGTTCAAATATGTCTCAGTATTCGTACCCTGGTACTCGGGTGCAACATTCCAGATGCTTTACTAACACTCTCCCCACTTGGAGAGTCAGTCCCTTTAACCTCCTGTTTGGCCCAGTTTGCAATTTCTGCGGAGGATGAACAGGAATAGCGAGAACCAATGAGAGGCTAGCTGGAGGTGTCTGGACGGGCAAATTTAACTCCCATTTCCCACCAGGAAGAGGAATTAACCAAAGGCTCAACGTGCCGTGCCGGAACCAGATTAGGGCCTGAAGCCATCCTGCGGTGTTGCGGCCAGGTCACAAGAAAGCGAGTTGAAGAAAGGAGCTCAGGGGCACTGTAATTCACAAACCTGCAGACTTATAAATGACAGCTATCGTCCAAAAATACACTGAAGTAAGGCTGCCAAGAGGACTTGAAAGCGGGGCAGAATTGCAGGAAACCGATTTCAGGAGGTAGACTGGAATTGCATTGAAAGCATAGGAAAAGAGGCAGAACGTCCACAATGATGCACTTGGCCAAAAAGGGCGTATGCGTTTTTTCCTGAATATATTCAGGAAAAAACGCATACGTCCTTTTTGGCCAACCAAGCAAGCTTGCAAAGGAAATCTGCACTACAATGAAGTCTCACTTCCCCCCGGTCAAAAGGGCCATCTGAAAAAAGTGTAAAATCCAGAAAGGCAGGACAGGCCATGGAGAACTGGGAGCCTTGTTATGCTGATGGGCAGGATGTAAATTGCCAACAGACACTCGGGAGAAGTGTATGGTGTTTCCTGAAACATCTAAAAAACAAAGCAACAGAGCCTAGGGCACTGCCACTTATGGTCCTATAGCTTAGGGAAATTAAAATCAAAAAGACACAGCCACCCCAAAGTTTGGGACGCCTCTGTTTACAAGAACCTCGTTTACAGTACAAGTTCAACATCGCAGAATGTGAAAAATGGATAAAGAACTTGTGGTACTTACGTACAATGCAGTATCACTCAGCAATGAAATCTATGTCATCGGGCCCGTAGCAGCATAATGAGTGGATTCAGGTATGATGATTCTAACTGAAATAAGTCACACAGAAAAAGAAACATCATAAGATATCAGTAATACACGGAATGTAAACTTGGCTACACAGGAACTGAATTACAGAACAGAACAGGGTCTCAAATTTAGAAAACCAACTTATGCTTGCTTAAGGGGAAAGGTGAGTTGGGGTGCTGCATAAAACCAGAGATTGAAATGAGCACAGATAAAGTTCCTTAAGCCAAATATGGTATAGACAAGAGCTACTCCTTGCTCAACGAAATGGACTCAAAACCCCATATTAAACCCCTAAGAATGTACCTGACTAGTAAGTATCTTAAAACCTATGGATTGCTATGTCTCCAAAAGAGAATCAAGCGTGTGTACAGGGGAATAAACGCAGCAGTGATAGGATTGGAGAGGTTCGGTGAGCAAATGAAGACCCTTTGAAATCATATTGCATGGTACCCATTACACGGGTCTCAACTCTCCAGGTTTAAGGTATTCTTCCTTCAGCTAAAACATGCATGTGGAACCCAAGTATGATCAACCATGTGAACGGGAGACGTGTTCAAATATGTCTCAGTTTTCCTCCCCTGGTACTCGGGTGCAACATTCCAGACGCTTTACTAACAATCTCCCCACTTGGAGAGTCAGTCCCTTTAACCTCCTGTTTGGCCCAGTTTGCAATTTCTGCGGAAGATGAACAGGAATAGCGAGAACCAATGAGAGGCTAGCTGGAGGTGTCTGGACGGGCAAATTTAACTCTCATTTCCGACCAGGAAGAGGAATTAACCAAAGGCTCAGCGTGCCATGCCGGAAACAGATTAGGGCCTGAAGCCATCCTGCGGTGTTGCGGCCAGGTCACAAGAAAGCGAGTTGAAGAAAGGAGCTCAGGGGCACTGTAATTCACAAACCTGCAGAGTTATAAATGACAGCTATCGTCCAAAAATAGACTGAAGTAAGGCTGCCAAGAGGACTTGAAAGCGGGGCAGAATTGCAGGAAACCGATTTCAGGAGGTAGACTGGAATTGCATTGAAAGCATAGGAAAAGAGGCAGAACGTCCACAATGATGCACTTGGCCAAAAAGGGCGTATGCGTTTTTTCCTGAATATATTCAGGAAAAAACGCATACGCCCTTTTTGGCCAACCAAGCAAGCTTGCAAAGGAAATCTGCACTACAATGAAGTCTCACTTCCCCCCGGTCAAAAGGGCCATCTGAAAAAAGTGTAAAATCCAGAAAGGCAGGACAGGCCATGGAGAACTGGGAGCCTTGTTATGTTGATGGGCGGGATGTAAATTGCCAACAGACACTCGGGAGAAGTGTATGGTGTTTCCTGAAACATCTAAAAAACAAAGCAACAGAGCCTAGGGCACTGCCACTTATGGTCCTATAGCTTAGGGAAATTAAAATCAAAAAGACACAGCCACCCCAAAGTTTGGGACGCCTCCGTTTATAAGAACCTCGTTTACCATACAAGTTCAATATCACAGAAAGTGAAAAATGGATAAAGAACTTGTGGTACATACGTACAAAGCAATATCACTCAGCAATGAAATCTATGTCATCAGGCCCGTAGCAGCATAATGAGTGGATTCAGGTACGATGATTCTAACTGAAATAAGTCACACAGAAAAAGAAACATCATAAGATATCACTAATACACGGAATGTAAACTTGGCTACACAGGAACTGCATTCCAAAACAGAACAGGGTCTCAAATTTAGAAAACCAACTTATGCTTGCTTAATGGGAAAGGTGAGTTGGGGTGCTGTATAAAACCAGAGATTGAAACGAGCACAGATAAAGTTCCTTAAGCCAAATATGGAATAGACAAGAGCTACTCCTTGCTCAACGAAATGGACTCAACACCGCATATTAAACGCCTAAGAATGTACCTGACTAGTAAGTATCTTAAAACCTATGGATTGCTATGTCTCCAAAAGAGAATCAAGCGTGTGTACAGGGGCATAAACGCAGCAGTGATAGGATTGGAGAGGTTCGGTGAGCAAATGAAGACCCTTTGAAGTCATATTGCATGGTACCCATTCCACGGGTCTCAACTACCCAGGTTTAAGGTATTCTTCCTTCAGCTAAAACATGCATGTGGAACCCAAGTATGATCAACCATGTGAACGGGAGACGTGTTCAAATATGTCTCAGTTTTCCTCCCCTGGTACTCGGGTGCAACATTCCAGACGCTTTACTAACACTCTCCCCACTTGGAGAGTCAGTCCCTTTAACCTCCTGTTTGGCCCAGTTTGCAATTTCTGTGGAAGATGAACAGGAATAGCGAGAACCAATGAGAGGCTAGCTGGAGGTGTCTGGACGGGCAAATTTAACTCTCATTTCCCACCAGGAAGAGGAATTAAACAAAGGCTCAGCGTTCCGTGCCGGAACCAGATTAGGGCCTGAAGCCATCCTGCGGTGTTGCGGCCAGGTCACAAGAAAGCGAGTTGAAGAAAGGAGCTCAGGGGCACTGTAATTCACAAACCTGCAGACTTATAAATGACAGCTATCGTCCAAAAATAGACTGAAGTAAGGCTGCCAAGAGGACTTGAAAGCGGGGCAGAATTGCAGGAAACCGATTTCAGGAGGTAGACTGGAATTGCATTGAAAGCATAGGAAAAGAGGCAGAACGTCCACAATGATGCACTTGGCCAAAAAGGGCGTATGCGTTTTTTCCTGAATATATTCAGGAAAAAACGCATACGCCCTTTTTGGCCAACCAAGCAAGCTTGCAAAGGAAATCTGCACTACAATGAAGTCTCACTTCCCCCCGGTCAAAAGGGCCATCTGAAAAAAGTGTAAAATCCAGAAAGGCAGGACAGGCCATGGAGAATTGGGAGCCTTGTTATGCTGATGGGCGGGATGTAAATTGCCAACAACCACTCAGGAGAAGTGTATGGTGTTTCCTGAAACATCTAAAAAACAAAGCAACAGAACCTAGGGCACTTCCACTTATGGTCCTATAGCTTAGGGAAATTAAAATCAAAAAGACACAGCCACCCCAAAGTTTGGGACGCCTCTGTTTACAAGAACCTCGTTTACAGTACAAGTTCAACATCGCAGAAAGTGAAAAATGGATAAAGAAGTTGTGGTATTTACTTACAAAGCAATATCACTCAGCAATGAAATCTGTGTCATCAGGCCCTTAGCAGCACAATGAGTGGATTCAGGTATGATGATTCTAACTAAAGTAAGTCACACAGAAAAAGAAACATCATAAGATATCAGTAGTACACGGAATGTAAACTTGGCTACACAGGAAGTGAATTACAGAACAGAACAGGGACTCAAATTTAGAAAACCAACTTATGCTTGCTTAAGGGTAAAGGTGAGTTGGGGTGCTGCATAAAACCAGAGATTGAAATGAGCACAGATAAAGTTCCTTAAGTCAAATATGGAATAGACAAGAACTACTCCTTGCTCAACGAAATGGACTCAACACCGCATATTAAACGCCTAAGAATGTACCTGACTAGTAAGTATCTTAAAACCTATGGATTGCTATGTCTCCGAAAGAGAATCAAGCATGTGTACAGGGGCATAAACGCAGCAGTGATAGGATTGGAGAGGTTCGGTGAGCAAATGAAGACCCTTTGAAGTCATATTGCATGGTACCCATTCCACGGGTTTCAACTACCCAGGTTTAAGGTATTCTTCCTTCAGTTAAAACATGCATGTGGAACCTAGAGTATGATCAACCATGTGATCGGGAGACGTGTTCAAATATGTCTCAGTTTTCCTCCCCTGGTACTCGGGTGCAACATTCCAGACGCTTTACTAACACTCTCCCCACTTGGAGAGTCAGTCCCTTTAACCTCCTGTTTGGCCCAGTTTGCAATTTCTGCGGAAGATGAACAGGAATAGCGAGAACCAATGAGAGGCTAGCTGGAGGTGTCTGGACGGGCAAATTTAACTCTCATTTCCCACCAGGAAGAGGAATTAACCAAAGGCTCAGCATGCCGGGCCGGAACCAGATTAGGGCCTGAAGCCATCCTGCGGTGTTGCGGCCAGGTCACAAGAAAGCGAGTTGAAGAAAGGAGCTCAGGGGCACTGTAATTCACAAACCTGCAGAGTTATAAATGACAGCTATCGTCCAAAAATAGACTGAAGTAAGGCTGCCAAGAGGACTTGAAAGCGGGGCAGAATTGCAGGAAACCGATTTCAGGAGGTAGACTGGAATTGCATTGAAAGCATAGGAAAAGAGGCAGAACGTCCACAATGATGCACTTGGCCAAAAAGGGCGTATGCGTTTTTTCCTGAATATATTCAGGAAAAAACGCATACGCCCTTTTTGGCCAACCAAGCAAGCTTGCAAAGGAAATCTGCACTACAATGAAGTCTCACTTCCCCCCGGTCAAAAGGGCCATCTGAAAAAAGTGTAAAATCCAGAAAGGCAGGACAGGCCATGGAGAACTGGGAGCCTTGTTATGCTGATGGACGGGATGTAAATTGCCAACAACCACTCGGGAGAAGTGTATGGTGTTTCCTGAAACATCTAAAAAACAAAGCAACAGAGCCTAGGGCACTGCCACTTATGGTCCTATAGCTTAGGGAAATTAAAATCAAAAAGACACAGCCACCCCAAAGTTTGGGACACCTCTGTTTACAAGAACCTCGTTTACAGTACAAGTTCAACATCGCAGAAAGTGAAAAATGGATAAAGAAGTTGTGGTATTTACTTACAAAGCAATATCACTCAGCAATGAATTCTATGTCATCAGGCCCTTAGCATCACAATGAGTGGATTCAGGTATGATGATTCTAACTGAAATAAGTCACACAGAAAAAGAAACATCATAAGATATCAGTAATACCCGGAATGTAACTAGGCTACACAGGAACTGAATTACAGAACAGAACAGGGTCTCAAATTTAGAAAACCAACTTATGCTTGCTTAAGGGGAAAGGTGAGTTGGGGTGCTGCATAAAACCAGAGATTGAAATGAGCACAGATAAAGTTCCTTAAGCCAAATATGGAATAGACAAGAGCTACTCCTTGCTCAACGAAATGGACTCAAAACCCCATATTAAACCCCTAAGAATGTACCTGACTAGTAAGTATCTTAAAACCTATGGATTGCTATGTCTCCAAAAGAGAATCAAGCGTGTGTACAGGGGAATAAACGTGCAGTGATAGGATTGGAGAGGTTCGGTGAGCAAATGAAGACCCTTTGAAGTCATATTGCATGGTACCCATTACACGGGTCTCAACTCTCCAGGTTTAAGGTATTCTTCCTTCAGCTAAAACATGCATGTGGAACCCAGAGTATGATCAACCATGTGAATGGGAGACGTGTTCAAATATGTCTCAGTTTTCCTCCCCTGGTACTCGGGTGCAACATTCCAGACGCTTTACTAACACTCTCCCCACTTGGAGAGTCAGTCCCTTTAACCTCCTGTTTGGCCCAGTTTGCAATTTCTGCGGAAGATGAACAGGAATAGCGAGAACCAATGAGAGGCTAGCTGGAGGTGTCTGGACGGGCAAATTTAACTCTCATTTCCCACCAGGAAGAGGAATTAACCAAAGGCTCAGCATGCCGGGCCGGAACCAGATTAGGGCCTGAAGCCATCCTGCGGTGTTGCGGCCAGGTCACAAGAAAGCGAGTTGAAGAAAGGAGCTCAGGGGCACTGTAATTCACAAACCTGCAGAGTTATAAATGACAGCTATCGTCCAAAAATAGACTGAAGTAAGGCTGCCAAGAGGACTTGAAAGCGGGGCAGAATTGCAGGAAACCGATTTCAGGAGGTAGACTGGAATTGCATTGAAAGCATAGGAAAAGAGGCAGAACGTCCACAATGATGCACTTGGCCAAAAAGGGCGTATGCGTTTTTTCCTGAATATATTCAGGAAAAAACGCATACGCCCTTTTTGGCCAACCAAGCAAGCTTGCAAAGGAAATCTGCACTACAATGAAGTCTCACTTGCCCCCGGTCAAAAGGGCCATCTGAAAAAAGTGTAAAATCCAGAAAGGCAGGACAGGCCATGGAGAACTGGGAGCCTTGTTATGCTGATGGGCGGGATGTAAATTGCCAACAACCACTCGGGAGAAGTGTATGGTGTTTCCTGAAACATCTAAAAAACAAAGCATCAGAGCCTAGGGCACTGCCACTTATGGTCCTATAGCTTAGGGAAATTAAAATCAAAAAGACACAGCCACCCCAAAGTTTGGAACGGCTCTGTTTACAAGAACCTCGTTTACAGTACAAGTTCAACATCGCAGAAAGTGAAAAATGGATAAAGAAGTTGTGGTATTTACTTACAAAGCAATATCACTCAGCAATGAAATCTGTGTCATCAGGTCCGTAGCAGCACAATGAGTGGATTCAGGTATGATGATTCTAACTGAAATAAGTCACACAGAAAAGAAACCTCATAAGATATCAGTAATACACGGAATGTAAACTTGGCTACACAGGAACTGAATTACAGAACAGAACAGGGTCTCAAATTTAGAAAACCAACTTATGCTTGCTTAAGGGTAAAGGTGAGTTGGGGTGCTGCATAAAAGCAGAGATTGAAATGAGCACAGATAAAGTTCCTTAAGCCAAATATGGAATAGACAAGAGCTACTCCTTGCTCAATGAAATGGACTCAACACCCCATATTAAACGCCTAAGAATGTACCTGACTAGTAAGTATCTTAAAACCTATGGATTGCTATGTTTCCAAAAGAGAATCAAGCATGTGTACAGGGGCATAAACGCAGCAGTGATAGGATTGGAGAGGTTCGGTGAGCAAATGAAGACCCTTTGAAGTCATATTGCATGGTACCCATTCCACGGGTCTCAACTCTCCAGGTTTAAGGTATTCTTCCTTCAGCTAAAACATGCATGTGGAACCCAAGTATGATCAACCATGTGAACGGGAGACGTGTTCAAATATGTCTCAGTTTTCCTCCCCTGGTACTCGGGTGCAACATTCCAGACGCTTTACTAACACTCTCCCCACTTGGAGAGTCAGCGCCTTTAACCTCCTGTTTGGCCCAGTTTGCAATTTCTGCGGAAGATGAACAGGAATAGCGAGAACCAATGAGAGACTAGCTGGAGGTGTCTGGACGGGCAAATTTAACTCTCATTTCCGACCAGGAAGAGGAAATAACCAAAGGCTCAGCGTGCCGTACCGGAACCAGATTAGGGCCTGAAGCCATCCTGCGGTGTTGCGGCCAGCTCAAAAGAAAGCGAGTTGAAGAAAGGAGCTCAGGGGCACTGTAATTCACAAACCTGCAGAGTTATAAATGACAGCTATCGTCCAAAAATAGACTGAAGTAAGGCTGCCAAGAGGACTTGAAAGCGGGGCAGAATTGCAGGAAACCGATTTCAGGAGGTAGACTGAAATTGCATTGAAAGCATAGGAAAAGAGGCAGAACGTCCACAATGATGCACTTGGCCAAAAAGGGCGTATGCGTTTTTTCCTTAATATATTCAGGAAAAAACGCATACGCCCTTTTTGGCCAACCAAGCAAGCTTGCAAAGGAAATCTGCACTACAATGAAGTCTCACTTCCCCCCGGTCAAAAGGGCCATCTGAAAAAAGTGTAAAATCCAGAAAGGCAGGACAGGCCATGGAGAACTGGGAGCCTTGTTATGCTGATGGGCGGGATGTAAATTGCCAACAACCACTCGGGAGAAGTGTATGGTGTTTCCTGAAACATCTAAAAAACAAAGCAACAGAACCTAGGGCACTTCCACTTATGGTCCTATAGCTTAGGGAAATTAAAATCAAAAAGACACAGCCACCCCAAAGTTTGGAACGGCTCTGTTTACAAGAACCTCATTTACAGTACAAGTTCAACATTGCAGAAAGTGAAAAATGGATAAAGAAGTTGTGGTATTTACTTACAAAGCAATATCACTCAGCAATGAAATCTGTGTCATCAGGCCCTTAGCAGCACAATGAGTGGATTCAGGTATGATGATTCTAACTGAAGTAAGTCACACAGAAAAAGAAACATCATAAGATATCAGTAGTACACGGAATGTAAACTTGGCTACACAGGAACTGAATTACAGAACAGAACAGGGACTCAAATTTAGAAAACCAACTTATGCTTGCTTAAGGGTAAAGGTGAGTTGGGGTGCTGCATAAAAGCAGAGATTGAAATGAGCACAGATAAAGTTCCTTAAGTCAAATATGGAATAGACAAGAACTACTCCTTGCTCAACGAAATGGACTCAACACCGCATATTAAACGCCTAAGAATGTACCTGACTAGTAAGTATCTTAAAACCTATGGATTGCTATGTCTCCGAAAGAGAATCAAGCATGTGTACAGGGGCATAAACGCAGCAGTGATAGGATTGGAGAGGTTCGGTGAGCAAATGAAGACCCTTTGAAGTCATATTGCATGGTACCCATTCCACGGGTTTCAACTACCCAGGTTTAAGGTATTCTTCCTTCAGCTAAAACATGCATGTGGAACCTAGAGTATGATCAACCATGTGATCAGGAGACGTGTTCAAATATGTCTCAGTTTTCCTCCCCTGGTACTCGGGTGCAACATTCCAGACGCTTTACTAACACTCTCCCCACTTGGAGAGTCAGCGCCTTAAACCTCCTGTTTGACCCAGTTTGCAATTTCTGCGGAAGATGAACAGGAATAGCGAGAACCAATGAGAGACTAGCTGGAGGTGTCTGGACGGGCAAATTTAACTCTCATTTCCCACCAGGAAAAGGAAATAACCAAAGGCTCAGCATGCCATGCCGGAACCAGATTAGGGCCTGAAGCCATCCTGCGGTGTTGCGGCCAGGTCACAAGAAAGCAAGTTGAAGAAAGGAGCTCAGGGGCACTGTAATGCACAAACCTGCAGAGTTATAAATGACAGCTATCGTCCAAAAATAGACTGAAGTAAGGCTGCCAAGAGGACTTGAAAGCAGGGCAGAATTGCAGGAAACCGATTTCAGGAGGTAGACTGGAATTGCATTGAAAGCATAGGAAAAGAGGCAGAATGTCCACAATGATGCACTTGGACAAAAAGGGTGTATGCGTTTTTTCCTGAATATATTCAGGAAAAAACGCATACGCCCTTTTTGGCCAACCAAGCAAGCTTGCAAAGGAAATCTGCACTACAATGAAGTCTCACTTCCCCCCGGTCAAAAGGGCCATCTGAAAAAAGTGTAAAATCCAGAAAGGCAGGACAGGCCATGGAGAACTGGGAGCCTTGTTATGCTGATGGGCGGGATGTAAATTGCCAACAACCACTGGGGAGAAGTGTATGGTGTTTCCTGAAACATCTAAAAAACAAAGCAACAGAGCCTAGGGCACTTCCACTTATGGTCCTATAGCTTAGGGAAATTAAAATCAAAAAGACACAGCCACCCCAAAGTTTGGAACGGCTCTGTTTACAAGAACCTCGTTTACAGTACAAGTTCAACATCACAGAAAGTGAAAAATGGATAAAGAAGTTTTAGTATTCACTTACAAAGCAATATCACTCAGCAATGAAATCTGTGTCATCAGGCCCTTAGCATCACAATGAGTGGATTCAGGTATGATGATTCTAACTGAAATAAGTCACACAGAAAAAGAAACATCATAAGATATCACTAATACACGGAATGTAAACTTGGCTACACAGGAACTGAATTCCAAAACAGAACAGGGTCTCAAATTTAGAAAACCAACTTATGCTTGCTTAAGGGGAAAGGTGAGTTGGGTTGCTGCATAAAACCAGAGATTGAAATGAGCACAGATAAAGTTCCTTAAGCCAAATATGGAATAGACAAGAGCTACTCCTTGCTCAACGAAATGGACTCAACACCGCATATTAAACGCCTAAGAATGTACCTGACTAGTAAGTATCGTAAAACCTATGGATTGCTATGTCTCCGAAAGAGAATCAAGCATGTGTACAGGGGCATAAACGCAGCAGTGATAGGATTGGAGAGGTTCGGTGAGCAAATGAAGACCCTTTGAAGTCATATTGCATGGTACCCATTCCACGGGTTTCAACTACCCAGGTTTTAGGTATTCTTCCTTCAGCTAAAACATGCATGTGGAACCCAAGTATGATCAACCATGTGAACGGGAGACGTGTTCAAATATGTCTCAGTTTTCCTCCCCTGGTACTCAGGTGCAACATTCCAGACGCTTTACTAACACTCTCCCCACTTGGAGAGTCAGCGCCTTTAACCTCCTGTTTGGCCCAGTTTGCAATTTCTGCGGAAGATGAACAGGAATAGCGAGAACCAATGAGAGACTAGCTGGAGGTGTCTGGACGGGCAAATTTAACTCTCATTTCCCACCAGGAAGAGGAAATAACCAAAGGCTCAGCGTGCCGTACCGGAACCAGATTAGGGCCTGAAGCCTTCCTGCGGTGTTGCGGCCAGCTCAAAAGAAAGCGAGTTGAACAAAGGAGCTCAGGGGCACTGTAATTCACAAACCTGCAGAGTTATAAATGACAGCTATCGTCCAAAAATATACTGAAGTAAGGCTGCCAAGAGGACTTGAAAGCGGGGCAGAATTGCAGGAAACCGATTTCAGGAGGTAGACTGGAATTGCATTGAAAGCATAGGAAAAGAGGCAGAACGTCCACAATGATGCACTTGGCCAAAAAGGGCGTATGCATTTTTTCCTGAATATATTCAGGAAAAAACGCATACGCCCTTTTTGGCCAACCAAGCAAGCTTGCAAAGGAAATCTGCACTACAATGAAGTCTCACTTCCCCCCGGTCAAAAGGGCCATCTGAAAAAAGTGTAAAATCCAGAAAGGCAGGACAGGCCATGGAGAACTGGGAGCCTTGTTATGCTGATGGGCGGGATGTAAATTGCCAACAGACACTCGGGAGAAGTGTATGGTGTTTCCGGAAACGTCTAAAAAACAAAGCAACAGAACCTAGGGCACTTCCACTTATGGTCCTATAGCTTAGGGAAATTAAAATCAAAAAGACACAGCCACCCCAAAGTTTGGAACGGCTCCGTTTACAAGAACCTCGTTTACAGTACAAGTTCAACATCGCAGAAAGTGAAAAATGGATAAAGAAGTTGTGGTATTTACTTACAAAGCAATATCACTCAGCAATGAAATCTGTGTCATCAGGCCCTTAGCAGCACAATGAGTGGATTCAGGTATGATGATTCTAACTGAAGTAAGTCACACAGAAAAAGAAACATCATAAGATATCAGTAATACACGGAATGCAAACTTGGCTACACAGGAACTGAATTACAGAACAGAACAGGGTCTCAAATTTAGAAAACCAACTTATGCTTGCTTAAGGGTAAAGGTGAGTTGGGGTGCTGCATAAAACCAGAGATTGAAATGAGCACAGATAAAGTTCCTTAAGTCAAATATGGAATAGACAAGAGCTACTCCTTGCTCAACGAAATGGACTCAACACCGCATATTAAACGCCTAAGAATGTACCTGACTAGTAAGTATCTTAAAAACCTATGGATTGCTATGTCTCCGAAAGAGAATCAAGCATGCGTACAGGGGCATAAATGCAGCAGTGATAGGACTGGAGAGGTTCGGTGAGCAAATGAAGACCCTTTGAAGTCATATTGCATGGTACCCATTCCACGGGTTTCAACTACCCAGGTTTAAGGTATTCTTCCTTCAGGTAAAACATGCATGTGGAATCTAGAGTATGATCAACCATGGGATCAGGAGACGTGTTCAAATATGTCTCAGTTTTCCTCCCCTGGTACTCGGGTGCAACATTCCAGACGCTTTACTAACACTCTCCCCACTTGGAGAGTCAGCGCCTTTAACCTCCTGTTTGGCCCAGTTTGCAATTTCTGCGGAAGATGAACAGGAATAGCGAGAACCAATGAGAGGCTAGCTGGAGGTGTCTGGACGGGCAAATTTAACTCTCATTTCCCACCAGGAAGAGGAATTAACCAAAGGCTCAGCATGCCGGGCTGGAACCAGATTAGGGCCTGAAGCCATCCTGCGGTGTTGCGGCCAGGTCACAAGAAAGCGAGTTGAAGAAAGGAGCTCAGGGGCACTGTAATTCACAAACCTGCAGAGTTATAAATGACAGCTATCGTCCAAAAATAGACTGAAGTAAGGCTGCCAAGAGGACTTGAAAGCGGGGCAGAATTGCAGGAAACCGATTTCAGGAGGTAGACTGGAATTGCATTGAAAGCATAGGAAAAGAGGCAGAACGTCCACAATGATGCACTTGGCCAAAAAGGGCGTATGCGTTTTTTCCTGAATATATTCAGGAAAAAACGCATACGCCCTTTTTGGCCAACCAAGCAAGCTTGCAAAGGAAATCTGCACTACAATGAAGTCTCACTTCCCCCCGGTCAAAAGGGCCATCTGAAAAAAGTGTAAAATCCAGAAAGGCAGGACAGGCCATGGAGAACTGGGAGCCTTGTTATGCTGATGGGCGGGATGTAAATTGCCAACAACCACTCGGGAGAAGTGTATGGTGTTTCCTGAAACATCTAAAAAACAAAGCAACAGAACCTAGGGCACTTCCACTTATGGTCCTATAGCTTAGGGAAATTAAAATCAAAAAGACACAGCCACCCCAAAGTTTGGAACGGCTCTGTTTACAAGAACCTCGTTTACAGTACAAGTTCAACATCGCAGAAAGTGAAAAATGGATAAAGAAGTTGTGGTATTCACTTACAAAGCAATATCACTCAGCAATGAAATCTATGTCATCAGGCCCTTAGCAGCACAATGAGTGGATTCAGGTATGATGATTCTAACTGAAATAAGTCACACAGAAAAAGAAACATCATAAGATATCAGTAATACACGGAATGTAAACTTGGCTACACAGGAACTGAATTACAGAACAGAACAGGGTCTCAAATTTAGAAAAACAACTTATGCTTGCTTAAGGGTAAAGGTGAGTTGGGGTGCTGCATAAAACCAGAGATTGAAATGAGCACAGATAAAGTTCCTTAAGCCAAATATGGAATAGACAAGAGCTACTCCTTGCTCAACGAAATGGACTCAACACCGCATATTAAACGCCTAAGAATGTACCTGTCTTGTAAGTATCTTAAAACCTATGGATTGCTATGTCTCCGAAAGAGAATCAAGCATGTGTACAGGGGCATAAACGCAGCAGTGATAGGATTGGAGAGGTTCGGTGAGCAAATGAAGACCCTTTGAAGTCATATTGCATGGTACCCATTCCACGGGTTTCAACTACCCAGGTTTAAGGTATTCTTCCTTCAGCTAAAACATGCATGTGGAACCTAGAGTATGATCAACCATGTGATCGGGAGACGTGTTCAAATATGTCTCAGTTTTCCTCCCCTGGTACTCGGGTGCAACATTCCAGACGCTTTACTAACACTCTCTCCACTTGGAGAGTCAGTCCCTTTAACCTCCTGTTTGGCCCAGTTTGCAATTTCTGCGGAAGATGAACAGGAATAGCGAGAACCAATGAGAGGCTAGCTGGAGGTGTCTGGACGGGCAAATTTAACTCTCATTTCCCACCAGGAAGAGGAATTAACCAAAGGCTCAGCATGCAGGGCCGGAACCAGATTAGGGCCTGAAGCCATCCTGCGGTGTTGCGGCCAGGTCACAAGAAAGCGAGTTGAAGAAAGGAGCTCAGGGGCACTGTAATTCACAAACCTGCAGAGTTATAAATGACAGCTATCGTCCAAAAATAGACTGAAGTAAGGCTGCCAAGAGGACTTGAAAGCGGGGCAGAATTGCAGGAAACCGATTTCAGGAGGTAGACTGGAATTGCATTGAAAGCATAGGAAAAGAGGCAGAACGTCCACAATGATGCACTTGGCCAAAAAGGGCGTATGCGTTTTTTCCTGAATATATTCAGGAAAAAACGCATACGCCGTTTTTGGCCAACCAAGCAAGCTTGCAAAGGAAACCTGCACTACAATGAAGTCTCACTTCCCCCCGGTCAAAAGGGCCATCTGAAAAAAGTGTAAAATCCAGAAAGGCAGGACAGGCCATGGAGAACTGGGAGCCTTGTTATGCTGATGGGCGGGATGTAAATTGCCAACAACCACTGGGGAGAAGTGTATGGTGTTTCCTGAAACATCTAAAAAACAAAGCAACAGAGCCTAGGGCACTGCCACTTATGGTCCTATAGCTTAGGGAAATTAAAATCAAAAAGACACAGCCACCCCAAAGTTTGGGACGCCTCTGTTTACAAGAACCTCGTTTACAGTACAAGTTCAACATCGCAGAAAGTGAAAAATGGATAAAGAAGTTGTGGTATTTACTTACAAAGCAATATCACTCAGCAATGAAATCTATGTCATCAGGCCCTTAGCATCACAATGAGTGGATTCAGGTATGATGATTCTAACTGAAATAAGTCACACAGAAAAAGAAACATTATAAGATATCAGTAATACACGGAATGTAAACTTGGCTACACAGGAACTGAATTACAGAACAGAACAGGGTCTCAAATTTAGAAAACCAACTTATGCTTGCTTAAGGGTAAAGGTGAGTTGGGGTGCTGCATAAAACCAGAGATTGAAATGAGCACAGATAAAGTTCCTTAAGTCAAATATGGAATAGACAAGAGCTACTCCTTGCTCAACGAAATGGACTCAACACCGCATATTAAACGCCTAAGAATGTACCTGACTAGTAAGTATCGTAAAACCTATGGATTGCTATGTCTCCAAAAGAGAATCAAGTATGTGTACAGGGGCATAAACGCAGCAGTGATAGGATTGGAGAGGTTCGGTGAGCAAATGAAGACCCTTTGAAGTCATATTGCATGGTACCCATTACACGGGTCTCAACTCTCCAGGTTTAAGGTATTCTTCCTTCAGCTAAAACATGCATGTGGAACCCAAGTATGATCAACCATGTGAACGGGAGACGTGTTCAAATATGTCTCAGTTTTCCTCCCCTGGTACTCGAGTGCAACATTCCAGACGCTTTACTAACACTCTCCCCACTTGGAGAGTCAGCGCCTTTAACCTCCTGTTTGGCCCAGTTTGCAATTTCTGCGGAAGATGAACAGGAATAGCGAGAACCAATGAAAGGCTAGCTGGAGGTGTCTGGACGGGCAAATTATTCCTGAATATATTCAGGAAAAACGCATATGCCCTTTTTGGCCAACCAAGCAAGCTTGGAAAGGAAATCTGCACTACAATGAAGTCTCACTTCCCCCCGGTCAAAAGGGCCATCTGAAAAAAGTGTAAAATCCAGAAAGGCAGGACAGGCCAAGGACAACTGGGAGCCTTTTTATGCTGATGGGCGGGATGTAAATTGCCAACAGACACTCGGGAGAAGTGTATGGTGTTTCCTGAAACATCTAAAAAACAAAGCAACAGAGCCTAGGGCACTGCCACTTATGGTCCTATAGCTTAGGGAAATTAAAGTCTAAAAGACACAGCCACCCCAAGTTTGGGACGCCTCTGTTTACAAGAACCTCGTTTACAGTACAAGTTCAACATCGCAGAAAGTGAAAAATGGATAAAGAAGTTGTGGTATTCACTTACAAAGCAATATCACTCAGCAATGAAATCTATGTCATCAGGCCCTTAGCATCACAATGCGTGGATTCAGGTATGATGATTCTAACTGAAATAAGTCACACAGAAAAAGAAACATCATAAGATATCAGTAATACACGGAATGTAAACTTGGCTACACAGGAACTGAATTACAGAACAGAACAGGGTCTCAAATTTAGAAAAACAACTTATGCTTGCTTAAGGGGAAAGGTGAGTTGGGGTGCTGCATAAAACCAGAGATTGAAATGAGCACAGATAAAGTTCCTTAAGTCAAATATGGAATAGACAAGAGCTACTCCTTGCTCAACGAAATGGACTCAACACCGCATATTAAACGCCTAAGAATGTACCTGACTAGTAAGTATCGTAAAACCTATGGATTGCTATGTCTCCAAAAGAGAATCAAGCATGTGTACAGGGGCATAAACGCAGCAGTGATAGGATTGGAGAGGTTCGGTGAGCAAATGAAGACCCTTTGAAGTCATATTGCATGGTACCCATTACACGGGTCTCAACTCTCCAGGTTTAAGGTATTCTTCCTTCAGCTAAAACATGCATGTGGAACCCAAGTATGATCAACCATGTGATCGGGAGACGTGTTCAAATATGTCTCAGTTTTCCTCCCCTGGTACTCTGGTGCAACATTCCAGACGCTTTACTAACACTCTCCCCACTTGGAGAGTCAGTCCCTTTAACCTCCTGTTTGGCCCAGTTTGCAATTTCTGCGGAAGATGAACAGGAATAGTGAGAACCAATGAGAGGCTAGCTGGAGGTGTCTGGACGGGCAAATTTAACTCTCATTTCCCACCAGGAAGAGGCATTAACCAAAGGCTCAGCGTGCCGTGCCGGAACCAGATTAGGGCCTGAAGCCATCCTGCGGTGTTGCAGCCAGGTCACAAGAAAGCGAGTTGAAGAAAGGAGCTCAGGGGCACTGTAATTCACAAACCTGCAGAGTTATAAATGACAGCTATCGTCCAAAAATAGACTGAAGTAAGGCTGCCAAGAGGACTTGAAAGCGGGGCAGAATTGCAGGAAACCGATTTCAGGAGGTAGACTGGAATTGCATTGAAAGCATAGGAAAAGAGGCAGAACGTCCACAATGATGCACTTGGCCAAAAAGGGCGTATGCGTTTTTTCCTGAATATATTCAGGAAAAAACGCATACGCCCTTTTTGGCCAACCAAGCAAGCTTGCAAAGGAAATCTGCACTACAATGAAGTCTCACTTCCCCCCGGTCAAAAGGGCCATCTGAAAAAAGTGTAAAATCCAGAAAGGCAGGACAGGCCATGGAGAACTGGGAGCCTTGTTATGCTGATGGGCGGGATGTAAATTGCCAACAACCACTCGGGAGAAGTGTATGGTGTTTCCTGAAACATCTAAAAAACAAAGCAACAGAACCTAGGGCACTTCCAATTATGGTCCTATAGCTTAGGGAAATTAAAATCAAAAAGACACAGCCACCCCAAAGTTTGGAATGGCTCTGTTTACAAGAACCTCGTTTACAGTACAAGTTCAACATCGCAGAAAGTGAAAAATGGATAAAGAAGTTGTGGTATTTACTTACAAAGCAATATCACTCAGCAATGAAATCTGTGTCATCAGGCCCGTAGCAGCACAATGAGTGGATTCAGGTATGATGATTCTAACTGAAGTAAGTCACACAGAAAAAGAAATATCATAAGATATCAGTAATACACGGAATGTAAACTTGGCTACACAGGAACTGAATTACAGAACAGAACAGGGTCTCAAATTTAGAAAACCAACTTATGCTTGCTTAAGGGTAAAGGTGAGTTGGGGTGCTGTATAAAACCAGAGATTGAAATGAGCACAGATAAAGTTCCTTAAGTCAAATATGGAATAGACAAGAGCTACTCCTTGCTCAACGAAATGGACTCAACACCGCATATTAAACGCCTAAGAATGTACCTGACTAGTAAGTATCTTAAAACCTATGGATTGCTATGTCTCCGAAAGAGAATCAAGCATGTGTACAGGGGCATAAACGCAGCAGTGATAGGATTGGAGAGGTTTGGTGAGCAAATGAAGACCCTTTGAAATCATATTGCATGGTACCCATTCCACGGGTCTCAACTCTCCAGGTTTAAGGTATTCTTCCTTCAGCTAAAACATGCATGTGGAACCCAGAGTATGATCAACCATGTGAACGGGAGACGTGTTCAAATATGTCTCAGTTTTCCTCCCCTGGTACTCGGGTGCAACATTCCAGATGCTTTACTAACACTCTCCCGACTTGGAGAGTCAGTCCCTTTAACCTCCTGTTTGGCCCAGTTTGCAATTTCTGCGGAAGATGAACAGGAATAGCGAGAACCAATGAGAGACTAGCTGGAGGTGTCTGAACGGGCAAATTTAACTCTCATTTCCCACCAGGAAGAGGAATTAACCGAAGGCTCAGCATGCCGGGCCGGAACCAGATTAGGGCCTGAAGCCATCCTGCGGTGTTACGGCCAGGTCACAAGAAAGCGAGTTGAAGAAAGGAGCTCAGGGGCACTGTAATTCACAAACCTGCAGAGTTATAAATGACAGCTATCGTCCAAAAATAGACTGAAGTAAGGCTGCCAAGAGGACTTGAAAGCGGGGCAGAATTGCAGGAAACCGATTTCAGGAGGTAGACTGGAATTGCATTGAAAGCATAGGAAAAGAGGCAGAACGTCCACAATGATGCACTTGGCCAAAAAGGGCGTATGCGTTTTTTCCTGAATATATTCAGGAAAAAACGCATACGCCCTTTTTGGCCAACCAAGCAAGCTTGCAAAGGAAATCTGCACTACAATGAAGTCTCACTTCCCCCCGGTCAAAAGGGCCATCTGAAAAAACTGTAAAATCCAGAAAGGCAGGACAGGCCATGGAGAACTGGGAGCCTTGTTATGCTGATGGGCGGGATGTAAATTGCCAACAACCACTCGGGAGAAGTGTATGGTGTTTCCTGAAACATCTAAAAAACAAAGCAACAGAGCCTAGGGCACTTCCACTTATGGTCCTATAGCTTACGGAAATTAAAATCAAAAAGACACAGCCACCCCAAAGTTTGGAACGGCTCTGTTTACAAGAACCTCGTTTACAGTACAAGTTCAACATCGCAGAAAGTGAAAAATGGATAAAGAACTTGTGGTACTTACGTACAATGCAGTATCACTCAGCAATGAAATCTATGTCATCAGGCCCGTAGCAGCATAATGAGTGGATTCAGGTACGATGATTCTAACTGAAATAAGTCACACAGAAAAAGAAACATCATAAGATATCACTAATACACGGAATGTAAACTTGGCTACACAGGAACTGCATTCCAAAACAGAACAGGGTCTCAAATTTAGAAAACCAACTTATGCTTGCTTAAGGGGAAAGGTGAGTTGGGGTGCTGCATAAAACCAGAGATTGAAATGAGCACAGATAAAGTTCCTTAAGCCAAATATGGAATAGACAAGAGCTACTCCTTGCTCAACGAAATGGACTCAACACCCCATATTAAACGCCTAAGAATGTACCTGACTAGTAAGTATCTTAAAACCTATGGATTGCTATGTCTCCAAAAGAGAATCAAGCGTGTGTACAGGGGCATAAACGCAGCAGTGATAGGATTGGAGAGGTTCGGTGAGCAAATGAAGACCCTTTGAAATCATATTGCATGGTACCCATTCCACGGGTCTCAACTCTCCAGGTTTAAGGTATTCTTCCTTCAGCTAAAACATGCATGTGGAACCCAGAGTATGATCAACCATGTGAACGGTAGACGTGTTCAAATATGTCTCAGTTTTCCTCCCCTGGTACTCGGGTGCAACATTCCAGACGCTTTACTAACACTCTCCCCACTTGGAGAGTCAGTCCCTTTAACCTCCTGTTTGGCCCAGTTTGCAATTTCTGCGGAAGATGAACAGGAATAGCGAGAACCAATGAGAGACTAGCTGGAGGTGTCTGAACGGGCAAATTTAACTCTCATTTCCCACCAGGAAGAGGAATTAACCAAAGGCTCAGCATGCCGGGCCGGAACCAGATTAGGGCCTGAAGCCATCCTGCGGTGTTACGGCCAGGTCACAAGAAAGCGAGTTGAAGAAAGGAGCTCAGGGGCACTGTAATTCACAAACCTGCAGAGTTATAAATGACAGCTATCGTCCAAAAATAGACTGAAGTAAGGCTGCCAAGAGGACTTGAAAGCGGGGCAGAATTGCAGGAAACCGATTTCAGGAGGTAGACTGGAATTGCATTGAAAGCATAGGAAAAGAGGCAGAACGTCCACAATGATGCACTTGGCCAAAAAGGGCGTATGCGTTTTTTCCTGAATATATTCAGGAAAAAACGCATACGCACTTTTTGGCCAACCAAGCAAGCTTGCAAAGGAAATCTGCACTACAATGAAGTCTCACTTCCCCCCGGTCAAAAGGGCCATCTGAAAAAAGTGTAAAATCCAGAAAGGCAGGACAGGCCATGGAGAACTGGGAGCCTTGTTATGCTGATGGGCGGGATGTAAATTGCCAACAGACACTCGGGAGATGTGTATGGTGTTTCCTGAAACATCTAAAAAACAAAGCAACAGAGCCTAGGGCACTGCCACTTATGGTCCTATAGCTTAGGGAAATTAAAATCAAAAAGACACAGCCACACCAAAGTTTGGAACGGCTCTGTTTACAAGAACCTCGTTTACAGTACAAGTTCAACATCGCAGAAAGTGAAAAATGGATAAAGAAGTTGTGGTATTTACTTACAAAGCAATATCACTCAGCAATGAAATCTATGTCATCAGGCCCTTAGCATCACAATGAGTGGATTCAGGTATGATGATTCTAACTGAAATAAGTCACACAGAAAAAGAAACATTATAAGATATCAGTAATACACGGAATGTAAACTTGGCTACACAGGAACTGAATTACAGAACAGAACAGGGTCTCAAATTTAGAAAACCAACTTATGCTTGCTTAAGGGTAAAGGTGAGTTGGGGTGCTGCATAAAACCAGAGATTGAAATGAGCACAGATAAAGTTCCTTAAGTCAAATATGGAATAGACAAGAGCTACTCCTTGCTCAACGAAATGGACTCAACACCGCATATTAAACGCCTAAGAATGTACCTGACTAGTAAGTATCGTAAAACCTATGGATTGCTATGTCTCCAAAAGAGAATCAAGTATGTGTACAGGGGCATAAACGCAGCAGTGATAGGATTGGAGAGGTTCGGTGAGCAAATGAAGACCCTTTGAAGTCATATTGCATGGTACCCATTACACGGGTCTCAACTCTCCAGGTTTAAGGTATTCTTCCTTCAGCTAAAACATGCATGTGGAACCCAAGTATGATCAACCATGTGAACGGGAGACGTGTTCAAATATGTCTCAGTTTTGCTCCCCTGGTACTCGAGTGCAACATTCCAGACGCTTTACTAACACTCTCCCCACTTGGAGAGTCAGCGCCTTTAACCTCCTGTTTGGCCCAGTTTGCAATTTCTGCGGAAGATGAACAGGAATAGCGAGAACCAATGAGAGGCTAGCTGGAGGTGTCTGGACGGGCAAATTATTACTGAATATATTCAGGAAAAAACGCATATGCCCTTTTTGGCCAACCAAGCAAGCTTGGAAAGGAAATCTGCACTACAATGAAGTCTCACTTCCCCCCGGTCAAAAGGGCCATCTGAAAAAAGTGTAAAATCCAGAAAGGCAGGACAGGCCAAGGACAACTGGGAGCCTTTTTATGCTGATGGGCGGGATGTAAATTGCCAACAGACACTCGGGAGAAGTGTATGGTGTTTCCTGAAACATCTAAAAAACAAAGCAACAGAGCCTAGGGCACTGCCACTTATGGTCCTATAGCTTAGGGAAATTAAAGTCAAAAAGACACAGCCACCCCAAGTTTGGGACGCCTCTGTTTACAAGAACCTCGTTTACAGTACAAGTTCAACATCGCAGAAAGTGAAAAATGGATAAAGAAGTTGTGGTATTCACTTACAAAGCAATATCACTCAGCAATGGAATCTATGTCATCAGGCCCTTAGCATCACAATGAGTGGATTCAGGTATGATGATTCTAACTGAAATAAGTCACACAGAAAAAGAAACATCATAAGATATCAGTAATACACGGAATGTAAACTTGGCTACACAGGAACTGAATTACAGAACAGAACAGGGTCTCAAATTTAGAAAAACAACTTATGCTTGCTTAAGGGGAAAGGTGAGTTGGGGTGCTGCATAAAACCAGAGATTGAAATGAGCACAGATAAAGTTCCTTAAGTCAAATATGGAATAGACAAGAGCTACTCCTTGCTCAACGAAATGGACTCAACACCGCATATTAAACGCCTAAGAATGTACCTGACTAGTAAGTATCGTAAAACCTATGGATTGCTATGTCTCCAAAAGAGAATCAAGCATGTGTACAGGGGCATAAACGCAGCAGTGATAGGATTGGAGAGGTTCGGTGAGCAAATGAAGACCCTTTGAAGTCATATTGCATGGTACCCATTACACGGGTCTCAACTCTCCAGGTTTAAGGTATTCTTCCTTCAGCTAAAACATGCATGTGGAACCCAAGTATGATCAACCATGTGATCGGGAGACGTGTTCAAATATGTCTCAGTTTTCCTCCCCTGGTACTCTGGTGCAACATTCCAGACGCTTTACTAACACTCTCCCCACTTGGAGAGTCAGTCCCTTTAACCTCCTGTTTGGCCCAGTTTGCAATTTCTGCGGAAGATGAACAGGAATAGTGAGAACCAATGAGAGGCTAGCTGGAGGTGTCTGGACGGGCAAATTTAACTCTCATTTCCCACCAGGAAGAGGAATTAACCAAAGGCTCAGCATGCCGGGCCGGAACCAGATTAGGGCCTGAAGCCATCCTGCGGTGTTGCGGCCAGGTCACAAGAAAGCGAGTTGAAGAAAGGAGCTCAGGGGCACTGTAATTCACAAACCTGCAGAGTTATAAATGACAGCTATCGTCCAAAAATAGACTGAAGTAAGGCTGCCAAGAGGACTTGAAAGCGGGGCAGAATTGCAGGAAACCGATTTCAGGAGGTAGACTGGAATTGCATTGAAAGCATAGGAAAAGAGGCAGAACGTCCACAATGATGCACTTGGCCAAAAAGGGCGTATGCGTTTTTTCCTGAATATATTCAGGAAAAAACGCATACGCCCTTTTTGGCCAACCAAGCAAGCTTGCAAAGGAAATCTGCACTACAATGAAGTCTCACTTCCCCCCGGTCAAAAGGGCCATCTGAAAAAAGTGTAAAATCCAGAAAGGCAGGACAGGCCATGGAGAACTGGGAGCCTTGTTATGCTGATGGGCGGGATGTAAATTGCCAACAACCACTCGGGAGAAGTGTATGGTGTTTCCTGAAACATCTAAAAAACAAAGCAACAGAACCTAGGGCACTTCCAATTATGGTCCTATAGCTTAGGGAAATTAAAATCAAACAGACACAGCCACCCCAAAGTTTGGAATGGCTCTGTTTACAAGAACCTCGTTTACAGTACAAGTTCAACATCGCAGAAAGTGAAAAATGGATAAAGAAGTTGTGGTATTTACTTACAAAGCAATATCACTCAGCAATGAAATCTGTGTCATCAGGCCCTTAGCAGCACAATGAGTGGATTCAGGTATGATGATTCTAACTGAAGTAAGTCACACAGAAAAAGAAATATCATAAGATATCAGTAATACACGGAATGTAAACTTGGCTACACAGGAACTGAATTACAGAACAGAACAGGGTCTCAAATTTAGAAAAACAACTTATGCTTGCTTAAGGGTAAAGGTGAGTTGGGGTGCTGCATAAAACCAGAGATTGAAATGAGCACAGATAAAGTTCCTTAAGTCAAATATGGAATAGACAAGAGCTACTCCTTGCTCAACGAAATGGACTCAACACCGCATATTAAACGCCTAAGAATGTACCTGACTAGTAAGTATCTTAAAACCTATGGATTGCTATGTCTCCGAAAGAGAATCAAGCATGTGTACAGGGGCATAAACGCAGCAGTGATAGGATTGGAGAGGTTCGGTGAGCAAATGAAGACCCTTTGAAGTCATATTGCATGGTACCCATTACACGGGTCTTAACTCTCCAGGTTTAAGGTATTCTTCCTTCAGCTAAAACATGCATGTGGAACCCAAGTATGATCAACCATGTGAACGGGAGACGTGTTCAAATATGTCTCAGTTTTCCTCCCCTTGTACTCGGGTGCAACATTCCAGACGCTTTACTAACACTCTCCCCACTTGGAGAGTCAGCGCCTTTAACCTCCTGTTTGGCCCAGTTTGCAATTTCTGTGGAAGATGAACAGGAATAGCGAGAACCAATGAGAGGCTAGCTGGAGGTGTCTGGACGGGCAAATTTAACTCTCATTTCCCACCAGGAAGAGGAAATAACCAAAGGCTCAGCATGCCGGGCCGGAACCAGATTAGGGCCTGAAGCCATCCTGCGGTGTTACGGCCAGGTCACAAGAAAGCGAGTTGAAGAAAGGAGCTCAGGGGCACTGTAATTCACAAACCTGCAGAGTTATAAATGACAGCTATCGTCCAAAAATAGACTGAAGTAAGGCTGCCAAGAGGACTTGAAAGCGGGGCAGAATTGCAGGAAACCGATTTCAGGAGGTAGACTGGAATTGCATTGAAAGCATAGGAAAAGAGGCAGAACGTCCACAATGATGCACTTGGCCAAAAAGGGCGTATGCGTTTTTTCCTGAATATATTCAGGAAAAAACGCATACGCACTTTTTGGCCAACCAAGCAAGCTTGCAAAGGAAATCTGCACTACAATGAAGTCTCACTTCCCCCCGGTCAAAAGGGCCATCTGAAAAAACTGTAAAATCCAGAAAGGCAGGACAGGCCATGGAGAACTGGGAGCCTTGTTATGCTGATGGGCGGGATGTAAATTGCCAACAACCACTCGGGAGAAGTGTATGGTGTTTCCTGAAACATCTAAAAAACAAAGCAACAGAGCCTAGGGCACTTCCACTTATGGTCCTATAGCTTACGGAAATTAAAATCAAAAAGACACAGCCACCCCAAAGTTTGGAACGGCTCTGTTTACAAGAACCTCGTTTACAGTACAAGTTCAACATCGCAGAAAGTGAAAAATGGATAAAGAACTTGTGGTACTTACGTACAATGCAGTATCACTCAGCAATGAAATCTATGTCATCAGGCCCGTAGCAGCATAATGAGTGGATTCAGGTACGATGATTCTAACTGAAATAAGTCACACAGAAAAAGAAACATCATAAGATATCACTAATACACGGAATGTAAACTTGGCTACACAGGAACTGCATTCCAAAACAGAACAGGGTCTCAAATTTAGAAAACCAACTTATGCTTGCTTAAGGGGAAAGGTGAGTTGGGGTGCTGCATAAAACCAGAGATTGAAATGAGCACAGATAAAGTTCCTTAAGCCAAATATGGAATAGACAAGAGCTACTCCTTGCTCAACGAAATGGACTCAACACCCCATATTAAACGCCTAAGAATGTACCTGACTAGTAAGTATCTTAAAACCTATGGATTGCTATGTCTCCAAAAGAGAATCAAGCGTGTGTACAGGGGCATAAACGCAGCAGTGATAGGATTGGAGAGGTTCGGTGAGCAAATGAAGACCCTTTGAAATCATATTGCATGGTACCCATTCCACGGGTCTCAACTCTCCAGGTTTAAGGTATTCTTCCTTCAGCTAAAACATGCATGTGGAACCCAGAGTATGATCAACCATGTGAACGGTAGACGTGTTCAAATATGTCTCAGTTTTCCTCCCCTGGTACTCGGGTGCAACATTCCAGACGCTTTACTAACACTCTCCCCACTTGGAGAGTCAGTCCCTTTAACCTCCTGTTTGGCCCAGTTTGCAATTTCTGCGGAAGATGAACAGGAATAGCGAGAACCAATGAGAGACTAGCTGGAGGTGTCTGAACGGGCAAATTTAACTCTCATTTCCCACCAGGAAGAGGAATTAACCAAAGGCTCAGCATGCCGGGCCGGAACCAGATTAGGGCCTGAAGCCATCCTGCGGTGTTACGGCCAGGTCACAAGAAAGCGAGTTGAAGAAAGGAGCTCAGGGGCACTGTAATTCACAAACCTGCAGAGTTATAAATGACAGCTATCGTCCAAAAATAGACTGAAGTAAGGCTGCCAAGAGGACTTGAAAGCGGGGCAGAATTGCAGGAAACCGATTTCAGGAGGTAGACTGGAATTGCATTGAAAGCATAGGAAAAGAGGCAGAACGTCCACAATGATGCACTTGGCCAAAAAGGGCGTATGCGTTTTTTCCTGAATATATTCAGGAAAAAACGCATACGCACTTTTTGGCCAACCAAGCAAGCTTGCAAAGGAAATCTGCACTACAATGAAGTCTCACTTCCCCCCGGTCAAAAGGGCCATCTGAAAAAAGTGTAAAATCCAGAAAGGCAGGACAGGCCATGGAGAACTGGGAGCCTTGTTATGCTGATGGGCGGGATGTAAATTGCCAACAGACACTCGGGAGATGTGTATGGTGTTTCCTGAAACATCTAAAAAACAAAGCAACAGAGCCTAGGGCACTGCCACTTATGGTCCTATAGCTTAGGGAAATTAAAATCAAAAAGACACAGCCACACCAAAGTTTGGAACGGCTCTGTTTACAAGAACCTCGTTTACAGTACAAGTTCAACATCGCAGAAAGTGAAAAATGGATAAAGAAGTTGTGGTATTCACTTACAAAGCAATATCACTCAGCAATGGAATCTATGTCATCAGGCCCTTAGCATCACAATGAGTGGATTCAGGTATGATGATTCTAACTGAAATAAGTCACACAGAAAAAGAAACATCATAAGATATCAGTAATACACGGAATGTAAACTTGGCTACACAGGAACTGAATTACAGAACAGAACAGGGTCTCAAATTTAGAAAAACAACTTATGCTTGCTTAAGGGGAAAGGTGAGTTGGGGTGCTGCATAAAACCAGAGATTGAAATGAGCACAGATAAAGTTCCTTAAGTCAAATATGGAATAGACAAGAGCTACTCCTTGCTCAACGAAATGGACTCAACACCGCATATTAAACGCCTAAGAATGTACCTGACTAGTAAGTATCGTAAAACCTATGGATTGCTATGTCTCCAAAAGAGAATCAAGCATGTGTACAGGGGCATAAACGCAGCAGTGATAGGATTGGAGAGGTTCGGTGAGCAAATGAAGACCCTTTGAAGTCATATTGCATGGTACCCATTACACGGGTCTCAACTCTCCAGGTTTAAGGTATTCTTCCTTCAGCTAAAACATGCATGTGGAACCCAAGTATGATCAACCATGTGATCGGGAGACGTGTTCAAATATGTCTCAGTTTTCCTCCCCTGGTACTCTAGTGCAACATTCCAGACGCTTTACTAACACTCTCCCCACTTGGAGAGTCAGTCCCTTTAACCTCCTGTTTGGCCCAGTTTGCAATTTCTGCGGAAGATGAACAGGAATAGTGAGAACCAATGAGAGGCTAGCTGGAGGTGTCTGGACGGGCAAATTTAACTCTCATTTCCCACCAGGAAGAGGAATTAACCAAAGGCTCAGCATGCCGGGCCGGAACCAGATTAGGGCCTGAAGCCATCCTGCGGTGTTGCGGCCAGGTCACAAGAAAGCGAGTTGAAGAAAGGAGCTCAGGGGCACTGTAATTCACAAACCTGCAGAGTTATAAATGACAGCTATCGTCCAAAAATAGACTGAAGTAAGGCTGCCAAGAGGACTTGAAAGCGGGGCAGAATTGCAGGAAACCGATTTCAGGAGGTAGACTGGAATTGCATTGAAAGCATAGGAAAAGAGGCAGAACGTCCACAATGATGCACTTGGCCAAAAAGGGCGTATGCGTTTTTTCCTGAATATATTCAGGAAAAAACGCATACGCCCTTTTTGGCCAACCAAGCAAGCTTGCAAAGGAAATCTGCACTACAATGAAGTCTCACTTCCCCCCGGTCAAAAGGGCCATCTGAAAAAAGTGTAAAATCCAGAAAGGCAGGACAGGCCATGGAGAACTGGGAGCCTTGTTATGCTGATGGGCGGGATGTAAATTGCCAACAACCACTCGGGAGAAGTGTATGGTGTTTCCTGAAACATCTAAAAAACAAAGCAACAGAACCTAGGGCACTTCCAATTATGGTCCTATAGCTTAGGGAAATTAAAATCAAACAGACACAGCCACCCCAAAGTTTGGAATGGCTCTGTTTACAAGAACCTCGTTTACAGTACAAGTTCAACATCGCAGAAAGTGAAAAATGGATAAAGAAGTTGTGGTATTTACTTACAAAGCAATATCACTCAGCAATGAAATCTGTGTCATCAGGCCCTTAGCAGCACAATGAGTGGATTCAGGTATGATGATTCTAACTGAAGTAAGTCACACAGAAAAAGAAATATCATAAGATATCAGTAATACACGGAATGTAAACTTGGCTACACAGGAACTGAATTACAGAACAGAACAGGGTCTCAAATTTAGAAAAACAACTTATGCTTGCTTAAGGGTAAAGGTGAGTTGGGGTGCTGCATAAAACCAGAGATTGAAATGAGCACAGATAAAGTTCCTTAAGTCAAATATGGAATAGACAAGAGCTACTCCTTGCTCAACGAAATGGACTCAACACCGCATATTAAACGCCTAAGAATGTACCTGACTAGTAAGTATCTTAAAACCTATGGATTGCTATGTCTCCGAAAGAGAATCAAGCATGTGTACAGGGGCATAAACGCAGCAGTGATAGGATTGGAGAGGTTCGGTGAGCAAATGAAGACCCTTTGAAGTCATATTGCATGGTACCCATTCCACGGGTTTCAACTACCCAGGTTTAAGGTATTCTTCCTTCAGCTAAAACATGCATGTGGAACCCAAGTATGATCAACCATGTGAACGGGAGACGTGTTCAAATATGTCTCAGTTTTCCTCCCCTTGTACTCGGGTGCAACATTCCAGACGCTTTACTAACACTCTCCCCACTTGGAGAGTCAGCGCCTTTAACCTCCTGTTTGGCCCAGTTTGCAATTTCTGTGGAAGATGAACAGGAATAGCGAGAACCAATGAGAGGCTAGCTGGAGGTGTCTGGACGGGCAAATTTAACTCTCATTTCCCACCAGGAAGAGGAAATAACCAAAGGCTCAGCATGCCGGGCCGGAACCAGATTAGGGCCTGAAGCCATCCTGCGGTGTTACGGCCAGGTCACAAGAAAGCGAGTTGAAGAAAGGAGCTCAGGGGCACTGTAATTCACAAACCTGCAGAGTTATAAATGACAGCTATCGTCCAAAAATAGACTGAAGTAAGGCTGCCAAGAGGACTTGAAAGCGGGGCAGAATTGCAGGAAACCGATTTCAGGAGGTAGACTGGAATTGCATTGAAAGCATAGGAAAAGAGGCAGAACGTCCACAATGATGCACTTGGCCAAAAAGGGCGTATGCGTTTTTTCCTGAATATATTCAGGAAAAAACGCATACGCCCTTTTTGGCCAACCAAGCAAGCTTGCAAAGGAAATCTGCACTACAATGAAGTCTCACTTCCCCCCGGTCAAAAGGGCCATCTGAAAAAACTGTAAAATCCAGAAAGGCAGGACAGGCCATGGAGAACTGGGAGCCTTGTTATGCTGATGGGCGGGATGTAAATTGCCAACAACCACTCGGGAGAAGTGTATGGTGTTTCCTGAAACATCTAAAAAACAAAGCAACAGAGCCTAGGGCACTTCCACTTATGGTCCTATAGCTTACGGAAATTAAAATCAAAAAGACACAGCCACCCCAAAGTTTGGAACGGCTCTGTTTACAAGAACCTCGTTTACAGTACAAGTTCAACATCGCAGAAAGTGAAAAATGGATAAAGAACTTGTGGTACTTACGTACAATGCAGTATCACTCAGCAATGAAATCTATGTCATCAGGCCCGTAGCAGCATAATGAGTGGATTCAGGTACGATGATTCTAACTGAAATAAGTCACACAGAAAAAGAAACATCATAAGATATCACTAATACACGGAATGTAAACTTGGCTACACAGGAACTGCATTCCAAAACAGAACAGGGTCTCAAATTTAGAAAACCAACTTATGCTTGCTTAAGGGGAAAGGTGAGTTGGGGTGCTGCATAAAACCAGAGATTGAAATGAGCACAGATAAAGTTCCTTAAGCCAAATATGGAATAGACAAGAGCTACTCCTTGCTCAACGAAATGGACTCAACACCCCATATTAAACGCCTAAGAATGTACCTGACTAGTAAGTATCTTAAAACCTATGGATTGCTATGTCTCCAAAAGAGAATCAAGCGTGTGTACAGGGGCATAAACGCAGCAGTGATAGGATTGGAGAGGTTCGGTGAGCAAATGAAGACCCTTTGAAATCATATTGCATGGTACCCATTCCACGGGTCTCAACTCTCCAGGTTTAAGGTATTCTTCCTTCAGCTAAAACATGCATGTGGAACCCAGAGTATGATCAACCATGTGAACGGTAGACGTGTTCAAATATGTCTCAGTTTTCCTCCCCTGGTACTCGGGTGCAACATTCCAGACGCTTTACTAACACTCTCCCCACTTGGAGAGTCAGTCCCTTTAACCTCCTGTTTGGCCCAGTTTGCAATTTCTGCGGAAGATGAACAGGAATAGCGAGAACCAATGAGAGACTAGCTGGAGGTGTCTGAACGGGCAAATTTAACTCTCATTTCCCACCAGGAAGAGGAATTAACCAAAGGCTCAGCATGCCGGGCCGGAACCAGATTAGGGCCTGAAGCCATCCTGCGGTGTTACGGCCAGGTCACAAGAAAGCGAGTTGAAGAAAGGAGCTCAGGGGCACTGTAATTCACAAACCTGCAGAGTTATAAATGACAGCTATCGTCCAAAAATAGACTGAAGTAAGGCTGCCAAGAGGACTTGAAAGCGGGGCAGAATTGCAGGAAACCGATTTCAGGAGGTAGACTGGAATTGCATTGAAAGCATAGGAAAAGAGGCAGAACGTCCACAATGATGCACTTGGCCAAAAAGGGCGTATGCGTTTTTTCCTGAATATATTCAGGAAAAAAGGCATACGCACTTTTTGGCCAACCAAGCAAGCTTGCAAAGGAAATCTGCACTACAATGAAGTCTCACTTCCCCCCGGTCAAAAGGGCCATCTGAAAAAAGTGTAAAATCCAGAAAGGCAGGACAGGCCATGGAGAACTGGGAGCCTTGTTATGCTGATGGGCGGGATGTAAATTGCCAACAGACACTCGGGAGATGTGTATGGTGTTTCCTGAAACATCTAAAAAACAAAGCAACAGAGCCTAGGGCACTGCCACTTATGGTCCTATAGCTTAGGGAAATTAAAATCAAAAAGACACAGCCACACCAAAGTTTGGAACGGCTCTGTTTACAAGAACCTCGTTTACAGTACAAGTTCAACATCGCAGAAAGTGAAAAATGGATAAAGAAGTTGTGGTATTTACTTACAAAGCAATATCACTCAGCAATGAAATCTATGTCATCAGGCCCGTAGCAGCATAATGAGTGGATTCAGGTACGATGATTCTAACTGAAATAAGTCACACAGAAAAAGAAACATCATAAGATATCACTAATACACGGAATGTAAACTTGGCTACACAGGAACTGCATTCCAAAACAGAACAGGGTCTCAAATTTAGAAAACCAACTTATGCTTGCTTAAGGGGAAAGGTGAGTTGGGGTGCTGCATAAAACCAGAGATTGAAATGAGCACAGATAAAGTTCCTTAAGCCAAATATGGAATAGACAAGAGCTACTCCTTGCTCAACGAAATGGACTCAACACCCCATATTAAACGCCTAAGAATGTACCTGACTAGTAAGTATCTTAAAACCTATGGATTGCTATGTCTCCAAAAGAGAATCAAGCGTGTGTACAGGGGCATAAACGCAGCAGTGATAGGATTGGAGAGGTTCGGTGAGCAAATGAAGACCCTTTGAAATCATATTGCATGGTACCCATTCCACGGGTCTCAACTCTCCAGGTTTAAGGTATTCTTCCTTCAGCTAAAACATGCATGTGGAACCCAGAGTATGATCAACCATGTGAACGGTAGACGTGTTCAAATATGTCTCAGTTTTCCTCCCCTGGTACTCGGGTGCAACATTCCAGACGCTTTACTAACACTCTCCCCACTTGGAGAGTCAGTCCCTTTAACCTCCTGTTTGGCCCAGTTTGCAATTTCTGCGGAAGATGAACAGGAATAGCGAGAACCAATGAGAGACTAGCTGGAGGTGTCTGAACGGGCAAATTTAACTCTCATTTCCCACCAGGAAGAGGAATTAACCAAAGGCTCAGCATGCCGGGCCGGAACCAGATTAGGGCCTGAAGCCATCCTGCGGTGTTACGGCCAGGTCACAAGAAAGCGAGTTGAAGAAAGGAGCTCAGGGGCACTGTAATTCACAAACCTGCAGACTTATAAATGACAGCTATCGTCCAAAAATAGACTGAAGTAAGGCTGCCAAGAGGACTTGAAAGCGGGGCAGAATTGCAGGAAACCGATTTCAGGAGGTAGACTGGAATTGCATTGAAAGCATAGGAAAAGAGGCAGAACGTCCACAATGATGCACTTGGCCAAAAAGGGCGTATGCGTTTTTTCCTGAATATATTCAGGAAAAAACGCATACGCCCTTTTTGGCCAACCAAGCAAGCTTGCAAAGGAAATCTGCACTACAATGAAGTCTCACTTCCCCCCGGTCAAAAGGGCCATCTGAAAAAACTGTAAAATCCAGAAAGGCAGGACAGGCCATGGAGAACTGGGAGCCTTGTTATGCTGATGGGCGGGATGTAAATTGCCAACAACCACTCGGGAGAAGTGTATGGTGTTTCCTGAAACATCTAAAAAACAAAGCAACAGAGCCTAGGGCACTTCCACTTATGGTCCTATAGCTTACGGAAATTAAAATCAAAAAGACACAGCCACCCCAAAGTTTGGAACGGCTCTGTTTACAAGAACCTCGTTTACAGTACAAGTTCAACATCGCAGAAAGTGAAAAATGGATAAAGAACTTGTGGTACTTACGTACAATGCAGTATCACTCAGCAATGAAATCTATGTCATCAGGCCCGTAGCAGCATAATGAGTGGATTCAGGTACGATGATTCTAACTGAAATAAGTCACACAGAAAAAGAAACATCATAAGATATCACTAATACACGGAATGTAAACTTGGCTACACAGGAACTGCATTCCAAAACAGAACAGGGTCTCAAATTTAGAAAACCAACTTATGCTTGCTTAAGGGGAAAGGTGAGTTGGGGTGCTGCATAAAACCAGAGATTGAAATGAGCACAGATAAAGTTCCTTAAGCCAAATATGGAATAGACAAGAGCTACTCCTTGCTCAACGAAATGGACTCAACACCCCATATTAAACGCCTAAGAATGTACCTGACTAGTAAGTATCTTAAAACCTATGGATTGCTATGTCTCCAAAAGAGAATCAAGCGTGTGTACAGGGGCATAAACGCAGCAGTGATAGGATTGGAGAGGTTCGGTGAGCAAATGAAGACCCTTTGAAATCATATTGCATGGTACCCATTCCACGGGTCTCAACTCTCCAGGTTTAAGGTATTCTTCCTTCAGCTAAAACATGCATGTGGAACCCAGAGTATGATCAACCATGTGAACGGTAGACGTGTTCAAATATGTCTCAGTTTTCCTCCCCTGGTACTCGGGTGCAACATTCCAGACGCTTTACTAACACTCTCCCCACTTGGAGAGTCAGTCCCTTTAACCTCCTGTTTGGCCCAGTTTGCAATTTCTGCGGAAGATGAACAGGAATAGCGAGAACCAATGAGAGACTAGCTGGAGGTGTCTGAACGGGCAAATTTAACTCTCATTTCCCACCAGGAAGAGGAATTAACCAAAGGCTCAGCATGCCGGGCCGGAACCAGATTAGGGCCTGAAGCCATCCTGCGGTGTTACGGCCAGGTCACAAGAAAGCGAGTTGAAGAAAGGAGCTCAGGGGCACTGTAATTCACAAACCTGCAGAGTTATAAATGACAGCTATCGTCCAAAAATAGACTGAAGTAAGGCTGCCAAGAGGACTTGAAAGCGGGGCAGAATTGCAGGAAACCGATTTCAGGAGGTAGACTGGAATTGCATTGAAAGCATAGGAAAAGAGGCAGAACGTCCACAATGATGCACTTGGCCAAAAAGGGCGTATGCGTTTTTTCCTGAATATATTCAGGAAAAAACGCATACGCACTTTTTGGCCAACCAAGCAAGCTTGCAAAGGAAATCTGCACTACAATGAAGTCTCACTTCCCCCCGGTCAAAAGGGCCATCTGAAAAAAGTGTAAAATCCAGAAAGGCAGGACAGGCCATGGAGAACTGGGAGCCTTGTTATGCTGATGGGCGGGATGTAAATTGCCAACAGACACTCGGGAGATGTGTATGGTGTTTCCTGAAACATCTAAAAAACAAAGCAACAGAGCCTAGGGCACTGCCACTTATGGTCCTATAGCTTAGGGAAATTAAAATCAAAAAGACACAGCCACACCAAAGTTTGGAACGGCTCTGTTTACAAGAACCTCGTTTACAGTACAAGTTCAACATCGCAGAAAGTGAAAAATGGATAAAGAAGTTGTGGTATTCACTTACAAAGCAATATCACTCAGCAATGGAATCTATGTCATCAGGCCCTTAGCATCACAATGAGTGGATTCAGGTATGATGATTCTAACTGAAATAAGTCACACAGAAAAAGAAACATCATAAGATATCAGTAATACACGGAATGTAAACTTGGCTACACAGGAACTGAATTACAGAACAGAACAGGGTCTCAAATTTAGAAAAACAACTTATGCTTGCTTAAGGGGAAAGGTGAGTTGGGGTGCTGCATAAAACCAGAGATTGAAATGAGCACAGATAAAGTTCCTTAAGTCAAATATGGAATAGACAAGAGCTACTCCTTGCTCAACGAAATGGACTCAACACCGCATATTAAACGCCTAAGAATGTACCTGACTAGTAAGTATCGTAAAACCTATGGATTGCTATGTCTCCAAAAGAGAATCAAGCATGTGTACAGGGGCATAAACGCAGCAGTGATAGGATTGGAGAGGTTCGGTGAGCAAATGAAGACCCTTTGAAGTCATATTGCATGGTACCCATTACACGGGTCTCAACTCTCCAGGTTTAAGGTATTCTTCCTTCAGCTAAAACATGCATGTGGAACCCAAGTATGATCAACCATGTGATCGGGAGACGTGTTCAAATATGTCTCAGTTTTCCTCCCCTGGTACTCTGGTGCAACATTCCAGACGCTTTACTAACACTCTCCCCACTTGGAGAGTCAGTCCCTTTAACCTCCTGTTTGGCCCAGTTTGCAATTTCTGCGGAAGATGAACAGGAATAGTGAGAACCAATGAGAGGCTAGCTGGAGGTGTCTGGACGGGCAAATTTAACTCTCATTTCCCACCAGGAAGAGGAATTAACCAAAGGCTCAGCATGCCGGGCCGGAACCAGATTAGGGCCTGAAGCCATCCTGCGGTGTTGCGGCCAGGTCACAAGAAAGCGAGTTGAAGAAAGGAGCTCAGGGGCACTGTAATTCACAAACCTGCAGAGTTATAAATGACAGCTATCGTCCAAAAATAGACTGAAGTAAGGCTGCCAAGAGGACTTGAAAGCGGGGCAGAATTGCAGGAAACCGATTTCAGGAGGTAGACTGGAATTGCATTGAAAGCATAGGAAAAGAGGCAGAACGTCCACAATGATGCACTTGGCCAAAAAGGGCGTATGCGTTTTTTCCTGAATATATTCAGGAAAAAACGCATACGCCCTTTTTGGCCAACCAAGCAAGCTTGCAAAGGAAATCTGCACTACAATGAAGTCTCACTTCCCCCCGGTCAAAAGGGCCATCTGAAAAAAGTGTAAAATCCAGAAAGGCAGGACAGGCCATGGAGAACTGGGAGCCTTGTTATGCTGATGGGCGGGATGTAAATTGCCAACAACCACTCGGGAGAAGTGTATGGTGTTTCCTGAAACATCTAAAAAACAAAGCAACAGAACCTAGGGCACTTCCAATTATGGTCCTATAGCTTAGGGAAATTAAAATCAAACAGACACAGCCACCCCAAAGTTTGGAATGGCTCTGTTTACAAGAACCTCGTTTACAGTACAAGTTCAACATCGCAGAAAGTGAAAAATGGATAAAGAAGTTGTGGTATTTACTTACAAAGCAATATCACTCAGCAATGAAATCTGTGTCATCAGGCCCTTAGCAGCACAATGAGTGGATTCAGGTATGATGATTCTAACTGAAGTAAGTCACACAGAAAAAGAAATATCATAAGATATCAGTAATACACGGAATGTAAACTTGGCTACACAGGAACTGAATTACAGAACAGAACAGGGTCTCAAATTTAGAAAAACAACTTATGCTTGCTTAAGGGTAAAGGTGAGTTGGGGTGCTGCATAAAACCAGAGATTGAAATGAGCACAGATAAAGTTCCTTAAGTCAAATATGGAATAGACAAGAGCTACTCCTTGCTCAACGAAATGGACTCAACACCGCATATTAAACGCCTAAGAATGTACCTGACTAGTAAGTATCTTAAAACCTATGGATTGCTATGTCTCCGAAAGAGAATCAAGCATGTGTACAGGGGCATAAACGCAGCAGTGATAGGATTGGAGAGGTTCGGTGAGCAAATGAAGACCCTTTGAAATCATATTGCATGGTACCCATTCCACGGGTCTCAACTCTCCAGGTTTAAGGTATTCTTCCTTCAGCTAAAACATGCATGTGGAACCCAGAGTATGATCAACCATGTGAACGGTAGACGTGTTCAAATATGTCTCAGTTTTCCTCCCCTGGTACTCGGGTGCAACATTCCAGACGCTTTACTAACACTCTCCCCACTTGGAGAGTCAGTCCCTTTAACCTCCTGTTTGGCCCAGTTTGCAATTTCTGCGGAAGATGAACAGGAATAGCGAGAACCAATGAGAGACTAGCTGGAGGTGTCTGGACGGGCAAATTTAACTCTCATTTCCCACCAGGAAGAGGAATTAACCAAAGGCTCAGCATGCCGGGCCGGAACCAGATTAGGGCCTGAAGCCATCCTGCGGTGTTACGGCCAGGTCACAAGAAAGCGAGTTGAAGAAAGGAGCTCAGGGGCACTGTAATTCACAAACCTGCAGAGTTATAAATGACAGCTATCGTCCAAAAATAGACTGAAGTAAGGCTGCCAAGAGGACTTGAAAGCGGGGCAGAATTGCAGGAAACCGATTTCAGGAGGTAGACTGGAATTGCATTGAAAGCATAGGAAAAGAGGCAGAACGTCCACAATGATGCACTTGGCCAAAAAGGGCGTATGCGTTTTTTCCTGAATATATTCAGGAAAAAACGCATACGCCCTTTTTGGCCAACCAAGCAAGCTTGCAAAGGAAATCTGCACTACAATGAAGTCTCACTTCCCCCCGGTCAAAAGGGCCATCTGAAAAAACTGTAAAATCCAGAAAGGCAGGACAGGCCATGGAGAACTGGGAGCCTTGTTATGCTGATGGGCGGGATGTAAATTGCCAACAACCACTCGGGAGAAGTGTATGGTGTTTCCTGAAACATCTAAAAAACAAAGCAACAGAGCCTAGGGCACTTCCACTTATGGTCCTATAGCTTACGGAAATTAAAATCAAAAAGACACAGCCACCCCAAAGTTTGGAACGGCTCTGTTTACAAGAACCTCGTTTACAGTACAAGTTCAACATCGCAGAAAGTGAAAAATGGATAAAGAACTTGTGGTACTTACGTACAATGCAGTATCACTCAGCAATGAAATCTATGTCATCAGGCCCGTAGCAGCATAATGAGTGGATTCAGGTACGATGATTCTAACTGAAATAAGTCACACAGAAAAAGAAACATCATAAGATATCACTAATACACGGAATGTAAACTTGGCTACACAGGAACTGCATTCCAAAACAGAACAGGGTCTCAAATTTAGAAAACCAACTTATGCTTGCTTAAGGGGAAAGGTGAGTTGGGGTGCTGCATAAAACCAGAGATTGAAATGAGCACAGATAAAGTTCCTTAAGCCAAATATGGAATAGACAAGAGCTACTCCTTGCTCAACGAAATGGACTCAACACCCCATATTAAACGCCTAAGAATGTACCTGACTAGTAAGTATCTTAAAACCTATGGATTGCTATGTCTCCAAAAGAGAATCAAGCGTGTGTACAGGGGCATAAACGCAGCAGTGATAGGATTGGAGAGGTTCGGTGAGCAAATGAAGACCCTTTGAAATCATATTGCATGGTACCCATTCCACGGGTCTCAACTCTCCAGGTTTAAGGTATTCTTCCTTCAGCTAAAACATGCATGTGGAACCCAGAGTATGATCAACCATGTGAACGGGAGACGTGTTCAAATATGTCTCAGTTTTCCTCCCCTGGTACTCGGGTGCAACATTCCAGACGCTTTACTAACACTCTCCCCACTTGGAGAGTCAGTCCCTTTAACCTCCTGTTTGGCCCAGTTTGCAATTTCTGCGGAAGATGAACAGGAATAGCGAGAACCAATGAGAGACTAGCTGGAGGTGTCTGAACGGGCAAATTTAACTCTCATTTCCCACCAGGAAGAGGAATTAACCAAAGGCTCAGCATGCCGGGCCGGAACCAGATTAGGGCCTGAAGCCATCCTGCGGTGTTACGGCCAGGTCACAAGAAAGCGAGTTGAAGAAAGGAGCTCAGGGGCACTGTAATTCACAAACCTGCAGAGTTATAAATGACAGCTATCGTCCAAAAATAGACTGAAGTAAGGCTGCCAAGAGGACTTGAAAGCGGGGCAGAATTGCAGGAAACCGATTTCAGGAGGTAGACTGGAATTGCATTGAAAGCATAGGAAAAGAGGCAGAACGTCCACAATGATGCACTTGGCCAAAAAGGGCGTATGCGTTTTTTCCTGAATATATTCAGGAAAAAACGCATACGCCCTTTTTGGCCAACCAAGCAAGCTTGCAAAGGAAATCTGCACTACAATGAAGTCTCACTTCCCCCCGGTCAAAAGGGCCATCTGAAAAAAGTGTAAAATCCAGAAAGGCAGGACAGGCCATGGAGAACTGGGAGCCTTGTTATGCTGATGGGCGGGATGTAAATTGCCAACAGACACTCGGGAGATGTGTATGGTGTTTCCTGAAACATCTAAAAAACAAAGCAACAGAGCCTAGGGCACTGCCACTTATGGTCCTATAGCTTAGGGAAATTAAAATCAAAAAGACACAGCCACACCAAAGTTTGGAACGGCTCTGTTTACAAGAACCTCGTTTACAGTACAAGTTCAACATCGCAGAAAGTGAAAAATGGATAAAGAAGTTGTGGTATTCACTTACAAAGCAATATCACTCAGCAATGGAATCTATGTCATCAGGCCCTTAGCATCACAATGAGTGGATTCAGGTATGATGATTCTAACTGAAATAAGTCACACAGAAAAAGAAACATCATAAGATATCAGTAATACACGGAATGTAAACTTGGCTACACAGGAACTGAATTACAGAACAGAACAGGGTCTCAAATTTAGAAAAACAACTTATGCTTGCTTAAGGGGAAAGGTGAGTTGGGGTGCTGCATAAAACCAGAGATTGAAATGAGCACAGATAAAGTTCCTTAAGTCAAATATGGAATAGACAAGAGCTACTCCTTGCTCAACGAAATGGACTCAACACCGCATATTAAACGCCTAAGAATGTACCTGACTAGTAAGTATCGTAAAACCTATGGATTGCTATGTCTCCAAAAGAGAATCAAGCATGTGTACAGGGGCATAAACGCAGCAGTGATAGGATTGGAGAGGTTCGGTGAGCAAATGAAGACCCTTTGAAGTCATATTGCATGGTACCCATTACACGGGTCTCAACTCTCCAGGTTTAAGGTATTCTTCCTTCAGCTAAAACATGCATGTGGAACCCAAGTATGATCAACCATGTGATCGGGAGACGTGTTCAAATATGTCTCAGTTTTCCTCCCCTGGTACTCTGGTGCAACATTCCAGACGCTTTACTAACACTCTCCCCACTTGGAGAGTCAGTCCCTTTAACCTCCTGTTTGGCCCAGTTTGCAATTTCTGCGGAAGATGAACAGGAATAGTGAGAACCAATGAGAGGCTAGCTGGAGGTGTCTGGACGGGCAAATTTAACTCTCATTTCCCACCAGGAAGAGGAATTAACCAAAGGCTCAGCATGCCGGGCCGGAACCAGATTAGGGCCTGAAGCCATCCTGCGGTGTTGCGGCCAGGTCACAAGAAAGCGAGTTGAAGAAAGGAGCTCAGGGGCACTGTAATTCACAAACCTGCAGAGTTATAAATGACAGCTATCGTCCAAAAATAGACTGAAGTAAGGCTGCCAAGAGGACTTGAAAGCGGGGCAGAATTGCAGGAAACCGATTTCAGGAGGTAGACTGGAATTGCATTGAAAGCATAGGAAAAGAGGCAGAACGTCCACAATGATGCACTTGGCCAAAAAGGGCGTATGCGTTTTTTCCTGAATATATTCAGGAAAAAACGCATACGCCCTTTTTGGCCAACCAAGCAAGCTTGCAAAGGAAATCTGCACTACAATGAAGTCTCACTTCCCCCCGGTCAAAAGGGCCATCTGAAAAAAGTGTAAAATCCAGAAAGGCAGGACAGGCCATGGAGAACTGGGAGCCTTGTTATGCTGATGGGCGGGATGTAAATTGCCAACAACCACTCGGGAGAAGTGTATGGTGTTTCCTGAAACATCTAAAAAACAAAGCAACAGAACCTAGGGCACTTCCAATTATGGTCCTATAGCTTAGGGAAATTAAAATCAAACAGACACAGCCACCCCAAAGTTTGGAATGGCTCTGTTTACAAGAACCTCGTTTACAGTACAAGTTCAACATCGCAGAAAGTGAAAAATGGATAAAGAAGTTGTGGTATTTACTTACAAAGCAATATCACTCAGCAATGAAATCTGTGTCATCAGGCCCTTAGCAGCACAATGAGTGGATTCAGGTATGATGATTCTAACTGAAGTAAGTCACACAGAAAAAGAAATATCATAAGATATCAGTAATACACGGAATGTAAACTTGGCTACACAGGAACTGAATTACAGAACAGAACAGGGTCTCAAATTTAGAAAAACAACTTATGCTTGCTTAAGGGTAAAGGTGAGTTGGGGTGCTGCATAAAACCAGAGATTGAAATGAGCACAGATAAAGTTCCTTAAGTCAAATATGGAATAGACAAGAGCTACTCCTTGCTCAACGAAATGGACTCAACACCGCATATTAAACGCCTAAGAATGTACCTGACTAGTAAGTATCTTAAAACCTATGGATTGCTATGTCTCCGAAAGAGAATCAAGCATGTGTACAGGGGCATAAACGCAGCAGTGATAGGATTGGAGAGGTTCGGTGAGCAAATGAAGACCCTTTGAAGTCATATTGCATGGTACCCATTACACGGGTCTTAACTCTCCAGGTTTAAGGTATTCTTCCTTCAGCTAAAACATGCATGTGGAACCCAAGTATGATCAACCATGTGAACGGGAGACGTGTTCAAATATGTCTCAGTTTTCCTCCCCTTGTACTCGGGTGCAACATTCCAGACGCTTTACTAACACTCTCCCCACTTGGAGAGTCAGCGCCTTTAACCTCTTGTTTGGCCCAGTTTGCAATTTCTGTGGAAGATGAACAGGAATAGCGAGAACCAATGAGAGGCTAGCTGGAGGTGTCTGGACGGGCAAATTTAACTCTCATTTCCCACCAGGAAGAGGAAATAACCAAAGGCTCAGCATGCCGGGCCGGAACCAGATTAGGGCCTGAAGCCATCCTGCGGTGTTACGGCCAGGTCACAAGAAAGCGAGTTGAAGAAAGGAGCTCAGGGGCACTGTAATTCACAAACCTGCAGAGTTATAAATGACAGCTATCGTCCAAAAATAGACTGAAGTAAGGCTGCCAAGAGGACTTGAAAGCGGGGCAGAATTGCAGGAAACCGATTTCAGGAGGTAGACTGGAATTGCATTGAAAGCATAGGAAAAGAGGCAGAACGTCCACAATGATGCACTTGGCCAAAAAGGGCGTATGCGTTTTTTCCTGAATATATTCAGGAAAAAACGCATACGCCCTTTTTGGCCAACCAAGCAAGCTTGCAAAGGAAATCTGCACTACAATGAAGTCTCACTTCCCCCCGGTCAAAAGGGCCATCTGAAAAAACTGTAAAATCCAGAAAGGCAGGACAGGCCATGGAGAACTGGGAGCCTTGTTATGCTGATGGGCGGGATGTAAATTGCCAACAACCACTCGGGAGAAGTGTATGGTGTTTCCTGAAACATCTAAAAAACAAAGCAACAGAGCCTAGGGCACTTCCACTTATGGTCCTATAGCTTACGGAAATTAAAATCAAAAAGACACAGCCACCCCAAAGTTTGGAACGGCTCTGTTTACAAGAACCTCGTTTACAGTACAAGTTCAACATCGCAGAAAGTGAAAAATGGATAAAGAACTTGTGGTACTTACGTACAATGCAGTATCACTCAGCAATGAAATCTATGTCATCAGGCCCGTAGCAGCATAATGAGTGGATTCAGGTACGATGATTCTAACTGAAATAAGTCACACAGAAAAAGAAACATCATAAGATATCACTAATACACGGAATGTAAACTTGGCTACACAGGAACTGCATTCCAAAACAGAACAGGGTCTCAAATTTAGAAAACCAACTTATGCTTGCTTAAGGGGAAAGGTGAGTTGGGGTGCTGCATAAAACCAGAGATTGAAATGAGCACAGATAAAGTTCCTTAAGCCAAATATGGAATAGACAAGAGCTACTCCTTGCTCAACGAAATGGACTCAACACCCCATATTAAACGCCTAAGAATGTACCTGACTAGTAAGTATCTTAAAACCTATGGATTGCTATGTCTCCAAAAGAGAATCAAGCGTGTGTACAGGGGCATAAACGCAGCAGTGATAGGATTGGAGAGGTTCGGTGAGCAAATGAAGACCCTTTGAAATCATATTGCATGGTACCCATTCCACGGGTCTCAACTCTCCAGGTTTAAGGTATTCTTCCTTCAGCTAAAACATGCATGTGGAACCCAGAGTATGATCAACCATGTGAACGGGAGACGTGTTCAAATATGTCTCAGTTTTCCTCCCCTGGTACTCGGGTGCAACATTCCAGATGCTTTACTAACACTCTCCCGACTTGGAGAGTCAGTCCGTTTAACCTCCTGTTTGGCCCAGTTTGCAATTTCTGCGGAAGATGAACAGGAATAGCGAGAACCAATGAGAGACTAGCTGGAGGTGTCTGAACGGGCAAATTTAACTCTCATTTCCCACCAGGAAGAGGAATTAACCGAAGGCTCAGCATGCCGGGCCGGAACCAGATTAGGGCCTGAAGCCATCCTGCGGTGTTACGGCCAGGTCACAAGAAAGCGAGTTGAAGAAATGAGCTCAGGGGCACTGTAATTCACAAACCTGCAGAGTTATAAATGACAGCTATCGTCCAAAAATAGACTGAAGTAAGGCTGCCAAGAGGACTTGAAAGCGGGGCAGAATTGCAGGAAACCGATTTCAGGAGGTAGACTGGAATTGCATTGAAAGCATAGGAAAAGAGGCAGAACGTCCACAATGATGCACTTGGCCAAAAAGGGCGTATGCGTTTTTTCCTGAATATATTCAGGAAAAAACGCATACGCCGTTTTTGGCCAACCAAGCAAACTTGCAAAGGAAATCTGCACTACAATGAAGTCTCACTTCCCCCCGGTCAAAAGGGCCATCTGAAAAAACTGTAAAATCCAGAAAGGCAGGACAGGCCATGGAGAACTGGGAGCCTTGTTATGCTGATGGGCGGGATGTAAATTGCCAACAACCACTCGGGAGAAGTATATGGTGTTTCCTGAAACATCTAAAAAACAAAGCAACAGAGCCTAGGGCACTTCCATTTATGGTCCTATAGCTTACGGAAATTAAAATCAAAAAGACACAGCCACCCCAAAGTTTGGAACGGCTCTGTTTACAAGAACCTCGTTTACAGTACAAGTTCAACATCGCAGAAAGTGAAAAATGGATAAAGAACTTGTGGTACTTACGTACAATGCAGTATCACTCAGCAATGAAATCTATGTCATCAGGCCCGTAGCAGCATAATGAGTGGATTCAGGTACGATGATTCTAACTGAAATAAGTCACACAGAAAAAGAAACATCATAAGATATCAGTAATACACGGAATGTAAACTTGGCTACACAGGAACTGAATTACAGAACAGAACAGGGTCTCAAATTTAGAAAACCAACTTATGCTTGCTTAAGGGTAAAGGTGAGTTGGGGTGCTGCATAAAACCAGAGATTGAAATGAGCACAGATAAAGTTCCTTAAGCCAAATATGGAATAGACAAGAGCTACTCCTTGCTCAACGAAATGGACTCAACACCGCATATTAAACGCCTAAGAATGTACCTGACTAGTAAGTATCTTAAAACCTATGGATTGCTATGTCTCCAAAAGAGAATCAAGCGTGTGTACAGGGGCATAAACGCAGGAGTGATAGGATTGGAGAGGTTCGGTGAGCAAATGAAGACCCTTTGAAATCATATTGCATGGTACCCATTCCACGGGTCTCAACTCTCCAGGTTTAAGGTATTCTTCCTTCAGCTAAAACATGCATGTGGAACCCAGAGTATGATCAACCATGTGAACGGTAGACGTGTTCAAATATGTCTCAGTTTTCCTCCCCTGGTACTCGGGTGCAACATTCCAGACGCTTTACTAACACTCTCCCCACTTGGAGAGTCAGTCCCTTTAACCTCCTGTTTGGCCCAGTTTGCAATTTCTGCGGAAGATGAACAGGAATAGCGAGAACCAATGAGAGACTAGCTGGAGGTGTCTGAACGGGCAAATTTAACTCTCATTTCCCACCAGGAAGAGGAATTAACCAAAGGCTCAGCATGCCGGGCCGGAACCAGATTAGGGCCTGAAGCCATCCTGCGGTGTTACGGCCAGGTCACAAGAAAGCGAGTTGAAGAAAGGAGCTCAGGGGCACTGTAATTCACAAACCTGCAGAGTTATAAATGACAGCTATCGTCCAAAAATAGACTGAAGTAAGGCTGCCAAGAGGACTTGAAAGCGGGGCAGAATTGCAGGAAACCGATTTCAGGAGGTAGACTGGAATTGCATTGAAAGCATAGGAAAAGAGGCAGAACGTCCACAATGATGCACTTGGCCGAAAAGGGCGTATGCGTTTTTTCCTGAATATATTCAGGAAAAAACGCATACGCACTTTTTGGCCAACCAAGCAAGCTTGCAAAGGAAATCTGCACTACAATGAAGTCTCACTTCCCCCCGGTCAAAAGGGCCATCTGAAAAAAGTGTAAAATCCAGAAAGGCAGGACAGGCCATGGAGAACTGGGAGCCTTGTTATGCTGATGGGCGGGATGTAAATTGCCAACAGACACTCCGGAGAAGTGTATGGTGTTTCCTGAAACATCTAAAAAACAAAGCAACAGAGCCTAGGGCACTGCCACTTATGGTCCTATAGCTTAGGGAAATTAAAATCAAAAAGACACAGCCACACCAAAGTTTGGAACGGCTCTGTTTACAAGAACCTCGTTTACAGTACAAGTTCAACGTCGCAGAAAGTGAAAAATGGATAAAGAACTTGTGGTACTTACGTACAATGCAGTATCACTCAGCAATGAAATCTATGTCATCAGGCCCGTAGCAGCATAATGAGTAGATTCAGGTACGATGATTCTAACTGAAATAAGTCACACAGACAAAGAAACATCATAAGATATCACTAATACACGGAATGTAAACTTGGCTACACAGGAACTGAATTCCAAAACAGAAAACGTTCTCAAATTTGAAAACAAACTTATGCTTGCTTAAGGGGAAAGGTGAGTTGGGTTGCTGCATAAAACCAGAGATTGAAATGAGCACAGATAAAGTTCCTTAAGCCAAATATGGAATAGACAAGAGCTACTCCTTGCTCAACGAAATGGACTCAACACCGCATATTAAACGCCTAAGAATGTACCTGACTAGTAAGTATCTTAAAACCTATGGATTGCTATGTCTCCGAAAGAGAATCAAGCATGTGTACAGGGGCATAAACGCAGCAGTGATAGGATTGGAGAGGTTCGGTGAGCAAATGAAGACCCTTTGAAGTCATATTGCATGGTACCCATTTCACGGGTTTCAACTACCCAGGTTTTAGGTATTCTTCCTTCAGCTAAAACATGCATGTGAACCCAAGTATGATCAACCATGTGAACGGGAGACGTGTTCAAATATGTCTCAGTTTTCCTCCCCTGGTACTCGGGTGCAACATTCCAGACGCTTTACTAACACTCTCCCCACTTGGAGAGTCAGCGCCTTTAACCTCCTGTTTGGCCCAGTTTGCAATTTCTGTGGAAGATGAACAGGAATAGCGAGAACCAATGAGAGGCTAGCTGGAGGTGTCTGGACGGGCAAATTTAACTCTCATTTCCCACCAGGAAGAGGAAATAACCAAAGGCTCAGCGTGCCGTACCGGAACCAGATTAGGGCCTGAAGCCATCCTGCGGTGTTGCGGCCAGGTCACAAGAAAGCGAGTTGAAGAAAGGAGCTCAGGGGCACTGTAATTCACAAACCTGCAGAGTTATAAATGACAGCTATCGTCCAAAAATAGACTGAAGTAAGGCTGCCAAGAGGACTGGAAAGCGGGGCAGAATTGCAGGAAACCGATTTCAGGAGGTAGACTGGAATTGCATTGAAAGCATAGGAAAAGAGGCAGAACGTCCACAATGATGCACTTGGCCAAAAAGGGCGTATGCGTTTTTTCCTGAATATATTCAGGAAAAAACGCATACGCCCTTTTTGGCCAACCAAGCAAGCTTGCAAAGGAAATCTGCACTACAATGAAGTCTCACTTCCCCCCGGTCAAAAGGGCCATCTGAAAAAAGTGTAAAATCCAGAAAGGCAGGACAGGCCATGGAGAACTGGGAGCCTTGTTATGCTGATGGGCGGGATGTAAATTGCCAACAACCACTCGGGAGAAGTATATGGTGTTTCCTGAAACATCTAAAAAACAAAGCAACAGAACCTAGGGCACTTCCACTTATGGTCCTATAGCTTAGGGAAATTAAAATCAAAAACACACAGCCACCCCAAAGTTTGGAACGGCTCTGTTTACAAGAACCTCGTTTACGGTACAAGTTCAACATCGCAGAAAGTGAAAAATGGATAAAGAAGTTGTGGTATTTACTTACAAAGCAATATCACTCAGCAATGAAATCTGTGTCATCAGGCCCTTAGCAGCACAATGAGTGGATTCAGGTATGATGATTCTAACTGAAGTAAGTCACACAGAAAAAGAAACATCATAAGATATCAGTAATACACGGAATGTAAACTTGGCTACACAGGAACTGAATTACAGAACAGAACAGGGTCTCAAATTTAGAAAACCAACTTATGCTTGCTTAAGGGTAAAGGTGAGTTGGGGTGCTGCATAAAACCAGAGATTGAAATGAGCACAGATAAAGTTCCTTAAGTTAAATATGGAAACAGACAAGAGCTACTCCTTGCTCAACGAAATGGACTCAACACCGCATATTAAACGCCTAAGAATGTACCTGACTAGTAAGTATCTTAAAACCTATGGATTGCTATGTCTCCGAAAGAGAATCAAGCATGTGTACAGGGGCATAAACGCAGCAGTGATAGGATTGGAGAGGTTCAGTGAGCAAATGAAGACCCTTTGAAGTCATATTGCATGGTACCCATTACACGGGTCTTAACTCTCCAGGTTTAAGGTATTCTTCCTTCAGCTAAGACATGCATGTGGAACCCAAGTATGATCAACCATGTGAACGGGAGACGTGTTCAAATATGTCTCAGTTTTCCTCCCCTGGTACTCGGGTGCAACATTCCAGACGCTTTACTAACACTCTCCCCACTTGGAGAGTCAGTCCCTTTAACCTCCTGTTTGGCCCAGTTTGCAATTTCTGCGGAAGATGAACAGGAATAGCGAGAACCAATGAGAGACTAGCTGGAGGTGTCTGAACGGGCAAATTTAACTCTCATTTCCCACCAGGAAGAGGAATTAACCAAAGGCTCAGCATGCCGGGCCGGAACCAGATTAGGGCCTGAAGCCATCCTGCGGTGTTACGGCCAGGTCACAAGAAAGCGAGTTGAAGAAAGGAGCTCAGGGGCACTGTAATTCACAAACCTGCAGAGTTATAAATGACAGCTATCGTCCAAAAATAGACTGAAGTAAGGCTGCCAAGAGGACTTGAAAGCGGGGCAGAATTGCAGGAAACCGATTTCAGGAGGTAGACTGGAATTGCATTGAAAGCATAGGAAAAGAGGCAGAACGTCCACAATGATGCACTTGGCCAAAAAGGGCGTATGCGTTTTTTCCTGAATATATTCAGGAAAAAACGCATACGCACTTTTTGGCCAAACAAGCAAGCTTGCAAAGGAAATCTGCACTACAATGAAGTCTCACTTCCCCCCGGTCAAAAGGGCCATCTGAAAAAAGTGTAAAATCCAGAAAGGCAGGACAGGCCATGGAGAACTGGGAGCCTTGTTATGCTGATGGGCGGGATGTAAATTGCCAACAGACACTCGGGAGAAGTGTATGGTGTTTCCTGAAACATCTAAAAAACAAAGCAACAGAGCCTAGGGCACTGCCACTTATGGTCCTATAGCTTAGGGAAATTAAAATCAAAAAGACACAGCCACACCAAAGTTTGGAACGGCTCTGTTTACAAGAACCTCGTTTACAGTACAAGTTCAACATCGCAGAAAGTGAAAAATGGATAAAGAACTTGTGGTACTTACGTACAATGCAGTATCACTCAGCAATGAAATCTATGTCATCAGGCCCATAGCAGCATAATGAGTAGATTCAGGTACGATGATTCTAACTGAAATAAGTCACACAGACAATGAAACATCATAAGATATCACTAATACACGGAATGTAAACTTGGCTACACAGGAACTGAATTCCAAAACAGAAAACGTTCTCAAATTTGAAAACAAACTTATGCTTGCTTAAGGGGAAAGGTGAGTTGGGTTGCTGCATAAAACCAGAGATTGAAATGAGCACAGATAAAGTTCCTTAAGCCAAATATGGAATAGACAAGAGCTACTCCTTGCTCAACGAAATGGACTCAACACCGCATATTAAACGCCTAAGAATGTACCTGACTAGTAAGTATCTTAAAACCTATGGATTGCTATGTCTCCGAAAGAGAATCAAGCATGTGTACAGGGGCATAAACGCAGCAGTGATAGGATTGGAGAGGTTCGGTGAGCAAATGAAGACCCTTTGAAGTCATATTGCATGGTACCCATTTCACGGGTTTCAACTACCCAGGTTTTAGGTATTCTTCCTTCAGCTAAAACATGCATGTGAACCCAAGTATGATCAACCATGTGAACGGGAGACGTGTTCAAATATGTCTCAGTTTTCCTCCCCTGGTACTTGGGTGCAACATTCCAGACGCTTTACTAACACTCTCCCCACTTGGAGAGTCAGCGCCTTTAACCTCCTGTTTGGCCCAGTTTGCAATTTCTGCGGAAGATGAACAGGAATAGCGAGAACCAATGAGAGGCTAGCTGGAGGTGTCTGGACGGGCAAATTTAACTCTCATTTCCCACTAGGAAGAGGAAATAACCAAAGGCTCAGCGTGCCGTACCGGAACCAGATTAGGGCCTGAAGCCATCCTGCGGTGTTGCGGCCAGGTCACAAGAAAGCGAGTTGAAGAAAGGAGCTCAGGGGCACTGTAATTCACAAACCTGCAGAGTTATAAATGACAGCTATCGTCCAAAAATAGACTGAAGTAAGGCTGCCAAGAGGACTTGAAAGCGGGGCAGAATTGCAGGAAACCGATTTCAGGAGGTAGACTGGAATTGCATTGAAAGCATAGGAAAAGAGGCAGAACGTCCACAATGATGCACTTGGCCAAAAAGGGCGTATGCGTTTTTTCCTGAATATATTCAGGAAAAAACGCATACGCCCTTTTTGGCCAACCAAGCAAGCTTGCAAAGGAAATCTGCACTACAATGAAGTCTCACTTCCCCCCGGTCAAAAGGGCCATCTGAAAAAAGTGTAAAATCCAGAAAGGCAGGACAGGCCATGGAGAACTGGGAGCCTTGTTATGCTGATGGGCGGGATGTAAATTGCCAACAACCACTCGGGAGAAGTATATGGTGTTTCCTGAAACATCTAAAAAACAAAGCAACAGAACCTAGGGCACTTCCACTTATGGTCCTATAGCTTAGGGAAATTAAAATCAAAAACACACAGCCACCCCAAAGTTTGGAACGGCTCTGTTTACAAGAACCTCGTTTACAGTACAAGTTCAACATCGCAGAAAGTGAAAAATGGATAAAGAAGTTGTGGTATTTACTTACAAAGCAATATCACTCAGCAATGAAATCTGTGTCATCAGGCCCTTAGCAGCACAATGAGTGGATTCAGGTATGATGATTCTAACTGAAGTAAGTCACACAGAAAAAGAAACATCATAAGATATCAGTAATACACGGAATGTAAACTTGGCTACACAGGAACTGAATTACAGAACAGAACAGGGTCTCAAATTTAGAAAACCAACTTATGCTTGCTTAAGGGTAAAGGTGAGTTGGGGTGCTGCATAAAACCAGAGATTGAAATGAGCACAGATAAAGTTCCTTAAGTCAAATATGGAAACAGACAAGAGCTACTCCTTGCTCAACGAAATGGACTCAACACCGCATATTAAACGCCTAAGAATGTACCTGACTAGTAAGTATCTTAAAACCTATGGATTGCTATGTCTCCGAAAGAGAATCAAGCATGTGTACAGGGGCATAAACGCAGCAGTGATAGGATTGGAGAGGTTCAGTGAGCAAATGAAGACCCTTTGAAGTCATATTGCATGGTACCCATTACACGGGTCTTAACTCTCCAGGTTTAAGGTATTCTTCCTTCAGCTAAGACATGCATGTGGAACCCAAGTATGATCAACCATGTGAACGGGAGACGTGTTCAAATATGTCTCAGTTTTCCTCCCCTGGTACTCGGGTGCAACATTCCAGACGCTTTACTAACACTCTCCCCACTTGGAGAGTCAGCGCCTTTAACCTCCTGTTTGGCCCAGTTTGCAATTTCTGCGGAAGATGAACAGGAATAGCGAGAACCAATGAGAGACTAGCTGGAGGTGTCTGAACGGGCAAATTTAACTCTCATTTCCCACCAGGAAGAGGAATTAACCAAAGGCTCAGCATGCCGGGCCGGAACCAGATTAGGGCCTGAAGCCATCCTGCGGTGTTACGGCCAGGTCACAAGAAAGCGAGTTGAAGAAAGGAGCTCAGGGGCACTGTAATTCACAAACCTGCAGAGTTATAAATGACAGCTATCGTCCAAAAATAGACTGAAGTAAGGCTGCCAAGAGGACTTGAAAGCGGGGCAGAATTGCAGGAAACCGATTTCAGGAGGTAGACTGGAATTGCATTGAAAGCATAGGAAAAGAGGCAGAACGTCCACAATGATGCACTTGGCCAAAAAGGGCGTATGCGTTTTTTCCTGAATATATTCAGGAAAAAACGCATATGCACTTTTTGGCCAACCAAGCAAGCTTGCAAAGGAAATCTGCACTACAATGAAGTCTCACTTCCCCCCGGGCAAAAGGGCCATCTGAAAAAAGTGTAAAATCCAGAAAGGCAGGACAGGCCATGGAGAACTGGGAGCCTTGTTATGCTGATGGGCGGGATGTAAATTGCCAACAACCACTCGGGAGAAGTATATGGTGTTTCCTGAAACATCTAAAAAACAAAGCAACAGAACCTAGGGCACTTCCACTTATGGTCCTATAGCTTAGGGAAATTAAAATCAAAAACACACAGCCACCCCAAAGTTTGGAACGGCTCTGTTTACAAGAACCTCGTTTACAGTACAAGTTCAACATCGCAGAAAGTGAAAAATGGATAAAGAAGTTGTGGTATTTACTTACAAAGCAATATCACTCAGCAATGAAATCTGTGTCATCAGGCCCTTAGCAGCACAATGAGTGGATTCAGGTATGATGATTCTAACTGAAGTAAGTCACACAGAAAAAGAAACATCATAAGATATCAGTAATACACGGAATGTAAACTTGGCTACACAGGAACTGAATTACAGAACAGAACAGGGTCTCAAATTTAGAAAACCAACTTATGCTTGCTTAAGGGTAAAGGTGAGTTGGGGTGCTGCATAAAACCAGAGATTGAAATGAGCACAGATAAAGTTCCTTAAGTCAAATATGGAAACAGACAAGAGCTACTCCTTGCTCAACGAAATGGACTCAACACCGCATATTAAACGCCTAAGAATGTACCTGACTAGTAAGTATCTTAAAACCTATGGATTGCTATGTCTCCGAAAGAGAATCAAGCATGTGTACAGGGGCATAAACGCAGCAGTGATAGGATTGGAGAGGTTCAGTGAGCAAATGAAGACCCTTTGAAGTCATATTGCATGGTACCCATTACACGGGTCTTAACTCTCCAGGTTTAAGGTATTCTTCCTTCAGCTAAGACATGCATGTGGAACCCAAGTATGATCAACCATGTGAACGGGAGACGTGTTCAAATATGTCTCAGTTTTCCTCCCCTGGTACTCGGGTGCAACATTCCAGACGCTTTACTAACACTCTCCCCACTTGGAGAGTCAGCGCCTTTAACCTCCTGTTTGGCCCAGTTTGCAATTTCTGCGGAAGATGAACAGGAATAGCGAGAACCAATGAGAGACTAGCTGGAGGTGTCTGAACGGGCAAATTTAACTCTCATTTCCCACCAGGAAGAGGAATTAACCAAAGGCTCAGCATGCCGGGCCGGAACCAGATTAGGGCCTGAAGCCATCCTGCGGTGTTACGGCCAGGTCACAAGAAAGCGAGTTGAAGAAAGGAGCTCAGGGGCACTGTAATTCACAAACCTGCAGACTTATAAATGACAGCTATCGTCCAAAAATAGACTGAAGTAAGGCTGCCAAGAGGACTTGAAAGCGGGGCAGAATTGCAGGAAACCGATTTCAGGAGGTAGACTGGAATTGCATTGAAAGCATAGGAAAAGAGGCAGAACGTCCACAATGATGCACTTGGCCAAAAAGGGCGTATGCGTTTTTTCCTGAATATATTCAGGAAAAAACGCATATGCACTTTTTGGCCAACCAAGCAAGCTTGCAAAGGAAATCTGCACTACAATGAAGTCTCACTTCCCCCCGGGCAAAAGGGCCATCTGAAAAAAGTGTAAAATCCAGAAAGGCAGGACGGGCCATGGAGAACTGGGAGCCTTGTTATGCTGATGGGTGGGATGTAAATTGCCAACAGACACTCGGGAGAAGTGTATGGTGTTTCCTGAAACATCTAAAAAACAAAGCAACAGAGCCTAGGGCACTGCCACTTATGGTCCTATAGCTTAGGGAAATTAAAATCAAAAAGACACAGCCACACCAAAGTTTGGAACGGCTCTGTTTACAAGAACCTCGTTTACAGTACAAGTTCAACATCGCAGAAAGTGAAAAATGGATAAAGAACTTGTGGTACTTACGTAAAATGCAGTATCACTCAGCAATGAAATCTATGTCATCAGGCCCGTAGCAGCATAATGAGTAGATTCAGGTACGATGATTCTAACTGAAATAAGTCACACAGACAAAGAAACATCATAAGATATCACTAATACACGGAATGTAAACTTGGCTACACAGGAACTGAATTCCAAAACAGAAAACGTTCTCAAATTTGAAAACAAATTTATGCTTGCTTAAGGGGAAAGGTGAGTTGGGTTGCTGCATAAAACCAGAGATTGAAATGAGCACAGATAAAGTTCCTTAAGCCAAATATGGAATAGACAAGAGCTACTCCTTGCTCAACGAAATGGACTCAACACCGCATATTAAACGCCTAAGAATGTACCTGACTAGTAAGTATCTTAAAACCTATGGATTGCTATGTCTCCGAAAGAGAATCAAGCATGTGTACAGGGGCATAAATGCAGCAGTGATAGGATTGGAGAGGTTCGGTGAGCAAATGAAGACCCTTTGAAGTCATATTGCATGGTACCCATTTCACGGGTTTCAACTACCCAGGTTTTAGGTATTCTTCCTTCAGCTAAAACATGCATGTGAACCCAAGTATGATCAACCATGTGAACGGGAGACGTGTTCAAATATGTCTCAGTTTTCCTCCCCTGGTACTCGGGTGCAACATTCCAGACGCTTTACTAACACTCTCCCCACTTGGAGAGTCAGCGCCTTTAACCTCCTGTTTGACCCAGTTTGCAATTTCTGCGGAAGATGAACAGGAATAGCGAGAACCAATGAGAGGCTAGCTGGAGGTGTCTGGACGGGCAAATTTAACTCTCATTTCCCACCAGGAAGAGGAAATAACCAAAGGCTCAGCGTGCCGTACCGGAACCAGATTAGGGCCTGAAGCCATCCTGCGGTGTTGCGGCCAGCTCAAAAGAAAGCGAGTTGAAGAAAGGAGCTCAGGGGCACTGTAATTCACAAACCTGCAGAGTTATAAATGACAGCTATCGTCCAAAAATAGACTGAAGTAAGGCTGCCAAGAGGACTTGAAAGCGGGGCAGAATTGCAGGAAACCGATTTCAGGAGGTAGACTGGAATTGCATTGAAAGCATAGGAAAAGAGGCAGAACGTCCACAATGATGCACTTGGCCAAAAAGGGCGTATGCGTTTTTTCCTGAATATATTCAGGAAAAAACGCATACGCCCTTTTTGGCCAACCAAGCAAGCTTGCAAAGGAAATCTGCACTACAATGAAGTCTCACTTCCCCCCGGTCAAAAGGGCCATCTGAAAAAAGTGTAAAATCCAGAAAGGCAGGACAGGCCATGGAGAACTGGGAGCCTTGTTATGCTGATGGGCGGGATGTAAATTGCCAACAACCACTCGGGAGAAGTATATGGTGTTTCCTGAAACATCTAAAAAACAAAGCAACAGAACCTAGGGCACTTCCACTTATGGTCCTATAGCTTAGGGAAATTAAAATCAAAAACACACAGCCACCCCAAAGTTTGGAACGGCTCTGTTTACAAGAACCTCGTTTACAGTACAAGTTCAACATCGCAGAAAGTGAAAAATGGATAAAGAAGTTGTGGTATTTACTTACAAAGCAATATCACTCAGCAATGAAATCTGTGTCATCAGGCCCTTAGCAGCACAATGAGTGGATTCAGGTATGATGATTCTAACTGAAGTAAGTCACACAGAAAAAGAAACATCATAAGATATCAGTAATACACGGAATGTAAACTTGGCTACACAGGAACTGAATTACAGAACAGAACAGGGTCTCAAATTTAGAAAACCAACTTATGCTTGCTTAAGGGTAAAGGTGAGTTGGGGTGCTGCATAAAACCAGAGATTGAAATGAGCACAGATAAAGTTCCTTAAGTCAAATATGGAAACAGACAAGAGCTACTCCTTGCTCAACGAAATGGACTCAACACCGCATATTAAACGCCTAAGAATGTACCTGACTAGTAAGTATCGTAAAACCTATGGATTGCTATGTCTCCGAAAGAGAATCAAGCATGTGTACAGGGGCATAAACGCAGCAGTGATAGGATTGGAGAGGTTCGGTGAGCAAATGAAGACCCTTTGAAGTCATATTGCATGGTTCCCATTACACGGGTCTCAACTCTCCAGATTTAAGGTATTCTTCCTTCAGCTAAAACATGCATGTGGAACCCAAGTATGATCAACCATGTGAACGGGAGACGTGTTCAAATATGTCTCAGTTTTCCTCCCCTGGTACTTGGGTGCAACATTCCAGACGCTTTACTAACACTCTCCCCACTTGGAGAGTCAGTCCCTTTAACCTCCTGTTTGGCCCAGTTTGCAATTTCTGCGGAAGATGAACAGGAATAGCGAGAACCAATGAGAGGCTAGCTGGAGGTGTCTGGACGGGCAAATTTAACTCTCATTTCCCACCAGGAAGAGGAAATAACCAAAGGCTCAGCATGCCGTACCGGAACCAGATTAGGGCCTGAAGCCATCCTGCGGTGTTGCGGCCAGCTCAAAAGAAAGCGAGTTGAAGAAAGGAGCTCAGGGGCACTGTAATTCACAAACCTGCAGACTTATAAATGACAGCTATCGTCCAAAAATAGACTGAAGTAAGGCTGCCAAGAGGACTTGAAAGCGGGGCAGAATTGCAGGAAACCGATTTCAGGAGGTAGACTGGAATTGCATTGAAAGCATAGGAAAAGAGGCAGAACGTCCACAATGATGCACTTGGCCAAAAAGGGCGTATGCGTTTTTTCCTGAATATATTCAGGAAAAAACGCATACGCCCTTTTTGGCCAACCAAGCAAGCTTGCAAAGGAAATCTGCACTACAATGAAGTCTCACTTCCCCCCGGTCAAAAGGGCCATCTGAAAAAAGTGTAAAATCCAGAAAGGCAGGACAGGCCATGGAGAACTGGGAGCCTTGTTATGCTGATGGGCGGGATGTAAATTGCCAACAACCACTCGGGAAAAGTGTATGGTGTTTCCTGAAACATCTAAAAAACAAAGCAACAGAGCCTAGGGCACTTCCACTTATGGTCCTATAGCTTAGGGAAATTAAAATCAAAAAGACACAGCCACCCCAAAGTTTGGAACGGCTCTGTTTACAAGAACCTCGTTTACAGTACAAGTTCAACATCGCAGAAAGTGAAAAATGGATAAAGAAGTTGTGGTATTTACTTACAAAGCAATATCACTCAGCAATGAAATCTGTGTCATCAGGCCCTTAGCAGCACAATGAGTGGATTCAGGTATGATGATTCTAACTGAAATAAGTCACACAGAAAAAGAAACATCATAAGATATCAGTAATACACGGAATGTAAACTTGGCTACACAGGAACTGAATTACAGAACAGAACAGGGTCTCAAATTTAGAAAACCAACTTATTCTTGCTTAAGGGTAAAGGTGAGTTGGGGTGCTGCATAAAACCAGAGATTGAAATGAGCACAGATAAAGTTCCTTAAGCCAAATATGGAATAGACAAGAGCTACTCCTTGCTCAACGAAATGGACTCAACACCCCATATTAAACGCCTAAGAATGTACCTGACTAGTAAGTATCTTAAAACCTATGGATTGCTATGTCTCCGAAAGAGAATCAAGCATGTGTACAGGGGCATAAACGCAGCAGTGATAGGATTGGAGAGGTTCGGTGAGCAAAAGAAGACCCTTTGAAGTCATATTGCATGGTACCCATTCCACGGGTTTCAACTACCCAGGTTTAAGGTATTCTTCCTTCAGCTAAAACATGCATGTGGAACCTAGAGTATGATCAACCATGTGATCGGGAAACGTGTTCAAATATGTCTCAGTTTTCGTACCGTGGTACTCGGGTGCAACATTCCAGACGCTTTACTAACACTCTCCCGACTTGGAGAGTCAGTCCCTTTAACCTCCTGTTTGGCCCAGTTTGCAATTTCTGCGGAAGATGAACAGGAATAGCGAGAACAAATGAGAGACTAGCTGGAGGTGTCTGGACGGGCAAATTTAACTCTCATTTCCCACCAGGAAGAGGAATTAACCAAAGGCTCAGCATGCCGGGCCGGAACCAGATTAGGGCCTGAAGACATCCTGCGGTGTTGCGGCCAGCTCAAAAGAAAGCGAGTTGAAGAAAGGAGCTCAGGGGCACTGTAATTCACAAACCTGCAGAGTTATAAATGACAGCTATCGTCCAAAAATAGACTGAAGTAAGGCTGCCAAGAGGACTTGAAAGCGGGGCAGAATTGCAGGAAACCGATTTCAGGAGGTAGACTGGAATTGCATTGAAAGCATAGGAAAAGAGGCAGAACGTCCACAATGATGCACTTGGCCAAAAAGGGCGTATGCGTTTTTTCCTGAATATATTCAGGAAAAAACGCATACGCCCTTTATGGCCAACCAAGCAAGCTTGCAAAGGAAATCTGCACTACAATGAAGTCTCACTTCCCCCCGGTCAAAAGGGCCATCTGAAAAAAGTGTAAAATCCAGAAAGGCAACAGGCCATTGAGAACTGGGAGCCTTGTTATGCTGATGGGCGGGATGTAAATTGCCAACAGACACTTGGAAGAAGTGTATGGTGTTTCCTGAAACATCTAAAAAACAAAGCAACAGAGCCTAGGGCACTTCCACTTATGGTCCTATAGCTTAGGGAAATTAAAATCAAAAAGACACAGCCACCCCAAAGTTTGGGACGCCTCTGTTTACAAGAACCTCGTTTACAGTACAAGTTCAACATCGCAGAAAGTGAAAAATGGATAAAGAAGTTGTGGTATTTACTTACAAAGCAATATCACTCAGCAATGAAATCTATGTCATCAGGCCCTTAGCAGCACAATGAGTGGATTCAGGTATGATGATTCTAACTGAAATAAGTCACACAGAAAAAGAAACATCATAAGATATCAGTAATACACAGAATGTAAACTTGGCTACACAGGAACTGAATTACAGAACAGAACAGGGTCTCAAATTTAGAAAACCAACTTATTCTTGCTTAAAGGTAAAGGTGAGTTGGGGTGCTGCATAAAACCAGAGATTGAAATGAGCACAGATAAAGTTCCTTAAGCCAAATATGGAATAGACAAGAGCTACTCCTTGCTCAACGATATGGACTCAACACCCCATATTAAACGCCTAAGAATGTTCCTGACTAGTAAGTATCTTAAAACCTATGGATTGCTATGTCTCCAAAAGAGAATCAAGCATGTGTACAGGGGCATAAACGCAGCAGTGATAGGATTGGAGAGGTGCGGTGAGCAAATGAAGACCCTTTGAAGTCATATTGCATGGTACCCATTACACGGGTTTCAACTACCCAGGTTTAAGGTATTCTTCCTTCAGCTAAAACATGCATGTGGAACCTAGAGTATGATCAACCATGTGATCGGGAGACGTGTTCAAATATGTCTCAGTTTTCCTCCCCTGGTACTCGGGTGCAACATTCCAGACGCTTTACTAACACTCTCCCCACTTGTAGAGTCAGTCCCTTTAACCTCCTGTTTGGCCCAGTTTGCAATTTCTGCGGAAGATGAACAGGAATAGCGAGAACCAATGAGAGGCTAGCTGGAGGTGTCTGGACGGGCAAATTTAACTCTCATTTCCCACCAGGAAGAGGAATTAACCAAAGGCTCAGCATGCCGGGCCGGAACCAGATTAGGGCCTGAAGCCATCCTGCGGTGTTGCGGCCAGGTCACAAGAAAGCGAGTTGAAGAAAGGAGCTCAGGGGCACTGTAATTCACAAACCTGCAGAGTTATAAATGACAGCTATCATCCAAAAATAGACTGAAGTAAGGCTGCCAAGAGGACTTGAAAGCGGGGCAGAATTGCAGGACACCGATTTCAAGAGGTAGACTGGAATTGCATTGAAAGCATAGGAAAAGAGGCAGAACGTCCACAATGATGCACTTGGCCAAAAAGGGCGTATGCGTTTTTTCCTGAATATATTCAGGAAAAAACGCATACGCCCTTTTTGGCCAACCAAGCAAGCTTGCAAAGGAAATCTGCACTACAATGAAGTCTCACTTCCCCCCGGCCAAAAGGGCCATCTGAAAAAAGTGTAAAATCCAGAAAGGCAACAGGCCATTGAGAACTGGGAGCCTTGTTATGCTGATGGGCGGGATGTAAATTGCCAACAGACACTTGGGAGAAGTGTATGGTGTTTCCTGAAACATCTAAAAAACAAAGCAACAGAGCCTCGGGCACTTCCACTTATGGTCCTATAGCTTAGGGAAATTAAAATCAAAAAGACACAGCCACCCCAAAGTTTGGAACGGCTCTGTTTACAAGAACCTCGTTTACAGTACAAGTTCAACATCGCAGAAAGTGAAAAATGGATAAAGAAGTTGTGGTATTTACTTACAAAGCAATATCACTCAGCAATGAAATCTGTGTCATCAGGCCCTTAGCAGCACAATGAGTGGATTCAGGTATGATGATTCTAACTGAAATAAGTCACACAGAAATAGAAACATCATAAGATATCAGTAATACACGGAATGTAAACTTGGCTACACAGGAACTGAATTACAGAACAGAACAGGGTCTCAAATTTAGAAAACCAACTTATTCTTGCTTAAGGTTAAAGGTGAGTTGGGGTGCTGCATAAAAACAGAGATTGAAATGAGCACAGATAAAGTTCCTTAAGCCAAATATGGAATAGACAAGAGCTACTCCTTGCTCAACGAAATGGACTCAACACCGCATATTAAAAGCCTAAGAATGTACCTGACTAGTAAGTATCTTAAAACCTATGGATTGCTATGTCTCCGAAAGAGAATCAAGCATGTGTACAGGGGCATAAACGCAGCAGTGATAGGATTGGAGAGGTTCGGTGAGCAAATGAAGACCCTTTGAAGTCATATTGCATGGTACCCATTACACGGGTCTTAACTCTCCAGGTTTAAGGTATTCTTCCTTCAGCTAAAACATGCATGTGGAACCCAAGTATGATCAACCATGTGAACGGGAGACGTGTTCAAATATGTCTCAGTTTTCCTCCCCTGGTACTCGGGTGCAACATTCCAGACGCTTTACTAACACTCTCCCCACTTGGAGAGTCAGCGCCTTTAACCTCCTGTTTGGCCCAGTTTGCAATTTCTGCGGAAGATGAACAGGAATAGCGAGAACCAATGAGAGACTAGCTGGAGGTGTCTGGACGGGCAAATTTAACTCTCATTTCCCACCAGGAAGAGGAAATAACCAAAGGCTCAGCGTGCCGTGCCGGAACCAGATTAGGGCCTGAAGCCATCCTGCGGTGTTGCGGCCAGGTCACAAGAAAGCGAGTTGAAGAAAGGAGCTCAGGGGCACTGTAATTCACAAACCTGCAGAGTTATAAATGACAGCTATCGTCCAAAAATAGACTGAAGTAAGGCTGCCGAGAGGACTTGAAAGCGGGGCAGAATTGCAGGAAACCGATTTCAGGAGGTAGACTGGAATTGCATTGAAAGCATAGGAAAAGAGGCAGAACGTCCACAATGATGCACTTGGCCAAAAAGGGTGTATGCGTTTTTACCTGAATATATTCAGGAAAAAACGCATACGCCCTTTTTGGCCAACCAAGCAAGCTTGCAAAGGAAATCTGCACTACAATGAAGTCTCACTTCCCCCCGGTCAAAAGGGCCATCTGAAAAAAGTGTAAAATCCAGAAAGGCAGGACAGGCCATGGAGAACTGGGAGCCTTGTTATGCTGATGGGCGGGATGTAAATTGCCAACAGACACTCGGGAGAAGTGTATGGTGTTTCCTGAATCATCTAAAAAACAAAGCAACAGAGCCTAGGGCACTGCCACTTATGGTCCTATAGCTTAGGGAAATTAAAATCAAAAAGACACAGCCACCCCAAAGTTTGGGACGCCTCTGTTTACAAGAACCTCGTTTACAGTACAAGTTCAACATCACAGAAAGTGAAAAATGGATAAAGAAGTTGTGGTATTTACTTACAAAGCAATATCACTCAGCAATGAAATCTGTGTCATCAGGCCCTTAGCATCACAATGAGTGGATTCAGGTATGATGATTCTAACTGAAATAAGTCACACAGAAAAAGAAACATCATAAGATATCAGTAATACACGGAATGTAAACTTGGCTACACAGGAACTGAATTACAGAACAGAACAGGGTCTCAAATTTAGAAAACCAACTTATGCTTGCTTAAGGGTAAAGGTGAGTTGGGGTGCTGCATAAAACCAGAGATTGAAATCAGCACAGATAAAGTTCCTTAAGTCAAATATGGAATAGACAAGAGCTACTCCTTGCTCAACGAAATGGACTCAACACTGCATATTAAACGCCTAAGAATGTACCTGACTAGTAAGTATCGTAAAACCTATGGATTGCTATGTCTCCAAAAGAGAATCAAGCATGTGTACAGGGGCATAAACGCAGCAGTGATAGGATTGGAGAGGTTCGGTGAGCAAATGAAGACCCTTTGAAGTCATATTGCATGGTACCCATTACACGGGTCTCAACTCTCCAGGTTTAAGGTATTCTTCCTTCAGCTAAAACATGCATGTGGAACCCAAGTATGATCAACCATGTGAACGGGAGACGTGTTCAAATATGTCTCAATTTTCCTCCCCTGGTACTCGGGTGCAACATTCCAGACGCTTTACTAACACTCTCCCCACTTGGAGAGTCAGCGCCTTTAACCTCCTGTTTGGCCCAGTTTGCAATTTCTGCGGAAGATGAACAGGAATAGTGAGAACCAATGAGAGGGTAGCTGGAGGTTCTGGACGGGCAAATTTAACTCTCATTTCCCACCAGGAAGAGGAAATAACCAAAGGCTCAGCATGCCGTACTGGAACCAGATTAGGGCCTGAAGCCATCCTGCGGTGTTGCGGCCAGCTCAAAAGAAAGCGAGTTGAAGAAAGGAGCTCAGGGGCACTGTAATTCACAAACCTGCAGAGTTATAAATGACAGCTATCGTTCAAAAATACACTGAAGTAAGGCTGCCAAGAGGACTTGAAAGCGGGGCAGAATTGCAGGAAACCAATTTCAGGAGGTGGACTGGAATTGCATTGAAAGCATAGGAAAAGAGGCAGAACGTCCACAATGATGCACTTGGCCAAAAAGGGCGTATGCGTTTTTTCCTGAATATATTCAGGAAAAAACGCATACGCCCTTTTTGGCCAACCAAGCAAGCTTGCAAAGGAAATCTGCACTACAATGAAGTCTCACTTCCCCCCGGCCAAAAGGGCCATCTGAAAAAAGTGTAAAATCCAGAAAGGCAACAGGCCATTGAGAACTGGGAGCCTTGTTATGCTGATGGGCGGGATGTAAATTGCCAACAGACACCTGGGAGAAGTGTATGGTGTTTCCTGAAACATCTAAAAAACAAAGCAACAGAGCCTAGGGCACTTCCACTTATGGTCCTATAGCTTAGGGAAATTAAAATAAAAAAGACACAGCCACCCCTAAGTTTGGAACGGCTCTGTTTACAAGAACCTCGTTTACAGTACAAGTTCAACATCGCAGAAAGTGAAAAATGGATAAAGAAGTTGTGGTATTCACTTACAAAGCAATATCACGCAGCAATGAAATCTGTGTCATCAGGCCCTTAGCAGCACAATGAGTGGATTCAGGTATGATGATTCTAACTGAAATAAGTCACATAGAAAAAGAAACATCATAAGATATCAGTAATACACGGAATGGAAACTTGGCTACACAGGAACTGAATTACAGAACAGAACAGGGTCTCAAATTTAGAAAAACAACTTATGCTTGCTTAAGAGTAACGGTGAGTTGGGGTGCTGCATAAAACCAGAGATTGAAATGAGCACAGATAAAGTTCCTTAAGCCAAATATGGAATAGACAAGAGCTACTCCTTGCTCAACGAAATGGACTCAACACCGCATATTAAACACCTAAGAATGTACCTGACTTGTAAGTATCTTAAAACCTATGGATTGCTATGTCTCCGAAAGAGAATCAAGCATGTGTACAGGGGCATAAACGCAGCAGTGATAGGATTGGAGAGGTGCGGTGAGCAAATGAAGACCCTTTGAAGTCATATTGCATGGTACCCATTACACGGGTTTCAACTACCCAGGTTTAAGGTATTCTTCCTTCAGCTAAAACATGCATGTGGAACCTAGAGTATGATCAACCATGTGATCGGGAGACGTGTTCAAATATGTCTCAGTTTTCCTCCCCTGGTACTCGGGTGCAACATTCCAGACGCTTTACTAACACTCTCCCCACTTGGAGAGTCAGTCCCTTTAACCTCCTGTTTGGCCCAGTTTGCAATTTCTGCGGAAGATGAACAGGAATAGCGAGAACCAATGAGAGGCTAGCTGGAGGTGTCTGGACGGGCAAATTTAACTCTCATTTCCCACCAGGAAGAGGAATTAACCAAAGGCTCAGCATGCCGGGCCGGAACCAGATTAGGGCCTGAAGCCATCCTGCGGTGTTACGGCCAGGTCACAAGAAAGCGAGTTGAAGAAAGGAGCTCAGGGGCACTGTAATTCACAAACCTGCAGAGTTATAAATGACAGCTATCATCCAAAAATAGACTGAAGTAAGGCTGCCAAGAGGACTTGAAAGCGGGGCAGAATTGCAGGACACCGATTTCAAGAGGTAGACTGGAATTGCATTGAAAGCATAGGAAAAGAGGCAGAACGTCCACAATGATGCACTTGGCCAAAAAGGGCGTATGCGTTTTTTCCTGAATATATTCAGGAAAAAACGCATACGCACTTTTTGGCCAACCAAGCAAGCTTGCAAAGGAAATCTGCACTACAATGAAGTCTCACTTCCCCCCGGCCAAAAGGGCCATCTGAAAAAAGTGTAAAATCCAGAAAGGCAACAGGCCATTGAGAACTGGGAGCCTTGTTATGCTGATGGGCGGGATGTAAATTGCCAACAGACACTTGGGAGAAGTGTATGGTGTTTCCTGAAACATCTAAAAAACAAAGCAACAGAGCCTCGGGCACTTCCACTTATGGTCCTATAGCTTAGGGAAATTAAAATCAAAAAGACACAGCCACCCCAAAGTTTGGAACGGCTCTGTTTACAAGAACCTCGTTTACAGTACAAGTTCAACATCGCAGAAAGTGAAAAATGGATAAAGAAGTTGTGGTATTTACTTACAAAGCAATATCACTCAGCAATGAAATCTGTGTCATCAGGCCCTTAGCAGCACAATGAGTGGATTCAGGTATGATGATTCTAACTGAAATAAGTCACACAGAAATAGAAACATCATAAGATATCAGTAATACACGGAATGTAAACTTGGCTACACAGGAACTGAATTACAGAACAGAACAGGGTCTCAAATTTACAAAACCAACTTATTCTTGCTTAAGGTTAAAGGTGAGTTGGGGTGCTGCATAAAAACAGAGATTGAAATGAGCACAGATAAAGTTCCTTAAGCCAAATATGGAATAGACAAGAGCTACTCCTTGCTCAACGAAATGGACTCAACACCGCATATTAAACGCCTAAGAATGTACCTGACTAGTAAGTATCTTAAAACCTATGGATTGCTATGTCTCCGAAAGAGAATCAAGCATGTGTACAGGGGCATAAACGCAGCAGTGATAGGATTGGAGAGGTTCGGTGAGCAAATGAAGACCCTTTGAAGTCATATTGCATGGTACCCATTACACGGGTCTTAACTCTCCAGGTTTAAGGTATTCTTCCTTCAGCTAAAACATGCATGAGGAACCCAAGTATGATCAACCATGTGAACGGGAGACGTGTTCAAATATGTCTCAGTTTTCCTCCCCTGGTACTCGGGTGCAACATTCCAGACGCTTTACTAACAATCTCCCCACTTGGAGAGTCAGGGCCTTTAACCTCCTGTTTGGCCCAGTTTGCAATTTCTGCGGAAGATGAACAGGAATAGCGAGAACCAATGAGAGACTAGCTGGAGGTGTCTGGACGGGCAAATTTAACTCTCATTTCCCACCAGGAAGAGGAAATAACCAAAGGCTCAGCGTGCCGAGCCGGAACCAGATTAGGGCCTGAAGCCATCCTGCGGTGTTGCGGCCAGGTCACAAGAAAGCGAGTTGAAGAAAGGAGCTCAGGGGCACTGTAATTCACAAACCTGCAGAGTTATAAATGACAGCTATCGTCCAAAAATAGACTGAAGTAAGGCTGCCGAGAGGACTTGAAAGCGGGGCAGAATTGCAGGAAACCGATTTCAGGAGGTAGACTGGAATTGCATTGAAAGCATAGGAAAAGAGGCAGAACGTCCACAATGATGCACTTGGCCAAAAAGGGCGTATGCGTTTTTTCCTGAATATATTCAGGAAAAAACGCATACGCCCTTTTTGGCCAACCAAGCAAGCTTGCAAAGGAAATCTGCACTACAATGAAGTCTCACTTCCCCCCGGTCAAAAGGGCCATCTGAAAAAAGTGTAAAATCCAGAAAGGCAGGACAGGCCATGGAGAACTGGGAGCCTTGTTATGCTGATGGGCGGGATGTAAATTGCCAACAGACACTCGGGAGAAGTGTATGGTGTTTCCTGAAACATCTAAAAAACAAAGCAACAGAGCCTAGGGCACTGCCACTTATGGTCCTATAGCTTAGGGAAATTAAAATCAAAAAGACACAGCCACCCCAAAGTTTGGAACGGCTCTGTTTACAAGAACCTCGTTTACAGTACAAGTTCAACATCGCAGAAAGTGAAAAATGGATAAAGAAGTTGTGGTATTTACTTACAAAGCAATATCACTCAGCAATGAAATCTGTGTCATCAGGCCCTTAGCATCACAATGAGTGGATTCAGGTATGATGATTCTAACTGAAATAAGTCACACAGAAAAAGAAACATCATAAGATATCAGTAATACACGGAATGTAAACTTGGCTACACAGGAACTGAATTACAGAACAGAACAGGGTCTCAAATTTAGAAAACCAACTTATGCTTGCTTAAGGGTAAAGGTGAGTTGGGGTGCTGCATAAAACCAGAGATTGAAATGAGCACAGATAAAGTTCCTTAAGTCAAATATGGAATAGACAAGAGCTACTCCTTGCTCAACGAAATGGACTCAACACCGCATATTAAACGCCTAAGAATGTACCTGACTAGTAAGTATCGTAAAACCTATGGATTGCTATGTCTCCGAAAGAGAATCAAGCATGTGTACAGGGGCATAAACGCAGCAGTGATAGGATTGGAGAGGTGCGGTGAGCAAATGAAGACCCTTTGAAGTCATATTGCATGGTACCCATTCCACGGGTTTCAACTACCCAGGTTTAAGGTATTCTTCCTTCAGCTAAAACATGCATGTGGAACCTAGAGTATGATCAACCATGTGATCGGGAGACGTGTTCAAATATGTCTCAGTTTTCCTCCCCTGGTACTCGGGTGCAACATTCCAGACGCTTTACTAACACTCTCCCCACTTGTAGAGTCAGTCCCTTTAACCTCCTGTTTGGCCCAGTTTGCAATTTCTGCGGAAGATGAACAGGAATAGCGAAAACCAATGATAGGCTAGCTGGAGGTGTCTGGATGGGCAAATTTAACTCTCATTTCCCACCAGGAAGAGGAATTAACCAAAGGCTCAGCATGCCGGGCCGGAACCAGATTAGGGCCTGAAGCCATCCTGCGGTGTTGCGGCCAGCTCAAAAGAAAGCGAGTTGAAGAAAGGAGCTCAGGGGCACTGTAATTCACAAACCTGCAGAGTTATAAATGACAGCTATCGTCCAAAAATAGACTGAAGTAAGGCTGCCAAGAGGACTTGAAAGCGGGGCAGAATTGCAGGAAACCGATTTCAGGAGGTAGACTGGAATTGCATTGAAAGCATAGGAAAAGAGGCAGAACGTCCACAATGATGCACTTGGCCAAAAAGGGCGTATGCGTTTTTTCCTGAATATATTCAGGAAAAAACGCATACGCCCTTTTTGGCCAACCAAGCAAGCTTGCAAAGGAAATCTGCACTACAATGAAGTCTCACTTCCCCCCGGTCAAAAGGGCCATCTGAAAAAAGTGTAAAATCCAGAAAGGCAACAGGCCATTGAGAACTGGGAGCCTTGTTATGCTGATGGGCGGGATGTAAATTGCCAACAGACACTCGGGAGAAGTGTATGGTGTTTCCTGAAACATCTAAAAAACAAAGCAACAGAGCCTAGGGCACTTCCACTTATGGTCCTATAGCTTAGGGAAATTAAAATCAAAAAGACACAGCCACCCCAATGTTTGGAACGGCTCTGTTTACAAGAACCTCGTTTATAGTACAAGTTCAACATCGCAGAAAGTGAAAAATGGATAAAGAAGTTGTGGTATTTACTTACAAAGCAATATCACTCAGCAATGAAATCTGTGTCATCAGGCCCTTAGCAGCACAATGAGTGGATTCAGGTATGATGATTCTAACTGAAATAAGTCACACAGAAAAAGAAACATCATAAGATATCAGTAATACACGGAATGTAAACTTGGCTACACAGGAACTGAATTACAGAACAGAACAGGGTCTCAAATTTAGAAAACCAACTTATTCTTGCTTAAAGGTAAAGGTGAGTTGGGGTGCTGCATAAAACCAGAGATTGAAATGAGCACAGATAAAGTTCCTTAAGCCAAATATGGAATCGACAAGAGCTACTCCTTGCTCAACGATATGGACTCAACACCCCATATTAAACGCCTAAGAATGTACCTGACTAGTAAGTATCTTAAAACCTATGGATTGCTATGTCTCCGAAAGAGAATCAAGCATGTGTACAGGGGCATAAACGCAGCAGTGATAGGATTGGAGAGGTTCGGTGAGCAAATGAAGACCCTTTGAAGTCATATTGCATGGTACCCATTACACGGGTCTTAACTTTGCAGGTTTAAGATATTCTTCCTTCAGCTAAAACATGCATGTGGAACCCAAGTATGATCAACCATGTGAACGGGAGACGTGTTCAAATATGTCTCAGTTTTCCTCCCCTGGTACTCGGGTGCAACATTCCAGACGCTTTACTAACACTCTCCCCACTTGGAGAGTCAGTCCCTTTAACCTCCTGTTTGGCCCAGTTTGCAATTTCTGCGGAAGATGAACAGGAATAGCGAGAACCAATGAGAGACTAGCTGGAGGTGTCTGGACGGGCAAATTTAACTCTCATTTCCCACCAGGAAGAGGAAATAACCAAAGGCTCAGCGTGCCATGCCGGAACCAGATTAGGGCCTGAAGCCATCCTGCGGTGTTGCGGCCAGGTCACAAGAAAGCGAGTTGAAGAAAGGAGCTCAGGGGCACTGTAATTCACAAACCTGCAGAGTTATAAATGACAGCTATCGTCCAAAAATAGACTGAAGTAAGGCTGCCAAGAGGACTTGAAAGCGGGGCAGAATTGCAGGAAACCGATTTCAGGAGGTAGACTGGAATTGCATTGAAAGCATAGGAAAAGAGGCAGAACGTCCACAATGATGCACTTGGCCAAAAAGGGCATATGCGTTTTTTCCTGAATATATTCAGGAAAAAACGCATACGCCCTTTTTGGCCAACCAAGCAAGCTTGCAAAGGAAATCTGCACTACAATGAAGTCTCACTTCCCCCCGGTCAAAAGGGCCATCTGAAAAAAGTGTAAAATCCAGAAAGGCAGGACAGGCCATGGAGAACTGGGAGCCTTGTTATGCTGATGGGCGGGATGTAAATTGCCAACAACCACTCGGGAGAAGTGTATGGTGTTTCCTGAAACATCTAAAAAACAAAGCAACAGAACCTACGGCACTTCCACTTATGGTCCTATAGCTTAGGGAAATTAAAATCAAAAAGACACAGCCACCCCAAAGTTTGGAACGGCTCTGTTTACAAGAACCTCGTTTACAGTACAAGTTCAACATCGCAGAAAGTGAAAAATGGATAAAGAAGTTGTGGTATTTACTTACAAAGCAATATCACTCAGCAATGAAATCTGTGTCATCAGGCCCTTAGCAGCACAATGAGTGGATTCAGGTATGATGATTCTAACTGAAATAAGTCACACAGAAAAAGAAACATCATAAGATATCAGTAATACACGGAATGTAAACTTGGCTACACAGGAACTGAATTACAGAACAGAACAGGGTCTCAAATTTAGAAAACCAACTTATTCTTGCTTAAGGGTAAAGGTGAGTTGGGGTGCTGCATAAAACCAGAGATTGAAATGAGCACAGATAAAGTTCCTTAAGCCAAATATGGAATAGACAAGAGCTACTCCTTGCTCAACGAAATGGACTCAACGCCCCATATTAAACGCCTAAGAATGTACCTGACTAGTAAGTATCTTAAAACCTATGGATTGCTATGTCTCCGAAAGAGAATCAAGCATGTGTACAGGGGCATAAACGCAGCAGTGATAGGATTGGAGAGGTTCGGTGAGCAAATGAAGACCCTTTGAAGTCATATTGCATGGTACCCATTCCACGGGTTTCAACTACCCAGGTTTAAGGTATTCTTCCTTCAGCTAAAACATGCATGTGGAACCTAGAGTATGATCAACCATGTGATCGGGAGACGTGTTCAAATATGTCTCAGTTTTCCTCCCCTGGTACTCGGGTGCAACATTCCAGACGCTTTACTAACACTCTCCCCACTTGGAGAGTCAGTCCCTTTAACCTCCTGTTTGGCCCAGTTTGCAATTTCTGCGGAAGATGAACAGGAATAGCGAGAACCAATGAGAGGCTAGCTGGAGGTGTCTGGACGGGCAAATTTAACTCTCATTTCCCACCAGGAAGAGGAATTAACCAAAGGCTCAGCATGCCGGGCCGGAACCAGATTAGGGCCTGAAGCCATCCTGCGGTGTTGCGGCCAGGTCACAAGAAAGCGAGTTGAAGAAAGGAGCTCAGGGGCACTGTAATTCACAAACCTGCAGAGTTATAAATGACAGCTATCGTCCAAAAATAGACTGAAGTAAGGCTGCCAAGAGGACTTGAAAGCGGGGCAGAATTGCAGGAAACCGATTTCAGGAGGTAGACTGGAATTGCATTGAAAGCATAGGAAAAGAGGCAGAACGTCCACAATGATGCACTTGGCCAAAAAGGGCGTATGCGTTTTTTCCTGAATATATTCAGGAAAAAACGCATACGCCCTTTTTGGCCAACCAAGCAAGCTTGCAAAGGAAATCTGCACTACAATGAAGTCTCACTTCCCCCCGGTCAAAAGGGCCATCTGAAAAAAGTGTAAAATCCAGAAAGGCAGGACAGGCCATGGAGAACTGGGAGCCTTGTTATGCTGATGGGCCGGATGTAAATTGCCAACAGACACTCGGGAGAAGTGTATGGTGTTTCCTGAAACATCTAAAAAACAAAGCAACAGAGCCTAGGGCACTGCCACTTATGGTCCTATAGCTTAGGGAAATTAAAATCAAAAAGACACAGCCACCCCAAAGTTTGGGACGCCTCTGTTTACAAGAACCTCGTTTACAGTACAAGTTCAACATCACAGAAAGTGAAAAATGGATAAAGAAGTTGTGGTATTTACTTACAAAGCAATATCACTCAGCAATGAAATCTATGTCATCAGGCCCTTAGCATCACAATGAGTGGATTCAGGTATGATGATTCTAACTGAAATAAGTCACACAGAAAAAGAAACATCATAAGATATCAGTAATACACGGAATGTAAACTTGGCTACACAGGAACTGAATTACAGAACAGAACAGGGTCTCAAATTTAGAAAACCAACTTATGCTTGCTTAAGGGTAAAGGTGAGTTGGGGTGCTGCATAAAACCAGAGATTGAAATGAACATAGATAAAGTTCCTTAAGTCAAATATGGAATAGACAAGAGCTACTCCTTGCTCAACGAAATGGACTCAACACCGCATATTAAACGCCTAAGAATGTACCTGACTAGTAAGTATCGTAAAACCTATGGATTGCTATGTCTCCAAAAGAGAATCAAGCATGTGTACAGGGGCATAAACGCAGCAGTGATAGGATTGGAGAGGTTCGGTGAGCAAATGAAGACCCTTTGAAGTCATATTGCATGGTACCCATTACACGGGTCTCAACTCTCCAGGTTTAAGGTATTCTTCCTTCAGCTAAAACATGCATGTGGAACCCAAGTATGATCAACCATGTGAACGGGAGACGTGTTCAAATATGTCTCAGTTTTCCTCCCCTGGTACTCGGGTGCAACATTTCAGACGCTTTACTAACACTCTCCCCACTTGGAGAGTCAGCGCCTTTAACCTCCTGTTTGGCCCAGTTTGCAATTTCTGCGGAAGATGAACAGGAATAGCGAGAACCAATGAGAGGCTAGCTGGAGGTGTCTGGACGGGCAAATTTAACTCTCATTTCCCACCAGGAAGAGGAAATAATCAAAGGCTCAGTGTGCCGTTACGGAACCAGATTACGGCCTGAAGCCATCCTGCGGTGTTGCGGCCAGCTCAAAAGAAAGCAAGTTGAAGAAAGGAGCTCAGGGGCACTGTAATTCACAAACCTGCAGAGTTATAAATGACAGCTATCGTCCAAAAATAGACTGAAGTAAGGCTGCCAAGAGGACTTGAAAGCGGGGCAGAATTGCAGGAAACCGATTTCAGGAGGTAGACTGGAATTGCATTGAAAGCATAGGAAAAGAGGCAGAACGTCCACAATGATGCACTTGGCCAAAAAGGGCGTATGCGTTTTTTCCTGAATATATTCAGGAAAAAACGCATACGCCCTTTTTGGCCAACCAAGCAAGCTTGCAAAGGAAATCTGCACTACAATGAAGTCTCACTTCCCCCCGGTCAAAAGGGCCATCTGAAAAAAGTGTAAAATCCAGAAAGGCAGGACAGGCCATGGAGAACTGGGAGCCTTGTTATGCTGATGGGCGGGATGTAAATTGCCAACAGACACTCGGGAGAAGTGTATGGTGTTTCCTGAAACATCTAAAAAACAAAGCAACAGAGCCTAGGGCACTGCCACTTATGGTCCTATAGCTTAGGGAAATTAAAATCAAAAAGACACAGCCACCCCAAAGTTTGGGACGCCTCTGTTTACAAGAACCTCGTTTACAGTACAAGTTCAACATCGCAGAAAGTGAAAAATGGATAAAGAAGTTGTGGTATTTACTTACAAAGCAATATCACTCAGCAATGAAATCTATGTCATCAGGCCCTTAGCATCACAATGAGTGGATTCAGGTACGATGATTCTAACTGAAATAAGTCACACAGAAAAAGAAACATTATAAGATATCAGTAATACACGGAATATAAACTTGGCTACACAGGAACTGAATTACAGAACAGAACAGGGTCTCAAATTTAGAAAACCAACTTATGCTTGCTTAAGGGTAAAGGTGAGTTGGGGTGCTGCATAAAACCAGAGATTGAAATGAGCACAGATAAAGTTCCTTAAGCCAAATATGGAATAGACAGGAGCTACTCCTTGCTCAACGAAATGGACTCAACACCGCATATTAAACGCCTAAGAATGTACCTGACTAGTAAGTATCGTAAAACCTATGGATTGCTATGTCTCCAAAAGAGAATCAAGCATGTGTACAGGGGCATAAACGCAGCAGTGATAGGATTGGAGAGGTTCGGTGAGCAAATGAAGACCCTTTGAAGTCATATTGCATGGTACCCATTACACGGATCTCAACTCTCCAGGTTTAAGGTATTCTTCCTTCAGCTAAAACATGCATGTGGAACCCAAGTATGATCAACCATGTGAACGGGAGACGTGTTCAAATATGTCTCAGTTTTCCTCCCCTGGTACTCGGGTGCAACATTCCAGACGCTTTACTAACACTCTCCCCACTTGGAGAGTCAGCGCCTTTAACCTCCTGTTTGGCCCAGTTTGCAATTTCTGCGGAAGATGAACAGGAATAGCGAGAACCAATGAGAGGCTAGCTGGAGGTGTCTGGACGGGCAAATTTCACTCTCATTTCCCACCAGGAAGAGGAATTAACCAAAGGCTCAGCATGCCGGGCCGGAACCAGATTAGGGCCTGAAGACATCCTGCGGTGTTGCGGCCAGCTCAAAAGAAAGCGAGTTGAAGAAAGGAGCTCAGGGGCACTGTAATTCACAAACCTGCAGAGTTATAAATGACAGCTATCGTCCAAAAATACACTGAAGTAAGGCTGCCAAGAGGACTTGAAAGCGGGGCAGAATTGCAGGAAACCGATTTCAGGAGGTAGACTGGAATTGCATTGAAAGCATAGGAAAAGAGGCAGAACGTCCACAATGATGCACTTGGCCAAAAAGGGCGTATGCGTTTTTTCCTGAATATATTCAGGAAAAAACGCATACGCCCTTTTTGGCCAACCAAGCAAGCTTGCAAAGGAAATCTGCACTACAATGAAGTCTCACTTGCCCCCGGTCAAAAGGGCCATCTGAAAAAAGTGTAAAATCCAGAAAGGCAGGACAGGCCATGGAGAACTGGGAGCCTTGTTATGCTGATGGGCGGGATGTAAATTGCCAACAACCACTCGGGAGAAGTGTATGGTGTTTCCTGAAACATCTAAAAAACAAAGCAACAGAACCTACGGCACTTCCACTTATGGTCCTATAGCTTAGGGAAATTAAAATCAAAAAGACACAGCCACCCCAAAGTTTGGAACGGCTCTGTTTACAAGAACCTCGTTTACAGTACAAGTTCAACATCGCAGAAAGTGAAAAATGGATAAAGAAGTTGTGGTATTTACTTACAAAGCAATATCACTCAGCAATGAAATCTGTGTCAGCAGGCCCTTAGCAGCACAATGAGTGGATTCAGGTATGATGATTCTAACTGAAATAAGTCACACAGAAAAAGAAACATCATAAGATATCAGTAATACACGGAATGTACACTTGGCTACACAGGAACTGAATTACAGAACAGAACAGGGTCTCAAATTTAGAAAACCAACTTATTCTTGCTTAAGTGTAAAGGTGAGTTGGGGTGCTGCATAAAACCAGAGATTGAAATGAGCACAGATAAAGTTCCTTAAGCCAAATATGGAATAGACAAGAGCTACTCCTTGCTCAACGAAATGGACTCAACGCCCCATATTAAACGCCTAAGAATGTACCTGACTAGTAAGTATCTTAAAACCTATGGATTGCTATGTCTCCGAAAGAGAATCAAGCATGTGTACAGGGGCATAAACGCAGCAGTGATAGGATTGGAGAGGTTCGGTGAGCAAATGAAGACCCTTTGAAGTCATATTGCATGGTACCCATTCCACGGGTTTCAACTACCCAGGTTTAAGGTATTCTTCCTTCAGCTAAAACATGCATGTGGAACCTAGAGTATGATCAACCATGTGATCGGGAGACGTGTTCAAATATGTCTCAGTTTTCCTCCCCTGGTACTCGGGTGCAACATTCCAGACGCTTTACTAACACTCTCCCCACTTGGAGAGTCAGTCCCTTTAACCTCCTGTTTGGCCCAGTTTGCAATTTCTGCGGAAGATGAACAGGAATAGCGAGAACCAATGAGAGGCTAGCTGGAGGTGTCTGGACGGGCAAATTTAACTCTCATTTCCCACCAGGAAGAGGAATTAACCAAAGGCTCAGCATGCCGGGCCGGAACCAGATTAGGGCCTGAAGCCATCCTGCGGTGTTGCGGCCAGGTCACAAGAAAGCGAGTTGAAGAAAGGAGCTCAGGGGCACTGTAATTCACAAACCTGCAGAGTTATAAATGACAGCTATCGTCCAAAAATAGACTGAAGTAAGGCTGCCAAGAGGACTTGAAAGCGGGGCAGAATTGCAGGAAACCAATTTCAGGAGGTAGACTGGAATTGCATTGAAAGCATAGGAAAAGAGGCAGAACGTCCACAATGATGCACTTGGCCAAAAAGGGCGTATGCGTTTTTTCCTGAATATATTCAGGAAAAAACGCATACGCCCTTTTTGGCCAACCAAGCAAGCTTGCAAAGGAAATCTGCACTACAATGAAGTCTCACTTCCCCCCGGTCAAAAGGGCCATCTGAAAAAAGTGTAAAATCCAGAAAGGCAACAGGCCATTGAGAACTGGGAGCCTTGTTATGCTGATGGGCGGGATGTAAATTGCCAACAGACACTCGGGAGAAGTGTATGGTGTTTCCTGAAACATGTAAAAAACAAAGCAACAGAGCCTAGGGCACTTCCACTTATGGTCCTATAGCTTAGGGAAATTAAAATCAAAAAGACACAGCCACCCCAATGTTTGGAACGGCTCTGTTTACAAGAACCTCGTTTATAGTACAAGTTCAACATCGCAGAAAGTGAAAAATGGATAAAGAAGTTGTGGTATTTACTTACAAAGCAATATCACTCAGCAATGAAATCTGTGTCATCAGGCCCTTAGCAGCACAATGAGTGGATTCAGGTATGATGATTCTAACTGAAATAAGTCACACAGAAAAAGAAACATCATAAGATATCAGTAATACACGGAATGTAAACTTGGCTACACAGGAACTGAATTACAGAACAGAACAGGGTCTCAAATTTAGAAAACCAACTTATTCTTGCTTAAAGGTAAAGGTGAGTTGGGGTGCTGCATAAAACCAGAGATTGAAATGAGCACAGATAAAGTTCCTTAAGCCAAATATGGAATCGACAAGAGCTACTCCTTGCTCAACGATATGGACTCAACACCCCATATTAAACGCCTAAGAATGTACCTGACTAGTAAGTATCTTAAAACCTATGGATTGCTATGTCTCCGAAAGAGAATCAAGCATGTGTACAGGGGCATAAACGCAGCAGTGATAGGATTGGAGAGGTTCGGTGAGCAAATGAAGACCCTTTGAAGTCATATTGCATGGTACCCATTACACGGGTCTTAACTTTCCAGGTTTAAGATATTCTTCCTTCAGCTAAAACATGCATGTGGAACCCAAGTATGATCAACCATGTGAACGGGAGACGTGTTCAAATATGTCTCAGTTTTCCTCCCCTGGTACTCGGGTGCAACATTCCAGACGCTTTACTAACACTCTCCCCACTTGGAGAGTCAGTCCCTTTAACCTCCTGTTTGGCCCAGTTTGCAATTTCTGCGGAAGATGAACAGGAATAGCGAGAACCAATGAGAGACTAGCTGGAGGTGTCTGGACGGGCAAATTTAACTCTCATTTCCCACCAGGAAGAGGAAATAACCAAAGGCTCAGCGTGCCGTGCCAGAACCAGATTAGGGCCTGAAGCCATCCTGCGGTGTTGCGGCCAGGTCACAAGAAAGCGAGTTGAAGAAAGGAGCTCAGGGGCACTGTAATTCACAAACCTGCAGAGTTATAAATGACAGCTATCGTCCAAAAATACACTGAAGTAAGGCTGCCAAGAGGACTTGAAAGCGGGGCAGAATTGCAGGAAACCGATTTCAGGAGGTAGACTGGAATTGCATTGAAAGCATAGGAAAAGAGGCAGAACGTCCACAATGATGCACTTGGCCAAAAAGGGCATATGCGTTTTTTCCTGAATATATTCAGGAAAAAACGCATACGCCCTTTTTGGCCAACCAAGCAAGCTTGCAAAGGAAATCTGCACTACAATGAAGTCTCACTTCCCCCCGGTCAAAAGGGCCATCTGAAAAAAGTGTAAAATCCAGAAAGGCAGGACAGGCCATGGAGAACTGGGAGCCTTGTTATGCTGATGGGCGGGATGTAAATTGCCAACAACCACTCGGGAGAAGTGTATGGTGTTTCCTGAAACATCTAAAAAACAAAGCAACAGAACCTAGGGCACTTCCACTTATGGTCCTATAGCTTAGGGAAATTAAAATCAAAAAGACACAGCCACCCCAAAGTTTGGAACGGCTCTGTTTACAAGAACCTCGTTTACAGTACAAGTTCAACATCGCAGAAAGTGAAAAATGGATAAAGAAGTTGTGGTATTTACTTACAAAGCAATATCACTCAGCAATGAAATCTGTGTCATCAGGCCCTTAGCAGCACAATGAGTGGATTCAGGTATGATGATTCTAACTGAAATAAGTCACACAGAAAAAGAAACATCATAAGATATCAGTAATACACGGAATGTAAACTTGGCTACACAGGAACTGAATTACAGAACAGAACAGGGTCTCAAATTTAGAAAACCAACTTATTCTTGCTTAAGGGTAAAGGTGAGTTGGGGTGCTGCATAAAACCAGAGATTGAAATGAGCACAGATAAAGTTCCTTAAGCCAAATATGGAATAGACAAGAGCTACTCCTTGCTCAACGAAATGGACTCAACGCCCCATATTAAACGCCTAAGAATGTACCTGACTAGTAAGTATCTTAAAACCTATGGATTGCTATGTCTCCGAAAGAGAATCAAGCATGTGTACAGGGGCATAAACGCAGCAGTGATAGGATTGGAGAGGTTCGGTGAGCAAATGAAGACCCTTTGAAGTCATATTGCATGGTACCCATTCCACGGGTTTCAACTACCCAGGTTTAAGGTATTCTTCCTTCAGCTAAAACATGCATGTGGAACCTAGAGTATGATCAACCATGTGATCGGGAGACGTGTTCAAATATGTCTCAGTTTTCCTCCCCTGGTACTCGGGTGCAACATTCCAGACGCTTTACTAACACTCTCCCCACTTGGAGAGTCAGTCCCTTTAACCTCCTGTTTGGCCCAGTTTGCAATTTCTGCGGAAGATGAACAGGAATAGCGAGAACCAATGAGAGGCTAGCTGGAGGTGTCTGGACGGGCAAATTTAACTCTCATTTCCCACCAGGAAGAGGAATTAACCAAAGGCTCAGCATGCCGGGCCGGAACCAGATTAGGGCCTGAAGCCATCCTGCGGTGTTGCGGCCAGCTCAAAAGAAAGCGAGTTGAAGAAAGGAGCTCAGGGGCACTGTAATTCACAAACCTGCAGAGTTATAAATGACAGCTATCGTCCAAAAATATACTGAAGTAAGGCTGCCAAGAGGACTTGAAAACGGGGCAGAATTGCAGGAAACCGATTTCAGGAGGTAGACTGGAATTGCATTGAAAGCATAGGAAAAGAGGCAGAACGTCCACAATGATGCACTTGGCTAAAAAGTGCGTATGCGTTTTTTCCTGAATATATTCAGGAAAAAACGCATACGCACTTTTTGGCCAACCAAGCAAGCTTGCAAAGGAAATCTGCACTACAATGAAGTCTCACTTCCCCCCGGTCAAAAGGGCCATCTGAAAAAAGTGTAAAATCCAGAAAGGCAACAGGCCATTGAGAACTGGGAGCCTTGTTATGCTGATGGGCGGGATGTAAATTGCCAACAGACACTCGGGAGAAGTGTATGGTGTTTCCTGAAACATCTAAAAAACAAAGCAACAGAGCCTAGGGCACTTCCACTTATGGTCCTATAGCTTAGGGAAATTAAAATCAAAAAGACACAGCCACCCCAAAGTTTGGAACGGCTCTGTTTACAAGAACCTCGTTTACAGTACAAGTTCAACATCGCAGAAAGTGAAAAATGGATAAAGAAGTTGTGGTATTTACTTACAAAGCAATATCACTCAGCAATGAAATCTATGTCATCAGGCCCTTAGCAGCACAATGAGTGGATTCAGGTATGATGATTCTAACTGAAATAAGTCACACAGAAAAAGAAACATCATAAGATATCAGTAATACACAGAATGTAAACTTGGCTACACAGGAACTGAATTACAGAACAGAACAGGGTCTCAAATTTAGAAAACCAACTTATTCTTGCTTAAAGGTAAAGGTGAGTTGGGGTGCTGCATAAAACCAGAGATTGAAATGAGCACAGATAAAGTTCCTTAAGCCAAATATGGAATAGACAAGAGCTACTCCTTGCTCAACGATATGGACTCAACACCCCATATTAAACGCCTAAGAATGTACCTGACTAGTAAGTATCTTAAAACCTATGGATTGCTATGTCTCCGAAAGAGAATCAAGCATGTGTACAGGGGCATAAACGCAGCAGTGATAGGATTGGAGAGGTTCGGTGAGCAAATGAAGACCCTTTGAAGTCATATTGCATGGTACCCATTACACGGGTCTTAACTTTCCAGGTTTAAGATATTCTTCCTTCAGCTAAAACATGCATGTGGAACCCAAGTATGATCAACCATGTGAACGGGAGACGTGTTCAAATATGTCTCAGTTTTCCTCCCCTGGTACTCGGGTGCAACATTCCAGACGCTTTACTAACACTCTCCCCACTTGGAGAGTCAGTCCCTTTAACCTCCTGTTTGGCCCAGTTTGCAATTTCTGCGGAAGATGAACAGGAATAGCGAGAACCAATGAGAGACTAGCTGGAGGTGTCTGGACGGGCAAATTTAACTCTCATTTCCCACCAGGAAGAGGAAATAACCAAAGGCTCAGCGTGCCGTGCCGGAACCAGATTAGGGCCTGAAGCCATCCTGCGGTGTTGCGGCCAGGTCACAAGAAAGCGAGTTGAAGAAAGGAGCTCAGGGGCACTGTAATTCACAAACCTGCAGAGTTATAAATGACAGCTATCGTCCAAAAATAGACTGAAGTAAGGCTGCCAAGAGGACTTGAAAGCGGGGCAGAATTGCAGGAAACCGATTTCAGGAGGTAGACTGGAATTGCATTGAAAGCATAGGAAAAGAGGCAGAACGTCCACAATGATGCACTTGGCCAAAAAGGGCGTATGCCTTTTTTCCTGAATATATTCAGGAAAAAACGCATACGCCCTTTTTGGCCAACCAAGCAAGCTTGCAAAGGAAATCTGCACTACAATGAAGTCTCACTTTCCCCCGGTCAAAAGGGCCATCTGAAAAAAGTGTAAAATCCAGAAAGGCAGGACAGGCCATGGAGAACTGGGAGCCTTGTTATGCTGATGGGCGGGATGTAAATTGCCAACAACCACTCAGGAGAAGTGTATGGTGTTTCCTGAAACATCTAAAAAACAAAGCAACAGAACCTAGGGCACTTCCACTTATGGTCCTATAACTTAGGGAAATTAAAATCAAAAAGACACAGCCACCCCAAAGTTTGGAACGGCTCTGTTTACAAGAACCTCGTTTACAGTACAAGTTCAACATCGCAGAAAGTGAAAAATGGATAAAGAAGTTGTGGTATTTACTTACAAAGCAATATCACTCAGCAATGAAGTCTGTGTCATCAGGCCCTTAGCAGCACAATGAGTGGATTCAGGTATGATGATTCTAACTGAAGTAAGTCACACAGAAAAAGAAACATCATAAGATATCAGTAATACACGGAATGTAAACTTGGCTACACAGGAACTGAATTACAGAACAGAACAGGGTCTCAAATTTAGAAAACCAACTTATGCTTGCTTAAGGGTAAAGGTGAGTTGGGGTGCTGCATAAAACCAGAGATTGAAATGAGCACAGATAAAGTTCCTTAAGTCAAATATGGAATAGACAAGAGCTACTCCTTGCTCAACGAAATGGACTCAACACCGCATATTAAACGCCTAAGAATGTACCTGACTAGTAAGTATCTTAAAACCTATGGATTGCTATGTCTCCAAAAGAGAATCAAGCATGTGTACAGGGGCATAAACGCAGCAGTGATAGGATTGGAGAGGTTCGGTGAGCAAATGAAGACCCTTTGAAGTCATATTGCATGGTACCCATTACACGGGTCTTAACTCTCCAGGTTTAAGGTATTCTTCCTTCAGCTAAAACATGCATGTGGAACCCAAGTATGATCAACCATGCGAACGGGAGATGTGTTCAAATATGTCTCAGTTTTCCTCCCCTGGTACTCGGGTGCAACATTCCAGACCCTTTACTAACACTCTCCCCACTTGGAGAGTCAGCGCCTTTAACCTCCTGTTTGGCCCAGTTTGCAATTTCTTGGAAGATGAACAGGAATAGCGAGAACCAATGAGAGACTAGCTGGAGGTGTCTGGACGGGCAAATTTAACTCTCATTTCCCACCAGGAAGAGGAAATAACCAAAGGCTCAGCGTGCCGTGCCGGAACCAGATTAGGGCCTGAAGCCATCCTGCGGTGTTGCGGCCAGGTCACAAGAAAGCGAGTTGAAGAAAGGAGCTCAGGGGCACTGTAATTCACAAACCTGCAGAGTTATAAATCACAGCTATCGTCCAAAAATAGACTGAAGTAAGGCTGCCAAGAGGACTTGAAAGCGGGGCAGAATTGCAGGAAACCGATTTCAGGAGGTAGACTGGAATTGCATTGAAAGCATAGGAATAGAGGCAGAACGTCCACAATGATGCACTTGGCCAAAAAGGGCGTATGCGTTTTTTCCTGAATATATTCAGGAAAAAACGCATACGCCCTTTTTGGCCAACCAAGCAAGCTTGCAAAGGAAATCTGCACTACAATGAAGTCTCACTTCCCCCCGGTCAAAAGGGCCATCTGAAAAAAGTGTAAAATCCAGAAAGGCAGGACAGGCCATGGACAACTGGGAGCCTTGTTATGCTGATGGGCGGGATGTAAATTGCCAACAGACACTCGGGAGAAGTGTATGGTGTTTCCTGAAACATCTAAAAAACAAAGCAACAGAGCCTAGGGCACTGCCACTTATGGTCCTATAGCTTAGGGAAATTAAAATCAAAAAGACACAGCCACCCCAAAGTTTGGGACGCCTCTGTTTACAAGAACCTCGTTTACAGTACAAGTTCAACATCGCAGAAAGTGAAAAATGGATAAAGAAGTTGTGGTATTTACTTACAAAGCAATATCACTCAGCAATGAAATCTGTGTCATCAGGCCCTTAGCAGCACAATGAGTGGATTCAGGTATGATGATTCTAACTGAAATAAGTCACACAGAAAAAGAAACATCATAAGATATCAGTAATACACGGAATGTAAACTTGGCTACACAGGAACTGAATTACAGAACAGAACAGGGTCTCAAATTTAGAAAACCAACTTATTCTTGCTTAAAGGTAAAGGTGAGTTGGGGTGCTACATAAAACCAGAGATTGAAATGAGCACAGATAAAGTTCCTTAAGCCAAATATGGAATCGACAAGAGCTACTCCTTGCTCAACGATATGGACTCAACACCCCATATTAAACGCCTAAGAATGTACCTGACTAGTAAGTATCTTAAAACCTATGGATTGCTATGTCTCCGAAAGAGAATCAAGCATGTGTACAGGGGCATAAACGCAGCAGTGATAGGATTGGAGAGGTTCGGTGAGCAAATGAAGACCCTTTGAAGTCATATTGCATGGTACCCATTACACGGGTCTTAACTTTCCAGGTTTAAGATATTCTTCCTTCAGCTAAAACATGCATGTGGAACCCAAGTATGATCAACCATGTGAACGGGAGACGTGTTCAAATATGTCTCAGTTTTCCTCCCCTGGTACTCGGGTGCAACATTCCAGACGCTTTACTAACACTCTCCCCACTTGGAGAGTCAGTCCCTTTAACCTCCTGTTTGGCCCAGTTTGCAATTTCTGTGGAAGATGAACAGGAATAGCGAGAACCAATGAGAGACTAGCTGGACGTGTCTGGACGGGCAAATTTAACTCTCATTTCCCACCAGGAAGAGGAAATAACCAAAGGCTCAGCGTGCCGTGCCGGAACCAGATTAGGGCCTGAAGCCATCCTGCGGTGTTGCGGCCAGGTCACAAGAAAGCGAGTTGAAGAAAGGAGCTCAGGGGCACTGTAATGCACAAACCTGCAGAGCTATAAATGACAGCTATCGTCCAAAAATACACTGAAGTAAGGCTGCCAAGAGGACTTGAAAGCGGGGCAGAATTGCAGGAAACCGATTTCAGGAGGTAGACTGGAATTGCATTGAAAGCATAGGAAAAGAGGCAGAACGTCCACAATGATGCACTTGGCCAAAAAGGGCGTATGCGTTTTTTCCTGAATATATTCAGGAAAAAAAGCATACGCCCTTTTTGGCCAACCAAGCAAGCTTGCAAAGGAAATCTGCACTACAATGAAGTCTCACTTCCCCCCGGTCAAAAGGGCCATCTGAAAAAAGTGTAAAATCCAGAAAGGCAGGACAGGCCATGGAGAACTGGGAGCCTTGTTATGCTGATGGGCGGGATGTAAATTGCCAACAACCACTCGGGAGAAGTGTATGGTGTTTCCTGAAACATCTGAAAAACAAAGCAACAGAACCTAGGGCACTTCCACTTATGGTCCTATAGCTTAGGGAAATTAAAATCAAAAAGACACAGCCACCCCAAAGTTTGGAACGGCTCTGTTTACAAGAACCTCGTTTACAGTACAAGTTCAACATCGCAGAAAGTGAAAAATGGATAAAGAAGTTGTGGTATTTACTTACAAAGCAATATCACTCAGCAATGAAATCTGTGTCATCAGGCCCTTAGCAGCACAATGAGTGGATTCAGGTATGATGATTCTAACTGAAATAAGTCACACAGAAAAAGAAACATCATAAGATATCAGTAATACACGGAATGTAAACTTGGCTACACAGGAACTGAATTACAGAACAGAACAGGGTCTCAAATTTAGAAAACCAACTTATTCTTGCTTAAAGGTAAAGGTGAGTTGGGGTGCTACATAAAACCAGAGATTGAAATGAGCACAGATAAAGTTCCTTAAGCCAAATATGGAATCGAGAAGAGCTACTCCTTGCTCAACGATATGGACTCAACACCCCATATTAAACGCCTAAGAATGTACCTGACTAGTAAGTATCTTAAAACCTATGGATTGCTATGTCTCCGAAAGAGAATCAAGCATGTGTACAGGGGCATAAACGCAGCAGTGATAGGATTGGAGAGGTTCGGTGAGCAAATGAAGACCCTTTGAAGTCATATTGCATGGTACCCATTACACGGGTCTTAACTTTCCAGGTTTAAGATATTCTTCCTTCAGCTAAAACATGCATGTGGAACCCAAGTATGATCAACCATGTGAACGGGAGACGTGTTCAAATATGTCTCAGTTTTCCTCCCCTGGTACTCGGGTGCAACATTCCAGACGCTTTACTAACACTCTCCCCACTTGGAGAGTCAGTCCCTTTAACCTCCTGTTTGGCCCAGTTTGCAATTTCTGTGGAAGATGAACAGGAATAGCGAGAACCAATGAGAGACTAGCTGGACGTGTCTGGACGGGCAAATTTAACTCTCATTTCCCACCAGGAAGAGGAAATAACCAAAGGCTCAGCGTGCCGTGCCGGAACCAGATTAGGGCCTGAAGCCATCCTGCGGTGTTGCGGCCAGGTCACAAGAAAGCGAGTTGAAGAAAGGAGCTCAGGGGCACTGTAATGCACAAACCTGCAGAGCTATAAATGACAGCTATCGTCCAAAAATACACTGAAGTAAGGCTGCCAAGAGGACTTGAAAGCGGGGCAGAATTGCAGGAAACCGATTTCAGGAGGTAGACTGGAATTGCATTGAAAGCATAGGAAAAGAGGCAGAACGTCCACAATGATGCACTTGGCCAAAAAGGGCGTATGAGTTTTTTCCTGAATATATTCAGGAAAAAAAGCATACGCCCTTTTTGGCCAACCAAGCAAGCTTGCAAAGGAAATCTGCACTACAATGAAGTCTCACTTCCCCCCGGTCAAAAGGGCCATCTGAAAAAAGTGTAAAATCCAGAAAGGCAGGACAGGCCATGGAGAACTGGGAGCCTTGTTATGCTGATGGGCGGGATGTAAATTGCCAACAACCACTCGGGAGAAGTGTATGGTGTTTCCTGAAACATCTGAAAAACAAAGCAACAGAACCTAGGGCACTTCCACTTATGGTCCTATAGCTTAGGGAAATTAAAATCAAAAAGACACAGCCACCCCAAAGTTTGGAACGGCTCTGTTTACAAGAACCTCGTTTACAGTACAAGTTCAACATCGCAGAAAGTGAAAAATGGATAAAGAAGTTGTGGTATTTACTTACAAAGCAATATCACTCAGCAATGAAATCTGTGTCATCAGGCCCTTAGCAGCACAATGAGTGGATTCAGGTATGATGATTCTAACTGAAATAAGTCACACAGAAAAAGAAACATCATAAGATATCAGTAATACACGGAATGTAAACTTGGCTACACAGGAACTGAATTACAGAACAGAACAGGGTCTCAAATTTAGAAAACCAACTTATGCTTGCTTAAGGGTAAAGGTGAGTTGGGGTGCTGCATAAAACCAGAGATTGAAATGAGCACAGATAAATTTCCTTAAGCCAAATATGGAATAGACAAGAGCTACTCCTTGCTCAACGAAATGGACTCAACGTCCCATATTAAACGCCTAAGAATGTACCTGACTAGTAAGTATCTTAAAACCTATGGATTGCTATGTCTCCGAAAGAGAATCAAGCATGTGTACAGGGGCATAAACGCAGCAGTGATAGGATTGGAGAGGTTCGGTGAGCAAATGAAGACCCTTTGAAGTCATATTGCATGGTACCCATTACACGGGTTTCAACTACCCAGGTTTAAGGTATTCTTCCTTCAGCTAAAACATGCATGTGGAACCTAGAGTATGATCAACCATGTGATCGGGAGACGTGTTCAAATATGTCTCAGTTTTCCTCCCCTGGTACTCGGGTGCAACATTCCAGACGCTTTACTAACACTCTGCCCACTTGGAGAGTCAGTCCCTTTAACCTCCTGTTTGGCCCAGTTTGCAATTTCTGCGGAAGATGAACAGGAATAGCGAGAACCAATGAGAGACTAGCTGGAGGTGTCTGGACGGGCAAATTTAACTCTCATTTCCCACCAGGAAGAGGAAATAACCAAAGGCTCAGCGTGCCGTGCCGGAACCAGATTAGGGCCTGAAGCCATCCTGCGGTGTTGCGGCCAGGTCACAAGAAAGCGAGTTGAAGAAAGGAGCTCAGGGGCACTGTAATTCACAAACCTGCAGAGTTATAAATGACAGCTATCGTCCAAAAATAGACTGAAGTAAGGCTGCCAAGAGGACTTGAAAGCGGGGCAGAATTGCAGGAAACCGATTTCAGGAGGTAGACTGGAATTGCATTGAAAGCATAGGAAAAGAGGCAGAACGTCCACAATGATGCACTTGGCCAAAAAGGGCGTATGCGTTTTTTCCTGAATATATTCAGGAAAAAACGCATACGCCCTTTTTGGCCAACCAAGCAAGCTTGCAAAGGAAATCTGCACTACAATGAAGTCTCACTTCCCCCCGGTCAAAAGGGGCATCTGAAAAAAGTGTAAAATCCAGAAAGGGAGGACAGGCCATGGAGAACTGGGAGCCTTGTTATGCTGATGGGCGGGATGTAAATTGCCAACAACCACTCGGGAGAAGTGTATGGTGTTTCCTGAAACATCTAAAAAACAAAGCAACAGAACCTAGGGCACTTCCACTTATGGTCCTATAGCTTAGGGAAATTAAAATCAAAAAGACACAGCCACCCCAAAGTTTGGAACGGCTCTGTTTACAAGAACCTCGTTTACAGTACAAGTTCAACATCGCAGAAAGTGAAAAATGGATAAAGAAGTTGTGGTATTTACTTACAAAGCAATATCACTCAGCAATGAAATCTGTGTCATCAGGCCCTTAGCAGCACAATGAGTGGATTCAGGTATGATGATTCTAACTGAAATAAGTCACACAGAAAAAGAAACATCATAAGATATCAGTAATACACGGAATGTAAACTTGGCTACACAGGAACTGAATTACAGAACAGAACAGGGTCTCAAATTTAGAAAACCAACTTATTCTTGCTTAAGGGTAAAGGTGAGTTGGGGTGCTGCATAAAACCAGAGATTGAAATGAGCACAGATAAAGTTCCTTAAGCCAAATATGGAATAGACAAGAGCTACTCCTTGCTCAACGAAATGGACTCAACGCCCCATATTAAACGCCTAAGAATGTACCTGACTAGTAAGTATCTTAAAACCTATGGATTGCTATGTCTCCGAAAGAGAATCAAGCATGTGTACAGGGGCATAAACGCAGCAGTGATAGGATTGGAGAGGTTCGGTGAGCAAATGAAGACCCTTTGAAGTCATATTGCATGGTACCCATTCCACGGGTTTCAACTACCCAGGTTTAAGGTATTCTTCCTTCAGCTAAAACATGCATGTGGAACCTAGAGTATGATCAAGCATGTGATCGGGAGACGTGTTCAAATATGTCTCAGTTTTCCTCCCCTGGTACTCGGGTGCAACATTCCAGACCCTTTACTAACACTCTCCCCACTTGGAGAGTCAGCGCCTTTAACCTCCTGTTTGGCCCAGTTTGCAATTTCTTGGAAGATGAACAGGAATAGCGAGAACCAATGAGAGACTAGCTGGAGGTGTCTGGACGGGCAAATTTAACTCTCATTTCCCACCAGAAAGAGGAAATAACCAAAGGCTCAGCGTGCCGTGCCGGAACCAGATTAGGGCCTGAAGCCATCCTGCGGTGTTGCGGCCAGGTCACAAGAAAGCGAGTTGAAGAAAGGAGCTCAGGGGCACTGTAATTCACAAACCTGCAGAGTTATAAATCACAGCTATCGTCCAAAAATAGACTGAAGTAAGGCTGCCAAGAGGACTTGAAAGCAGGGCAGAATTGCAGGAAACCGATTTCAGGAGGTAGACTGGAATTGCATTGAAAGCATAGGAAAAGAGGCAGAACGTCCACAATGATGCACTTGGCCAAAAAGGGCGTATGCGTTTTTTCCTGAATATATTCAGGAAAAAACGCATACGCCCTTTTTGGCCAACCAAGCAAGCTTGCAAAGGAAATCTGCACTACAATGAAGTCTCACTTCCCCCCGGTCAAAAGGGCCATCTGAAAAAAGTGTAAAATCCAGAAAGGCAGGACAGGCCATGGAGAACTGGGAGCCTTGTTATGCTGATGGGCGGGATGTAAATTGCCAACAGACACTCGGGAGAAGTGTATGGTGTTTCCTGAAACATCTAAAAAACAAAGCAACAGAGCCTAGGGCACTGCCACTTATGGTCCTATAGCTTAGGGAAATTAAAATCAAAAAGACACAGCCACCCCAAAGTTTGGGACGCCTCTGTTTACAAGAACCTCGTTTACAGTACAAGTTCAACATCGCAGAAAGTGAAAAATGGATAAAGAAGTTGTGGTATTTACTTACAAAGCAATATCACTCAGCAATGAAATCTATGTCATCAGGCCCTTAGCATCACAATGAGTGGATTCAGGTACGATGATTCTAACTGAAATAAGTCACACAGAAAAAGAAACATCATAAGATATCAGTAATACACGGAATGTAAACTTGGCTACACAGGAACTGAATTACAGAACAGAACAGGGTCTCAAATTTAGAAAACCAACTTATGCTTGCTTAAGGGTAAAGGTGAGTTGGGGTGCTGCATAAAACCAGAGATTGAAATGAGCATAGATAAAGTTCCTTAAGTCAAATATGGAATAGACAAGAGCTACTCCTTGCTCAACGAAATGGACTCAACACCGCATATTAAACGCCTAAGAATGTACCTGACTAGTAAGTATCCTAAAACCTATGGATTGCTATGTCTCCAAAAGAGAATCAAGCATGTGTACAGGGGCATAAACGCAGCAGTGATAGGATTGGAGAGGTTCGGTGAGCAAATGAAGACCCTTTGAAGTCATATTGCATGGTACCCATTACACGGGTCTCAACTCTCCAGGTTTAAGGTATTCTTCCTTCAGCTAAAACATGCATGTGGAACCCAAGTATGATCAACCATGTGAACGGGAGACGTGTTCAAATATGTCTCAGTTTTCCTCCCCTGGTACTCGGGTGCAACATTTCAGACGCTTTACTAACACTCTCCCCACTTGGAGAGTCAGCGCCTTTAACCTCCTGTTTGGCCCAGTTTGCAATTTCTTGGAAGATGAACAGGAATAGCGAGAACCAATGAGAGACTAGCTGGAGGTGTCTGGACGGGCAAATTTAACTCTCATTTCCCACCAGGAAGAGGAAATAACCAAAGGCTCAGCGTGCCGTGCCGGAACCAGATTAGGGCCTGAAGCCATCCTGCGGTGTTGCGGCCAGGTCACAAGAAAGCGAGTTGAAGAAAGGAGCTCAGGGGCACTGTAATTCACAAACCTGCAGAGTTATAAATCACAGCTATCGTCCAAAAATAGACTGAAGTAAGGCTGCCAAGAGGACTTGAAAGCAGGGCAGAATTGCAGGAAACCGATTTCAGGAGGTAGACTGGAATTGCATTGAAAGCATAGGAAAAGAGGCAGAACGTCCACAATGATGCACTTGGCCAAAAAGGGCGTATGCGTTTTTTCCTGAATATATTCAGGAAAAAACGCATACGCACTTTTTGGCCAACCAAGCAAGCTTGCAAAGGAAACCTGCACTACAATGAAGTCTCACTTCCCCCCGGTCAAAAGGGCCATCTGAAAAAAGTGTAAAATCCAGAAAGGCAGGACAGGCAATGGAGAACTGGGAGCCTTGTTATGCTGATGGGCGAGATGTAAATTGCCAACAGACACTTGGGAGAAGTGTATGGTGTTTCCTGAAACATCTAAAAAACAAAGCAACAGAGCCTAGGGCACTGCCACTTATGGTCCTATAGCTTAGGGAAATTAAAATCAAAAAGACACAGCCACCCCAAAGTTTGGGACGCCTCTGTTTACAAGAACCTCGTTTACAGTACAAGTTCAACATCGCAGAAAGTGAAAAATGGATAAAGAAGTTGTGGTATTTACTTACAAAGCAATATCACTCAGCAATGAAATCTATGTCATCAGGCCCTTAGCATCACAATGATTGGATTCAGGTACGATGATTCTAACTGAAATAAGTCACACAGAAAAAGAAACATCATAAGATATCAGTAATACACGGAATGTAAACTTGGCTACACAGGAACTGAATTACAGAACAGAACAGGGTCTCAAATTTAGAAAACCAACTTATGCTTGCTTAAGGGTAAAGGTGAGTTGGGGTGCTGCATAAAACCAGAGATTGAAATGAGCACAGATAAAGTTCCTTAAGTCAAATATGGAATAGACAAGAGCTACTCCTTGCTCAACGAAATGGACTCAACACCGCATATTAAACGCCTAAGAATGTACCTGACTAGTAAGTATCGTAAAACCTATGGATTGCTATGTCTCCAAAAGAGAATCAAGCATGTGTACAGGGGCATAAACGCAGCAGTGATAGGATTGGAGAGGTTCGGTGAGCAAATGAAGACCCTTTGAAGTCATATTGCATGGTACCCATTCCACGGGTCTCAACTCTCCAGGTTTAAGGTATTCTTCCTTCACCTAAAACATGCATGTGGAACCCAGAGTATGATCAACCATGTGAACGGGAGAAGTGTTCAAATATGTCTCAGTTTTCCTACCCTGGTACTCGGGTGCAACATTCCAGACGCTTTACTAACACTCTCCCGACTTGGAGAGTCAGTCCCTTTAACCTCCTGTTTGGCCCAGTTTGCAATTTCTGCGGAAGATGAACAGGAATAGCGAGAACCAATGAGAGACTAGCTGGAGGTGTCTGAACGGGGAAATTTAACTCTCATTTCCCACCAGGAAGAGGAATTAACCAAAGGCTCAGCATGCCGGGCCAGAACCAGATTAGGGCCTGAAGCCATCCTGCGGTGTTGCGGCCAGGTCACAAGAAAGCGAGTTGAAGAAAGGAGCTCAGGGACACTGTAATTCACAAACCTGCAGAGTTATAAATGACAGCTATCGTCCAAAAATATACTGAAGTAAGGCTGCCAAGAGGACTTGAAAGCGGGGCAGAATTGCAGGAAACCGATTTCAGGAGGCAGACTGGAATTGCATTGAAAGCATAGGAAAAGAGGCAGAACGTCCACAATGATGCACTTGGCCAAAAAGGGCGTATGCGTTTTTTCCTGAATATATTCAGGAAAAAACGCATACGCCCTTTTTGGCCAACCAAGCAAGCTTGCAAAGGAAATCTGCACTACAATGAAGTCTCACTTCCCCCCGGTCAAAAGGGCCATCTGAAAAAAGTGTAAAATCCAGAAAGGCAACAGGCCATTGAGAACTGGGAGCCTTGTTATGCTGATGGGCGGGATGTAAATTGCCAACAGACACTCGGGTGAAGTGTATGGTGTTTCCTGAAACATCTAAAAAACAAAGCAACAGAGCCTAGGGCACTTCCACTTATGGTCCTATAGCTTAGGGAAATTAAAATCAAAAAGACACAGCCACCCCAAAGTTTGGAACGGCTCTGTTTACAAGAACCTCGTTTACAGTACAAGTTCAACATCGCAGAAAGTGAAAAATGGATAAAGAACTTGTGGTACTTACGTACAATGCAGTATCACTCAGCAATGAAATCTATGTCATCAGGCCCGTAGCAGCATAATGAGTAGATTCAGGTACGATGATTCTAACTGAAATAAGTCACACAGAAAAAGAAACATCATAAGATATCAGTAATACACGGAATGTAAACTTGGCTACACAGGAACTGAATTACAGAACAGAACAGGGTCTCAAATTTAGAAAAACAACTTATTCTTGCTTAAGGGTAAAGGTGAGTTGGGGTGCTGCATAAAACCAGAGATTGAAATGAGCACAGATAAAGTTCCTTAAGCCAAATATGGAATAGACAAGAGCTACTCCTTGCTCAAGGAAATGGACTCAACACCCCATATTAAACGCCTAAGAATGTACCTGACTAGTAAGTATCTTAAAACCTAAGAATTGCTATGTCTCCGAAAGAGAATCAAGCATGTGTACAGGGGCATAAACGCAGCAGTGATAGGATTGGAGAGGTTCGGTGAGCAAATGAAGACCCTTTGAAGTCATATTGCATGCTACCCATTACACGGGTCTTAACTCTCCAGGTTTAAGGTATTCTTCCTTCAGCTAAGACATGCATGTGGAACCCAAGTATGATCAACCATGTGAACGGGAGACGTGTTCAAATATGTCTCAGTTTTCCTCCCCTGGTACTCGGGTGCAACATTCCAGACGCTTTACTAACACTCTCCCCACTTGGAGAGTCAGCGCCTTTAACCTCCTGTTTGGTCCAGTTTGCAATTTCTGCGGAAGATGAACAGGAATAGCGAGAACCAATGAGAGGCTAGCTGAAGGTGTCTGGACGGGCAAATTTAACTCTCATTTCCCACCAGGAAGAGGAAATAACCAAAGGCTCAGCGTGCCGTACCGGAACCAGATTAGGGCCTGAAGCCATCCTGCGGTGTTGCGGCCAGCTCAAAAGAAAGCGAGTTGAAGAAAGGAGCTCAGGGGCACTGTAATTCACAAACCTGCAGAGTTATAAATGACAGCTATCGTCCAAAAATAGACTGAAGTAAGGCTGCCAAGAGGACTTGAAAGCGGGGCAGAATTGCAGGAAACCGATTTCAGGAGGTAGACTGGAATTGTATTGAAAGCATAGGAAAAGAGGCAGAACGTCCACAATGATGCACTTGGCCAAAAAGGGCGTATGCGTTTTTTCCTGAATATATTCAGGAAAAAACGCATACGCCCTTTTTGGCCAACCAAGCAAGCTTGCAAAGGAAATCTGCACTACAATGAAGTCTCACTTCCCCCCGGTCAAAAGGGCCATCTGAAAAAAGTGTAAAATCCAGAAAGGCAGGACAGGCCATGGAGAACTGGGAGCCTTGTTATGCTGATGGGCGGGATGTAAATTGCCAACAACCACTCGGGAGAAGTGTATGGTGTTTCCTGAAACATCTAAAAAACAAAGCAACAGAACCTAGGGCACTTCCACTTATGGTCCTATAGCTTAGGGAAATTAAAATCAAAAAGACACAGCCACCCCAAAGTTTGGAACGGCTCTGTTTACAAGAACCTCGTTTACAGTACAAGTTCAACATCGCAGAAAGTGAAAAATGGATAAAGAAGATGTGGTATTTACTTACAAAGCAATATCACTCAGCAATGAAATCTGTGTCATCAGGCCCTTAGCAGCACAATGAGTGGATTCAGGTATGATGATTCTAACTGAAGTAAGTCACACAGAAAAAGAAACATCATAAGATATCAGTAATACACGGAATGGAAACTTGGCTACACAGGAACTGAATTACAGAACAGAACAGGGTCTCAAATTTAGAAAAACAACTTATGCTTGCTTAAGGGTAAAGGTGAGTTGGGGTGCTGCATAAAACCAGAGATTGAAATGAGCACAGATAAAGTTCCTTAAGCCAAATATGGAATAGACAAGAGCTACTCCTTGCTCAACGAAATGGACTCAACACCGCATATTAAACGCCTAAGAATGTACCTGACTTGTAAGTATCTTAAAACCTAAGAATTGCTATGTCTCTGAAAGAGAATCAAGCATGTGTACAGGGGCATAAACGCAGCAGTGATAGGATTGGAGAGGTTCGGTGAGCAAATGAAGACCCTTTGAAGTCATATTGCATGGTACCCATTCCACGGGTTTCAAATACACAGGTTTAAGGTATTCTTCCTCCAGCTAAAACATGCATGTGGAACCTAGAGTATGATCAACCATGTGATCGGGAGACGTGTTCAAATATGTCTCAGTTTTCCTCCCCTGGTACTCGGGTGCAACATTCCAGACGCTTTACTAACACACTCCCCACTTGGAGAGTCAGTCCCTTTAACCTCCTGTTTGGCCCAGTTTGCAATTTCTGCGGAAGATGAACAGGAATAGCGAGAACCAATGAGAGGCTAGCTGGAGGTGTCTGGACGGGCAAATTTAACTCTCATTTCCCACCAGGAAGAGGAATTAACCAAAGGCTCAGCATGCCGGGCCGGAACCAGATTAGGGCCTGAAGCCATCCTGCGGTGTTGCGGCCAGGTCACAAGAAAGCGAGTTGAAGAAAGGAGCTCAGGGGCACTGTAATTCACAAACCTGCAGAGTTATAAATGACAGCTATCGTCCAAAAATAGACTGAAGTAAGGCTGCCAAGAGGACTTGAAAGCGGGGCAGAATTGCAGGAAACCGATTTCAGGAGGTAGACTGGAATTGCATTGAGAGCATAGGAAAAGAGGCAGAACGTCCACAATGATGCACTTGGCCAAAAAGGGCGTATGCGTTTTTTCCTGAATATATTCAGGAAAAAATGCATACGCCCTTTTTGGCCAACCAAGCAAGCTTGCAAAGGAAATCTGCACTACAATGAAGTCTCACTTCCCCCCAGTCAAAAGGGCCATCTGAAAAAAGTGTAAAATCCAGAAAGGCAGGACAGGCCATGGAGAACTGGGAGTCTTGTTATGCTGATGGGCGGGATGTAAATTGCCAACAGACACTCTGGAGAAGTGTATGGTGTTTCCTGAAACATCTAAAAAACAAAGCAACAGAGCCTAGGGCACTGCCACTTATGGTCCTATAGCTTAGGGAAATTAAAATCAAAAAGACACAGCCACCCCAAAGTTTGGGACGCCTCTGTTTACAAGAACCTCGTTTACAGTACAAGTTCAACATCGCAGAAAGTGAAAAATGGATAAAGAAGTTGTGGTATTTACTTACAAAGCAATATCACTCAGCAATGAAATCTGTGTCATCAGGCCCTTAGCAGCACAATGAGTGGATTCAGGTATGATGATTCTAACTGAAGTAAGTCACACAGAAAAAGAAACATCATAAGATATCAGTAATACACGGAATGTAAACTTGGCTACACAGGAACTGAATTACAGAACAGAACAAGGTCAAATTTAGAAAACCAACTTATGCTTGCTTAAGGGTAAAGGTGAGTTGGGGTGCTGCATAAAACCAGAGATTGAAATGAGCACAGATAAAGTTCCTTAAGTCAAATATGGAATAGACAAGAGCTACTCCTTGCTCAACGAAATGGACTCAACACCGCATATTAAACGCCTAAGAATGTACCTGACTAGTAAGTATCTTAAAACCTATGGATTGCTATGTCTCCGAAAGAGAATCAAGCATGTGTACAGGGGCATAAACGCAGCAGTGATAGGATTGGAGAGGTTCGGTGAGCAAATGAAGACCCTTTGAAGTCATATTGCATGGTACCCATTACACGGGTCTTAACTCTCCAGGTTTAAGGTATTCTTCCTTCAGCTAAAACATGCATGTGGAACCCAAGTATGATCAACCATGTGAACGGGAGACGTGTTCAAATATGTCTCAGTTTTCCTCCCCTGGTACTCGGGTGCAACATTCCAGACGCTTTACTAACAATCTCCCCACTTGGAGAGTCAGCGCCTTTAACCTCCTGTTTGGCCCAGTTTGCAATTTCTGCGGAAGATGAACAGGAATAGCGAGAACCAATGAGAGACTAGCTGGAGGTGTCTGGACGGGCAAATTTAACTCTCATTTCCCACCAGGAAGAGGAAATAACCAAAGGCTCAGCGTGCCGTGCCGGAACCAGATTAGGGCCTGAAGCCATCCTGCGGTGTTGCGGCCAGGTCACAAGAAAGCGAGTTGAAGAAAGGAGCTCAGGGGCACTGTAATTCACAAACCTGCAGAGTTATAAATGACAGCTATCGTCCAAAAATAGACTGAAGTAAGGCTGCCAAGAGGACTTGAAAGCGGGGCAGAATTGCAGGAAACCGATTTCAAGAGGTAGACTGGAATTGCATTGAAAGCATAGGAAAAGAGGCAGAACGTCCACAATGATGCACTTGGCCAAAAAGGGCGTATGCGTTTTTTCCTGAATATATTCAGGAAAAAACGCATACGCCCTTTTTGGCCAACCAAGCAAGCTTGCAAAGGAAATCTGCACTACAATGAAGTCTCACTTCCCTCCGGTCAAAAGGGCCATCTGAAAAAAGTGTAAAATCCAGAAAGGCAGGACAGGCCATGGAGAACTGGGAGCCTTGTTATGCTGATGGGCGGGATGTAAATTGCCAACAGACACTTGGGAGAAGTGTATGGTGTTTCCTGAAACATCTAAAAAACAAAGCAACAGAGCCTAGGGCACTTCCACTTATGGTCCTATAGCTTAGGAAAATTAAAATCAAAAAGACACAGCCACCCCAAAGTTTGGGACGCCTCCGTTTACAAAACCTCGTTTACCGTACAAGTTCAATATCACAGAAAGTGAAAAATGGATAAAGAAGTTGTGGTACTTACGTACAATGCAGTATCACTCAGCAATGAAATCTATGTCATCAGGCCCGTAGCAGCATAATGAGTGGATTCAGGTACGATGATTCTAACTGAAATAAGTCACACAGAAAAAGAAACATCATAAGATATCAGTAATACACGGAATGTAAACTTGGCTACACAGGAACTGCATTCCAAAACAGAACAGTGTCTCAAATTTAGAAAACCAACTTATGCTTGCTTAAGGGGAAAGGTGAGTTGGGGAGCTGCATAAAACCAGAGATTGAAATGAGCACAGATAAAGTTCCTTAAGCCAAATATGGAATAGACAAGAGCTACTCCTTGCTCAATGAAATGGACTCAACACCCCATATTAAACGCCTAAGAATGTACCTGACTAGTAAGTATCTTAAAACCTATGGATTGCTATGTCTCCAAAAGAGAATCAAGCGTGTGTACAGTGGCATAAACGCAGCAGTGATAGGATTGGAGAGGTTCGGTGAGCAAATGAAGACCCTTTGAAGTCATATTGCATGGTACCCATTCCACGGGTCTCAACTCTCCAGGTTTAAGGTATTCTTCCTTCAGCTAAAACATGCATGTGTAACCCAGAGTATGATCAACCATGTGAACGGGAGACGTGTTCAAATATGTCTCAGTTTTCCTCCCCTGGTACTCGGGTGCAACATTCCAGACGCTTTACTAACACTCTCCCCACTTGGAGAGTCAGTCCCTTTAACCTCCTGTTTGGCCCAGTTTGCAATTTCTGCGGAAGATGAACAGGAATAGCGAGAACCAATGAGAGACTAGCTGGAGGTGTCTGAACGGGGAAATTTAACTCTCATTTCCCACCAGGAAGAGGAATTAACCAAAGGCTCAGCATGCCGGGCCGGAACCAGATTAGGGCCTGAAGCCATCCTGCGGTGTTGCGGCCAGGTCACAAGAAAGCGAGTTGAAGAAAGGAGCTCAGGGGCACTGTAATTCACAAACCTGCAGAGTTATAAATGACAGCTATCGTCCAAAAATAGACTGAAGTAAGGCTGCCAAGAGGACTTGAAAGCGGGGCAGAATTGCAGGAAACCGATTTCAGGAGGTAGACTGGAATTGCATTGAAAGCATAGGAAAAGAGGCAGAACGTCCACAATGATGCACTTGGCCAAAAAGGGCGTATGCGTTTTTTCCTGAATATATTCAGGAAAAAACGCATACGCCCTTTTTGGCCAACCAAGCAAGCTTGCAAAGGAAATCTGCACTACAATGAAGTCTCACTTCCCCCCGGTCAAAAGGGCCATCTGAAAAAAGTGTAAAATCCAGAAAGGCAGGACAGGCCATGGAGAACTGGGAGCCTTGTTATGCTGATGGGCGGGATGTAAATTGCCAACAGACACTCGGGAGAAGTGTATGGTGTTTCCTGAAACATCTAAAAAACAAAGCAACAGAGCCTAGGGCACTGCCACTTATGGTCCTATAGCTTAGGGAAATTAAAATCAAAAATACACAGCCGCCCCAAAGTTTGGGACGCCTCTGTTTACAAGAACCTCGTTTACAGTACAAGTTCAACATCGCAGAAAGTGAAAAATGGATAAAGAAGTTGTGGTATTTACTTACAAAGCAATATCACTCAGCAATGAAATCTGTGTCATCAGGCCCTTAGCAGCACAATGAGTGGATTCAGGTATGATGATTCTAACTGAAATAAGTCACACAGAAAAAGAAACATCATAAGATATCAGTAATACACGGAATGGAAACTTGGCTACACAGGAACTGAATTACAGAACAGAACAGGGTCTCAAATTTAGAAAAACAACTTATGCTTGCTTAAGGGTAAAGGTGAGTTGGGGTGCTGCATAAAACCAGAGATTGAAATGAGCACAGATAAAGTTCCTTAAGTCAAATATGGAATAGACAAGAGCTACTCCTTGCTCAACGAAATGGACTCAACACCGCATATTAAACGCCTAAGAATGTACCTGACTTGTAAGTATCTTAAAACCTAAGAATTGCTATGTCTCTGAAAGAGAATCAAGCATGTGTACAGGGGCATAAATGCAGCAGTGATAGGATTGGAGAGGTTCGGTGAGCAAATGAAGACCCTTTGAAGTCATATTGCATGGTACCCATTCCACGGGTTTCAACTACCCAGGTTTAAGGTATTCTTCCTTCAGCTAAAACATGCATGTGGAACCTAGAGTATGATCAACCATGTGATCGGGAGACGTGTTCAAATATGTCTCAGTTTTCCTCCCCTGGTACTCGGGTGCAACATTCCAGACGCTTTACTAACACACTCCCCACTTGGAGAGTCAGTCCCTTTAACCTCCTGTTTGGCCCAGTTTGCAATTTCTGCGGAAGATGAACAGGAATAGCGAGAACCAATGAGAGGCTAGCTGGAGGTGTCTGGACGGGCAAATTTAACTCTCATTTCCCACCAGGAAGAGGAATTAACCAAAGGCTCAGCATGCTGGTCCGGAACCAGATTAGGGCCTGAAGCCATCCTGCGGTGTTGCGGCCAGGTCACAAGAAAGCGAGTTGAAGAAAGGAGCTCAGGGGCACTGTAATTCACAAACCTGCAGAGTTATAAATGACAGCTATCGTCCAAAAATAGACTGAAGTAAGGTTGCCAAGAGGACTTGAAAGCGGGGCAGAATTGCAGGAAACCGATTTCAGGAGGTAGACTGGAATTGCATTGAAAGCATAGGAAAAGAGGCAGAACGTCCACAATGATGCACTTGGCCAAAAAGGGCGTATGCGTTTTTTCCTGAATTTATTCAGGAAAAAATGCATACGCCCTTTTTGGCCAACCAAGCAAGCTTGCAAAGGAAATCTGCACTACAATGAAGTCTCACTTCCCCCCGGTCAAAAGGGCGATCTCAAAAAAGTGTAAAATCCAGAAAGGCAGGACAGGCCATGGAGAACGGGGAGCCTTGTTATGCTGATGGGCCGGATGTAAATTGCCAACAGACACTCGGGAGGAGTGTATGGTGTTTCCTGAAACATCTAAAAAACAAAGCAACAGAGCCTAGGGCACTGCCACTTATGGTCCTATAGCTTAGGGAAATTAAAATCAAAAAGACACAGCCACCCCAAGTTTGGGACGCCTCTGTTTACAAGAACCTCGTTTACAGTACAAGTTCAACATCGCAGAAAGTGAAAAATGGATAAAGAAGTTGTGGTGTTTACTTACAAAGCAATATCACTCAGCAATGAAATCTATGTCATCAGGCCCTTAGCATCACAATGAGTGGATTCAGGTATGATGATTCTAACTGAACTAAGTCACACAGAAAAAGAAACATCATAAGGTATCAGTAATACACGGAATGTAAACTTGGCTACACAGGAACTGAATTACAGAACAGAACAGGGTCTCAAATTTAGAAAACCAACTTATGCTTGCTTAAGGGTAAAGGTGAGTTGGGGTGCTGCATAAAACCAGAGATTGAAATGAGCACAGATAAAGTTCCTTAAGTCAAATATGGAATAGACAAGAGCTACTCCTTGCTCAACGAAATGGACTCAACACCGCATATTAAACGCCTAAGAATGTACCTGACTAGTAAGTATCGTAAAACCTATGGATTGCTATGTCTCCAAAAGAGAATCAAGCATGTGTACAGGGGCATAAACACAGCAGTGATAGGATTGGAGAGGTTCGGTGAGCAAATGAAGACCCTTTGAAGTCATATTGCATGGTAGCCATTACACGGGTCTCAACTCTCCAGGTTTAAGGTATTCTTCCTTCAGCTAAAACATGCATGTGGAACCCAAGTATGATCAACCTAGTGAACGGGAGACGTGTTCAAATATGTCTCAGTTTTCCTCCCCTGGTACTCGGGTGCAACATTCCAGACGCTTTACTAACACTCTCCCCACTTGGAGAGTCAGCGCCTTTAACCTCCTGTTTGGCCCAGTTTGCAATTTCTGCGGAAGATGAACAGGAATAGTGAGAACCAATGAGAGGCTAGCTGGAGATGTCTGGACGGGCAAATTTAACTCTCATTTCCCACCAGGAAGAGGAAATAACCAAAGGCTCAGCGTGCCGTACCGGAACCAGATTAGGGCCTGAAGCCATCCTGCGGTGTTGCGGCCAGGTCACAAGAAAGCGAGTTGAAGAAAGGAGCTCAGGGGCACTGTAATTCACAAACCTGCAGAGTTATAAATGACAGCTATCGTCCAAAAATAGACTGAAGTAAGGCTGCCAAGAGGACTTGAAAGCGGGGCAGAATTGCAGGAAACCGATTTCAGGAGGTAGACTGGAATTGCATTGAAAGCATAGGAAAAGAGGCAGAACGTCCACAATGATGCACTTGGCCAAAAAGGGCGTATGCGTTTTTTCCTGAATATATTCAGGAAAAAACGCATACGCCCTTTTTGGCCAACCAAGCAAGCTTGCAAAGGAAATCTGCACTACAATGAAGTCTCACTTCCCCCCGGTCAAAAGGGCCATCTCAAAAAAGTGTAAAATCCAGAAAGGCAGGACAGGCCATGGAGAACTGGGAACCTTGTTATGCTGATGGGCGGGATGTAAATTGCCAACAGACACTCGGGAGGAGTGTATGGTGTTTCCTGAAACATCTAAAAAACAAAGCAACAGAGCCTAGGGCACTGCCACTTATGGTCCTATAGCTTAGGGAAATTAAAATAAAAATGACACAGCCACCCCAAGTTTGGGACGCCTCTGTTTACAAGAACCTCGTTTACAGTACAAGTTCAACATCGCAGAAAGTGAAAAATGGATAAAGAAGTTGTGGTGTTTACTTACAAAGCAATATCACTCAGCAATGAAATCTATGTCATCAGGCCCTTAGCATCACAATGAGTGGATTCAGGTATGATGATTCTAACTGAAGTAAGTCACACAGAAAAAGAAACATCATAAGCTATCAGTAATACACGGAATGTAAACTTGGCTACACAGGAACTGAATTACAGAACAGAACAGGGTCTCAAATTTAGAAAACCAACTTATGCTTGCTTAAGGGTAAAGGTGAGTTGGGGTGCTGCATAAAACCAGAGATTGAAATGAGCACAGATAAAGTTCCTTAAGTCAAATATGGAATATACAAGAGCTACTCCTTGCTCAACGAAATGGACTCAACACCGCATATTAAACGCCTAAGAATGTACCTGACTAGTAAGTATCGTAAAACCTATGGATTGCTATGTCTCCAAAAGAGAATCAAGCATGTGTACAGGGGCATAAACACAGCAGTGATAGGATTGGAGAGGTTCGGTGAGCAAATGAAGACCCTTTGAAGTCATATTGCATGGTACCCATTACACGGGTCTCAACTCTCCAGGTTTAAGGTATTCTTCCTTCAGCTAAAACATGCATGTGGAACCTAGAGTATGATCAACCATGTGAACGGGAGACGTGTTCAAATATGTCTCAGTTTTCCTCCCCTGGTACTCGGGTGCAACATTCCAGACGCTTTACTAACACTCTCCCTACTTGGAGAGTCAGCGCCTTTAACCTCCTGTTTGGCCCAGTTTGCAATTTCTGCGGAAGATGAACAGGAATAGTGAGAACCAATGAGAGGCTAGCTGGAGATGTCTGGACGGGCAAATTTAACTCTCATTTCCCACCAGGAAGAGGAAATAACCAAAGGCTCAGCGTGCCGTACCGGAACCAGATTAGGGCCTGAAGCCATCCTGCGGTGTTGCGGCCAGGTCACAAGAAAGCGAGTTGAAGAAAGGAGCTCAGGGGCACTGTAATTCACAAACCTGCAGAGTTATAAATGACAGCTATCGTCCAAAAATAGACTGAAGTAAGGCTGCCAAGAGGACTTGAAAGCGGGGCAGAATTGCAGGAAACCGATTTCAGGAGGTAGACTGGAATTGCATTGAAAGCATAGGAAAAGAGGCAGAACGTCCACAATGATGCACTTGGCCAAAAAGGGCGTATGTGTTTTTTCCTGAATATATTCAGGAAAAAACGCATACGCCCTTTTTGGCCAACCAAGCAAGCTTGCAAAGGAAATGTGCACTACAATGAAGTCTCACTTCCCCCCGGTCAAAAGGGCCATCTGAAAAAAGTGTAAAATCCAGAAAGGCAACAGGCCATTGAGAACTGGGAGCCTTGTTATGCTGATGGGCGGGATGTAAATTGCCAACAGACACTTGGGAGAAGTGTATGGTGTTTCCTGAAACATCTAAAAAACAAAGCAACAGAGCCTAGGGCACTTCCACTTATGGTCCTATAGCTTAGGGAAATTAAAATCAAAAAGACACAGCCACCCCAAAGTTTGGAACGCCTCTGTTTACAAGAACCTCGTTTACAGTACAAGTTCAACATCGCAGAAAGTGAAAAATGGATAAAGAAGTTGTGGTATTCACTTACAAAGCAATATCACTCAGCAATGAAATCTATGTCATCAGGCCCTTAGCAGCACAATGAGTGGATTCAGGTATGATGATTCTAACTGAAATAAGTCACACAGAAAAAGAAACATCATAAGATATCAGTAATACACGGAATGGAAACTTGGCTACACAGGAACTGAATTACAGAACAGAACAGGGTCTCAAATTTAGAAAAACAACTTATGCTTGCTTAAGGGTAAAGGTGAGTTGGGGTGCTGCATAAAACCAGAGATTGAAATGAGCACAGATAAAGTTCCTTAAGCCAAATATGGAATAGACAAGAGCTACTCCTTGCTCAACGAAATGGACTCAACACCGCATATTAAACGCCTAAGAATGTACCTGACTTGTAAGTATCTTAAAACCTATGGATTGCTATGTCTCCGAAAGAGAATCAAGCATGTGTACAGGGGCATAAACGCAGCAGTGATAGGATTGGAGAGGTTCGGTGAGCAAATGAAGACCCTTTGAAGTCATATTGCATGGTACCCATTCCACGGGTTTCAACTACCCAGGTTTAAGGTATTCTTCCTTCAGCTAAAACATGCATATGGAACCTAGAGTATGATCAACCATGTGATCGGGAGACGTGTTCAAATATGTCTCAGTTTTCCTCCCCTGGTACTCGGGTGCAACATTCCAGACGCTTTACTAACACTCTCCCCACTTGGAGAGTCAGTCCCTTTAACCTCCTGTTTGGCCCAGTTTGCAATTTCTGCGGAAGATGAACAGGAATAGCGAGAACCAATGAGAGGCTAGCTGGAGGTGTCCGGACGGGCAAATTTAACTCTCATTTCCCACCAGGAAGAGGAATTAACCAAAGGCTCAGCGTGCCGGGCCGGAACCAGATTAGGGCCTGAAGCCATCCTGCGGTGTTGCGGCCAGGTCTCAAGAAAGCGAGCTGAAGAAAGGAGCTCAGGGGCACTGTAATTCACAAACCTGCAGAGTTATAAATGACAGCTATCGTCCAAAAATAGACTGAAGTAAGGCTGCAAAGAGGACTTGAAAGCGGGGCAGAATTGCAGGAAACCGATTTCAGGAGGTAGACTGGAATTGCATTGCAAGCATAGGAAAAGAGGCAGAACGTCCACAATGATGCACTTGGCCAAAAAGGGCATATGCGTTTTTTCCTGAATATATTCAGGAAAAAACGCATACGCCCTTTATGGCCAACCAAGCAAGCTTGCAAAGGAAATCTGCACTACAATGAAGTCTCACTTCCCCCCGGTCAAAAGGGCCATCTGAAAAAAGTGTAAAATCCAGAAAGGCAGGACAGGCCATGGAGAACTGGGAGCCTTGTTATGCTGATGGGCGGGATGTAAATTGCCAACAACCACTCGGGAGAAGTGTATGGTGTTTCCTGAAACATCTAAAAAACAAAGCAACAGAGCCTAGGGCACTGCCACTTATGGTCCTATAGCTTAGGGAAATTAAAATCAAAAAGACACAGCCACCCCAAAGTTTGGAACGGCTCTGTTTACAAGAACCTCGTTTACAGTACAAGTTCAACATCGCAGAAAGTGAAAAATGGATAAAGAAGTTGTGGTATTTACTTACAAAGCAATATCACTCAGCAATGAAATCTGTGTCATCAGGCCCTTAGCAGCACAATGAGTGGATTCAGGTATGATGATTCTAACTGAAGTAAGTCACACAGAAAAAGAAACATCATAAGATATCACTAATACACGGAATGTAAACTTGGCTACACAGGAACTGAATTACAGAACAGAACAGGGTCTCAAATTTAGAAAACCAACTTATGCTTGCTTAAGGGTAAAGGTGAGTTGGGGTGCTGCATAAAACCAGAGATTGAAATGAGCACAGATAAAGTTCCTTAAGTCAAATATGGAATAGACAAGAGCTACTCCTTGCTCAACGAAATGGACTCAACACCCCATATTAAACGCCTAAGAATGTACCTGACTAGTAAGTATCTTAAAACCTATGGATTGCTATGTCTCTGAAAGAGAATCAAGCATGTGTACAGGGGCATAAACGCAGCAGTGATAGGATTGGAGAGGTTCGGTGAGCAAATGAAGACCCTTTGAAGTCATATTGCATGGTACCCATTACACGGGTCTCAACTCTCCAGGTTTAAGGTATTCTTCCTTCAGCTAAAACATGCATGTGGAACCCAAGTATGATCAACCATGTGAACGGGAGACGTGTTCAAATATGTCTCAGTTTTCCTCCCCTGGTACTCGGGTGCAACATTCCAGACGCTTTACTAACACTCTCCCCACTTGGAGAGTCAGCGCCTTTAACCTCCTGTTTGGCCCAGTTTGCAATTTCTGCGGAAGATGAACAGGAATAGCGAGAACCAATGAGAGACTATCTGGAGGTGTCTGGACGGGCAAATTTAACTCTCATTTCCCACCAGGAAGAGGAAATAACCAAAGGCTCAGTGTGCCGTGCCGGAACCAGATTAGGGCCTGAAGCCCTCCTGCGGTGTTGCGGCCAGGTCACAAGAAAGCGAGTTGAAGAAAGGAGCTCAGGGGCACTGTAATTCACAAACCTGCAGAGTTATAAATGACAGCTATCGTCCAAAAATAGACTGAAGTAAGGCTGCCAAGAGGACTTGAAAGCGGGGCAGAATTGCAGGAAACCGATTTCAGGAGGTAGACTGGAATTGCATTGAAAGCATAGGAAAAGAGGCAGAACGTCCACAATGATGCACTTGGCCAAAAAGGGCGTATGCGTTTTTTCCTGAATATATTCAGGAAAAAACGCATACGCCCTTTATGGCCAACCAAGCAAGCTTGCAAAGGAAATCTGCACTACAATGAAGTCTCACTTCCCCCCGGTCAAAAGGGCCATCTGAAAAAAGTGTAAAATCCAGAAAGGCAGGACAGGCCATGGAGAACTGGGAGCCTTGTTATGCTGATGGGCGGGATGTAAATTGCCAACAGACACTCGGGAGAAGTGTATGGTGTTTCCTGAAACATCTAAAAAACAAAGCAACAGAGCCTAGGGCACTGCCACTTATGGTCCTATAGCTTAGGGAAATTAAAATCAAAAAGACACAGCCACCCCAAAGTTTGGGACGCCTCTGTTTACAAGAACCTCTTTTACAGTACAAGTTCAACATCGCAGAAAGTGAAAAATGGATAAAGAAGTTGTGGTATTTACTTACAAAGCAATATCACTCAGCAATGAAATCTGTGTCATCAGGCCCTTAGCAGCACAATGAGTGGATTCAGGTATGATGATTCTAACTGAAATAAGTCACACAGAAAAAGAAACATCATAAGATATCAGTAATACACGGAATGTAAACTTGGCTACACAGGAACTGAATTACAGAACAGAACAGGGTCTCAAATTTAGAAAACCAACTTATGCTTGCTTAAGGGTAAAGGTGAGTTGGGGTGCTGCATAAAACCAGAGATTTAAATGAGCACAGATAAAGTTCCTTAAGCCAAATATGGAATAGACAAGAGCTACTCCTTGCTCAACGAAATGGACTCAACACCGCATATTAAACGCCTAAGAATGTACCTGACTAGTAAGTATCGTAAAACCTATGGATTGCTATGTCTCCGAAAGAGAATCAAGCATGTGTACAGGGGCATAAACGCAGCAGTGATAGGATTGGAGAGGTTCGGTGAGCAAATGAAGACCCTTTGAAGTCATATTGCATGGTACCCATTACACGGGTCTTAACTCTCCAGGTTTAAGGTATTCTTCCTTCAGCTAAAACATGCATGTGGAACCTAGAGTATGATCAACCATGTGATCGGGAGACGTGTTCAAATATGTCATTTTCGTACCCTGGTACTCGGGTGCAACATTCCAGACGCTTTACTAACACTCTCACGACTTGGAGAGTCAGTCCCTTTAACCTCGTGTTTGGCCCAGTTTGCAATTTCTGCGGAAGATGAACAGGAATAGCGAGAACCAATGAGAGGCTAGCTGGAGGTGTCTGGACGGGCAAATTTAACTCTCATTTCCCACCAGGAAGAGGAAATAACCAAAGGCTCAGCGTGCCGTACCGGAACCAGATTAGGGCCTGAAGCCATCCTGCGGTGTTGCGGCCAGCTCAAAAGAAAGCGAGTTGAAGAAAGGAGCTCAGGGGCACTGTAATTCACAAACCTGCAGAGTTATAAATGACAGCTATCGTCCAAAAATAGACTGAAGTAAGGCTGCCAAGAGGACTTGAAAGCAGGGCAGAATTGCAGGAAACCGATTTCAGGAGGTAGACTGGAATTGCATTGAAAGCATAGGAAAAGAGGCAGAACGTCCACAATGATGCACTTGGCCAAAAAGGGCGTATGCGTTTTTTCCTGAATATATTCAGGAAAAAACGCATACGCCCTTTTTGGCCAACCAAGCAAGCTTGCAAAGGAAATCTGCACTACAATGAAGTCTCACTTCCCCCCGGTCAAAAGGGCCATCTGAAAAAAGTGTAAAATCCAGAAAGGCAGGACAGGCCATGGAGAACTGGGAGCCTTGTTATGCTGATGGGCGGGATGTAAATTGCCAACAGACACTCGGGAGAAGTGTATGGTGTTTCCTGAAACATCTAAAAAACAAAGCAACAGAGCCTAGGGCACTGCCACTTATGGTCCTATAGCTTAGGGAAATTAAAATCAAAAAGACACAGGCACCCCAAAGTTTGGGACGCCTCTGTTTACAAGAACCTCGTTTACAGTACAAGTTCAACATCGCAGAAAGTGAAAAATGGATAAAGAACTTGTGGTACTTACGTACAATGCAGTATCACTCAGCAATGAAATCTATGTCATCAGGCCCGTAGCAGCATAATGAGTGGATTCAGGTACGATGATTCTAACTGAAATAAGTCACACAGAAAAAGAAACATCATAAGATATCACTAATACACGGAATGTAAACTTGGCTACACAGGAACTGAATTACAGAACAGAACAGGGTCTCAAATTTAGAAAACCAACTTATGCTTGCTTAAGGGTAAAGGTGAGTTGGGGTGCTGCATAAAACCAGAGATTGAAATGAGCACAGATAAAGTTCCTTAAGTCAAATATGGAATAGACAAGAGCTACTCCTTGCTCAAGGAAATGGACTCAACACCGCATATTAAACGCCTAAGAATGTACCTGACTAGTAAGTATCGTAAAACCTATGGATTGCTATGTCTCCGAAAGAGAATCAAGCATGTGTACAGGGGCATAAATGCAGCAGTGATAGGATTGGAGAGGTTCGGTGAGCAAATGAAGACCCTTTGAACTCATATTGCATGGTACCCATTACACGGGTCTCAACTCTCCAGGTTTAAGGTATTCTTCCTTCAGCTAAAACATGCATGTGGAACCCAAGTATGATCAACCATGTGAACGGGAGACGTGTTCAAATATGTCTCAGTTTTCCTCCTCTGGTACTCGGGTGCAACATTCCAGACGCTTTACTAACACTCTCACGACTTGGAGAGTCAGTCCCTTTAACCTCCTGTTTGGCCCAGTTTGCAATTTCTGCGGAAGATGAACAGGAATAGCGAGAACCAATGAGAGGCTAGCTGGAGGTGTCTGGACGGGCAAATTTAACTCTCATTTCCCACCAGGAAGAGGAAATAACCAAAGGCTCAGCATGCCGGGCCGGAACCAGATTAGGGCCTGAAGCCACCCTGCGGTGTTGCGGCCAGCTCAAAAGAAAGCGAGTTGAAGAAAGGAGCTCAGGGGCACTGTAATTCACAAACCTGCAGAGTTATAAATGACAGCTATCGTCCAAAAATAGACTGAAGTAAGGCTGCCAAGAGGACTTGAAAGCGGGGCAGAATTGCAGGAAACCGATTTCAGGAGGTAGACTGGAATTGCATTGAAAGCATAGGAAAAGAGGCAGAACGTCCACAATGATGCACTTGGCCAAAAAGGGCGTATGCGTTTTTTCCTGAATATATTCAGGAAAAAACGCATACGCCCTTTTTGGCCAACCTAGCAAGCTTGCAAAGGAAATCTGCACTACAATGAAGTCTCACTTCCCCCCGGTCAAAAGGGCCATCTGAAAAAAGTGTAAAATCCAGAAAGGCAGGACAGGCCATGGAGAACTGGGAGCCTTGTTATGCTGATGGGCGGTATGTAAATTGCCAACAACCACTCGGGAGAAGTGTATGGTGTTTCCTGAAACATCTAAAAAACAAAGCAACAGAACCTAGGGCACTTCCACTTATGGTCCTATAGCTTAGGGAAATTAAAATCAAAAAGACACAGCCACCCCAAAGTTTGGAACGGCTCTGTTTACAAGAACCTCGTTTACAGTACAAGTTCAACATCGCAGAAAGTGAAAAATGGATAAAGAAGTTGTGGTATTTACTTACAAAGCAATATCACTCAGCAATGAAATCTGTGTCATCAGGCCCTTAGCAGCACAATGAGTGGATTCAGGTATGATGATTCTAACTGAAGTAAGTCACACAGAAAAGAAACATCATAAGATATCAGTAATACACGGAATGTAAACTTGGCTACACAGGAACTGAATTACAGAACAGAACAGGGTCTCAAATTTAGAAAACCAACTTATGCTTGCTTAAGGGTAAAGGTGAGTTGGGGTGCTGCATAAAACCAGAGATTGAAATGAGCACAGATAAAGTTCCTTAAGCCAAATATGGAATCGACAAGAGCTACTCCTTGCTCAACGAAATGGACGCAACACCCCATATTAAACGCCTAAGAATGTACCTGACTAGTAAGTATCTTAAAACCTATGGATTGCTATGTCTCCAAAAGAGAATCAAGCATGTGTACAGGGGCATAAACGCAGCAGTGATAGGATTGGAGAGGTTCGGTGAGCAAATGAAGACCCTTTGAAGTCATATTGCATGGTACCCATTCCACGGGTCTCAACCCTCCAGGTTTAAGGTATTCTTCCTTCAGCTAAAACAGGCATGTGGATCCCAAGTATGATCAACCATGTGAACGGGAGACGTGTTCAAATATGTCTCAGTTTTCCTCCCCTGGTACTCGGGTGCAACATTCCAGACGCTTTACTAACACTCTCCCCACTTGGAGAGTCAGCGCCTTTAACCTCCTGTTTGGCCCAGTTTGCAATTTCTGCGGAAGATGAACAGGAATAGCGAGAACCAATGAGAGACTAGCTGGAGGTGTCTGGACGGGCAAATTTAACTATCATTTCCCACCAGGAAGAGGAAATAACCAAAGGCTCAGCGTGCCGTGCCGGAACCAGATTAGGGCCTGAAGCCATCCTGCGGTGTTGCGGCCAGCTCACAAGAAAGCGAGTTGAAGAAAGGAGCTCAGGGGCACTGTAATTCACAAACCTGAAGAGTTATAAATGACAGCTATCGTCCAAAAATAGACTGAAGTAAGGCTGCCAAGAGGACTTGAAAGCGGGGCAGAATTGCAGGAAACCGATTTCAGGAGGTAGACTGGAATTGCATTGAAAGCATAGGAAAAGAGGCAGAACGTCCACAATGATGCACTTGGCCAAAAAGGGCGTATGCGTTTTTTCCTGAATATATTCAGGAAAAAACGCATACGCCCTTTTTGGCCAACCAAGCAAGCTTGCAAAGGAAATCTGCACTACAATGAAGTCTCACTTCCCCCCGGTCAAAAGGGCCATCTGAAAAAAGTGTAAAATCCAGAAAGGCAGGACAGGCCATGGAGAACTGGGAGCCTTGTTATGCTGATGGGCGGGATGTAAATTGCCAACAACCACTCGGGAGAAGTGTATGGTGTTTCCTGAAACATCTAAAAAACAAAGCAACAGAGCCTAGGGCACTTCCACTTATGGTCCTATAGCTTAGGGAAATTAAAATCAAAAAGACACAGCCACCCCAAAGTTTGGAACGGCTCTGTTTACAAGAACCTCGTTTACAGTACAAGTTCAACATCGCAGAAAGTGAAAAATGGATAAAGAAGTTGTGGTATTCACTTACAAAGCAATATCACTCAGCAATGAAATCTATGTCATCAGGCCCTTAGCATCGCAATGAGTGGATTCAGGTATGATGATTCTAACTGAAATAAGTCACACAGAAAAAGAAACATCATAAGATATCACTAATACACGGAATGTAAACTTGCCTACACAGGAACTGAATTACAGAACAGAACAGGGTCTCAAATTTAGAAAAACAACTTATGCTTGCTTAAGGGTAAAGGTGAGTTGGGGTGCTGCATAAAACCAGAGATTGAAATGAGCACAGATAAAGTTCCTTAAGCCAAATATGGAATAGACAAGAGCTACTCCTTGCTCAACGAAATGGACTCAACACCCCATATTAAACGCCTAAGAATGTTCCTGACTAGTAAGTATCTTAAAACCTATGGATTGCTATGTCTCCAAAAGAGAATCAAGCATGTGTACAGGGGCATAAACGCAGCAGTGATAGGATTGGAGAGGTTCGGTGAGCAAATGAAGACCCTTTGAAGTCATATTGCATGGTACCCATTCCACGGGTTTCAACTACCCAGGTTTAAGGTATTCTTCCTTCAGCTAAAACATGCATGTGGAACCTAGAGTATGATCAACCATGTGATCGGGAGACGTGTTCAAATATGTCTCAGTTTTCGTACCCTGGTACTCGGGTGCAACATTCCAGACGCTTTACTAACACTCTCCCGACTTGGAGAGTCAGTCCCTTTAAACTCCTGTTTGGCCCAGTTTGCAATTTCTGCGGAAGATGAACAGGAATAGCGAGAACCAATGAGAGGCTAGCTGGAGGTGTCTGGACGGGCAAATTTAACTCTCATTTCCCACCAGGAAGAGGAATTAACCAAAGGCTCAGCGTGCCGTGCCGGAACCAGATTAGTTCCTGAAGCCATCCTGCGGTGTTGCGGCCAGGTCACAAGAAAGCGAGTTGAAGAAAGGAGCTCAGGGGCACTGTAATTCACAAACCTGCAGAGTTATAAATGACAGCTATCGTCCAAAAATAGACTGAAGTAAGGCTGCCAAGAGGACTTGAAAGCGGGGCAGAATTGCAGGAAACCGATTTCAGGAGGTAGACTGGAATTGCATTGAAAGCATAGGAAAAGAGTCAGAACGTCCACAATGATGCACTTGGCCAAAAAGGGCGTATGCGTTTTTTCCTGAATATATTCAGGAAAAAACGCATACGCCCTTTTTGGCCAACCAAGCAAGCTTGCAAAGGAAATCTGCACTACAATGAAGTCTCACTTCCCCCCGGTCAAAAGGGCCATCTGAAAAAAGTGTAAAATCCAGAAAGGCAGGACAGGCCATGGAGAACTGGGAGCCTTGTTATGCTGATGGGCGGGATGTAAATTGCCAACAACCACTCGGGAGAAGTGTATGGTGTTTCCTGAAACATCTAAAAAACAAAGCAACAGAGCCTAGGGCACTGCCACTTATGGTCCTATAGCTTAGGGAAATTAAAATCAAAAAGACACAGCCACCCCAAAGTTTGGGACACCTCTGTTTACAAGAACCTCGTTTACAGTACAAGTTCAACATCGCAGAAAGTGAAAAATGGATAAAGAACTTGTGGTATTCACTTACAAAGCAATATCACTCAGCAATGAAATCTATGTCATCAGGCCCGTAGCAGCATAATGAGTAGATTCAGGTACGATGATTCTAACTGAAATAAGTCACACAGAAAAAGAAACATCATAAGATATCAGTAATACACGGAATGTAAACTTGGCTACACAGGAACTGAATTCCAAAACAGAACAGGGTCTCAAATTTAGAAAACCAACTTATGCTTGCTTAAGGGTAAAGGTGAGTTGGGGTGCTGCATAAAACCAGAGATTGAAATGAGCACAGATAAAGTTCCTTAAGCCAAATATGGAATAGACAAGAGCTACTCCTTGCTCAACGAAATGGACTCAACACCCCATATTAAACGCCTAAGAATGTACCTGACTAGTAAGTATCTTAAAACCTATGGATTGCTATGTCTCCAAAAGAGAATCAAGCATGTGTACAGGGGCATAAACGCAGCAGTGATAGGATTGGAGAGGTTCGGTGAGCAAATGAAGACCCTTTGAAGTCATATTGCATGGTACCCATTCCACGGGTTTCAACTACCCAGGTTTTAGGTATTCTTCCTTCAGCTAAAACATTCATGTGGAACCCAAGTATGATCAACCATGTGAACGGGAGACGTGTTCAAATATGTCTCAGTTTTCCACCCCTGGTACTCGGGTGCAACATTCCAGACGCTTTACTAACACTCTCCCCACTTGGAGAGTCAGCGCCTTTAACCTCCTGTTTGGCCCAGTTTGCAATTTCTGCGGAAGATGAACAGGAATAGCGAGAACCAATGAGAGACTAGCTGGAGGTGTCTGGACGGGCAAATTTAACTATCATTTCCCACCAGGAAGAGGAAATAACCAAAGGCTCAGCGTGCCGTGCCGGAACCAGATTAGGGCCTGAAGCCATCCTGCGGTGTTGCGGCCAGCTCACAAGAAAGCGAGTTGAAGAAAGGAGCTCAGGGGCACTGTAATTCACAAACCTGCAGAGTTATAAATGACAGCTATCGTCCAAAAATAGACTGAAGTAAGGCTGCCAAGAGGACTTGAAAGCGGGGCAGAATTGCAGGAAACCGATTTCAGGAGGTAGACTGGAATTGCATTGAAAGCATAGGAAAAGAGGCAGAACGTCCACAATGATGCACTTGGCCAAAAAGGGCGTATGCGTTTTTTCCTGAATATATTCAGGAAAAAACGCATACGCCCTTTTTGGCCAACCAAGCAAGCTTGCAAAGGAAATCTGCACTACAATGAAGTCTCACTTCCCCCCGGTCAAAAGGGCCATCTGAAAAAAGTGTAAAATCCAGAAAGGCAGGACAGGCCATGGAGAACTGGGAGCCTTGTTATGCTGATGGGCGGGATGTAAATTGCCAACAGACACTGGGGAGAAGTGTATGGTGTTTCCTGAAACATCTAAAAAACAAAGCAACAGAACCTAGGGCACTTCCACTTATGGTCCTATAGCTTAGGGAAATTAAAATCAAAAAGACACAGCCACCCCAAAGTTTGGAACGGCTCTCTTTACAAGAACCTCGTTTACAGTACAAGTTCAACATCGCAGAAAGTGAAAAATGGATAAAGAAGTTGTGGTATTTACTTACAAAGCAATATCACTCAGCAATGAAATCTGTGTCATCAGGCCCTTAGCAGCACAATGAGTGGATTCAGGTATGATGATTCTAACTGAAGTAAGTCACACAGAAAAGAAACATCATAAGATATCAGTAATACATGGAATGTAAACTTGGCTACACAGGAACTGAATTACAGAACAGAACAGGGTCTCAAATTTAGAAAACCAACTTATGCTTGCTTAAGGGGAAAGGTGAGTTGGGGTGCTGCATAAAACCAGAGATTGAAATGAGCACAGATAAAGTTCCTTAAGCCAAATATGGAATAGACAAGAGCTACTCCTTGCTCAACAAAATGGACTCAACACCCCATATTAAACGCCTAAGAATGTACCTGACTAGTAAGTATCTTAAAACCTATGGATTGCTATGTCTCCAAAAGAGAATCAAGCATGTGTACAGGGGCATAAACGCAGCAGTGATAGGATTGGAGAGGTTCGGTGAGCAAATGAAGACCCTTTGAAGTCATATTGCATGGTACCCATTACACGGGTCTTAACTCTCCAGGTTTAAGGTATTCTTCCTTCAGCTAAAACATGCATGTGGAACCCAAGTATGATCAACCATGTGAACGGGAGACGTGTTCAAATATGTCTCAGTTTTCCTCCCCTGGTACTCGGGTGCAACATTCCAGACGCTTTACTAACACTCTCCCGACTTGGAGAGTCAGCGCCTTTAACCTCCTGTTTGGCCCAGTTTGCAATTTCTGCGGAAGATGAACAGGAATAGCGAGAACCAATGAGAGGCTAGCTGGAGGTGTCTGGACGGGCAAATTTAACTCTCATTTCCCACCAGGAAGAGGAAATAACCAAAGGCTCAGCGTGCCGTGCCGGAACCAGATTAGGGCCTGAAGCCATCCTGCGGTGTTGCGGCCAGGTCACAAGAAAGCGAGTTGAAGAAAGGAGCTCAGGGGCACTGTAATTCACAAACCTGCAGAGTTATAAATGACAGCTATCGTCCAAAAATAGACTGAAGTAAGGCTGCCAAGAGGACTTGAAAGCGGGGCAGCATTGCAGGAAACCGATTTCAGGAGGTAGACTGGAATTGCATTGAAAGCATAGGAAAAGAGGCAGAACGTCCACAGTGATGCACTTGGCCAAAAAGGGCGTATGCGTTTTTTCCTGAATATATTCAGGAAAAAACGCATACGCCCTTTTTGGCCAACCAAGCAAGCTTGCAAAGGAAATCTGCACTACAATGAAGTCTCACTTCCCCCCGGTCAAAAGGGCCATCTGAAAATAGTGTAAAATCCAGAAAGGCAGGACAGGCCATGGAGAACTGGGAGCCTTGTTATGCTGATGGGCGGGATGTAAATTGCCAACAACCACTCGGGAGAAGTGTATGGTGTTTCCTGAAACATCTAAAAAACAAAGCAACAGAGCCTAGGGCACTTCCACTTATGGTCCTATAGCTTAGGGAAATTAAAATCAAAAAGACACAGCCACCCCAAAGTTTGGAACGGCTCTGTTTACAAGAACCTCGTTTACAGTACAAGTTCAACATCGCAGAAAGTGAAAAATGGATAAAGAACTTGTGGTATTCACTTACAAAGCAATATCACTCAGCAATGAAATCTGTGTCATCAGGCCCTTAGCATCACAATGAGTGCATTCAGGTATGATGATTCTAACTGAAGTAAGTCACACAGAAAAAGAAACATCATAAGATATCAGTAATACACGGAATGTAAACTTGGCTACACAGGAACTGAATTACAGAACAGAACAGGGTCTCAAATTTAGAAAACCAACTTATGCTTGCTTAAGGGTAAAGGTGAGTTGGGGTGCTGCATAAAACCAGAGATTGAAATGAGCACAGATAAAGTTCCTTAAGTCAAATATGGAATAGACAAGAGCTACTCCTTGCTCAACGAAATGGACTCAACACCGCATATTAAACGCCTAAGAATGTACCTGACTAGTAAGTATCTTAAAAACCTATGGATTGCTATGTCTCCGAAAGAGAATCAAGCATGTGTACAGGGGCATAAACGCAGCAGTGATAGGATTGGAGAGGTTCGGTGAGCAAATGAAGACCCTTTGAAGTCATATTGCATGGTACCCATTCCACGGGTCTTAACTCTCCAGGTTTAAGGTATTCTTCCTTCAGCTAAAACATGCATGTGGAACCCAAGTATGATCAACCATGTGAACGGGAGACGTGTTCAAATATGTCTCAGTTTTCCTCCCCTGGTACTCGGGTGCAACATTCCAGACGCTTTACTAACACTCTCCCCACTTGGAGAGTCAGTCCCTTTAAACTCCTGTTTGGCCCAGTTTGCAATTTTTGCGGAAGATGAACAGGAATAGCGAGAACCAATGAGAGACTAGCTGGAGGTGTCTGGACGGGCAAATTTAACTCTCATTTCCCACCAGGAAGAGGAAATAACCAAAGGCTCAGCGTGCCGTACCGGAACCAGATTAGGGCCTGAAGACATCCTGCGGTGTTGCGGCCAGGTCACAAGAAAGCGAGTTGAAGAAAGGAGCTCAGGGGCACTGTAATTCACAAACCTGCAGAGTTATAAATGACAGCTATCGTCCAAAAATAGACTGAAGTAAGGCTGCCAAGAGGACTTGAAAGCGGGGCAGAATTGCAGGAAACCGATTTCAGGAGGTAGACTGGAATTGCATTGAAAGCATAGGAAAAGAGGCAGAACGTCCACAATGATGCACTTGGCCAAAAAGGGCATATGCGTTTTTTCTTGAATATATTCAGGAAAAAACGCATACGCCCTTTTTGGCCAACCAAGCAAGCTTGCAAAGGAAATCTGCACTACAATGAAGTCTCACTTCCCCCCTGTCAAAAGGGCCATCTGAAAAAAGTGTAAAATCCAGAAAGGCAGGACAGGCCATGGAGAACTGGGAGCCTTGTTATGCTGATGGGCGGGATGTAAATTGCCAACAACCACTCGGGAGAAGTGTATGGTGTTTCCTGAAACATCTAAAAAACAAAGCAACAGAACCTAGGGCACTTCCACTTATGGTCCTATAGCTTAGGGAAATTAAAATCAAAAAGACACAGCCACCCCAAAGTTTGGAACGGCTCTGTTTACAAGAACCTCGTTTACAGTACAAGTTCAACATCGCAGAAAGTGAAAAATGGATAAAGAAGTTGTGGTATTTACTTACAAAGCAATATCACTCAGCAATGAAATCTGTGTCATCAGGCCCTTAGCAGCACAATGAGTGGATTCAGGTATGATGATTCTAACTGAAGTAAGTCACACAGAAATAGAAACATCATAAGATATCAGTAATACACGGAATGTAAACTTGGCTACACAGGAACTGAATTACAGAACAGAACAGGGACTCAAATTTAGAAAACCAACTTATGCTTGCTTAAGGGTAAAGGTGAGTTGGGGTGCTGCATAAAACCAGAGATTGAAATGAGCACAGATAAAGTTCCTTAAGCCAAATATGGAATAGACAAGAGCTACTCCTTGCTCAACGAAATGGACTCAACACCGCATATTAAATGCCTAAGAATGTACCTGACTAGTAAGTATCTTAAAACCTATGGATTGCTATGTCTCCAAAAGAGAATCAAGCATGTGTACAGGGGCATAAACGCAGCAGTGATAGGATTGGAGAGGTTTGGTGAGCAAATGAAGACCCTTTGAAGTCATATTGCATGGTACCCATTCCACGGGTTTCAACTACCCAGGTTTAAGGTATTCTTCCTTCAGCTAAAACATGCATGTGGAACCTAGAGTATGATCAACCATGTGATCGGGAGACGTGTTCAAATATGTCTCAGTTTTTGTACCCTGGTACTCGGGTGCAACATTCCAGATGCTTTACTAACACTCTCCCGACTTGGAGAGTCAGTCCCTTTAAACTCCTGTTTGGCCCAGTTTGCAATTTCTGCGGAAGATGAACAGGAATAGCGAGAACCAATGAGAGGCTAGCTGGAGGTGTCTGGACGGGCAAATTTAACTCTCATTTCCCACCAGGAAGAGGAATTAACCAAAGGCTCAACGTGCCGTGCCGGAACCAGATTAGGACCTGAAGCCATCCTGCGGTGTTGCGGCCAGGTCACAAGAAAGCGAGTTGAAGAAAGGAGCTCAGGGGCACTGTAATTCACAAACCTGCAGACTTATAAATGACAGCTATCGTCCAAAAATACACTGAAGTAAGGCTGCCAAGAGGACTTGAAAGCGGGGCAGAATTGCAGGAAACCGATTTCAGGAGGTAGACTGGAATTGCATTGAAAGCATAGGAAAAGAGGCAGAACGTCCACAATGATGCACTTGGCCAAAAAGGGCGTATGCGTTTTTTCCTGAATATATTCAGGAAAAAACGCATACGCCCTTTTTGGCCAACCAAGCAAGCTTGCAAAGGAAATCTGCACTACAATGAAGTCTCACTTCCCCCCGGTCAAAAGGGCCATCTGAAAAAAGTGTAAAATCCAGAAAGGCAGGACAGGCCATGGACAACTGGGAGCCTGGTTATGCTGATGGGCGGGATGTAAATTGCCAACAGACACTCGGGAGAAGTGTATGGTGTTTCCTGAAACATCTAAAAAACAAAGCAACAGAGCCTAGGGTACTGCCACTTATGGTCCTATAGCTTAGGGAAATTAAAATAAAAAAGACACAGCCACCCCAAAGTTTGGGACGCCTCTGTTTACAAGAACCTCGTTTACAGTACAAGTTCAACATCGCAGAATGTGAAAAATGGATAAAGAACTTGTGGTACTTACGTACAATGCAGTATCACTCAGCAATGAAATCTATGTCATCAGGCCCTTAGCATCACAATGAGTGGATTCAGGTAGGATGATTCTAACTGAAATAAGTCACACAGAAAAAGAAACATCATAAGATATCAGTAATACACGGAATGGAAACTTGGCTACACAGGAACTGAATTACAGAACAGAACAGGGTCTCAAATTTAGAAAACCAACTTATGCTTGCTTAAGGGGAAAGGTGAGTTGGGGTGCTGCATAAAACCAGAGATTGAAATGATCACAGATAAAGTTCCTTAAGTCAAATATGGAATAGACAAGAGCTACTCCTTGCTCAACGAAATGGACTCAACACCGCATACTAAATGCCTAAGAATGTACCTGACTAGTAAGTATCTTAAAACCTATGGATTGCTATGTCTCCGAAAGAGAATCAAGCATGTGTACAGGGGCATAAACGCAGCAGTGATAGGATTGGAGAGGTTCGGTGAGCAAATGAAGACCCTTTGAAGTCATATTGCATGGTACCCATTACACGGGTCTTAACTCTCCAGGTTTAAGGTATTCTTCCTTCAGCTAAAACATGCATGTGGAACCCAAGTATGATCAACCATGTGAACGGGAGACGTGTTCAAATATGTCTCAGTTTTCCTCCCCTGGTACTCGGGTGCAACATTCCAGACGCTTTACTAACACTCTCCCCACTTGGAGAGTCAGCGCCTTTAACCTCCTGTTTGGCCCAGTTTGCAATTTCTGCGGAAGATGAACAGGAATAGCGAGAACCAATGAGAGACTAGCTGGAGGTGTCTGGACGGGCAAATTTAACTCTCATTTCCCACCAGGAAGAGGAAATAACCAAAGGCTCAGCGTGCCGTACCGGAACCAGATTAGGGCCTGAAGCCATCCTGCTGTGTTGCGGCCAGGTCACAAGAAAGCGAGTTGAAGAAAGGAGCTCAGGGGCACTGTAATTCACAAACCTGCAGAGTTATAAATGACAGCTATCGTCCAAAAATAGACTGAAGTAAGGCTGCCAAGAGGACTTGAAAGCGGGGCAGAATTGCAGGAAACCGATTTCAGGAGGTAGACTGGAATTGCATTGAAAGCATAGGAAAAGAGGCAGAACGTCCACAATGATGCACTTGGCCAAAAAGGGCGTATGCGTTTTTTCCTGAATATATTCAGGAAAAAACGCATACGCCCTTTTTGGCCAACAAAGCAAGCTTGCAAAGGAAATCTGCACTACAATGAAGTCTCACTTCCCCCCAGTCAAAAGGGCCATCTGAAAAAAGTGTAAAATCCAGAAAGGCAGGACAGGCCATGGAGAACTGGGAGCCTTGTTATGCTGATGGGCGGGATGTAAATTGCCAACAGACACTCCGGAGAAGTGTATGGTGTTTCCTGAAACATCTAAAAAACAAAGCAACAGAGCCTAGGGCACTGCCACTTATGGTCCTATAGCTTAGGGAAATTAAAATCAAAAAGACACAGCCACCCCAAAGTTTGGGACGCCTCTGTTTACAAGAACCTCGTTTACAGTACAAGTTCAACATCGCAGAATGTGAAAAATGGATAAAGAACTTGTGGTACTTACGTACAATGCAGTATCACTCAGCAATGAAATCTATGTCATCGGGCCCGCAGCAGCATAATGAGTGGATTCAGGTACGATGATTCTAACTGAAATAAGTCACACAGAAAAAGAAACATCATAAGATATCAGTAATACACGGAATGTAAACTTGGCTACACAGGAACTGAATTACAGAACAGAACAGGGTCTCAAATTTAGAAAACCAACTTATGCTTGCTTAAGGGTAAAGGTGAGTTGGGGTGCTGCATAAAACCAGAGATTGAAATGAGCACAGATAAAGTTCCTTAAGCCAAATATGGAATAGACAAGAGCTACTCCTTGCTCAACGAAATGGACTCAAAACCCCATATTAAACCCCTAAGAATGTACCTGACTAGTAAGTATCTTAAAACCTATGGATTGCTATGTCTCCAAAAGAGAATCAAGCGTGTGTACAGGGGAATAAACGCAGCAGTGATAGGATTGGAGAGGTTCGGTGAGCAAATGAAGACCCTTTGAAGTCATATTGCATGGTACCCATTACACGGGTCTCAACTCTCCAGGATTAAGGTATTCTTCCTTCAGCTAAAACATGCATGTGGAACCTAGAGTATGATCAACCATGTGAACGGGAGACGTGTTCAAATATGTCTCAGTTTTCCTCCCCTGGTACTCGGGTGCAACATTCCAGACGCTTTACTAACACTCTCCCCACTTGGAGAGTCAGTGCCTTTAACCTCCTGTTTGGCCCAGTTTGCAATTTCTGCGGAAGATGAACAGGAATAGCGAGAACCAATGAGAGGCTAGCTGGAGGTGTCTGGACGGGCAAATTTAACTCTCATTTCCCACCAGGAAGAGGAATTAACCAAAGGCTAAGCATGCCGTGCCGTAACCAGATTAGGGCCTGAAGCCATCCTGCGGTGTTGCGGCCAGCTCAAAAGAAAGCGAGTTGAAGAAAGGAGCTCAGGGGCACTGTAATTCACAAACCTGCAGAGTTATAAATGACAGCTATCGTCCAAAAATAGACTGAAGTAAGGCTGCCAAGAGGACTTGAAAGCGGGGCAGAATTGCAGGAAACCTATTTCAGGAGGTAGACTGGAATTGCATTGAAAGCATAGGAAAAGAGGCAGAACGTCCACAATGATGCACTTGGCCAAAAAGGGCGTATGCGTTTTTTCCTGAATATATTCAGGAAAAAACGCATACGCCCTTTTTGGCCAACCAAGCAAGCTTGCAAAGGAAATCTGCACTACAATGAAGTCTCACTTCCCCCCGGTCAAAAGGGCCATCTGAAAAAAGTGTAAAATCCAGAAAGGCAGGACAGGCCATGGAGAACTGGGAGCCTTGTTATGCTGATGGGCGGGATGTAAATTGCCAACAGACACTTGGGAGAAGTGTATGGTGTTTCCTGAAACATCTAAAAAACAAAGCAACAGAGCCTAGGGCACTGCCACTTATGGTCCTATAGCTTAGGGAAATTTAAATCAAAAAGACACAGCCACCCCAAAGTTTGGAACGGCTCTGTTTACAAGAACCTCATTTACAGTACAAGTTCAACATCGCAGAAAGTGAAAAATGGATAAAGAAGTTGTGGTATTTACTTACAAAGCAATATCACTCAGCAATGAAATCTATGTCATCAGGCCCTTAGCATCACAATGAGTGCATTCAGGTATGATGATTCTAACTGAAATAAGTCACACAGAAAAAGAAACATCATAAGATATCAGTAATACACGGAATGGAAACTTGGCTACACAGGAACTGAATTACAGAACAGAACAGGGTCTCAAATTTAGAAAACCAACTTATGCTTGCTTAAGGGGAAAGGTGAGTTGGGGTGCTGCATAAAACCAGAGATTGAAATGAGCACAGATAAAGTTCCTTAAGCCAAATATGGAATAGACAAGAGCTACTCCTTGCTCAACGAAATGGACTCAACACCGCATATTAAACGCCTAAGAATGTACCTGTCTAGTAAGTATCTTAAAACCTATGGATTTCTATGTCTCCAAAAGAGAATCAAGCATGTGTACAGGGGCATAAACGCAGCAGTGATAGGATTGGAGAGGTTCGGTGAGCAAATGAAGACCCTTTGAAGTCATATTGCATGGTACCCATTACACGGGTCTTAACTCTCCAGGTTTAAGGTATTCTTCCTTCAGATAAAACATGCATGTGGAACCCAAGTATGATCAACCATGTGATCGGGAGACGTGTTCAAATATGTCTCAGTTTTCCTCCCCTGGTACTCGGGTGCAACATTCCAGACGCTTTACTAACACTCTCCCCACTTGGAGAGTCAGTCCCTTTAACCTCCTGTTTGGCCCAGTTTGCAATTTCTGCGGAAGATGAACAGGAATACCGAGAACCAATGAGAGGCTAGCTGGAGGTGTCTGGACGGGCAAATTTAACTCTCATTTCCCACCAGGAAGAGGAATTAACCAAAGGCTCAGCATGCCGGGCTGGAACCAGATTAGGGCCTGAAGCCATCCTGCGGTGTTGCGGCCAGGTCACAAGAAAGCGAGTTGAAGAAAGGAGCTCAGGGGCACTGTAATTCACAAACCTGCAGAGTTATAAATGACAGCTATCGTCCAAAAATAGACTGAAGTAAGGCTGCCAAGAGGACTTGAAAGCGGGGCAGAATTGCAGGAAACCGATTTCAGGAGGTAGACTGGAATTGCATTGAAAGCATAGGAAAAGAGGCAGAACGTCCACAATGATGCACTTGGCCAAAAAGGGCGTATGCGTTTTTTCCTGAATATATTCAGGAAAAAACGCATACGCCCTTTTTGGCCAACCAAGCAAGCTTGCAAAGGAAATCTGCACTACAATGAAGTCTCACTTCCCCCCGGTCAAAAGGGCCATCTGAAAAAAGTGTAAAATCCAGAAATGCAGGACCGGCCATGGACAACTGGGAGCCTTGTTATGCTGATGGGCGGGATGTAAATTGCCAACAGACACTCGGGAGAAGTGTATGGTGTTTCCTGAAACATCTAAAAAACAAAGCAACAGAGCCTAGGGCACTGCCACTTATGGTCCTATAGCTTAGGGAAATTAAAATCAAAAAGACACAGCCACCCCAAATTTTGGGACGCCTCTGTTTACAAGAACCTCGTTTACAGTACAAGTTCAACATCGCAGAAAGTGAAAAATGGATAAAGAAGTTGTGGTATTTAATTACAAAGCAATATCACTCAGCAATGAAATCTATGTCATCAGGCCCTTAGCATCACAATGAGTGGATTCAGGTATGATGATTCTAACTGAAATAAGTCACACAGAAAAAGAAACATCATAAGATATCAGTAATACACGGAATGTAAACTTGGCTACACAGGAACTGAATTACAGAACAGAACAGGGTCTCAAATTTAGAAAACCAACTTATGCTTGCTTAAGGGTAAAGGTGAGTTGGGGTGCTGCATAAAACCAGAGATTGAAATGAGCACAGATAAAGTTCCTTAAGTCAAATATGGAATAGACAAGAGCTACTCCTTGCTCAACGAAATGGACTCAACACCGCATATTAAACGCCTAAGAATGTACCTGACTAGTAAGTATCGTAAAACCTATGGATTGCTATGTCTCCAAAAGAGAATCAAGTATGTGTACAGGGGCATAAACGCAGCAGTGATAGGATTGGAGAGGTTCGGTGAGCAAATGAAGACCCTTTGAAGTCATATTGCATGGTACCCATTACACGGGTCTCAACTCTCCAAGTTTAAGGTATTCTTCCTTCAGCTAAAACATGCATGTGGAAATCAAGTATGATCAACCATGTGAACGGGAGACGTGTTCAAATATGTCTCAGTTTTCCTCCCCTGGTACTCGGGTGCAACATTCCAGACGCTTTACTAACACTCTCCCCACTTGGAGAGTCAGCGCCTTTAACCTCCTGTTTGGCCCAGTTTGCAATTTCTGCGGAAGATGAACAGGAATAGCGAGAACCAATGAGAGGCTAGCTGGAGGTGTCTGGACGGGCAAATTTAACTCTCATTTCCCACCAGGAAGAGGAAATAACCAAAGGCTCAGCGTGCCGTACCAGAACCAGATTAGGGCCTGAAGCCATCCTGCGGTGTTGCGGCCAGCTCAAAAGAAAGCGAGTTGAAGAAAGGAGCTCAGGGGCACTGTAATTCACAAACCTGCAGAGTTATAAATGACAGCTATTGTCCAAAAATAGACTGAAGTAAGGCTGCCAAGAGGACTTGAAAGCAGGGCAGAATTGCAGGAAACCGATTTCAGGAGGTAGACTGGAATTGCATTGAAAGCATAGGAAAAGAGGCAGAACGTCCACAATGATGCACTTGGCCAAAAAGGGCGTATGCGTTTTTTCCTGAATATATTCAGGAAAAAACGCATACGCCCTTTTTGGCCAACCAAGCAAGCTTGCAAAGGAAATCTGCACTACAATGAAGTCTCACTTCCCCCCGGTCAAAAGGGCCATCTGAAAAAAGTGTAAAATCCAGAAAGGCAGGACAGGCCATGGAGAACTGGGAGCCTTGTTATGCTGATGGGCGGGATGTAAATTGCCAACAACCACTTGGGAGAAGTGTATGGTGTTTCCTGAAACATCTAAAAAACAAAGCAACAGAACCTAGGGCACTTCCACTTATGGTCCTATAGCTTAGGGAAATTAAAATCAAAAAGACACAGCCACCCCAAAGTTTGGAACAGCTCTGTTTACAAGAACCTCGTTTACAGTACAAGTTCAACATCGCAGAAAGTGAAAAATGGATAAAGAAATTGTGGTATTTACTTACAAAGCAATATCACTCAGCAATGAAATCTGTGTCATCAGGCCCTTAGCAGCACAATGAGTGGATTCAGGTATGATGATTCTAACTGAAATAAGTCACACAGAAAAAGAAACATCATAAGATATCAGTAATACACAGAATGTAAACTTGGCTACATAGGAACTGAATTCCAAAACAGAACAGGGTCTCAAATTTAGAAAACCAACTTATGCTTGCTTAAGGGTAAAGGTGAGTTGGGGTGCTGCATAAAACCAGAGATTGAAATGAGCACAGATAAAGTTCCTTAGGCCAAATATGGAATAGACAAGAGCTACTCCTTGCTCAACGAAATGGACTCAACACCGCATATTAAACGCCTAAGAATGTACCTGACTAGTAAGTATCTTAAAACATATGGATTGCTATGTCTCCGAAAGAGAATCAAGCATGTGTACAGGGGCATAAATGCAGCAGTGATAGGATTGGAGAGGTTCGGTGAGCAAATGAAGACCCTTTGAAGTCATATTGCATGGTACCCATTACACGGGTCTTAACTCTCCAGGTTTAAGGTATTCTTCCTTCAGCTAAAACATGCATGTGGAACCCAAGTATGATCAACCATGTGAACGGGAGACGTGTTCAAATATGTCTCAGTTTTCCTCCCCTGGTACTCGGGTGCAACATTCCAGACGCTTTACTAACACTCTCCCCACTTGGAGAGTCAGCGCCTTTAACCTCCTGTTTGGCCCAGTTTGCAATTTCTGCGGAAGATGAACAGGAATAGCGAGAACCAATGAGAGACTAGCTGGAGGTGTCTGGACGGGCAAATTTAACTCTCATTTCCCACCAGGAAGAGGAAATAACCAAAGGCTCAGCGTGCCGTGCCGGAACCAGATTAGGGCCTGAAGCCATCCTGCGGTGTTGCGGCCAGGTCACAAGAAAGCAAGTTGAAGAAAGGAGCTCAGGGGCACTGTAATTCACAAACCTGCAGAGTTATAAATGACAGCTATCGTCCAAAAATAGACTGAAGTAAGGCTACCAAGAGGACTTGAAAGCGGGGCAGAATTGCAGGAAACCGATTTCAGGAGGTAGACTGGAATTGCATTCAAAGCATAGGAAAAGAGGCAGAACGTCCACAATGATGCACTTGGCCAAAAAGGGCGTATGCGTTTTTTCCTGAATATATTCAGGAAAAAACACATACGCCCTTTTTGGCCAACCAAGCAAGCTTGCAAAGGAAATCTGCACTACAATGAAGTCTCACTTCCCGCTGGTCAAAAGGGCCATCTGAAAAAAGTGTAAAATCCAGAAAGGCAGGACAGGCCATGGAGAACTGGGAGCCTTGTTATGCTGATGGGCGGGATGTAAATTGCCAACAACCACTCGGGAGAAGTGTATGGTGTTTCCTGAAACATCTAAAAAACAAAGCAACAGAACCTAGGGCACTTCCACTTATGGTCCTATAGCTTAGGGAAATTAAAATCAAAAAGACACAGCCACCCCAAAGTTTGGAACGGCTCTGTTTACAAGAACCTCGTTTACAGTACAAGTTCAACATCGCAGAAAGTGAAAAATGGATAAAGAAGTTGTGGTATTCACTTAGAAAGCAATATCACTCAGCAATGAAATCTATGTCATCAGGCCCTTAGCAGCACAATGAGTGGATTCAGGTATGATGATTCTAACTGAAATAAGTCACACAGAAAAAGAAACATCATAAGATATCACTAATACACGGAATGTAAACTTGGCTACACAGGAACTGAATTACAGAACAGAACAGGGTCTCAAATTTAGAAAAACAACTTATGCTTGCTTAAGGGTAAAGGTGAGTTGGGGTGCTGCATAAAACCAGAGATTGAAATGGGCACAGATAAAGTTCCTTAAGCCAAATATGGAATAGACAAGAGCTACTCCTTGCTCAACGAAATGGACTCAACACCGCATATTAAACGCCTAAGAATGTACCTGACTTGTAAGTATCTTAAAACCTATGGATTGCTATGTCTCCGAAAGAGAATCAAGCATGTGTACAGGGGCATAAACGCAGCAGTGATAGGATTGGAGAGGTTCGGTGAGCAAATGAAGACCCTTTGAAGTCATATTGCATGGTACCCATTACACGGGTCTTAACTCTCCAGGTTTAAGGTATTCTTCCTTCAGATAAAACATGCATGTGGAACCCAAGTATGATCAACCATGTGATCGGGAGACGTGTTCAAATATGTCTCAGTTTTCCTCCCCTGGTACTCGGGTGCAACATTCCAGACGCTTTACTAACACTCTCCCCACTTGGAGAGTCAGTCCCTTTAACCTCCTGTTTGGCCCAGTTTGCAATTTCTGCGGAAGATGAACAGGAATACCGAGAACCAATGAGAGGCTAGCTGGAGGTGTCTGGACGGGCAAATTTAACTCTCATTTCCCACCAGGAAGAGGAATTAACCAAAGGCTCAGCATGCCGGGCTGGAACCAGATTAGGGCCTGAAGCCATCCTGCGGTGTTGCGGCCAGGTCACAAGAAAGCGAGTTGAAGAAAGGAGCTCAGGGGCACTGTAATTCACAAACCTGCAGAGTTATAAATGACAGCTATCGTCCAAAAATAGACTGAAGTAAGGCTGCCAAGAGGACTTGAAAGCGGGGCAGAATTGCAGGAAACCGATTTCAGGAGGTAGACTGGAATTGCATTGAAAGCATAGGAAAAGAGGCAGAACGTCCACAATGATGCACTTGGCCAAAAAGGGCGTATGCGTTTTTTCCTGAATATATTCAGGAAAAAACGCATACGCCCTTTTTGGCCAACCAAGCAAGCTTGCAAAGGAAATCTGCACTACAATGAAGTCTCACTTCCCCCCGGTCAAAAGGGCCATCTGAAAAAAGTGTAAAATCCAGAAAGGCAGGACAGGCCATGGACAACTGGGAGCCTTGTTATGCTGATGGGCGGGATGTAAATTGCCAACAGACACTCGGGAGAAGTGTATGGTGTTTCCTGAAACATCTAAAAAACAAAGCAACAGAGCCTAGGGCACTGCCACTTATGGTCCTATAGCTTAGGGAAATTAAAATCAAAAAGACACAGCCACCCCAAATTTTGGGACGCCTCTGTTTACAAGAACCTCGTTTACAGTACAAGTTCAACATCGCAGAAAGTGAAAAATGGATAAAGAAGTTGTGGTATTTACTTACAAAGCAATATCACTCAGCAATGAAATCTATGTCATCAGGCCCTTAGCATCACAATGAGTGGATTCAGGTATGATGATTCTAACTGAAATAAGTCACACAGAAAAAGAAACATCATAAGATATCAGTAATACACGGAATGTAAACTTGGCTACACAGGAACTGAATTACAGAACAGAACAGGGTCTCAAATTTAGAAAACCAACTTATGCTTGCTTAAGGGTAAAGGTGAGTTGGGGTGCTGCATAAAACCAGAGATTGAAATGAGCACAGATAAAGGTCCTTAAGTCAAATATGGAATAGACAAGAGCTACTCCTTGCTCAACGAAATGGACTCAACACCGCATATTAAACGCCTAAGAATGTACCTGACTAGTAAGTATCGTAAAACCTATGGATTGCTATGTCTCCAAAAGAGAATCAAGTATGTGTACAGGGGCATAAACGCAGCAGTGATAGGATTGGAGAGGTTCGGTGAGCAAATGAAGACCCTTTGAAGTCATATTGCATGGTACCCATTACACGGGTCTCAACTCTCCAAGTTTAAGGTATTCTTCCTTCAGCTAAAACATGCATGTGGAAATCAAGTATGATCAACCATGTGAACGGGAGACGTGTTCAAATATGTCTCAGTTTTCCTCCCCTGGTACTCGGGTGCAACATTCCAGACGCTTTACTAACACTCTCCCCACTTGGAGAGTCAGCGCCTTTAACCTCCTGTTTGGCCCAGTTTGCAATTTCTGCGGAAGATGAACAGGAATAGCGAGAACCAATGAGAGGCTAGCTGGAGGTGTCTGGACGGGCAAATTTAACTCTCATTTCCCACCAGGAAGAGGAAATAACCAAAGGCTCAGCGTGCCGTACCGGAACCAGATTAGGGCCTGAAGCCATCCTGCGGTGTTGCGGCCAGCTCAAAAGAAAGCGAGTTGAAGAAAGGAGCTCAGGGGCACTGTAATTCACAAACCTGCAGAGTTATAAATGACAGCTATTGTCCAAAAATAGACTGAAGTAAGGCTGCCAAGAGGACTTGAAAGCAGGGCAGAATTGCAGGAAACCGATTTCAGGAGGTAGACTGGAATTGCATTGAAAGCATAGGAAAAGAGGCAGAACGTCCACAATGATGCACTTGGCCAAAAAGGGCGTATGCGTTTTTTCCTGAATATATTCAGGAAAAAACGCATACGCCCTTTTTGGCCAACCAAGCAAGCTTGCAAAGGAAATCTGCACTACAATGAAGTCTCACTTCCCCCCGGTCAAAAGGGCCATCTGAAAAAAGTGTAAAATCCAGAAAGGCAGGACAGGCCATGGAGAACTGGGAGCCTTGTTATGCTGATGGGCGGGATGTAAATTGCCAACAACCACTTGGGAGAAGTGTATGGTGTTTCCTGAAACATCTAAAAAACAAAGCAACAGAACCTAGGGCACTTCCACTTATGGTCCTATAGCTTAGGGAAATTAAAATCAAAAAGACACAGCCACCCCAAAGTTTGGAACGGCTCTGTTTACAAGAACTTCGTTTACAGTACAAGTTCAACATCGCAGAAAGTGAAAAATGGATAAAGAAATTGTGGTATTTACTTACAAAGCAATATCACTCAGCAATGAAATCTGTGTCATCAGGCCCTTAGCAGCACAATGAGTGGATTCAGGTATGATGATTCTAACTGAAATAAGTCACACAGAAAAAGAAACATCATAAGATATCAGTAATACACAGAATGTAAACTTGGCTACACAGGAACTGAATTACAGAACAGAACAGGGTCTCAAATTTAGAAAACCAACTTATGCTTGCTTAAGGGTAAAGGTGAGTTGGGGTGCTGCATAAAACCAGAGATTGAAATGAGCACAGATAAAGTTCCTTAGGCCAAATATGGAATAGACAAGAGCTACTCCTTGCTCAACGAAATGGACTCAACACCGCATATTAAACGCCTAAGAATGTACCTGACTAGTAAGTATCTTAAAACCTATGGATTGCTATGTCTCTGAAAGAGAATCAAGCATGTGTACAGGGGCATAAACGCAGCAGTGATAGGATTGGAGAGGTTCGGTGAGCAAATGAAGACCCTTTGAAGTCATATTGCATGGTACCCATTACACGGGTCTTAACTCTCCAGGTTTAAGGTATTCTTCCTTCAGCTAAAACATGCATGTGGAACCCAAGTATGATCAACCATGTGAACGGGAGACGTGTTCAAATATGTCTCAGTTTTCCTCCCCTGGTACTCGGGTGCAACATTCCAGACGCTTTACTAACACTCTCCCCACTTGGAGAGTCAGCGCCTTTAACCTCCTGTTTGGCCCAGTTTGCAATTTCTGCGGAAGATGAACAGGAATAGCGAGAACCAATGAGAGACTAGCTGGAGGTGTCTGGACGGGCAAATTTAACTCTCATTTCCCACCAGGAAGAGGAAATAACCAAAGGCTCAGCGTGCCGTGCCGGAACCAGATTAGGGCCTGAAGCCATCCTGCGGTGTTGCGGCCAGGTCACAAGAAAGCAAGTTGAAGAAAGGAGCTCAGGGGCACTGTAATTCACAAACCTGCAGAGTTATAAATGACAGCTATCGTCCAAAAATAGACTGAAGTAAGGCTACCAAGAGGACTTGAAAGCGGGGCAGAATTGCAGGAAACCGATTTCAGGAGGTAGACTGGAATTGCATTGAAAGCATAGGAAAAGAGGCAGAACGTCCACAATGATGCACTTGGCCAAAAAGGGCGTATGCGTTTTTTCCTGAATATATTCAGGAAAAAACGCATACGCCCTTTTTGGCCAACCAAGCAAGCTTGCAAAGGAAATCTGCACTACAATGAAGTCTCACTTCCCCCTGGTCAAAAGGGCCATCTGAAAAAAGTGTAAAATCCAGAAAGGCAGGACAGGCCATGGAGAACTGGGAGCCTTGTTATGCTGATGGGTGGGATGTAAATTGCCAACAACCACTCGGGAGAAGTGTATGGTGTTTCCTGAAACATCTAAAAAACAAAGCAACAGAACCTAGGGCACTTCCACTTATGGTCCTATAGCTTAGGGAAATTAAAATCAAAAAGACACAGCCACCCCAAAGTTTGGAACGGCTCTGTTTACAAGAACCTCATTTACAGTACAAGTTCAACATCGCAGAAAGTTAAAAAATGGATAAAGAAGTTGTGGTATTTACTTACAAAGCAATATCACTCAGCAATGAAATCTGTGTCATCAGGCACTTAGCAGCACAATGAGTGGATTCAGGTATGATGATTCTAACTGAAATAAGTCACACAGAAAAAGAAACATCATAAGATATCAGTAATACACGGAATGTAAACTTGGCTACACAGGAACTGAATTACAGAACAGAACAGGGTCTCAAATTTAGAAAACCAACTTATTCTTGCTTAAGGGTAAAGGTGAGTTGGGGTGCTGCATAAAACCAGAGATTGAAATGAGCACAGATAAAGTTCCTTAAGCCAAATATGGAATAGACAAGAGCTACTCCTTGCTCAACGAAATGGACTCAACACCCCATATTAAACGTCTAAGAATGTACCTGACTAGTAAGTATCTTAAAACCTATGGATTGCTATGTCTCCGAAAGAGAATCAAGCATGTGTACAGGGGCATAAACGCAGCAGTGATAGGATTGGAGAGGTTTGGTGAGCAAATGAAGACCCTTTGAAGTCATATTGCATGGTACCCATTCCATGGGTTTCAACTACCCAGGTTTAAGGTATTCTTCCTTCAGCTAAAACATGCATGTGGAACCTAGAGTATGATCAACCATGTGATCGGGAGACGTGTTCAAATATGTCTCAGTTTTCCTCCCCTGGTACTCGGGTGCAACATTCCAGACGCTTTACTAACACTCTCCCCACTTGGAGAGTCAGTCCCTTTAACCTCCTGTTTGGCCCAGTTTGCAATTTCTGCGGAAGATGAACAGGAATAGCGAGAACCAATGAGAGGCTAGCTGGAGGTGTCTGGACGGGCAAATTTAACTCTCATTTCCCACCAGGAAGAGGAATTAACCAAAGGCTCAGCATGCCGGGCCGGAACCAGATTAGGGCCTGAAGCCATCCTGCGGTGTTGCGGCCAGGTCACAAGAAAGCGAGTTGAAGAAAGGAGCTCAGGGGCACTGTAATTCACAAACCTGCAGAGTTATAAATGACAGCTATCGTCCAAAAATAGACTGAAGTAAGGCTGCCAAGAGGACTTGAAAGCGGGGCAGAATTGCAGGAAACCGATTTCAGGAGGTAGACTGGAATTGCATTGAAAGCATAGGAAAAGAGGCAGAACGTCCACAATGATGCACTTGGCCAAAAAGGGCGTATGCGTTTTTTCCTGAATATATTCAGGAAAAAACGCATACGCCCTTTTTGGCCAACCAAGCAAGCTTGCAAAGGAAATCTGCACTACAATGAAGTCTCACTTCCCCCCGGTCAAAAGGGCCATCTGAAAAAAGTGTAAAATCCAGAAAGGCAGGACAGGCCATGGAGAACTGGGAGCCTTGTTATGCTGATGGGCGGGATGTAAATTGCCAACAACCACTCGGGAGAAGTGTATGGTGTTTCCTGAAACATCTAAAAAACAAAGCAACAGAGCCTAGGGCACTGCCACTTATGGTCCTATAGCTTAGGGAAATTAAAATCAAAAAGACACAGCCACCCCAAAGTTTGGGACGCCTCTGTTTACAAGAACCTCGTTTACAGTACAAGTTCAACATCGCAGAAAGTGAAAAATGGATAAAGAAGTTGTGGTATTTACTTACAAAGCAATATCACTCAGCAATGAAATCTATGTCATCAGGCCCTTAGCATCACAATGAGTGGATTCAGGTATGATGATTCTAACTGAAATAAGTCACACAGAAAAAGAAACATTATAAGATATCAGTAATACACGGAATGTAAACTTGGCTACACAGGAACTGAATTACAGAACAGAACAGGGTCTCAAATTTAGAAAACCAACTTATGCTTGCTTAAGGGTAAAGGTGAGTTGGGGTGCTGCATAAAACCAGAGATTGAAATGAGCACAGATAAAGTTCCTTAAGTCAAATATGGAATAGACAAGAGCTACTCCTTGCTCAACGAAATGGACTCAACACCGCATATTAAACGCCTAAGAATGTACCTGACTAGTAAGTATCTTAAAAACCTATGGATTGCTATGTCTCCAAAAGAGAATCAAGTATGTGTACAGGGGCATAAACGCAGCAGTGATAGGATTGGAGAGGTTCGGTGAGCAAATGAAGACCCTTTGAAGTCATATTGCATGGTACCCATTACACGGGTCTCAACTCTCCAGGTTTAAGGTATTCTTCCTTCAGCTAAAACATGCATGTGGAACCCAAGTATGATCAACCATGTGAACGGGAGACGTGTTCAAATATGTCTCAGTTTTCCTCCCCTGGTACTCGGGTGCAACATTCCAGACGCTTTACTAACACTCTCCCCACTTGGAGAGTCAGCGCCTTTAACCTCCTGTTTGGCCCAGTTTGCAATTTCTGCGGAAGATGAACAGTAATAGCGAGAACGAATGAGAGGCTAGCTGGAGGTGTCTGGACCGGCAAATTATTCCTGAATATATTCAGGAAAAAACGCATATGCCCTTTTTGGCCAACCAAGCAAGCTTGCAAAGGAAATCTGCACTACAATGAAGTCTCACTTCCCCCCGGTCAAAAGGGCCATCTGAAAAAAGTGTAAAATCCAGAAAGGCAGGATAGGCCAAGGACAACTGGGAGCCTTGTTATGCTGATGGGCGGGATGTAAATTGCCAACAGACACTCGGGAGAAGTGTATGGTGTTTCCTGAAACATCTAAAAAACAAAGCAACAGAGCCAAGGGCACTGCCACTTATGGTCCTATAGCTTAGGGAAATTAAAATCAAAAAGACACAGCCACCCCAAGTTTGGGACGCCTCTGTTTACAAGAACCTCGTTTACAGTACAAGTTCAACATCGCAGAAAGTGAAAAATGGATAAAGAAGTTGTGGTATTCACTTACAAATCAATATCACTCAGCAATGAAATCTATGTCATCAGGCCCTTAGCATCACAATGAGTGGATTCAGGTATGATGATTCTAACTGAAATAAGTCACACAGAAAAAGAAACATCATAAGATATCAGTAATACACGGAATGTAAACTTGGCTACACAGGAACTGAATTACAGAACAGAACAGGGTCTCAAATTTAGAAAACCAACTTATGCTTGCTTAAGGTTAAAGGTGAGTTGGGGTGCTGCATAAAACCAGAGATTGAAATGAGCACAGATAAAGTTCCTTAAGTCAAATATGGAATAGACAAGAGCTACTCCTTGCTCAACGAAATGGACTCAACACCGCATATTAAACGCCTAAGAATGTACCTGACTAGTAAGTATCGTAAAACCTATGGATTGCTATGTCTCCAAAAGAGAATCAAGCATGTGTACAGGGGCATAAACGCAGCAGTGATAGGATTGGAGAGGTTCGGTGAGCAAATGAAGACCCTTTGAAGTCATATTGCATGGTACCCATTACACGGGTCTCAACTCTCCAGGTTTAAGGTATTCTTCCTTCAGCTAAAACATGCATGTGGAACCCAAGTATGATCAACCATGTGAACGGGAGACGTGTTCAAATATGTCTCAGTTTTCCTCCCCTGGTACTCGGGTGCAACATTCCAGACGCTTTACTAACACTCTCCCCACTTGGAGAGTCAGCGCCTTTAACCTCCTGTTTGGCCCAGTTTGCAATTTCTGCGGAAGATGAACAGGAATACCGAGAACCAATGAGAGGCTAGCTGGAGGTGTCTGGACGGGCAAATTTAACTCTCATTTCCCACCAGGAAGAGGGAATAACCAAAGGCTCAGCGTGCCTTACCGAAACCAGATTAGGGCCTGAAGCCATCCTGCGGTGTTGCGGCCAGCTCAAAAGAAAGCGAGTTGAAGAAAGGAGCTCAGGGGCACTGTAATTCACAAACCTGCAGAGTTATAAATGACAGCTATCGTCCAAAAATAGACTGAAGTAAGGCTGCCAAGAGGACTTGAAAGCGGGGCAGAATTGCAGGAAACCGATTTCAGGAGGTAGACTGGAATTGCATTGAAAGCATAGGAAAAGAGGCAGAAAGTCCACAATGATGCACTTGGCCAAAAAGGGCGTATGCGTTTTTTCCTGAATATATTCAGGAAAAAACGCATACGCCCTTTTTGGCCAACCAAGCAAGCTTGCAAAGGAAATCTGCACTACAATGAAGTCTCACTTCCCCCCGGTCAAAAGGGCCATCTGAAAAAAGTGTAAAATCCAGAAAGGCAGGACAGGCCATGGAGAACTGGGAGCCTTGTTATGCTGATGGGCGGGATGTAAATTGCCAACAACCACTCGGGAGAAGTGTATGGTGTTTCCTGAAACATCTAAAAAACAAAGCAACAGAACCTAGGGCACTTCCACTTATGGTCCTATAGCTTAGGGAAATTAAAATCAAAAAGACACAGCCACCCCAAAGTTTGGAACGGCTCTGTTTACAAGAACCTCGTTTACAGTACAAGTTCAACATCGCAGAAAGTGAAAAATGGATAAAGAAGTTGTGGTATTTACTTACAAAGCAATATCACTCAGCAATGAAATCTGTGTCATCAGGCCCTTAGCAGCACAATGAGTGGATTCAGGTATGATGATTCTAACTGAAATAAGTCACACAGAAAAAGAAACATCATAAGTTATCAGTAATACACAGAATGTAAACTTGGCTACACAGGAACTGAATTACAGAACAGAACAGGGTCTCAAATTTAGAAAACCAACTTATGCTTGCTTAAGGTGAAAGGTGAGTTGGGGTGCTGCATAAAATCAGAGATTGAAATGAGCACAGATAAAGTTCCTTATTCCAAATATGGAATAGACAAGAGCTACTCCTTGCTCAACGAAATGGACTCAACACCGCATATTAAACGCCTAAGAATGTACCTGACTAGTAAGTATCTTAAAACCTATAGATTGCTATGTCTCCGAAAGAGAATCAAGCATGTGTACAGGGGCATAAACGCCGCAGTGATAGGATTGGAGAGGTTCGGTGAGCAAATGAAGACCCTTTGAAGTCATATTGCATGGTACCCATTCCACGGGTTTCAGCTACCCAGGTTTTAGGTATTCTTCCTGCAGCTAAAACATGCATGTGGAACCCAGAGTATGATCAACCATGTGATCGGGAGAAGTGTTCAAATATGTCTCAGTTTTCCTCCCCTGGTACTCGGGTGCAACATTCCAGACGCTTTACTAACACTCTCCCCACTTGGAGAGTCAGCGCCTTTAACCTCCTGTTTGGCACAGTTTGCAATTTCTGCGGAAGATGAACAGGAATAGCGAGAACCAATGAGAGGCTAGCTGGAGGTGTCTGGACGGGCAAATTTAACTCTCATTTCCCACCAGGAGGAGGAAATAACCAAAGGCTCAGCGTGCCGTGCCAGAACCAGATTAGGGCCTGAAGCCATCCTGCGGTGTTGCGGCCAGGTCTCAAGAAAGCGAGTTGAAGAAAGGAGCTCAGGGGCACTGTAATTCACAAACCTGCAGAGTTATAAATGACAGCTATCGTCCAAAAATAGACTGAAGTAAGGCTGCCAAGAGGACTTGAAAGCGGGGCAGAATTGCAGGAAACCGATTTCAGGAGGTAGACTGAAATTGCATTGAAAGCATAGGAAAAGAGGCAGAACGTCCACAATGATGCACTTGGCCAAAAAGGGCGTATGCGTTTTTTCCTGAATATATTCAGGAAAAAACGCATACGCACTTTTTGGCCAACCAAGCAAGCTTGCAAAGGAAATCTGCACTACAATGAAGTCTCACTTCCCCCCGGTCAAAAGGGCCATCTGAAAAAAGTGTAAAATCCAGAAAGGCAGGACAGGCCATGGAGAACTGGGAGCCTTGTTATGCTGATGGGCGGGATGTAAATTGCCAACAACCACTCGGGAGAAGTGTATGGTGTTTCCTGAAACATCTAAAAAACAAAGCAACAGAACCTAGGGCACTTCCACTTATGGTCCTATAGCTTAGGGAAATTAAAATGAAAAAGACACAGCCACCCCAAAGTTTGGAACGGCTCTGTTTACAAGAACCTCGTTTACAGTACAAGTTCAACATCGCAGAAAGTGAAAAATGGATAAAGAAGTTGCGGTATTTACTTACAAAGCAATATCACTCAGCAATGAAATCTGTGTCATCAGGCCCTTAGCAGCACAATGAGTGGATCAGGTATGATGATTCTAACTGAAGTAAGTCACACAGAAAAAGAAACATCATAAGATATCAGTAATACACGGAATGTAAACTTGGCTACACAGGAACTGAATTACAGAACAGAACAGGGTCTCAAATTTAGAAAACCAACTTATGCTTGCTTAAGGGTAAAGGTGAGGTGGGGTGCTGCATAAAACCAGAGATTGAAATGAGCACAGATAAAGTTCCTTAAGTCAAATATGGAATAGACAAGAGCTACTCCTTGCTCAATGAAATGGACTCAACACCGCATATTAAACGCCTAAGAATGTACCTGACTAGTAAGTATCTTAAAACCTATGGATTGCTATGTCTCCAAAAGAGAATCAAGCATGTGTACAGGGGCATAAACGCAGCAGTGATAGGATTGGAGAGGTTCGGTGAGCAAATGAAGACCCTTTGAAGTCATATTGCATGGTACCCATTACACGGGTCTTAACTCTCCAGGTTTAAGGTATTCTTCCTTCAGCTAAAACATGCATGTGGAACCCAAGTATGATCAACCATGTGAACGGGAGACGTGTTCAAATATGTCTCAGTATTCCTCCCCTGGTACTCGGGTGCAACATTCCAGACGCTTTACTAACACTCTCCCCACTTGGAGAGTCAGCGCCTTTAACCTCCTGTTTGGCCCAGTTTGCAATTTCTGCGGAAGATAAACAGGAATAGCGAGAACCAATGAGAGACTAGCTGGAGGTGTCTGGACGGGCAAATTTAACTCTCATTTCCCACCAGGAAGAGGAAATAACCAAAGGCTCAGTGTGCCGTGCCGGAACCAGATTAGGGCCTGAAGCCATCCTGCGGTGTTGCGGCCAGGTCACAAGAAAGCGAGTTGAAGAAAGGAGCTCAGGGGCACTGTAATTCACAAACCTGCAGAGTTATAAATGACAGCTATCGTCCAAAAATAGACTGAAGTAAGGCTGCCAAGAGGACTTGAAAGCGGGTCAGAATTGCAGGAAACCGATTTCAGGAGGTAGACTGGAATTGCATTGAAAGCATAGGAAAAGAGGCAGAACGTCCACAATGATGCACTTGGCCAAAAAGGGCGTATGCGTTTTTTCCTGAATATATTCAGGAAAAAACGCATACGCCCTTTTTGGCCAACCAAGCAAGCTTGCAAAGGAAATCTGCACTACAATGAAGTCTCACTTCCCCCCGGTCAAAAGGGCCATCTGAAAAAAGTGTAAAATCCAGAAAGGCAGGACAGGCCATGGAGAACTGGGAGCCTTGTTATGCTGATGGGCGGGATGTAAATTGCCAACAGACACTAGGGAGAAGTGTATGGTGTTTCCTGAAACATCTAAAAAACAAAGCAACAGAACCTAGGGCACTTCCACTTATGGTCCTATAGCTTAGGGAAATTAAAATCAAAAAGACACAGCCACCCCAAAGTTTGGAACGGCTCTGTTTACAAGAACCTCGTTTACAGTACAAGTTCAACATCGCAGAAAGTGAAAAATGGATAAAGAAGTTGTGGTATTTACTTACAAAGCAATATCACTCAGCAATGAAATCTGTGTCATCAGGCCCTTAGCAGCACAATGAGTGGATTCAGGTATGATGATTCTAACTGAAGTAAGTCACACAGAAAATGAAACATCATAAGATATCAGTAATACACGGAATGTAAACTTGGCTACACAGGAACTGAATTACAGAACAGAACAGGGTCTCAAATTTAGAAAACCAACTTATTCTTGCTTAAGGGTAAAGGTGAGTGGGGGTGCTGCATAAAACCAGAGATTGAAATGAGCACAGATAAAGTTCCTTAAGCCAAATATGGAATAGACAAGAGCTACTCCTTGCTCAACGAAATGGACTCAACACCCCATATTAAACGCCTAAGAATGTACCTGACTAGTAAGTATCTTAAAACCTATGGATTGCTATGTCTCCGAAAGAGAATCAAGCATGTGTACAGGGGCATAAACGCAGCAGTGATAGGATTGGAGAGGTTCGGTGAGCAAATGAAGACCCTTTGAAGTCATATTGCATGGTACCCGTTACACGGGTCTCAACTCTCCAGGTTTAAGGTATTCTTCCTTCAGCTAAAACATGCATGTGGAATCTAGAGTATGATCAACCATGTGATCAGGAGACGTGTTCAAATATGTCTCAGTTTTCCTCCCCTGGTACTCGGGTGCAACATTCCAGACGCTTTACTAACACCCTCCCCACTTGGAGAGTCAGCGCCTTTAACCTCCTGTTTGGCCCAGTTTGCAATTTCTGCGGAAGATGAACAGGAATAGCGAGAACCAATGAGAGGCTAGCTGGAGGTGTCTGGACGGGCAAATTTAACTCTCATTTCCCACCAGGAAGAGGAATTAACCAAAGGCTCAGCATGCCGGGCCGGAACCAGATTAGGGCCTGAAGCCATCCTGCGGTGTTGCGGCCAGGTCACAAGAAAGCGAGTTGAAGAAAGGAGCTCAGGGGCACTGTAATTCACAAACCTGCAGAGTTATAAATGACAGCTATCGTCCAAAAATAGACTGAAGTAAGGCTGCCAAGAGGACTTGAAAGCGGGGCAGAATTGCAGGAAACCGATTTCAGGAGGTAGACTGGAATTGCATTGAAAGCATAGGAAAAGAGGCAGAACGTCCACAATGATGCACTTGGCCAAAAAGGGCGTATGCGTTTTTTCCTGAATATATTCAGGAAAAAACGCATACGCCCTTTTTGGCCAACCAAGCAAGCTTGCAAAGGAAATCTGCACTACAATGAAGTCTCACTTCCCCCCGGTCAAAAGGGCCATCTGAAAAAAGTGTAAAATCCAGAAAGGCAGGACAGGCCATGGAGAACTGGGAGCCTTGTTATGCTGATGGGCGGGATGTAAATTGCCAACAACCACTCCGGAGAAGTGTATGGTGTTTCCTGAAACATCTAAAAAACAAAGCAACAGAACCTAGGGCACTTCCACTTATGGTCCTATAGCTTAGGGAAATTAAAATCAAAAAGACACAGCCACCCCAAAGTTTGGAACGGCTCTGTTTACAAGAACCTCGTTTACACTACAAGTTCAACATCGCAGAAAGTGAAAAATGGATAAAGAAGTTGTGGTATTTACTTACAAAGCAATATCACTCAGCAATGAAATCTGTGTCATCAGGCCCTTAGCAGCACAATGAGTGGATCAGGGATGATGATTCTAACTGAAGTAAGTCACACAGAAAAAGAAACATCATAAGATATCAGTAATACACGGAATGTAAACTTGGCTACACAGGAACTGAATTACAGAACAGAACAGGGTCTCAAATTTAGAAAACCAACTTATGCTTGCTTAAGGGTAAAGGTGAGTTGGGGTGCTGCATAAAACCAGAGATTGAAATGAGCACAGATAAAGTTCCTTAAGTCAAATATGGAATAGACAAGAGCTACTCCTTGCTCAACGAAATGGACTCAACACCGCATATTAAACGCCTAAGAATGTACCTGACTAGTAAGTATCTTAAAACCTATGGATTGCTATGTCTCCGAAAGAGAATCAAGCATGTGTACAGGGGCATAAACGCAGCAGTGATAGGATTGGAGAGGTTCGGTGAGCAAATGAAGACCCTTTGAAGTCATATTGCATGGTACCCATTACACGGGTATTAACTCTCCAGGTTTAAGGTATTCTTCCTTCAGCTAAAACATGCATGTGGAACCTAGAGTATGATCAACCATGTGAACGGGAGACGTGTTCAAATATGTCTCAGTTTTCCTCCCCTGGTACTCGGGTGCAACATTCCAGACGCTTTACTAACACCCTCCCCACTTGGAGAGTCAGCGCCTTTAACCTCCTGTTTGGCCCAGTTTGCAATTTCTGCGGAAGATGAACAGGAATAGCGAGAACCAATGAGAGGCTAGCTGGAGGTGTCTGGACGGGCAAATTTAACTCTCATTTCCCACCAGGAAGAGGAATTAACCAAAGGCTCAGCATGCCGGGCCGGAACCAGATTAGGGCCTGAAGCCATCCTGCGGTGTTGCGGCCAGGTCACAAGAAAGCGAGTTGAAGAAAGGAGCTCAGGGGCACTGTAATTCACAAACCTGCAGAGTTATAAATGACAGCTATCGTCCAAAAATAGACTGAAGTAAGGCTGCCAAGAGGACTTGAAAGCGGGGCAGAATTGCAGGAAACCGATTTCAGGAGGTAGACTGGAATTGCATTGAAAGCATAGGAAAAGAGGCAGAACGTCCACAATGATGCACTTGGCCAAAAAGGGCGTATGCGTTTTTTCCTGAATATATTCAGGAAAAAACGCATACGCCCTTTTTGGCCAACCAAGCAAGCTTGCAAAGGAAATCTGCACTACAATGAAGTCTCACTTCCCCCCGGTCAAAAGGGCCATCTGAAAAAAGTGTAAAATCCAGAAAGGCAGGACAGGCCATGGAGAACTGGGAGCCTTGTTATGCTGATGGGCGGGATGTAAATTGCCAACAACCACTCCGGAGAAGTGTATGGTGTTTCCTGAAACATCTAAAAAACAAAGCAACAGAACCTAGGGCACTTCCACTTATGGTCCTATAGCTTAGGGAAATTAAAATCAAAAAGACACAGCCACCCCAAAGTTTGGAACGGCTCTGTTTACAAGAACCTCGTTTACACTACAAGTTCAACATCGCAGAAAGTGAAAAATGGATAAAGAAGTTGTGGTATTTACTTACAAAGCAATATCACTCAGCAATGAAATCTGTGTCATCAGGCCCTTAGCAGCACAATGAGTGGATCAGGGATGATGATTCTAACTGAAGTAAGTCACACAGAAAAAGAAACATCATAAGATATCAGTAATACACGGAATGTAAACTTGGCTACACAGGAACTGAATTACAGAACAGAACAGGGTCTCAAATTTAGAAAACCAACTTATGCTTGCTTAAGGGTAAAGGTGAGTTGGGGTGCTGCATAAAACCAGAGATTGAAATGAGCACAGATAAAGTTCCTTAAGTCAAATATGGAATAGACAAGAGCTACTCCTTGCTCAACGAAATGGACTCAACACCGCATATTAAACGCCTAAGAATGTACCTGACTAGTAAGTATCTTAAAACCTATGGATTGCTATGTCTCCGAAAGAGAATCAAGCATGTGTACAGGGGCATAAACGCAGCAGTGATAGGATTGGAGAGGTTCGGTGAGCAAATGAAGACCCTTTGAAGTCATATTGCATGGTACCCATTACACGGGTATTAACTCTCCAGGTTTAAGGTATTCTTCCTTCAGCTAAAACATGCATGTGGAACCTAGAGTATGATCAACCATGTGAACGGGAGACGTGTTCAAATATGTCTCAGTTTTCCTCCCCTGGTACTCGGGTGCAACATTCCAGACGCTTTACTAACACTCTCCCCACTTGGAGAGTCAGCGCCTTTAACCTCCTGTTTGGCCCAGTTTGCAATTTCTGCGGAAGATGAACAGGAATAGCGAAAACCAATGAGAGACTAGCTGGAGGTGTCTGGACGGGCAAATTTAACTCTCATTTCCCACCAGGAAAAGGAAATAACGAAAGGCTCAGCGTGCCGTGCCGGAACCAGATTAGGGCCTGAAGCCATCCTGCGGTGTTGCGGCCAGGTCACAAGAAAGCAAGTTGAAGAAAGGAGCTCAGGGGCACTGTAATGCACAAACCTGCAGAGTTATAAATGAGAGCTATCGTCCAAAAATAGACTGAAGTAAGGCTGCCAAGAGGACTTGAAAGCGGGGCAGAATTGCAGGAAACCGATTTCAGGAGGTAGACTGGAATTGCATTGAAAGCATAGGAAAAGAGGCAGAACGTCCACAATGATGCACTTGGCCAAAAAGGGCGTATGCGTTTTTTCCTGAATATATTCAGGAAAAAACGCATACGCCCTTTTTGGCCAACCAAGCAAGCTTGCAAAGGAAATCTGCACTACAATGAAGTCTCACTTCCCCCCGGTCAAAAGGGCCATCTGAAAAAAGTGTAAAATCCAGAAAGGCAGGACAGGCCATGGAGAACTGGGAGCCTTGTTATGCTGATGGGCGGGATGTAAATTGCCAACAACCACTCGGGAGAAGTTTATGGTGTTTCCTGAAACATCTAAAAAACAAAGCAACAGAACCTAGGGCACTTCCACTTATGGTCCTATAGCTTAGGGAAATTAAAATCAAAAAGACACAGCCACCCCAAAGTTTGGAACGGCTCTGTTTACAAGAACCTCGTTTACAGTACAAGTTCAACATCGCAGAAAGTGATAAATGGATAAAGAAGTTGTGGTATTTACTTACAAAGCAATATCACTCAGCAATGAAATCTGTGTCATCAGGCCCTTAGCAGCACAATGAGTGGATTCAGGTATGATGATTCTAACTGAAATAAGTCACACAGAAAAAGAAACATCATAAGATATCAGTAATACACAGAATGTAAACTTGGCTACACAGGAACTGAATTACAGAACAGAACAGGGTCTCAAATTTAGAAAACCAACTTATGCTTGCTTAAGGGGAAAGGTGAGTTGGGGTGCTGCATAAAACCAGAGATTGAAATGAGCACAGATAAAGTTCCTTAGGCCAAATATGGAATAGACAAGAGCTACTCCTTGCTCAACGAAATGGACTCAACACCGCATATTAAACGCCTAAGAATGTACCTGACTAGTAAGTATCTTAAAACCTATAGATTGCTATGTCTCCGAAAGAGAATCAAGCATGTGTACAGGGGCATAAACGCAGCAGTGATAGGATTGGAGAGGTTCGGTGAGCAAATGAAGACCCTTTGAAGTCATATTGCATGGTACCCATTCCACGGGTTTCAACTACCCAGGTTTTAGGTATTCTTCCTTCAGCTAAAACATGCATGTGGAACCTAGAGTATGATCAACCATGTGATCGGGAGAAGTGTTCAAATATGTCTCAGTTTTCCTCCCCTGGTACTCGGGTGCAACATTCCAGACGCTTTACTAACACTCTCCCCACTTGGAGAGTCAGCGCCTTTAACCTCCTGTTTGGCACAGTTTGCAATTTCTGCGGAAGATGAACACGAATAGCGAGAACCAATGAGAGGCTAGCTGGAGGTGTCTGGACGGGCAAATTTAACTCTCATTTCCCACCAGGAGGAGGAAATAACCAAAGGCTCAGCGTGCCGTGCCAGAACCAGATTAGGGCCTGAAGCCATCCTGCGGTGTTGCGGCCAGGTCACAAGAAAGCAAGTTGAAGAAAGGAGCTCAGGGGCACTGTAATGCACAAACCTGCAGAGTTATAAATGAGAGCTATCGTCCAAAAATAGACTGAAGTAAGGCTGCCAAGAGGACTTGAAAGCGGGGCAGAATTGCAGGAAACCGATTTCAGGAGGTAGACTGGAATTGCATTGAAAGCATAGGAAAAGAGGCAGAACGTCCACAATGATGCACTTGGCCAAAAAGGGCGTATGCGTTTTTTCCTGAATATATTCAGGAAAAAACGCATACGCCCTTTTTGGCCAACCAAGCAAGCTTGCAAAGGAAATCTGCACTACAATGAAGTCTCAATTCCCCCCGGTCAAAAGGGCCATCTGAAAAAAGTGTAAAATCCAGAAAGGCAGGATAGGCCATGGAGAACTGGGAGCCTTGTTATGCTGATGGGCGTTATGTAAATTGCCAACAACCACTCGGGAGAAGTGTATGGTGTTTCCTGAAACATCTAAAAAACAAAGCAACAGAACCTAGGGCACTTCCACTTATGGTCCTATAGCTTAGGGAAATTAAAATCAAAAAGACACAGCCACCCCAAAGTTTGGAACGGCTCTGTTTACAAGAACCTCGTTTACAGTACAAGTTCAACATCGCAGAAAGTGATAAATGGATAAAGAAGTTGTGGTATTTACTTACAAAGCAATATCACTCAGCAATGAAATCTGTGTCATCAGGCCCTTAGCAGCACAATGAGTGGATTCAGGTATGATGATTCTAACTGAAATAAGTCACACAGAAAAAGAAACATCATAAGATATCAGTAATACACAGAATGTAAACTTGGCTACACAGGAACTGAATTACAGAACAGAACAGGGTCTCAAATTTAGAAAACCAACTTATGCTTGCTTAAGGGGAAAGGTGAGTTGGGGTGCTGCATAAAACCAGAGATTGAAATGAGCACAGATAAAGTTCCTTAGGCCAAATATGGAATAGACAAGAGCTACTCCTTGCTCAACGAAATGGACTCAACACCGCATATTAAACGCCTAAGAATGTACCTGACTAGTAAGTATCTTAAAACCTATAGATTGCTATGTCTCCGAAAGAGAATCAAGCATGTGTACAGGGGCATAAACGCAGCAGTGATAGGATTGGAGAGGTTTGGTGAGCAAATGAAGACCCTTTGAAGTCATATTGCATGGTACCCATTCCACGGGTTTCAACTACCCAGGTTTTAGGTATTCTTCCTTCAGCTAAAACATGCATGTGGAACCCAGAGTATGATCAACCATGTGATCGGGAGAAGTGTTCAAATATGTCTCAGTTTTCCTCCCCTGGTACTCGGGTGCAACATTCCAGACGCTTTACTAACACTCTCCCCACTTGGAGAGTCAGCGCCTTTAACCTCCTGTTTGGCACAGTTTGCAATTTCTGCGGAAGATGAACAGGAATAGCGAGAACCAATGAGAGGCTAGCTGGAGGTGTCTGGACGGGCAAATTTAACTCTCATTTCCCACCAGGAGGAGGAAATAACCAAAGGCTCAGCGTGCCGTGCCAGAACCAGATTAGGGCCTGAAGCCATCCTGCGGTGTTGCGGCCAGGTCTCAAGAAAGCGAGTTGAAGAAAGGAGCTCAGGGGCACTGTAATTCACAAACCTGCAGAGTTATAAATGACAGCTATCGTCCAAAAATAGACTGAAGTAAGGCTGCCAAGAGGACTTGAAAGCGGGGCAGAATTGCAGGAAACCGATTTCAGGAGGTAGACTGGAATTGCATTGAAAGCATAGGAAAAGAGGCAGAACGTCCACAATGATGCACTTGGACAAAAAGGGCGTATGCGTTTTTTCCTGAATATATTCAGGAAAAAACGCATACGCCCTTTTTGGCCAACCAAGCAAGCTTGCAAAGGAAATCTGCACTACAATGAATTCTCACTTCCCCCCGGTCAAAAGGGCCATCTGAAAAAAGTGTAAAATCCAGAAAGGCAACAGGCCATTGAGAACTGGGAGCCTTGTTATGCTGATGGGCGGGATGTAAATTGCCAACAGACACTCGGGAGAAGTGTATGGTGTTTCCTGAAACATCTAAAAAACAAAGCAACAGAGCCTAGGGCACTTCCACTTATGGTCCTATAGCTTAGGGAAATTAAAATCAAAAAGACACAGCCACCCCAAAGTTTGGAACGGCTCTGTTTACAAGAACCTCGTTTACAGTACAAGTTCAACATCGCAGAAAGTGAAAAATGGATAAAGAAGTTGTGGTATTCACTTACAAAGCAATATCACTCAGCAATGAAATCTATGTCATCAGGCCCTTAGCAGCACAATGAGTGGATTCAGGTATGATGATTCTAACTGAAATAAGTCACACAGAAAAAGAAACATCATAAGATATCAGTAATACACGGAATGTAAACTTGGCTACACAGGAACTGAATTACAGAACAGAACAGGGTCTCAAATTTAGAAAAACAACTTATGCTTGCTTAAGGGGAAAGGTGAGTTGGGGTGCTGCATAAAACCAGAGATTGAAATGAGCACAGATAAATTTCCTTAAGTCAAATATGGAATAGACAAGAGCTACTCCTTGCTCAACGAAATGGACTCAACACCGCATATTAAACGCCTAAGAATGTACCTGACTAGTAAGTATCTTAAAACCTATGGATTGCTATGTCTCCAAAAGAGAATCAAGCATGTGTACAGGGGCAAAAACGCAGCAGTGATAGGATTGGAGAGGTTCGGTGAGCAAATGAAGACCCTTTGAAGTCATATTGCATGGTACCCATTACACGGGTCTTAACTCTCCAGGTTTAAGGTAGTCTTCCTTCAGCTAAAACATGCATGTGGAACCCAAGTATGATCAACCATGTGAACGGGAGACGTGTTCAAATATGTCTCAGTTTTCCTCCCCTGGTACTCGGGTGCAACATTCCAGACGCTTTACTAACACTCTCCCCACTTGGAGAGTCAGTCCCTTTAACCTCCTGTTTGGCCCAGTTTGCAATTTCTGCGGAAGATGAACAGGAATAGCGAGAACCAATGAGAGACTAGCTGGAGGTGTCTGGACGGGCAAATTTAACTCTCATTTCCCACCAGGAAGAGGAAATAACCAAAGGCTCAGCGTGCCGTGCCGGAACCAGATTAGGGCCTGAAGCCATCCTGCGGTGTTGCGGCCAGGTCACAAGAAAGCGAGTTGAAGAAAGGAGCTCAGGGGCACTGTAATTCACAAACCTGCAGAGTTATAAATGACAGCTATCGTCCAAAAATAGACTGAAGTAAGGCTGCCAAGAGGACTTGAAAGCGGGGCAGAATTGCAGGAAACCGATTTCAGGAGGTAGACTGGAATTGCATTGAAAGCATAGGAAAAGAGGCAGAACGTCCACAATGATGCACTTGGACAAAAAGGGCGTATGCGTTTTTTCCTGAATATATTCAGGAAAAAACGCATACGCCCTTTTTGGCCAACCAAGCAAGCTTGCAAAGGAAATCTGCACTACAATGAAGTCTCACTTCCCCCCGGTCAAAAGGGCCATCTAAAAAAAGTGTAAAATCCAGAAAGGCAGGACAGGCCATGGAGAACTGGGAGCCTTGTTACGCTGATGGGCGGGATGTAAATTGCCAACAACCACTCGGGAGAAGTGTATGGTGTTTCCTGAAACATCTAAAAAACAAAGCAACAGAGCCTAGGGCACTGCCACTTATGGTCCTACAGCTTAGGGAAATTAAAATCAAAAAGACACAGCCACCCCAAAGTTTGGGACGCCTCTGTTTACAAGAACCTCGTTTACAGTACAAGTTCAACATCGCAGAAAGTGAAAAATGGATAAAGAAGTTGTGGTATTTACTTACAAAGCAATATCACTCAGCAATGAAATCTGTGTCATCAGGCCCTTAGCAGCACAATGAGTGGATTCAGGTATGATGATTCTAACTGAAATAAGTCACACAGAAAAAGAAACATCATAAGATATCAGTAATACACGGAATGGAAACTTGGCTACACAGGAACTGAATTACAGAACAGAAAAGGGTCTCAAATTTAGAAAACCAACTTATGCTTGCTTAAGGGGAAAGGTGAGTTGGGGTGCTGCATAAAACCAGAGATTGAAATGAGCACAGATAAAGTTCCTTAAGCGAAGTATGGAATAGACAAGAGCTACTCCTTGCTCAACGAAATGGACTCAACACCCCATATTAAACGCCTAAGAATGTACCTGACTAGTAAGTATCTTAAAACCTATGGATTGCTATGTCTCCGAAAGAGAATCAAGCATGTGTACAGGGGCATAAACGCAGCAGTGATAGGATTGGAGAGGTTCGGTGAGCAAATGAAGACCCTTTGAAATCATATTGCATGGTAACCATTCCACGGGTCTCAACTCTCCAGGTTTAAGGTATTCTTCCTTCAGCTAAAACATGCATGTGGAACCCAGAGCATGATCAACCATGTGAACGGTAGACGTGTTCAAATATGTCTCAGTTTTCCTCCCCTGGTACTCGGGTGCAACATTCCAGACGCTTTACTAACACTCTCCCGACTTGGAGAGTCAGTCCCTTTAACCTCCTGTTTGGCCCAGTTTGCAATTTCTGCGGAAGATGAACAGGAATAGCGAGAACCAATGAGAGACTAGCTGGAGGTGTCTGAACGGGCAAATTTAACTCTCATTTCCCACCAGGAAGAGGAATTAACCAAAGGCTCAGCATGCCGGGCCGGAACCAGATTAGGGCCTGAAGCCATCCTGCGGTGTTGCGGCCAGGTCACAAGAAAGCGAGTTGAAGAAAGGAGCTCAGGGGCACTGTAATTCACAAACCTGCAGAGTTATAAATGACAGCTATCGTCCAAAAATAGACTGAAGTAAGGCTGCCAAGAGGACTTGAAAGTGGGGCAGAATTGCAGGAAACCGATTTCAGGAGGTAGACTGGAATTGCATTGAAAGCATAGGAAAAGAGGCAGAACGTCCACAATGATGCACTTGGCCAAAAAGGGCGTATGCGTTTTTTCCTGAATATATTCAGGAAAAAACGCATACGCCCTTTTTGGCCAACCAAGCAAGCTTGCAAAGGAAATCTGCACTACAATGAAGTCTCACTTCCCCCCGGTCAAAAGGGCCATCTGAAAAAAGTGTAAAATCCAGAAAGGCAGGACAGGCCATGGAGAACTGGGAGCCTTGTTATGCTGATGGGCGGGATGTAAATTGCCAAGAACCACTCGGGAGAAGTGTATGGTGTTTCCTGAAACATCTAAAAAACAAAGCAACAGAGCCTAGGGCACTTCCACTTATGGTCCTATAGCTTAGGGAAATTAAAATCAAAAAGACACAGCCACCCCAAAGTTTGGAACGGCTCTGTTTACAAGAACCTCGTTTACAGTACAAGTTCAACATCGCAGAAAGTGAAAAATGGATAAAGAACTTGTGGTATTTACTTACAAAGCAATATCACTCAGCAATGAAATCTCTGTCTTCAGGCCCGTAGCAGCATAATGAGTAGATTCAGGTACGATGATTCTAACTGAAATAAGTCACACAGACAAAGAAACATCATAAGATATCACTAATACATGGAATGTAAACTTGGCTACACAGGAACTGAATTCCAAAACAGAAAACGTTCTCAAATTTGAAAACAAACTTATGCTTGCTTAAGGGGAAAGGTGAGTTGGGTTGCTGCATAAAAGCAGAGATTGAAATGAGCACAGATAAAGTTCCTTAAGCCAAATATGGAATAGACAAGAGCTACTCCTTGCTCAACGAAATGGACTCAACACCGCATATTAAACGCCTAAGAATGTACCTGACTAGTAAGTATCTTAAAACCTATGGATTGCTATGTCTCCGAAAGAGAATCAAGCATGTGTACAGGGGCATAAACGCAGCAGTGATAGGATTGGAGAGGTTCGTTGAGCAAATGAAGACCCTTTGAAGTCATATTGCATGGTACCCATTTCACGGGTTTCAACTACCCAGGTTTTAGGTATTCTTCCTTCAGCTAAAACATGCATGTGGAACCTAGAGTATGATCAACCATGTGATCGGGAGACGTGTTCAAATATGTCTCAGTTTTCCTCCCCTGGTACTCGGGTGCAACATTCCAGACGCTTTACTAACACTCTCCCCACTTGGAGAGTCAGTCCCTTTAACCTCCTGTTTGGCCCAGTTTGCAATTTCTGCGGAAGATGAACAGGAATAGCGAGAACCAATGAGAGGCTAGCTGGAGGTGTCTGGACGGGCAAATTTAACTCTCATTTCCCACCAGGAAGAGGAATTAACCAAAGGCTCAGCATACCGGGCCGGAACCAGATTAGGGCCTGAAGCCATCCTGCGGTGTTGCGGCCAGGTCACAAGAAAGCGAGTTGAAGAAAGGAGCTCAGGGGCACTGTAATTCACAAACCTGCAGAGTTATAAATGACAGCTATCGTCCAAAAATAGACTGAAGTAAGGCTGCCAAGAGGACTTGAAAGCGGGGCAGAATTGCAGGAAACCGATTTCAGGAGGTAGACTGGAATTGCATTGAAAGCATAGGAAAAGAGGCAGAACGTCCACAATGATGCACTTGGCCAAAAAGGGCGTATGCGTTTTTTCCTGAATATATTCAGGAAAAAACGCATACGCCCTTTTTGGCCAACCAAGCAAGCTTGCAAAGGAAATCTGCACTACAATGAAGTCTCACTTCCCCCCGGTCAAAAGGGCCATCTGAAAAAAGTGTAAAATCCAGAAAGGCAGGACAGGCCATGGAGAACTGGGAGCCTTGTTATGCTGATGGGCGGGATGTAAATTGCCAACAACCACTCGGGAGAAGTGTATGGTGTTTCCTGAAACATCTAAAAAACAAAGCAACAGAGCCTAGGGCACTGCCACTTATGGTCCTACAGCTTAGGGAAATTAAAATCAAAAAGACACAGCCACCCCAAAGTTTGGGACGCCTCTGTTTACAAGAACCTCGTTTACAGTACAAGTTCAACATCGCAGAAAGTGAAAAATGGATAAAGAAGTTGTGGTATTTACTTACAAAGCAATATCACTCAGCAATGAAATCTGTGTCATCAGGCCCTTAGCAGCACAATGAGTGGATTCAGGTATGATGATTCTAACTGAAGTAAGTCACACAGAAAAAGAAACATCATAAGATATCAGTAATACACGGAATGTAAACTTGGCTACACAGGAACTGAATTACAGAACAGAACAGGGTCTCAAATTTAGAAAACCAACTTATGCTTGCTTAAGGGTAAAGGTGAGTTGGGGTGCTGCATAAAACCAGAGATTGAAATGAGTACAGATAAAGTTCCTTAAGTCAAATATGGAATAGACAAGAGCTACTCCTTGCTCAACGAAATGGACTCAACATCGCATATTAAACGCCTAAGAATGTACCTGACTAGTAAGTATCTTAAAACCTATGGATTGCTATGTCTCCGAAAGAGAATCAAGCATGTGTACAGGGGCATAAACGCAGCAGTGATAGGATTGGAGAGGTTCGGTGAGCAAATGAAGACCCTTTGAAGTCATATTGCATGGTACCCATTACACGGGTCTTAACTCTCCAGGTTTAAGGTATTCTTCCTTCAGCTAAAACATGCATGTGGAACCCAAGTATGATCAACCATGTGAACGGGAGACGTGTTCAAATATGTCTCAGTTTTCCTCCCCTGGTACTCGGGTGCAACATTCCAGACGCTTTACTAACACTCTCCCGACTTGGAGAGTCAGCGCCTTTAACCTCCTGTTTGGCCCAGTTTGCAATTTCTGCGGAAGATGAACAGGAATAGCGAGAACCAATGAGAGGCTAGCTGGAGGTGTCTGGACGGGCAAATTTAACTCTCATTTCCCACCAGGAAGAGGAAATAACCAAAGGCTCAGCGTGCCGTTCCGGAACCAGATTAGGGCCTGAAGCCATCCTGCGGTTTTGCGGCCAGCTCAAAAGAAAGCGAGTTGAAGAAAGGAGCTCAGGGGCACTGTAATTCACAAACCTGCAGAGTTATAAATGACAGCTATCGTCCAAAAATAGACTGAAGTAAGGCTGCCAAGAGGACTTGAAAGCGGGGCAGAATTGCAGGAAACCGATTTCAGGAGGTAGACTGGAATTGCATTGAAAGCATAGGAAAAGAGGCAGAACGTCCACAATGATGCACTTGGCCAAAAAGGGCATATGCATTTTTTCCTGAATATATTCAGGAAAAAACGCATACGCCCTTTTTGGCCAACCAAGCAAGCTTGCAAAGGAAATCTGCACTACAATGAAGTCTCACTTCCCCCCGGTCAAAAGGGCCATCTGAAAAAAGTGTAAAATCCAGAAAGGCAGGACAGGCCATGGACAACTGGGAGCCTTGTTATGCTGATGGGCGGGATGTAAATTGCCAACAACCACTCGGGAGAAGTGTATGGTGTTTCCTGAAACATCTAAAAAACAAAGCAACAGAGCCTAGGGCACTTCCACTTATGGTCCTATAGCTTAGGGAAATTAAAATCAAAAAGACACAGCCACCCCAAAGTTTGGAACGGCTCTGTTTACAAGAACCTCGTTTACAGTACAAGTTCAACATCGCAGAAAGTGAAAAATGGATAAAGAACTTGTGGTATTTACTTACAAAGCAATATCACTCAGCAATGAAATCTGTGTCATAAGGCCCTTAGCAGCACAATGAGTGGATTCAGGTATGATGATTCTAACTGAAATAAGTCACACAGAAAAAGAAACATCATAAGATATCAGTAATACATGGAATGTAAACTTGGCTACACAGGAACTGAATTACAGAACAGAACAGTGTCTCAAATTTAGAAAACCAACTTATGCTTGCTTAAGGTTAAAGGTGAGTTGGGGTGCTGCATAAAACCAGAGATTGAAATGAGCACAGATAAAGTTCCTTAAGCCAAATATGGAATAGACAAGAACTACTCCTTGCTCAACGAAATGGACTCAACACCGCATATTAAACGCCTAAGAATGTACCTGACTAGTAAGTATCTTAAAAGCTATAGATTGCTATGTCTCCGAAAGAGAATCAAGCATGTGTACAGGGGCATAAACGCAGCAGTGATAGGATTGGAGAGGTTCGGTGAGCAAATGAAGACCCTTTGAAGTCATATTGCATGGTACCCATTCCACGGGTTTCAACTACCCAGGTTTTAGGTATTCTTCCTTCAGCTAAAACATGCATGTGGAACCCAGAGTATGATCAACCATGTGATCAGGAGACGTGTTCAAATATGTCTCAGTTTTCCTCCCCTGGTACTCGGGTGCAACATTCCAGACACTTTACTAACACTCTCCCCACTTGGAGAGTCAGCGCCTTTAACCTCCTGTTTGGCCCAGTTTGCAATTTCTGCGGAAGATGAACAGGAATAGCGAGAACCAATGAGAGACTAGCTGGAGGTGTCTGGACGGGCAAATTTAACTCTCATTTCCCACCAGGAAGAGGAAATAACCAAAGGCTCAGCGTGCCGTTCCGGAACCAGATTAGGGCCTGAAGCCATCCTGCGGTTTTGCGGCCAGCTCAAAAGAAAGCGAGTTGAAGAAAGGAGCTCAGGGGCACTGTAATTCACAAACCTGCAGAGTTATAAATGACAGCTATCGTCCAAAAATAGACTGAAGTAAGGCTGCCAAGAGGACTTGAAAGCGGGGCAGAATTGCAGGAAACCGATTTCAGGAGGTAGACTGGAATTGCATTGAAAGCATAGGAAAAGAGGCAGAACGTCCACAATGATGCACTTGGCCAAAAAGGGCATATGCATTTTTTCCTGAATATATTCAGGAAAAAACGCATACGCCCTTTTTGGCCAACCAAGCAAGCTTGCAAAGGAAATCTGCACTACAATGAAGTCTCACTTCCCCCCGGTCAAAAGGGCCATCTGAAAAAAGTGTAAAATCCAGAAAGGCAGGACAGGCCATGGACAACTGGGAGCCTTGTTATGCTGATGGGCGGGATGTAAATTGCCAACAACCACTCGGGAGAAGTGTATGGTGTTTCCTGAAACATCTAAAAAACAAAGCAACAGAGCCTAGGGCACTTCCACTTATGGTCCTATAGCTTAGGGAAATTAAAATCAAAAAGACACAGCCACCCCAAAGTTTGGAACGGCTCTGTTTACAAGAACCTCGTTTACAGTACAAGTTCAACATCGCAGAAAGTGAAAAATGGATAAAGAACTTGTGGTATTTACTTACAAAGCAATATCACTCAGCAATGAAATCTGTGTCATAAGGCCCTTAGCAGCACAATGAGTGGATTCAGGTATGATGATTCTAACTGAAATAAGTCACACAGAAAAAGAAACATCATAAGATATCAGTAATACATGGAATGTAAACTTGGCTACACAGGAACTGAATTACAGAACAGAACAGTGTCTCAAATTTAGAAAACCAACTTATGCTTGCTTAAGGTTAAAGGTGAGTTGGGGTGCTGCATAAAACCAGAGATTGAAATGAGCACAGATAAAGTTCCTTAAGCCAAATATGGAATAGACAAGAACTACTCCTTGCTCAACGAAATGGACTCAACACCGCATATTAAACGCCTAAGAATGTACCTGACTAGTAAGTATCTTAAAAGCTATAGATTGCTATGTCTCCGAAAGAGAATCAAGCATGTGTACAGGGGCATAAACGCAGCAGTGATAGGATTGGAGAGGTTCGGTGAGCAAATGAAGACCCTTTGAAGTCATATTGCATGGTACCCATTCCACGGGTTTCAACTACCCAGGTTTTAGGTATTCTTCCTTCAGCTAAAACATGCATGTGGAACCCAGAGTATGATCAACCATGTGATCAGGAGACGTGTTCAAATATGTCTCAGTTTTCCTCCCCTGGTACTCGGGTGCAACATTCCAGACACTTTACTAACACTCTCCCCACTTGGAGAGTCAGCGCCTTTAACCTCCTGTTTGGCCCAGTTTGCAATTTCTGCGGAAGATGAACAGGAATAGCGAGAACCAATGAGAGGCTAGCTGGAGGTGTCTGGACGGGCAAATTTAACTCTCATTTCCCACCAGGAAGAGGAAATAACCAAAGGCTCATCGTGCCGTGCCAGAACCAGATTAGGGCCTGAAGCCATCCTGCGGTGTTGCGGCCAGGTCACAAGAAAGCGAGTTGAAGAAAGGAGCTCAGGGGCACTGTAATTCACAAACCTGCAGAGTTATAAATGACAGCTATCGTCCAAAAATAGACTGAAGTAAGGCTGCCAAGAGGACTTGAAAGCGGGGCAGAATTGCAGGAAACCGATTTCAGGAGGTAGACTGAAATTGCATTGAAAGCATAGGAAAAGAGGCAGAACGTCCACAATGATGCACTTGGCCAAAAAGGGCGTATGCGTTTTTTCCTGAATATATTCAGGAAAAAACGCATACGCCCTTTTTGGCCAACCAAGCAAGCTTGCAAAGGAAATCTGCACTACAATGAAGTCTCACTTCCCCCCGGTCAAAAGGGCCATCTGAAAAAAGTGTAAAATCCAGAAAGGCAGGACAGGCCATGGAGAACTGGGAGCCTTGTTATGCTGATGGGCGGGATGTAAATTGCCAACAGACACTCCGGAGAAGTGTATGGTGTTTCCTGAAACATCTAAAAAACAAAGCAACAGAGCCTAGGGCACTGCCACTTATGGTCCTATAGCTTAGGGAAATTAAAATCAAAAAGACACAGCCACCCCAAAGTTTGGAACGGCTCTGTTTACAAGAACCTCGTTTACAGTACAAGTTCAACATCGCAGAAAGTGAAAAATGGATAAAGAAGTTGTGGTATTTACTTACAAAGCAATATCACTCAGCAATGAAATCTATGTCATCAGGCCCTTAGCATCACAATGAGTGGATTCAGGTATGATTATTCTAACTGAAATAAGTCACACAGAAAAAGAAACATCATAAGATATCACTAATACACGGAATGTAAGCTTGGCTACACAGGAACTGAATTACAGAACAGAACAGGGTCTCAAATTTAGAAAACCAACTTATGCTTGCTTAAGGGTAAAGGTGAGTTGGGGTGCTGCATAAAACCAGAGATTGAAATGAGCACAGATAAAGTTCCTTAAGTCAAATATGGAATAGACAAGAGCTACTTCTTGCTCAACGAAATGGACTCAACACCGCATATTAAACGCCTAAGAATGTACCTGACTAGTAAGTATCTTAAAACCTATGGATTGCTATGTCTCCGAAAGAGAATCAAGCATGTGTACAGGGACATAAACGCAGCAGTGATAGGATTGGAGAGGTTCGGTGAGCAAATGAAGACCCTTTGAAGTCATATTGCATGGTACCCATTCCACGGGTCTCAACTCTCCAGGTTTAAGGTATTCTTCCTTCAGCTAAAACATGCATGTGGAACCCAAGTATGATCAACCATGTGAACGGGAAACGTGTTCAAATATGTCTCAGTTTTCCTCCCCTGGTACTCGGGTGCAACATTCCAGACGCTTTACTAACACTCTCCCGACTTGGAGAGTCAGCGCCTTTAACCTCCTGTTTGGCACAGTTTGCAATTTCTGCGGAAGATGAACAGGAATACCGAGAACCAATGAGAGACTAGCTGGAGGTGTCTGGACGGGCAAATTTAACTCTCATTTCCCACCAGGAAGAGGAAATAACCAAAGGCTCAGCGTGCAGTGCCGGAACCAGATTAGGGCCTGAAGCCATCCTGCGGTTTTGCGACCAGGTCACATGAAAGCGAGTTGAAGAAAGGAGCTCAGGGGCACTGTAATTCACAAACCTGCAGAGTTATAAATGACAGCTATCGTCCAAAAATAGACTGAAGTAAGGCTGCCAAGAGGACTTGAAAGCAGGGCAGAATTGCAGGAAACCGATTTCAGGAGGTAGACTGGAATTGCATTGAAAGCATAGGAAAAGAGGCAGAACGTCCACAATGATGCACTTGGCCAAAAAGGGCGTATGCGTTTTTTCCTGAATATATTCAGGAAAAAACGCATACGCTCTTTTTGGCCAACCAAGCAAGCTTGCAAAGGAAATCTGCACTACAATGAAGTCTCACTTCCCCCCGGTCAAAAGGGCCATCTGAAAAAAGTATAAAATCCAGAAAGGCAGGACAGGCCATGGAGAACTGGGAGCCTTGTTATGCTGATGGGCGGGATGTAAATTGCCAACAACCACTCGGGAGAAGTGTATGGTGTTTCCTGAAACATCTAAAAAACAAAGCAACAGAACCTAGGGCACTTCCACTTATGGTCCTATAGCTTAGGGAAATTAAAATCAAAAAGACACAGCCACCCCAAAGTTTGGAATGGCTCTGTTTACAAGAACCTCGTTTACAGTACAAGTTCAACATCGCAGAAATTGAAAAATGGATAAAGAAGTTGTGGTATTTACTTACAAAGCAATATCACTCAGCAATGAAATCTGTGTCATCAGGCCCTTAGCAGCACAATGAGTGGATTCAGGTATGATAATTCTAACTGAAATAAGTCACACAGAAAAAGAAACATCATAAGATATCAGTAATACACGGAATGGAAACTTGGCTACACAGGAACTGAATTACAGAACAGAACAGGGTCTCAAATTTAGAAAACCAACTTATTCTTGCTTAAGGGTAAAGGTGAGTTGGGGTGCTGCATAAAACCAGAGATTGAAATGAGCACAGATAAAGTTCCTTAAGCCAAATATGGAATAGACAAGAGCTACTCCTTGCTCAACGAAATGGACTCAACACCCCATATTAAACGCCTAAGAATGTTCCTGACTAGTAAGTATCTTAAAACCTATGGATTGCTATGTCTCCGAAAGAGAATCAAGCATGTGTACAGGGGCATAAACGCAGCAGTGATAGGATTGGAGAGGTTCGGTGAGCAAATGAAGACCCTTTGAAGTCATATTGCATGGTACCCATTCCACGGGTTTCAACTACCCAGGTTTAAGGTATTCTTCCTTCAGCTAAAACATGCATGTGGAACCTAGAGTATGATCAACCATGTGATCGGGAGACGTGTTCAAATATGTCTCAGTTTTCCTCCCCTGGTACTCGGGTGCAACATTCCAGACGCTTTACTAACACTCTCGCCACTTGGAGAGTCAGTCCCTTTAACCTCCTGTTTGGCCCAGTTTGCAATTTCTGCGGAAGATGAACAGGAATAGCGAGAACCAATGAGAGACTAGCTGGAGGTGTCTGGACGGGCAAATTTAACTCTCATTTCCCACCAGGTAGAGGAATTAACCAAAGGCTCAGCGTGCCGTGCTGGAACCAGATTAGGGCCTGAAGCCATCCTGCGGTGTTGCGGCCAGCTCACAAGAAAGCGAGTTGAAGAAAGGAGCTCAGGGGCACTGTAATTCACAAACCTGCAGAGTTATAAATGACAGCTATCGTCCAAAAATAGACTGAAGTAAGCCTGCCAAGAGGACTTGGAAGCGGGGCAGAATTGCAGGAAACCGATTTCAGGAGGTAGACTGGAATTGCATTTAAAGCATAGGAAAAGAGGCAGAACGTCCACAATGATGCACTTGGCCAAAAAGGGCGTATGCGTTTTTTCCTGAATATATTCAGGAAAAAACGCATACGCCCTTTTTGGCCAACCAAGCAAGCTTGCAAAGGAAATCTGCACTACAATGAAGTCTCACTTCCCCCCGGTCAAAAGGGCCATCTGAAAAAAGTGTAAAATCCAGAAAGGCAACAGGCCATAGAGAACTGGGAGCCTTGTTATGCTGATGGGCGGGATGTAAATTGCCAACAGACACTTGGGAGAAGTGTATGGTGTTTCCTGAAACATCTAAAAAACAAAGCAACAGAGCCTAGGGCACTTCCACTTATGGTCCTATAGCTTAGGGAAATTAAAATCAAAAAGATACAGCCACCCCAAAATTTGGTACGGCTCTGTTTACAAGAACCTCGTTTACAGTACAAGTTCAACATCGCAGAAAGTGAAAAATGGATAAAGAACTTGAGGTACGTACGTACAATGCAGTATCACTCAGCAATGAAATCTATGTCAAAAGGCCCGTAGCAGCATAATGAGTAGATTCAGGTACGATGATTCTAACTGAAATAAGTCACACAGAAAAAGAAACATCATAAGATATCAGTAATACACGGAATGTAAACTTGCCTACACAGGAACTGAATTCCAAAACAGAACAGGTTCTCAAATTTAGAAAACCAACTTATGCTTGCTTAAGGGGAAAGGTGAGTTGGGGTGCTGCATAAAACCAGAGATTAAAATGAGCACAGATAAAGTTCCTTAAGCCAAATATGGAATAGACAAGAGCTACTCCTTGCTCAACGAAATGGAATCAACACCGCATATTAAACGCCTAAGAATGTACCTGACTAGTAAGTATCTTAAAACCTATGGATTGCTATGTCTCTGAAAGGGAATCAAGCATGTGTACAGGGGCATAAACGCAGCAGTGATAGGATTGGAGATGTTCAGTGAGCAAATGAAGACCCTTTGAAGTCATATTGCATGGTACCCATTCCACGGGTTTCAACTACCCAGGCTTAAGGTATTCTTCCTTCAGCTAAAACATGCATGTGGAACCTAGAGTATGATCAACCATGTGATCGGGAGACGTGTTCAAATATGTCTCAGTTTTCCTCCCCTGGTACTCGGGTGCAACATTCCAGACGCTTTACTAACACTCTCCCGACTTGGAGAGTCAGTCCCTTTAACCTCCTGTTTGGCCCAGTTTGCAATTTCTGCGGAAGATGAACAGGAATAGCGAGAACCAATGAGAGGCTAGCTGGAGGTGTCTGGAAGGGCAAATTTAACTCTCATTTCCCACCAGGAAGAGGAAATAACCAAAGGCTCAGCGTGCCGTACCGGAACCAGATTAGGGCCTGAAGCCATCCTGCGGTGTTGCGGCCAGCTCAAAAGAAAGCGAGTTGAAGAAAGGAGCTCAGGGGCACTGTAATTCACAAACCTGCAGAGTTATAAATGACAGCTATTGTCCAAAAATAGACTGAAGTAAGGCTGCCAAGAGGACTTGAAAGCGGGGCAGAATTGCAGGAAACCGATTTCAGGAGGTAGACTGGAATTGCATTGAAAGCATAGGAAAAGAGGCAGAACGTCCACAATGATGCACTTGGCCAAAAAGGGCGTATGCGTTTTTTCCTGAATATATTCAGGAAAAAACGCATACGCACTTTTTGGCCAACCAAGCAAGCTTGCAAGGGAAATCTGCACTACAATGAAGTCTCACTTCCCCCCGGTCAAAAGGGCCATCTGAAAAAAGTGTAAAATCCAGAAAGGCAGGACAGGCCATGGAGAACTGGGAGCCTTGTTATGCTGATGGGCGGGATGTAAATTGCCAACAGACACTCGGGAGAAGTGTATGGTGTTTCCTGAAACATCTAAAAAACAAAGCAACAGAGCCTAGGGCACTGCCACTTATGGTCCTATAGCTTAGGGAAATTAAAATCAAAAAGACACAGCCACCCCAAAGTTTGGAAAGGCTCTGTTTACAAGAACCTCGTTTACAGTACAAGTTCAACATCGCAGAAAGTGAAAAATGGATAAAGAAGTTGTGGTATTTACTTACAAAGCAATATCACTCAGCAATGAAATCTATGTCATCAGGCCCTTAGCATCACAATGAGTGGATTCAGGTATGATGATTCTAACTGAAATAAGTCACACAGAAAAAGAAACATTATAAGATATCAGTAATACACGGAATGTAAAGTTGGCTACACAGGAACTGAATTACAGAACAGAAAAGGGTCTCAAATTTAGAAAACCAACTTATGCTTGCTTAAGGGTAAAGGTGAGTTGGGGTGCTGCATAAAACCAGAGATTGAAATGAGCACAGATAAAGTTCCTTAAGTCAAATATGGAATAGACAAGAGCTACTCCTTGCTCAACGAAATGGACTCAACACCGCATATTAAATGCCTAAGAATGTACCTGACTAGTAAGTATCGTAAAACCTATGGATTGCTATGTCTCTGAAAGAGAATCAAGCATGTGTACAGGGGCATAAACGCAGCAGTGATAGGATTGGAGAGGTTCGGTGAGCAAATGAAGACCCTTTGAAGTCATATTGCATGGTACCCATTACACGGGTCTCAACTCTCCAGGTTTAAGGTATTCTTCCTTCAGCTAAAACATGCATGTGGAACCCAAGTATGATCAACCATGTGAACGGGAGACGTGTTCAAATATGTCTCAGTTTTCCTCCCCTGGTACTCGGGTGCAACATTCCAGACGCTTTACTAACACTCTCCCCACTTGGAGAGTCAGTCCCTTTAACCTCCTGTTTGGCCCAGTTTGCAATTTCTGCGGAAGATGAACAGGAATAGCGAGAACCAATGAGAGGCTAGCTGGAGGTGTCTGGACGGGCAAATTTAACTCTCATTTCCCACCAGGAAGAGGAAATAACCAAAGGCTCAGCGTGCCGTACCGGAACCAGATTAGGGCCTGAAGCCATCCTGCGGTGTTGCGGCCAGGTCACAAGAAAGCGAGTTGAAGAAAGGAGCTCAGGGGCACTGTAATTCACAAACCTGCAGAGTTATAAATGACAGCTATCGTCCAAAAATAGACTGAAGTAAGGCTGCCAAGAGGACTTGAAAGCGGGGCAGAATTGCAGGAAACCGATTTCAGGAGGTAGACTGGAATTGCATTGAAAGCATAGGAAAAGAGGCAGAACGTCCACAATGATGCACTTGGCCAAAAAGGGCGTATGCGTTTTTTCCTGAATATATTCAGGAAAAAACGCATATGCCCTTTTTGGCCAACCAAGCAAGCTTGCAAAGGAAATCTGCACTACAATGAAGTCTCACTTCCCCCCGGTCAAAAGGGCCATCTGAAAAAAGTGTAAAATCCAGAAAGGCAGGACAGGCCATGGAGAACTGGGAGCCTTGTTATGCTGATGGGCGGGATGTAAATTGCCAACAACCACTCGGGAGAAGTGTATGGTGTTTTCTGAAACATCTAAAAAACAAAGCAACAGAACCTAGGGCACTTCCACTTATGGTCCTATAGCTTAGGGAAATTAAAATCAAAAAGACTCAGCCACCCCAAAGTTTGGAACGGCTCTGTTTACAAGAACCTCGTTTACAGTACAAGTTCAACATCGCAGAAAGTGAAAAATGGATAAAGAAGTTGTGGTATTTACTTACAAAGCAATATCACTCAGCAATGAAATCTATATCATCAGGCCCTTAGCAGCACAATGAGTGGATTCAGGTATGATGATTCTAACTGAAATAAGTCACACAGAAAAAGAAACATCATAAGATATCAGTAATACACGGAATGGAAACTTGGCTACACAGGAACTGAATTACAGAACAGAACAGGGTCTCAAATTTAGAAAAACAACTTATGCTTGCTTAAGGGTAAAGGTGAGTTGGGGTGCTGCATAAAACCAGAGATTGAAATGAGCACAGATAAAGTTCCTTAAGCGAAGTATGGAATAGACAAGAGCTACTCCTTGCTCAACGAAATGGACTCAACACCGCATATTAAACGCCTAAGAATGTACCTGACTAGTAAGTATCTTAAAACCTATGGATTGCTATGTCTCCGAAAGAGAATCAAGCATGTGTACAGGGGCATAAACACAGCAGTGATAGGATTGGAGAGGTTCGGTGAGCAAATGAAGACCCTTTGAAGTCATATTGCATGGAACCCATTCCACGGGTTTCAACTACCCAGGTTTAAGGTATTCTTCCTTCAGCTAAAACATGCATGTGGAACCTAGAGTATGATCAACCATGTGATCCGGACACGTGTTCAAATATGTCTCAGTTTTCCTCCCCTGGTACTCGGGTGCAACATTCCAGACGCTTTACTAACACTCTCCCCACTTGGAGAGTCAGCGCCTTTAACCTCCTGTTTGGCCCAGTTTGCAATTTCTGCGGAAGATGAACAGGAATAGCGAGAACCAATGAGAGGCTAGCTGGAGGTGTCTGGACGGGCAAATTTAACTCTCATTTCCCACCAGGAAGAGGAAATAACCAAAGGCTCAGCGTGCCGTACCGGAACCAGATTAGGGCCTGAAGCCATCCTGCGGTGTTGCGGCCAGCTCAAAAGAAAGCGAGTTGAAGAAAGGAGCTCAGGGGCACTGTAATTCACAAACCTGCAGAGTTATAAATGACAGCTATCGTCCAAAAATAGACTGAAGTAAGGCTGCCAAGAGGACTTGAAAGCGGGGCAGAATTGCAGGAAACCGATTTCAGGAGGTAGACTGGAATTGCATTGAAAGCATAGGAAAAGAGGCAGAACGTCCACAATGATGCACTTGGCCAAAAAGGGCGTATGCGTTTTTTCCTGAATATATTCAGGAAAAAACGCATACGCCCTTTTTGGCCAACCAAGCAAGCTTGCAAAGGAAATCTGCACTACAATGAAGTCTCACTTCCCCCCGGTCAAAAGGGCCATCTGAAAAAAGTGTAAAATCCAGAAAGGCAGGACAGACCATGGAGAACTGGGAGCCTTGTTATGCTGATGGGCGGGATGTAAATTGCCAACAACCACTCGGGAGAAGTGTATGGTGTTTCCTGAAACATCTAAAAAACAAAGCAACAGAGCCTAGGGCACTTCCACTTATGGTCCTATAGCTTAGGGAAATTAAAATCAAAAAGACACAGCCACCCCAAAGTTTGGAACGGCTCTGTTTACAAGAACCTCGTCTACAGTGCAAGTTCAACATCGCAGAAAGTGAAAAATGGATAAAGAAGTTGTGGTATTTACTTACAAAGCAATATCACTCAGCAATGAAATCTGTGTCATCAGGCCCTTAGCAGCACAATGAGTGGATTCAGGTATGATGATTCTAACTGAAGTAATTCACACAGAAAAAGAAACATCATAAGATATCAGTAATACATGGAATGTAAACTTGGCTAGACAGGAACTGAATTACAGAACAGAACAGGGTCTCAAATTTAGAAAACCAACTTATGCTTGCTTAAGGGTAAAGGTGAGTTGGGGTGCTGCATAAAACCAGAGATTGAAATGAGCACAGATAAAGTTCCTTAAGTCAAATATGGAATAGACAAGAGCTACTCCTTGCTCAACGAAATGGACTCAACACCGCATATTAAACGCCTAAGAATGTACCTGACTAGTAAGTATCTTAAAACCTATGGATTGCTATGTCTCCGAAAGAGAATCAAGCATGTGTACAGGGGCATAAACGCAGCAGTGATAGGATTGGAGAGGTTCGGTGAGCAAATGAAGACCCTTTGAAGTCATATTGCATGGTACCCATTACACGGGTCTCAACTCTCCAGGTTTAAGGTATTCTTCCTTCAGCTAAAACATGCATGTGGAACCCAAGTATGATCAACCATGTGAACGGGAGACGTGTTCAAATATGTCTCAGTTTTCCTCCCCTGGTACTCGGGTGCAACATTCCAGACGCTTTACTAACACTCTCCCCACTTGGAGAGTCAGTCCCTTTAACCTCCTGTTTGACCCAGTTTGCAATTTCTGCGGAAGATGAACAGGAATAGCGAGAACCAATGAGAGGCTAGCTGGAGGTGTCTGGACGGGCAAATTTAACTCTCATTTCCCACCAGGAAGAGGAATTAACCAAAGGCTCAGCGTGCCGGGCCGGAACCAGATTAGGGCCTGAAGCCATCCTGCGGTGTTGCGGCCAGGTCACAAGAAATCGAGTTGAAGAAAGGAGCTCAGGGGCACTGTAATTCACAAACCTGCAGAGTTATAAATGACAGCTATCGTCCAAAAATAGACTGAAGTAAGGCTGCCAAGAGGACTTGAAAGCGGGGCAGAATTGCAGGAAACCGATTTCAGGAGGTAGACTGGAATTGCATTGAAAGCATAGGAAAAGAGGCAGAACGTCCACAATGATGCACTTGGCCAAAAAGGGCGTATGCGTTTTTTCCTGAATATATTCAGGAAAAAACGCATACGCCCTTTTTGGCCAACCAAGCAAGCTTGCAAAGGAAATCTGCACTACAATGAAGTCTCACTTCCCCCCGGTCAAAAGGGCCATCTGAAAAAAGTGTAAAATCCAGAAAGGCAACAGGCCATTGAGAACTGGGAGCCTTGTTATGCTGATGGGCGGGATGTAAATTGCCAACAGACACTGGGGAGAAGTGTATGGTGTTTCCTGAAACATCTAAAAAACAAAGCAACAGAGCCTAGGGCACTTCCACTTATGGTCCTATAGCTTAGGGAAATTAAAATCAAAAAGACACAGCCACCCCAAAGTTTGGAACGGCTCTGTTTACAAGAACCTCGTTTACAGTACAAGTTCAACATCGCAGAAAGTGAAAAATGGATAAAGAAGTTGTGGTATTCACTTACAAAGCAATATCACTCAGCAATGAAATCTATGTCATCAGGCCCTTAGCAGTACAATGAGTGGATTCAGGTATGATGATTCTAACTGAAATAAGTCACACAGAAAAAGAAACATCATAAGATATCAGTAGTACACGGAATGGAAACTTGGCTACACAGGAACTGAATTACAGAACAGAACAGGGTCTCAAATTTAGAAAAACAACTTATGCTTGCTTAAGGGTAAAGGTGAGTTGGGGTGCTGCATAAAACCAGAGATTGAAATGAGCACAGATAAAGTTCCTTAAGCCAAATATGGAATAGACAAGAGCTACTCCTTGCTCAACGAAATGGACTCAACACCGCATATTAAACCCCTAAGAATGTACCTGACTTGTAAGTATCTTAAAACCTATGGATTGCTATGTCTCCGAAAGAGAATCAAGCATGTGTACAGGGGCATAAACGCAGCAGTGATAGGATTGGAGAGGTTCGGTGAGCAAATGAAGACCCTTTGAAGTCATATTGCATGGTACCCATTCCACGGGTTTCAACTACCCAGGTTTAAGGTATTCTTCCTTCAGTTAAAACATGCATGTGGATCCTAGAGTATGATCAACCATGTGATCGGGAGACGTGTTCAAATATGTCTCAGTTTTCCTCCCCTGATACTCGGGTGCAACATTCCAGACGCTTTACTAACACTCTCCCCACTTGGAGAGTCAGTCCCTTTAACCGCCTGTTTGGCCCAGTTTGAAATTTCTGCGGAAGATGAACAGGAATAGTGAGAACCAATGAGAGGCTAGCTGGAGGTGTCTGGACGGGCAAATTTAACTCTCATTTCCCACCAGGAAGAGGAATTAACCAAAGGCTCAGCATGCCGGGCCGGAACCAGATTAGGGCCTGAAGCCATCCTGCGGTGTTGCGGCCAGGTCACAAGAAATCGAGTTGAAGAAAGGAGCTCAGGGGCACTGTAATTCACAAACCTGCAGAGTTATAAATGACAGCTATCGTCCAAAAATAGACTGAAGTAAGGCTGCCAAGAGGACTTGAAAGCGGGGCAGAATTGCAGGAAACCGATTTCAGGAGGTAGACTGGAATTGCATTGAAAGCATAGGAAAAGAGGCAGAACGTCCACAATGATGCACTTGGCCAAAAAGGGCGTATGCGTTTTTTCCTGAATATATTCAGGAAAAAACGCATACGCCCTTTTTGGCCAACCAAGCAAGCTTGCAAAGGAAATCTGCACTACAATGAAGTCTCACTTCCCCCGGTCAAAAGCGCCATCTGAAAAAAGTGTAAAATCCAGAAAGGCAGGACAGGCCATGGAGAACTGGGAGCCTTGTTATGCTGATGGGCGGGATGTAAATTGCCAACAGACACTCGGGAGAAGTGTATGGTGTTTCCTGAAACATCTAAAAAACAAAGCAACAGAGCCTAGGGCACTGCCACTTATGGTCCTATAGCTTAGGGAAATTAAAATCAAAAAGACACAGCCACCCCAAAGTTTGGGACGTCTCTGTTTACAAGAACCTCGTTTACAGTACAAGTTCAACATCACAGAAAGTGAAAAATCTATAAAGAAGTTGTGGTATTTACTTACAAAGCAATATCACTCAGCAATGAAATCTGTGTCATCAGGCCCTTAGCAGCACAATGAGTGGATTCAGGTATGATGATTCTAACTGAAATAAGTCACACAGAAAAAGAAACATCATAAGATATCAGTAATACACGGAATGTAAACTTGGCTACACAGGAACTGAATTACAGAACAGAACAGGGTCTCAAATTTAGAAAACCAACTTATGCTTGCTTAAGGGTAAAGGTGAGTTGGGGTGCTGCATAAAACCAGAGATTGAAATGAGCACAGATAAAGTTCCTCAAGCCAAATATGGAATAGACAAGAGCTACTCCTTGCTCAACGAAATGGACTCAACACCGCATATTAAACGCCTAAGAATGTACCTGACTAGTAAGTATCTTAAAACCTATGGATTGCTATGTCTCCAAAAGAGAATCAAGCATGTGTACAGGGGCATAAACGCAGCAGTGATAGGATTGGAGAGGTTCGGTGAGCAAATGAAGACCCTTTGAAGTCATATTGCATGGTACCCATTCCACGGGTTTCAACTACCCAGGTTTAAGGTATTCTTCCTTCAGCTAAAACATGCATGTGGAACCTAGAGTATGATCAACCATGTGATCGGGAGACGTGATCAAATATGTCTCAGTTTTCCTCCCCTGGTACTCGGGTGCAACATTCCAGACGCTTTACTAACACTCTCCCCACTTGGAGAGTCAGTCCCTTTAACCTCCTGTTTGGCCCAGTTTGCAATTTCTGCGGAAGATGAACAGGAATAGCGAGAACCAATGAGAGGCTAGCTGGAGGTGTCTGGACGGGCAAATTTAACTCTCATTTCCCACCAGGAAGAGGAATTAACCAAAGGCTCAGCGTGCCGGGACGAACCAGATTAGGGCCTGAAGCCATCCTGCGGTGTTGCGGCCAGGTCACAGGAAAGCGAGTTGAAGAAAGGAGCTCAGGGGCACTGTAATTCACAAACCTGCAGAGTTATAAATGACAGCTATCGTCCAAAAATAGACTGAAGTAAGGCTGCAAAGAGGACTTGAAAGCGGGGCAGAATTGCAGGAAACCGATTTCAGGAGGTAGACTGGAATTGCATTGCAAGCATAGGAAAAGAGGCAGAACGTCCACAATGATGCACTTGGCCAAAAAGGGCATATGCGTTTTTTCCTGAATATATTCAGGAAAAAACGCATATGCCCTTTTTGGCCAACCAAGCAAGCTTGCAAAGGAAATCTGCACTACAATGAAGTCTCACTTCCCCCCGGTCAAAAGGGCCATCTGAAAAAAGTGTAAAATCCAGAAAGGCAGGACAGGCCATGGAGAACTGGGAGCCTTGTTATGCTGATGGGCGGGATGTAAATTGCCAACAACCACTCGGGAGAAGTGTATGGTGTTTCCTGAAACATCTAAAAAACAAAGCAACAGAACCTAGGGCACTTCCACTTATGGTCCTATAGCTTAGGGAAATTAAAATCAAAAAGACACAGCCACCCCAAAGTTTGGAACGGCTCTGTTTACAAGAACCTCGTTTACAGTACAAGTTCAACATCGCAGAAAGTGAAAAATGGATAAAGAAGTTGTGGTATTTACTTACAAAGCAATATCACTAAGCAATGAAATCTGTGTCATCAGGCCCTTAGCAGCACATTGAGTGGATTCAGGTATGATGATTCTAACTGAAATAAGTCACACAGAAAAAGAAACATCATAAGATATCAGTAATACACGGAATGTAAACTTGACTACACAGGAACTGAATTACAGAACAGAACAGGGTCTCAAATTTAGAAAACCAACTTATTCTTGCTTAAGGGTAAAGGTGAGTTGGGGTGCTGCATAAAACCAGAGATTGAAATGAGCACAGATAAAGTTCCTTAAGCCAAATATGGAATAGAGAAGAGCTACTCCTTGCTGAACGAAATGGACTCAACACCCCATATTAAACGCCTAAGAATGTACCTGACTAGTAAGTATCTTAAAACCTATGGATTGCTATGTCTCCGAAAGAGAATCAAGCATGTGTACAGGGGCATAAACGCAGCAGTGATAGGATTGGAGAGATTCGGTGAGCAAATGAAGACCCTTTGAAGTCATATTGCATGGTACCCATTCCACGGGTTTCAAATACCCAGGTTTAAGGTATTCTTCCTTCAGCTAAAACATGCATGTGGAACCTAGAGTATGATCAACCATGTGATCGGCAGACGTGTTCAAATATGTCTCAATTTTCCTCCCCTGGTACTCGGGTGCAACATTCCAGACGCTTTACTAACACTCTCCCCACTTGGAGAGTCAGTCTCTTTAACCTCCTGTTTGGCCCAGTTTGCAATTTCTGCGGAAGATGAACAGGAATAGCGAGAACCAATGAGAGGCTAGCTGGAGGTGTCTGGACGGGCAAATTTAACTCTCATTTCCCACCAGGAAGAGGAATTAACCAAAGGCTCAGCATGCCGGGCCGGAACCAGATTAGGGCCTGAAGCCATCCTGCGGTGTTGCGGCAGGGTCACAAGAAAGCGAGTTGAAGAAAGGAGCTCAGGGGCACTGTAATTCACAAACCTGCAGAGTTATAAATGACAGCTATCGTCCAAAAATAGACTGAAGTAAGGCTGCCAAGAGGACTTGAAAGCGGGGCAGAATTGCAGGAAACCGATTTCAGGAGGTAGACTGGAATTGCATTGAAAGCATAGGAAAAGAGGCAGAACGTCCACAATGATGCACTTGGCCAAAAAGGGCGTATGCGTTTTTTCCTGAATATATTCAGGAAAAAACGCATACGCCCTTTTTGGCCAACCAAGCAAGCTTGCAAAGGAAATCTGCACTACAATGAAGTCTCACTTCCCCCGGGTCAAAAGGGCCATCTGAAAAAAGTGTAAAATCCAGAAAGGCAGGACAGACCATGGAGAACTGGGAGCCTTGTTATGCTGATGGGCGGGATGTAAATTGCCAACAACCACTCGAGAGAAGTGTATGGTGTTTCCTGAAACATCTAAAAAACAAAGCAACAGAACCTAGGGCACTTCCACTTATGGTCCTATAGCTTAGGGAAATTAAAATCAAAAAGACAAAGCCACCCCAAAGTTTGGAACGGCTCTGTTTACAAGAACCTCGTTTACAGTACAAGTTCAACATCGCAGAAAGTGAAAAATGGATAAAGAAGTTGTGGTATTTACTTACAAAGCAATATCACTCAGCAATGAAATCTGTGTCATCAGGCCCTTAGCAGCACAATGAGTGGATTCAGGTATGATGATTCTAACTGAAATAAGTCACACAGAAAAAGAAACATCATAAGATATCAGTAATACACGGAATGTAAACTTGACTACACAGGAACTGAATTACAGAACAGAACAGGGTCTCAAATTTAGAAAACCAACTTATTCTTGCTTAAGGGTAAAGGTGAGCTGGGGTGCTGCATAAAACCAGAGATTGAAATGAGCACAGATAAAGTTCCTTAAGTCAAATATGAAATAGACAAGAGCTACTCCTTGCTCAACGAAATGGACTCAACATCGCATATTAAACGCCTAAGAATGTACCTGACTAGTAAGTATCGTAAAACCTATGGATTGCTATGTCTCCAAAATAGAATCAAGCATGTGTACAGGGGCATAAACGCAGCAGTGATAGGATTGGAGAGGTTCGGTGAGCAAATGAAGACCCTTTGAAGTCATATTGCATGGTACCCATTACACGGGTCTCAACTCTCCAGGTTTAAGGTATTCTTCCTTCAGCTAAAACATGCATGTGGAACCCAAGTATGATCAACCATGTGAACGGGAGACGTGTTCAAATATGTCTCAGTTTTCCTCCCCTGGTACTCGGGTGCAACATTCCAGACGCTTTACTAACACTCTCCCCACTTGGAGAGTCAGCGCCTTTAACCTCCTGTTTGGCCCAGTTTGCAATTTCTGCGGAAGATGAACAGGAATAGCGAGAACCAATGAGAGGCTAGCTGGAGGTGTCTGGACGGGCAAATTTAACTCTCATTTCCCACCAGGAAGAGGAAATAACCAAAGGCTCAGCGTGCCGTGCCAGAACCAGATTAGGGCCTGAAGCCATCCTGCGGTGTTGCGGCCAGCTCAAAAGAAAGCGAGTTGAAGAAAGGAGCTCAGGGGCACTGTAATTCACAAACCTGCAGAGTTATAAATGACAGCTATCGTCCAAAAATAGACTGAAGTAAGGCTGCCAAGAGGACTTGAAAGCGGGTCAGAATTGCAGGAAACCGATTTCAGGAGGTAGACTGGAATTGCATTGAAAGCATAGGAAAAGAGGCAGAACGTCCACAATGATGCACTTGGCCAAAAAGGGCGTATGCGTTTTTTCCTGAATATATTCAGGAAAAAACGCATACGCCCTTTTTGGCCAACCAAGCAAGCTTGCAAAGGAAATCTGCACTACAATGAAGTCTCACTTCCCCCCGGTCAAAAGGGCCATCTGAAAAAAGTGTAAAATCCAGAAAGGCAGGACAGGCCATGGAGAACTGGGAGCCTTGTTATGCTGATGGGCGGGATGTAAATTGCCAACAGACACTTGGGAGAAGTGTATGGTGTTTCCTGAAACATCTAAAAAACAAAGCAACAGAGCCTAGGGCACTGCCACTTATGGTCCTATAGCTTAGGGAAATTAAAATCAAAAAGACACAGCAACCCCAAAGTTTGGAACGGCTCTGTTTACAAGAACCTCGTTTACAGTACAAGTTCAACATCGCAGAAAGTGAAAAATGGATAAAGAAGTTGTGGTATTCACTTACAAAGCAATATCACTCAGCAATGAAATCTATGTCATCAGGCCCTTAGCAGCACAATGAGTGGATTCAGGTATGATGATTCTAACTGAAATAAGTCACACAGAAAAAGAAACATCATAAGATATCAGTAATACACGGAATGGAAACTTGGCTACACAGGAACTGAATTACAGAACAGAACAGGGTCTCAAATTTAGAAAAACAACTTATGCTTGCTTAAGGGTAAAGGTGAGTTGGGCTGCTGCATAAAACCAGAGATTGAAATGAGCACAGATAAAGTTCCTTAAGCCAAATATGGAATAGACAAGAGCTACTCCTTGCTCAACGAAATGGACTCAACACCGCATATTAAACGCCTTAGAATGTACCTGACTAGTAAGTATCGTAAAACCTATGGATTGCTATGTCTCCGAAAGAGAATCAAGCATGTGTACAGGGGCATAAACGCAGCAGTGATAGGATTGGAGAGGTTCGGTGAGCAAATGAAGACCCTTTGAAGTCATATTGCATGGTACCCATTCCACGGGTTTCAACTACCCAGGTTTAAGGTATTCTTCCTTCAGCTAAAACATGCATGTGGAACCTAGAGTATGATCAACCATGCGATCAGGAGACGTGTTCAAATATGTCTCAGTTTTCCTCCCCTGGTACTCGGGTGCAACATTCCAGACGCTTTACTAACACTCTCCCCACTTGGAGAGTCAGCGCCTTTAACCTCCTGTTTGGCCCAGTTTGCAATTTCTGCGGAAGATGAACAGGAATAGCGAGAACCAATGAGAGGCTAGCTGGAGGTGTCTGGACGGGCAAATTTAACTCTCATTTCCCACCAGGAAGAGGAAATAACCAAAGGCTCAGCGTGCCGTACCGGAACCAGATTAGGGCCTGAAGCCATCCTGCGGGGTTGCGGCCAGCTCAAAAGAAAGCGAGTTGAAGAAAGGAGCTCAGGGGCACTGTAATTCACAAACCTGCAGAGTTATAAATGACAGCTATCGTCCAAAAATAGACTGAAGTAAGGCTGCCAAGAGGACTTGAAAGCGGGGCAGAATTGCAGGAAACCGATTTCAGGAGGTAGACTGGAATTGCATTGAAAGCATAGGAAAAGAGGCAGAACGTCCACAATGATGCACTTGGCCAAAAAGGGCGTATGCGTTTTTTCCTGAATATATTCAGGAAAAAACGCATACGCCCTTTTTGGCCAACCAAGCAAGCTTGCAAAGGAAATCTGCACTACAATGAAGTCTCACTTCCCCCCGGTCAAAAGGGCCATCTGAAAAAAGTGTAAAATCCAGAAAGGCAGGACAGGCCATGGAGAACTGGGAGCCTTGTTATGCTGATGGGCGGGATGTAAATTGCCAACAACCACTCGGGAGAAGTGTATGGTGTTTCCTGAAACATCTAAAAAACAAAGCAACAGAGCCTAGGGCACTTCCACTTATGGTCCTATAGCTTAGGGAAATTAAAATCAAAAAGACACAGCCACCCCAAAGTTTGGAACGGCTCTGTTTACAAGAACCTCGTTTACAGTACATGTTCAACATCGCAGAAAGTGAAAAATGGATAAAGAACTTGTGGTACTTACGTACAATGCAGTATCACTCAGCAATGAAATCTATGTCATCAGGCCCGTAGCAGCATAATGAGTAGATTCAGGTACGATGATTCTAACTGAAATAAGTCACACAGAAAAAGAAACATCATAAGATATCAGTAATACACGGAATGTAAACTTGGCTACACAGGAACTGAATTCCAAAACAGAACAGGTTCTCAAATTTAGAAAACCAACTTATGCTTGCTTAAGGGGAAAGGTGAGTTGGGTTGCTGCATAAAGCCAGAGATTGAAATGAGCACAGATAAAGTTCCTTAAGCCAAATATGGAATAGACAAGAGATACTCCTTGCTCAACGAAATGGACTCAACACCGCATATTAAACGCCTAAGAATGTACCTGACTAGTAAGTATCTTAAAACCTATGGATTGCTATGTCTCCGAAAGAGAATCAAGCATGTGTACAGGGGCATAAACGCAGCAGTGATAGGATTGGAGAGGTTCGGTGAGCAAATGAAGACCCTTTGAAGTCATATTGCATGGTACCCATTCCACGGGTTTCAACTACCCAGGTTTAAGGTATTCTTCCTTCAGCTAAAACATGCATGTGGAACCTAGAGTATGATCAACCATGTGATCGGGAGACGTGTTCAAATATGTCTCAGGTTTCCTCCCCTAGTACTCGGGTGCAACATTCCAGACGCTTTACTAACACTCTCCTGACTTGGAGAGTCAGTCCCTTTAACCTCCTGTTTGGCCCAGTTTGCAATTTCTGCGGAAGATGAACAGGAATAGCGAGAACCAATGAGAGACTAGCTGGAGGTGTCTGGACGGGCAAATTTAACTCTCATTTCCCACCAGGAAGAGGCATTAACCAAAGGCTCAGCGTGCCGTGCCGGAACCAGATTAGGGCCTGAAGCCATCCTGCGGTGTTGCGGCCAGGTCACAAGAAAGCGAGTTGAAGAAAGGAGCTCAGGGGCACTGTAATTCACAAATCTGCAGAGTTATAAATGACAGCTATCGTCCAAAAATAGACTGAAGTAAGGCTGCCAAGAGGACTTGAAAGCGGGGCAGAATTGCAGGAAACCGATTTCAGGAGGTAGACTGGAATTGCATTGAAAGCATAGGAAAAGAGGCAGAACGTCCACAATGATGCACTTGGCCAAAAAGGGCGTATGCGTTTTTTCCTGAATATATTCAGGAAAAAACGCATACGCACTTTTTGGCCAACCAAGCAAGCTTGCAAAGGAAATCTGCACTACAGTGAAGTCTCACTTCCCCCCGGTCAAAAGGGCCATCTGAAAAAAGTGTAAAATCCAGAAAGGCAACAGGCCATTGAGAACTGGGAGCCTTGTTATGCTGATGGGCAGGATGTAAATTGCCAACAGACACTTGGGAGAAGTGTATGGTGTTTCCTGAAACATCTAAAAAACAAAGCAACAGAGCCTAGGGCACTGCCACTTATGGTCCTATAGCTTAGGGAATTTAAAATCAAAAAGACACAGCCACCCCAAAGTTTCGAACGGCTCTGTTTACAAGAACCTCGTTTACAGTACAAGTTCAACATCGCAGAAAGTGAAAAATGGATAAAAAAGTTGTGGTATTTACTTACAAAGCAATATCACTCAGCAATGAAATCTGTGTCATCAGGCCCTTAGCAGCACAATGAGTGGATTCAGGTATGATGATTCTAACTGAAATAAGTCACACAGAAAAAGAAACATCATAAGATATCAGTAATACACGGAATATAAACTTGGCTAGACAGGAACTGAATTACAGAACAGAACAGGGTCTCAAATTTAGAAAACCAACTTATGCTTGCTTAAGGGGAAAGGTGAGTTGGGGTGCTGCATAAAACCAGAGATTGAAATGAGCACAGATAAACTTCCTTAAGCCAAATATGGAATAGACAAGAGCTACTCCTTGCTCAACGAAATGGACTCAACACCGCATATTAAACGCCTAAGAATGAACCTGACTAGTAACTATCTTAAAACCTATGGATTGCTATGTCTCCGAAAGAGAATGAAGCATGTGTACATGGGCATAAACGCAGCAGTGATAGGATTGGAGAGGTTCGGTGAGCAAATGAAGACCCTTTGAAGTCATATTGCATGGTACCCATTACACGGGTTTCAAATACACAGGTTTAAGGTATTCTTCCTTCAGCTAAAAGATGCATGTGGAACCCAAGTATGATCAACTATGTGAACGGGAGACGTGTTCAAATATGTCTCAGTTTTCCTCCCCTGGTACTCGGGTGCAACATTCCAGACGCTTTACTAACACTCTCCCCACTTGGAGAGTCAGCGCCTTTAACCTCCTGTTTGGCCCAGTTTGCAATTTCTGCGGAAGATGAACAGGAATAGCGAGAACCAATGAGAGACTAGCTGGAGGTGTCTGGACGGGCAAATTTAACTCTCATTTCCCACCAGGAAGAGGAATTAAACAAAGGCTCAGCGGGCCATGCTGGAACCACATTAGGGCCTGAAGCCATCCTGCGGTGTTGCTCCCAGGTCACAAGAAAGCGAGTTGAAGAAAGGAGCTCAGGGGCACTGTAATTCACAAACCTGCAGAGTTATAAATGACAGCTATCGTCCAAAAATAGACTGAAGTAAGGCTGCCAAGAGGACTTGAAAGCGGGGCAGAATTGCAGGAAACCGATTTCAGGAGGTAGACTGGAATTGCATTGAAAGCATAGGAAAAGAGGCAGAACGTCCACAATGATGCACTTGGCCAAAAAGGGCGTATGCGTTTTTTCCTGAATATATTCAGGAAAAAACGCATACGCCCTTTTTGGCCAACCAAGCAAGCTTGCAAAGGAAATCTGCACTACAATGAAGTCTCACTTCCCCCCAGTCAAAAGGGCCATCTGAAAAAAGTGTAAAATCCAGAAAGGCAGGACAGGCCATGGAGAACTGGGAGCCTTGTTATGCTGATGGGCGGGATGTAAATTGCCAACAACCACTCGGGAGAAGTGTATGGTGTTTCCTGAAACATCTAAAAAACAAAGCAACAGAGCCTAGGGCACTTCCACTTATGGTCCTATAGCTTAGGGAAATTAAAATCAAAAAGACACAGCCACCCCAAAGTTTGGAACGGCTCTGTTTACAAGATCCTCGTTTACAGTACAAGTTCAACATCGCAGAAAGTGAAAAATGGATAAAGAACTTGTGGTACTTACGTACAATGCAGTATCACTCAGCAATGAAATCTATGTCATCAGGCCCGTAGCAGCATAATGAGTAGATTCAGGTACGATGATTCTAACTGAAATAAGTCACACAGAAAAAGAAACATCATAAGATATCACTAATACACGGAATGTAAACTTGGCTACACAGGAACTGAATTCCAAAACAGAACAGGTTCTCAAATTTAGAAAACCAACTTATGCTTGCTTAAGGGGAAAGGTGAGTTGGGTTGCTGCATAAAGCCAGAGATTGAAATGAGCACAGATAAAGTTCCTTAAGCCAAATATGGAATAGACAAGAGATACTCCTTGCTCAACGAAATGGACTCAACACCGCATATTAAACGCCTAAGAATGTACCTGACTAGTAAGTATCTTAAAACCTATGGATTGCTATGTCTCCGAAAGAGAATCAAGCATGTGTACAGGGGCATAAACGCAGCAGTGATAGGATTGGAGAGGTTCGGTGAGCAAATGAAGACCCTTTGAAGTCATATTGCATGGTACCCATTCCACGGGTTTCAACTACCCAGGTTTAAGGTATTCTTCCTTCAGCTAAAACATGCATGTGGAACCTAGAGTATGATCAACCATGTGATCGGGAGACATGTTCAAATATGTCTCAGGTTTCCTCCCCTAGTACTCGGGTGCAACATTCCAGACGCTTTACTAACACTCTCCTGACTTGGAGAGTCAGTCCCTTTAACCTCCTGTTTGGCCCAGTTTGCAATTTCTGCGGAAGATGAACAGGAATAGCGAGAACCAATGAGAGACTAGCTGGAGGTGTCTGGACGGGCAAATTTAACTCTCATTTCCCACCAGGAAGAGGCATTAACCAAAGGCTCAGCGTGCCGTGCCGGAACCAGATTAGGGCCTGAAGCCATCCTGCGGTGTTGCGGCCAGGTCACAAGAAAGCGAGTTGAAGAAAGGAGCTCAGGGGCACTGTATTTCACAAATCTGCAGAGTTATAAATGACAGCTATCGTCCAAAAATAGACTGAAGTAAGGCTGCCAAGAGGACTTGAAAGCGGGGCAGAATTGCAGGAAACCGATTTCAGGAGGTAGACTGGAATTGCATTGAAAGCATAGGAAAAGAGGCAGAACGTCCACAATGATGCACTTGGCCAAAAAGGGCGTAAGCGTTTTTTCCTGAATATATTCAGGAAAAAACGCATACGCACTTTTTGGCCAACCAAGCAAGCTTGCAAAGGAAATCTGCACTACAGTGAAGTCTCACTTCCCCCCGGTCAAAAGGGCCATCTGAAAAAAGTGTAAAATCCAGAAAGGCAACAGGCCATTGAGAACTGGGAGCCTTGTTATGCTGATGGGCAGGATGTAAATTGCCAACAGACACTTGGGAGAAGTGTATGGTGTTTCCTGAAACATCTAAAAAACAAAGCAACAGAGCCTAGGGCACTGCCACTTATGGTCCTATAGCTTAGGGAATTTAAAATCAAAAAGACACAGCCACCCCAAAGTTTCGAACGGCTCTGTTTACAAGAACCTCGTTTACAGTACAAGTTCAACATCGCAGAAAGTGAAAAATGGATAAAAAAGTTGTGGTATTTACTTACAAAGCAATATCACTCAGCAATGAAATCTGTGTCATCAGGCCCTTAGCAGCACAATGAGTGGATTCAGGTATGATGATTCTAACTGAAATAAGTCACACAGAAAAAGAAACATCATAAGATATCAGTAATACACGGAATATAAACTTGGCTAGACAGGAACTGAATTACAGAACAGAACAGGGTCTCAAATTTAGAAAACCAACTTATGCTTGCTTAAGGGGAAAGGTGAGTTGGGGTGCTGCATAAAACCAGAGATTGAAATGAGCACAGATAAACTTCCTTAAGCCAAATATGGAATAGACAAGAGCTACTCCTTGCTCAACGAAATGGACTCAACACCGCATATTAAACGCCTAAGAATGAACCTGACTAGTAACTATCTTAAAACCTATGGATTGCTATGTCTCCGAAAGAGAATGAAGCATGTGTACATGGGCATAAACGCAGCAGTGATAGGATTGGAGAGGTTCGGTGAGCAAATGAAGACCCTTTGAAGTCATATTGCATGGTACCCATTACACGGGTTTCAAATACACAGGTTTAAGGTATTCTTCCTTCAGCTAAAAGATGCATGTGGAACCCAAGTATGATCAACTATGTGAACGGGAGACGTGTTCAAATATGTCTCAGTTTTCCTCCCCTGGTACTCGGGTGCAACATTCCAGACGCTTTACTAACACTCTCCCCACTTGGAGAGTCAGCGCCTTTAACCTCCTGTTTGGCCCAGTTTGCAATTTCTGCGGAAGATGAACAGGAATAGCGAGAACCAATGAGAGACTAGCTGGAGGTGTCTGGACGGGCAAATTTAACTCTCATTTCCCACCAGGAAGAGGAATTAAACAAAGGCTCAGCGGGCCATGCTGGAACCACATTAGGGCCTGAAGCCATCCTGCGGTGTTGCTCCCAGGTCACAAGAAAGCGAGTTGAAGAAAGGAGCTCAGGGGCACTGTAATTCACAAACCTGCAGAGTTATAAATGACAGCTATCGTCCAAAAATAGACTGAAGTAAGGCTGCCAAGAGGACTTGAAAGCGGGGCAGAATTGCAGGAAACCGATTTCAGGAGGTAGACTGGAATTGCATTGAAAGCATAGGAAAAGAGGCAGAACGTCCACAATGATGCACTTGGCCAAAAAGGGCGTATGCGTTTTTTCCTGAATATATTCAGGAAAAAACGCATACGCACTTTTTGGCCAACCAAGCAAGCTTGCAAAGGAAATCTGCACTACAATGAAGTCTCACTTCCCCCCAGTCAAAAGGGCCATCTGAAAAAAGTGTAAAATCCAGAAAGGCAGGACAGGCCATGGAGAACTGGGAGCCTTGTTATGCTGATGGGCGGGATGTAAATTGCCAACAACCACTCGGGAGAAGTGTATGGTGTTTCCTGAAACATCTAAAAAGCAAAGCAACAGAACCTAGTGCACTTCCACTTATGGTCCTATAGCTTAGGGAAATTAAAATCAAAAAGACACAGCCACCCCAAAGTTTGGAACGGCTCTGTTTACAAGAACCTCGTTTACAGTACAAGTTCAACATCGCAGAAATTGAAAAATGGATAAAGAACTTGTGGTACTTACGTACAATGCAGTATCACTCAGCAATGAAATCTATGTCATCAGGCCCGTAGCAGCATAATGAGTGGATTCAGGTACGATGATTCTAACTGAAATAAGTCACACAGAAAAAGAAACATCATAAGATATCAGTAATACACGGAATGGAAACTTGGCTACACAGGAACTGAATTACAGAACAGAACAGGGTCTCAAATTTAGAAAACCAACTTATGCTGGCTTAAGTGGAAAGGTGAGTTGGGGTGCTGCATAAAACCACAGATTGAAATGAGCACAGATAAAGTTCCTTAAGCCAAATATGGAATAGACAAGAGCTACTCCTTGCTCAACGAAATGGACTCAACACCCCATATTAAACGCCTAAGAATGTACCTGACTAGTAAGTATCTTAAAACCTATGGATTGCTATGTCTCCGAAAGAGAATCAAGCGTGTGTACAGGGGCATAAACGCAGCAGTGATAGGATTGGAGAGGTTCGGTGAGCAAATGAAGACCCTTTGAAGTCATATTGCATGGTACCCATTCCACGGGTCTCAATTCTCCAGGTTTAAGGTATTCTTCCTTCAGCTAAAACATGCATGTGGAACCCAGAGTATGATCAACCATGTGAACGGGAGACGTGTTCAAATATGTCTCAGTTTTCCTCCCCTGGTACTCGGGTGCAACATTCCAGACGCTTTACTAACACTCTCCCCACTTGGAGAGTCAGCGTCTTTAACCTCCTGTTTGGCCCAGTTTGCAATTTCTGCGGAAGATAAACAGTAATAGCGAGAACCAATGAGAGGCTAGCTGGAGGTGTCTGGACGGGCAAATTATTCCTGAATATATTAAGGAAAATACGCATACGCCCTTTTTGGCCAACCAAGCAAGCTTGCAAAGGAAATCTGCACTACAATGAAGTCTCACTTCCCCCCGGTCAAAAGGGCCATCTGAAAAAAGTGTTAAATCCGGAAAGGCAGGACAGGCCATGGAGAACTGGGAGCCTTGTTATGCTGATGGGCGGGATGTAAATTGCCAACAGACACTCGGGAGAAGTGTATGGTGTTTCCTGAAACATCTAAAAAACAAAGCAACAGAGCCTAGGGCACTGCCGCTTATGTTCCTATCGTTAGGGAAATTAAAATCAAAAAGACACAGCCACCCCAAAGTTTGGGACGCCTCTGTTTACAAGAACCTCGTTTACAGTACAAGTTCAACATCGCAGAAAGTGAAAAATGGATAAAGAACTTGTGGTATATACTTACAAAGCAATATCACTCAGCAATGAAATCTATGTCATCAGGCCCTTAGCATCACAATGAGTGGATTCAGGTATGATGATTCTAACTGAAATAAGTCACACAGAAAAAGAAACATCATAAGATATCAGTAATACACGGAATGAAAACTTGGCTACACAGGAACTGAATTACAGAACAGAACAGGGTCTCAAATTTAGAAAACCAACTTATGCTTGCTTAAGGGTAAAGGTGAGTTGGGGTGCTGCATAAAACCAGAGATTGAAATGAGCACAGATAAAGTTCCTTAAGTCAAATATGGAATAGACAAGAGCTACTCCTTGCTCAACGAAATGGACTCAACACCGCATATTAAACGCCTAAGAATGTACCTGACTAGTAAATATTGTAAAACCTATGGATTGCTATGTCTCCAAAAGAGAATCAAGCATGTGCACAGGGGCATAAACGCAGCAGTGATAGGATTGGAGAGGTTCGGTGAGCAAATGAAGACCCTTTGAAGTCATATTGCATGGTACCCATTCCACGGGTCTCAACTCTCCAGGTTTAAGGTATTCTTCCTTCAGCTAAAACATGCATGTGGAACCCAAGTATGATCAACCATGTGAACGGGAGACGTGTTCAAATATGTCTCAGTTTTCCTCCCCTGGTACTCGGGTGCAACATTCCAGACGCTTTACTAACACTCTCCCCACTTGGAGAGTCAGCGCCTTTAACCTCCTGTTTGGCCCAGTTTGCAATTTCTGCGGAAGATGAACAGGAATAGCGAGAACCAATGAGAGACTAGCTGGAGGTGTCTGGACGGGCAAATTTAACTCTCATTTCCCACCAGGAAGAGGAATTAAACAAAGGCTCAGCGGGCCATGCTGGAACCACATTAGGGCCTGAAGACATCCTGCGGTGTTGCGGCCAGGTCACAAGAAAGCGAGTTGAAGAAAGGAGCTCAGGGGCACTGTAATTCACAAACCTGCAGAGTTATAAATGACAGCTATCGTCCAAAAATAGACTGAAGTAAGGCTGCCAAGAGGACTTGAAAGCGGGGCAGAATTGCAGGAAACCGATTTCAGGAGGTAGACTGGAATTGCATTGAAAGCATAGGAAAAGAGGCAGAACGTCCACAATGATGCACTTGGCCAAAAAGGGCGTATGCGTTTTTTCCTGAATATATTCAGGAAAAAACGCATACGCCCTTTTTGGCCAACCAAGCAAGCTTGCAAAGGAAATCTGCACTACAATGAAGTCTCACTTCCCCCCGGTCAAAAGGGCCATCTGAAAAAAGTGTAAAATCCAGAAAGGCAGGACAGGCCATGGAGAACTGGGAGCCTTGTTATGCTGATGGGCGGGATGTAAATTGCCAACAGACACTAAGGAGAAGTGTATGGTGTTTCCTGAAACATCTAAAAAACAAAGCAACAGAGCCTAGGGCACTGCCACTTATGGTCCTATAGCTTAGGGAAATTAAAATCAAAAAGACACAGCCACCCCAAAGTTTGGTACGCCTCTGTTTACAAGAACCTCGTTTACAGTACAAGTTCAACATCGCAGAAAGTGAAAAATGGATAAAGAAGTTGTGGTATTTACTTACAAAGCAATATCACTCAGGAATGAAATCTATGTCATCAGGCCCTTAGCATCACAATGAGTGGATTCAGGTATGATGATTCTAACTGAAATAAGTCACACAGAAAAAGAAACATCATAAGATATCACTAATACACGGAATGTAAACTTGGCTTCACAGGAACTGAATTACAGAACAGAACAGGGTCTCAAATTTAGAAAACCAACTTATGCTTGCTTAAGGGGAAAGGTGAGTTGGGGTGCTGCATAAAACCAGAGATTGAAATGAGCACAGATAAAGTTCCTTAAGCCAAATATGGAATAGACAAGAGCTACTCCTTGCTCAACGAAATGGACTCAACACCGCATATTAAACGCCTATGAATGTACCTGACTAGTAAGTATCTTAAAACCTATAGATTGCTATGTCTCCGAAAGAGAATCAAGCATGTGTACATGGGCATAAACGCAGCAGTGATAGGATTGGAGAGGTTCGGTGAGCAAATGAAGACCCTTTGAAGTCATATTGCATGGTACCCATTCCACGGGTTTCAACTACCCAGGTTTTAGGTATTCTTCCTTCAGCTAAAACATGCATGTGGAACCCAGAGTATGATCAACCATGTGATCGGGAGACGTGTTCAAATATGTCTCAGTTTTCGTACCCTGGTACTCGGGTGCAACATTCCAGACGCTTTACTAACACTCTCCCCACTTGGAGAGTCAGTCCCTTTAACCTCCTGTTTGGCCCAGTTTGCAATTTCTGTGGAAGATGAACAGGAATAGCGAGAACCAATGAGAGACTAGCTGGAGGTGTCTGGATGGGCAAATTTAACTCTCATTTCCCACCAGGAAGAGGAATTAACCAAAGGCTCAGCGTGCCGTTCCAGAACCAGATTAGAGCCTGAAGACATCCTGCGGTGTTGCGGCCAGCTCAAAAGAAAGCGAGTAGAAGAAAGGAGCTCAGGGGCACTGTAATTCACAAACCTGCAGAGTTATAAATGACAGCTATCGTCCAAAAATAGACTGAAGTAAGGCTGCCAAGAGGACTTGAAAGCGGGGCAGAATTGCAGGAAACCGATTTCAGGAGGTAGACTGGAATTGCATTGAAAGCATAGGAAAAGAGGCAGAACGTTCACAATGATGCACTTGGCCAAAAAGGGCGTATGCGTTTTTTCCTGAATATATTCAGGAAAAAACGCATACACCCTTTTTGGCCAACCAAGCAAACTTGCAAAGGAAATCTGCACTACAATGAAGTCTCACTTCTGCCCGGTCAAAAGGTCCATCTGAAAAAAGTGTAAAATCCAGAAAGGCAGGACAGGCCATGGAGAACTGGGAGCCTTGTTATGCTGATGGGCGGGATGTAAATTGCCAACAGACACTCGGGAGAAGTGTATGGTGTTTCCTGAAACATCTAAAAAACAAAGCAACAGAGCCTAGGGCACTTCCACTTATGGTCCTATAGCTTAGGGAAATTAAAATCAAAAAGAATCAGCCACCCCAAAGTTTGGGACGCCTCCGTTTACAAGAACCTCGTTTACCATACAAGTTCAATATCACAGAAAGTGAAAAATGGATAAAGAACTTGTGGTACTTAAGTACAAAGCAATATCACTCAGCAATGAAATCTATGTCATCAGGCCCATAGCAGCATAATGAGTGGATTCAGGTACGATGATTCTAACTGAAATAAGTCACACAGAAAAAGAAACATCATAAGATATCACTAATACACGGAATGTAAACTTGGCTACCCAGGAACTGCATTCCAAAACAGAACAGGGTCTCAAATTTAGAAAACCAACTTATGCTTGCTTAAGGGGAAAGGTGAGTTGGGGTGCTGCATAAAACCAGAGATTGAAATGAGCACAGATAAAGTTCCTTAAGCCAAATATGGAATAGACAAGAGCTACTCCTTGCTCAACGAAATGGACTCAACACCCCATATTAAACGCCTAAGAATGTACCTGACTTGTAAGTATCTTAAAACCTATGGATTGCTATGTCTCCAAAAGAGAATCAAGCGTGTGTACAGGGGCATAAATGCAGCAGTGATAGGATTGGAGAGGTTCAGTGAGCAAATGAAGACCCTTTGAAGTCATATTGCATGGTACCCATTCCACGGGTCTCAACTCTCCAGGTTTAAGGTATTCTTCCTTCAGCTAAAACATGCATGTGTAACCCAAGTATGATCAACCATGTGAACGAGAGACGTGTTCAAATATGTCTCAGTTTTCCTCCCCTGGTACTCGGGTGCAACATTCCAGATGCTTTACTAACACTCTCCCCACTTGGAGAGTCAGCGCCTTTAACCTCCTGTTTGGCCCAGTTTGCAATTTCTGCGGAAGATGAACAGGAATAGCGAGAACCAATGAGAGGCTAGCTGGAGGTGTCTGGACGGGCAAATTTAACTCTCATTTCCCACCAGGAAGTGGAAATAACCAAAGGCTCAGCGTGCCGTGCCGGAACCAGATTAGGGCCTGAAGCCATCATGCGGTGTTGCGGCCAGCTCAAAAGAAAGCGAGTTGAAGAAAGGAGCTCAGGGGCACTGTAATTCACAAACCTGCAGAGTTATAAATGAGAGCTATCGTCCAAAAATAGACTGAAGTAAGGCTGCCAAGAGGACTTGAAAGCGGGGCAGAATTGCAGGAAACCGATTTCAGGAGGTAGACTGGAATTGCATTGAAAGCATAGGAAAAGAGGCAGAACGTCCACAATGATGCACTTGGCCAAAAAGGGCGTATGCGTTTTTTCCTGAATATATTCAGGAAAAAACGCATACGCCCTTTTTGGCCAACCAAGCAAGCTTGCAAAGGAAATCTGCACTACAATGAAGTCTCACTTCCCCCCGGTCAAAAGGGCCATCTGAAAAAAGTGTAAAATCCAGAAAGGCAGGACAGGCCATGGAGAACTGGGAGCCTTGTTATGCTGATGGGCGGGATGTAAATTGCCAACAGACACTTGGGAGAAGTGTATGGTGTTTCCTGAAACATCTAAAAAACAAAGCAACAGAGCCTAGGGCACTGCCACTTATGGTCCTATAGATTAGGGAAATTAAAATCAAAAAGACACAGCCACCCCAAAGTTTGGGACGCCTCTGTTTACAAGAACCTCGTTTACAGTACAAGTTCAACATCGCAGAAAGTGAAAAATGGATAAAGAAGTTGTGGTATTTACTTACAAAGCAATATCACTCAGCAATGAAATCTATGTCATCAGGCCCTTAGCAGCACAATGAGTGGATTCAGGTATGATGATTCTAACTGAAATAAGTCATACAGAAAAAGAAACATCATAAGATATCACTAATACACGGAATGGAAAATTGGCTACACAGGAACTGAATTACATAACAGAACAGGGTCTCAAATTTAGAAAATCAACTTATGCTTGCTTAAGGGTAAAGGTGAGTTGGGGTACTGCATAAAAGCAGAGATTGAAATGAGCACAGATAAAGTTCCTTAAGCCAAATATGGAATAGACAAGAGCTACTCCTTGCTCAATGAAATGGACTCAACACCGCATATTAAACGCCTAAGAATGTACCTGACTAGTAAGTATCTTAAAACCTATGGATTGCTATCTCTCCGAAAGAGAATCAAGCATGTGTACAGGGGCATAAACGCAGCAGTGATAGGATTGGAGAGGTTCGGTGAGCAAATGAAGACCCTTTGAAGTCATATTGCATGGTACCCATTCCACGGGTTTCAACTACCCAGGTTTTAGGTATTCTTCCTTCAGCTAAAACATGCATGTGGAACCCAGAGTATGATCAACCATGTGATCGGGAGACGTGTTCAAATATGTCTCAGTTTTCCTCCCCTGGTACTCGGGTGCAACATTCCAGACGCTTTACTAACACTCTCCCCACTTGGAGAGTCAGCGCCTTTAACCTCCTGTTTGGCCCAGTTTGCAATTTCTGTGGAAGATGAACAGGAATAGCGAGAACCAATGAGAGACTAGCTGGAGGTGTCTGGACGGGAAAATTTAACTCTCATTTCCCACCAGGAAGAGGAAATAACCAGAGGCTCAGCGTGCCATGCCGGAAACAGATTAGGGCCTGAAGCCATCCTGCGGTGTTGCGGCCAGGTCACAAGAAAACGAGTTGAAGAAAGGAGCTCAGGGGCACTGTAATTCACAAACCTGCAGAGTTATAAATGACAGCTATCGTCCAAAAATAGACTGAAGTAAGGCTGCCAAGAGGACTTGAAAGCGGGGCAGAATTGCAGGAAACCGATTTCAGGAGGTAGAGTGGAATTGCATTGAAAGCATAGGAAAAGAGGCAGAACGTCCACAATGATGCACTTGGCCAAAAAGGGCGTATGCGTTTTTTCCTGAATATATTCAGGAAAAAACGCATACGCCCTTTTTGGCCAACCAAGCAAGCTTGCAAAGGAAATCTGCACTAAAATGAAGTCTCATTTCCTCCCGGTCAAAAGGGTCATCTGAAAAAACTGTAAAATCCAGAAAGGCAGGACAGGCCATGGAGAACTGGGAGCCTTGTTATGCTGTTGGGCGGGATGTAAATTGCCAACAGACACTCGGGAGAAGTGTATGGTGTTTCCTGAAACATCTAAAAAACAAAGCAACAGAGCCTAGGGCACTTCCACTTATGGTCCTATAGCTTAGGGAAATTAAAATCAAAAAGACACAGCCACCCCAAAGTTTGGGACGCCTCTGTTTACAAGAACCTCGTTTACCATACAAGTTCAATATCACAGAAAGTGAAAAATGGATAAAGAACTTGTGGTACTTACGTACAATGCAGTATCACTCAGCAAAGAAATCTATGTCATCAGGCCCGTAGCAGCATAATGAGTAGATTCAGGTACGATGATTCTAACTGAAATAAGTCACACAGAAAAAGAAACATCATAAGATATCAGTAATACACGGAATGTAAACTTGGCGACACAGGAACTGAATTACAGAACAGAACAGGTTCTCAAATTTAGAAAACCAACTTATGCTTGCTTAAGGGGAAAGGTGAGTTGGGGTGCTGCATAAAACCAGAGATTGGAATGAGCACAGATAAAGTTCCTTAAGCCAAATATGGAATAGACAAGAGCTACTCCTTGCTCAATGAAATGGACTCAACACCGCATATTAAACGCCTAAGAATGTACCTGACTAGTAAGTATCTTAAAACCTATGGATTGCTATGTATCCGAAAGAGAATCAAGCATGTGTACAGGGGCATAAACGCAGCAGTGATAGGATTGGAGAGGTTCGGTGAGCAAATGAAGACCCTTTGAAGTCATATTGCATGGTACCCATTCCACGGGTTTCAACTACCCAGGTTTTAGGTATTCTTCCTTCAGCTAAAACATGCATGTGGAACCCAGAGTATGATCAACCATGTGAACGGGAGACGTGTTCAAATATGTCTCAGTTCTCCTCCCCTGGTACTCGGGTGCAACATTCCAGACGCTTTACTAACACTCTCCCCACTTGGAGAGTCAGCGCCTTTAACCTCCTGTTTGGCCCAGTTTGCAATTTCTGCGGAAGATGAACAGGAATAGCGAGAACCAATGAGAGGCTACCTGGAGGTTTCTGGACGGGCAAATTTAACTCTCATTTCCCACCAGGAAGAGGAATTAACCAAAGGCTCAGCGTGCCGTACCGGAACCAGATTAGGGCCTGAAGCCATCCTGCGGTGTTGCAGCCAGGTCACAAGAAAGCGAGTTGAAGAAAGGAGCTCAGGGGCACTGTAATTCACAAACCTGCAGAGTTATAAATGAGAGCTATCGTCCAAAAATAGACTGAAGTAAGGCTGCCAAGAGGACTTGAAAGCGGGGCAGAATTGCAGGAAACCGATTTCAGGAGGTAGACTGGAATTGCATTGAAAGCATAGGAAAAGAGGCAGAACGTCCACAATGATGCACTTGGCCAAAAAGGGCGTATGCGTTTTTTCCTGAATATATTCAGGAAAAAACGCATACGCCCTTTTTGGCCAACCAAGCAAGCTTGCAAAGGAAATCTGCACTACAATGAAGTCTCACTTCTCCCGGTCAAAAGGGCCATCTGAAAAAAGTGTAAAATCCAGAAAGGCAGGACAGGCCATGGAGAACTGGGAGCCTTGTTATGCTGTTGGGCGGGATGTAAATTGCCAACAAACACTCGGGAGAAGTGTATGGTGTTTCCTGAAACATCTAAAAAACAAAGCAACAGAGCCTAGGGCACTTCCACTTATGGTCCTATAGCTTAGGGAATTTAAAATCAAAAAGACACAGCCACCCCAAAGTTTCGAACGGCTCTGTTTACAAGAACTTCGTTTACAGTACAAGTTCAACATCGCAGAAAGTGAAAAATGGATAATAAAGTTGTTGTATTTACTTACAAAGCAATATCACTCAGCAATGAAATCTGTGTCATCAGGCCCTTAGCAGCACAATGAGTGGATTCAGGTATGATGATTCTAACTGAAATAAGTCACACAGAAAAAGAAACATCATAAGATATCAGTAATACACGGAATGTAAACTTGGCTACACAGGAACTGAATTACAGAACAGAACAGGGTCTCAAATTTAGAAAACCAACTTATGCTTGCTTAAGGGGAAAGGTGAGTTGGGGTGCTGCATAAAACCAGAGATTGAAATGAGCACAGATAAAGTTCCTTAAGCCAAATATGGAATAGACAAGAGCTACTCCTTGCTCAACGAAGTGGACTCAACACCGCATATTAAACGCCTAAGAATGTACCTGACTAGTAAGTATCTTAAAACCTATGGATTGCTATGTCTCCGAAAGAGAATCAAGCATGTGTACAGGGGCATAAACGCAGCAGTGATAGGATTGGAGAGGTTCGGTGAGCAAATGAAGAACCTTTGAAGTCATATTGCATGGTACCCATTCCACGGGTTTCAAATACACAGGTTTAAGGTATTCTTCCTTCAGCTAAAACATGCATGTGGAACCCAAGTATGATCAACCATGTGAACGGGAGACGTGTTCAAATATGTCTCAGTTTTCCTCCCCTGGTACTCGGGTGCAACATTCCAGACGCTTTACTAACACTCTCCCGACTTGGAGAGTCAGTCCCTTTAACCTCCTGTTTGGCCCAGTTTGCAATTTCTGTGGAAGATGAACAGGAATAGCGAGAACCAATGAGAGACTAGCTGGAGGTGTCTGGACGGGCAAATTTAACTCTCATTTCCCACTAGGAAGAGGAAATAACCAAAGGCTCAGCATGCCGTGCCGGAAACAGATTAGGGCCTGAATCCATCCTGCAGTGTTGCGGCCAGGTCACAAGAAAGCGAGTTGAAGAAAGGAGCTCAGGGGCACTGTAATTCACAAACCTGCAGAGTTATAAATGACAGCTATCGTCCAAAAATAGACTGAAGTAAGGCTGCCAAGAGGACTTGAAAGCGGGGCAGAATTGCAGGAAACCGATTTCAGGAGGTAGACTGGAATTGCATTGAAAGCATAGGAAAAGAGGCAGAACGTCCACAATGATGCACTTGGCCAAAAAGGGCGTATGCGTTTTTTTCCTGAATATATTCAGGAAAAAACGCATACGCACTTTTTGGCCAACCAAGCAAGCTTGCAAAGGAAATCTGCACTACAATGAAGTCTCACTTCCCCCCGGTCAAAAGGGCCATCTGAAAAAAGTGTAAAATCCAGAAAGGCAGGACAGGCCATGGAGAACTGGGAGCCTTGTTTTGCTTATGGGCGGGATGTAAATTGCCAACAACCACTCGGGAGAAGTGTATGGTGTTTCCTGAAACATCTAAAAAACAAAGCAACAGAACCTAGGTAACTTCCACTTATGGTCCTATAGCTTATGGAAATTAAAATCAAAAAGACACAGCCACCCCAAAGTTTGGGACGCCTCCGTTTACAAGAACCTCGTTTACCGTACAAGTTCAATATCACAGAAAGTGAAAAATGGATAAAGAACTTGTGGTACTTACGTACAATGCAGTATCACTCAACAATGAAATCTATGTCATCAGGCCCGTAGCAGCATAATGAGTGGATTCAGGTACGATGATTCTAACTGAAATAAGTCACACAGAAAAAGAAACATCATAAGATATCACTAATACACGGAATGTAAACTTGGCTACACAGGAACTGCATTCCAAAACAGAACAGGGTCTCAAATTTAGAAAACCAACTTATGCTTGCTTAAGGGGAAAGGTGAGTTGGGGTGCTGCATAAAACCAGAGATTGAAATGAGCACAGATAAAGTTCCTTAAGCCAAATATGGAATAGACAAGAGCTACTCCTTGCTCAACGAAATAGACTCAACACCCCATATTAAACGCCTAAGAATGTACCTGACTAGTAAGTATCTTAAAACCTATGGATTGCTATGTCTCCAAAAGAGAATCAAGCGTGGGTACAGGGGCATAAACACAGCAGTGATAGGATTGGAGAGGTTCGGTGAGCAAATGAAGACCCTTTGAAGTCATATTGCATGGTACCCATTCCACGGATTTCAACTACCCAGGTTTAAGGTATTCTTCCTTCAGCTAAAACATGCATGTGGAACCTAGAGTATGATCAACCATGTGATCGGGAGACGTGTTCAAATATGTCTCAGTTTTCGTACCCTGGTACTCGGGTGCAACATTCCAGACGCTTTACTAACACTCTCCCCACTTGGAGAGTCAGTCCCTTTAACCTCCTGTTTGGCCCAGTTTGCAATTTCTGTGGAAGATGAACAGGAATAGCGAGAACCAATGAGAGACTAGCTGGAGGTGTCTGGATGGGCAAATTTAACTCTCATTTCCCACCAGGAAGAGGAATTAACCAAAGGCTCAGCGTGCCGGGCCGGAACCAGATTAGGGCCTGAAGCCATCCTGCGGTGTTGCGTCCAGGTCACAAGAAAGCGAGTTGAAGAAAGGAGCTCAGGGGCACTGTAATTCACAAACCTGCAGAGTTATAAATGACAGCTATCGTCCAAAAATACACTGAAGTAAGGCTGCCAAGAGGACTTGAAAGCGGGGCAGAATTGCAGGAAACCGATTTCAGGAGGTAGACTGGAATTGCATTGAAAGCATAGGAAAAGAGGCAGAACGTCCACAATGATGCACTTGGCCAAAAAGGGCGTATGCGTTTTTTCCTGAATATATTCAGGAAAAAACGCATACGCCCTTTTTGGCCAACCAAGCAAGCTTGCAAAGGAAATCTGCACTACAATGAAGTCTCACTTCCCCCCGGTCAAAAGGGCCATCTGAAAAAAGTGTAAAATCCAGAAAGGCAGGACAGGCCATGGAGAACTGGGAGCCTTGTTATGCTGATGGGCGGGATGTAAATAGCCAACAGCCACTCGGGAGAAGTGTATGGTGTTTCCTGAAACATCTAAAAAACAAAGCAACAGAGCCTAGGGCACTGCCACTTATGGTCCTATAACTTAGGGAAATTAAAATCAAAAAGACACAGCCACCCCAAAGTTTGGGACGCCTCTGTTTACAAGAACCTCGTTTACCGTACAAGTTCAATATCACAGAAAGTGAAAAATGGATAAAGAACTTGTGGTACTTACATACAATGCAGTATCACTCAGCAATGAAATCTATGTCATCAGGCCCGTAGCAGCATAATGAGTGGATTCAGGTATGATGATTCTAACTGAAATAAGTCACACAGAAAAAGAAACATCATAAGATATCAGTAATACACGGAATGGAAACTTGGCTACACAGGAACTGAATTACAGAACAGAACAGGGTCTCAAATTTAGAAAACCAACTTATGCTTGCTTAAGGGTAAAGGTGAGTTGGGGTGCTGCATAAAACCAGAGATTGAAATGAGCACAGATAAAGTTCCTTAAGCCAAATATGGAATAGACAAGAGCTACTCCTTGCTCAACGAAATGGACTCAACACCGCATATTAAACGCCTAAGAATGTACCTGACTAGTAAGTATCTTAAAACCTATGGATTGCTATGTCTCCGAAGGAAATCAAGCATGTGTACAGGGGCATATACGCAGCAGTGATAGGATTGGAGAGGTTCGGTGAGCAAATGAAGGCCCTTTGAAGTCATATTGCATGGTACCCATTACACGGGTTTCAACTACCCAGGTTTTAGGTATTCTTCCTTCAGCTAAAACATGCATGTGGAACCTAGAGTATGATCAACCATGTGATCGGGAGACGTGTTCAAATATGTCTCAGTTTCCCTCCCCTGGTACTCGGGTGCAACATTCCAGACGCTTTACTAACACTCTCCCCACTTGGAGAGTCAGCGCCTTTAACCTCCTGTTTGGCCCAGTTTGCAATTTCTGCGGAAGATGAACAGGAATAGCGAGAACCAATGAGAGGCTAGCTGGAGGTGTCTGGACGGGCAAATTTAACTCTCATTTCCCACCAGGAAGAGGAAATAACCAAAGTCTCAGCGTGCCGTACCGTAACCAGATTAGGGCCTGAAGCCATCCTGCGGTGTTGCGGCCAGCTCAAAAGAAAGCGAGTTGAAGAAAGGAGCTCAGGGGCACTGTAATTCACAAACCTGCAGAGTTGTAAATGACAGCTATCATCCAAAAATATACTGAAGTAAGGCTGCCAAGAGGACTTGAAAGCGGGGCAGAATTGCAGGAAACCGATTTCAGGAGGTAGACTGGAATTTCATTGAAAGCATAGGAAAAGAGGCAGAACGTCCACAATGATGCACTTGGCCAAAAAGGGCGTATGCGTTTTTTCCTGAATATATTCAGGAAAAAACGCATACGCCCTTTTTGGCCAACCAAGCAAGCTTGCAAAGGAAATCTGCACTACAATGAAGTCTCAGTTCCCCCCGGTCAAAAGGGCCATCTGAAAAAAGTGTAAAATCCAAAAAGGCAGGACAGGCCATGGAGAACTGGGAGCCTTGTTATGCTGATGGGCGGGATGTAAATTGCCAACAACCACTCGGGAAAAGTGTATGGTGTTTCCTGAAACATCTAAAAAACAAAGCAACAGAACCTAGGGCACTTCCACTTATGGTCCTATAGCTTAGGGAAATTAAAATCAAAAAGACACAGCCACCCCAAAGTTTGGAACGGCTCTGTTTACAAGAACCTCGTTTACAGTACAAGTTCAACATCGCAGAAAGTGAAAAATGGATAAAGAAGTTGTGGTATTTACTTACAAAGCAATATCACTCAGCAATGAAATCTGTGTCATCAGGCCCTTAGCAGCACAATGAGTGGATTCAGGTATGATGATTCTAACTGAAGTAAGTCACACAGAAAAAGAAACATCATAAGATATCAGTAATACACGGAATGGAAACTTGGCTACACAGGAACTGAATTACAGAACAGAACAGGGTCTCAAATTTAGAAAACCAACTTATGCTTGCTTAAGGGGAAAGGTGAGTTGGGGTGCTGCATAAAACCAGAGATTGAAATGAGCACAGATAAAGTTCCTTAAGTCAAATATGGAATAGACAAGAGCTACTCCTTGCTCAACGAAATGGACTCAACACCGCATATTAAACGCCTAAGAATGTACCTGACTAGTAAGTATCTTAAAACTTATGGATTGCTATGTCTCCGAAAGAGAATCAAGCATGTGTACAGGGGCATAAACGCAGCAGTGATAGGATTGGAGAGGTTCGGTGAGCAAATGAAGACCCTTTGAAGTCATATTGCATGGTACCCATTACACGGGTCTTAACTCTCCAGGTTTAAGGTATTCTTCCTTCAGCTAAAACATGCATGTGGAATCCAGAGTATGATCAACCATGTGAACGGGAGACGTGTTCAAGTATGTCTCAGTTTTCCTCCCCTGGTACTCGGGTGCAACATTCCAGACGCTTTACTAACACTCTCCCCACTTGGAGAGTCAGCGCCTTTAACCTCCTGTTTGGCCCAGTTTGCAATTTCTGCGGAAGATGAACAGGAATAGCGAGAACCAATGAGAGACTAGCTGGAGGTGTCTGGACGGGCAAATTTAACTCTCATTTCCCACCAGGAAGAGGAAATAACCAAAGGCTCAGCGTGCCGTGCCGGAACCAGATTAGGGCCTGAAGCCCTCCTGCGGTGTTGCGGCCAGGTCACAAGAAAGCGAGTTGAAGAAAGGAGCTCAGGGGCACTGTAATTCACAAACCTGCAGAGTTATAAATGACAGCTATCGTCCAACAATAGACTGAAGTAAGGCTGCCAAGAGGACTTGAAAGCGGGGCAGAATTGCAGGAAACCGATTTCAGGAGGTAGACTGGAATTGCATTGAAAGCATAGGAAAAGAGGCAGAACGTCCACAATGATGCACTTGGCCAAAAAGGGCGTATGCGTTTTTTCCTGAATATATTCAGGAAAAAACGCATACGCCCTTTTTGGCCAACCAAGCAAGCTTGCAAAGGAAATCTGCACTACAATGAAGTCTCACTTCCCCCCGGTCAAAAGGGCCATATCAAAAAAGTGTAAAATCCAGAAAGGCAGGACAGGCCATGGAGAACTGGGAGCCTTGTTATGCTGATGGGCGGGATGTAAATTGCCAACAGACATCGGGAAAAGTGTATGGTGTTTCCTGAAACATCTAAAAAACAAAGCAACAGAGCCTAGGGCACTGCCACTTATGGTCCTATAGCTTAGGGAAATTAAAATCAAAAAGACACAGCCACCCCAAAGTTTGGGACGCCTCTGTTTACAAGAACCTCGTTTACAGTACAAGTTCAACATCGCAGAAAGTGAAAAATGGATAAAGAAGTTGTGGTATTTACTTACAAAGCAATATCACTCAGCAATGAAATCTATGTCATCAGGCCCTTAGCATCACAATGAGTGGATTCAGGTATGATGATTCTAACTGAAATAAGTCACACAGAAAAAGAAACATCATAAAATATCAGTAATACACGGAATGTAAACTTGGCTACACAGGAACTGAATTACAGAACAGAACAGGGACTCAAATTTAGAAAAACAACTTATGCTTGCTTAAGGGGAAAGGTGAGTTGGGGTGCTGCATAAAACCAGAGATTGAAATGAGCACAGATAAAGTTCCTTAAGCCAAATATGGAATAGACAAGAGCTACTCCTTGCTCAACGAAATGGACTCAACACCGCATATTAAACGCCTAAGAATGTACCTGACTAGTAAGTATCTTAAAACTTATGGATTGCTATGTCTCCGAAAGAGAATCAAGCATGTGTACAGGGGCATAAACGCAGCAGTGATAGGATTGGAGAGGTTCGGTGAGCAAATGAAGACCCTTTGAAGTCATATTGCATGGTACCCATTACACGGGTCTTAACTCTCCAGGTTTAAGGTATTCTTCCTTCAGCTAAAACATGCATGTGGAACCCAGAGTATGATCAACCATGTGAACTGGAGACGTGTTCAAGTATGTCTCAGTTTTCCTCCCCTGGTACTCGGGTGCAACATTCCAGACGCTTTACTAACACTCTCCCCACTTGGAGAGTCAGCGCCTTTAACCTCCTGTTTGGCCCAGTTTGCAATTTCTGCGGAAGATGAACAGGAATAGCGAGAACCAATGAGAGACTAGCTGGAGGTGTCTGGACGGGCAAATTTAACTCTCATTTCCCACCAGGAAGAGGAAATAACCAAAGGCTCAGCGTGCCGTGCCGGAACCAGATTAGGGCCTGAAGCCCTCCTGCGGTGTTGCGGCCAGGTCACAAGAAAGCGAGTTGAAGAAAGGAGCTCAGGGGCACTGTAATTCACAAACCTGCAGAGTTATAAATGACAGCTATCGTCCAAAAATAGACTGAAGTAAGGCTGCCAAGAGGACTTGAAAGCGGGGCAGAATTGCAGGAAACCGATTTCAGGAGGTAGACTGGAATTGCATTGAAAGCATAGGAAAAGAGGCAGAACGTCCACAATGATGCACTTGGCCAAAAAGGGCGTATGCGTTTTTTCCTGAATATATTCAGGAAAAAACGCATACGCCCTTTTTGGGCAACCAAGCAAGCTTGCAAAGGAAATCTGCACTACAATGAAGTCTCACTTCCCCCCGGTCAAAAGGGCCATATCAAAAAAGTGTAAAATCCAGAAAGGCAGGACAGGCCATGGAGAACTGGGAGCCTTGTTATGCTGATGGGCGGGATGTAAATTGCCAACAGACACTCGGGAAAAGTGTATGGTGTTTCCTGAAACATCTAAAAAACAAAGCAACAGAGCCTAGGGCACTGCCACTTATGGTCCTATAGCTTAGGGAAATTAAAATCAAAAAGACACAGCCACCCCAAAGTTTGGGACGCCTCTGTTTACAAGAACCTCGTTTACAGTACAAGTTCAACATCGCAGAAAGTGAAAAATGGATAAAGAAGTTGTGGTATTTACTTACAAAGCAATATCACTCAGCAATGAAATCTATGTCATCAGGCCCTTAGCATCACAATGAGTGGATTCAGGTATGATGATTCTAACTGAAATAAGTCACACAGAAAAAGAAACATCATAAAATATCAGTAATACACGGAATGTAAACTTGGCTACACAGGAACTGAATTACAGAACAGAACAGGGACTCAAATTTAGAAAAACAACTTATGCTTGCTTAAGGGTAAAGGTGAGTTGGGGTGCTGTATAAAACCACAGATTGAAATGAGCACAGATAAAGTTCCTTAAGCCAAATATGGAATAGACAAGAGCTACTCCTTGCTCAACGAAATGGACTCAACACCGCATATTAAACGCCTAAGAATGTACCTGACTAGTAAGTATCTTAAAACCTATGGATTGCTATGTCTCCGAAAGAGAATCAAGCATGTGTACAGGGGCATAAACGCAGCAGTGATAGGATTGGAGAGGTTCGGTGAGCAAATGAAGACCCTTTGAAGTCATATTGCATGGTACCCATTCCACGGGTTTCAACTACCCAGGTTTTAGGTATTCTTCCTTCAGCTAAAACATGCATGTGGAACCCAAGTATGATCAACCATGTGAACAGGAGACGTGTTCAAATATGTCTCAGTTTTCCTCCCCTGGTACTCGGGTGCAACATTCCAGACGCTTTACTAACACTCTCCCCACTTGGAGAGTCAGCGCCTTTAACCTCCTGTTTGGCCCAGTTTGCAATTTCTGCGGAAGATGAACAGGAATAGCGAGAACCAATGAGAGGCTAGCTGGAGGTGTCTGGACGGGCAACTTTAACTCTCATTTCCCACCAGGAAGAGGAAGTAACCAAAGGCTCAGCGTGCCGTACCGGAACCAGATTAGGGCCTGAAGCCATCCTGCGGTGTTGCGGCCAGCTCAAAAGAAAGCGAGTTGAAGAAAGGAGCTCAGGGGCACTGTAATTCACAAACCTGCAGAGTTATAAATGACAGCTATCGTCCAAAAATAGACTGAAGTAAGGCTGCCAAGAGGACTTGAAAGCGGGGCAGAATTGCAGGAAACCGATTTCAGGAGGTAGACTGGAATTGCATTGAAAGCATAGGAAAAGAGGCAGAACGTCCACAATGATGCACTTGGCCAAAAAGGGCGTATGCGTTTTTTCCTGAATATATTCAGGAAAAAACGCATACGCCCTTTTTGGCCAACCAAGCAAGCTTGCAAAGGAAATCTGCACTACAATGAAGTCTCACTTCCCCCCGGTCAAAAGGGCCATCTGAAAAAAGTGTAAAATCCAGAAAGGCAGGACAGGCCATGGAGAACTGGGAGCCTTGTTATGCTGATGGGCGGGATGTAAATTGCCAACAACCACTCCGGAGAAGTGTATGGTGTTTCCTGAAACATCTAAAAAACAAAGCAACAGAACCTAGGGCACTTCCACTTATGGTCCTATAGCTTAGGGAAATTAAAATCAAAAAGACACAGCCACCCCAAAGTTTGGGACGCCTCTGTTTACAAGAACCTCGTTTACAGTACAAGTTCAACATCGCAGAAAGTGAAAAATGGATAAAGAAGTTGTGGTATTTACTTACAAAGCAATATCACTCAGCAATGAAATCTGTGTCATCAGGCCCTTAGCAGCACAATGAGTGGATTCAGGTATGATGATTCTAACTGAAGTAAGTCACACAGAAAAAGAAACATCATAAGATATCAGTAATACACGGAATGTAAACTTGGCTACACAGGAACTGAATTACAGAACAGAACAGGGTCTCAAATTTAGAAAAACAACTTATGCTTGCTTAAGGGTAAAGGTGAGTTGGGGTGCTGCATAAAACCAGAGATTGAAATGAGCACAGATAAAGTTCCTTAAGCCAAATATGGAATAGACAAGAGCTACTCCTTGCTCAACGAAATGGACTCAACACCGCATATTAAACGCCTAAGAATGTACCTGACTTGTAAGTATCTTAAAACCTATGGATTGCTATGTCTCCAAAAGAGAATCAAGCATGTGTACAGGGGCATAAACGCAGCAGTGATAGGATTGGAGAGGTTCGGTGAGCAAATGAAGACCCTTTGAAGTCATATTGCATGGTACCCATTCCACGGGTTTCAACTACCCAGGTTTAAGGTATTCTTCCTTCAGCTAAAACATGCATGTGGAACCTAGAGTATGATCAACCATGTGATCGGGAGACGTGTTCAAATATGTCTCAGTTTTCGTACCCTGGTACTCGGGTGCAACATTCCAGACGCTTTACTAACACTCTCCCGACTTGGAGAGTCAGTCCCTTTAACCTCCTGTTTGGCCCAGTTTGCAATTTCTGTGGAAGATGAACAGGAATAGGGAGAACCAATGAGAGACTAGCTGGAGGTGTCTGGAGGGGCAAATTTAACTCTCATTTCCCACCAGGAAGAGGAAGTAACCAAAGGCTCAGCGTGCCGTACCGGAACCAGATTAGGGCCTGAAGCCATCCTGCGGTGTTGCGGCCAGCTCAAAAGAAAGCGAGTTGAAGAAAGGAGCTCAGGGGCACTGTAATTCACAAACCTGCAGAGTTATAAATGACAGCTATCGTCCAAAAATAGACTGAAGTAAGGCTGCCAAGAGGACTTGAAAGCGGGGCAGAATTGCAGGAAACCGATTTCAGGAGGTAGACTGGAATTGCATTGAAAGCATAGGAAAAGAGGCAGAACGTCCACAATGATGCACTTGGCCAAAAAGGGCGTATGCGTTTTTTCCTGAATATATTCAGGAAAAAACGCATACGCCCTTTTTGGCCAACCAAGCAAGCTTGCAAAGGAAATCTGCACTACAATGAAGTCTCACTTCCCCCCGGTCAAAAGGGCCATATCAAAAAAGTGTAAAATCCAGAAAGGCAGGACAGGCCATGGAGAACTGGGAGCCTTGTTATGCTGATGGGCGGGATGTAAATTGCCAACAACCACTCGGGAGAAGTGTATGGTGTTTCCTGAAACATCTAAAAAACAAAGCAACAGAACCTAGGGCACTTCCACTTATGGTCCTATAGCTTAGGGAAATTAAAATCAAAAAGACACAGCCACCCCAAAGTTTGGGACGCCTCTGTTTACAAGAACCTCGTTTACAGTACAAGTTCAACATCGCAGAAAGTGAAAAATGGATAAAGAAGTTGTGGTATTTACTTACAAAGCAATATCACTCAGCAATGAAATCTGTGTCATCAGGCCCTTAGCAGCACAATGAGTGGATTCAGGTATGATGATTCTAACTGAAGTAAGTCACACAGAAAAAGAAACATCATAAGATATCAGTAATACACGGAATGTAAACTTGGCTACACAGGAACTGAATTACAGAACAGAACAGGGACTCAAATTTAGAAAAACAACTTATGCTTGCTTAAGGATAAAGGTGAGTTGGGGTGCTGCATAAAACCACAGATTGAAATGAGCACAGATAAAGTTCCTTAAGCCAAATATGGAATAGACAAGAGCTACTCCTTGCTCAACGATATGGACTCAACACCCCATATTAAACGCCTAAGAATGTACCTGACTAGTAAGTATCTTAAAACCTATGGATTGCTATGTCTCCGAAAGAGAATCAAGCATGTGTACAGGGGCATAAACGCAGCAGTGATAGGATTGGAGAGGTTCGGTGAGCAAATGAAGACCCTTTGAAGTCATATTGCATGGTACCCATTACACGGGTCTTAACTCTCCAGGTTTAAGGTATTCTTCCTTCAGCTAAAACATGCATGTGGAACCCAAGTATGATCAACCATGTGAACGGGAGACGTGTTCAAATATGTCTCAGTTTTCCTCCCCTGGTACTCGGGTGCAACATTCCAGACGCTTTACTAACACTCTCCCCACTTGGAGAGTCAGCGCCTTTAACCTCCTGTTTGGCCCAGTTTGCAATTTCTGCGGAAGATGAACAGGAATAGCGAGAACCAATGAGAGGCTAGCTGGAGGTGTCTGGACGGGCAAATTTAACTCTCATTTCCCACCCGGAAGAGGAAGTAACCAAAGGCTCAGCGTGCCGTACCGGAACCAGATTAGGGCCTGAAGCCATCCTGCGGTGTTGCGGCCAGCTCAAAAGAAAGCGAGTTGAAGAAAGGAGCTCAGGGGCACTGTAATTCACAAACCTGCAGAGTTATAAATGACAGCTATCGTCCAAAAATAGACTGAAGTAAGGCTGCCAAGAGGACTTGAAAGCGGGGCAGAATTGCAGGAAACCGATTTCAGGAGGTAGACTGGAATTGCATTGAAAGCATAGGAAAAGAGGCAGAACGTCCACAATGATGCACTTGGCCAAAAAGGGCGTATGCGTTTTTTCCTGAATATATTCAGGAAAAAACGCATACGCCCTTTTTGGCCAACCAAGCAAGCTTGCAAAGGAAATCTGCACTACAATGAAGTCTCACTTCCCCCCGGTCAAAAGGGCCATCTGAAAAAAGTGTAAAATCCAGAAAGGCAGGACAGGCCATGGAGAACTGGGAGCCTTGTTATGCTGATGGGCGGGATGTAAATTGCCAACAACCACTCGGGAGAAGTGTATGGTGTTTCCTGAAACATCTAAAAAACAAAGCAACAGAACCTAGGGCACTTCCACTTATGGTCCTATAGCTTAGGGAAATTAAAATCAAAAAGACACAGCCACCCCAAAGTTTGGGACGCCTCTGTTTACAAGAACCTCGTTTACAGTACAAGTTCAACATCGCAGAAAGTGAAAAATGGATAAAGAAGTTGTGGTATTTACTTACAAAGCAATATCACTCAGCAATGAAATCTGTGTCATCAGGCCCTTAGCAGCACAATGAGTGGATTCAGGTATGATGATTCTAACTGAAGTAAGTCACACAGAAAAAGAAACATCATAAGATATCAGTAGTACACGGAATGTAAACTTGGCTACACAGGAACTGAATTACAGAACAGAACAGGGACTCAAATTTAGAAAACCAACTTATGCTTGCTTAAGGGTAAAGGTGAGTTGGGGTGCTGCATAAAACCAGAGATTGAAATGAGCACAGATAAAGTTCCTTAAGCCAAATATGGAATAGACAAGAGCTACTCCTTGCTCAACGAAATGGACTCAACACCGCATATTAAACGCCTAAGAATGTACCTGACTTGTAAGTATCTTAAAACCTATGGATTGCTATGTCTCCAAAAGAGAATCAAGCATGTGTACAGGGGCATAAACGCAGCAGTGATAGGATTGGAGAGGTTCGGTGAGCAAATGAAGACCCTTTGAAGTCATATTGCATGGTACCCATTCCACGGGTTTCAACTACCCAGGTTTTAGGTATTCTTCCTTCAGCTAAAACATGCATGTGGAACCTAGAGTATGATCAACCATGTGATCGGGAGACGTGTTCAAATATGTCTCAGTTTTCCTCCCCTGGTACTCGGGTGCAACATTCCAGACGCTTTACTAACACTCTCCCCACTTGGAGAGTCAGTCCCTTTAACCTCCTGTTTGGCCCAGTTTGCAATTTCTGCGGAAGATGAACAGGAATTGCGATAACCAATGAGAGGCTAGCTGGAGGTGTCTGGAGGGGCAAATTTAACTCTCATTTCCCACCAGGAAGAGGAAGTAACCAAAGGCTCAGCGTGCCGTACCGGAACCAGATTAGGGCCTGAAGCCATCCTGCGGTGTTGCGGCCAGCTCAAAAGAAAGCGAGTTGAAGAAAGGAGCTCAGGGGCACTGTAATTCACAAACCTGCAGAGTTATAAATGACAGCTATCGTCCAAAAATAGACTGAAGTAAGGCTGCCAAGAGGACTTGAAAGCGGGGCAGAATTGCAGGAAACCGATTTCAGGAGGTAGACTGGAATTGCATTGAAAGCATAGGAAAAGAGGCAGAACGTCCACAATGATGCACTTGGCCAAAAAGGGCGTATGCGTTTTTTCCTGAATATATTCAGGAAAAAACGCATACGCCCTTTTTGGCCAACCAAGCAAGCTTGGAAAGGTAATCTGCACTACAATGAAGTCTCACTTCCCCCCGGTCAAAAGGGCCATCTCAAAAAAGTGTAAAATCCAGAAAGGCAGGACAGGCCATGGAGAACTGGGAGCCTTGTTATGCTGATGGGCGGGATGTAAATTGCCAACAACCACTTGGGAGAAGTGTATGGTGTTTCCTGAAACATCTAAAAAACAAAGCAACAGAACCTAGGGCACTTCCACTTATGGTCCTATAGCTTAGGGAAATTAAAATCAAAAAGACACAGCCACCCCAAAGTTTGGGACGCCTCTGTTTACAAGAACCTCGTTTACAGTACAAGTTCAACATCGCAGAAAGTGAAAAATGGATAAAGAAGTTGTGGTATTTACTTACAAAGCAATATCACTCAGCAATGAAATCTGTGTCATCAGGCCCTTAGCAGCACAATGAGTGGATTCAGGTATGATGATTCTAACTGAAGTAAGTCACACAGAAAAAGAAACTTCATAAGATATCAGTAATACACGGAATATAAACTTGGCTACACAGGAACTGAATTACAGAACAGAACAGGGACTCAAATTTAGAAAAACAACTTATGCTTGCTTAAGGGTAAAGGTGAGTTGGGGTGCTGCATAAAACCAGAGATTGAAATGAGCACAGATAAAGTTCCTTAAGCCAAATATGGAATAGACAAGAGCTACTCCTTGCTCAACGAAATGGACTCAACACCGCATATTAAACGCCTAAGAATGTACCTGACTTGTAAGTATCTTAAAACCTATGGATTGCTATGTCTCCAAAAGAGAATCAAGCATGTGTACAGGGGCATAAACGCAGCAGTGATAGGATTGGAGAGGTTCGGTGAGCAAATGAAGACCCTTTGAAGTCATATTGCATGGTACCCATTCCACGGGTTTCAACTACCCAGGTTTAAGGTATTCTTCCTTCAGCTAAAACATGCATGTGGAACCTAGAGTATGATCAACCATGTGATCGGGAGACGTGTTCAAATATGTCTCAGTTTTCGTACCCTGGTACTCGGGTGCAACATTCCAGACGCTTTACTAACACTCTCCCGACTTGGAGAGTCAGTCCCTTTAACCTCCTGTTTGGCCCAGTTTGCAATTTCTGCGGAAGATGAACAGGAATAGCGAGAACCAACGGAGACTAGCTGGAGGTGTCTGGACGGGCAAATTTAACTCTCATTTCCTACCAGGAAGAGGAATTAACCAAAGGCTCAGCGTGCCATGCCAGAACCAGATTAGGGCCTGAAGCCATCCTGCGGTGTTGCGGCCAGGTCACAAGAAAGCGAGTTGAAGAAAGGAGCTCAGGGGCAGTGTAATTCACAAACCTGCAGAGTTATAAATGACAGCTATCGTCCAAAAATAGACTGAAGTAAGGCTGCCAAGAGGACTTGAAAGCGGGGCAGAATTGCAGGAACCCGATTTCAGGAGGTAGACTGGAATTGCATTGAAAGCATAGGAAAAGAGGCAGAACGTCCACAATGATGCACTTGGCCAAAAAGGGCGTATGCGTTTTTTCCTGAATATATTCAGGAAAAAACGCATACGCCCTTTTTGGCCAACCAAGCAAGCTTGCAAAGGAAATCTGCACTACAATGAAGTCTCACTTCCCCCCGGTCAAAAGGGCCATCTGAAAAAAGTGTAAAATCCAGAAAGGCAGGACAGGCCATGGAGAACTGGGAGCCTTGTTATGGTGATGGGCGGGATGTAAATTGCCAACAACCACTCGGGAGAAGTGTATGGTGTTTCCTGAAACATCTAAAAAACAAAGCAACAGAACCTAGGGCACTTCCACTTATGGTCCTATAGCTTAGGGAAATTAAAATCAAAAAGACACAGCCACCCCAAAGTTTGGGACGCCTCTGTTTACAAGAACCTCGTTTACAGTACAAGTTCAACATCGCAGAAAGTGAAAAATGGATAAAGAAGTTGTGGTATTTACTTACAAAGCAATATCACTCAGCAATGAAATCTGTGTCATCAGGCCCTTAGCAGCACAATGAGTGGATTCAGGTATGATGATTCTAACTGAAGTAAGTCACACAGAAAAAGAAACATCATAAGATATCAGTAATACACGGAATGTAAACTTGGCTACACAGGAACTGAATTACAGAACAGAACAGGGACTCAAATTTAGAAAAACAACTTATGCTTGCTTAAGGATAAAGGTGAGTTGGGGTGCTGCATAAAACCACAGATTGAAATGAGCACAGATAAAGTTCCTTAAGCCAAATATGGAATAGACAACAGCTACTCCTTGCTCAACGAAATGGACTCAACACCGCATATTAAACGCCTAAGAATGTACCTGACTAGTAAGTATCTTAAAACCTATGGATTGCTATGTCTCCGAAAGAGAATCAAGCATGTGTACAGGGGCATAAACGCAGCAGTGATAGGATTGGAGAGGTTCGGTGAGCAAATGAAGACCCTTTGAAGTCATATTGCATGGTACCCATTACACGGGTCTTAACTCTCCAGGTTTAAGGTATTCTTCCTTCAGCTAAAACATGCATGTGGAACCCAAGTATGATCAACCATGTGAACGGGAGACGTGTTCAAATATGTCTCAGTTTTCCTCCCCTGGTACTCGGGTGCAACATTCCAGACACTTTACTAACACTCTCCCCACTTGGAGAGTCAGCGCCTTTAACCTCCTGTTTGGCCCAGTTTGCAATTTCTGCGGAAGATGAACAGGAATAGCGAGAACCAATGAGAGGCTAGCTGGAGGTGTCTGGACGGGCAAATTTAACTCTCATTTCCCACCCGGAAGAGGAAGTAACCAAAGGCTCAGCGTGCCGTACCGGAACCAGATTAGGGCCTGAAGCCATCCTGCGGTGTTGCGGCCAGCTCAAAAGAAAGCGAGTTGAAGAAAGGAGCTCAGGGGCACTGTAATTCACAAACCTGCAGAGTTATAAATGACAGCTATCGTCCAAAAATAGACTGAAGTAAGGCTGCCAAGAGGACTTGAAAGCGGGGCAGAATTGCAGGAAACCGATTTCAGGAGGTAGACTGGAATTGCATTGAAAGCATAGGAAAAGAGGCAGAACGTCCACAATGATGCACTTGGCCAAAAAGGGCGTGTGCGTTTTTTCCTGAATATATTCAGGAAAAAACGCATACGCCCTTTTTGGCCAACCAAGCAAGCTTGCAAAGGAAATCTGCACTACAATGAAGTCTCACTTCCCCCCGGTCAAAAGGGCCATCTGAAAAAAGTGTAAAATCCAGAAAGGCAGGACAGGCCATGGAGAACTGGGAGCCTTGTTATGCTGATGGGCGGGATGTAAATTGCCAACAACCACTCGGGAGAAGTGTATGGTGTTTCCTGAAACATCTAAAAAACAAAGCAACAGAACCTAGGGCACTTCCACTTATGGTCCTATAGCTTAGGGAAATTAAAATCAAAAAGACACAGCCACCCCAAAGTTTGGGACGCCTCTGTTTACAAGAACCTCGTTTACAGTACAAGTTCAACATCGCAGAAAGTGAAAAATGGATAAAGAAGTTGTGGTATTTACTTACAAAGCAATATCACTCAGCAATGAAATCTGTGTCATCAGGCCCTTAGCAGCACAATGAGTGGATTCAGGTATGATGATTCTAACTGAAGTAAGTCACACAGAAAAAGAAACATCATAAGATATCAGTAGTACACGGAATGTAAACTTGGCTACACAGGAACTGAATTACAGAACAGAACAGGGACTCAAATTTAGAAAAACAACTTATGCTTGCTTAAGGGTAAAGGTGAGTTGGGGTGCTGCATAAAACCAGAGATTGAAATGAGCACAGATAAAGTTCCTTAAGCCAAATATGGAATAGACAAGAGCTACTCCTTGCTCAACGAAATGGACTCAACACCGCATATTAAACGCCTAAGAATGTACCTGACTTGTAAGTATCTTAAAACCTATGGATTGCTATGTCTCCAAAAGAGAATCAAGCATGTGTACAGGGGCATAAACGCAGCAGTGATAGGATTGGAGAGGTTCGGTGAGCAAATGAAGACCCTTTGAAGTCATATTGCATGGTACCCATTCCACGGGTTTCAACTACCCAGGTTTTAGGTATTCTTCCTTCAGCTAAAACATGCATGTGGAACCTAGAGTATGATCAACCATGTGATCGGGAGACGTGTTCAAATATGTCTCAGTTTTCCTCCCCTGGTACTCGGGTGCAACATTCCAGACGCTTTACTAACACTCTCCCCACTTGGAGAGTCAGTCCCTTTAACCTCCTGTTTGGCCCAGTTTGCAATTTCTGCGGAAGATGAACAGGAATTGCGATAACCAATGAGAGGCTAGCTGGAGGTGTCTGGAGGGGCAAATTTAACTCTCATTTCCCACCAGGAAGAGGAAGTAACCAAAGGCTCAGCGTGCCGTACCGGAACCAGATTAGGGCCTGAAGCCATCCTGCGGTGTTGCGGCCAGCTCAAAAGAAAGCGAGTTGAAGAAAGGAGCTCAGGGGCACTGTAATTCACAAACCTGCAGAGTTATAAATGACAGCTATCGTCCAAAAATAGACTGAAGTAAGGCTGCCAAGAGGACTTGAAAGCGGGGCAGAATTGCAGGAAACCGATTTCAGGAGGTAGACTGGAATTGCATTGAAAGCATAGGAAAAGAGGCAGAACGTCCACAATGATGCACTTGGCCAAAAAGGGCGTATGCGTTTTTTCCTGAATATATTCAGGAAAAAACGCATACGCCCTTTTTGGCCAACCAAGCAAGCTTGCAAAGGAAATCTGCACTACAATGAAGTCTCACTTCCCCCCGGTCAAAAGGGCCATCTGAAAAAAGTGTAAAATCCAGAAAGGCAGGACAGGCCATGGAGAACTGGGAGCCTTGTTATGCTGATGGGCGGGATGTAAATTGCCAACAACCACTCGGGAGAAGTGTATGGTGTTTCCTGAAACATCTAAAAAACAAAGCAACAGAACCTAGGGCACTTCCACTTATGGTCCTATAGCTTAGGGAAATTAAAATCAAAAAGACACAGCCACCCCAAAGTTTGGGACGCCTCTGTTTACAAGAACCTCGTTTACAGTACAAGTTCAACATCGCAGAAAGTGAAAAATGGATAAAGAAGTTGTGGTATTTACTTACAAAGCAATATCACTCAGCAATGAAATCTGTGTCATCAGGCCCTTAGCAGCACAATGAGTGGATTCAGGTATGATGATTCTAACTGAAGTAAGTCACACAGAAAAAGAAACATCATAAGATATCAGTAGTACACGGAATGTAAACTTGGCTACACAGGAACTGAATTACAGAACAGAACAGGGACTCAAATTTAGAAAAACAACTTATGCTTGCTTAAGGGTAAAGGTGAGTTGGGGTGCTGCATAAAACCAGAGATTGAAATGAGCACAGATAAAGTTCCTTAAGCCAAATATGGAATAGACAAGAGCTACTCCTTGCTCAACGAAATGGACTCAACACCGCATATTAAACGCCTAAGAATGTACCTGACTTGTAAGTATCTTAAAACCTATGGATTGCTATGTCTCCAAAAGAGAATCAAGCATGTGTACAGGGGCATAAACGCAGCAGTGATAGGATTGGAGAGGTTCGGTGAGCAAATGAAGACCCTTTGAAGTCATATTGCATGGTACCCATTCCACGGGTTTCAACTACCCAGGTTTTAGGTATTCTTCCTTCAGCTAAAACATGCATGTGGAACCTAGAGTATGATCAACCATGTGATCGGGAGACGTGTTCAAATATGTCTCAGTTTTCCTCCCCTGGTACTCGGGTGCAACATTCCAGACGCTTTACTAACACTCTCCCCACTTGGAGAGTCAGTCCCTTTAACCTCCTGTTTGGCCCAGTTTGCAATTTCTGCGGAAGATGAACAGGAATTGCGATAACCAATGAGAGGCTAGCTGGAGGTGTCTGGAGGGGCAAATTTAACTCTCATTTCCCACCAGGAAGAGGAAGTAACCAAAGGCTCAGCGTGCCGTACCGGAACCAGATTAGGGCCTGAAGCCATCCTGCGGTGTTGCGGCCAGCTCAAAAGAAAGCGAGTTGAAGAAAGGAGCTCAGGGGCACTGTAATTCACAAACCTGCAGAGTTATAAATGACAGCTATCGTCCAAAAATAGACTGAAGTAAGGCTGCCAAGAGGACTTGAAAGCGGGGCAGAATTGCAGGAAACCGATTTCAGGAGGTAGACTGGAATTGCATTGAAAGCATAGGAAAAGAGGCAGAACGTCCACAATGATGCACTTGGCCAAAAAGGGCGTATGCGTTTTTTCCTGAATATATTCAGGAAAAAACGCATACGCCCTTTTTGGCCAACCAAGCAAGCTTGGAAAGGTAATCTGCACTACAATGAAGTCTCACTTCCCCCCGGTCAAAAGGGCCATCTCAAAAAAGTGTAAAATCCAGAAAGGCAGGACAGGCCATGGAGAACTGGGAGCCTTGTTATGCTGATGGGCGGGATGTAAATTGCCAACAACCACTTGGGAGAAGTGTATGGTGTTTCCTGAAACATCTAAAAAACAAAGCAACAGAACCTAGGGCACGTCCACTTATGGTCCTATAGCTTAGGGAAATTAAAATCAAAAAGACACAGCCACCCCAAAGTTTGGGACGCCTCTGTTTACAAGAACCTCGTTTACAGTACAAGTTCAACATCGCAGAAAGTGAAAAATGGATAAAGAAGTTGTGGTATTTACTTACAAAGCAATATCACTCAGCAATGAAATCTGTGTCATCAGGCCCTTAGCAGCACAATGAGTGGATTCAGGTATGATGATTCTAACTGAAGTAAGTCACACAGAAAAAGAAACTTCATAAGATATCAGTAATACACGGAATATAAACTTGGCTACACAGGAACTGAATTACAGAACAGAACAGGGACTCAAATTTAGAAAAACAACTTATGCTTGCTTAAGGGTAAAGGTGAGTTGGGGTGCTGCATAAAACCAGAGATTGAAATGAGCACAGATAAAGTTCCTTAAGCCAAATATGGAATAGACAAGAGCTACTCCTTGCTCAACGAAATGGACTCAACACCGCATATTAAACGCCTAAGAATGTACCTGACTTGTAAGTATCTTAAAACCTATGGATTGCTATGTCTCCAAAAGAGAATCAAGCATGTGTACAGGGGCATAAACACAGCAGTGATAGGATTGGAGAGGTTCGGTGAGCAAATGAAGACCCTTTGAAGTCATATTGCATGGTACCCATTCCACGGGTTTCAACTACCCAGGTTTAAGGTATTCTTCCTTCAGCTAAAACATGCATGTGGAACCTAGAGTATGATCAACCATGTGATCGGGAGACGTGTTCAAATATGTCTCAGTTTTCGTACCCTGGTACTCGGGTGCAACATTCCAGACGCTTTACTAACACTCTCCCGACTTGGAGAGTCAGTCCCTTTAACCTCCTGTTTGGCCCAGTTTGCAATTTCTGCGGAAGATGAACAGGAATAGCGAGAACCAACGGAGACTAGCTGGAGGTGTCTGGACGGGCAAATTTAACTCTCATTTCCTACCAGGAAGAGGAATTAACCAAAGGCTCAGCGTGCCATGCCAGAACCAGATTAGGGCCTGAAGCCATCCTGCGGTGTTGCGGCCAGGTCACAAGAAAGCGAGTTGAAGAAAGGAGCTCAGGGGCACTGTAATTCACAAACCTGCAGAGTTATAAATGACAGCTATCGTCCAAAAATAGACTGAAGTAAGGCTGCCAAGAGGACTTGAAAGCGGGGCAGAATTGCAGGAACCCGATTTCAGGAGGTAGACTGGAATTGCATTGAAAGCATAGGAAAAGAGGCAGAACGTCCACAATGATGCACTTGGCCAAAAAGGGCGTATGCGTTTTTTCCTGAATATATTCAGGAAAAAACGCATACGCCCTTTTTGGCCAACCAAGCAAGCTTGCAAAGGAAATCTGCACTACAATGAAGTCTCACTTCCCCCCGGTCAAAATGGCCATCTGAAAAAAGTGTAAAATCCAGAAAGGCAGGACAGGCCATGGAGAACTGGGAGCCTTGTTATGCTGATGGGCGGGATGTAAATTACCAACAGACACTTGGGAGAAGTGTATGGTGTTTCCTGAAACATCTAAAAAACAAAGCAACAGAGCCTAGGGCACTTCCACTTATGGTCCTATAGCTTAGGGAAATTAAAATCAAAAAGACACAGCCACCCCAAAGTTTGGGACGCCTCCGTTTACAAGAACCTCATTTACCGTACAAGTTCAATATCACAGAAAGTGAAAAATGGATAAAGAAGTTGTGGTACTTACGTACAATGCAGTGTCACTCAGCAATGAAATCTATGTCATCAGGCCCGTAGCAGCATAATGAGTGGATTCAGGTACGATGATTCTAACTGAAATAAGTCACACAGAAAAAGAAACATCATAAGATATCACTAATACACGGAATGTAAACTTGGCTACACAGGAACTGCATTCCAAAACAGAACAGGGTCTCAAATTTAGAAAACCAACTTATGCTTGCTTAAGGGTAAAGGTGAGTTGGGGTGCTGCATAAAACCAGAGATTGAAATGAGCACAGATAAAGTTCCTTAAGCCAAATATGGAATAGACAAGAGCTACTCCTTGCTCAACGAAATGGACTCAACACCCCATATTAAACGCCTAAGAATGTACCTGACTAGTAAGTATCTTAAAACCTATGGATTGCTATGTCTCCAAAAGAGAATCAAGCGTGTGTACAGGGGCATAAACGCAGCAGTGATAGGATTGGAGAGGTTCGGTGAGCAAATGAAGACCCTTTGAAGTCATATTGCATGGTACCCATTCCACGGGTCTCAACTCTCCAGGTTTAAGGTATTCTTCCTTCAGCTAAAACATGCATGTGGAACCCAGAGTATGATCAACCATGTGAACGGGAGACGTGTTCAAATATGTCTCAGTTTTCCTCCCCTGGTACTCGGGTGCAACATTCCAGACGCTTTACTAACACTCTCCCCACTTGGAGAGTCAGTCCCTTTAACCTCCTGTTTGGCCCAGTTTGCAATTTCTGCGGAAGATGAACAGGAATAGCGAGAACCAATGAGAGACTAGCTGGAGGTGTCTGAACGGGCAAATTTAACTCTCATTTCCCACCAGGAAGAGGAATTAACCAAAGGCTCAGCATGCCGGGCCGGAACCAGATTAGGGCCTGAAGCCATCCTGCGGTGTTGCGGCCAGGTCACAAGAAAGCGAGTTGAAGAAAGGAGCTCAGGGGCACTGTAATTCACAAACCTGCAGAGTTATAAATGACAGCTATCGTCCAAAAATAGACTGAAGTAAGGCTGCCAAGAGGACTTGAAAGCGGGGCAGAATTGCAGGAAACCGATTTCAGGAGGTAGACTGGAATTGCATTGAAAGCATAGGAAAAGAGGCAGAACGTCCACAATGATGCACTTGGCCAAAAAGGGCGTATGCGTTTTTTCCTGAATATATTCAGGAAAAAACGCATACGCCCTTTTTGGCCAACCAAGCAAGCTTGCAAAGGAAATCTGCACTACAATGAAGTCTCACTTCCCCCCGGTCAAAAGGGCCATCTGAAAAAAGTGTAAAATCCAGAAAGGCAGGACAGGCCATGGAGAACTGGGAGCCTTGTTATGCTGATGGACGGGATGTAAATTGCCAACAACCACTCGGGAGAAGTGTATGGTGTTTCCTGAAACATCTAAAAAACAAAGCAACAGAGCCTAGGGCACTGCCACTTATGGTCCTATAGCTTAGGGAAATTAAAATCAAAAAGACACAGCCACCCCAAAGTTTGGGACGCCTCTGTTTACAAGAACCTCGTTTACAGTACAAGTTCAACATCGCAGAAAGTGAAAAATGGATAAAGAAGTTGTGGTATTTACTTACAAAGCAATATCACTCAGCAATGAAATCTATGTCATCAAGCCCCTAGCAGCACAATGAGTGGATTCAGGTATGATGATTCTAACTGAAATAAGTCACACAGAAAAAGAAACATCATAAGATATCAGTAATACACGGAATGGAAACTTGGCTACACAGGAACTGAATTACAGAACAGAACAGGGTCTCAAATTTAGAAAACCAACTTATGCTTGCTTAAGGGTAAAGGTGAGTTGGGGTGCTGCATAAAACCAGAGATTGAAATGAGCACAGATAAAGTTCCTTAAGTCAAATATGGAATAGACAAGAGCTACTCCTTGCTCAACGAAATGGACTCAACACCGCATATTAAACGCCTAAGAATGTACCTGACTAGTAAGTATCGTAAAACCTATGGATTGCTATGTCTCCGAAAGAGAATCAAGCATGTGTACAGGGGCATAAACGCAGCAGTGATAGGATTGGAGAGGTTCGGTGAGCAAATGAAGACCCTTTGAAGTCATATTGCATGGTACCCATTCCACGGGTTTCAACTACCCAGGTTTTAGGTATTCTTCCTTCAGCTAAAACATGCATGTGGAACCTAGAGTATGATCAACCATGTGATCGGGAGACGTGTTCAAATATGTCTCAGTTTTCCTCCCCTGGTACTCGGGTGCAACATTCCAGACGCTTTACTAACACTCTCCCCACTTGGAGAGTCAGTCCCTTTAACCTCCTGTTTGGCCCAGTTTGCAATTTCTGCGGAAGATGAACAGGAATTGCGATAACCAATGAGAGGCTAGCTGGAGGTGTCTGGAGGGGCAAATTTAACTCTCATTTCCCACCAGGAAGAGGAAGTAACCAAAGGCTCAGCGTGCCGTACCGGAACCAGATTAGGGCCTGAAGCCATCCTGCGGTGTTGCGGCCAGCTCAAAAGAAAGCGAGTTGAAGAAAGGAGCTCAGGGGCACTGTAATTCACAAACCTGCAGAGTTATAAATGACAGCTATCGTCCAAAAATAGACTGAAGTAAGGCTGCCAAGAGGACTTGAAAGCGGGGCAGAATTGCAGGAAACCGATTTCAGGAGGTAGACTGGAATTGCATTGAAAGCATAGGAAAAGAGGCAGAACGTCCACAATGATGCACTTGGCCAAAAAGGGCGTATGCGTTTTTTCCTGAATATATTCAGGAAAAAACGCATACGCCCTTTTTGGCCAACCAAGCAAGCTTGGAAAGGTAATCTGCACTACAATGAAGTCTCACTTCCCCCCGGTCAAAAGGGCCATCTCAAAAAAGTGTAAAATCCAGAAAGGCAGGACAGGCCATGGAGAACTGGGAGCCTTGTTATGCTGATGGGCGGGATGTAAATTGCCAACAACCACTTGGGAGAAGTGTATGGTGTTTCCTGAAACATCTAAAAAACAAAGCAACAGAACCTAGGGCACTTCCACTTATGGTCCTATAGCTTAGGGAAATTAAAATCAAAAAGACACAGCCACCCCAAAGTTTGGGACGCCTCTGTTTACAAGAACCTCGTTTACAGTACAAGTTCAACATCGCAGAAAGTGAAAAATGGATAAAGAAGTTGTGGTATTTACTTACAAAGCAATATCACTCAGCAATGAAATCTGTGTCATCAGGCCCTTAGCAGCACAATGAGTGGATTCAGGTATGATGATTCTAACTGAAGTAAGTCACACAGAAAAAGAAACTTCATAAGATATCAGTAATACACGGAATATAAACTTGGCTACACAGGAACTGAATTACAGAACAGAACAGGGACTCAAATTTAGAAAAACAACTTATGCTTGCTTAAGGGTAAAGGTGAGTTGGGGTGCTGCATAAAACCAGAGATTGAAATGAGCACAGATAAAGTTCCTTAAGCCAAATATGGAATAGACAAGAGCTACTCCTTGCTCAACGAAATGGACTCAACACCGCATATTAAACGCCTAAGAATGTACCTGACTTGTAAGTATCTTAAAACCTATGGATTGCTATGTCTCCAAAAGAGAATCAAGCATGTGTACAGGGGCATAAACTCAGCAGTGATAGGATTGGAGAGGTTCGGTGAGCAAATGAAGACCCTTTGAAGTCATATTGCATGGTACCCATTCCACGGGTTTCAACTACCCAGGTTTAAGGTATTCTTCCTTCAGCTAAAACATGCATGTGGAACCTAGAGTATGATCAACCATGTGATCGGGAGACGTGTTCAAATATGTCTCAGTTTTCGTACCCTGGTACTCGGGTGCAACATTCCAGACGCTTTACTAACACTCTCCCGACTTGGAGAGTCAGTCCCTTTAACCTCCTGTTTGGCCCAGTTTGCAATTTCTGCGGAAGATGAACAGGAATAGCGAGAACCAACGGAGACTAGCTGGAGGTGTCTGGACGGGCAAATTTAACTCTCATTTCCTACCAGGAAGAGGAATTAACCAAAGGCTCAGCGTGCCATGCCAGAACCAGATTAGGGCCTGAAGCCATCCTGCGGTGTTGCGGCCAGGTCACAAGAAAGCGAGTTGAAGAAAGGAGCTCAGGGGCACTGTAATTCACAAACCTGCAGAGTTATAAATGACAGCTATCGTCCAAAAATAGACTGAAGTAAGGCTGCCAAGAGGACTTGAAAGCGGGGCAGAATTGCAGGAACCCGATTTCAGGAGGTAGACTGGAATTGCATTGAAAGCATAGGAAAAGAGGCAGAACGTCCACAATGATGCACTTGGCCAAAAAGGGCGTATGCGTTTTTTCCTGAATATATTCAGGAAAAAACGCATACGCCCTTTTTGGCCAACCAAGCAAGCTTGCAAAGGAAATCTGCACTACAATGAAGTCTCACTTCCCCCCGGTCAAAATGGCCATCTGAAAACAGTGTAAAATCCAGAAAGGCAGGACAGGCCATGGAGAACTGGGAGCCTTGTTATGCTGATGGGCGGGATGTAAATTACCAACAGACACTTGGGAGAAGTGTATGGTGTTTCCTGAAACATCTAAAAAACAAAGCAACAGAGCCTAGGGCACTTCCACTTATGGTCCTATAGCTTAGGGAAATTAAAATCAAAAAGACACAGCCACCCCAAAGTTTGGGACGCCTCCGTTTACAAGAACCTCATTTACCGTACAAGTTCAATATCACAGAAAGTGAAAAATGGATAAAGAAGTTGTGGTACTTACGTACAATGCAGTGTCACTCAGCAATGAAATCTATGTCATCAGGCCCGTAGCAGCATAATGAGTGGATTCAGGTACGATGATTCTAACTGAAATAAGTCACACAGAAAAAGAAACATCATAAGATATCACTAATACACGGAATGTAAACTTGGCTACACAGGAACTGCATTCCAAAACAGAACAGGGTCTCAAATTTAGAAAACCAACTTATGCTTGCTTAAGGGTAAAGGTGAGTTGGGGTGCTGCATAAAACCAGAGATTGAAATGAGCACAGATAAAGTTCCTTAAGCCAAATATGGAATAGACAAGAGCTACTCCTTGCTCAACGAAATGGACTCAACACCCCATATTAAACGCCTAAGAATGTACCTGACTAGTAAGTATCTTAAAACCTATGGATTGCTATGTCTCCAAAAGAGAATCAAGCGTGTGTACAGGGGCATAAACGCAGCAGTGATAGGATTGGAGAGGTTCGGTGAGCAAATGAAGACCCTTTGAAGTCATATTGCATGGTACCCATTCCACGGGTCTCAACTCTCCAGGTTTAAGGTATTCTTCCTTCAGCTAAAACATGCATGTGGAACCCAGAGTATGATCAACCATGTGAACGGGAGACGTGTTCAAATATGTCTCAGTTTTCCTCCCCTGGTACTCGGATCAACATTCCAGACGCTTTACTAACACTCTCCCCACTTGGAGAGTCAGTCCCTTTAACCTCCTGTTTGGCCCAGTTTGCAATTTCTGCAGAAGATGAACAGGAATAGCGAGAACCAATGAGAGACTAGCTGGAGGTGTCTGAACGGGCAAATTTAACTCTCATTTCCCACCAGGAAGAGGAATTAACCAAAGGCTCAGCATGCCGGGCCGGAACCAGATTAGGGCCTGAAGCCATCCTGCGGTGTTGCGGCCAGGTCACAAGAAAGCGAGTTGAAGAAAGGAGCTCAGGGGCACTGTAATTCACAAACCTGCAGAGTTATAAATGACAGCTATCGTCCAAAAATAGACTGAAGTAAGGCTGCCAAGAGGACTTGAAAGCGGGGCAGAATTGCAGGAAACCGATTTCAGGAGGTAGACTGGAATTGCATTGAAAGCATAGGAAAAGAGGCAGAACGTCCACAATGATGCACTTGGCCAAAAAGGGCGTATGCGTTTTTTCCTGAATATATTCAGGAAAAAACGCATACGCCCTTTTTGGCCAACCAAGCAAGCTTGCAAAGGAAATCTGCACTACAATGAAGTCTCACTTCCCCCCGGTCAAAAGGGCCATCTGAAAAAAGTGTAAAATCCAGAAAGGCAGGACAGGCCATGGAGAACTGGGAGCCTTGTTATGCTGATGGACGGGATGTAAATTGCCAACAGACACTCGGGAGAAGTTTATGGTGTTTCCTGAAACATCTAAAAAACAAAGCAACAGAGCCTAGGGCACTGCCACTTATGGTCCTATAGCTTAGGGAAATTAAAATCAAAAAGACACAGCCACCCCAAAGTTTGGGACGCCTCTGTTTACAAGAACCTCGTTTACAGTACAAGTTCAACATCGCAGAAAGTGAAAAATGGATAAAGAAGTTGTGGTATTTACTTACAAAGCAATATCACTCAGCAATGAAATCTATGTCATCAAGCCCCTAGCAGCACAATGAGTGGATTCAGGTATGATGATTCTAACTGAAATAAGTCACACAGAAAAAGAAACATCATAAGATATCAGTAATACACGGAATGGAAACTTGGCTACACAGGAACTCAATTACAGAACAGAACAGTGTCTCAAATTTAGAAAACCAACTTATGCTTGCTTAAGGGTAAAGGTGAGTTGGGGTGCTGCATAAAACCAGAGATTGAAATGAGCACAGATAAAGTTCCTTAAGTCAAATATGGAATAGACAAGAGCTACTCCTTGCTCAACGAAATGGACTCAACACCGCATATTAAACGCCTAAGAATGTACCTGACTAGTAAGTATCGTAAAACCTATGGATTGCTATGTCTCCGAAAGAGAATCAAGCATGTGTACAGGGGCATAAATGCAGCAGTGATAGGATTGGAGAGGTTCGGTGAGCAAATGAAGACCCTTTGAAGTCATATTGCATGGTACCCATTACACGGGTCTCAACTCTCCAGGTTTAAGGTATTCTTCCTTCAGCTAAAACATGCATGTGGAACCCAAGTATGATCAACCATGTGAACGGGAGACGTGTTCAAATATGTCTCAGTTTTCCTCCCCTGGTACTCGGGTGCAACATTCCAGACGCTTTACTAACACTCTCCCCACTTGGAGAGTCAGCGCCTTTAACCTCCTGTTTGGCCCAGTTTGCAATTTCTGCGGAAGATGAACAGGAATAGCGAGAACCAATGAGAGGCTAGCTGGAGGTGTCTGGACGGTCAAATTTAACTCTCATTTCCCACCAGGAAGAGGAAATAACCAAAGGCTCAGCGTGCCGTACCGGAACCAGATTAGGGCCTGAAGCCATCCTGCGGTGTTGCGGCCAGGTCACAAGAAAGCGAGTTGAAGAAAGGAGCTCAGGGGCACTGTAATTCACAAACCTGCAGAGTTATAAATGACAGCTATCGTCCAAAATTAGACTGAAGTAAGGCTGCCAAGAGGACTTGAAAGCGGGGCAGAATTGCAGGAAACCGATTTCAGGAGGTAGACTGGAATTGCATTGAAAGCATAGGAAAAGAGGCAGAACGTCCACAATGATGCACTTGGCCAAAAAGGGCGTATGCGTTTTTTCCTGAATATATTCAGGAAAAAACTCATACGCCCTTTTTGGCCAACCAAGCAAGCTTGCAAAGGAAATCTGCACTACAATGAAGTCTCACTTGCCCCCGGTCAAAAGGGCCATCTGAAAAAAGTGTAAAATCCAGAAAGGCAGGACAGGCCATGGAGAACTGGGAGCCTTGTTATGCTGATGGGCGGGATGTAAATTGCCAACAACCACTCGGGAGAAGTGTATGGTGTTTCCTGAAACATCTAAAAAACAAAGCAACAGAACCTAGGGCACTTCCACTTATGGTCCTATAGCTTAGGGAAATTAAAATCAAAAAGACACAGCCACCCCAAAGTTTGGGACGCCTCTGTTTACAAGAACCTCGTTTACAGTACAAGTTCAACATCGCAGAAAGTGAAAAATGGATAAAGAAGTTGTGGTATTTACTTACAAAGCAATATCACTCAGCAATGAAATCTGTGTCATCAGGCCCTTAGCAGCACAATGAGTGGATTCAGGTATGATGATTCTAACTGAAGTAAGTCACACAGAAAAAGAAACTTCATAAGATATCAGTAATACACGGAATATAAACTTGGCTACACAGGAACTGAATTACAGAACAGAACAGGGACTCAAATTTAGAAAAACAACTTATGCTTGCTTAAGGGTAAAGGTGAGTTGGGGTGCTGCATAAAACCAGAGATTGAAATGAGCACAGATAAAGTTCCTTAAGCCAAATATGGAATAGACAAGAGCTACTCCTTGCTCAACGAAATGGACTCAACACCGCATATTAAACGCCTAAGAATGTACCTGACTTGTAAGTATCTTAAAACCTATGGATTGCTATGTCTCCAAAAGAGAATCAAGCATGTGTACAGGGGCATAAACTCAGCAGTGATAGGATTGGAGAGGTTCGGTGAGCAAATGAAGACCCTTTGAAGTCATATTGCATGGTACCCATTCCACGGGTTTCAACTACCCAGGTTTAAGGTATTCTTCCTTCAGCTAAAACATGCATGTGGAACCTAGAGTATGATCAACCATGTGATCGGGAGACGTGTTCAAATATGTCTCAGTTTTCGTACCCTGGTACTCGGGTGCAACATTCCAGACGCTTTACTAACACTCTCCCGACTTGGAGAGTCAGTCCCTTTAACCTCCTGTTTGGCCCAGTTTGCAATTTCTGCGGAAGATGAACAGGAATAGCGAGAACCAACGGAGACTAGCTGGAGGTGTCTGGACGGGCAAATTTAACTCTCATTTCCTACCAGGAAGAGGAATTAACCAAAGGCTCAGCGTGCCATGCCAGAACCAGATTAGGGCCTGAAGCCATCCTGCGGTGTTGCGGCCAGGTCACAAGAAAGCGAGTTGAAGAAAGGAGCTCAGGGGCACTGTAATTCACAAACCTGCAGAGTTATAAATGACAGCTATCGTCCAAAAATAGACTGAAGTAAGGCTGCCAAGAGGACTTGAAAGCGGGGCAGAATTGCAGGAACCCGATTTCAGGAGGTAGACTGGAATTGCATTGAAAGCATAGGAAAAGAGGCAGAACGTCCACAATGATGCACTTGGCCAAAAAGGGCGTATGCGTTTTTTCCTGAATATATTCAGGAAAAAACGCATACGCCCTTTTTGGCCAACCAAGCAAGCTTGCAAAGGAAATCTGCACTACAATGAAGTCTCACTTCCCCCCGGTCAAAAGGGCCATCTGAAAAAAGTGTAAAATCCAGAAAGGCAGGACAGGCCATGGAGAACTGGGAGCCTTGTTATGCTGATGGGCGGGATGTAAATTACCAACAGACACTTGGGAGAAGTGTATGGTGTTTCCTGAAACATCTAAAAAACAAAGCAACAGAGCCTAGGGCACTTCCACTTATGGTCCTATAGCTTAGGGAAATTAAAATCAAAAAGACACAGCCACCCCAAAGTTTGGGACGCCTCCGTTTACAAGAACCTCATTTACCGTACAAGTTCAATATCACAGAAAGTGAAAAATGGATAAAGAAGTTGTGGTACTTACGTACAATGCAGTGTCACTCAGCAATGAAATCTATGTCATCAGGCCCGTAGCAGCATAATGAGTGGATTCAGGTACGATGATTCTAACTGAAATAAGTCACACAGAAAAAGAAACATCATAAGATATCACTAATACACGGAATGTAAACTTGGCTACACAGGAACTGCATTCCAAAACAGAACAGGGTCTCAAATTTAGAAAACCAACTTATGCTTGCTTAAGGGTAAAGGTGAGTTGGGGTGCTGCATAAAACCAGAGATTGAAATGAGCACAGATAAAGTTCCTTAAGCCAAATATGGAATAGACAAGAGCTACTCCTTGCTCAACGAAATGGACTCAACACCCCATATTAAACGCCTAAGAATGTACCTGACTAGTAAGTATCTTAAAACCTATGGATTGCTATGTCTCCAAAAGAGAATCAAGCGTGTGTACAGGGGCATAAACGCAGCAGTGATAGGATTGGAGAGGTTCGGTGAGCAAATGAAGACCCTTTGAAGTCATATTGCATGGTACCCATTCCACGGGTCTCAACTCTCCAGGTTTAAGGTATTCTTCCTTCAGCTAAAACATGCATGTGGAACCCAGAGTATGATCAACCATGTGAACGGGAGACGTGTTCAAATATGTCTCAGTTTTCCTCCCCTGGTACTCGGGTGCAACATTCCAGACGCTTTACTAACACTCTCCCCACTTGGAGAGTCAGTCCCTTTAACCTCCTGTTTGGCCCAGTTTGCAATTTCTGCGGAAGATGAACAGGAATAGCGAGAACCAATGAGAGACTAGCTGGAGGTGTCTGAACGGGCAAATTTAACTCTCATTTCCCACCAGGAAGAGGAATTAACCAAAGGCTCAGCATGCCGGGCCGGAACCAGATTAGGGCCTGAAGCCATCCTGCGGTGTTGCGGCCAGCTCACAAGAAAGCGAGTTGAAGAAAGGAGCTCAGGGGCACTGTAATTCACAAACCTGCAGAGTTATAAATGACAGCTATCGTCCAAAAATAGACTGAAGTAAGGCTGCCAAGAGGACTTGAAAGCGGGGCAGAATTGCAGGAAACCGATTTCAGGAGGTAGACTGGAATTGCATTGAAAGCATAGGAAAAGAGGCAGAACGTCCACAATGATGCACTTGGCCAAAAAGGGCGTATGCGTTTTTTCCTGAATATATTCAGGAAAAAACGCATACGCCCTTTTTGGCCAACCAAGCAAGCTTGCAAAGGAAATCTGCACTACAATGAAGTCTCACTTCCCCCCGGTCAAAAGGGCCATCTGAAAAAAGTGTAAAATCCAGAAAGGCAGGACAGGCCATGGAGAACTGGGAGCCTTGTTATGCTGATGGACGGGATGTAAATTGCCAACAGACACTCGGGAGAAGTGTATGGTGTTTCCTGAAACATCTAAAAAACAAAGCAACAGAGCCTAGGGCACTGCCACTTATGGTCCTATAGCTTAGGGAAATTAAAATCAAAAAGACACAGCCACCCCAAAGTTTGGGACGCCTCTGTTTACAAGAACCTCGTTTACAGTACAAGTTCAACATTGCAGAAAGTGAAAAATGGATAAAGAAGTTGTGGTATTTACTTACAAAGCAATATCACTCAGCAATGAAATCTATGTCATCAAGCCCCTAGCAGCACAATGAGTGGATTCAGGTATGATGATTCTAACTGAAATAAGTCACACAGAAAAAGAAACATCATAAGATATCAGTAATACACGGAATGGAAACTTGGCTACACAGGAACTGAATTACAGAACAGAACAGGGTCTCAAATTTAGAAAACCAACTTATGCTTGCTTAAGGGTAAAGGTGAGTTGGGGTGCTGCATAAAACCAGAGATTGAAATGAGCACAGATAAAGTTCCTTAAGTCAAATATGGAATAGACAAGAGCTACTCCTTGCTCAACGAAATGGACTCAACACCGCATATTAAACGCCTAAGAATGTACCTGACTAGTAAGTATCGTAAAACCTATGGATTGCTATGTCTCCGAAAGAGAATCAAGCATGTGTACAGGGGCATAAACGCAGCAGTGATAGGATTGGAGAGGTTCGGTGAGCAAATGAAGACCCTTTGAAGTCATATTGCATGGTACCCATTACACGGGTCTCAACTCTCCAGGTTTAAGGTATTCTTCCTTCAGCTAAAACATGCATGTGGAACCCAAGTATGATCAACCATGTGAACGGGAGACGTGTTCAAATATGTGTCAGTTTTCCTCCCCTGGTACTCGGGTGCAACATTCCAGACGCTTTACTAACACTCTCCCCACTTGGAGAGTCAGCGCCTTTAACCTCCTGTTTGGCCCAGTTTGCAATTTCTGCGGAAGATGAACAGGAATAGCGAGAACCAATGAGAGGCTAGCTGGAGGTGTCTGGACGGTCAAATTTAACTCTCATTTCCCACCAGGAAGAGGAAATATCCAAAGGCTCAGCGTGCCGTACCGGAACCAGATTAGGGCCTGAAGCCATCCTGCGGTGTTGCGGCCAGGTCACAAGAAAGCGAGTTGAAGAAAGGAGCTCAGGGGCACTGTAATTCACAAACCTGCAGAGTTATAAATGACAGCTATCGTCCAAAAATATACTGAAGTAAGGCTGCCAAGAGGACTTGAAAGCGGGGCAGAATTGCAGGAAACCGATTTCAGGAGGTAGACTGGAATTGCATTGAAAGCATAGGAAAAGAGGCAGAACGTCCACAATGATGCACTTGGTCAAAAAGGGCATATGCGTTTTTTCCTGAATATATTCAGGAAAAAACGCATACGCCCTTTTTGGCCAACCAAGCAAGCTTGCAAAGGAAATCTGCACTACAATGAAGTCTCACTTCCCCCCGGTCAAAAGGGCCATATCAAAAAAGTGTAAAATCCAGAAAGGCAGGACAGGCCATGGAGAACTGGGAGCCTTGTTATGCTGATGGGCGGGATGTAAATTGCCAACAGACACTCGGGAGAAGTGTATGGTGTTTCCTGAAACATCTAAAAAACAAAGCAACAGAGCCTAGGGCACTGCCACTTATGGTCCTATAGCTTAGGGAAATTAAAATCAAAAAGACACAGCCACCCCAAAGTTTGGGATGCCTCTGTTTACAAGAACCTCGTTTATAGTACAAGTTCAACATCGCAGAAAGTGAAAAATGGATAAAGAAGTTGTGGTATTTACTTACAAAGCAATATCACTCAGCAATGAAATCTATGTCATCAGGCCCTTAGCATCACAATGAGTGGATTCAGGTATGATGATTCTAACTGAAATAAGTCACACAGAAAAAGAAACATCATAAGATATCACTAATACACGGAATGTAAACTTGGCTACACAGGAACTGAATTACAGAACAGAACAGGGTCTCAAATTTAGAAAACCAACTTATGCTTGCTTAAGGGTAAAGGTGAGTTGGGGTGCTGCATAAAACCAGAGATTGAAATGAGCACAGATAAAGTTCCTTAAGTCAAATATGGAATAGACAAGAGCTACTCCTTGCTCAACGAAATGGACTCAACACCGCATATTAAACGCCTAAGAATGTACCTGACTAGTAAGTATCGTAAAACCTATGGATTGCTATGTCTCCGAAAGAGAATCAAGCATGTGTACAGGGGCATAAACGCAGCAGTGATAGGATTGGAGAGGTTCGGTGAGCAAATGAAGACCCTTTGAAGTCATATTGCATGGTACCCATTACACGGGTCTCAACTCTCCAGGTTTAAGGTATTCTTCCTTCAGCTAAAACATGCATGTGGAACCCAAGTATGATCAACCATGTGAACGGGAGACGTGTTCAAATATGTCTCAGTTTTCCTCCCCTGGTACTCGGGTGCAACATTCCAGACGCTTTACTAACACTCTCCCCACTTGGAGAGTCAGCGCCTTTAACCTCCTGTTTGGCCCAGTTTGCAATTTCTGCGGAAGATGAACAGGAATAGCGAGAACCAATGAGAGGCTAGCTGGAGGTGTCTGGACGGTCAAATTTAACTCTCATTTCCCACCAGGAAGAGGAAATATCCAAAGGCTCAGCGTGCCGTACCGGAACCAGATTAGGGCCTGAAGCCATCCTGCGGTGTTGCGGCCAGGTCACAAGAAAGCGAGTTGAAGAAAGGAGCTCAGGGGCACTGTAATTCACAAACCTGCAGAGTTATAAATGACAGCTATCGTCCAAAAATATACTGAAGTAAGGCTGCCAAGAGGACTTGAAAGCGGGGCAGAATTGCAGGAAACCGATTTCAGGAGGTAGACTGGAATTGCATTGAAAGCATAGGAAAAGAGGCAGAACGTCCACAATGATGCACTTGGTCAAAAAGGGCGTATGTGTGTTTTCCTGAATATATTCAGGAAAAAACGCATACGCCCTTTTTGGCCAACCAAGCAAGCTTGCAAAGGAAATCTGCACTACAATGAAGTCTCACTTCCCCCCGGTCAAAAGGGCCATATCAAAAAAGTGTAAAATCCAGAAAGGCAGGACAGGCCATGGAGAACTGGGAGCCTTGTTATGCTGATGGGCGGGATGTAAATTGCCAACAGACACTCGGGAGAAGTGTATGGTGTTTCCTGAAACATCTAAAAAACAAAGCAACAGAGCCTAGGGCACTGCCACTTATGGTCCTATAGCTTAGGGAAATTAAAATCAAAAAGACACAGCCACCCCAAAGTTTGGGATGCCTCTGTTTACAAGAACCTCGTTTATAGTACAAGTTCAACATCGCAGAAAGTGAAAAATGGATAAAGAAGTTGTGGTATTTACTTACAAAGCAATATCACTCAGCAATGAAATCTATGTCATCAGGCCCTTAGCATCACAATGAGTGGATTCAGGTATGATGATTCTAACTGAAATAAGTCACACAGAAAAAGAAACATCATAAGATATCACTAATACACGGAATGTAAACTTGGCTACACAGGAACTGAATTACAGAACAGAACAGGGTCTCAAATTTAGAAAACCAACTTATGCTTGCTTAAGGGTAAAGGTGAGTTGGGGTGCTGCATAAAACCAGAGATTGAAATGAGCACAGATAAAGTTCCTTAAGTCAAATATGGAATAGACAAGAGCTACTCCTTGCTCAACGAAATGGACTCAACACCGCATATTAAACGCCTAAGAATGTACCTGACTAGTAAGTATCTTAAAACCTATGGATTGCTATGTCTCCAAAAGAGAATCAAGCATGTGTACAGGGGCATAAACTCAGCAGTGATAGGATTGGAGAGGTTCGGTGAGCAAATGAAGACCCTTTGAAGTCATATTGCATGGTACCCATTACACGGGTTTCAACTACCCAGGTTTAAGGTATTCTTCCTTCAGCTAAAACATGCATGTGGTACCTAGAGTATGATCAACCATGTGATCGGGAGACGTGTTCAAATATGTCTCAGTTTTCCTCCCCTGGTACTCGGGTACAACATTCCAGACGCTTTACTAACACTCTCCCCACTTGGAGAGTCAGTCCCTTTAACCTCCTGTTTGGCCCAGTTTGCAATTTCTGCGGAAGATGAACAGGAATAGCGAGAACCAATGAGAGGCTAGCTGGAGGTGTCTGGACGGGCAAATTTAACTCTCATTTCCCACCAGGAAGAGGAATTAACCAAAGGCTCAGCATGCCGGGCCGGAACCAGATTAGGGCCTGAAGCCATCCTGCGGTGTTGCGGCCAGGTCACAAGAAAGCGAGTTGAAGAAAGGAGCTCAGGAGCACTGTAATTCACAAACCTGCAGAGTTATAAATGACAGCTATCGTCCAAAAATAGACTGAAGTAAGGCTGCCAAGAGGACTTGAAAGCGGGGCAGAATTGCAGGAAACCGATTTCAGGAGGTAGACTGGAATTGCATTGAAAGCATAGGAAAAGAGGCAGAACGTCCACAATGATGCACTTGGCCAAAAAGGGCGTATGCGTTTTTTCCTGAATATATTCAGGAAAAAACGCATACGCCCTTTTTGGCCAACCAAGCAAGCTTGCAAAGGAAATCTGCACTACAATGAAGTCTCACTTCCCCCCGGTCAAAAGGGCCATCTGAAAAAAGTGTAAAATCCAGAAAGGCAACAGGCCATTGAGAACTGGGAGCCTTGTTATGCTGATGGGCGGGATGTAAATTGCCAACAGACACTTGGGAGAAGTGTATGGTGTTTCCTGAAACATCTAAAAAACAAAGCAACAGAGCCTAGGGCACTTCCACTTATGGTCCTATAGATTAGGGAAATTAAAATCAAAAAGACACAGCCACCCCAAAGTTTGGAACGGCTCTGTTTACAAGAACCTCGTTTACAGTACAAGTTCAACATCGCAGAAAGTGAAAAATGGATAAAGAAGTTGTGGTATTCACTTACAAAGCAATATCACTCAGCAATGAAATCTATGTCATCAGGCCCTTAGCAGCACAATGAGTGGATTCAGGTATGATGATTCTAACTGAAGTAAGTCACACAGAAAAAGAAACATCATAAGATATCAGTAATACACGGAATGGAAACTTGGCTACACAGGAACTGAATTACAGAACAGAACAGGGTCTCAAATTTAGAAAAACAACTTATGCTTGCTTAAGGGTAAAGGTGAGTTGGGGTGCTGCATAAAACCAGAGATTGAAATGAGCACAGATAAAGTTCCTTAAGCCAAATATGGAATAGACAAGAGCTACTCCTTGCTCAACGAAATGGACTCAACACCGCATATTAAACGCCTAAGAATGTACCTGACTTGTAAGTATCTTAAAACCTATGGATTGCTATGTCTCCGAAAGAGAATCAAGCATGTGTACAGGGGCATAAACGCAGCAGTGATAGGATTGGAGAGGTTCGGTGAGCAAATGAAGACCCTTTGAAGTCATATTGCATGGTACCCATTCCACGGGTTTCAACTACCCAGGTTTAAGGTATTCTTCCTTCAGCTAAAACATGCATATGGAACCTAGAGTATGATCAACCATGTGATCGGGAGACGTGTTCAAATATGTCTCAGTTTTCCTCCCCTGGTACTCGGGTGCAACATTCCAGACGCTTTACTAACACTCTCCCCACTTGGAGATTCAGTCCCTTTAACCTCCTGTTTGGCCCAGTTTGCAATTTCTGCGGAAGATGAACAGGAATAGCGAGAACCAATGAGAGGCTAGCTGGAGGTGTCTGGACGGGCAAATTTAACTCTCATTTCCCACCAGGAAGAGGAATTAACCAAAGGCTCAGTGTGCCGGGCCGAAACCAGATTAGGGCCTGAAGCCATCCTGCGGTGTTGCGGCCAGGTCACAAGAAAGCGAGTTGAAGAAAGGAGCTCAGGGGCACTGTAATTCACAAACCTGCAGAGTTATAAATGACAGCTATCGTCCAAAAATATACTGAAGTAAGGCTGCCAAGAGGACTTGAAAGCGGGGCAGAATTGCAGGAAACCGATTTCAGGAGGTAGACTGGAATTGCATTGCAAGCATAGGAAAAGAGGCAGAACGTCCACAATGATGCACTTGGCCAAAAAGGGCGTATGCGTTTTTTCCTGAATATATTCAGGAAAAAACGCATACGCCCTTTTTGGCCAACCAAGCAAGCTTGCAAAGGAAATCTGCACTACAATGAAGTCTCACTTCCCCCCGGTCAAAAGGGCCATCTGAAAAAAGTGTAAAATCCAGAAAGGCAGGACAGGCCATGGAGAACTGGGAGCCTTGTTATGCTGATGGGCGGGATGTAAATTGCCAACAACCACTCGGGAGAAGTGTATGGTGTTTCCTGAAACATCTAAAAAACAAAGCAACAGAGCCTAGGGCACTGCCACTTATGGTCCTATAGCTTAGGGAAATTAAAATCAAAAAGACACAGCCACCCCAAAGTTTGGAACGGCTCTGTTTACAAGAACCTCGTTTACAGTACAAGTTCAACATCGCAGAAAGTGAAAAATGGATAAAGAAGTTGTGGTATTTACTTACAAAGCAATATCACTCAGCAATGAAATCTGTGTCATCAGGCCCTTAGCAGCACAATGAGTGGATTCAGGTATGATGATTCTAACTGAAATAAGTCACACAGAAAAAGAAACATCATAAGATATCAGTAATACACGGAATGTAAACTTGGCTACACAGGAACTGCATTCCAAAACAGAACAGGGTCTCAAATTTAGAAAACCAACTTATGCTTGCTTAAGGGTAAAGGTGAGTTGGGGTGCTGCATAAAACCAGAGATTGAAATGAGCACAGATAAAGTTCCTTAAGTCAAATATGGAATAGACAAGAGCTACTCCTTGCTCAACGAAATGGACTCAACACCGCATATTAAACGCCTAAGAATGTACCTGACTAGTAAGTATCTTAAAACCTATGGATTGCTATGTCTCCAAAAGAGAATCAAGCATGTGTACAGGGGCATAAACTCAGCAGTGATAGGATTGGAGAGGTTCGGTGAGCAAATGAAGACCCTTTGAAGTCATATTGCATGGTACCCATTACACGGGTTTCAACTACCCAGGTTTAAGGTATTCTTCCTTCAGCTAAAACATGCATGTGGAACCTAGAGTATGATCAACCATGTGATCGGGAGACGTGTTCAAATATGTCTCAGTTTTCCTCCCCTGGTACTCGGGTACAACATTCCAGACGCTTTACTAACACTCTCCCCACTTGGAGAGTCAGTCCCTTTAAACTCCTGTTTGGCCCAGTTTGCAATTTCTGCGGAAGATGAACAGGAATAGCGAGAACCAATGAGAGGCTAGCTGGAGGTGTCTGGACGGGCAAATTTAACTCTCATTTCCCACCAGGAAGAGGAATTAACCAAAGGCTCAGCATGCCGGGCCGGAACCAGATTAGGGCCTGAAGCCATCCTGCGGTGTTGCGGCCAGGTCACAAGAAAGCGAGTTGAAGAAAGGAGCTCAGGAGCACTGTAATTCACAAACCTGCAGAGTTATAAATGACAGCTATCGTCCAAAAATAGACTGAAGTAAGGCTGCCAAGAGGACTTGAAAGCGGGGCAGAATTGCAGGAAACCGATTTCAGGAGGTAGACTGGAATTGCATTGAAAGCATAGGAAAAGAGGCAGAACGTCCACAATGATGCACTTGGCCAAAAAGGGCGTATGCGTTTTTTCCTGAATATATTCAGGAAAAAACGCATACGCCCTTTTTGGCCAACCAAGCAAGCTTGCAAAGGAAATCTGCACTACAATGAAGTCTCACTTCCCCCCGGTCAAAAGGGCCATCTGAAAAAAGTGTAAAATCCAGAAAGGCAACAGGCCATTGAGAACTGGGAGCCTTGTTATGCTGATGGGCGGATGTAAATTGCCAACAGACACTTGGGAGAAGTGTATGGTGTTTCCTGAAACATCTAAAAAACAAAGCAACAGAGCCTAGGGCACTTCCACTTATGGTCCTATAGATTAGGGAAATTAAAATCAAAAAGACACAGCCACCCCAAAGTTTGGAACGGCTCTGTTTACAAGAACCTCGTTTACAGTACAAGTTCAACATCGCAGAAAGTGAAAAATGGATAAAGAAGTTGTGGTATTCACTTACAAAGCAATATCACTCAGCAATGAAATCTATGTCATCAGGCCCTTAGCAGCACAATGAGTGGATTCAGGTATGATGATTCTAACTGAAGTAAGTCACACAGAAAAAGAAACATCATAAGATATCAGTAATACACGGAATGGAAACTTGGCTACACAGGAACTGAATTACAGAACAGAACAGGGTCTCAAATTTAGAAAAACAACTTATGCTTGCTTAAGGGTAAAGGTGAGTTGGGGTGCTGCATAAAACCAGAGATTGAAATGAGCACAGATAAAGTTCCTTAAGCCAAATATGGAATAGACAAGAGCTACTCCTTGCTCAACGAAATGGACTCAACACCGCATATTAAACGCCTAAGAATGTACCTGACTTGTAAGTATCTTAAAACCTATGGATTGCTATGTCTCCGAAAGAGAATCAAGCATGTGTACAGGGGCATAAACGCAGCAGTGATAGGATTGGAGAGGTTCGGTGAGCAAATGAAGACCCTTTGAAGTCATATTGCATGGTACCCATTCCACGGGTTTCAACTACCCAGGTTTAAGGTATTCTTCCTTCAGCTAAAACATGCATATGGAACCTAGAGTATGATCAACCATGTGATCGGGAGACGTGTTCAAATATGTCTCAGTTTTCCTCCCCTGGTACTCGGGTGCAACATTCCAGACGCTTTACTAACACTCTCCCCACTTGGAGATTCAGTCCCTTTAACCTCCTGTTTGGCCCAGTTTGCAATTTCTGCGGAAGATGAACAGGAATAGCGAGAACCAATGAGAGGCTAGCTGGAGGTGTCTGGACGGGCAAATTTAACTCTCATTTCCCACCAGGAAGAGGAATTAACCAAAGGCTCAGTGTGCCGGGCCGAAACCAGATTAGGGCCTGAAGCCATCCTGCGGTGTTGCGGCCAGGTCACAAGAAAGCGAGTTGAAGAAAGGAGCTCAGGGGCACTGTAATTCACAAACCTGCAGAGTTATAAATGACAGCTATCGTCCAAAAATAGACTGAAGTAAGGCTGCCAAGAGGACTTGAAAGCGGGGCAGAATTGCAGGAAACCGATTTCAGGAGGTAGACTGGAATTGCATTGCAAGCATAGGAAAAGAGGCAGAACGTCCACAATGATGCACTTGGCCAAAAAGGGCGTATGCGTTTTTTCCTGAATATATTCAGGAAAAAACGCATACGCCCTTTTTGGCCAACCAAGCAAGCTTGCAAAGGAAATCTGCACTACAATGAAGTCTCACTTCCCCCCGGTCAAAAGGGCCATCTGAAAAAAGTGTAAAATCCAGAAAGGCAGGACAGGCCATGGAGAACTGGGAGCCTTGTTATGCTGATGGGCGGGATGTAAATTGCCAACAACCACTCGGGAGAAGTGTATGGTGTTTCCTGAAACATCTAAAAAACAAAGCAACAGAGCCTAGGGCACTTCCACTTATGGTCCTATAGCTTAGGGAAATTAAAATCAAAAAGACACAGCCACCCCAAAGTTTGGAACGGCTCTGTTTACAAGAACCTCGTTTACAGTACAAGTTCAACATCGCAGAAAGTGAAAAATGGATAAAGAAGTTGTGGTATTTACTTACAAAGCAATATCACTCAGCAATGAAATCTGTGTCATCAGGCCCTTAGCAGCACAATGAGTGGATTCAGGTATGATGATTCTAACTGAAGTAAGTCACACAGAAAAAGAAACATCATAAGATATCAGTAATACACAGAATGTAAACTTGGCTACACAGGAACTGAATTACAGAACAGAACAGGGTCTCAAATTTAGAAAACCAACTTATGCTTGCTTAAGGGGAAAGGTGAGTTGGGGTGCTGCATAAAACCAGAGATTGAAATGAGCACAGATAAAGTTCCTTAAGTCAAATATGGAATAGACAAGAGCTACTCCTTGCTCAACGAAATGGACTCAACACCGCATATTAAACGCCTAAGAATGTACCTGACTAGTAAGTATCGTAAAACCTATGGATTGCTATGTCTCCAAAAGAGAATCAAGCATGTGTACAGGGGCATAAACGCAGCAGTGATAGGATTGGAGAGGTTCGGTGAGCAAATGAAGACCCTTTGAAGTCATATTGCATGGTACCCATTCCACGGGTCTCAACTCTCCAGGTTTAAGGTATTCTTCCTTCAGCTAAAACATGCATGTGGAACCTAGAGTATGATCAACCATGTGATCGGGAGACGTGTTCAAATATGTCTCAGTTTTCCTCCCCTGGTACTCGGGTGCAACATTCCAGACGCTTTACTAACACTCTCCCCACTTGGAGAGTCAGCGCCTTTAACCTCCTGTTTGGCCCAGTTTGCAATTTCTGCGGAAGATGAACAGGAATAGCGAGAACCAATGAGAGGCTAGCTGGAGGTGTCTGGACGGGCAAATTTAACTCTCATTTCCCACCAGGAAGAGGAATTAACCAAAGGCTCAGCGTGCCGTACCGGAACCAGATTAGGGCCTGAAGCCATCCTGCGGTGTTGCGGCCAGGTCACAAGAAAGCGAGTTGAAGAAAGGAGCTCAGCGGCACTGTACTTCACAAACCTGCAGAGTTATAAATGACAGCTATCGTCCAAAAATATACTGAAGTAAGGCTGCCAAGAGGACTTGAAAGCGGGGCAGAATTGCAGGAAACCGATTTCAGGAGGTAGACTGGAATTGCATTGCAAGCATAGGAAAAGAGGCAGAACGTCCACAATGATGCACTTGGCCAAAAAGGGCGTATGCGTTTTTTCCTGAATATATTCAGGAAAAAACGCATACGCCCTTTTTGGCCAACCAAGCAAGCTTGCAAAGGAAATCTGCACTACAATGAAGTCTCACTTCCCCCCGGTCAAAAGGGCCATCTGAAAAAAGTGTAAAATCCAGAAAGGCAGGACAGGCCATGGAGAACTGGGAGCCTTGTTATGCTGATGGGCGGGATGTAAATTGCCAACAACCACTCGGGAGAAGTGTATGGTGTTTCCTGAAACATCTAAAAAACAAAGCAACAGAACCTAGGGCACTTCCACTTATGGTCCTATAGCTTAGGGAAATTAAAATCTAAAAGACACAGCCACCCCAAAGTTTGGAACGGCTCTGTTTACAAGAACCTCGTTTACAGTACAAGTTCAACATCGCAGAAAGTGAAAAATGGATAAAGAAGTTGTGGATTTACTTACAAAGCAATATCACTCAGCAATGAAATCTGTGTCATCAGGCCCTTAGCAGCACAATGAGTGGATTCAGGTATGATGATTCTAACTGAAGTAAGTCACACAGAAAAAGAAACATCATAAGATATCAGTAATACACGGAATGTAAACTTGGCTACACAGGAACTGAATTACAGAACAGAACAGGGACTCAAATTTAGAAAACCAACTTATGCTTGCTTAAGGGTAAAGGTGAGTTGGGGTGCTGCATAAAACCAGAGATTGAAATGAGCACAGATAAAGTTCCTTAAGTCAAATATGGAATAGACAAGAGCTACTCCTTGCTCAACGAAATGGACTCAACACCGCATATTAAACGCCTAAGAATGTACCTGACTAGTAAGTATCTTAAAACCTATGGATTGCTATGTCTCCGAAAGAGAATCAAGCATGTGTACAGGGGCATAAACGCAGCAGTGATAGGATTGGAGAGGTTCAGTGAGCAAATGAAGACCCTTTGAAGTCATATTGCATGGTACCCATTCCACGGGTTTCAACTACCCAGGTTTAAGGTATTCTTCCTTCAGCTAAAACATGCATGTGGAACCTAGAGTATGATCAACCATGTGATCGGGAGACGTGTTCAAATATGTCAGTTTTCGTACCCTGGTACTCGGGTGCAACATTCCAGACGCTTTTCTAACACTCTCCTGACTTGGAGAGTCTGTCCCTTTAACCTCCTGTTTGGCCCAGTTTGCAATTTCTGCGGAAGATGAACAGGAATAGCGAGAACCAATGAGAGACCAGCTGGAGGTGTCTGGACGGGCAAATTTAACTCTCATTTCCCACCAGGAAGAGGAAATAACCAAAGGCTCAGCGTGCCGTGCCGGAACCAGATTAGGGCCTGAAGCCCTCCTGCGGTGTTGCGGCCAGCTCAAAAGAAAGCGAGTTGAAGAAAGGAGCTCAGGGGCACTGTAATTCACAAACCTGCAGAGTTATAAATGACAGCTATCGTCCAAAAATAGATTGAAGTAAGGCTGCCAAGAGGACTTGAAAGCGGGGCAGAATTGCAGGAAACCGATTTCAGGAGGTAGACTGGAATTGCATTGAAAGCATAGGAAAAGAGGCAGAACGTCCACAATGATGCACTTGGCCAAAAAGGGCGTATGCGTTTTTTCCTGAATATATTCAGGAAAAAACGCATACGCCCTTTTTGGCCAACCAAGCAAGCTTGCAAAGGAAATCTGCACTACAATGAAGTCTCACTTCCCCCCGGTCAAAAGGGCCATCTGAAAAAAGTGTAAAATCCAGAAAGGCAGGACAGGCCATGGAGAACTGGGAGCCTTGTTATGCTGATGGGCGGGATGTAAATTGCCAAGAACCACTCGGGAGAAGTGTATGGTGTTTCCTGAAACATGTAAAAAACAAAGCAACAGAACCTAGGGCACTTCCACTTATGGTCCTATAGCTTAGGGAAATTAAAATCAAAAAGACACAGCCACCCAAAAGTTTGGAACGGCTCTGTTTACAAGAACCTCGTTTACAGTACAAGTTCAACATCGCAGAAAGTGAAAAATGGATAAAGAACTTGTGGTATTTACTTACAAAGCAATATCACTCAGCAATGAAATCTCTGTCATCAGGCCCTTAGCAGCACAATGAGTGGATTCAGGTACGATGATTCTAACTGAAATAAGTCACACAGAAAAAGAAACATCATAAGATATCACTAATACACGGAATGTAAACTTAGGTACACAGGAACTGAATTCCAAAACAGAACAGTGTCTCAAATTTAGAAAACCAACTTATGCTTGCTTAAGGGTAAAGGTGAGTTGGGGTGCTGCATAAAACCAGAGATTGAAATGAGCACAGATAAAGTTCCTTAAGCCAAATATGGAATAGACAAGAGCTACTCCTTGCTCAACGAAATGGACTCAACACCCCATATTAAACGCCTAAGAATGTACCTGACTAGTAAGTATCTTAAAACCTATGGATTGCTATGTCTCCAAAAGAGAATCAAGCGTGTGTACAGGGGCATAAACGCAGCAGTGATAGGATTGGAGAGGTTCGGTGAGCAAATGAAGACCCTTTGAAGTCATATTGCATGGTACCTATTACACGGGTCTCAACTCTCCAGGTTTAAGGTATTCTTCCTTCAGCTACAACATGCATGTGGAACCCAAGTATGATCAGCCATGTGAACGGGAGACGTGTTCAAATATGTCTCAGTTTTCGTACCCTGGTACTCGGGTGCAACATTCCAGACGCTTTACTAACACTCTCCCGACTTGGAGAGTCAGCGCCTTTAACCTCCTGTTTGGCCCAGTTTGCAATTTCTGCGGAAGATGAACAGGAATAGCGAGAACCAATGAGAGGCTAGCTGGAGGTGTCTGGACGGGCAAATTTAACTCTCATTTCCCACCAGGAAGAGGAAATAACCAAAGGCTCAGCGTGCCGTACCGGAACCAGATTAGGGCCTGAAGACATCCTGTGGTGTTGCGGCCAGGTCACAAGAAAGCGAGTTGAAGAAAGGAGCTCAGGGGCACTGTAATTCACAAACCTGCAGAGTTATAAATGACAGCTATCGTCCAAAAATAGACTGAAGTAAGGCTGCCAAGAGGACTTGAAAGCGGGGCAGAATTGCAGGAAAACGATTTCAGGAGGTAGACTGGAATTGCATTGAAAGCATAGGAAAAGAGGCAGAACGTCCACAATGATGCACTTGGCCAAAAAGGGCGTATGCGTTTTTTCCTGAATATATTCAGGAAAAAACGCATACGCCCTTTTTGGCCAACCAAGCAAGCTTGCAAAGGAATCTGCACTACAATGAAGTCTCACTTCCCCCCGGTCAAAAGGGCCATCTGAAAAAAGTGTAAAATCCAGAAAGGCAGGACAGGCCATGGAGAACTGGGAGCCTTGTTATGCTGATGGGCGGGATGTAAATTGCCAACAACCACTCGGGAGAAGTGTATGGTGTTTCCTGAAACATCTAAAAAACAAAGCAACAGAGCCTAGGGCACTTCCACTTATGGTCCTATAGCTTAGGGAAATTAAAATCAAAAAGACACAGCCACCCCAAAGTTTGGAACGGCTCTGTTTACAAGAACCTCATTTACAGTACAAGTTCAACATCGCAGAAAGTGAAAAATGGATAAAGAAGTTGTGGTATTTACTTACAAAGCAATATCACTCAGCAATGAAATCTGTGTCATCAGGCCCTTAGCAGCACAATGAGTGGATTCAGGTATGATGATTCTAACTGAAGTAAGTCACACAGAAAAAGAAACATCATAAGATATCAGTAATACACGGAATGTAAACTTGGCTACACAGGAACTGAATTACAGAACAGAACAGGGACTCAAATTTAGAAAACCAACTTATGCTTGCTTAAGGGTAAAGGTGAGTTGGGGTGCTGCATAAAACCAGAGATTGAAATGAGCACAGATAAAGTTCCTTAAGCCAAATATGGAATAGACAAGAGCTACTCCTTGCTCAACGAAATGGACTCAACACCGCATATTAAACGCCTAAGAATGTACCTGACTAGTAAGTATCTTAAAACCTATGGATTGCTATGTCTCCGAAAGAGAATCAAGCATGTGTACAGGGGCATAAACGCAGCAGTGATAGGATTGGAGAGGTTCGGTGAGCAAATGAAGACCCTTTGAAGTCATATTGCATGGTACCCATTACACGGGTCTCAACTCTCCAGGTTTAAGGTATTCTTCATTCAGCTAAAACATGCATGTGGAACCTAGAGTATGATCAACCATGTGATCGGGAAACGTGTTCAAATATGTCTCAGTTTTCGTACCCGGGTACTCAGGTGCAACATTCCAGACGCTTTACTAACACTCTCCCGACTTGCAGAGTCAGTCCCTTTAACCTCCTGTTTGGCCCAGTTTGCAATTTCTGCGGAAGATGAACAGGAATAGCAAGAACCAATGAGAGGCTAGCTGGAGGTGTCTGGACGGGCAAATTTAACTCTCATTTCCCACCAGGAAGAGGAAATAACCAAAGGCTCAGCGTGCCGTGCCGGAACCAGATTAGCGCCTGAAGCCATCCTGCGGTGTTGCGGCCAGCTCAAAAGAAAGCGAGTTGAAGAAAGGAGCTCAGGGGCACTGTAATTCACAAACCTGCAGAGTTATAAATGACAGCTATCGTCCAAAAATAGACTGAAGTAAGGCTGCCAAGAGGACTTGAAAGTGGGGCAGAATTGCAGGAAACAGATTTCAGGAGGTAGACTGGAATTGCATTGAAAGCATAGGAAAAGAGGCAGAACGTCCACAATGATGCACTTGGCCAAAAAGGGCGTATGCGTTTTTTCCTGAATATATTCAGGAAAAAACGCATACGCCCTTTTTGGCCAACCAAGCAAGCTTGCAAAGGAAATCTGCACTACAATGAAGTCTCACTTCCCCCCGGTCAAAAGGGCCATCTGAAAAAAGTGTAAAATCCAGAAAGGCAGGACAGGCCATGGAGAACTGGGAGCCTTGTTATGCTGATGGGCGGGATGTAAATTGCCAACAGACACTCGGGAGAAGTGTATGGTGTTTCCTGAAACATCTAAAAAACAAAGCAACAGAGCCTAGGGCACTGCCACTTATGGTCCTATAGCTTAGGGAAATTAAAATCAAAAAGACACAGCCACCCCAAAGTTTGGGACGCCTCTGTTTACAAGAACCTCGTTTACAGTACAAGTTCAACATCGCAGAAAGTGAAAAATGGATAAAGAACTTGTGGTACTTACGTACAATGCAGTATCACTCAGCAATGAAATCTATGTCATCAGTCCCTTAGCAGCATAATGAGTGGATTCAGGTACGATGATTCTAACTGAAATAAGTCACACAGAAAAAGAAACATCATAAGATATCACTAATACACGGAATGTAAACTTGGCTACACAGGAACTGCATTCCAGAACAGAACAGGGTCTCAAATTTAGAAAACCAACTTATGCTTGCTTAAGGGGAAAGGTGAGTTGGGGTGCTGCATAAAACCAGAGATTGAAATGAGCACAGATAAAGTTCCTTAAGCCAAATATGGAATAGACAAGAGCTACTCCTTGCTCAACGAAATGGACTCAACACCCCATATTAAACCCCTAAGAATGTACCTGACTAGTAAGTATCTTAAAACCTATGGATTGCTATGTCTCCGAAAGAGAATCAAGCATGTGTACAGGGGCATAAACGCAGCAGTGATAGGATTGGAGAGGTTCGGTGAGCAAATGAAGACCCTTTGAAGTCATATTGCATGGTACCCATTACACGGGTCTCAACTCTCCAGGTTTAAGGTATTCTTCCTTCAGCTAAAACATGCATGTGGAACCCAGAGTATGATCAACCATGTGAACGGGAGACGTGTTCAAATATGTCTCAGTTTTCCTCCCCTGGTACTCGGGTGCAACATTCCAGACGCTTTACTAACACTCTCCCCACTTGGAGAGTCAGCGTCTTTAACCACCTGTTTGGCCCAGTTTGCAATTTCTGCGGAAGATGAACAGGAATAGCGAGAACCAATGAGAGGCTAGCTGGAGGTGTCTGGACGGGCAAATTTAACTCTCATTTCCCACCAGGAAGAGGAAATAACCAAAGGCTCAGCGTGCCGTACCGGAACCAGATTAGGGCCTGAAGCCACCCTGCGGTGTTGCGGCCAGCTCAAAAGAAAGCGAGTTGAAGAAAGGAGCTCAGGGGCACTGTAATTCACAAACCTGCAGAGTTATAAATGAGAGCTATTGTCCAAAAATAGACTGAAGTAAGGCTGCCAAGAGGACTTGAAAGCGGGGCAGAATTGCAGGAAACCGATTTCAGGAGGTAGACTGGAATTGCATTGAAAGCATAGGAAAAGAGGCAGAACGTCCACAATGATGCACTTGGCCAAAAAGGGCGTATGCGTTTTTTCCTGAATATATTCAGGAAAAAACGCATACGCCCTTTTTGGCCAACCAAGCAAGCTTGCAAAGGAAATCTGCACTACAATGAAGTCTCACTTCCCCCCGGTCAAAAGGGCCATCTGAAAAAAGTGTAAAATCCAGAAAGGCAGGACAGGCCATGGAGAACTGGGAGCCTTGTTATGCTGATGGGCGGGATGTAAATTGCCAACAACCACTCGGGAGAAGTGTATGGTGTTTCCTGAAACATCTAAAAAACAAAGCAACAGAACCTAGGGCACTTCCACTTATGGTCCTATAGCTTAGGGAAATTAAAATCAAAAAGACACAGCCACCCCAAAGTTTGGAACGGCTCTGTTTACAAGAACCTCGTTTACAGTACAAGTTCAACATCGCAGAAAGTGAAAAATGGATAAAGAAGTTGTGGTATTTACTTACAAAGCAATATCACTCAGCAATGAAATCTGTGTCATCAGGCCCTTAGCAGCACAATGAGTGGATTCAGGTATGATGATTCTAACTGAAATAAGTCACACAGAAAAGAAACATCATAAGATATCAGTAATACACGGAATGTAAACTTGGCTACACAGGAACTGAATTACAGAACAGAACAGGGTCTCAAATTTAGAAAACCAACTTATGTTTGCTTAAGGGGAAAGGTGAGTTGGGGTGCTGCATAAAACCAGAGATTGAAATGAGCACAGATAAAGTTCCTTAAGCCAAATATGGAATCGACAAGAGCTACTCCTTGCTCAACGAAATGGACTCAACACCCCATATTAAACGCCTAAGAATGTACCTGACTAGTAAGTATCTTAAAACCTATGGATTGCTATGTCTCCAAAAGAGAATCAAGCATGTGTACAGGGGCATAAACGCAGCAGTGATAGGATTGGAGAGGTTCGGTGAGCAAATGAAGACCCTTTGAAGTCATATTGCATGGTACCCATTACACGGGTCTCAAATCTCCAGGTTTAAGGTATTCTTCCTTCAGCTAAAACATGCATGTGGATCCCAAGTATGATCAACCATGCGAACAGGAGACGTGTTCAAATATGTCTCAGTTTTCCTCCCCTGGTACTCGGGTGCAACATTCCAGACGCTTTACTAACACTCTCCCCACTTGGAGAGTCAGCACCTTTAACCTCCTGTTTGGCCCAGTTTGCAATTTCTGCGGAAGATGAACAGGAATAGCGAGAACCAATGAGAGGCTAGCTGGAGGTGTCTGGACGGGCAAATTTAACTCTCATTTCCCACCAGGAAGAGGAAATAACCAAAGGCTCAGCGTGCCGTACCGGAAACAGATTAGGGCCTGAAGCCATCCTGCGGTGTTGCGGCCAGGTCACAAGAAAGTGAGTTGAAGAAAGGAGCTCAGGGGCACTGTAATTCACAAACCTGCAGAGTTATAAATGACAGCTATCGTCCAAAAATAGACTGAAGTAAGGCTGCCAAGAGGACTTGAAAGCGGGGCAGAATTGCAGGAAACCGATTTCAGGAGGTAGACTGGAATTGCATTGAAAGCATAGGAAAAGAGGCAGAACGTCCACAATGATGCACTTGGCCAAAAAGGGCGTATGTGTTTTTTCCTGAATATATTCAGGAAAAAACGCATACGCCCTTTTTGGCCAACCAAGCAAGCTTGCAAAGGAAATCTGCACTACAATGAAGTCTCACTTCCCCCCGGTCAAAAGGGCCATCTGAAAAAAGTGTAAAATCCAGAAAGGCAGGACAGGCCATGGAGAACTGGGAGCCTTGTTATGCTGATGGGCGGGATGTAAATTGCCAACAACCACTCGGGAGAAGTGTATGGTGTTTCCTGAAACATCTAAAAAACAAAGCAACAGAACCTAGGGCACTTCCACTTATGGTCCTATAGCTTAGGGAAATTAAAATCAAAAAGACACAGCCACCTCAAAGTTTGGAACGGCTCTGTTTACAAGAACCTCGTTTACAGTACAAGTTCAACATCGCAGAAAGTGAAAAATGGATAAAGAAATTGTGGTATTTACTTACAAAGCAATATCACTCAGCAATGAAATCTGTGTCATCAGGCCCTTAGCAGCACAATGAGTGGATTCAGGTATGATGATTCTAACTGAAGTAAGTCACACAGAAAAAGAAACATCATAAGATATCAGTAATACACGGAATGTAAACGTGGCTACACAGGAACTGAATTACAGAACAGAACAGGGACTCAAATTTAGAAAACCAACTTATGCTTGCTTAAGGGGAAAGGTGAGTTGGGGTGCTGCATAAAACCAGGGATTGAAATGAGCACAGATAAAGTTCCTTAAGCCAAATATGGAATAGACAAGAGCTACTCCTTGCTCAACGAAATGGACTCAACACCGCATATTAAACGCCTAAGAATGTACCTGACTAGTAAGTATCTTAAAACCTATGGATTGCTATCTCTCCAAAAGAGAATCAAGCGTGTGTACAGGGGCATAAACGCAGCAGTGATAGGATTGGAGAGGTTCGGTGAGCAAATGAAGACCCTTTGAAGTCATATTGCATGGTACCCATTCCACGGGTCTTAACTCTCCAGGTTTAAGGTATTCTTCCTTCAGCTAAAACATGCATGTGGAACCCAGAGTATGATCAACCATGTGAACGGGAGACGTGTTCAAATATGTCTCAGTTTTCCTCCCCTGGTACTCGGGTGCAACATTCCAGACGCTTTACTAACACTCTCCCCACTTGGAGAGTCAGTCCCTTTAACCTCCTGTTTGGCCCAGTTTGCAATTTCTGCGGAAGATGAACAGGAATAGCGAGAACCAATGAGAGACTAGCTGGAGGTGTCTGGACGGGCAAATTTAACTCTCATTTCCCACCAGGAAGAGGAAATAACCAAAGGCTCAGCGTGCCGTGCCGGAACCAGATTAGGGCCTGAAGCCATCCTGCGGTGTTGCGGCCAGGTCACAAGAAAGCGAGTTGAAGAAAGGAGCTCAGGGGCACTGTAATTCACAAACCTGCAGAGTTATAAATGACAGCTATCGTCCAAAAATAGACTGAAGTAAGGCTGCCAAGAGGACTTGAAAGCGGGGCAGAATTGCAGGAAACCGATTTCAGGAGGTAGACTGGAATTGCATTGAAAGCATAGGAAAAGAGGCAGAACGTCCACAATGATGCACTTGGCCAAAAAGGGCGTATGCGTTTTTTCCTGAATATATTCAGGAAAAAACGCATACGCCCTTTTTGGCCAACCAAGCAAGCTTGCAAAGGAAATCTGCACTACAATGAAGTCTCACTTCCCCCCGGTCAAAAGGGCCATCTGAAAAAAGTGTAAAATCCAGAAAGGCAGGACAGGCCATGGAGAACTGGGAGCCTTGTTATGCTGATGGGCGGGATGTAAATTGCCAACAACCACTCGGGAGAAGTGTATGGTGTTTCCTGAAACATCTAAAAAACAAAGCAACAGAACCTAGGGCACTTCCACTTATGGTCCTATAGATTAGGGAAATTAAAATCAAAAAGACACAGCCACCCCAAAGTTTGGAACGGCTCTGTTTACAAGAACCTCGTTTACAGTACAAGTTCAACATCGCAGAAAGTGAAAAATGGATAAAGAAGTTGTGGTATTTACTTACAAAGCAATATCACTCAGCAATGAAATCTGTGTCATCAGGCCCTTAGCAGCACAATGAGTGGATTCAGGTATGATGATTCTAACTGAAGTAAGTCACACAGAAAAGAAACATCATAAGATATCAGTAATACACGGAATGTAAACTTGGCTACACAGGAACTGAGTTACAGAACAGAACAGGGTCTCAAATTTAGAAAACCAACTTATGTTTGCTTAAGGGGAAAGGTGAGTTGGGGTGCTGCATAAAACCAGAGATTGAAATGAGCACAGATAAAGTTCCTTAAGCCAAATATGGAATCGACAAGAGCTACTCCTTGCTCAACGAAATGGACTCAACACCGCATATTAAACGCCTAAGAATGTACCTGACTAGTAAGTATCTTAAAACCTATGGATTGCTATGTCTCCAAAAGAGAATCAAGCATGTGTACAGGGGCATAAACGCAGCAGTGATAGGATTGGAGAGGTTCGGTGAGCAAATGAAGACCCTTTGAAGTCATATTGCATGGTACCCATTCCACGGGTCTCAACTCTCCAGGTTTAAGGTATTCTTCCTTCAGCTAAAACATGCATGTGGATCCCAAGTATGATCAACCATGTGATCGGGAGACGTGTTCAAATATGTCTCAGTTTTCCTCCCCTGGTACTCGGGTGCAACATTCCAGACGCTTTACTAACACTCTCCCCACTTGGAGAGTCAGCGCCTTTAACCTCCTGTTTGGCCCAGTTTGCAATTTCTGCGGAAGATGAACAGGAAAAGTGAGAACCAATGAGAGGCTAGCTGGAGGTGTCTGGACGGGCAAATTTAACTCTCATTTCCCACCAGGAAGAGGAAATAACGAAAGGCTCAGCGTGCCGTGCCGGAACCAGATTAGGGCCTGAAGCCATCCTGCGGTGTTGCGGCCAGCTCAAAAGAAAGCGAGTTGAAGAAAGGAGCTCAGGGGCACTGTAATTCACAAACCTGCAGAGTTATAAATGATAGCTATCGTCCAAAAATAGACTGAAGTAAGGCTGCCAAGAGGACTTGAAAGCGGGGCAGAATTGCAGGAAACCGATTTCAGGAGGTAGACTGGAATTGCATTGAAAGCATAGGAAAAGAGGCAGAACGTCCACAATGATGCACTTGGCCAAAAAGGGCGTATGCGTTTTTTCCTGAATATATTCAGGAAAAAACGCATACGCCCTTTTTGGCCAACCAAGCAAGCTTGCAAAGGAAATCTGCACTACAATGAAGTCTCACTTCCCCCCGGTCAAAAGGGCCATCTGAAAAAAGTGTAAAATCCAGAAAGGCAGGACAGGCCATGGAGAACTGGGAGCCTTGTTATGCTGATGGGCGGCATGTAAATTGCCAACAACCACTCGGGAGAAGTGTATGGTGTTTCCTGAAACATCTAAAAAACAAAGCAACAGAACCTAGGGCACTTCCACTTATGGTCCTATAGCTTAGGGAAATTAAAATCAAAAAGACACAGCCACCCCAAAGTTTGGAACGGCTCTGTTTACAAGAACCTTGTTTACAGTACAAGTTCAACATCGCAGAAAGTGAAAAATGGATAAAGAAGTTGTATTTACTTACAAAGCAATACCACTCAGCAATGAAATCTGTGTCATCAGGCCCTTAGCAGCACAATGAGTGGATTCAGGTATGATGATTCTAACTGAAGTAAGTCACACAGAAAAAGAAACATCATAAGATATCAGTAATACACGGAATGTAAACTTGGCTACACAGGAACTGAATTACAGAACAGAACAGGGACTCAAATTTAGAAAACCAACTTATGCTTGCTTAAGGGGAAAGGTGAGTTGGGGTGCTGCATAAAACCAGGGATTGAAATGAGCACAGATAAAGTTCCTTAAGCCAAATATGGAATAGACAAGAGCTACTCCTTGCTCAACGAAATGGACTCAACACCGCATATTAAACGCCTAAGAATGTACCTGACTAGTAAGTATCGTAAAACCTATGGATTGCTATGTCTCCAAAAGAGAATCAAGCGTGTGTACAGGGGAATAAACGCAGCAGTGATAGGATTGGAGAGGTTCGGTGAGCAAATGAAGACCCTTTGAAGTCATATTGCATGGTACCCATTCCACGGGTCTCAACTCTCCAGGTTTAAGGTATTCTTCCTTCAGCTAAAACATGCATGTGGAACCCAGAGTATGATCAACCATGTGAACGGGAGACGTGTTCAAATATGTCTCAGTTTTCCTCCCCTGGTACTCGGGTGCAACATTCCAGACGCTTTACTAACACTCTCCCCACTTGGAGAGTCAGCGCCTTTAACCTCCTGTTTGGCCCAGTTTGCAATTTCTGCGGAAGATGAACAGGAACAGCGAGAACCAATGAGAGACTAGCTGGAGGTGTCTGGACGGGCAAATTTAACTCTCACTTCCCACCAGGAAGAGGAAATAACCAAAGGCTCAGCGTGCCGTGCCGGAACCAGATTAGGGCCTGAAGCCATCCTGCGGTGTTGCGGCCAGGTCACAAGAAAGCGAGTTGAAGAAAGGAGCTCAGGGGCACTGTAATTCACAAACCTGCAGAGTTATAAATGACAGCTATCGTCCAAAAATAGACTGAAGTAAGGCTGCCAAGAGGACTTGAAAGCGGGGCAGAATTGCAGGAAACCGATTTCAGGAGGTACACTGGAATTGCATTGAAAGCATAGGAAAAGAGGCAGAACGTCCACAATGATGCACTTGGCCAAAAAGGGCGTATGCGTTTTTTCCTGAATATATTCAGGAAAAAACGCATACGCCCTTTTTGGTCAACCAAGCAAGCTTGCAAAGGAAATCTGCACTACAATGAAGTCTCACTTCCCCCCGGTCAAAAGGGCCATCTGAAAAAAGTGTAAAATCCAGAAAGGCAGGACAGGCCATGGAGAACTGGGAGCCTTGTTATGCTGATGGGCGGGATGTAAATTGCCAACAACCACTCGGGAGAAGTGTATGGTGTTTCCTGAAACATCTAAAAAACAAAGCAACAGAACCTAGGGCACTTCCACTTATGGTCCTATAGCTTAGGGAAATTAAAATCAAAAAGACACAGCCACCCCAAAGTTTGGAATGGCTCTGTTTACAAGAACCTCGTTTACAGTACAAGTTCAACATCGCAGAAAGTGAAAAATGGATAAAGAAGTTGTGGTATTTACTTACAAAGCAATATCACTCAGCAAAGAAATCTGTGTCATCAGGCCCTTAGCAGCACAATGAGTGGATTCAGGTATGATGATTCTAACTGAAGTAAGTCACACAGAAAAAGAAACATCATAAGATATCAGTAATACATGGAATGTAAACTTGGCTACACAGGAACTGAATTACAGAACAGAACAGGGACTCAAATTTAGAAAACCAACTTCTGCTTTCTTAAGGGTAAAGGTGAGTTGGGGTGCTGCATAAAACCAGAGATTGAAATGAGCACAGATAAAGTTCCTTAAGTCAAATATGGAATAGACAAGAGCTACTCCTTGCTCAACGAAATGGACTCAACATCGCATATTAAACGCCTAAGAATGTACCTGACTAGTAAGTATCTTCAAACCTATGGATTGCTATGTCTCCGAAAGAGAATCAAGCATGTGTACAGGGGCATAAACACAGCAGTGATAGGACTGGAGAGGTTCGGTGAGCAAATGAAGACCCTTTGAAGTCATATTGCATGATACCCATTCCACGGGTTTCAACTACCCAGGTTTAAGGTATTCTTCCTTCAGCTAAAACATGCATGTGGAACCTAGAGTATGATCAACCATGTGATCGGGAGACGTGTTCAAATATGTCAGTTTTCGTACCCTGGTACTCGGGTGCAACATTCCAGACGCTTTACTAACACTCTCCCGACTTGGAGAGTCAGTCCCTTTAACCTCCTGTTTGGCCCAGTTTGCAATTTCTGCGGAAGATGAACAGGAATAGCGAGAACCAATGAGAGACTAGCTGGAGGTGTCTGGACGGGCAAATTTAACTCTCATTTCCCACCAGGAAGAGGAAATAACCAAAGGCTCAGCGTGCCGTACCGGAACCAGATTAGGGCCTGAAGCCATCCTGCGGTGTTGCGGCCAGCTCAAAAGAAAGCGAGTTGAAGAAAGGAGCTCAGGGGCACTGTAATTCACAAACCTGCAGAGTTATAAATGACAGCTATCGTCCAAAAATAGACTGAAGTAAGGCTGCCAAGAGGACTTGAAAGCGGGGCAGAATTGCAGGAAACCGATTTCAGGAGGTAGACTGGAATTGCATTGAAAGCATAGGAAAAGAGGCAGAACGTCCACAATGATGCACTTGGCCAAAAAGGGCGTATGCGTTTTTTCCTGAATATATTCAGGAAAAAACGCATACGCCCTTTTTGGCCAACCAAGCAAGCTTGCAAAGGAAATCTGCACTACAATGAAGTCTCACTTCCCCCCGGTCAAAAGGGCCATCTGAAAAAAGTGTAAAATCCAGAAAGGCAGGACAGGCCATGGAGAACTGGGAGCCTTGTTATGCTGATGGGCGGGATGTAAATTGGCAACAGACACTCGGGAGAAGTGTATGGTGTTTCCTGAAACATCTAAAAAACAAAGCAACAGAGCCTAGGGCCCTGCCACTTATGGTCCTATAGCTTAGGGAAATTAAAATCAAAAAGACACAGCCACCCCAAAGTTTGGGACGCCTCTGTTTACAAGAACCTCGTTTACAGTACAAGTTCAACATCGCAGAAAGTGAAAAATGGATAAAGAACTTGTGGTACTTACGTACAATGCAGTATCACTCAGCAATGAAATCTATGTCATCAGGCCCGTAGCAGCATAATGAGTGGATTCAGGTACGATGATTCTAACTGAAATAAGTCACACAGAAAAAGAAACATCATAAGATATCACTAATACACGGAATGTAAACTTGGCTACACAGGAACTGCATTCCAGAACAGAACAGGGTCTCAAATTTAGAAAACCAACTTATGCTTGCTTAAGGGGAAAGGTGAGTTGGGGTGCTGCATAAAACCAGAGATTGATATGAGCACAGATAAAGTTCCTTAAGCCAAATATGGAATAGACAAGAGCTACTCCTTGCTCAACGAAATGGACTCAACACCCCATATTAAACCCCTAAGAATGTACCTGACTAGTAAGTATCTTAAAACCTATGGATTGCTATGTCTCCAAAAGAGAATCAAGCGTGTGTACAGGGGAATAAATGCAGCAGTGATAGGATTGGAGAGGTTCGGTGAGCAAATGAAGACCCTTTGAAGTCATATTGCATGGTACCCATTCCACGGGTCTCAACTCTCCAGGTTTAAGGTATTCTTCCTTCAGCTAAAACATGCATGTGGAACCCAGAGTATGATCAACCATGTGAACGGGAGACGTGTTCAAATATGTCTCAGTTTTCCTCCCCTGGTACTCGGGTGCAACATTCCAGACGCTTTACTAACACTCTCCCGACTTGGAGAGTCAGTCCCTTTAACCTCCTGTTTGGCCCAGTTTGCAATTTCTGCGGAAGATGAACAGGAATAGCGAGAACCAATGAGAGGCTAGCTGGAGGTGTCTGGACGGGCAAATTTAACTCTCATTTCCCACCAGGAAGAGGAAATAACCAAAGGCTCAGCGTGCCGTACCGGAACCAGATTAGGGCCTGAAGCCATCCTGCGGTGTTGCGGCCAGCTCAAAAGAAAGCGAGTTGAAGAAAGGAGCCCAGGGGCACTGTAATTCACAAACCTGCAGAGTTATAAATGACAGCTATCGTCCAAAAATAGACTGAAGTAAGGCTGCCAAGAGGACTTGAAAGCGGGGCAGAATTGCAGGAAACCGATTTCAGGAGGTAGACTGGAATTGCATTGAAAGCATAGGAAAAGAGGCAGAACGTCCACAATGATGCACTTGGCCAAAAAGGGCGTATGCGTTTTTTCCTGAATATATTCAGGAAAAAACGCATACGCCCTTTTTGGCCAACCAAGCAAGCTTGCAAAGGAAATCTGCACTACAATGAAGTCTCACTTCCCCCCGGTCAAAAGGGCCATCTGAAAAAAGTGTAAAATCCAGAAAGGCAGGACAGGCCATGGAGAACTGGGAGCCTTGTTATGCTGATGGGCGGGATGTAAATTGCCAACAACCACTCGGGAGAAGTGTATGGTGTTTCCTGAAACATCTAAAAAACAAAGCAACAGAACCTAGGGCACTTCCACTTATGCTCCTATAGATTAGGGAAATTAAAATCAAAAAGACACAGCCACCCCAAAGTTTGGAACGGCTCTGTTTACAAGAACCTCGTTTACAGTACAAGTTCAACATCGCAGAAAGTGAAAAATGGATAAAGAAGTTGTGGTATTTACTTACAAAGCAATATCACTCAGCAATGAAATCTGTGTCATCAGGCCCTTAGCAGCACAATGAGTGGATTCAGGTATGATGATTCTAACTGAAGTAAGTCACACAGAAAAGAAACATCATAAGATATCAGTAATACACGGAATGTAAACTTGGCTACACAGGAACTGAATTACAGAACAGAACAGGGTCTCAAATTTAGAAAACCAACTTATGTTTGCTTAAGGGGAAAGGTGAGTTGGGGTGCTGCATAAAACCAGAGATTGAAATGAGCACAGATAAAGTTCCTTTGCCAAATATGGAATCGACAAGAGCTACTCCTTGCTCAACGAAATGGACTCAACACCCCATATTAAACGCCTAAGAATGTACCTGACTAGTAAGTATCTTAAAACCTATGGATTGCTATGTCTCCAAAAGAGAATCAAGCATGTGTACAGGGGCATAAACGCAGCAGTGATAGGATTGGAGAGGTTCGGTGAGCAAATGAAGACCCTTTGAAGTCATATTGCATGGTACCCATTCCACGGGTCTCAACTCTCCAGGTTTAAGGTATTCTTCCTTCAGCTAAAACATGCATGTGGATCCCAAGTATGATCAACCATGTGAACGGGAGACGTGTTCAAATATGTCTCAGTTTTCCTCCCCTGGTACTCGGGTGCAACATTCCAGACGCTTTACTAACACTCTCCCCACTTGGAGAGTCAGCGCCTTTAACCTCCTGTTTGGCCCAGATTGCAATTTCTGCGGAAGATGAACAGGAATAGCGAGAACCAATGAGAGGCTAGCTGGAGGTGTCTGGACGGGCAAATTTAACTCTCATTTCCCACCAGGAAGAGGAAATAACCAAAGGCTCAGCGTGCCATACCGGAAACAGATTAGGGCCTGAAGCCATCCTGCGGTGTTGCGGCCAGCTCAAAAGAAAGCGAGTTGAAGAAAGGAGCCCAGGGGCACTGTAATTCACAAACCTGCAGAGTTATAAATGACAGCTATCGTCCAAAAATAGACTGAAGTAAGGCTGCCAAGAGGACTTGAAAGCGGGGCAGAATTGCAGGAAACCGATTTCAGGAGGTAGACTGGAATTGCATTGAAAGCATAGGAAAAGAGGCAGAACGTCCACAATGATGCACTTGGCCAAAAAGGGCGTATGCGTTTTTTCCTGAATATATTCAGGAAAAAACGCATACGCCCTTTTTGGCCAACCAAGCAAGCTTGCAAAGGAAATCTGCACTACAATGAAGTCTCACTTCCCCCCGGTCAAAAGGGCCATCTGAAAAAAGTGTAAAATCCAGAAAGGCAGGACAGGCCATGGAGAACTGGGAGCCTTGTTATGCTGATGGGCGGGATGTAAATTGCCAACAACCACTCGGGAGAAGTGTATGGTGTTTCCTGAAACATCTAAAAAACAAAGCAACAGAACCTAGGGCACTTCCACTTATGGTCCTATAGCTTAGGGAAATTAAAATCAAAAAGACACAGCCACCCCAAAGTTTGGGACGCCTCTGTTTACAAGAACCTCGTTTACAGTACAAGTTCAACATCGCAGAAAGTGAAAAATGGATAAAGAAGTTGTGGTATTTACTTACAAAGCAATATCACTCAGCAATGAAATCTGTGTCATCAGGCCCTTAGCAGCACAATGAGTGGATTCAGGTATGATGATTCTAACTGAAGTAAGTCACACAGAAAAAGAAACATCATAAGATATCAGTAATACACGGAATGTAAACTTGGCTACACAGGAACTGAATTACAGAACAGAACAGGGACTCAAATTTAGAAAAACAACTTATGCTTGCTTAAGGGTAAAGGTGAGTTGGGGTGCTGCATAAAACCAGAGATAGAAATGAGCACAGATAAAGTTCCTTAAGCCAAATATGGAATAGACAAGAGCTACTCCTTGCTCAACGAAATGGACTCAACACCCCATATTAAACGCCTAAGAATGTTCCTGACTAGTAAGTATCTTAAAACCTATGGATTGCTATGTCTCCAAAAGAGAATCAAGCATGTGTACAGGGGCATAAACGCAGCAGTGATAGGATTGGAGAGGTTCGGTGAGCAAATGAAGACCCTTTGAAGTCATATTGCATGGTACCCATTCCACGGGTTTCAACTACCCAGGTTTAAGGTATTCTTCCTTCAGCTAAAACATGCATGTGGAACCTAGAGTATGATCAACCATGTGATCGGGAGACGTGTTCAAATATGTCTCAGTTTTCGTACCCTGGTACTCGAGTGCAACATTCCAGACGCTTTACTAACACTCTCCCCACTTGGAGAGTCAGTCCCTTTAACCTCCTGTTTGGCCCAGTTTGCAATTTCTGCGGAAGATGAACAGGAATAGCGAGAACCAATGAGAGGCTAGCTGGAGGTGTCTGGACGGGCAAATTTAACTCTCATTTCCCACCAGGAAGAGGAAATAACCAAAGGCTCAGCGTGCCGTACCGGAACCAGATTAGGGCCTGAAGCCATCCTGCGGTGTTGCGGCCAGGTCACAAGAAAGCGAGTTGAAGAAAGGAGCTCAGGGGCACTGTAATTCACAAACCTGCAGAGTTATAAATGACAGCTATCGTCCAAAAATAGACTGAAGTAAGGCTGCCAAGAGGACTTGAAAGCGGGGCAGAATTGCAGGAAACCGATTTCAGGAGGTAGACTGGAATTGCATTGAAAGCATAGGAAAAGAGGCAGAACGTCCACAATGATGCACTTGGCCAAAAAGGGCGTATGCGTTTTTTCCTGAATATATTCAGGAAAAAATGCATACGCCCTTTTTGGCCAACCAAGCAAGCTTGCAAAGGAAATCTGCACTACAATGAAGTCTCACTTCCCCCCTGTCAAAAGGGCCATCTGAAAAAAGTGTAAAATCCAGAAAGGCAGGACAGGCCATGGAGAACTGGGAGCCTTGTTATGCTGATGGGCGGGATGTAAATTGCCAACAACCACTCGGGAGAAGTGTATGGTGTTTCCTGAAACATCTAAAAAACAAAGCAACAGAGCGTAGGGCACTTCCACTTATGGTCCTATAGCTTAGGGAAATTAAAATCAAAAAGACACAGCCACCCCAAAGTTTGGAACGGCTCTGTTTACAAGAACCTCGTTTACAGTACAAGTTCAACATCGCAGAAAGTGAAAAATGGATAAAGAACTTGTGGTATTTACGTACAATGCAGTATCACTCAGCAATGAAATCTATGTCATCAGGCCCGTAGCAGCATAATGAGTAGATTCAGGTACGATGATTCTAACTGAAATAAGTCACACAGAAAAAGAAACATCATAAGATATCAGTAATACACGGAATGTAAACTTGGCTACACAGGAACTGAATTCCAAAACAGAACAGGGTCTCAAATTTAGAAAACCAACTTATGCTTGCTTAAGGGGAAAGGTGAGTTGGGTTGCTGCATAAAACCAGAGATTGAAATGAGCACAGATAAAGTTCCTTAAGCCAAATATGGAATAGACAAGAGCTACTCCTTGCTCAACGAAATGGACTCAACACCGCATATTAAACGCCTAAGAATGTACCTGACTAGTAAGTATCTTAAAACCTATGGATTGCTATGTCTCCAAAAGAGAATCAAGCGTGTGTACAGGGGCATAAACGCAGCAGTGATAGGATTGGAGAGGTTCGGTGAGCAAATGAAGACCCTTTGAAGTCATATTGCATGGTACCCATTCCACGGGTCTCAACTCTCCAGGTTTAAGGTATTCTTCCTTCAGCTAAAACATGCATGTGGAACCCAGAGTATGATCAACCATGTGAACGGGAGACGTGTTCAAATATGTCTCAGTTTTCCTCCCCTGGTACTCGGGTGCAACATTCCAGACGCTTTACTAACACTCTCCCCACTTGGAGAGTCAGCGCCTTTAACCTCCTGTTTGGCCCAGTTTGCAATTTCTGCGGAAGATGAACAGGAATAGCGAGAACCAATGAGAGGCTAGCTGGAGGTGTCTAGACGGGCAAATTTAACTCTCATTTCCCACCAGGAAGAGGAAATAACCAAAGGCTCAGCGTGCCGTACCGGAACCAGATTAGGGCCTGAAGCCATCCTGCGGTGTTGCGGCCAGCTCAAAAGAAAGCGAGTTGAAGAAAGGAGCCCAGGGGCACTGTAATTCACAAACCTGCAGAGTTATAAATGACAGCTATCGTCCAAAAATAGACTGAAGTAAGGCTGCCAAGAGGACTTGAAAGCGGGGCAGAATTGCAGGAAACCGATTTCATGAGGTAGACTGGAATTGCATTGAAAGCATAGGAAAAGAGGCAGAACGTCCACAATGATGCACTTGGCCAAAAAGGGCGTATGCGTTTTTTCCTGAATATATTCAGGAAAAAACGCATACGCCCTTTTTGGCCAACCAAGCAAGCTTGCAAAGGAAATCTGCACTACAATGAAGTCTCACTTCCCCCCGGTCAAAAGGGCCATCTGAAAAAAGTGTAAAATCCAGAAAGGCAGGACAGGCCATGGAGAACTGGGAGCCTTGTTATGCTGATGGGCGGGATGTAAATTGCCAACAACCACTCGGGAGAAGTGTATGGTGTTTCCTGAAACATCTAAAAAACAAAGCAACAGAACCTAGGGCACTTCCACTTATGCTCCTATAGATTAGGGAAATTAAAATCAAAAAGACACAGCCACCCCAAAGTTTGGAACGGCTCTGTTTACAAGAACCTCGTTTACAGTACAAGTTCAACATCGCAGAAAGTGAAAAATGGATAAAGAAGTTGTGGTATTTACTTACAAAGCAATATCACTCAGCAATGAAATCTGTGTCATCAGGCCCTTAGCAGCACAATGAGTGGATTCAGGTATGATGATTCTAACTGAAGTAAGTCACACAGAAAAAGAAACATCATAAGATATCAGTAATACACGGAATGTAAACTTGGCTACACAGGAACTGAATTACAGAACAGAACAGGGACTCAAATTTAGAAAAACAACTTATGCTTGCTTAAGGGTAAAGGTGAGTTGGGGTGCTGCATAAAACCAGAGATAGAAATGAGCACAGATAAAGTTCCTTAAGCCAAATATGGAATAGACAAGAGCTACTCCTTGCTCAACGAAATGGACTCAACACCCCATATTAAACGCCTAAGAATGTTCCTGACTAGTAAGTATCTTAAAACCTATGGATTGCTATGTCTCCAAAAGAGAATCAAGCATGTGTACAGGGGCATAAACGCAGCAGTGATAGGATTGGAGAGGTTCGGTGAGCAAATGAAGACCCTTTGAAGTCATATTGCATGGTACCCATTCCACGGGTTTCAACTACCCAGGTTTAAGGTATTCTTCCTTCAGCTAAAACATGCATGTGGAACCTAGAGTATGATCAACCATGTGATCGGGAGACGTGTTCAAATATGTCTCAGTTTTCGTACCCTGGTACTCGAGTGCAACATTCCAGACGCTTTACTAACACTCTCCCCACTTGGAGAGTCAGTCCCTTTAACCTCCTGTTTGGCCCAGTTTGCAATTTCTGCGGAAGATGAACAGGAATAGCGAGAACCAATGAGAGGCTAGCTGGAGGTGTCTGGACGGGCAAATTTAACTCTCATTTCCCACCAGGAAGAGGAAATAACCAAAGGCTCAGCGTGCCGTACCGGAACCAGATTAGGGCCTGAAGCCATCCTGCGGTGTTGCGGCCAGGTCACAAGAAAGCGAGTTGAAGAAAGGAGCTCAGGGGCACTGTAATTCACAAACCTGCAGAGTTATAAATGACAGCTATCGTCCAAAAATAGACTGAAGTAAGGCTGCCAAGAGGACTTGAAAGCGGGGCAGAATTGCAGGAAACCGATTTCAGGAGGTAGACTGGAATTGCATTGAAAGCATAGGAAAAGAGGCAGAACGTCCACAATGATGCACTTGGCCAAAAAGGGCGTATGCGTTTTTTCCTGAATATATTCAGGAAAAAATGCATACGCCCTTTTTGGCCAACCAAGCAAGCTTGCAAAGGAAATCTGCACTACAATGAAGTCTCACTTCCCCCCTGTCAAAAGGGCCATCTGAAAAAAGTGTAAAATCCAGAAAGGCAGGACAGGCCATGGAGAACTGGGAGCCTTGTTATGCTGATGGGCGGGATGTAAATTGCCAACAACCACTCGGGAGAAGTGTATGGTGTTTCCTGAAACATCTAAAAAACAAAGCAACAGAGCGTAGGGCACTTCCACTTATGGTCCTATAGCTTAGGGAAATTAAAATCAAAAAGACACAGCCACCCCAAAGTTTGGAACGGCTCTGTTTACAAGAACCTCGTTTACAGTACAAGTTCAACATCGCAGAAAGTGAAAAATGGATAAAGAACTTGTGGTATTTACGTACAATGCAGTATCACTCAGCAATGAAATCTATGTCATCAGGCCCGTAGCAGCATAATGAGTAGATTCAGGTACGATGATTCTAACTGAAATAAGTCACACAGAAAAAGAAACATCATAAGATATCAGTAATACACGGAATGTAAACTTGGCTACACAGGAACTGAATTCCAAAACAGAACAGGGTCTCAAATTTAGAAAACCAACTTATGCTTGCTTAAGGGGAAAGGTGAGTTGGGTTGCTGCATAAAACCAGAGATTGAAATGAGCACAGATAAAGTTCCTTAAGCCAAATATGGAATAGACAAGAGCTACTCCTTGCTCAACGAAATGGACTCAACACCGCATATTAAACGCCTAAGAATGTACCTGACTAGTAAGTATCTTAAAACCTATGGATTGCTATGTCTCCAAAAGAGAATCAAGCGTGTGTACAGGGGCATAAACGCAGCAGTGATAGGATTGGAGAGGTTCGGTGAGCAAATGAAGACCCTTTGAAGTCATATTGCATGGTACCCATTCCACGGGTCTCAACTCTCCAGGTTTAAGGTATTCTTCCTTCAGCTAAAACATGCATGTGGAACCCAGAGTATGATCAACCATGTGAACGGGAGACGTGTTCAAATATGTCTCAGTTTTCCTCCCCTGGTACTCGGGTGCAACATTCCAGACGCTTTACTAACACTCTCCCCACTTGGAGAGTCAGCGCCTTTAACCTCCTGTTTGGCCCAGTTTGCAATTTCTGCGGAAGATGAACAGGAATAGCGAGAACCAATGAGAGGCTAGCTGGAGGTGTCTAGACGGGCAAATTTAACTCTCATTTCCCACCAGGAAGAGGAAATAACCAAAGGCTCAGCGTGCCGTACCGGAACCAGATTAGGGCCTGAAGCCATCCTGCGGTGTTGCGGCCAGCTCAAAAGAAAGCGAGTTGAAGAAAGGAGCCCAGGGGCACTGTAATTCACAAACCTGCAGAGTTATAAATGACAGCTATCGTCCAAAAATAGACTGAAGTAAGGCTGCCAAGAGGACTTGAAAGCGGGGCAGAATTGCAGGAAACCGATTTCATGAGGTAGACTGGAATTGCATTGAAAGCATAGGAAAAGAGGCAGAACGTCCACAATGATGCACTTGGCCAAAAAGGGCGTATGCGTTTTTTCCTGAATATATTCAGGAAAAAACGCATACGCCCTTTTTGGCCAACCAAGCAAGCTTGCAAAGGAAATCTGCACTACAATGAAGTCTCACTTCCCCCCGGTCAAAAGGGCCATCTGAAAAAAGTGTAAAATCCAGAAAGGCAGGACAGGCCATGGAGAACTGGGAGCCTTGTTATGCTGATGGGCGGGATGTAAATTGCCAACAACCACTCGGGAGAAGTGTATGGTGTTTCCTGAAACATCTAAAAAACAAAGCAACAGAACCTAGGGCACTTCCACTTATGCTCCTATAGATTAGGGAAATTAAAATCAAAAAGACACAGCCACCCCAAAGTTTGGAACGGCTCTGTTTACAAGAACCTCGTTTACAGTACAAGTTCAACATCGCAGAAAGTGAAAAATGGATAAAGAAGTTGTGGTATTTACTTACAAAGCAATATCACTCAGCAATGAAATCTGTGTCATCAGGCCCTTAGCAGCACAATGAGTGGATTCAGGTATGATGATTCTAACTGAAATAAGTCACACAGAAAAAGAAACATCATAAGATATCAGTAGTACACGGAATGGAAACTTGGCTACACAGGAACTGAATTACAGAACAGAACAGGGTCTCAAATTTAGAAAACCAACTTATGTTTGCTTAAGGGGAAAGGTGAGTTGGGGTGCTGCATAAAACCAGAGATTGAAATGAGCACAGATAAAGTTCCTTTGCCAAATATGGAATCGACAAGAGCTACTCCTTGCTCAACGAAATGGACTCAACACCGCATATTAAACGCCTAAGAATGTACCTGACTAGTAAGTATCTTAAAACCTATGGATTGCTATGTCTCCAAAAGAGAATCAAGCATGTGTACAGGGGCATAAACGCAGCAGTGATAGGATTGGAGAGGTTCGGTGAGCAAATGAAGACCCTTTGAAGTCATATTGCATGGTACCCATTCCACGGGTCTCAACTCTCCAGGTTTAAGGTATTCTTCCTTCAGCTAAAACATGCATGTGGATCCCAAGTATGATCAACCATGTGAACGGGAGACGTGTTCAAATATGTCTCAGTTTTCCTCCCCTGGTACTCGGGTGCAACATTCCAGACGCTTTACTAACACTCTCCCCACTTGGAGAGTCAGCGCCTTTAACCTCCTGTTTGGCCCAGTTTGCAATTTCTGCGGAAGATGAACAGGAATAGCGAGAACCAATGAGAGGCTAGCTGGAGGTGTCTGGACGGGCAAATTTAACTCTCATTTCCCACCAGGAAGAGGAAATAACCAAAGGCTCAGCGTGCCATACCGGAAACAGATTAGGGCCTGAAGCCATCCTGCGGTGTTGCGGCCAGCTCAAAAGAAAGCGAGTTGAAGAAAGGAGCCCAGGGGCACTGTAATTCACAAACCTGCAGAGTTATAAATGACAGCTATCGTCCAAAAATAGACTGAAGTAAGGCTGCCAAGAGGACTTGAAAGCGGGGCAGAATTGCAGGAAACCGATTTCAGGAGGTAGACTGGAATTGCATTGAAAGCATAGGAAAAGAGGCAGAACGTCCACAATGATGCACTTGGCCAAAAAGGGCGTATGCGTTTTTTCCTGAATATATTCAGGAAAAAACGCATACGCCCTTTTTGGCCAACCAAGCAAGCTTGCAAAGGAAATCTGCACTACAATGAAGTCTCACTTCCCCCCGGTCAAAAGGGCCATCTGAAAAAAGTGTAAAATCCAGAAAGGCAGGACAGGCCATGGAGAACTGGGAGCCTTGTTATGCTGATGGGCGGGATGTAAATTGCCAACAACCACTCGGGAGAAGTGTATGGTGTTTCCTGAAACATCTAAAAAACAAAGCAACAGAACCTAGGGCACTTCCACTTATGGTCCTATAGCTTAGGGAAATTAAAATCAAAAAGACACAGCCACCCCAAAGTTTGGGACGCCTCTGTTTACAAGAACCTCGTTTACAGTACAAGTTCAACATCGCAGAAAGTGAAAAATGGATAAAGAAGTTGTGGTATTTACTTACAAAGCAATATCACTCAGCAATGAAATCTGTGTCATCAGGCCCTTACAGCACAATGAGTGCATTCAGGTATGATGATTCTAACTGAAGTAAGTCACACAGAAAAAGAAACATCATAAGATATCAGTAATACACGGAATGTAAACTTGGCTACACAGGAACTGAATTACAGAACAGAACAGGGACTCAAATTTAGAAAAACAACTTATGCTTGCTTAAGGGTAAAGGTGAGTTGGGGTGCTGCATAAAACCAGAGATAGAAATGAGCACAGATAAAGTTCCTTAAGCCAAATATGGAATAGACAAGAGCTACTCCTTGCTCAACGAAATGGACTCAACACCCCATATTAAACGCCTAAGAATGTTCCTGACTAGTAAGTATCTTAAAACCTATGGATTGCTATGTCTCCAAAAGAGAATCAAGCATGTGTACAGGGGCATAAACGCAGCAGTGATAGGATTGGAGAGGTTCGGTGAGCAAATGAAGACCCTTTGAAGTCATATTGCATGGTACCCATTCCACGGGTTTCAACTACCCAGGTTTAAGGTATTCTTCCTTCAGCTAAAACATGCATGTGGAACCTAGAGTATGATCAACCATGTGATCGGGAGACGTGTTCAAATATGTCTCAGTTTTCGTACCCTGGTACTCGGGTGCAACATTCCAGACGCTTTACTAACACTCTCCCCACTTGGAGAGTCAGTCCCTTTAACCTCCTGTTTGGCCCAGTTTGCAATTTCTGCGGAAGATGAACAGGAATAGCGAGAACCAATGAGAGGCTAGCTGGAGGTGTCTGGACGGGCAAATTTAACTCTCATTTCCCACCAGGAAGAGGAAATAACCAAAGGCTCAGCGTGCCGTACCGGAACCAGATTAGGGCCTGAAGCCATCCTGCGGTGTTGCGGCCAGGTCACAAGAAAGCGAGTTGAAGAAAGGAGCTCAGGGGCACTGTAATTCACAAACCTGCAGAGTTATAAATGACAGCTATCGTCCAAAAATAGACTGAAGTAAGGCTGCCAAGAGGACTTGAAAGCGGGGCAGAATTGCAGGAAACCGATTTCAGGAGGTAGACTGGAATTGCATTGAAAGCATAGGAAAAGAGGCAGAACGTCCACAATGATGCACTTGGCCAAAAAGGGCGTATGCGTTTTTTCCTGAATATATTCAGGAAAAAATGCATACGCCCTTTTTGGCCAACCAAGCAAGCTTGCAAAGGAAATCTGCACTACAATGAAGTCTCACTTCCCCCCTGTCAAAAGGGCCATCTGAACAAAGTGTAAAATCCAGAAAGGCAGGACAGGCCATGGAGAACTGGGAGCCTTGTTATGCTGATGGGCGGGATGTAAATTGCCAACAACCACTCGGGAGAAGTGTATGGTGTTTCCTGAAACATCTAAAAAACAAAGCAACAGAGCATAGGGCACTTCCACTTATGGTCCTATAGCTTAGGGAAATTAAAATCAAAAAGACACAGCCACCCCAAAGTTTGGAACGGCTCTGTTTACAAGAACCTCGTTTACAGTACAAGTTCAACATCGCAGAAAGTGAAAAATGGATAAAGAACTTGTGGTATTTACGTACAATGCAGTATCACTCAGCAATGAAATCTATGTCATCAGGCCCGTAGCAGCATAATGAGTAGATTCAGGTACGATGATTCTAACTGAAATAAGTCACACAGAAAAAGAAACATCATAAGATATCAGTAATACACGGAATGTAAACTTGGCTACACAGGAACTGAATTCCAAAACAGAACAGGGTCTCAAATTTAGAAAACCAACTTATGCTTGCTTAAGGGGAAAGGTGAGTTGGGTTGCTGCATAAAACCAGAGATTGAAATGAGCACAGATAAAGTTCCTTAAGCCAAATATGGAATAGACAAGAGCTACTCCTTGCTCAACGAAATGGACTCAACACCGCATATTAAACGCCTAAGAATGTACCTGACTAGTAAGTATCTTAAAACCTATGGATTGCTATGTCTCCAAAAGAGAATCAAGCGTGTGTACAGGGGCATAAACGCAGCAGTGATAGGATTGGAGAGGTTCGGTGAGCAAATGAAGACCCTTTGAAGTCATATTGCATGGTACACATTCCACGGGTCTCAACTCTCCAGGTTTAAGGTATTCTTCCTTCAGCTAAAACATGCATGTGGAACCCAGAGTATGATCAACCATGTGAACGGGAGACGTGTTCAAATATGTCTCAGTTTTCCTCCCCTGGTACTCGGGTGCAACATTCCAGACGCTTTACTAACACTCTCCCCACTTGGAGAGTCAGCGCCTTTAACCTCCTGTTTGGCCCAGTTTGCAATTTCTGCGGAAGATGAACAGGAATAGCGAGAACCAATGAGAGGCTAGCTGGAGGTGTCTAGACGGGCAAATTTAACTCTCATTTCCCACCAGGAAGAGGAAATAACCAAAGGCTCAGCGTGCCGTACCGGAACCAGATTAGGGCCTGAAGCCATCCTGCGGTGTTGCGGCCAGCTCAAAAGAAAGCGAGTTGAAGAAAGGAGCCCAGGGGCACTGTAATTCACAAACCTGCAGAGTTATAAATGACAGCTATCGTCCAAAAATAGACTGAAGTAAGGCTGCCAAGAGGACTTGAAAGCGGGGCAGAATTGCAGGAAACCGATTTCAGGAGGTAGACTGGAATTGCATTGAAAGCATAGGAAAAGAGGCAGAACGTCCACAATGATGCACTTGGCCAAAAAGGGCGTATGCGTTTTTTCCTGAATATATTCAGGAAAAAACGCATACGCCCTTTTTGGCCAACCAAGCAAGCTTGCAAAGGAAATCTGCACTACAATGAAGTCTCACTTCCCCCCGGTCAAAAGGGCCATCTGAAAAAAGTGTAAAATCCAGAAAGGCAGGACAGGCCATGGAGAACTGGGAGCCTTGTTATGCTGATGGGCGGGATGTAAATTGCCAACAACCACTCGGGAGAAGTATATAGTGTTTCCTGAAACATATAAAAAACAAAGCAACAGAACCTAGGGCACTTCCACTTATGGTCCTATAGCTTAGGGAAATTAAAATCAAAAAGACACAGCCACCCCAAAGTTTGGAACGGCTCTGTTTACAAGAACCTCGTTTACAGTACAAGTTCAACATCGCAGAAAGTGAAAAATGGATAAAGAAGTTGTGGTATTTACTTACAAAGCAATATCACTCAGCAATGAAATCTATGTCATCAGGCCCTTAGCAGCACAGTGAGTGGATTCAGGTACGATGTTTCTAACTGAAATAAGTCACACAGAAAAAGAAACATCATAAGATATCACTAATACACGGAATGTAAACTTGGCTACACAGGAACTGAATTCCAAAACAGAACAGGGTCTCAAATTTAGAAAACCAACTTATGCTTGCTTAAGGGTAAAGGTGAGTTGGGGTGCTGCATAAAACCAGAGATTGAAATGAGCACAGATAAAGTTCCTTAAGTCAAATATGGAATAGACAAGAGCTACTCCTTGCTCAACGAAATGGACTCAACACCGCATATTAAACGCCTAAGAATGTACCTGACTAGTAAGTATCTTAAAACCTATGGATTGCTATGTCTCCGAAAGAGAATCAAGCATGTGTACAGGGGCATAAACGCAGCAGTGATAGGATTGGAGAGGTTCGGTGAGCAAATGAAGACCCTTTGAAGTCATATTGCATGGTACCCATTCCACGGGTCTCAACTCTCCAGGTTTAAGGTATTCTTCCTTCAGCTAAAACATGCATGTGGAACCCAGAGTATGATCAACCATGTGAACGGGAGACGTGTTCAAATATGTCTCAGTTTTCCTCCCCTGGTACTCGGGTGCAACATTCCAGACGCTTTACTAACACTCTCCCCACTTGGAGAGTCAGTCCCTTTAACCTCCTGTTTGGCCCAGTTTGCAATTTCTGCGGAAGATGAACAGGAATAGCGAGAACCAATGAGAGACTAGCTGGAGGTGTCTGGACGGGCAAATTTAACTCTCATTTCCCACCAGGAAGAGGAAATAACCAAAGGCTCAGCGTGCCGTGCCGGAACCAGATTAGGGCCTGAAGCCATCCTGCGGTGTTGCGGCCAGGTCACAAGAAAGCGAGTTGAAGAAAGGAGCTCAGGGGCACTGTAATTCACAAACCTGCAGAGTTATAAATGACAGCTATCGTCCAAAAATAGACTGAAGTAAGGCTGCCAAGAGGACTTGAATGCGGGGCAGAATTGCAGGAAACCGATTTCAGGAGGTAGACTGGAATTGCATTGAAAGCATAGGAAAAGAGGCAGAACGTCCACAATGATGCACTTGGGCAAAAAGGGCGTATGCGTTTTTTCCTGAATATATTCAGGAAAAAACGCATACGCCCTTTTTGGCCAACCAAGCAAGCTTGCAAAGGAAATCTGCACTACAATGAAGTCTCACTTCCCCTCGGTCAAAAGGGCCATCTGAAAAAAGTGTAAAATCCAGAAAGGCAGGACAGGCCATGGAGAACTGGGAGCCTTGTTATGCTGATGGGCGGGATGTAAATTGCCAACAACCACTCGGGAGAAGTGTATGGTGTTTCCTGAAACATCTAAAAAACAAAGCAACAGAACCTAGGGCACTTCCACTTATGGTCCTATAGATTAGGGAAATTAAAATCAAAAAGACACAGCCACCCCAAAGTTTGGAACGGCTCTGTTTACAAGAACCTCGTTTACAGTACAAGTTCAACATCGCAGAAAGTGAAAAATGGATAAAGAAGTTGTGGTATTTAATTACAAAGCAATATCACTCAGCAATGAAATCTGTGTCATCAGGCCCTTAGCAGCACAATGAGTGGATTCAGGTATGATGATTCTAACTGAAGTAAGTCACACAGAAAAGAAACATCATAAGATATCAGTAATACACGGAATGTAAACTTGGCTACACAGGAACTGAATTACAGAACAGAACAGGGTCTCAAATTTAGAAAACCAACTTATGTTTGCTTAAGGGGAAAGGTGAGTTGGGGTGCTCCATAAAACCAGAGATTGAAATGAGCACAGATAAAGTTCCTTAAGCCAAATATGGAATCGACAAGAGCTACTCCTTGCTCAACGAAATGGACTCAACACCCCATATTAAACGCCTAAGAATGTACCTGACTAGTAAGTATCTTAAAACCTATGGATTGCTATGTCTCCAAAAGAGAATCAAGCATGTGTACAGGGGCATAAACGCAGCAGTGATAGGATTGGAGAGGTTCGGTGAGCAAATGAAGACCCTTTGAAGTCATATTGCATGGTACCCATTCCACGGGTCTCAACTCTCCAGGTTTAAGGTATTCTTCCTTCAGCTAAAACATGCATGTGGATCCCAAGTATGATCAACCATGTGAACGGGAGACGTGTTCAAATATGTCTCAGTTTTCGTACCCTGGTACTCGGGTGCAACATTCCAGACGCTTTACTAACACTCTCCCCACTTGGAGAGTCAGCGCCTTTAACCTCCTGTTTGGCCCAGTTTGCAATTTCTGCGGAAGATGAACAGGAATAGCGAGAACCAATGAGAGGCTAGCTGGAGGTGTCTGGACGGGCAAATTTAACTCTCATTTCCCACCAGGAAGAGGAAATAACCAAAGGCTCAGCGTGCCATGCCGGAAACAGATTAGGGCCTGAAGCCATCCTGCGGTGTTGCGGCCAGCTCAAAAGAAAGCGAGTTGAAGAAAGGAGCCCAGGGGCACTGTAATTCACAAACCTGCAGAGTTATAAATGACAGCTATCGTCCAAAAATAGACTGAAGTAAGGCTGCCAAGAGGACTTGAAAGCGGGGCAGAATTGCAGGAAACCGATTTCAGGAGGTAGACTGGAATTGCATTGAAAGCATAGGAAAAGAGGCAGAACGTCCACAATGATGCACTTGGCCAAAAAGGGCGTATGCGTTTTTTCCTGAATATATTCAGGAAAAAACGCATACGCCCTTTTTGGCCAACCAAGCAAGCTTGCAAAGGAAATCTGCACTACAATGAAGTCTCACTTCCCCCCTGTCAAAAGGGCCATCTGAAAAAAGTGTAAAATCCAGAAAGGCAACAGGCCATTGAGAACTGGGAGCCTTGTTATGCTGATGGGCGGGATGTAAATTGCCAACAGACACTTGGGAGAAGTGTATGGTGTTTCCTGAAACATCTAAAAAACAAAGCAACAGAGCCTAGGGCACTTCCACTTATGGTCCTATAGCTTAGGGAAATTAAAATCAAAAAGACACAGCCACCCCAAAGTTTGGAACGGCTCTGTTTACAAGAACCTCGTTTACAGTACAAGTTCAACATCGCAGAAAGTGAAAAATGGATAAAGAAGTTGTGGTATTCACTTACAAAGCAATATCACTCAGCAATGAAATCTATGTCATCAGGCCCTTAGCATCGCAATGAGTGGATTCAGGTATGATGATTCTAACTGAAATAAGTCACACAGAAAAAGAAACATCATAAGATATCACTAATACACGGAATGTAAACTTGCCTACACAGGAACTGAATTACAGAACAGAACAGGGTCTAAAATTTAGAAAACCAACTTATGCTTGCTTAAGGGTAAAGGTGAGTTGGGGTGCTGCATAAAACCAGAGATTGAAATGAGCACAGATAAAGTTCCTTAAGCCAAATATGGAATAGACAAGAGCTACTCCTTGCTCAACGAAATGGACTCAACACCCCATATTAAACGCCTAAGAATGTTCCTGACTAGTAAGTATCTTAAAACCTATGGATTGCTATGTCTCCAAAAGAGAATCAAGCATGTGTACAGGGGCATAAACGCAGCAGTGATAGGATTGGAGAGGTTCGGTGAGCAAATGAAGACCCTTTGAAGTCATATTGCATGGTACCCATTCCACGGGTTTCAACTACCCAGGTTTAAGGTATTCTTCCTTCAGCTAAAACATGCATGTGGAACCTAGAGTATGATCAACCATGTGATCGGGAGACGTGTTCAAATATGTCTCAGTTTTCGTACCCTGGTACTCGGGTGCAACATTCCAGACGCTTTACTAACACTCTCCCGACTTGGAGAGTCAGTCCCTTTAACCTCCTGTTTGGCCCAGTTTGCAATTTCTGCAGAAGATGAACAGGAATAGCGAGAACCAATGAGAGGCTAGCTGGAGGTGTCTGGACGGGCAAATTTAACTCTCATTTCCCACCAGGAAGAGGAAATAACCAAAGGCTCAGCGTGCCGTACCGGAACCAGATTAGGGCCTGAAGCCATCCTGCGGTGTTGCGGCCAGGTCACAAGAAAGCGAGTTGAAGAAAGGAGCTCAGGGGCACTGTAATTCACAAACCTGCAGAGTTATAAATGACAGCTATCGTCCAAAAATAGACTGAAGTAAGGCTGCCAAGAGGACTTGAAAGCGGGGCAGAATTGCAGGAACCCGATTTCAGGAGGTAGACTGGAATTGCATTGAAAGCATAGGAAAAGAGGCAGAACGTCCACAATGATGCACTTGGCCAAAAAGGGCGTATGCGTTTTTTCCTGAATATATTCAGGAAAAAACGCATACGCCCTTTTTGGCCAACCAAGCAAGCTTGCAAAGGAAATCTGCACTACAATGAAGTCTCACTTCCCCCCTGTCAAAAGGGCCATCTGAAAAAAGTGTAAAATCCAGAAAGGCAGGACAGGCCATGGAGAACTGGGAGCCTTGTTATGCTGATGGGCGGGATGTAAATTGCCAACAGACACTCGGGAGAAGTGTATGGTGTTTCCTGAAACATCTAAAAAACAAAGCAACAGAGCCTAGGGCACTTCCACTTATGGTCCTATAGCTTAGGGAAATTAAAATCAAAAAGACACAGCCACCCCAAAGTTTGGAACGGCTCTGTTTACAAGAACCTCGTTTACAGTACAAGTTCAACATCGCAGAAAGTGAAAAATGGATAAAGAACTTGTGGTATTTATGTACAATGCAGTATCACTCAGCAATGAAATCTATGTCATCAGGCCCGTAGCAGCATAATGAGTAGATTCAGGTACGATGATTCTAACTGAAGTAAGTCACACAGAAAAAGAAACATCATAAGATATCAGTAATACACGGAATGTAAACTTGGCTACACAGGAACTGAATTCCAAAACAGAACAGGGTCTCAAATTTAGAAAACCAACTTATGCTTGCTTAAGGGGAAAGGTGAGTTGGGTTGCTGCATAAAACCAGAGATTGAAATGAGCACAGATAAAGTTCCTTAAGCCAAATATGGAATAGACAAGAGCTACTCCTTGCTCAACGAAATGGACTCAACACCCCATATTAAACGCCTAAGAATGTACCTGACTAGTAAGTATCTTAAAACCTATGGATTGCTATGTCTCCAAAAGAGAATCAAGCGTGTGTACAGGGGCATAAACGCAGCAGTGATAGGATTGGAGAGGTTCGGTGAGCAAATGAAGACCCTTTGAAGTCATATTGCATGGTACCTATTCCACGGGTCTCAACTCTCCAGGTTTAAGGTATTCTTCCTTCAGCTAAAACATGCATGTGGAACCCAAGTATGATAAACCATGTGAACGGGAGACGTGTTCAAATATGTCTCAGTTTTCCTCCCCTGGTACTCGGGTGCAACATTCCAGACGCTTTACTAACACTCTCCCCACTTGGAGAGTCAGCGCCTTTAACCTCCTGTTTGGCCCAGTTTGCAATTTCTGCGGAAGATGAACAGGAATAGCGAGAACCAATGAGAGGCTAGCTGGAGGTGTCTGGACGGGCAAATTTAACTCTCATTTCCCACCAGGAAGAGGAAATAACCAAAGGCTCAGCGTGCCGTACCGGAACCAGATTAGGGCCTGAAGCCATCCTGCGGTGTTGCGGCCAGCTCAAAAGAAAGCGAATTGAACAAAGGAGTTCAGGGGCACTGTAATTCACAAACCTGCAGAGTTATAAATGACAGCTATCGTCCAAAAATAGACTGAAGTAAGGCTGCCAAGAGGACTTGAAAGCGGGGCAGAATTGCAGGAAACCGATTTCAGGAGGTAGACTGGAATTGCATTGAAAGCATAGGAAAAGAGGCAGAACGTCCACAATGATGCACTTGGCCAAAAAGGGCGTATGCGTTTTTTCCTGAATATATTCAGGAAAAAACGCATACGCCCTTTTTGGCCAACCAAGCAAGCTTGCAAAGGAAATCTGCACTACAATGAAGTCTCACTTCCCCCCGGTCAAAAGGGCCATCTGAAAAAAGTGTAAAATCCAGAAAGGCAGGACAGGCCATGGAGAACTGGGAGCCTTGTTATGCTGATGGGCGGGATGTAAATTGCCAACAGACACTCGGGAGAAGTGTATGGTGTTTCCTGAAACATCTAAAAAACAAAGCAACAGAGCCTAGGGCACTTCCACTTATGGTCCTATAGCTTAGGGAAATTAAAATCAAAAAGACACAGCCACCCCAAAGTTTGGAACGGCTCTGTTTACAAGAACCTCGTTTACAGTACAAGTTCAACATCGCAGAAAGTGAAAAATGGATAAAGAAGTTGTGGTATTCACTTACAAAGCAATATCACTCAGCAATGAAATCTATGTCATCAGGCCCTTAGCATCGCAATGAGTGGATTCAGGTATGATGATTCTAACTGAAATAAGTCACACAGAAAAAGAAACATCATAAGATATCACTAATACACGGAATGTAAACTTGCCTACACAGGAACTGAATTACAGAACAGAACAGGGTCTAAAATTTAGAAAACCAACTTATGCTTGCTTAAGGGTAAAGGTGAGTTGGGGTGCTGCATAAAACCAGAGATTGAAATGAGCACAGATAAAGTTCCTTAAGCCAAATATGGAATAGACAAGAGCTACTCCTTGCTCAACGAAATGGACTCAACACCCCATATTAAACGCCTAAGAATGTTCCTGACTAGTAAGTATCTTAAAACCTATGGATTGCTATGTCTCCAAAAGAGAATCAAGCATGTGTACAGGGGCATAAACGCAGCAGTGATAGGATTGGAGAGGTTCGGTGAGCAAATGAAGACCCTTTGAAGTCATATTGCATGGTACCCATTCCACGGGTTTCAACTACCCAGGTTTAAGGTATTCTTCCTTCAGCTAAAACATGCATGTGGAACCTAGAGTATGATCAACCATGCGATCGGGAGACGTGTTCAAATATGTCTCAGTTTTCGTACCCTGGTACTCGGGTGCAACATTCCAGACGCTTTACTAACACTCTCCCCACTTGGAGAGTCAGTCCCTTTATCCTCCTGTTTGGCCCAGTTTGCAATTTCTGCGGAAGATGAACAGGAATAGCGAGAACCAATGAGAGGCTAGCTGGAGGTGTCTGGACGGGCAAATTTAACTCTCATTTCCCACCAGGAAGAGGAAATAACCAAAGGCTCAGCGTGCCGTACCGGAACCAGATTAGGGCCTGAAGCCATCCTGCGGTGTTGCGGCCAGCTCAAAAGAAAGCGAATTGAACAAAGGAGTTCAGGGGCACTGTAATTCACAAACCTGCAGAGTTATAAATGACAGCTATCGTCCAAAAATAGACTGAAGTAAGGCTGCCAAGAGGACTTGAAAGCGGGGCAGAATTGCAGGAAACCGATTTCAGGAGGTAGACTGGAATTGCATTGAAAGCATAGGAAAAGAGGCAGAACGTCCACAATGATGCACTTGGCCAAAAAGGGCGTATGCGTTTTTTCCTGAATATATTCAGGAAAAAACGCATACGCCCTTTTTGGCCAACCAAGCAAGCTTGCAAAGGAAATCTGCACTACAATGAAGTCTCACTTCCCCCCGGTCAAAAGGGCCATCTGAAAAAAGTGTAAAATCCAGAAAGGCAGGACAGGCCATGGAGAACTGGGAGCCTTGTTATGCTGATGGGCGGGATGTAAATTGCCAACAGACACTCGGGAGAAGTGTATGGTGTTTCCTGAAACATCTAAAAAACAAAGCAACAGAGCCTAGGGCACTTCCACTTATGGTCCTATAGCTTAGGGAAATTAAAATCAAAAAGACACAGCCACCCCAAAGTTTGGAACGGCTCTGTTTACAAGAACCTCGTTTACAGTACAAGTTCAACATCGCAGAAAGTGAAAAATGGATAAAGAAGTTGTGGTATTCACTTACAAAGCAATATCACTCAGCAATGAAATCTATGTCATCAGGCCCTTAGCATCGCAATGAGTGGATTCAGGTATGATGATTCTAACTGAAATAAGTCACACAGAAAAAGAAACATCATAAGATATCACTAATACACGGAATGTAAACTTGCCTACACAGGAACTGAATTACAGAACAGAACAGGGTCTCAAATTTAGAAAACCAACTTATGCTTGCTTAAGGGGAAAGGTGAGTTGGGGTGCTGCATAAAACCAGAGATTGAAATGAGCACAGATAAAGTTCCTTAAGCCAAATATGGAATAGACAAGAGCTACTCCTTGCTCAACGAAATGGACTCAACACCCCATATTAAACGCCTAAGAATGTTCCTGACTAGTAAGTATCTTAAAACCTATGGATTGCTATGTCTCCAAAAGAGAATCAAGCATGTGTACAGGGGCATAAACGCAGCAGTGATAGGATTGGAGAGGTTCGGTGAGCAAATGAAGACCCTTTGAAGTCATATTGCAAGGTACCCATTCCACGGGTTTCAACTACCCAGGTTTAAGGTATTCTTCCTTCAGCTAAAACATGCATGTGGAACCTAGAGTATGATCAACCATGCGATCGGGAGACGTGTTCAAATATGTCTCAGTTTTCGTACCCTGGTACTCGTGTGCAACATTCCAGACGCTTTACTAACACTCTCCCCACTTGGAGAGTCAGTCCCTTTAACCTCCTGTTTGGCCCAGTTTGCAATTTCTGCGGAAGATGAACAGGAATAGCGAGAACCAATGAGAGGCTAGCTGGAGGTGTCTGGACGGGCAAATTTAACTCTCATTTCCCACCAGGAAGAGGAAATAACCAAAGGCTCAGCGTGCCGTACCGGAACCAGATTAGGGCCTGAAGCCATCCTGCGGTGTTGCGGCCAGGTCACAAGAAAGTGAGTTGAAGAAAGGAGCTCAGGGGCACTGTAATTCACAAACCTGCAGAGTTATAAATGACAGCTATCGTCCAAAAATAGACTGAAGTAAGGCTGCCAAGAGGACTTGAAAGCGGGGCAGAATTGCAGGAAACCGATTTCAGGAGGTAGACTGGAATTGCATTGAAAGCATAGGAAAAGAGGCAGAACGTCCACAATGATGCACTTGGCCAAAAAGTGCGTATGCGTTTTTTCCTGAATATATTCAGGAAAAAACGCATACGCCCTTTTTGGCCAACCAAGCAAGCTTGCAAAGGAAATCTGCACTACAATGAAGTCTCACTTCCCCTCGGTCAAAAGGGCCATCTGAAAAAAGTGTAAAATCCAGAAAGGCAGGACAGGCCATGGAGAACTGGGAGCCTTGTTATGCTGATGGGCGGGATGTAAATTGCCAACAACCACTCGGGAGAAGTGTATGGTGTTTCCTGAAACATCTAAAAAACAAAGCAACAGAACCTAGGGCACTTCCACTTATGGTCCTATAGATTAGGGAAATTAAAATCAAAAAGACACAGCCACCCCAAAGTTTGGAACGGCTCTGTTTACAAGAACCTCGTTTACAGTACAAGTTCAACATCGCAGAAAGTGAAAAATGGATAAAGAAGTTGTGGTATTTAATTACAAAGCAATATCACTCAGCAATGAAATCTGTGTCATCAGGCCCTTAGCAGCACAATGAGTGGATTCAGGTATGATGATTCTAACTGAAGTAAGTCACACAGAAAAGAAACATCATAAGATATCAGTAATACACGGAATGTAAACTTGGCTACACAGGAACTGAATTACAGAACAGAACAGGGTCTCAAATTTAGAAAACCAACTTATGTTTGCTTAAGGGGAAAGGTGAGTTGGGGTGCTCCATAAAACCAGAGATTGAAATGAGCACAGATAAAGTTCCTTAAGCCAAATATGGAATCGACAAGAGCTACTCCTTGCTCAACGAAATGGACTCAACACCCCATATTAAACGCCTAAGAATGTACCTGACTAGTAAGTATCTTAAAACCTATGGATTGCTATGTCTCCAAAAGAGAATCAAGCATGTGTACAGGGGCATAAACGCAGCAGTGATAGGATTGGAGAGGTTCGGTGAGCAAATGAAGACCCTTTGAAGTCATATTGCATGGTACCCATTCCACGGGTCTCAACTCTCCAGGTTTAAGGTATTCTTCCTTCAGCTAAAACATGCATGTGGATCCCAAGTATGATCAACCATGTGAACGGGAGACGTGTTCAAATATGTCTCAGTTTTCGTACCCTGGTACTCGGGTGCAACATTCCAGACGCTTTACTAACACTCTCCCCACTTGGAGAGTCAGCGCCTTTAACCTCCTGTTTGGCCCAGTTTGCAATTTCTGCGGAAGATGAACAGGAATAGCGAGAACCAATGAGAGGCTAGCTGGAGGTGTCTGGACGGACAAATTTAACTCTCATTTCCCACCAGGAAGAGGAAATAACCAAAGGCTCAGCGTGCCATGCCGGAAACAGATTAGGGCCTGAAGCCATCCTGCGGTGTTGCGGCCAGCTCAAAAGAAAGCGAGTTGAAGAAAGGAGCCCAGGGGCACTGTAATTCACAAACCTGCAGAGTTATAAATGACAGCTATCGTCCAAAAATAGACTGAAGTAAGGCTGCCAAGAGGACTTGAAAGCGGGGCAGAATTGCAGGAAACCGATTTCAGGAGGTAGACTGGAATTGCATTGAAAGCATAGGAAAAGAGGCAGAACGTCCACAATGATGCACTTGGCCAAAAAGGGCGTATGCGTTTTTTCCTGAATATATTCAGGAAAAAACGCATACGCCCTTTTTGGCCAACCAAGCAAGCTTGCAAAGGAAATCTGCACTACAATGAAGTCTCACTTCCCCCCTGTCAAAAGGGCCATCTGAAAAAAGTGTAAAATCCAGAAAGGCAACAGGCCATTGAGAACTGGGAGCCTTGTTATGCTGATGGGCGGGATGTAAATTGCCAACAGACACTTGGGAGAAGTGTATGGTGTTTCCTGAAACATCTAAAAAACAAAGCAACAGAGCCTAGGGCACTTCCACTTATGGTCCTATAGCTTAGGGAAATTAAAATCAAAAAGACACAGCCACCCCAAAGTTTGGAACGGCTCTGTTTACAAGAACCTCGTTTACAGTACAAGTTCAACATCGCAGAAAGTGAAAAATGGATAAAGAAGTTGTGGTATTCACTTACAAAGCAATATCACTCAGCAATGAAATCTATGTCATCAGGCCCTTAGCATCGCAATGAGTGGATTCAGGTATGATGATTCTAACTGAAATAAGTCACACAGAAAAAGAAACATCATAAGATATCACTAATACACGGAATGTAAACTTGCCTACACAGGAACTGAATTACAGAACAGAACAGGGTCTAAAATTTAGAAAACCAACTTATGCTTGCTTAAGGGTAAAGGTGAGTTGGGGTGCTGCATAAAACCAGAGATTGAAATGAGCACAGATAAAGTTCCTTAAGCCAAATATGGAATAGACAAGAGCTACTCCTTGCTCAACGAAATGGACTCAACACCCCATATTAAACGCCTAAGAATGTTCCTGACTAGTAAGTATCTTAAAACCTATGGATTGCTATGTCTCCAAAAGAGAATCAAGCATGTGTACAGGGGCATAAACGCAGCAGTGATAGGATTGGAGAGGTTCGGTGAGCAAATGAAGACCCTTTGAAGTCATATTGCATGGTACCCATTCCACGGGTTTCAACTACCCAGGTTTAAGGTATTCTTCCTTCAGCTAAAACATGCATGTGGAACCTAGAGTATGATCAACCATGTGATCGGGAGACGTGTTCAAATATGTCTCAGTTTTCGTACCCTGGTACTCGGGTGCAACATTCCAGACGCTTTACTAACACTCTCCCGACTTGGAGAGTCAGTCCCTTTAACCTCCTGTTTGGCCCAGTTTGCAATTTCTGCAGAAGATGAACAGGAATAGCGAGAACCAATGAGAGGCTAGCTGGAGGTGTCTGGACGGGCAAATTTAACTCTCATTTCCCACCAGGAAGAGGAAATAACCAAAGGCTCAGCGTGCCGTACCGGAACCAGATTAGGGCCTGAAGCCATCCTGCGGTGTTGCGGCCAGGTCACAAGAAAGCGAGTTGAAGAAAGGAGCTCAGGGGCACTGTAATTCACAAACCTGCAGAGTTATAAATGACAGCTATCGTCCAAAAATAGACTGAAGTAAGGCTGCCAAGAGGACTTGAAAGCGGGGCAGAATTGCAGGAACCCGATTTCAGGAGGTAGACTGGAATTGCATTGAAAGCATAGGAAAAGAGGCAGAACGTCCACAATGATGCACTTGGCCAAAAAGGGCGTATGCGGTTTTTCCTGAATATATTCAGGAAAAAACGCATACGCCCTTTTTGGCCAACCAAGCAAGCTTGCAAAGGAAATCTGCACTACAATGAAGTCTCACTTCCCCCCTGTCAAAAGGGCCATCTGAAAAAAGTGTAAAATCCAGAAAGGCAGGACAGGCCATGGAGAACTGGGAGCCTTGTTATGCTGATGGGCGGGATGTAAATTGCCAACAGACACTCGGGAGAAGTGTATGGTGTTTCCTGAAACATCTAAAAAACAAAGCAACAGAGCCTAGGGCACTTCCACTTATGGTCCTATAGCTTAGGGAAATTAAAATCAAAAAGACACAGCCACCCCAAAGTTTGGAACGGCTCTGTTTACAAGAACCTCGTTTACAGTACAAGTTCAACATCGCAGAAAGTGAAAAATGGATAAAGAACTTGTGGTATTTATGTACAATGCAGTATCACTCAGCAATGAAATCTATGTCATCAGGCCCGTAGCAGCATAATGAGTAGATTCAGGTACGATGATTCTAACTGAAATAAGTCACACAGAAAAAGAAACATCATAAGATATCAGTAATACACGGAATGTAAACTTGGCTACACAGGAACTGAATTCCAAAACAGAACAGGGTCTCAAATTTAGAAAACCAACTTATGCTTGCTTAAGGGGAAAGGTGAGTTGGGTTGCTGCATAAAACCAGAGATTGAAATGAGCACAGATAAAGTTCCTTAAGCCAAATATGGAATAGACAAGAGCTACTCCTTGCTCAACGAAATGGACTCAACACCCCATATTAAACGCCTAAGAATGTACCTGACTAGTAAGTATCTTAAAACCTATGGATTGCTATGTCTCCAAAAGAGAATCAAGCGTGTGTACAGGGGCATAAACGCAGCAGTGATAGGATTGGAGAGGTTCGGTGAGCAAATGAAGACCCTTTGAAGTCATATTGCATGGTACCTATTCCACGGGTCTCAACTCTCCAGGTTTAAGGTATTCTTCCTTCAGCTAAAACATGCATGTGGAACCCAAGTATGATCAACCATGTGAACGGGAGACGTGTTCAAATATGTCTCAGTTTTCCTCCCCTGGTACTCGGGTGCAACATTCCAGACGCTTTACTAACACTCTCCCCACTTGGAGAGTCAGCGCCTTTAACCTCCTGTTTGGCCCAGTTTGCAATTTCTGCGGAAGATGAACAGGAATAGCGAGAACCAATGAGAGGCTAGCTGGAGGTGTCTGGACGGGCAAATTTAACTCTCATTTCCCACCAGGAAGAGGAAATAACCAAAGGCTCAGCGTGCCGTACCGGAACCAGATTAGGGCCTGAAGCCATCCTGCGGTGTTGCGGCCAGCTCAAAAGAAAGCGAATTGAACAAAGGAGTTCAGGGGCACTGTAATTCACAAACCTGCAGAGTTATAAATGACAGCTATCGTCCAAAAATAGACTGAAGTAAGGCTGCCAAGAGGACTTGAAAGCGGGGCAGAATTGCAGGAAACCGATTTCAGGAGGTAGACTGGAATTGCATTGAAAGCATAGGAAAAGAGGCAGAACGTCCACAATGATGCACTTGGCCAAAAAGGGCGTATGCGTTTTTTCCTGAATATATTCAGGAAAAAACGCATACGCCCTTTTTGGCCAACCAAGCAAGCTTGCAAAGGAAATCTGCACTACAATGAAGTCTCACTTCCCCCCGGTCAAAAGGGCCATCTGAAAAAAGTGTAAAATCCAGAAAGGCAGGACAGGCCATGGAGAACTGGGAGCCTTGTTATGCTGATGGGCGGGATGTAAATTGCCAACAGACACTCGGGAGAAGTGTATGGTGTTTCCTGAAACATCTAAAAAACAAAGCAACAGAGCCTAGGGCACTTCCACTTATGGTCCTATAGCTTAGGGAAATTAAAATCAAAAAGACACAGCCACCCCAAAGTTTGGAACGGCTCTGTTTACAAGAACCTCGTTTACAGTACAAGTTCAACATCGCAGAAAGTGAAAAATGGATAAAGAAGTTGTGGTATTCACTTACAAAGCAATATCACTCAGCAATGAAATCTATGTCATCAGGCCCTTAGCATCGCAATGAGTGGATTCAGGTATGATGATTCTAACTGAAATAAGTCACACAGAAAAAGAAACATCATAAGATATCACTAATACACGGAATGTAAACTTGCCTACACAGGAACTGAACTACAGAACAGAACAGGGTCTCAAATTTAGAAAACCAACTTATGCTTGCTTAAGGGTAAAGGTGAGTTGGGGTGCTGCATAAAACCAGAGATTGAAATGAGCACAGATAAAGTTCCTTAAGCCAAATATGGAATAGACAAGAGCTACTCCTTGCTCAACGAAATGGACTCAACACCCCATATTAAACGCCTAAGAATGTTCCTGACTAGTAAGTATCTTAAAACCTATGGATTGCTATGTCTCCAAAAGAGAATCAAGCATGTGTACAGGGGCATAAACGCAGCAGTGATAGGATTGGAGAGGTTCGGTGAGCAAATGAAGACCCTTTGAAGTCATATTGCATGGTACCCATTCCACGGGTTTCAACTACCCAGGTTTAAGGTATTCTTCCTTCAGCTAAAACATGCATGTGGAACCTAGAGTATGATCAACCATGCGATCAGGAGACGTGTTCAAATATGTCTCAGTTTTCGTACCCTGGTACTCGGGTGCAACATTCCAGACGCTTTACTAACACTCTCCCCACTTGGAGAGTCAGTCCCTTTAACCTCCTGTTTGGCCCAGTTTGCAATTTCTGCGGAAGATGAACAGGAATAGCGAGAACCAATGAGAGGCTAGCTGGAGGTGTCTGGACGGGCAAATTTAACTCTCATTTCCCACCAGGAAGAGGAAATAACCAAAGGCTCAGCGTGCCGTACCGGAACCAGATTAGGGCCTGAAGCCATCCTGCGGTGTTGCGGCCAGCTCAAAAGAAAGCGAATTGAACAAAGGAGTTCAGGGGCACTGTAATTCACAAACCTGCAGAGTTATAAATGACAGCTATCGTCCAAAAATAGACTGAAGTAAGGCTGCCAAGAGGACTTGAAAGCGGGGCAGAATTGCAGGAAACCGATTTCAGGAGGTAGACTGGAATTGCATTGAAAGCATAGGAAAAGAGGCAGAACGTCCACAATGATGCACTTGGCCAAAAAGGGCGTATGCGTTTTTTCCTGAATATATTCAGGAAAAAACGCATACGCCCTTTTTGGCCAACCAAGCAAGCTTGCAAAGGAAATCTGCACTACAATGAAGTCTCACTTCCCCCCGGTCAAAAGGGCCATCTGAAAAAAGTGTAAAATCCAGAAAGGCAGGACAGGCCATGGAGAACTGGGAGCCTTGTTATGCTGATGGGCGGGATGTAAATTGCCAACAGACACTCGGGAGAAGTGTATGGTGTTTCCTGAAACATCTAAAAAACAAAGCAAGAGAGCCTAGGGCACTTCCACTTATGGTCCTATAGCTTAGGGAAATTAAAATCAAAAAGACACAGCCACCCCAAAGTTTGGAACGGCTCTGTTTACAAGAACCTCGTTTACAGTACAAGTTCAACATCGCAGAAAGTGAAAAATGGATAAAGAAGTTGTGGTATTCACTTACAAAGCAATATCACTCAGCAATGAAATCTATGTCATCAGGCCCTTAGCATCGCAATGAGTGGATTCAGGTATGATGATTCTAACTGAAATAAGTCACACAGAAAAAGAAACATCATAAGATATCACTAATACACGGAATGTAAACTTGCCTACACAGGAACTGAATTACAGAACAGAACAGGGTCTCAAATTTAGAAAACCAACTTATGCTTGCTTAAGGGTAAAGGTGAGTTGGGGTGCTGCATAAAACCAGAGATTGAAATGAGCACAGATAAAGTTCCTTAAGCCAAATATGGAATAGACAAGAGCTACTCCTTGCTCAACGAAATGGACTCAACACCCCATATTAAACGCCTAAGAATGTTCCTGACTAGTAAGTATCTTAAAACCTATGGATTGCTATGTCTCCAAAAGAGAATCAAGCATGTGTACAGGGGCATAAACGCAGCAGTGATAGGATTGGAGAGGTTCGGTGAGCAAATGAAGACCCTTTGAAGTCATATTGCATGGTACCCATTCCACGGGTTTCAACTACCCAGGTTTAAGGTATTCTTCCTTCAGCTAAAACATGCATGTGGAACCTAGAGTATGATCAACCATGCGATCGGGAGACGTGTTCAAATATGTCTCAGTTTTCGTACCCTGGTACTCGTGTGCAACATTCCAGACGCTTTACTAACACTCTCCCCACTTGGAGAGTCAGTCCCTTTAACCTCCTGTTTGGCCCAGTTTGCAATTTCTGCGGAAGATGAACAGGAATAGCGAGAACCAATGAGAGGCTAGCTGGAGGTGTCTGGACGGGCAAATTTAACTCTCATTTCCCACAAGGAAGAGGAAATAACCAAAGGCTCAGCGTGCCGTACCGGAACCAGATTAGGGCCTGAAGCCATCCTGCGGTGTTGCGGCCAGGTCACAAGAAAGTGAGTTGAAGAAAGGAGCTCAGGGGCACTGTAATTCACAAACCTGCAGAGTTATAAATGACAGCTATCGTCCAAAAATAGACTGAAGTAAGGCTGCCAAGAGGACTTGAAAGCGGGGCAGAATTGCAGGAAACCGATTTCAGGAGGTAGACTGGAATTGCATTGAAAGCATAGGAAAAGAGGCAGAACGTCCACAATGATGCACTTGGCCAAAAAGGGCGTATGCGTTTTTTCCTGAATATATTCAGGAAAAAACGCATACGCCCTTTTTGGCCAACCAAGCAAGCTTGCAAAGGAAATCTGCACTACAATGAAGTCTCACTTCCCCCCTGTCAAAAGGGCCATCTGAAAAAAGTGTAAAATCCAGAAAGGCAGGACAGGCCATGGAGAACTGGGAGCCTTGTTATGCTGATGGGCAGGATGTAAATTGCCAACAACCACTCGGGAGAAGTGTATGGTGTTTCCTGAAACATCTAAAAAACAAAGCAAGAGAGCCTAGGGCACTTCCACTTATGGTCCTATAGCTTAGGGAAATTAAAATCATAAAGACACAGCCACCCCAAAGTTTGGAACGGCTCTGTTTACAAGAACCTCGTTTACAGTACAAGTTCAACATCGCAGAAAGTGAAAAATGGATAAAGAAGTTGTGGTATTTACTTACAAAGCAATATCACTCAGCAATGAAATCTGTGTCATCAGGCCCTTAGCAGCACAATGAGTGGATTCAGGTATGATGATTCTAACTGAAATAAGTCACACAGAAAAAGAAACATCATAAGATATCAGTAATACACGGAATGTAAACTTGGCTACACAGGAACTGAATTACAGAACAGAACAGGGTCTCAAATTTAGAAAACCAACTTATGCTTGCTTAAGGGGAAAGGTGAGTTGGGGTGCTGCATAAAACCAGAGATTGAAATGAGCACAGATAAAGTTCCTTAAGCCAAATATGGAATAGACAAGAGCTACTCCTTGCTCAAAGAAATGGACTCAAAACCCCATATTAAACGCCTAAGAATGTACCTGACTAGTAAGTATCTTAAAACCTATGGATTGCTATGTCTCCAAAAGAGAATCAAGCGTGTGTACAGGGGAATAAATGCAGCAGTGATAGGATTGGAGAGGTTCGGTGAGCAAATGAAGACCCTTTGAAGTCATATTGCATGGTACCCATTCCACGGGTTTCAACTACCCAGGTTTAAGGTATTCTTCCTTCAGCTAAAACATGCATGTGGAACCCAAGTATGATCAACCATGTGAACGGGAGACGTGTTCAAATATGTCTCAGTTTTCCTCCCCTGGTACTCGGGTGCAACATTCCAGACGCTTTACTAACACTCTCCCCACTTGGAGAGTCAGCGCCTTTAACCTCCTGTTTGGCCCAGTTTGCAATTTCTGCGGAAGATGAACAGGAATAGCGAGAACCAATGAGAGGCTAGCTGGAGGTGTCTGGACGGGCAAATTTAACTCTCATTTCCCACCAGGAAGAGGAAATAACCAAAGGCTCAGCGTGCCGTGCCGGAACCAGATTAGGGCCTGAAGCCATCCTGCGGTGTTGCGGCCAGGTCACAAGAAAGCGAGTTGAAGAAAGGAGCTCAGGGGCACTGTAATTCACAAACCTGCAGAGTTATAAATGACAGCTATCGTCCAAAAATAGACTGAAGTAAGGCTGCCAAGAGGACTTGAAAGCGGGGCAGAATTGCAGGAAACCGATTTCAGGAGGTAGACTGGAATTGCATTGAAAGCATAGGAAAAGAGGCAGAACGTCCACAATGATGCACTTGGCCAAAAAGGGCGTATGCGTTTTTTCCTGAATATATTCAGGAAAAAACGCATACGCCCTTTTTGGCCAACCAAGCAAGCTTGCAAAGGAAATCTGCACTACAATGAAGTCTCACTTCCCCCCGGTCAAAAGGGCCATCTGAAAAAAGTGTAAAATCCAGAAAGGCAGGAGAGTGCATGGAGAACTGGGAGCCTTGTTATGCTGATGGGCGGGATGTAAATTGCCAACAACCACTAGAGAGAAGTGTATGGTGTTTCCTGAAACATCTAAAAAACAAAGCAACAGAACCTAGGGCACTTCCACTTATGGTCCTATAGCTTAGGGAAATTAAAATCAAAAAGACACAGCCACCCCAAAATTTGGAACGGCTCTGTTTACAAGAACCTCGTTTACAGTACAAGTTCAACATCGCAGAAAGTGAAAAATGGATAAAGAAGTTGTGGTATTTACTTACAAAGCAATATCACTCAGCAATGAAATCTGTGTCATCAGGCCCGTAGCAGCACAATGAGTGGATTCAGGTATGATGATTCTAACTGAAGTAAGTCACACAGAAAAAGAAACATCATAAGATATCAGTAATACACGGAATGTAAACTTGGCTACACAGGAACTGAATTACAGAACAGAACAGCGACTCAAATTTAGAAAACCAACTTATGCTTGCTTAAGGGGAAAGGTGAGTTGGGGTGCTGCATAAAACCAGAGATTGAAATGAGCACAGATAAAGTTCCTTAAGTCAAATATGGAATAGACAAGAGCTACTCCTTGCTCAACGAAATGGACTCAACACCGCATATTAAACGCCTAAGAATGTACCTGACTAGTAAGTATCTTAAAACCTATGGATTGCTATGTCTCCGAAAGAGAATCAAGCATGTGTACAGGGGCATAAACGCAGCAGTGATAGGATTGGAGAGGTTCGGTGAGCAAATGAAGACCCTTTGAAGTCATATTGCATGGTACCCATTCCAAGGGTTTCAACTACCCAGGTTTAAGGTATTCTTCCTTCAGCTAAAACATGCATGTGGAACCCAGAGTATGATCAACCATGTGAACGGGAGACGTGTTCAAATATGTCTCAGTTTTCCTCCCCTGGTACTCGGGTGCAACATTCCAGACGCTTTACTAACACTCTTCCGACTTGGAGAGTCAGTCCCTTTAACCTCCTGTTTGGCCCAGTTTGCAATTTCTGCGGAAGATGAACAGGAATAGTGAGAACCAATGAGAGACTAGCTGGAGGTGTCTGGACGGGCAAATTTAACTCTCATTTCCCACCAGAAAGAGGAAATAACCAAAGGCTCAGCGTGCCGTGCCGGAACCAGATTAGGGCCTGAAGCCATCCTGCGGTGTTGCGGCCAGGTCACAGGAAAGCGAGTTGAAGAAAGGAGCTCAGGGGCACTGTAATTCACAAACCTGCAGAGTTATAAATGACAGCTATCGTCCAAAAATAGACTGAAGTAAGGCTGCCAAGAGGACTTGAAAGCGGGGCAGAATTGCAGGAAACCGATTTCAGGAGGTAGACTGGAATTGCATTGAAAGCATAGGAAAAGAGGCAGAACGTCCACAATGATGCACTTGGCCAAAAAGGGCGTATGCGTTTTTTCCTGAATATATTCAGGAAAAAACGCATACGCCCTTTTTGGCCAACCAAGCAAGCTTGCAAAGGAAATCTGCACTACAATGAAGTCTCACTTCCCCCCGGTCAAAAGGGCCATCTGAAAAAAGTGTAAAATCCAGAAAGGCAGGACAGGCCATGGAGAACTGGGAGCCTTGTTATGCTGATGGGCGGGATGTAAATTGCCAACAACCACTCTGGAGAAGTGTATGGTGTTTCCTGAAACATCTAAAAAACAAAGCAACAGAACCTAGGGCACTTCCACTTATGGTCCTATAGCTTAGGGAAATTAAAATCAAAAAGACACAGCCACCCCAAAGTTTGGAACGGCTCTGTTTACAAGAACCTCGTTTACAATACAAGTTCAACATCGCAGAAAGTGAAAAATGGATAAAGAAGTTGTGGTATTTACTTACAAAGCAATATCACTCAGCAATGAAATCTGTGTCATCAGGCCCTTAGCAGCACAATGAGTGGATTCAGGTATGATGATTCTAACTGAAGTAAGTCACACAGAAAAAGAAACATCATAAGATATCAGTAATACACGGAATGTAAACTTGGCTACACAGGAACTGAATTACAGAACAGAACAGGGTCTCAAATTTAGAAAACCAACTTATGCTTGCTTAAGGGGAAAGGTGAGTTGGGGTGCTGCATAAAACCAGAGATTGAAATGAGCACAGATAAAGTTCCTTAAGCCAAATATGGAATAGACAAGAGCTACTCCTTGCTCAAAGAAATGGACTCAAAACCCCATATTAAACGCCTAAGAATGTACCTGACTAGTAAGTATCTTAAAACCTATGGATTGCTATGTCTCCAAAAGAGAATCAAGCGTGTGTACAGGGGAATAAATGCAGCAGTGATAGGATTGGAGAGGTTCGGTGAGCAAATGAAGACCCTTTGAAGTCATATTGCATGGTACCCATTCCACGGGTTTCAACTACCCAGGTTTAAGGTATTCTTCCTTCAGCTAAAACATGCATGTGGAACCCAAGTATGATCAACCATGTGAACGGGAGACGTGTTCAAATATGTCTCAGTTTTCCTCCCCTGGTACTCGGGTGCAACATTCCAGACGCTTTACTAACACTCTCCCCACTTGGAGAGTCAGCGCCTTTAACCTCCTGTTTGGCCCAGTTTGCAATTTCTGCGGAAGATGAACAGGAATAGCGAGAACCAATGAGAGGCTAGCTGGAGGTGTCTGGACGGGCAAATTTAACTCTCATTTCCCACCAGGAAGAGGAAATAACCAAAGGCTCAGCGTGCCGTGCCGGAACCAGATTAGGGCCTGAAGCCATCCTGCGGTGTTGCGGCCAGGTCACAAGAAAGCGAGTTGAAGAAAGGAGCTCAGGGGCACTGTAATTCACAAACCTGCAGAGTTATAAATGACAGCTATCGTCCAAAAATAGACTGAAGTAAGGCTGCCAAGAGGACTTGAAAGCGGGGCAGAATTGCAGGAAACCGATTTCAGGAGGTAGACTGGAATTGCATTGAAAGCATAGGAAAAGAGGCAGAACGTCCACAATGATGCACTTGGCCAAAAAGGGCGTATGCGTTTTTTCCTGAATATATTCAGGAAAAAACGCATACGCCCTTTTTGGCCAACCAAGCAAGCTTGCAAAGGAAATCTGCACTACAATGAAGTCTCACTTCCCCCCGGTCAAAAGGGCCATCTGAAAAAAGTGTAAAATCCAGAAAGGCAGGAGAGTGCATGGAGAACTGGGAGCCTTGTTATGCTGATGGGCGGGATGTAAATTGCCAACAACCACTAGAGAGAAGTGTATGGTGTTTCCTGAAACATCTAAAAAACAAAGCAACAGAACCTAGGGCACTTCCACTTATGGTCCTATAGCTTAGGGAAATTAAAATCAAAAAGACACAGCCACCCCAAAATTTGGAACGGCTCTGTTTACAAGAACCTCGTTTACAGTACAAGTTCAACATCGCAGAAAGTGAAAAATGGATAAAGAAGTTGTGGTATTTACTTACAAAGCAATATCACTCAGCAATGAAATCTGTGTCATCAGGCCCGTAGCAGCACAATGAGTGGATTCAGGTATGATGATTCTAACTGAAGTAAGTCACACAGAAAAAGAAACATCATAAGATATCAGTAATACACGGAATGTAAACTTGGCTACACAGGAACTGAATTACAGAACAGAACAGCGACTCAAATTTAGAAAACCAACTTATGCTTGCTTAAGGGGAAAGGTGAGTTGGGGTGCTGCATAAAACCAGAGATTGAAATGAGCACAGATAAAGTTCCTTAAGTCAAATATGGAATAGACAAGAGCTACTCCTTGCTCAACGAAATGGACTCAACACCGCATATTAAACGCCTAAGAATGTACCTGACTAGTAAGTATCTTAAAACCTATGGATTGCTATGTCTCCGAAAGAGAATCAAGCATGTGTACAGGGGCATAAACGCAGCAGTGATAGGATTGGAGAGGTTCGGTGAGCAAATGAAGACCCTTTGAAGTCATATTGCATGGTACCCATTCCAAGGGTTTCAACTACCCAGGTTTAAGGTATTCTTCCTTCAGCTAAAACATGCATGTGGAACCCAGAGTATGATCAACCATGTGAACGGGAGACGTGTTCAAATATGTCTCAGTTTTCCTCCCCTGGTACTCGGGTGCAACATTCCAGACGCTTTACTAACACTCTTCCGACTTGGAGAGTCAGTCCCTTTAACCTCCTGTTTGGCCCAGTTTGCAATTTCTGCGGAAGATGAACAGGAATAGCGAGAACCAATGAGAGACTAGCTGGAGGTGTCTGGACGGGCAAATTTAACTCTCATTTCCCACCAGAAAGAGGAAATAACCAAAGGCTCAGCGTGCCGTGCCGGAACCAGATTAGGGCCTGAAGCCATCCTGCGGTGTTGCGGCCAGGTCACAGGAAAGCGAGTTGAAGAAAGGAGCTCAGGGGCACTGTAATTCACAAACCTGCAGAGTTATAAATGACAGCTATCGTCCAAAAATAGACTGAAGTAAGGCTGCCAAGAGGACTTGAAAGCGGGGCAGAATTACAGGAAACCGATTTCAGGAGGTAGACTGGAATTGCATTGAAAGCATAGGAAAAGAGGCAGAACGTCCACAATGATGCACTTGGCCAAAAAGGGCGTATGCGTTTTTTCCTGAATATATTCAGGAAAAAACGCATACGCCCTTTTTGGCCAACCAAGCAAGCTTGCAAAGGAAATCTGCACTACAATGAAGTCTCACTTCCCCCCGGTCAAAAGGGCCATCTGAAAAAAGTGTAAAATCCAGAAAGGCAGGACAGGCCATGGAGAACTGGGAGCCTTGTTATGCTGATGGGCGGGATGTAAATTGCCAACAACCACTCTGGAGAAGTGTATGGTGTTTCCTGAAACATCTAAAAAACAAAGCAACAGAACCTAGGGCACTTCCACTTATGGTCCTATAGCTTAGGGAAATTAAAATCAAAAAGACACAGCCACCCCAAAGTTTGGAACGGCTCTGTTTACAAGAACCTCGTTTACAATACAAGTTCAACATCGCAGAAAGTGAAAAATGGATAAAGAAGTTGTGGTATTTACTTACAAAGCAATATCACTCAGCAATGAAATCTGTGTCATCAGGCCCTTAGCAGCACAATGAGTGGATTCAGGTATGATGATTCTAACTGAAGTAAGTCACACAGAAAAAGAAACATCATAAGATATCAGTAATACACGGAATGTAAACTTGGCTACACAGGAACTGAATTACAGAACAGAACAGGGTCTCAAATTTAGAAAACCAACTTATGCTTGCTTAAGGGGAAAGGTGAGTTGGGGTGCTGCATAAAACCAGAGATTGAAATGAGCACAGATAAAGTTCCTTAAGCCAAATATGGAATAGACAAGAGCTACTCCTTGCTGAACGAAATGGACTCAAAACCCCATATTAAACCCCTAAGAATGTACCTGACTAGTAAGTATCTTAAAACCTATGGATTGCTATGTCTCCAAAAGAGAATCAAGCGTGTGTACAGGGGAATAAACACAGCAGTGATAGGATTGGAGAGGTTCGGTGAGCAAATGAAGACCCTTTGAAGTTATATTGCATGGTACCCATTACACGGGTCTCAACTCTCCAGGTTTAAGGTATTCTTCCTTCAGCTAAAACATGCATGTGGAACCCAGAGTATGATCAACCATGTGAACGGGAGACGTGTTCAAATATGTCTCAGTTTTCCTCCCCTGGTACTCGGGTGCAACATTCCAGACGCTTTACTAACACTCTCCCCACTTGGAGAGTCAGCGCCTTTAACCTCCTGTTTGGCCCAGTTTGCAATTTCTGCGGAAGATGAACAGGAATAGCGAGAACCAATGAGAGACTAGCTGGAGGTGTCTGGACGGGCAAATTTAACTCTCATTTCCCACCAGGAAGAGGAAATAACCAAAGGCTCAGCGTGCCGTGCCGGAACCAGATTAGGGCCTGAAGCCATCCTGCGGTGTTGCGGCCAGGTCACAAGAAAGCGAGTTGAAGAAAGGAGCTCAGGGGCACTGTAATTCACAAACCTGCAGAGTTATAAATGACAGCTATCGTCCAAAAATAGACTGAAGTAAGGCTGCCAAGAGGACTTGAAAGCGGGGCAGCATTGCAGGAAACCGATTTCAGGAGGTAGACTGGAATTGCATTGAAAGCATAGGAAAAGAGGCAGAACGTCCACAATGATGCACTTGGCCAAAAAGGGTGTATGCGTTTTTTCCTGAATATATTCAGGAAAAAACGCATACGCCCTTTTTGGCCAACCAAGCAAGCTTGCAAAGGAAATCTGCACTACAATGAAGTCTCACTTCCCCCCGGTCAAAAGGACCATCTGAAAAAAGTGTAAAATCCAGAAAGGCAGGACAGGCCATGGAGAACTGGGAGCCTTGTTATGCTGATGGGCGGGATGTAAATTGCCAACAACCACTCGGGAGAAGTGTATGGTGTTTCCTGAAACATCTAAAAAACAAAGCAACAGAACCTAGGGCACTTCCACTTATGGTCCTATAGCTTAGGGAAATTAAAATCAAAAAGACACAGCCACCCCAAAGTTTGGAATGGCTCTGTTTACAAGAACCTCGGTAACAGTACAAGTTCAACATCGCAGAAAGTGAAAAATGGATAAAGAAGTTGTGGTATTTACTTACAAAGCAATATCACTCAGCAATGAAATCTGTGTCATCAGGCCCTTAGCAGCACAATGAGTGGATTCAGGTATGATGATTCTAACTGAAGTAAGTCACACAGAAAAAGAAACATCATAAGGTATCAGTAATACACGGAATGTAAACTTGGCTACACAGGAACTGAATTACAGAACAGAACAGGGTCTCAAATTTAGAAAACCAACTTATGCTTGCTTAAGGGTAAAGGTGAGTTGGGGTGCTGCATAAAACCAGAGATTGAAATGAGCACAGATAAATTTCCTTAAGTCAAATATGGAATAGACAAGAGCTACTCCTTGCTCAACGAAATGGACTCAACACCGCATATTAAACGCCTAAGAATGTACCTGACTAGTAAGTATCTTAAAAACCTATGGATTGCTATGTCTCCAAAAGAGAATCAAGCATGTGTACAGGGGCATAAACGCAGCAGTGATAGGATTGGAGAGGTTCGGTGAGCAAATGAAGACCCTTTGAAGTCATATTGCATGGTACCCATTACACGGGTCTTAACTCTCCAGGTTTAAGGTATTCTTCCTTCAGCTAAAACATGGATGTGGAACCCAAGTATGATCAACCATGTGATCGGGAGACGTGTTCAAATATGTCTCAGTTTTCCTCCCCTGGTACTCGGGTGCAACATTCCAGACGCTTTACTAACACTCTCCCCACTTGGAGAGTCAGCGCCTTTAACCTCCTGTTTGGCCCAGTTTGCAATTTCTGCGGAAGATGAACAGGAATAGCGAGAACCAATGAGAGGCTAGCTGGAGGTGTCTGGACGGGCAAATTTAACTCTCATTTCCCAACAGGAAGAGGAAATAACCAAAGGCTCAGCGTGCCATGCCGGAACCAGATTAGGGCCTGAAGCCATCCTGCGGTGTTGCGGCCAGGTCACAAGAAAGCGAGTTGAAGAAAGGAGCTCAGGGGCACTGTAATTCACAAACCTGCAGAGTTATAAATGACAGCTATCGTCCAAAAATAGACTGAAGTAAGGCTGCCAAGAGGACTTGAAAGCGGGGCAGCATTGCAGGAAACCGATTTCAGGAGGTAGACTGGAATTGCATTGAAAGCATAGGAAAAGAGGCAGAACGTCCACAATGATGCACTTGGCCAAAAAGGGCGTATGCGTTTTTTCCTGAATATATTCAGGAAAAAACGCATACGCCCTTTTTGGCCAACCAAGCAAGCTTGCAAAGGAAATCTGCACTACAATGAAGTCTCACTTCCCCCCGGTCAAAAGGGCCATCTGAAAAAAGTGTAAAATCCAGAAAGGCAGGACAGGCCATGGAGAACTGGGAGCCTTGTTATGCTGATGGGCGGGATGTAAATTGCCAACAACCACTTGGAAGAAGTGTATGGTGTTTCCTGAAACATCTAAAAAACAAAGCAACAGAACCTAGGGCACTTCCACTTATGGTCCTATAGCTTAGGGAAATTAAAATCAAAAAGACACAGCCACCCCAAAGTTTGGAACGGCTCTGTTTACAAGAACCTCGTTTACAGTACAAGTTCAACATCGCAGAAAGTGAAAAATGGATAAAGAACTTGTGGTACTTATGTACAATGCAGTATCACTCAGCAATGAAATCTATGTCATCAGGCCTGTAGCAGCATAATGAGTAGATTCAGGTACGATGATTCTAACTGAAATAAGTCACACAGAAAAAGAAACATCATAAGATATCACTAAACACGGAATATAAACTTGGCTACACAGGAACTGAATTCCAAAACAGAACAGGGTCTCAAATTTAGAAAACCAACTTATGCTTGCTTAAGGGTAAAGGTGAGTTGGGGTGCTGCATAAAAGCAGAGATTGAAATGAGCACAGATAAAGTTCCTTAAGCCAAATATGGAATAGACAAGAGCTACTCCTTGCTCAATGAAATGGACTCAACACCGCATATTAAACGCCTAAGAATGTACCTGACTAGTAAGTATCTTAAAACCTATGGATTGCTATGTCTCCGAAAGAGAATCAAGCATGTGTACAGGGGCATAAACGCAGCAGTGATAGGATTGGAGAGGTTCGGAGAGCAAATGAAGACCCTTTGAAGTCATATTGCATGGTACCCATTCCACGGGTTTCAACTACCCAGGTTTTAGGTATTCTTCCTTCAGCTAAAACATGCATGTGGAACCCAAGTATGATCAACCATGTGAACGGGAGACGTGTTCAAATATGTCTCAGTTTTCCTCCCCTGGTACTCGGGTGCAACATTCCAGATGCTTTACTAACACTCTCCCCACTTGGAGAGTCAGAGCCTTTAACCTCCTGTTTGGCCCAGTTTGCAATTTCTGCGGAAGATGAACAGGAATAGCGAGAACCAATGAGAGGCTAGCTGGAGGTGTCTGGACGGGCAAATTTAACTCTCATTTCCCACCAGGAAGAGGAAATAACCAAAGGCTCAGCGTGCCGTACCGGAACCAGATTAGGGCCTGAAGCCATCCTGCGGTGTTGCGGCCAGCTCAAAAGAAAGCGAGTTGAACAAAGGAGCTCAGGGGCACTGTAATTCACAAACCTGCAGAGTTATAAATGACAGCTATCGTCCAAAAATAGACTGAAGTAAGGCTGCCAAGAGGACTTGAAAGCGGGGCAGAATTGCAGGAAACCGATTTCAGGAGGTAGACTGGAATTGCATTGAAAGCATAGGAAAAGAGGCAGAACGTCCACAATGATGCACTTGGCCAAAAAGGGCGTATGCGTTTTTTCCTGAATATATTCAGGAAAAAACGCATACGCCCTTTTTGGCCAACCAAGCAAGCTTGCAAAGGAAATCTGCACTACAATGAAGTCTCACTTCCCCCCGGTCAAAAGGGCCATCTGAAAAAAGTGTAAAATCCAGAAAGGCAGGACAGGCCATGGAGAACTGGGAGCCTTGTTATGCTGATGGGCGGGATGTAAATTGCCAACAACCACTCGGGAGAAGTGTATGGTGTTTCCTGAAACATCTAAAAAACAAAGCAACAGAACCTAGGGCACTGCCACTTATGGTCCTATAGCTTAGGGAAATTAAAATCAAAAAGACACAGCCACCCCAAAGTTTGGAACGGCTCTGTTTACAAGAACCTCGTTTACAGTACAAGTTCAACATCGCAGAAAGTGAAAAATGGATAAAGAAGTTGTGGTATTTACTTACAAAGCAATATCACTCAGCAATGAAATCTGTGTCATCAGGCCCTTAGCAGCACAATGAGTGGATTCAGGTATGATGATTCTAACTGAAGTAAGTCACACAGAAAAAGAAACATCATAAGATATCAGTAATACACGGAATGTAAACTTGGCTACACAGGAACTGAATTACAGAACAGAACAGGGTCTCAAATTTAGAAAGCCAACTTATGCTTGCTTAAGGGTAAAGGTGAGTTGGGGTGCTGCATAAAACCAGAGATTGAAATGAGCACAGATAAATTTCCTTAAGTCAAATATGGAATAGACAAGAGCTACTCCTTGCTCAACGAAATGGACTCAACACCGCATATTAAACGCCTAAGAATGTACCTGACTAGTAAGTATCTTAAAAACCTATGGATTGCTATGTCTCCGAAAGAGAATCAAGCATGTGTACAGGGGCATAAACGCAGCAGTGATAGGATTGGAGAGGTTCGGTGAGCAAATGAAGACCCTTTGAAGTCATATTGCATGGTACCCATTACACGGGTCTTAACTCTCCAGGTTTAAGGTATTCTTCCTTCAGCTAAAACATGGATGTGGAACCCAAGTATGATCAACCATGTGAACGGGAGACGTGTTCAAATATGTCTCAGTTTTCCTCCCCTGGTACTCGGGTGCAACATTCCAGACGCTTTACTAACACTCTCCCCACTTGGAGAGTCAGCGCCTTTAACCTCCTGTTTGGCCCAGTTTGCAATTTCTGCGGAAGATGAACAGGAATAGCGAGAACCAATGAGAGGCTAGCTGGAGGTGTCTGGACGGGCAAATTTAACTCTCATTTCCCACCAGGAAGAGGAATTAACCAAAGGCTCAGCGTGCCGGGCCGAAACCAGATTAGGGCCTGAAGCCATCCTGCGGTGTTGCGGCCAGGTCACAAGAAAGCGAGTTGAAGAAAGGAGCTCAGGGGCACTGTAATTCACAAACCTGCAGAGTTATAAATGACAGCTATCGTCCAAAAATAGACTGAAGTAAGGCTGCCAAGAGGACTTGAAAGCGGGGCAGCATTGCAGGAAACCGATTTCAGGAGGTAGACTGGAATTGCATTGAAAGCATAGGAAAAGAGGCAGAACGTCCACAATGATGCACTTGGCCAAAAAGGGCGTATGCGTTTTTTCCTGAATATATTCAGGAAAAAACGCATACGCCCTTTTTGGCCAACCAAGCAAGCTTGCAAAGGAAATCTGCACTACAATGAAGTCTCACTTCCCCCCGGTCAAAAGGGCCATCTGAAAAAAGTGTAAAATCCAGAAAGGCAGGACAGGCCATGGAGAACTGGGAGCCTTGTTATGCTGATGGGCGGGATGTAAATTGCCAACAACCACTTGGAAGAAGTGTATGGTGTTTCCTGAAACATCTAAAAAACAAAGCAACAGAACCTAGGGCACTTCCACTTATGGTCCTATAGCTTAGGGAAATTAAAATCAAAAAGACACAGCCACCCCAAAGTTTGGAACGGCTCTGTTTACAAGAACCTCGTTTACAGTACAAGTTCAACATCGCAGAAAGTGAAAAATGGATAAAGAACTTGTGGTACTTACGTACAATGCAGTATCACTCAGCAATGAAATCTATGTCATCAGGCCTGTAGCAGCATAATGAGTAGATTCAGGTACGATGATTCTAACTGAAATAAGTCACACAGAAAAAGAAACATCATAAGATATCACTAAACACGGAATGTAAACTTGGCTACATAGGAACTGAATTCCAAAACAGAACAGGGTCTCAAATTTAGAAAACCAACTTATGCTTGCTTAAGGGTAAAGGTGAGTTGGGGTGCTGCATAAAACCAGAGATTGAAATGAGCACAGATAAAGTTCCTTAAGCCAAATATGGAATAGACAAGAGCTACTCCTTGCTCAATGAAATGGACTCAACACCGCATATTAAACGCCTAAGAATGTACCTGACTAGTAAGTATCTTAAAACCTATGGATTGCTATGTCTCCGAAAGAGAATCAAGCATGTGTACAGGGGCATAAACGCAGCAGTGATAGGATTGGAGAGGTTCGGAGAGCAAATGAAGACCCTTTGAAGTCATATTGCATGGTACCCATTCCACGGGTTTCAACTACCCAGGTTTTAGGTATTCTTCCTTCAGCTAAAACATGCATGTGGAACCCAAGTATGATCAACCATGTGAACGGGAGACGTGTTCAAATATGTCTCAGTTTTCCTCCCCTGGTACTCGGGTGCAACATTCCAGACGCTTTACTAACACTCTCCCCACTTGGAGAGTCAGAGCCTTTAACCTCCTGTTTGGCCCAGTTTGCAATTTCTGCGGAAGATGAACAGGAATAGCGAGAACCAATGAGAGGCTAGCTGGAGGTGTCTGGACGGGCAAATTTAACTCTCATTTCCCACCAGGAAGAGGAAATAACCAAAGGCTCAGCGTGCCGTACCGGAACCAGATTAGGGCCTGAAGCCATCCTGCGGTGTTGCGGCCAGCTCAAAAGAAAGCGAGTTGAACAAAGGAGCTCAGGGGCACTGTAATTCACAAACCTGCAGAGTTATAAATGACAGCTATCGTCCAAAAATAGACTGAAGTAAGGCTGCCAAGAGGACTTGAAAGCGGGGCAGAATTGCAGGAAACCGATTTCAGGAGGTAGACTGGAATTGCATTGAAAGCATAGGAAAAGAGGCAGAACGTCCACAATGATGCACTTGGCCAAAAAGGGCGTATGCGTTTTTTCCTGAATATATTCAGGAAAAAACGCATACGCCCTTTTTGGCCAACCAAGCAAGCTTGCAAAGGAAATCTGCACTACAATGAAGTCTCACTTCCCCCCGGTCAAAAGGGCCATCTGAAAAAAGTGTAAAATCCAGAAAGGCAGGACAGGCCATGGAGAACTGGGAGCCTTGTTATGCTGATGGGCGGGATGTAAATTGCCAACAACCACTCGGGAGAAGTGTATGGTGTTTCCTGAAACATCTAAAAAACAAAGCAACAGAACCTAGGGCACTGCCACTTATGGTCCTATAGCTTAGGGAAATTAAAATCAAAAAGACACAGCCACCCCAAAGTTTGGAACGGCTCTGTTTACAAGAACCTCGTTTACAGTACAAGTTCAACATCGCAGAAAGTGAAAAATGGATAAAGAAGTTGTGGTATTTACTTACAAAGCAATATCACTCAGCAATGAAATCTGTGTCATCAGGCCCTTAGCAGCACAATGAGTGGATTCAGGTATGATGATTCTAACTGAAGTAAGTCACACAGAAAAAGAAACATCATAAGATATCAGTAATACACGGAATGTAAACTTGGCTACACAGGAACTGAATTACAGAACAGAACAGGGTCTCAAATTTAGAAAACCAACTTATGCTTGCTTAAGGGGAAAGGTGAGTTGGGGTGCTGCATAAAACCAGAGATTGAAATGAGCACAGATAAAGTTCCTTAAGTCAAATATGGAATAGACAAGAGCTACTCCTTTCTCAACGAAATGGACTCAACACCGCATATTAAACGCCTAAGAATGTACCTGACTAGTAAGTATCTTAAAAACCTATGGATTGCTATGTCTCCGAAAGAGAATCAAGCATGTGTACAGGGGCATAAACGCAGCAGTGATAGGATTGGAGAGGTTCGGTGAGCAAATGAAGACCCTTTGAAGTCATATTGCATGGTACCCATTACACGGGTCTTAACTCTCCAGGTTTAAGGTATTCTTCCTTCAGCTAAAACATGGATGTGGAACCCAAGTATGATCAACCATGTGAACGGGAGACGTGTTCAAATATGTCTCAGTTTTCCTCCCCTGGTACTCGGGTGCAACATTCCAGACGCTTTACTAACACTCTCCCCACTTGGAGAGTCAGCGCCTTTAACCTCCTGTTTGGCCCAGTTTGCAATTTCTGCGGAAGATGAACAGGAATAGCGAGAACCAATGAGAGGCTAGCTGGAGGTGTCTGGACGGGCAAATTTAACTCTCATTTCCCACCAGGAAGAGGAATTAACCAAAGGCTCAGCGTGCCGGGCCGAAACCAGATTAGGGCCTGAAGCCATCCTGCGGTGTTGCGGCCAGGTCACAAGAAAGCGAGTTGAAGAAAGGAGCTCAGGGGCACTGTAATTCACAAACCTGCAGAGTTATAAATGACAGCTATCGTCCAAAAATAGACTGAAGTAAGGCTGCCAAGAGGACTTGAAAGCGGGGCAGAATTGCAGGAAACCGATTTCAGGAGGTAGACTGGAATTGCATTGAAAGCATAGGAAAAGAGGCAGAACGTCCACAATGATGCACTTGGCCAAAAAGGGCGTATGCGTTTTTTCCTGAATATATTCAGGAAAAAACGCATACGCCCATTTTGGCCAACCAAGCAAGCTTGCAAAGGAAATCTGCACTACAATGAAGTCTCACTTCCCCCCGGTCAAAAGGGCCATCTGAAAAAAGTGTAAAATCCAGAAAGGCAGGACAGGCCATGGAGAACTGGGAGCCTTGTTATGCTGATGGGCGGGATGTAAATTGCCAACAACCACTTGGAAGAAGTGTATGGTGTTTCCTGAAACATCTAAAAAACAAAGCAACAGAACCTAGGGCACTTCCACTTATGGTCCTATAGCTTAGGGAAATTAAAATCAAAAAGACACAGCCACCCCAAAGTTTGGAACGGCTCTGTTTACAAGAACCTCGTTTACAGTACAAGTTCAACATCGCAGAAAGTGAAAAATGGATAAAGAACTTGTGGTACTTACGTACAATGCAGTATCACTCAGCAATGAAATCTATGTCATCAGGCCTGTAGCAGCATAATGAGTAGATTCAGGTACGATGATTCTAACTGAAATAAGTCACACAGAAAAAGAAACATCATAAGATATCACTAAACACGGAATGTAAACTTGGCTACATAGGAACTGAATTCCAAAACAGAACAGGGTCTCAAATTTAGAAAACCAACTTATGCTTGCTTAAGGGTAAAGGTGAGTTGGGGTGCTGCATAAAACCAGAGATTGAAATGAGCACAGATAAAGTTCCTTAAGCCAAATATGGAATAGACAAGAGCTACTCCTTGCTCAATGAAATGGACTCAACACCGCATATTAAACGCCTAAGAATGTACCTGACTAGTAAGTATCTTAAAACCTATGGATTGCTATGTCTCCGAAAGAGAATCAAGCATGTGTACAGGGGCATAAACGCAGCAGTGATAGGATTGGAGAGGTTCGGAGAGCAAATGAAGACCCTTTGAAGTCATATTGCATGGTACCCATTCCACGGGTTTCAACTACCCAGGTTTTAGGTATTCTTCCTTCAGCTAAAACATGCATGTGGAACCCAAGTATGATCAACCATGTGAACGGGAGACGTGTTCAAATATGTCTCAGTTTTCCTCCCCTGGTACTCGGGTGCAACATTCCAGACGCTTTACTAACACTCTCCCCACTTGGAGAGTCAGAGCCTTTAACCTCCTGTTTGGCCCAGTTTGCAATTTCTGCGGAAGATGAACAGGAATAGCGAGAACCAATGAGAGGCTAGCTGGAGGTGTCTGGACGGGCAAATTTAACTCTCATTTCCCACCAGGAAGAGGAAATAACCAAAGGCTCAGCGTGCCGTACCGGAACCAGATTAGGGCCTGAAGCCATCCTGCGGTGTTGCGGCCAGCTCAAAAGAAAGCGAGTTGAACAAAGGAGCTCAGGGGCACTGTAATTCACAAACCTGCAGAGTTATAAATGACAGCTATCGTCCAAAAATAGACTGAAGTAAGGCTGCCAAGAGGACTTGAAAGCGGGGCAGAATTGCAGGAAACCGATTTCAGGAGGTAGACTGGAATTGCATTGAAAGCATAGGAAAAGAGGCAGAACGTCCACAATGATGCACTTGGCCAAAAAGGGCGTATGCGTTTTTTCCTGAATATATTCAGGAAAAAACGCATACGCCCTTTTTGGCCAACCAAGCAAGCTTGCAAAGGAAATCTGCACTACAATGAAGTCTGACTTCCCCCCGGTCAAAAGGGCCATCTGAAAAAAGTGTAAAATCCAGAAAGGCAGGACAGGCCATGGAGAACTGGGAGCCTTGTTATGCTGATGGGCGGGATGTAAATTGCCAACAACCACTCGGGAGAAGTGTATGGTGTTTCCTGAAACATCTAAAAAACAAAGCAACAGAACCTAGGGCACTGCCACTTATGGTCCTATAGCTTAGGGAAATTAAAATCAAAAAGACACAGCCACCCCAAAGTTTGGAACGGCTCTGTTTACAAGAACCTCGTTTACAGTACAAGTTCAACATCGCAGAAAGTGAAAAATGGATAAAGAAGTTGTGGTATTTACTTACAAAGCAATATCACTCAGCAATGAAATCTGTGTCATCAGGCCCTTAGCAGCACAATGAGTGGATTCAGGTATGATGATTCTAACTGAAGTAAGTCACACAGAAAAAGAAACATCATAAGATATCAGTAATACACGGAATGTAAACTTGGCTACACAGGAACTGAATTACAGAACAGAACAGGGTCTCAAATTTAGAAAACCAACTTATGCTTGCTTAAGGGGAAAGGTGAGTTGGGGTGCTGCATAAAACCAGAGATTGAAATGAGCACAGATAAAGTTCCTTAAGTCAAATATGGAATAGACAAGAGCTACTCCTTGCTCAACGAAATGGACTCAACACCGCATATTAAACGCCTAAGAATGTACCTGACTAGTAAGTATCTTAAAAACCTATGGATTGCTATGTCTCCGAAAGAGAATCAAGCATGTGTACAGGGGCATAAACGCAGCAGTGATAGGATTGGAGAGGTTCGGTGAGCAAATGAAGACCCTTTGAAGTCATATTGCATGGTACCCATTCCACGGTTTCAACTACCCAGGTTTTAGGTATTCTTCCTTCAGCTAAAACATGCATGTGGAACCCAAGTATGATCAACCATGTGAACGGGAGACGTGTTCAAATATGTCTCAGTTTTCCTCCCCTGGTACTCGGGTGCAACATTCCAGACGCTTTACTAACACTCTCCCCACTTGGAGAGTCAGCGCCTTTAACCTCCTGTTTGGCCCAGTTTGCAATTTCTGCGGAAGATGAACAGGAACAGCGAGAACCAATGAGAGGCTAGCTGGAGGTGTCTGGACGGGCAAATTTAACTCTCATTTCCCACCAGGAAAAGGAAATAACCAAAGGCTCAGCGTGCCGTGCCGGAACCAGATTAGGGCCTGAAGCCATCCTGTGGTGTTGCGGCCAGGTCACAAGAAAGCAAGTTGAAGAAAGGAGCTCAGGGGCAGTGTAATGCACAAACCTGCAGAGTTATAAATGACAGCTATCGTCCAAAAATAGACTGAAGTAAGGCTGCCAAGAGGACTTGAAAGCGGGGCAGAATTGCAGGAAACCGATTTCAGGAGGTAGACTGGAATTGCATTGAAAGCATAGGAAAAGAGGCAGAACGTCCACAATGATGCACTTGGCCAAAAAGGGCGTATGCGTTTTTTCCTGAATATATTCAGGAAAAAACGCATACGCCCTTTTTGGCCAACCAAGCAAGCTTGCAAAGGAAATCTGCACTACAATGAAGTCTCACTTCCCCCCGGTCAAAAGGGCCATCTGAAAAAAGTGTAAAATCCAGAAAAGCAGGACAGGCCATGGAGAACTGGGAGCCTTGTTATGCTGATGGGCGGGATGTAAATTGCCAACAACCACTCGGGAGAAGTGTATGGTGTTTCCTGAAACATCTAAAAAACAAAGCAACAGAACCTAGGGCACTTCCACTTATGGTCCTATAGCTTAGGGAAATTAAAATCAAAAAGACACAGCCACCCCAAAGTTTGGGACGCCTCTGTTTACAAGAACCTCGTTTACAGTACAAGTACAACATCGCAGAAAGTGCAAAATGGATAAAGAATTTGTGGTACTTACGTACAATGCAGTATCACTCAGCAATGAAATCTATGTCATCAGGCCCGTAGCAGCATAATGAGTAGATTCAGGTACGATGATTCTAACTGAAATAAGTCACACAGAAAAAGAAACATCATAAGATATCACTAATACACGGAATGTAAATTTGGCTACACAGGAACTGCATTCCAAAACAGAACAGGGTCTCAAATTTAGAAAACCAACTTATGCTTGCTTCAGGGGAAAGGTGAGTTGGGGTGCTGCATAAAACCAGAGATTGAAATGAGCACAGATCAAGTTCCTTAAGCCAAATATGGAATAGACAAGAGCTACTCCTTGCTCAACGAAATGGACTCAACACCCCATATTAAACGCCTAAGAATGTACCTGACTAGTAAGTATCTTAAAACCTATAGATTGCTATGTCTCCGAAAGAGAATCAAGCATGTGTACAGGGGCATAAACGCAGCAGTGATAGGATTGGAGAGGTTCGGTGAGCAAATGAAGACCCTTTGAAGTCATATTGCATGGTACCCATTACACGGGTCTTAACTCTCCAGGTTTAAGGTATTCTTCCTTCAGCTAAAACATGCATGTGGAACCCAAGTATGATCAACCATGTGAACGGGAAACGTGTTCAAATATGTCTCAGTTTTCCTCCCCTGGTACTCGGGTGCAACATTCCAGACGCTTTACTAACACTCTCCCCACTTGGAGAGTCAGCGCCTTTAACCTCCTGTTTGGCCCAGTTTGCAATTTCTGTGGAAGATGAACAGGAATAGCGAGAACCAATGAGAGACTAGCTGGAGGTGTCTGGACGGGCAAATTTAACTCTCATTTCCCACCAGGAAGAGGAAATAACCAAAGGCTCAGCGTGCCGTGCCGGAACCAGATTAGGGCCTGAAGCCATCCTGCGGTGTTGCGGCCAGGTCACAAGAAAGCGAGTTGAAGAAAGGAGCTCAGGGGCACTGTAATTCACAAACCTGCAGAGTTATAAATGACAGCTATCGTCCAAAAATAGACTGAAGTAAGGCTGCCAAGAGGACTTGAAAGCGGGGCAGAATTGCAGGAAACCGATTTCAGGAGGTAGACTGGAATTGCATTGAAAGCATAGGAAAAGAGGCAGAACGTCCACAATGATGCACTTGGCCAAAAAGGGCGTATGCATTTTTTCCTGAATATATTCAGGAAAAAATGCATACGCCCTTTTTCGCCAACCAAGCAAGCTTGCAAAGGAAATCTGCACTACAATGAAGTCTCAATTCCCCACGGTCAAAAGGGCCATCTGAAAAAAGTGTAAAATCCAGAAAGGCAGGACAGGCCATGGAGAACTGGGAGCCTTGTTATGCTGATGGGCGGGATGTAAATTGCCAAAAGACACTCGGGAGAAGTGTATGGTGTTTCCTGAAACATCTAAAAAACAAAGCAACAGAGCCTAGGGCACTGCCACTTATGGTCCTATAGCTTAGGGAAATTAAAATCAAAAAGACACAGCCACCCCAAAGTTTGGGACGCCTCTGTTTACAAGAACCTCGTTTACAGTACAAGTTCAACATCGCAGAAAGTGAAAAATGGATAAAGAAGTTGTGGTATTTACTTACAAAGCAATATCACTCAGCAGTGAAATCTATGTCATCAGGCCCTTAGCATCACAATGAGTGGATTCAGGTATGATGATTCTCCCTGAAATAAGTCACACAGAAAAAGAAACATCATAAGATATCAGTAATACACGGAATGTAAACTTGGCTACACAGGAACTGAATTACAGAACAGAACAGGGTCTCAAATTTAGAAAACCAACTTATGCTTGCTTAAGGGTAAAGGTGAGTTGGGGTGGTGCATAAATCCAGAGATTGAAATGAGCACAGATAAAGTTCCTTAAGTCAAATATGGAATAGACAAGAGCTACTCCTTGCTCAACGAAATGGACTCAACACCGCATATTAAACGCCTAAGAATGTACCTGACTAGTAAGTATCTTAAAACCTATGGATTGCTATGTCTCCGAAAGAGAATCCAGCATGCGTACAGGGGCATTAACGCAGCAGTGATAGGATTGGAGAGGTTCGGTGAGCAAATGAAGACCCTTTGAAGTCATATTGCATGGTACCCATTACACGGGTCTTAACTCTACAGGTTTAAGGTATTCTTCCTTCAGCTAAAACATGCATGTGGAACCCAAGTATGATCAACGATGTGAACGGGAGACGTGTTCAAATATGTCTCAGTTTTCCTCCCCTGGTACTCGGGTGCAACATTCCAGACGCTTTACTAACACTCTCCCCACTTGGAGAGTCAGCGCCTTTAACCTCCTGTTTGGCCCAGTTTGCAATTTCTGCGGAAGATGAACAGGAATAGCGAGAACCAATGAGAGGCTAGCTGGAGGTGTCTGGACGGGCAAATTTAACTCTCATTTCCCACCAGGAAGAGGAAATAACCAAAGGCTCAGCGTGCCGTACCGGAACCAGATTAGGGCCTGAAGACATCCTGCGGTGTTGCGGCCAGGTCACAAGAAAGCGAGTTGAAGAAAGGAGCTCAGGGGCACTGTAATTCACAAACCTGCAGAGTTATAAATGACAGCTATCGTCCAAAAATAGACTGAAGTAAGGCTGCCAAGAGGACTTGAAAGCGGGGCAGAATTGCAGGAAACCGATTTCAGGAGGTAGACTGGAATTGCATTGAAAGCATAGGAAAAGAGGCAGAACGTCCACAATGATGCACTTGGCCAAAAAGGGCATATGCGTTTTTTCTTGAATATATTCAGGAAAAAACGCATACGCCCTTTTTGGCCAACCAAGCAAGCTTGCAAAGGAAATCTGCACTACAATGATGTCTCACTTCCCCCCGGTCAAAAGGGCCATCTGAAAAAAGTGTAAAATCCAGAAAGGCAGGACAGGCCATGGAGAACTGGGAGCCTTGTTATGCTGATGGGCGGGATGTAAATTGCCAACAACCACTCGGGAGAAGTGTATGGTGTTTCCTGAAACATCTAAAAAACAAAGCAACAGAACCTAGGGCACTTCCACTTATGGTCCTATAGCTTATGGAAATTAAAATCAAAAAGACACAGCCACCCCAATGTTTGGAACGGCTCTGTTTACAAGAACCTCGTTTACAGTACAAGTTCAACATCGCAGAAAGTGAAAAATAGATAAAGAAGTTGTGGTATTTACTTACAAAGCAATATCACTCAGCAATGAAATCTGTGTCATCAGGCCCTTAGCAGCACAATGAGTGGATTCAGGTATGATGATTCTAACTGAAGTAAGTCACACAGAAAAAGAAACATCATAAGATATCAGTAATACACGGAATGTAAACATGGCTACACAGGAACTGAATTACAGAACAGAACAGGGACTCAAATTTAGAAAACCAACTTATGCTTGCTTAAGGGTAAAGGTGAGTTGGGGTGCTGCATAAAACCAGAGATTGAAATGAGCACAGATAAAGTTCCTTAAGCCAAATATGGAATAGACAAGAGCTACTCCTTGCTCAACGAAATGGACTCAACACCGCATATTAAACGCCTAAGAATGTACCTGACTAGTAAGTATCTTAAAACCTATGGATTGCTATGTCTCCGAAAGAGAATCAAGCATGTGTACAGGGGCATAAACGCAGCAGTGATAGGATTGGAGAGGTTCGGTGAGCAAATGAAGACCCTTTGAAGTCATATTGCATGGTACCCATTCCACGGGTTTCAACTACCCAGGTTTAAGGTATTCTTCCTTCAGCTAAAACATGCTTGTGGAACCCAAGTATGATCAACCATGTGATCGGGAGACGTGTTCAAATATGTCTCAGTATTCGTACCCTGGTACTCGGGTGCAACATTCCAGATGCTTTACTAACACTCTCCCCACTTGGAGAGTCAGTCCCTTTAACCTCCTGTTTGGCCCAGTTTGCAATTTCTGCGGAGGATGAACAGGAATAGCGAGAACCAATGAGAGGCTAGCTGGAGGTGTCTGGACGGGCAAATTTAACTCCCATTTCCCACCAGGAAGGGGAATTAACCAAAGGCTCAACGTGCCGTGCCGGAACCAGATTAGGGCCTGAAGCCATCCTGCGGTGTTGCGGCCAGGTCACAAGAAAGCGAGTTGAAGAAAGGAGCTCAGGGGCACTGTAACTCACAAACCTGCAGACTTATAAATGACAGCTATCGTCCAAAAATACACTGAAGTAAGGCTGCCAAGAGGACTTGAAAGCGGGGCAGAATTGCAGGAAACCGATTTCAGGAGGTAGACTGGAATTGCATTGAAAGCATAGGAAAAGAGGCAGAACGTCCACAATGATGCACTTGGCCAAAAAGGGCGTATGCGTTTTTTCCTGAATATATTCAGGAAAAAACGCATACGTCCTTTTTGGCCAACCAAGCAAGCTTGCAAAGGAAATCTGCACTACAATGAAGTCTCACTTCCCCCCGGTCAAAAGGGCCATCTGAAAAAAGTGTAAAATCCAGAAAGGCAGGACAGGCCATGGAGAACTGGGAGCCTTGTTATGCTGATGGGCAGGATGTAAATTGCCAACAGACACTCGGGAGAAGTGTATGGTGTTTCCTGAAACATCTAAAAAACAAAGCAACAGAGCCTAGGGCACTGCCACTTATGGTCCTATAGCTTAGGGAAATTAAAATCAAAAAGACACAGCCACCCCAAAGTTTGGGACGCCTCTGTTTACAAGAACCTCGTTTACAGTACAAGTTCAACATCGCAGAATGTGAAAAATGGATAAAGAACTTGTGGTACTTACGTACAATGCAGTATCACTCAGCAATGAAATCTATGTCATCGGGCCCGTAGCAGCATAATGAGTGGATTCAGGTACGATGATTCTAACTGAAATAAGTCACACAGAAAAAGAAACATCATAAGATATCAGTAATACACGGAATGTAAACTTGGCTACACAGGAACTGAATTACAGAACAGAACAGGGTCTCAAATTTAGAAAACCAACTTATGCTTGCTTAAGGGGAAAGGTGAGTTGGGGTGCTGCATAAAACCAGAGATTGAAATGAGCACAGATAAAGTTCCTTAAGCCAAATATGGTATAGACAAGAGCTACTCCTTGCTCAACGAAATGGACTCAAAACCCCATATTAAACCCCTAAGAATGTACCTGACTAGTAAGTATCTTAAAACCTATGGATTGCTATGTCTCCAAAAGAGAATCAAGCGTGTGTACAGGGGAATAAACGCAGCAGTGATAGGATTGGAGAGGTTCGGTGAGCAAATGAAGACCCTTTGAAGTCATATTGCATGGTACCCATTACACGGGTCTCAACTCTCCAGGTTTAAGGTATTCTTCCTTCAGCTAAAACATGCATGTGGAACCCAAGTATGATCAACCATGTGAACGGGAGACGTGTTCAAATATGTCTCAGTTTTCCTCCCCTGGTACTCGGGTGCAACATTCCAGACGCTTTACTAACACTCTCCCCACTTGGAGAGTCAGTCCCTTTAACCTCCTGTTTGGCCCAGTTTGCAATTTCTGCGGAAGATGAACAGGAATAGCGAGAACCAATGAGAGGCTAGCTGGAGGTGTCTGGACGGGCAAATTTAACTCTCATTTCCGACCAGGAAGAGGAATTAACCAAAGGCTCAGCGTGCCATGCCGGAAACAGATTAGGGCCTGAAGCCATCCTGCGGTGTTGCGGCCAGGTCACAAGAAAGCGAGTTGAAGAAAGGAGCTCAGGGGCACTGTAATTCACAAACCTGCAGAGTTATAAATGACAGCTATCGTCCAAAAATAGACTGAAGTAAGGCTGCCAAGAGGACTTGAAAGCGGGGCAGAATTGCAGGAAACCGATTTCAGGAGGTAGACTGGAATTGCATTGAAAGCATAGGAAAAGAGGCAGAACGTCCACAATGATGCACTTGGCCAAAAAGGGCGTATGCGTTTTTTCCTGAATATATTCAGGAAAAAACGCATACGCCCTTTTTGGCCAACCAAGCAAGCTTGCAAAGGAAATCTGCACTACAATGAAGTCTCACTTCCCCCCGGTCAAAAGGGCCATCTGAAAAAAGTGTAAAATCCAGAAAGGCAGGACAGGCCATGGAGAACTGGGAGCCTTGTTATGTTGATGGGCGGGATGTAAATTGCCAACAGACACTCGGGAGAAGTGTATGGTGTTTCCTGAAACATCTAAAAAACAAAGCAACAGAGCCTAGGGCACTGCCACTTATGGTCCTATAGCTTAGGGAAATTAAAATCAAAAAGACACAGCCACCCCAAAGTTTGGGACGCCTCCGTTTATAAGAACCTCGTTTACCATACAAGTTCAATATCACAGAAAGTGAAAAATGGATAAAGAACTTGTGGTACATACGTACAAAGCAATATCACTCAGCAATGAAATCTATGTCATCAGGCCCGTAGCAGCATAATGAGTGGATTCAGGTACGATGATTCTAACTGAAATAAGTCACACAGAAAAAGAAACATCATAAGATATCACTAATACACGGAATGTAAACTTGGCTACACAGGAACTGCATTCCAAAACAGAACAGGGTCTCAAATTTAGAAAACCAACTTATGCTTGCTTAATGGGAAAGGTGAGTTGGGGTGCTGTATAAAACCAGAGATTGAAACGAGCACAGATAAAGTTCCTTAAGCCAAATATGGAATAGACAAGAGCTACTCCTTGCTCAACGAAATGGACTCAACACCGCATATTAAACGCCTAAGAATGTACCTGACTAGTAAGTATCTTAAAACCTATGGATTGCTATGTCTCCAAAAGAGAATCAAGCGTGTGTACAGGGGCATAAACGCAGCAGTGATAGGATTGGAGAGGTTCGGTGAGCAAATGAAGACCCTTTGAAGTCATATTGCATGGTACCCCTTCCACGGGTCTCAACTCTCCAGGTTTAAGGTATTCTTCCTTCAGCTAAAACATGCATGTGGAACCCAAGTATGATCAACCATGTGAACGGGAGACGTGTTCAAATATGTCTCAGTTTTCCTCCCCTGGTACTCGGGTGCAACATTCCAGACGCTTTACTAACACTCTCCCCACTTGGAGAGTCAGTCCCTTTAACCTCCTGTTTGGCCCAGTTTGCAATTTCTGTGGAAGATGAACAGGAATAGCGAGAACCAATGAGAGGCTAGCTGGAGGTGTCTGGACGGGCAAATTTAACTCTCATTTCCCACCAGGAAGAGGAATTAAACAAAGGCTCAGCGTTCCGTGCCGGAACCAGATTAGGGCCTGAAACCATCCTGCGGGGTTGCGGCCAGGTCACCAGAAAGCGAGTTGAAGAAAGGAGCTCAGGGGCACTGTAATTCACAAACCTGCAGACTTATAAATGACAGCTATCGTCCAAAAATATACTGAAGTAAGGCTGCCAAGAGGACTTGAAAGCGGGGCAGAATTGCAGGAAACCGATTTCAGGAGGTAGACTGGAATTGCATTGAAAGCATAGGAAAAGAGGCAGAACGTCCACAATGACGCACTTGGCCAAAAAGGGCGTATGCGTTTTTTCCTGAATATATTCAGGAAAAAACGCATACGCCCTTTTTGGCCAACCAAGCAAGCTTGCAAAGGAAATCTGCACTACAATGAAGTCTCACTTCCCCCCGGTCAAAAGGGCCATCTGAAAAAAGTGTAAAATCCAGAAAGGCAGGACAGGCCATGGAGAATTGGGAGCCTTGTTATGCTGATGGGCGGGATGTAAATTGCCAACAACCACTCAGGAGAAGTGTATGGTGTTTCCTGAAACATCTAAAAAACAAAGCAACAGAACCTAGGGCACTTCCACTTATGGTCCTATAGCTTAGGGAAATTAAAATCAAAAAGACACAGCCACCCCAAAGTTTGGGACGCCTCTGTTTACAAGAACCTCGTTTACAGTACAAGTTCAACATCGCAGAAAGTGAAAAATGGATAAAGAAGTTGTGGTATTTACTTACAAAGCAATATCACTCAGCAATGAAATCTGTGTCATCAGGCCCTTAGCAGCACAATTAGTGGATTCAGGTATGATGATTCTAACTGAAGTAAGTCACACAGAAAAAGAAACATCATAAGATATCAGTAGTACACGGAATGTAAACTTGGCTACACAGGAACTGAATTACAGAACAGAACAGGGACTCAAATTTAGAAAACCAACTTATGCTTGCTTAAGGGGAAAGGTGAGTTGGGGTGCTGCATAAAACCAGAGATTGAAATGAGCACAGATAAAGTTCCTTAAGCCAAATATGGAATAGACAAGAGCTACTCCTTGCTCAACGAAATGGACTCAACACCGCATATTAAACGCCTAAGAATGTACCTGACTAGTAAGTATCTTAAAACCTATGGATTGCTATGTCTCCGAAAGAGAATCAAGCATGTGTACAGGGGCATAAACGCAGCAGTGATAGGATTGGAGAGGTTCGGTGAGCAAATGAAGACCCTTTGAAGTCATATTGCATGGTACCCATTCCACGGGTTTCAACTACCCAGGTTTAAGGTATTCTTCCTTCAGCTAAAACATGCTTGTGGAACCTAGAGTATGATCAACCATGTGATCGGGAGACGTGTTCAAATATGTCTCAGTTTTCGTACCCTGGTACTCGGGTGCAACATTCCAGATGCTTTACTAACACTCTCCCCACTTGGAGAGTCAGTCCCTTTAACCTCCTGTTTGGCCCAGTTTGCAATTTCTGCGGAGGATGAACAGGAATAGCGAGAACCAATGAGAGGCTAGCTGGAGGTGTCTGGACGGGCAAATTTAACTCTCATTTCCCACCAGGAAGAGGAATTAACCAAAGGCTCAACGTGCCGTGCCGGAACCAGATTAGGGCCTGAAGCCATCCTGCGGTGTTGCGGCCAGGTCACAAGAAAGCGAGTTGAAGAAAGGAGCTCAGGGGCACTGTAATTCACAAACCTGCAGAGTTATAAATGACAGCTATCGTCCAAAAATACACTGAAGTAAGGCTGCCAAGAGGACTTGAAAGCGGGGCAGAATTGCAGGAAACCGATTTCAGGAGGTAGACTGGAATTGCATTGAAAGCATAGGAAAAGAGGCAGAACGTCCACAATGATGCACTTGGCCAAAAAGGGCGTATGCGTTTTTTCCTGAATATATTCAGGAAAAAACGCATACGCCCTTTTTGGCCAACCAAGCAAGCTTGCAAAGGAAATCTGCACTACAATGAAGTCTCACTTCCCCCCGGTCAAAAGGGCCATCTGAAAAAAGTGTAAAATCCAGAAAGGCAGGACAGGCCATGGAGAACTGGGAGCCTTGTTATGCTGATGGGCAGGATGTAAATTGCCAACAGACACTCGGGAGAAGTGTATGGTGTTTCCTGAAACATCTAAAAAACAAAGCAACAGAGCCTAGGGCACTGCCACTTATGGTCCTATAGCTTAGGGAAATTAAAATCAAAAAGACACAGCCACCCCAAAGTTTGGGACGCCTCCGTTTATAAGAACCTCGTTTACCATACAAGTTCAATATCACAGAAAGTGAAAAATGGATAAAGAACTTGTGGTACATACGTACAAAGCAATATCACTCAGCAATGAAATCTATGTCATCAGGCCCGTAGCAGCATAATGAGTGGATTCAGGTACGATGATTCTAACTGAAATAAGTCACACAGAAAAAGAAACATCATAAGATATCACTAATACACGGAATGTAAACTTGGCTACACAGGAACTGCATTCCAAAACAGAACAGGGTCTCAAATTTAGAAAACCAACTTATGCTTGCTTAATGGGAAAGGTGAGTTGGGGTGCTGTATAAAACCAGAGATTGAAACGAGCACAGATAAAGTTCCTTAAGCCAAATATGGAATAGACAAGAGCTACTCCTTGCTCAACGAAATGGACTCAACACCGCATATTAAACGCCTAAGAATGTACCTGACTAGTAAGTATCTTAAAACCTATGGATTGCTATGTCTCCAAAAGAGAATCAAGCGTGTGTACAGGGGCATAAACGCAGCAGTGATAGGATTGGAGAGGTTCGGTGAGCAAATGAAGACCCTTTGAAGTCATATTGCATGGTACCCATTCCACGGGTCTCAACTCTCCAGGTTTAAGGTATTCTTCCTTCAGCTAAAACATGCATGTGGAACCCAAGTATGATCAACCATGTGAACGGGAGACGTGTTCAAATATGTCTCAGTTTTCCTCCCCTGGTACTCGGGTGCAACATTCCAGACGCTTTACTAACACTCTCCCCACTTGGAGAGTCAGTCCCTTTAACCTCCTGTTTGGCCCAGTTTGCAATTTCTGTGGAAGATGAACAGGAATAGCGAGAACCAATGAGAGGCTAGCTGGAGGTGTCTGGACGGGCAAATTTAACTCTCATTTCCCACCAGGAAGAGGAATTAAACAAAGGCTCAGCGTTCCGTGCCGGAACCAGATTAGGGCCTGAAGCCATCCTGCGGTGTTGCGGCCAGGTCACAAGAAAGCGAGTTGAAGAAAGGAGCTCAGGGGCACTGTAATTCACAAACCTGCAGACTTATAAATGACAGCTATCGTCCAAAAATATACTGAAGTAAGGCTGCCAAGAGGACTTGAAAGCGGGGCAGAATTGCAGGAAACCGATTTCAGGAGGTAGACTGGAATTGCATTGAAAGCATAGGAAAAGAGGCAGAACGTCCACAATGATGCACTTGGCCAAAAAGGGCGTATGCGTTTTTTCCTGAATATATTCAGGAAAAAACGCATACGCCCTTTTTGGCCAACCAAGCAAGCTTGCAAAGGAAATCTGCACTACAATGAAGTCTCACTTCCCCCCGGTCAAAAGGGCCATCTGAAAAAAGTGTAAAATCCAGAAAGGCAGGACAGGCCATGGAGAATTGGGAGCCTTGTTATGCTGATGGGCGGGATGTAAATTGCCAACAACCACTCAGGAGAAGTGTATGGTGTTTCCTGAAACATCTAAAAAACAAAGCAACAGAACCTAGGGCACTTCCACTTATGGTCCTATAGCTTAGGGAAATTAAAATCAAAAAGACACAGCCACCCCAAAGTTTGGGACGCCTCTGTTTACAAGAACCTCGTTTACAGTACAAGTTCAACATCGCAGAAAGTGAAAAATGGATAAAGAAGTTGTGGTATTTACTTACAAAGCAATATCACTCAGCAATGAAATCTGTGTCATCAGGCCCTTAGCAGCACAATGAGTGGATTCAGGTATGATGATTCTAACTGAAGTAAGTCACACAGAAAAAGAAACATCATAAGATATCAGTAGTACACGGAATGTAAACTTGGCTACACAGGAAGTGAATTACAGAACAGAACAGGGACTCAAATTTAGAAAACCAACTTATGCTTGCTTAAGGGTAAAGGTGAGTTGGGGTGCTGCATAAAACCAGAGATTGAAATGAGCACAGATAAAGTTCCTTAAGTCAAATATGGAATAGACAAGAACTACTCCTTGCTCAACGAAATGGACTCAACACCGCATATTAAACGCCTAAGAATGTACCTGACTAGTAAGTATCTTAAAACCTATGGATTGCTATGTCTCCGAAAGAGAATCAAGCATGTGTACAGGGGCATAAACGCAGCAGTGATAGGATTGGAGAGGTTCGGTGAGCAAATGAAGACCCTTTGAAGTCATATTGCATGGTACCCATTCCACGGGTTTCAACTACCCAGGTTTAAGGTATTCTTCCTTCAGTTAAAACATGCATGTGGAACCTAGAGTATGATCAACCATGTGATCGGGAGACGTGTTCAAATATGTCTCAGTTTTCCTCCCCTGGTACTCGGGTGCAACATTCCAGACGCTTTACTAACACTCTCCCCACTTGGAGAGTCAGTCCCTTTAACCTCCTGTTTGGCCCAGTTTGCAATTTCTGTGGAAGATGAACAGGAATAGCGAGAACCAATGAGAGGCTAGCTGGAGGTGTCTGGACGGGCAAATTTAACTCTCATTTCCCACCAGGAAGAGGAATTAAACAAAGGCTCAGCGTTCCGTGCCGGAACCAGATTAGGGCCTGAAGCCATCCTGCGGTGTTGCGGCCAGGTCACAAGAAAGCGAGTTGAAGAAAGGAGCTCAGGGGCACTGTAATTCACAAACCTGCAGACTTATAAATGACAGCTATCGTCCAAAAATATACTGAAGTAAGGCTGCCAAGAGGACTTGAAAGCGGGGCAGAATTGCAGGAAACCGATTTCAGGAGGTAGACTGGAATTGCATTGAAAGCATAGGAAAAGAGGCAGAACGTCCACAATGATGCACTTGGCCAAAAAGGGCGTATGCGTTTTTTCCTGAATATATTCAGGAAAAAACGCATACGCCCTTTTTGGCCAACCAAGCAAGCTTGCAAAGGAAATCTGCACTACAATGAAGTCTCACTTCCCCCCGGTCAAAAGGGCCATCTGAAAAAAGTGTAAAATCCAGAAAGGCAGGACAGGCCATGGAGAATTGGGAGCCTTGTTATGCTGATGGGCGGGATGTAAATTGCCAACAACCACTCAGGAGAAGTGTATGGTGTTTCCTGAAACATCTAAAAAACAAAGCAACAGAACCTAGGGCACTTCCACTTATGGTCCTATAGCTTAGGGAAATTAAAATCAAAAAGACACAGCCACCCCAAAGTTTGGGACGCCTCTGTTTACAAGAACCTCGTTTACAGTACAAGTTCAACATCGCAGAAAGTGAAAAATGGATAAAGAAGTTGTGGTATTTACTTACAAAGCAATATCACTCAGCAATGAAATCTGTGTCATCAGGCCCTTAGCAGCACAATGAGTGGATTCAGGTATGATGATTCTAACTGAAGTAAGTCACACAGAAAAAGAAACATCATAAGATATCAGTAGTACACGGAATGTAAACTTGGCTACACAGGAAGTGAATTACAGAACAGAACAGGGACTCAAATTTAGAAAACCAACTTATGCTTGCTTAAGGGTAAAGGTGAGTTGGGGTGCTGCATAAAACCAGAGATTGAAATGAGCACAGATAAAGTTCCTTAAGTCAAATATGGAATAGACAAGAACTACTCCTTGCTCAACGAAATGGACTCAACACCGCATATTAAACGCCTAAGAATGTACCTGACTAGTAAGTATCTTAAAACCTATGGATTGCTATGTCTCCGAAAGAGAATCAAGCATGTGTACAGGGGCATAAACGCAGCAGTGATAGGATTGGAGAGGTTCGGTGAGCAAATGAAGACCCTTTGAAGTCATATTGCATGGTACCCATTCCACGGGTTTCAACTACCCAGGTTTAAGGTATTCTTCCTTCAGTTAAAACATGCATGTGGAACCTAGAGTATGATCAACCATGTGATCGGGAGACGTGTTCAAATATGTCTCAGTTTTCCTCCCCTGGTACTCGGGTGCAACATTCCAGACGCTTTACTAACACTCTCCCCACTTGGAGAGTCAGTCCCTTTAACCTCCTGTTTGGCCTAGTTTGCAATTTCTGCGGAAGATGAACAGGAATAGCGAGAACCAATGAGAGGCTAGCTGGAGGTGTCTCGACGGGCAAATTTAACTCTCATTTCCCACCAGGAAGAGGAATTAACCAAAGGCTCAGCATGCCGGGCCGGAACCAGATTAGGGCCTGAAGCCATCCTGCGGTGTTGCGGCCAACTCAAAAGAAAGCGAGTTGAAGAAAGGAGCTCAGGGGCACTGTAATTCACAAACCTGCAGAGTTATAAATGACAGCTATCGTCCAAAAATAGACTGAAGTAAGGCTGCCAAGAGGACTTGAAAGCGGGGCAGAATTGCAGGAAACCGATTTCAGGAGGTAGACTGGAATTGCATTGAAAGCATAGGAAAAGAGGCAGAACGTCCACAATGATGCACTTGGCCAAAAAGGGCGTATGCGTTTTTTCCTGAATATATTCAGGAAAAAACGCATACGCCCTTTTTGGCCAACCAAGCAAGCTTGCAAAGGAAATCTGCACTACAATGAAGTCTCACTTCCCCCCGGTCAAAAGGGCCATCTGAAAAAAGTGTAAAATCCAGAAAGGCAGGACAGGCCATGGAGAACTGGGAGCCTTGTTATGCTGATGGACGGGATGTAAATTGCCAACAACCACTCGGGAGAAGTGTATGGTGTTTCCTGAAACATCTAAAAAACAAAGCAACAGAGCCTAGGGCACTGCCACTTATGGTCCTATAGCTTAGGGAAATTAAAATCAAAAAGACACAGCCACCCCAAAGTTTGGGACACCTCTGTTTACAAGAACCTCGTTTACAGTACAAGTTCAACATCGCAGAAAGTGAAAAATGGATAAAGAAGTTGTGGTATTTACTTACAAAGCAATATCACTCAGCAATGAATTCTATGTCATCAGGCCCTTAGCATCACAATGAGTGGATTCAGGTATGATGATTCTAACTGAAATAAGTCACACAGAAAAAGAAACATCATAAGATATCAGTAATACACGGAATGTAACTTGGCTACACAGGAACTGAATTACAGAACAGAACAGGGTCTCAAATTTAGAAAACCAACTTATGCTTGCTTAAGGGGAAAGGTGAGTTGGGGTGCTGCATAAAACCAGAGATTGAAATGAGCACAGATAAAGTTCCTTAAGCCAAATATGGAATAGACAAGAGCTACTCCTTGCTCAACGAAATGGACTCAAAACCCCATATTAAACCCCTAAGAATGTACCTGACTAGTAAGTATCTTAAAACCTATGGATTGCTATGTCTCCGAAAGAGAATCAAGCATGTGTACAGGGGCATAAACGCAGCAGTGATAGGATTGGAGAGGTTCGGTGAGCAAATGAAGACCCTTTGAAGTCATATTGCATGGTACCCATTACACGGGTCTCAACTCTCCAGGTTTAAGGTATTCTTCCTTCAGCTAAAACATGCATGTGGAACCCAGAGTATGATCAACCATGTGAATGGGAGACGTGTTCAAATATGTCTCAGTTTTCCTCCCCTGGTACTCGGGTGCAACATTCCAGACGCTTTACTAACACTCTCCCGACTTGGAGAGTCAGTCCCTTTAACCTCCTGTTTGGCCCAGTTTGCAATTTCTGCGGAAGATGAACAGGAATAGCGAGAACCAATGAGAGGCTAGCTGGAGGTGTCTGGACGGGCAAATTTAACTCTCATTTCCCACCAGGAAGAGGAAATAACCAAAGGCTCAGCGTGCCGTACCGGAACCAGATTAGGGCCTGAAGCCATCCTGCGGTGTTGCGGCCAGGTCACAAGAAAGCGAGTTGAAGAAAGGAGCTCAGGGGCACTGTAATTCACAAACCTGCAGAGTTATAAATGACAGCTATCGTCCAAAAATAGACTGAAGTAAGGCTGCCAAGAGGACTTGAAAGCGGGGCAGAATTGCAGGAAACCGATTTCAGGAGGTAGACTGGAATTGCATTGAAAGCATAGGAAAAGAGGCAGAACGTCCACAATGATGCACTTGGCCAAAAAGGGCGTATGCGTTTTTTCCTGAATATATTCAGGAAAAAACGCATACGCCCTTTTTGGCCAACCAAGCAAGCTTGCAAAGGAAATCTGCACTACAATGAAGTCTCACTTCCCCCCGGTCAAAAGGGCCATCTGAAAAAAGTGTAAAATCCAGAAAGGCAGGACAGGCCATGGAGAACTGGGAGCCTTGTTATGCTGATGGACGGGATGTAAATTGCCAACAGACACTCGGGAGAAGTGTATGGTGTTTCCTGAAACATCTAAAAAACAAAGCAACAGAGCCTAGGGCACTGCCACTTATGGTCCTATAGCTTAGGGAAATTAAAATCAAAAAGACACAGCCACCCCAAAGTTTAGGACACCTCTGTTTACAAGAACCTCGTTTACAGTACAAGTTCAACATCGCAGAAAGTGAAAAATGGATAAAGAAGTTGTGGTATTTACTTACAAAGCAATATCACTCAGCAATGAATTCTATGTCATCAGGCCCTTAGCATCACAATGAGTGGATTCAGGTATGATGATTCTAACTGAAATAAGTCACACAGAAAAAGAAACATCATAAGATATCAGTAATACCCGGAATGTAACTAGGCTACACAGGAACTGAATTACAGAACAGAACAGGGTCTCAAATTTAGAAAACCAACTTCTGCTTTCTTAAGGGTAAAGGTGAGTTGGGGTGCTGCATAAAACCAGAGATTGAAATGAGCACAGATAAAGTTCCTTAAGCCAAATATGGAATAGACAAGAGCTACTCCTTGCTCAACGAAATGGACTCAAAACCCCATATTAAACCCCTAAGAATGTACCTGACTAGTAAGTATCTTAAAACCTATGGATTGCTATGTCTCCAAAAGAGAATCAAGCGTGTGTACAGGGGAATAAACGTGCAGTGATAGGATTGGAGAGGTTCGGTGAGCAAATGAAGACCCTTTGAAGTCATATTGCATGGTACCCATTACACGGGTCTCAACTCTCCAGGTTTAAGGTATTCTTCCTTCAGCTAAAACATGCATGTGGAACCCAAGTATGATCAACCATGTGAACGGGAGACGTGTTCAAATATGTCTCAGTTTTCCTCCCCTGGTACTCGGTTGCAACATTCCAGACGCTTTACTAACACTCTCCCCACTTGGAGAGTCAGCGCCTTTAACCTCCTGTTTGGCCCAGTTTGCAATTTCTGCGGAAGATGAACAGGAATAGCGAGAACCAATGAGAGGCTAGCTGGAGGTGTCTGGACGGGCAAATTTAACTCTCATTTCCGACCAGGAAGAGGAAATAACCAAAGGCTCAGCGTGCCGTACCGGAACCAGATTAGGGCCTGAAGCCATCCTGCGGTGTTGCGGCCAGCTCAAAAGAAAGCGAGTTGAAGAAAGGAGCTCAGGGGCACTGTAATTCACAAACCTGCAGAGTTATAAATGACAGCTATCGTCCAAAAATAGACTGAAGTAAGGCTGCCAAGAGGACTTGAAAGCGGGGCAGAATTGCAGGAAACCGATTTCAGGAGGTAGACTGAAATTGCATTGAAAGCATAGGAAAAGAGGCAGAACGTCCACAATGATGCACTTGGCCAAAAAGGGCGTATGCGTTTTTTCCTTAATATATTCAGGAAAAAACGCATACGCCCTTTTTGGCCAACCAAGCAAGCTTGCAAAGGAAATCTGCACTACAATGAAGTCTCACTTCCCCCCGGTCAAAAGGGCCATCTGAAAAAAGTGTAAAATCCAGAAAGGCAGGACAGGCCATGGAGAACTGGGAGCCTTGTTATGCTGATGGACGGGATGTAAATTGCCAACAACCACTCGGGAGAAGTGTATGGTGTTTCCTGAAACATCTAAAAAACAAAGCAACAGAGCCTAGGGCACTGCCACTTATGGTCCTATAGCTTAGGGAAATTAAAATCAAAAAGACACAGCCACCCCAAAGTTTGGGACACCTCTGTTTACAAGAACCTCGTTTACAGTACAAGTTCAACATCGCAGAAAGTGAAAAATGGATAAAGAAGTTGTGGTATTTACTTACAAAGCAATATCACTCAGCAATGAATTCTATGTCATCAGGCCCTTAGCATCACAATGAGTGGATTCAGGTATGATGATTCTAACTGAAATAAGTCACACAGAAAAAGAAACATCATAAGATATCAGTAATACACGGAATGTAACTTGGCTACACAGGAACTGAATTACAGAACAGAACAGGGTCTCAAATTTAGAAAACCAACTTATGCTTGCTTAAGGGGAAAGGTGAGTTGGGGTGCTGCATAAAACCAGAGATTGAAATGAGCACAGATAAAGTTCCTTAAGCCAAATATGGAATAGACAAGAGCTACTCCTTGCTCAACGAAATGGACTCAAAACCCCATATTAAACCCCTAAGAATGTACCTGACTAGTAAGTATCTTAAAACCTATGGATTGCTATGTCTCCGAAAGAGAATCAAGCATGTGTACAGGGGCATAAACGCAGCAGTGATAGGATTGGAGAGGTTCGGTGAGCAAATGAAGACCCTTTGAAGTCATATTGCATGGTACCCATTACACGGGTCTCAACTCTCCAGGTTTAAGGTATTCTTCCTTCAGCTAAAACATGCATGTGGAACCCAGAGTATGATCAACCATGTGAATGGGAGACGTGTTCAAATATGTCTCAGTTTTCCTCCCCTGGTACTCGGGTGCAACATTCCAGACGCTTTACTAACACTCTCCCGACTTGGAGAGTCAGTCCCTTTAACCTCCTGTTTGGCCCAGTTTGCAATTTCTGCGGAAGATGAACAGGAATAGCGAGAACCAATGAGAGGCTAGCTGGAGGTGTCTGGACGGGCAAATTTAACTCTCATTTCCCACCAGGAAGAGGAAATAACCAAAGGCTCAGCGTGCCGTACCGGAACCAGATTAGGGCCTGAAGCCATCCTGCGGTGTTGCGGCCAGGTCACAAGAAAGCGAGTTGAACAAAGGAGCTCAGGGGCACTGTAATTCACAAACCTGCAGAGTTATAAATGACAGCTATCGTCCAAAAATAGACTGAAGTAAGGCTGCCAAGAGGACTTGAAAGCGGGGCAGAATTGCAGGAAACCGATTTCAGGAGGTAGACTGGAATTGCATTGAAAGCATAGGAAAAGAGGCAGAACGTCCACAATGATGCACTTGGCCAAAAAGGGCGTATGCGTTTTTTCCTGAATATATTCAGGAAAAAACGCATACGCCCTTTTTGGCCAACCAAGCAAGCTTGCAAAGGAAATCTGCACTACAATGAAGTCTCACTTCCCCCCGGTCAAAAGGGCCATCTGAAAAAAGTGTAAAATCCAGAAAGGCAGGACAGGCCATGGAGAACTGGGAGCCTTGTTATGCTGATGGACGGGATGTAAATTGCCAACAGACACTCGGGAGAAGTGTATGGTGTTTCCTGAAACATCTAAAAAACAAAGCAACAGAGCCTAGGGCACTGCCACTTATGGTCCTATAGCTTAGGGAAATTAAAATCAAAAAGACACAGCCACCCCAAAGTTTGGGACACCTCTGTTTACAAGAACCTCGTTTACAGTACAAGTTCAACATCGCAGAAAGTGAAAAATGGATAAAGAAGTTGTGGTATTTACTTACAAAGCAATATCACTCAGCAATGAATTCTATGTCATCAGGCCCTTAGCATCACAATGAGTGGATTCAGGTATGATGATTCTAACTGAAATAAGTCACACAGAAAAAGAAACATCATAAGATATCAGTAATACCCGGAATGTAACTAGGCTACACAGGAACTGAATTACAGAACAGAACAGGGTCTCAAATTTAGAAAACCAACTTCTGCTTTCTTAAGGGTAAAGGTGAGTTGGGGTGCTGCATAAAACCAGAGATTGAAATGAGCACAGATAAAGTTCCTTAAGCCAAATATGGAATAGACAAGAGCTACTCCTTGCTCAACGAAATGGACTCAAAACCCCATATTAAACCCCTAAGAATGTACCTGACTAGTAAGTATCTTAAAACCTATGGATTGCTATGTCTCCAAAAGAGAATCAAGCGTGTGTACAGGGGAATAAACGTGCAGTGATAGGATTGGAGAGGTTCGGTGAGCAAATGAAGACCCTTTGAAGTCATATTGCATGGTACCCATTACACGGGTCTCAACTCTCCAGGTTTAAGGTATTCTTCCTTCAGCTAAAACATGCATGTGGAACCCAAGTATGATCAACCATGTGAACGGGAGACGTGTTCAAATATGTCTCAGTTTTCCTCCCCTGGTACTCGGGTGCAACATTCCAGACGCTTTACTAACACTCTCCCCACTTGGAGAGTCAGCGCCTTTAACCTCCTGTTTGGCCCAGTTTGCAATTTCTGCGGAAGATGAACAGGAATAGCGAGAACCAATGAGAGACTAGCTGGAGGTGTCTGGACGGGCAAATTTAACTCTCATTTCCGACCAGGAAGAGGAAATAACCAAAGGCTCAGCGTGCCGTACCGGAACCAGATTAGGGCCTGAAGCCATCCTGCGGTGTTGCGGCCAGCTCAAAAGAAAGCGAGTTGAAGAAAGGAGCTCAGGGGCACTGTAATTCACAAACCTGCAGAGTTATAAATGACAGCTATCGTCCAAAAATAGACTGAAGTAAGGCTGCCAAGAGGACTTGAAAGCGGGGCAGAATTGCAGGAAACCGATTTCAGGAGGTAGACTGAAATTGCATTGAAAGCATAGGAAAAGAGGCAGAACGTCCACAATGATGCACTTGGCCAAAAAGGGCGTATGCGTTTTTTCCTTAATATATTCAGGAAAAAACGCATACGCCCTTTTTGGCCAACCAAGCAAGCTTGCAAAGGAAATCTGCACTACAATGAAGTCTCACTTCCCCCCGGTCAAAAGGGCCATCTGAAAAAAGTGTAAAATCCAGAAAGGCAGGACAGGCCATGGAGAACTGGGAGCCTTGTTATGCTGATGGGCGGGATGTAAATTGCCAACAACCACTCGGGAGAAGTGTATGGTGTTTCCTGAAACATCTAAAAAACAAAGCAACAGAACCTAGGGCACTTCCACTTATGGTCCTATAGCTTAGGGAAATTAAAATCAAAAAGACACAGCCACCCCAAAGTTTGGAACGGCTCTGTTTACAAGAACCTCATTTACAGTACAAGTTCAACATTGCAGAAAGTGAAAAATGGATAAAGAAGTTGTGGTATTTACTTACAAAGCAATATCACTCAGCAATGAAATCTGTGTCATCAGGCCCTTAGCAGCACAATGAGTGGATTCAGGTATGATGATTCTAACTGAAGTAAGTCACACAGAAAAAGAAACATCATAAGATATCAGTAGTACACGGAATGTAAACTTGGCTACACAGGAACTGAATTACAGAACAGAACAGGGACTCAAATTTAGAAAACCAACTTATGCTTGCTTAAGGGTAAAGGTGAGTTGGGGTGCTGCATAAAAGCAGAGATTGAAATGAGCACAGATAAAGTTCCTTAAGTCAAATATGGAATAGACAAGAACTACTCCTTGCTCAACGAAATGGACTCAACACCGCATATTAAACGCCTAAGAATGTACCTGACTAGTAAGTATCTTAAAACCTATGGATTGCTATGTCTCCGAAAGAGAATCAAGCATGTGTACAGGGGCATAAACGCAGCAGTGATAGGATTGGAGAGGTTCGGTGAGCAAATGAAGACCCTTTGAAGTCATATTGCATGGTACCCATTCCACGGGTTTCAACTACCCAGGTTTAAGGTATTCTTCCTTCAGCTAAAACATGCATGTGGAACCTAGAGTATGATCAACCATGTGATCAGGAGACGTGTTCAAATATGTCTCAGTTTTCCTCCCCTGGTACTCGGGTGCAACATTCCAGACGCTTTACTAACACTCTCCCCACTTGGAGAGTCAGCGCCTTAAACCTCCTGTTTGACCCAGTTTGCAATTTCTGCGGAAGATGAACAGGAATAGCGAGAACCAATGAGAGACTAGCTGGAGGTGTCTGGACGGGCAAATTTAACTCTCATTTCCCACCAGGAAAAGGAAATAACCAAAGGCTCAGCGTGCCATGCCGGAACCAGATTAGGGCCTGAAGCCATCCTGCGGTGTTGCGGCCAGGTCACAAGAAAGCAAGTTGAAGAAAGGAGCTCAGGGGCACTGTAATGCACAAACCTGCAGAGTTATAAATGACAGCTATCGTCCAAAAATAGACTGAAGTAAGGCTGCCAAGAGGACTTGAAAGCAGGGCAGAATTGCAGGAAACCGATTTCAGGAGGTAGACTGGAATTGCATTGAAAGCATAGGAAAAGAGGCAGAATGTCCACAATGATGCACTTGGACAAAAAGGGTGTATGCGTTTTTTCCTGAATATATTCAGGAAAAAACGCATACGCCCTTTTTGGCCAACCAAGCAAGCTTGCAAAGGAAATCTGCACTACAATGAAGTCTCACTTCCCCCCGGTCAAAAGGGCCATCTGAAAAAAGTGTAAAATCCAGAAAGGCAGGACAGGCCATGGAGAACTGGGAGCCTTGTTATGCTGATGGGCGGGATGTAAATTGCCAACAACCACTCGGGAGAAGTGTATGGTGTTTCCTGAAACATCTAAAAAACAAAGCAACAGAGCCTAGGGCACTTCCACTTATGGTCCTATAGCTTAGGGAAATTAAAATCAAAAAGACACAGCCACCCCAAAGTTTGGAACGGCTCTGTTTACAAGAACCTCGTTTACAGTACAAGTTCAACATCACAGAAAGTGAAAAATGGATAAAGAAGTTGTAGTATTCACTTACAAAGCAATATCACTCAGCAATGAAATCTGTGTCATCAGGCCCTTAGCATCACAATGAGTGGATTCAGGTATGATGATTCTAACTGAAATAAGTCACACAGAAAAAGAAACATCATAAGATATCACTAATACACGGAATGTAAACTTGGCTACACAGGAACTGAATTCCAAAACAGAACAGGGTCTCAAATTTAGAAAACCAACTTATGCTTGCTTAAGGGGAAAGGTGAGTTGGGTTGCTGCATAAAACCAGAGATTGAAATGAGCACAGATAAAGTTCCTTAAGCCAAATATGGAATAGACAAGAGCTACTCCTTGCTCAACGAAATGGACTCAACACCGCATATTAAACGCCTAAGAATGTACCTGACTAGTAAGTATCGTAAAACCTATGGATTGCTATGTCTCCGAAAGAGAATCAAGCATGTGTACAGGGGCATAAACGCAGCAGTGATAGGATTGGAGAGGTTCGGTGAGCAAATGAAGACCCTTTGAAGTCATATTGCATGGTACCCATTCCACGGGTTTCAACTACCCAGGTTTTAGGTATTCTTCCTTCAGCTAAAACATGCATGTGGAACCCAAGTATGATCAACCATGTGAACGGGAGACGTGTTCAAATATGTCTCAGTTTTCCTCCCCTGGTACTCAGGTGCAACATTCCAGACGCTTTACTAACACTCTCCCCACTTGGAGAGTCAGCGCCTTTAACCTCCTGTTTGGCCCAGTTTGCAATTTCTGCGGAAGATGAACAGGAATAGCGAGAACCAATGAGAGACTAGCTGGAGGTGTCTGGACGGGCAAATTTAACTCTCATTTCCCACCAGGAAGAGGAAATAACCAAAGGCTCAGCGTGCCGTACCGGAACCAGATTAGGGCCTGAAGCCTTCCTGCGGTGTTGCGGCCAGCTCAAAAGAAAGCGAGTTGAACAAAGGAGCTCAGGGGCACTGTAATTCACAAACCTGCAGAGTTATAAATGACAGCTATCGTCCAAAAATATACTGAAGTAAGGCTGCCAAGAGGACTTGAAAGCGGGGCAGAATTGCAGGAAACCGATTTCAGGAGGTAGACTGGAATTGCATTGAAAGCATAGGAAAAGAGGCAGAACGTCCACAATGATGCACTTGGCCAAAAAGGGCGTATGCATTTTTTCCTGAATATATTCAGGAAAAAACGCATACGCCCTTTTTGGCCAACCAAGCAAGCTTGCAAAGGAAATCTGCACTACAATGAAGTCTCACTTCCCCCCGGTCAAAAGGGCCATCTGAAAAAAGTGTAAAATCCAGAAAGGCAGGACAGGCCATGGAGAACTGGGAGCCTTGTTATGCTGATGGGCGGGATGTAAATTGCCAACAGACACTCGGGAGAAGTGTATGGTGTTTCCTGAAACATCTAAAAAACAAAGCAACAGAACCTAGGGCACTTCCACTTATGGTCCTATAGCTTAGGGAAATTAAAATCAAAAAGACACAGCCACCCCAAAGTTTGGAACGGCTCCGTTTACAAGAACCTCGTTTACAGTACAAGTTCAACATCGCAGAAAGTGAAAAATGGATAAAGAAGTTGTGGTATTTACTTACAAAGCAATATCACTCAGCAATGAAATCTGTGTCATCAGGCCCTTAGCAGCACAATGAGTGGATTCAGGTATGATGATTCTAACTGAAGTAAGTCACACAGAAAAAGAAACATCATAAGATATCAGTAATACACGGAATGCAAACTTGGCTACACAGGAACTGAATTACAGAACAGAACAGGGTCTCAAATTTAGAAAACCAACTTATGCTTGCTTAAGGGTAAAGGTGAGTTGGGGTGCTGCATAAAACCAGAGATTGAAATGAGCACAGATAAAGTTCCTTAAGTCAAATATGGAATAGACAAGAGCTACTCCTTGCTCAACGAAATGGACTCAACACCGCATATTAAACGCCTAAGAATGTACCTGACTAGTAAGTATCTTAAAAACCTATGGATTGCTATGTCTCCGAAAGAGAATCAAGCATGCGTACAGGGGCATAAATGCAGCAGTGATAGGACTGGAGAGGTTCGGTGAGCAAATGAAGACCCTTTGAAGTCATATTGCATGGTACCCATTCCACGGGTTTCAACTACCCAGGTTTAAGGTATTCTTCCTTCAGGTAAAACATGCATGTGGAATCTAGAGTATGATCAACCATGGGATCAGGAGACGTGTTCAAATATGTCTCAGTTTTCCTCCCCTGGTACTCGGGTGCAACATTCCAGACGCTTTACTAACACTCTCCCCACTTGGAGAGTCAGCGCCTTTAACCTCCTGTTTGGCCCAGTTTGCAATTTCTGCGGAAGATGAACAGGAATAGCGAGAACCAATGAGAGGCTAGCTGGAGGTGTCTGGACGGGCAAATTTAACTCTCATTTCCCACCAGGAAGAGGAATTAACCAAAGGCTCAGCATGCCGGGCTGGAACCAGATTAGGGCCTGAAGCCATCCTGCGGTGTTGCGGCCAGGTCACAAGAAAGCGAGTTGAAGAAAGGAGCTCAGGGGCACTGTAATTCACAAACCTGCAGAGTTATAAATGACAGCTATCGTCCAAAAATAGACTGAAGTAAGGCTGCCAAGAGGACTTGAAAGCGGGGCAGAATTGCAGGAAACCGATTTCAGGAGGTAGACTGGAATTGCATTGAAAGCATAGGAAAAGAGGCAGAACGTCCACAATGATGCACTTGGCCAAAAAGGGCGTATGCGTTTTTTCCTGAATATATTCAGGAAAAAACGCATACGCCCTTTTTGGCCAACCAAGCAAGCTTGCAAAGGAAATCTGCACTACAATGAAGTCTCACTTCCCCCCAGTCAAAAGGGCCATCTGAAAAAAGTGTAAAATCCAGAAAGGCAGGACAGGCCATGGAGAACTGGGAGCCTTGTTATGCTGATGGGCGGGATGTAAATTGCCAACAACCACTCGGGAGAAGTGTATGGTGTTTCCTGAAACATCTAAAAAACAAAGCAACAGAACCTAGGGCACTTCCACTTATGGTCCTATAGCTTAGGGAAATTAAAATCAAAAAGACACAGCCACCCCAAAGTTTGGAACGGCTCTGTTTACAAGAACCTCGTTTACAGTACAAGTTCAACATCGCAGAAAGTGAAAAATGGATAAAGAAGTTGTGGTATTCACTTACAAAGCAATATCACTCAGCAATGAAATCTATGTCATCAGGCCCTTAGCAGCACAATGAGTGGATTCAGGTATGATGATTCTAACTGAAATAAGTCACACAGAAAAAGAAACATCATAAGATATCAGTAATACACGGAATGTAAACTTGGCTACACAGGAACTGAATTACAGAACAGAACAGGGTCTCAAATTTAGAAAAACAACTTATGCTTGCTTAAGGGTAAAGGTGAGTTGGGGTGCTGCATAAAACCAGAGATTGAAATGAGCACAGATAAAGTTCCTTAAGCCAAATATGGAATAGACAAGAGCTACTCCTTGCTCAACGAAATGGACTCAACACCGCATATTAAACGCCTAAGAATGTACCTGTCTTGTAAGTATCTTAAAACCTATGGATTGCTATGTCTCCGAAAGAGAATCAAGCATGTGTACAGGGGCATAAACGCAGCAGTGATAGGATTGGAGAGGTTCGGTGAGCAAATGAAGACCCTTTGAAGTCATATTGCATGGTTCCCATTCCACGGGTTTCAACTACCCAGGTTTAAGGTATTCTTCCTTCAGCTAAAACATGCATGTGGAACCTAGAGTATGATCAACCATGTGATCGGGAGACGTGTTCAAATATGTCTCAGTTTTCCTCCCCTGGTACTCGGGTGCAACATTCCAGACGCTTTACTAACACTCTCCCCACTTGGAGAGTCAGTCCCTTTAACCTCCTGTTTGGCCCAGTTTGCAATTTCTGCGGAAGATGAACAGGAATAGCGAGAACCAATGAGAGGCTAGCTGGAGGTGTCTGGACGGGCAAATTTAACTCTCATTTCCCACCAGGAAGAGGAATTAACCAAAGGCTCAGCATGCAGGGCCGGAACCAGATTAGGGCCTGAAGCCATCCTGCGGTGTTGCGGCCAGGTCACAAGAAAGCGAGTTGAAGAAAGGAGCTCAGGGGCACTGTAATTCACAAACCTGCAGAGTTATAAATGACAGCTATCGTCCAAAAATAGACTGAAGTAAGGCTGCCAAGAGGACTTGAAAGCGGGGCAGAATTGCAGGAAACCGATTTCAGGAGGTAGACTGGAATTGCATTGAAAGCATAGGAAAAGAGGCAGAACGTCCACAATGATGCACTTGGCCAAAAAGGGCGTATGCGTTTTTTCCTGAATATATTCAGGAAAAAACGCATACGCCGTTTTTGGCCAACCAAGCAAGCTTGCAAAGGAAACCTGCACTACAATGAAGTCTCACTTCCCCCCGGTCAAAAGGGCCATCTGAAAAAAGTGTAAAATCCAGAAAGGCAGGACAGGCCATGGAGAACTGGGAGCCTTGTTATGCTGATGGGCGGGATGTAAATTGCCAACAACCACTCGGGAGAAGTATATGGTGTTTCCTGAAACATCTAAAAAACAAAGCAACAGAGCCTAGGGCACTGCCACTTATGGTCCTATAGCTTAGGGAAATTAAAATCAAAAAGACACAGCCACCCCAAAGTTTGGGACGCCTCTGTTTACAAGAACCTCGTTTACAGTACAAGTTCAACATCGCAGAAAGTGAAAAATGGATAAAGAAGTTGTGGTATTTACTTACAAAGCAATATCACTCAGCAATGAAATCTATGTCATCAGGCCCTTAGCATCACAATGAGTGGATTCAGGTATGATGATTCTAACTGAAATAAGTCACACAGAAAAAGAAACATTATAAGATATCAGTAATACACGGAATGTAAACTTGGCTACACAGGAACTGAATTACAGAACAGAACAGGGTCTCAAATTTAGAAAACCAACTTATGCTTGCTTAAGGGTAAAGGTGAGTTGGGGTGCTGCATAAAACCAGAGATTGAAATGAGCACAGATAAAGTTCCTTAAGTCAAATATGGAATAGACAAGAGCTACTCCTTGCTCAACGAAATGGACTCAACACCGCATATTAAACGCCTAAGAATGTACCTGACTAGTAAGTATCGTAAAACCTATGGATTGCTATGTCTCCAAAAGAGAATCAAGTATGTGTACAGGGGCATAAACGCAGCAGTGATAGGATTGGAGAGGTTCGGTGAGCAAATGAAGACCCTTTGAAGTCATATTGCATGGTACCCATTACACGGGTCTCAACTCTCCAGGTTTAAGGTATTCTTCCTTCAGCTAAAACATGCATGTGGAACCCAAGTATGATCAACCATGTGAACGGGAGACGTGTTCAAATATGTCTCAGTTTTCCTCCCCTGGTACTCGAGTGCAACATTCCAGACGCTTTACTAACACTCTCCCCACTTGGAGAGTCAGCGCCTTTAACCTCCTGTTTGGCCCAGTTTGCAATTTCTGCGGAAGATGAACAGGAATAGAGAGAACCAATGAAAGGCTAGCTGGAGGTGTCTGGACGGGCAAATTATTCCTGAATATATTCAGGAAAAAACGCATATGCCCTTTTTGGCCAACCAAGCAAGCTTGGAAAGGAAATCTGCACTACAATGAAGTCTCACTTCCCCCCGGTCAAAAGGGCCATCTGAAAAAAGTGTAAAATCCAGAAAGGCAGGACAGGCCAAGGACAACTGGGAGCCTTTTTATGCTGATGGGCGGGATGTAAATTGCCAACAGAAACTCGGGAGAAGAGTATGGTGTTTCCTGAAACATCTAAAAAACAAAGCAACAGAGCCTAGGGCACTGCCACTTATGGTCCTATAGCTTAGGGAAATTAAAGTCAAAAAGACACAGCCACCCCAAGTTTGGGACGCCTCTGTTTACAAGAACCTCGTTTACAGTACAAGTTCAACATCGCAGAAAGTGAAAAATGGATAAAGAAGTTGTGGTATTCACTTACAAAGCAATATCACTCAGCAATGAAATCTATGTCATCAGGCCCTTAGCATCACAATGCGTGGATTCAGGTATGATGATTCTAACTGAAATAAGTCACACAGAAAAAGAAACATCATAAGATATCAGTAATACACGGAATGTAAACTTGGCTACACAGGAACTGAATTACAGAACAGAACAGGGTCTCAAATTTAGAAAAACAACTTATGCTTGCTTAAGGGGAAAGGTGAGTTGGGGTGCTGCATAAAACCAGAGATTGAAATGAGCACAGATAAAGTTCCTTAAGTCAAATATGGAATAGACAAGAGCTACTCCTTGCTCAACGAAATGGACTCAACACCGCATATTAAACGCCTAAGAATGTACCTGACTAGTAAGTATCGTAAAACCTATGGATTGCTATGTCTCCAAAAGAGAATCAAGCATGTGTACAGGGGCATAAACGCAGCAGTGATAGGATTGGAGAGGTTCGGTGAGCAAATGAAGACCCTTTGAAGTCATATTGCATGGTACCCATTACACGGGTCTCAACTCTCCAGGTTTAAGGTATTCTTCCTTCAGCTAAAACATGCATGTGGAACCCAAGTATGATCAACCATGTGATCGGGAGACGTGTTCAAATATGTCTCAGTTTTCCTCCCCTGGTACTCTGGTGCAACATTCCAGACGCTTTACTAACACTCTCCCCACTTGGAGAGTCAGTCCCTTTAACCTCCTGTTTGGCCCAGTTTGCAATTTCTGCGGAAGATGAACAGGAATAGTGAGAACCAATGAGAGGCTAGCTGGAGGTGTCTGGACGGGCAAATTTAACTCTCATTTCCCACCAGGAAGAGGCATTAACCAAAGGCTCAGCGTGCCGTGCCGGAAACAGATTAGGGCCTGAAGCCATCCTGCGGTGTTGCAGCCAGGTCACAAGAAAGCGAGTTGAAGAAAGGAGCTCAGGGGCACTGTAATTCACAAACCTGCAGAGTTATAAATGACAGCTATCGTCCAAAAATAGACTGAAGTAAGGCTGCCAAGAGGACTTGAAAGCGGGGCAGAATTGCAGGAAACCGATTTCAGGAGGTAGACTGGAATTGCATTGAAAGCATAGGAAAAGAGGCAGAACGTCCACAATGATGCACTTGGCCAAAAAGGGCGTATGCGTTTTTTCCTGAATATATTCAGGAAAAAACGCATACGCCCTTTTTGGCCAACCAAGCAAGCTTGCAAAGGAAATCTGCACTACAATGAAGTCTCACTTCCCCCCGGTCAAAAGGGCCATCTGAAAAAAGTGTAAAATCCAGAAAGGCAGGACAGGCCATGGAGAACTGGGAGCCTTGTTATGCTGATGGGCGGGATGTAAATTGCCAACAACCACTCGGGAGAAGTGTATGGTGTTTCCTGAAACATCTAAAAAACAAAGCAACAGAACCTAGGGCACTTCCAATTATGGTCCTATAGCTTAGGGAAATTAAAATCAAAAAGACACAGCCACCCCAAAGTTTGGAATGGCTCTGTTTACAAGAACCTCGTTTACAGTACAAGTTCAACATCGCAGAAAGTGAAAAATGGATAAAGAAGTTGTGGTATTTACTTACAAAGCAATATCACTCAGCAATGAAATCTGTGTCATCAGGCCCTTAGCAGCACAATGAGTGGATTCAGGTATGATGATTCTAACTGAAGTAAGTCACACAGAAAAAGAAATATCATAAGATATCAGTAATACACGGAATGTAAACTTGGCTACACAGGAACTGAATTACAGAACAGAACAGGGTCTCAAATTTAGAAAACCAACTTATGCTTGCTTAAGGGTAAAGGTGAGTTGGGGTGCTGTATAAAACCAGAGATTGAAATGAGCACAGATAAAGTTCCTTAAGTCAAATATGGAATAGACAAGAGCTACTCCTTGCTCAACGAAATGGACTCAACACCGCATATTAAACGCCTAAGAATGTACCTGACTAGTAAGTATCTTAAAACCTATGGATTGCTATGTCTCCGAAAGAGAATCAAGCATGTGTACAGGGGCATAAACGCAGCAGTGATAGGATTGGAGAGGTTTGGTGAGCAAATGAAGACCCTTTGAAATCATATTGCATGGTACCCATTCCACGGGTCTCAACTCTCCAGGTTTAAGGTATTCTTCCTTCAGCTAAAACATGCATGTGGAACCCAGAGTATGATCAACCATGTGAACGGGAGACGTGTTCAAATATGTCTCAGTTTTCCTCCCCTGGTACTCGGGTGCAACATTCCAGATGCTTTACTAACACTCTCCCGACTTGGAGAGTCAGTCCCTTTAACCTCCTGTTTGGCCCAGTTTGCAATTTCTGCGGAAGATGAACAGGAATAGCGAGAACCAATGAGAGACTAGCTGGAGGTGTCTGAACGGGCAAATTTAACTCTCATTTCCCACCAGGAAGAGGAATTAACCGAAGGCTCAGCATGCCGGGCCGGAACCAGATTAGGGCCTGAAGCCATCCTGCGGTGTTACGGCCAGGTCACAAGAAAGCGAGTTGAAGAAAGGAGCTCAGGGGCACTGTAATTCACAAACCTGCAGAGTTATAAATGACAGCTATCGTCCAAAAATAGACTGAAGTAAGGCTGCCAAGAGGACTTGAAAGCGGGGCAGAATTGCAGGAAACCGATTTCAGGAGGTAGACTGGAATTGCATTGAAAGCATAGGAAAAGAGGCAGAACGTCCACAATGATGCACTTGGCCAAAAAGGGCGTATGCGTTTTTTCCTGAATATATTCAGGAAAAAACGCATACGCCCTTTTTGGCCAACCAAGCAAGCTTGCAAAGGAAATCTGCACTACAATGAAGTCTCACTTCCCCCCGGTCAAAAGGGCCATCTGAAAAAACTGTAAAATCCAGAAAGGCAGGACAGGCCATGGAGAACTGGGAGCCTTGTTATGCTGATGGGCGGGATGTAAATTGCCAACAACCACTCGGGAGAAGTGTATGGTGTTTCCTGAAACATCTAAAAAACAAAGCAACAGAGCCTAGGGCACTTCCACTTATGGTCCTATAGCTTACGGAAATTAAAATCAAAAAGACACAGCCACCCCAAAGTTTGGAACGGCTCTGTTTACAAGAACCTCGTTTACAGTACAAGTTCAACATCGCAGAAAGTGAAAAATGGATAAAGAACTTGTGGTACTTACGTACAATGCAGTATCACTCAGCAATGAAATCTATGTCATCAGGCCCGTAGCAGCATAATGAGTGGATTCAGGTACGATGATTCTAACTGAAATAAGTCACACAGAAAAAGAAACATCATAAGATATCACTAATACACGGAATGTAAACTTGGCTACACAGGAACTGCATTCCAAAACAGAACAGGGTCTCAAATTTAGAAAACCAACTTATGCTTGCTTAAGGGGAAAGGTGAGTTGGGGTGCTGCATAAAACCAGAGATTGAAATGAGCACAGATAAAGTTCCTTAAGCCAAATATGGAATAGACAAGAGCTACTCCTTGCTCAACGAAATGGACTCAACACCCCATATTAAACGCCTAAGAATGTACCTGACTAGTAAGTATCTTAAAACCTATGGATTGCTATGTCTCCAAAAGAGAATCAAGCGTGTGTACAGGGGCATAAACGCAGCAGTGATAGGATTGGAGAGGTTCGGTGAGCAAATGAAGACCCTTTGAAATCATATTGCATGGTACCCATTCCACGGGTCTCAACTCTCCAGGTTTAAGGTATTCTTCCTTCAGCTAAAACATGCATGTGGAACCCAGAGTATGATCAACCATGTGAACGGTAGACGTGTTCAAATATGTCTCAGTTTTCCTCCCCTGGTACTCGGGTGCAACATTCCAGACGCTTTACTAACACTCTCCCCACTTGGAGAGTCAGTCCCTTTAACCTCCTGTTTGGCCCAGTTTGCAATTTCTGCGGAAGATGAACAGGAATAGCGAGAACCAATGAGAGACTAGCTGGAGGTGTCTGAACGGGCAAATTTAACTCTCATTTCCCACCAGGAAGAGGAATTAACCAAAGGCTCAGCATGCCGTACCGGAACCAGATTAGGGCCTGAAGCCATCCTGCGGTGTTACGGCCAGGTCACAAGAAAGCGAGTTGAAGAAAGGAGCTCAGGGGCACTGTAATTCACAAACCTGCAGAGTTATAAATGACAGCTATCGTCCAAAAATAGACTGAAGTAAGGCTGCCAAGAGGACTTGAAAGCGGGGCAGAATTGCAGGAAACCGATTTCAGGAGGTAGACTGGAATTGCATTGAAAGCATAGGAAAAGAGGCAGAACGTCCACAATGATGCACTTGGCCAAAAAGGGCGTATGCGTTTTTTCCTGAATATATTCAGGAAAAAACGCATACGCACTTTTTGGCCAACCAAGCAAGCTTGCAAAGGAAATCTGCACTACAATGAAGTCTCACTTCCCCCCGGTCAAAAGGGCCATCTGAAAAAAGTGTAAAATCCAGAAAGGCAGGACAGGCCATGGAGAACTGGGAGCCTTGTTATGCTGATGGGCGGGATGTAAATTGCCAACAGACACTCGGGAGATGTGTATGGTGTTTCCTGAAACATCTAAAAAACAAAGCAACAGAGCCTAGGGCACTGCCACTTATGGTCCTATAGCTTAGGGAAATTAAAATCAAAAAGACACAGCCACACCAAAGTTTGGAACGGCTCTGTTTACAAGAACCTCGTTTACAGTACAAGTTCAACATCGCAGAAAGTGAAAAATGGATAAAGAAGTTGTGGTATTTACTTACAAAGCAATATCACTCAGCAATGAAATCTATGTCATCAGGCCCTTAGCATCACAATGAGTGGATTCAGGTATGATGATTCTAACTGAAATAAGTCACACAGAAAAAGAAACATTATAAGATATCAGTAATACACGGAATGTAAACTTGGCTACACAGGAACTGAATTACAGAACAGAACAGGGTCTCAAATTTAGAAAACCAACTTATGCTTGCTTAAGGGTAAAGGTGAGTTGGGGTGCTGCATAAAACCAGAGATTGAAATGAGCACAGATAAAGTTCCTTAAGTCAAATATGGAATAGACAAGAGCTACTCCTTGCTCAACGAAATGGACTCAACACCGCATATTAAACGCCTAAGAATGTACCTGACTAGTAAGTATCGTAAAACCTATGGATTGCTATGTCTCCAAAAGAGAATCAAGTATGTGTACAGGGGCATAAACGCAGCAGTGATAGGATTGGAGAGGTTCGGTGAGCAAATGAAGACCCTTTGAAGTCATATTGCATGGTACCCATTACACGGGTCTCAACTCTCCAGGTTTAAGGTATTCTTCCTTCAGCTAAAACATGCATGTGGAACCCAAGTATGATCAACCATGTGAACGGGAGACGTGTTCAAATATGTCTCAGTTTTGCTCCCCTGGTACTCGAGTGCAACATTCCAGACGCTTTACTAACACTCTCCCCACTTGGAGAGTCAGCGCCTTTAACCTCCTGTTTGGCCCAGTTTGCAATTTCTGCGGAAGATGAACAGGAATAGCGAGAACCAATGAGAGGCTAGCTGGAGGTGTCTGGACGGGCAAATTATTACTGAATATATTCAGGAAAAAACGCATATGCCCTTTTTGGCCAACCAAGCAAGCTTGGAAAGGAAATCTGCACTACAATGAAGTCTCACTTCCCCCCGGTCAAAAGGGCCATCTGAAAAAAGTGTAAAATCCAGAAAGGCAGGACAGGCCAAGGACAACTGGGAGCCTTTTTATGCTGATGGGCGGGATGTAAATTGCCAACAGACACTCGGGAGAAGTGTATGGTGTTTCCTGAAACATCTAAAAAACAAAGCAACAGAGCCTAGGGCACTGCCACTTATGGTCCTATAGCTTAGGGAAATTAAAGTCAAAAAGACACAGCCACCCCAAGTTTGGGACGCCTCTGTTTACAAGAACCTCGTTTACAGTACAAGTTCAACATCGCAGAAAGTGAAAAATGGATAAAGAAGTTGTGGTATTCACTTACAAAGCAATATCACTCAGCAATGAAATCTATGTCATCAGGCCCTTAGCATCACAATGAGTGGATTCAGGTATGATGATTCTAACTGAAATAAGTCACACAGAAAAAGAAACATCATAAGATATCAGTAATACACGGAATGTAAACTTGGCTACACAGGAACTGAATTACAGAACAGAACAGGGTCTCAAATTTAGAAAAACAACTTATGCTTGCTTAAGGGGAAAGGTGAGTTGGGGTGCTGCATAAAACCAGAGATTGAAATGAGCACAGATAAAGTTCCTTAAGTCAAATATGGAATAGACAAGAGCTACTCCTTGCTCAACGAAATGGACTCAACACCGCATATTAAACGCCTAAGAATGTACCTGACTAGTAAGTATCGTAAAACCTATGGATTGCTATGTCTCCAAAAGAGAATCAAGCATGTGTACAGGGGCATAAACGCAGCAGTGATAGGATTGGAGAGGTTCGGTGAGCAAATGAAGACCCTTTGAAGTCATATTGCATGGTACCCATTACACGGGTCTCAACTCTCCAGGTTTAAGGTATTCTTCCTTCAGCTAAAACATGCATGTGGAACCCAAGTATGATCAACCATGTGATCGGGAGACGTGTTCAAATATGTCTCAGTTTTCCTCCCCTGGTACTCTGGTGCAACATTCCAGACGCTTTACTAACACTCTCCCCACTTGGAGAGTCAGTCCCTTTAACCTCCTGTTTGGCCCAGTTTGCAATTTCTGCGGAAGATGAACAGGAATAGTGAGAACCAATGAGAGGCTAGCTGGAGGTGTCTGGACGGGCAAATTTAACTCTCATTTCCCACCAGGAAGAGGAATTAACCAAAGGCTCAGCATGCCGGGCCGGAACCAGATTAGGGCCTGAAGCCATCCTGCGGTGTTGCGGCCAGGTCACAAGAAAGCGAGTTGAAGAAAGGAGCTCAGGGGCACTGTAATTCACAAACCTGCAGAGTTATAAATGACAGCTATCGTCCAAAAATAGACTGAAGTAAGGCTGCCAAGAGGACTTGAAAGCGGGGCAGAATTGCAGGAAACCGATTTCAGGAGGTAGACTGGAATTGCATTGAAAGCATAGGAAAAGAGGCAGAACGTCCACAATGATGCACTTGGCCAAAAAGGGCGTATGCGTTTTTTCCTGAATATATTCAGGAAAAAACGCATACGCCCTTTTTGGCCAACCAAGCAAGCTTGCAAAGGAAATCTGCACTACAATGAAGTCTCACTTCCCCCCGGTCAAAAGGGCCATCTGAAAAAAGTGTAAAATCCAGAAAGGCAGGACAGGCCATGGAGAACTGGGAGCCTTGTTATGCTGATGGGCGGGATGTAAATTGCCAACAACCACTCGGGAGAAGTGTATGGTGTTTCATGAAACATCTAAAAAACAAAGCAACAGAACCTAGGGCACTTCCAATTATGGTCCTATAGCTTAGGGAAATTAAAATCAAAAAGACACAGCCACCCCAAAGTTTGGAATGGCTCTGTTTACAAGAACCTCGTTTACAGTACAAGTTCAACATCGCAGAAAGTGAAAAATGGATAAAGAAGTTGTGGTATTTACTTACAAAGCAATATCACTCAGCAATGAAATCTGTGTCATCAGGCCCTTAGCAGCACAATGAGTGGATTCAGGTATGATGATTCTAACTGAAGTAAGTCACACAGAAAAAGAAATATCATAAGATATCAGTAATACACGGAATGTAAACTTGGCTACACAGGAACTGAATTACAGAACAGAACAGGGTCTCAAATTTAGAAAACCAACTTATGCTTGCTTAAGGGTAAAGGTGAGTTGGGGTGCTGCATAAAACCAGAGATTGAAATGAGCACAGATAAAGTTCCTTAAGTCAAATATGGAATAGACAAGAGCTACTCCTTGCTCAACGAAATGGACTCAACACCGCATATTAAACGCCTAAGAATGTACCTGACTAGTAAGTATCTTAAAACCTATGGATTGCTATGTCTCCGAAAGAGAATCAAGCATGTGTACAGGGGCATAAACGCAGCAGTGATAGGATTGGAGAGGTTCGGTGAGCAAATGAAGACCCTTTGAAGTCATATTGCATGGTACCCATTACACGGGTCTTAACTCTCCAGGTTTAAGGTATTCTTCCTTCAGCTAAAACATGCATGTGGAACCCAAGTATGATCAACCATGTGAACGGGAGACGTGTTCAAATATGTCTCAGTTTTCCTCCCCTTGTACTCGGGTGCAACATTCCAGACGCTTTACTAACACTCTCCCCACTTGGAGAGTCAGCGCCTTTAACCTCCTGTTTGGCCCAGTTTGCAATTTCTGCGGAAGATGAACAGGAATAGCGAGAACCAATGAGAGACTAGCTGGAGGTGTCTGGACGGGCAAATTTAACTCTCATTTCCCACCAGGAAGAGGAAATAACCAAAGGCTCAGCGTGCCGTGCCGGAACCAGATTAGGGCCTGAAGCCATCCTGCGGTGTTGCGGCCAGGTCACAAGAAAGCGAGTTGAAGAAAGGAGCTCAGGGGCACTGTAATTCACAAACCTGCAGAGTTATAAATGACAGCTATCGTCCAAAAATAGACTGAAGTAAGGCTGCCAAGAGGACTTGAAAGCGGGGCAGAATTGCAGGAAACCGATTTCAGGAGGTAGACTGGAATTGCATTGAAAGCATAGGAAAAGAGGCAGAACGTCCACAATGATGCACTTGGCCAAAAAGGGCGTATGCGTTTTTTCCTGAATATATTCAGGAAAAAACGCATACGCCCTTTTTGGCCAACCAAGCAAGCTTGCAAAGGAAATCTGCACTACAATGAAGTCTCACTTCCCCCCGGGCAAAAGGGCCATCTGAAAAATGTGTAAAATCCAGAAAGGCAGGACAGGCCATGGAGAACTGGGAGCCTTGTTATGCTGATGGGCGGGATGTAAATTGCCAACAACCACTGGGGAGAAGTGTATGGTGTTTCCTGAAACATCTAAAAAACAAAGCAACAGAGCCTAGGGCACTTCCACTTATGGTCCTATAGCTTACAGAAATTAAAATCAAAAAGACACAGCCACCCCAAAGTTTGGAACGGCTCTGTTTACAAGAACCTCGTTTACAGTACAAGTTCAACATCGCAGAAAGTGAAAAATGGATAAAGAACTTGTGGTACTTACGTACAATGCAGTATCACTCAGCAATGAAATCTATGTCATCAGGCCCGTAGCAGCATAATGAGTGGATTCAGGTACGATGATTCTAACTGAAATAAGTCACACAGAAAAAGAAACATCATAAGATATCACTAATACACGGAATGTAAACTTGGCTACACAGGAACTGCATTCCAAAACAGAACAGGGTCTCAAATTTAGAAAACCAACTTATGCTTGCTTAAGGGGAAAGGTGAGTTGGGGTGCTGCATAAAACCAGAGATTGAAATGAGCACAGATAAAGTTCCTTAAGCAAAGTATGGAATAGGCAAGAGCTACTCCTTGCTCAACGAAATGGACTCAACACCCCATATTAAACGCCTAAGAATGTACCTGACTAGTAAGTATCTTAAAACCTATGGATTGCTATGTCTCCGAAAGAGAATCAAGCATGTGTACAGGGGCATAAACGCAGCAGTGATAGGATTGGAGAGGTTCAGTGAGCAAATGAAGACCCTTTGAAGTCATATTGCATGGTACCCATTACACGGGTCTTAACTCTCCAGGTTTAAGGTATTCTTCCTTCAGCTAAGACATGCATGTGGAACCCAAGTATGATCAACCATGTGAACGGGAGACGTGTTCAAATATGTCTCAGTTTTCCTCCCCTGGTACTCGGGTGCAACATTCCAGACGCTTTACTAACACTCTCCCCACTTGGAGAGTCAGTCCCTTTAACCTCCTGTTTGGCCCAGTTTGCAATTTCTGCGGAAGATGAACAGGAATAGCGAGAACCAATGAGAGACTAGCTGGAGGTGTCTGAACGGGCAAATTTAACTCTCATTTCCCACCAGGAAGAGGAATTAACCAAAGGCTCAGCATGCCGGGCCGGAACCAGATTAGGGCCTGAAGCCATCCTGCGGTGTTACGGCCAGGTCACAAGAAAGCGAGTTGAAGAAAGGAGCTCAGGGGCACTGTAATTCACAAACCTGCAGAGTTATAAATGACAGCTATCGTCCAAAAATAGACTGAAGTAAGGCTGCCAAGAGGACTTGAAAGCGGGGCAGAATTGCAGGAAACCGATTTCAGGAGGTAGACTGGAATTGCATTGAAAGCATAGGAAAAGAGGCAGAACGTCCACAATGATGCACTTGGCCAAAAAGGGCGTATGTGTTTTTTCCTGAATATATTCAGGAAAAAACGCATACGCACTTTTTGGCCAAACAAGCAAGCTTGCAAAGGAAATCTGCACTACAATGAAGTCTCACTTCCCCCCGGTCAAAAGGGCCATCTGAAAAAAGTGTAAAATCCAGAAAGGCAGGACAGGCCATGGAGAACTGGGAGCCTTGTTATGCTGATGGGCGGGATGTAAATTGCCAACAGACACTTGGGAGAAGTGTATGGTGTTTCCTGAAACATCTAAAAAACAAAGCAACAGAGCCTAGGGCACTGCCACTTATGGTCCTATAGCTTAGGGAAATTAAAATCAAAAAGACACAGCCACACCAAAGTTTGGAAAGGCTCTGTTTACAAGAACCTCGTTTACAGTACAAGTTCAACATCGCAGAAAGTGAAAAATGGATAAAGAACTTGTGGTACTTACGTACAATGCAGTATCACTCAGCAATGAAATCTATGTCATCAGGCCCATAGCAGCATAATGAGTAGATTCAGGTACGATGATTCTAACTGAAATAAGTCACACAGACAAAGAAACATCATAAGATATCACTAATACACGGAATGTAAACTTGGCTACACAGGAACTGAATTCCAAAACAGAAAACGTTCTCAAATTTGAAAACAAACTTATGCTTGCTTAAGGGGAAAGGTGAGTTGGGTTGCTGCATAAAACCAGAGATTGAAATGAGCACAGATAAAGTTCCTTAAGCCAAATATGGAATAGACAAGAGCTACTCCTTGCTCAACGAAATGGACTCAACACCGCATATTAAACGCCTAAGAATGTACCTGACTAGTAAGTATCTTAAAACCTATGGATTGCTATGTCTCTGAAAGAGAATCAAGCATGTGTACAGGGGCATAAACGCAGCAGTGATAGGATTGGAGAGGTTCGGTGAGCAAATGAAGACCCTTTGAAGTCATATTGCATGGTACCCATTTCACGGGTTCCAACTACCCAGGTTTTAGGTATTCTTCCTTCAGCTAAAACATGCATGTGAACCCAAGTATGATCAACCATGTGAACGGGAGACGTGTTCAAATATGTCTCAGTTTTCCTCCCCTGGTACTTGGGTGCAACATTCCAGACGCTTTACTAACACTCTCCCCACTTGGAGAGTCAGCGCCTTTAACCTCCTGTTTGGCCCAGTTTGCAATTTCTGCGGAAGATGAACAGGAATAGCGAGAACCAATGAGAGGCTAGCTGGAGGTGTCTGGACGGGCAAATTTAACTCTCATTTCCCACCAGGAAGAGGAAATAACCAAAGGCTCAGCGTGCCGTACCGGAACCAGATTAGGGCCTGAAGCCATCCTGCGGTGTTGCGGCCAGTTCACAAGAAAGCGAGTTGAAGAAAGGAGCTCAGGGGCACTGTAATTCACAAACCTGCAGAGTTATAAATGACAGCTATCGTCCAAAAATAGACTGAAGTAAGGCTGCCAAGAGGACTTGAAAGCGGGGCAGAATTGCAGGAAACCGATTTCAGGAGGTAGACTGGAATTGCATTGAAAGCATAGGAAAAGAGGCAGAACGTCCACAATGATGCACTTGGCCAAAAAGGGCGTATGCGTTTTTTCCTGAATATATTCAGGAAAAAACGCATACGCCCTTTTTGGCCAACCAAGCAAGCTTGCAAAGGAAATCTGCACTACAATGAAGTCTCACTTCCCCCCGGTCAAAAGGGCCATCTGAAAAAAGTGTAAAATCCAGAAAGGCAGGACAGGCCATGGAGAACTGGGAGCCTTGTTATGCTGATGGGCGGGATGTAAATTGCCAACAACCACTCGGGAGAAGTATATGGTGTTTCCTGAAACATCTAAAAAACAAAGCAACAGAACCTAGGGCACTTCCACTTATGGTCCTATAGCTTAGGGAAATTAAAATCAAAAACACACAGCCACCCCAAAGTTTGGAACGGCTCTGTTTACAAGAACCTCGTTTACAGTACAAGTTCAACATCGCAGAAAGTGAAAAATGGATAAAGAAGTTGTGGTATTTACTTACAAAGCAATATCACTCAGCAATGAAATCTGTGTCATCAGGCCCTTAGCAGCACAATGAGTGGATTCAGGTATGATGATTCTAACTGAAGTAAGTCACACAGAAAAAGAAACATCATAAGATATCAGTAATACACGGAATGTAAACTTGGCTACACAGGAACTGAATTACAGAACAGAACAGGGTCTCAAATTTAGAAAACCAACTTATGCTTGCTTAAGGGTAAAGGTGAGTTGGGGTGCTGCATAAAACCAGAGATTGAAATGAGCACAGATAAAGTTCCTTAAGTCAAATATGGAAACAGACAAGAGCTACTCCTTGCTCAACGAAATGGACTCAACACCGCATATTAAACGCCTAAGAATGTACCTGACTAGTAAGTATCTTAAAACCTATGGATTGCTATGTCTCCGAAAGAGAATCAAGCATGTGTACAGGGGCATAAACGCAGCAGTGATAGGATTGGAGAGGTTCAGTGAGCAAATGAAGACCCTTTGAAGTCATATTGCATGGTACCCATTACACGGGTCTTAACTCTCCAGGTTTAAGGTATTCTTCCTTCAGCTAAGACATGCATGTGGAACCCAAGTATGATCAACCATGTGAACGGGAGACGTGTTCAAATATGTCTCAGTTTTCCTCCCCTGGTACTCGGGTGCAACATTCCAGACGCTTTACTAACACTCTCCCCACTTGGAGAGTCAGCGCCTTTAACCTCCTGTTTGGCCCAGTTTGCAATTTCTGCGGAAGATGAACAGGAATAGCGAGAACCAATGAGAGACTAGCTGGAGGTGTCTGAACGGGCAAATTTAACTCTCATTTCCCACCAGGAAGAGGAATTAACCAAAGGCTCAGCATGCCGGGCCGGAACCAGATTAGGGCCTGAAGCCATCCTGCGGTGTTACGGCCAGGTCACAAGAAAGCGAGTTGAAGAAAGGAGCTCAGGGGCACTGTAATTCACAAACCTGCAGACTTATAAATGACAGCTATCGTCCAAAAATAGACTGAAGTAAGGCTGCCAAGAGGACTTGAAAGCGGGGCAGAATTGCAGGAAACCGATTTCAGGAGGTAGACTGGAATTGCATTGAAAGCATAGGAAAAGAGGCAGAACGTCCACAATGATGCACTTGGCCAAAAAGGGCGTATGCGTTTTTTCCTGAATATATTCAGGAAAAAACGCATATGCACTTTTTGGCCAACCAAGCAAGCTTGCAAAGGAAATCTGCACTACAATGAAGTCTCACTTCCCCCCGGGCAAAAGGGCCATCTGAAAAAAGTGTAAAATCCAGAAAGGCAGGACGGGCCATGGAGAACTGGGAGCCTTGTTATGCTGATGGGCGGGATGTAAATTGCCAACAGACACTCGGGAGAAGTGTATGGTGTTTCCTGAAACATCTAAAAAACAAAGTAACAGAGCCTAGGGCACTGCCACTTATGGTCCTATAGCTTAGGGAAATTAAAATCAAAAAGACACAGCCACACCAAAGTTTGGAACGGCTCTGTTTACAAGAACCTCGTTTACAGTACAAGTTCAACATCGCAGAAAGTGAAAAATGGATAAAGAACTTGTGGTACTTACGTACAATGCAGTATCACTCAGCAATGAAATCTATGTCATCAGGCCCGTAGCAGCATAATGAGTAGATTCAGGTACGATGATTCTAACTGAAATAAGTCACACAGACAAAGAAACATCATAAGATATCACTAATACACGGAATGTAAACTTGGCTACACAGGAACTGAATTCCAAAACAGAAAACGTTCTCAAATTTGAAAACAAATTTATGCTTGCTTAAGGGGAAAGGTGAGTTGGGTTGCTGCATAAAACCAGAGATTGAAATGAGCACAGATAAAGTTCCTTAAGCCAAATATGGAATAGACAAGAGCTACTCCTTGCTCAACGAAATGGACTCAACACCGCATATTAAACGCCTAAGAATGTACCTGACTAGTAAGTATCTTAAAACCTATGGATTGCTATGTCTCCGAAAGAGAATCAAGCATGTGTACAGGGGCATAAACGCAGCAGTGATAGGATTGGAGAGGTTCGGTGAGCAAATGAAGACCCTTTGAAGTCATATTGCATGGTACCCATTTCACGGGTTTCAACTACCCAGGTTTTAGGTATTCTTCCTTCAGCTAAAACATGCATGTGAACCCAAGTATGATCAACCATGTGAACGGGAGACGTGTTCAAATATGTCTCAGTTTTCCTCCCCTGGTACTCGGGTGCAACATTCCAGACGCTTTACTAACACTCTCCCCACTTGGAGAGTCAGCGCCTTTAACCTCCTGTTTGGCCCAGTTTGCAATTTCTGCGGAAGATGAACAGGAATAGCGAGAACCAATGAGAGGCTAGCTGGAGGTGTCTGGACGGGCAAATTTAACTCTCATTTCCCACCAGGAAGAGGAAATAACCAAAGGCTCAGCGTGCCGTACCGGAACCAGATTAGGGCCTGAAGCCATCCTGCGGTGTTGCGGCCAGCTCAAAAGAAAGCGAGTTGAAGAAAGGAGCTCAGGGGCACTGTAATTCACAAACCTGCAGAGTTATAAATGACAGCTATCGTCCAAAAATAGACTGAAGTAAGGCTGCCAAGAGGACTTGAAAGCGGGGCAGAATTGCAGGAAACCGATTTCAGGAGGTAGACTGGAATTGCATTGAAAGCATAGGAAAAGAGGCAGAACGTCCACAATGATGCACTTGGCCAAAAAGGGCGTATGCGTTTTTTCCTGAATATATTCAGGAAAAAACGCATACGCCCTTTTTGGCCAACCAAGCAAGCTTGCAAAGGAAATCTGCACTACAATGAAGTCTCACTTCCCCCCGGTCAAAAGGGCCATCTGAAAAAAGTGTAAAATCCAGAAAGGCAGGACAGGCCATGGAGAACTGGGAGCCTTGTTATGCTGATGGGCGGGATGTAAATTGCCAACAACCACTCGGGAGAAGTATATGGTGTTTCCTGAAACATCTAAAAAACAAAGCAACAGAACCTAGGGCACTTCCACTTATGGTCCTATAGCTTAGGGAAATTAAAATCAAAAACACACAGCCACCCCAAAGTTTGGAACGGCTCTGTTTACAAGAACCTCGTTTACAGTACAAGTTCAACATCGCAGAAAGTGAAAAATGGATAAAGAAGTTGTGGTATTTACTTACAAAGCAATATCACTCAGCAATGAAATCTGTGTCATCAGGCCCTTAGCAGCACAATGAGTGGATTCAGGTATGATGATTCTAACTGAAGTAAGTCACACAGAAAAAGAAACATCATAAGATATCAGTAATACACGGAATGTAAACTTGGCTACACAGGAACTGAATTACAGAACAGAACAGGGTCTCAAATTTAGAAAACCAACTTATTCTTGCTTAAGGGTAAAGGTGAGTTGGGGTGCTGCATAAAACCAGAGATTGAAATGAGCACAGATAAAGTTCCTTAAGCCAAATATGGAATAGACAAGAGCTACTCCTTGCTCAACGAAATGGACTCAACACCGCATATTAAACACCTAAGAATGTACCTGACTTGTAAGTATCTTAAAACCTATGGATTGCTATGTCTCCGAAAGAGAATCAAGCATGTGTACAGGGGCATAAACGCAGCAGTGATAGGATTGGAGAGGTGCGGTGAGCAAATGAAGACCCTTTGAAGTCATATTGCATGGTACCCATTACACGGGTTTCAACTACCCAGGTTTAAGGTATTCTTCCTTCAGCTAAAACATGCATGTGGAACCTAGAGTATGATCAACCATGTGATCGGGAGACGTGTTCAAATATGTCTCAGTTTTCCTCCCCTGGTACTCGGGTGCAACATTCCAGACGCTTTACTAACACTCTCCCCACTTGTAGAGTCAGTCCCTTTAACCTCCTGTTTGGCCCAGTTTGCAATTTCTGCGGAAGATGAACAGGAATAGCGAGAACCAATGAGAGGCTAGCTGGAGGTGTCTGGACGGGCAAATTTAACTCTCATTTCCCACCAGGAAGAGGAATTAACCAAAGGCTCAGCATGCCGGGCCGGAACCAGATTAGGGCCTGAAGCCATCCTGCGGTGTTGCGGCCAGGTCACAAGAAAGCGAGTTGAAGAAAGGAGCTCAGGGGCACTGTAATTCACAAACCTGCAGAGTTATAAATGACAGCTATCATCCAAAAATAGACTGAAGTAAGGCTGCCAGGAGGACTTGAAAGCGGGGCAGAATTGCAGGACACCGATTTCAAGAGGTAGACTGGAATTGCATTGAAAGCATAGGAAAAGAGGCAGAACGTCCACAATGATGCACTTGGCCAAAAAGGGCGTATGCGTTTTTTCCTGAATATATTCAGGAAAAAACGCATACGCCCTTTTTGGCCAACCAAGCAAGCTTGCAAAGGAAATCTGCACTACAATGAAGTCTCACTTCCCCCCGGCCAAAAGGGCCATCTGAAAAAAGTGTAAAATCCAGAAAGGCAACAGGCCATTGAGAACTGGGAGCCTTGTTATGCTGATGGGCGGGATGTAAATTGCCAACAGACACTTGGGAGAAGTGTATGGTGTTTCCTGAAACATCTAAAAAACAAAGCAACAGAGCCTCGGGCACTTCCACTTATGGTCCTATAGCTTAGGGAAATTAAAATCAAAAAGACACAGCCACCCCAAAGTTTGGAACGGCTCTGTTTACAAGAACCTCGTTTACAGTACAAGTTCAACATCGCAGAAAGTGAAAAATGGATAAAGAAGTTGTGGTATTTACTTACAAAGCAATATCACTCAGCAATGAAATCTGTGTCATCAGGCCCTTAGCAGCACAATGAGTGGATTCAGGTATGATGATTCTAACTGAAATAAGTCACACAGAAATAGAAACATCATAAGATATCAGTAATACACGGAATGTAAACTTGGCTACACAGGAACTGAATTACAGAACAGAACAGGGTCTCAAATTTAGAAAACCAACTTATTCTTGCTTAAGGTTAAAGGTGAGTTGGGGTGCTGCATAAAAACAGAGATTGAAATGAGCACAGATAAAGTTCCTTAAGCCAAATATGGAATAGACAAGAGCTACTCCTTGCTCAACGAAATGGACTCAACACCGCATATTAAACGCCTAAGAATGTACCTGACTAGTAAGTATCTTAAAACCTATGGATTGCTATGTCTCCGAAAGAGAATCAAGCATGTGTACAGGGGCATAAACGCAGCAGTGATAGGATTGGAGAGGTTCGGTGAGCAAATGAAGACCCTTTGAAGTCATATTGCATGGTACCCATTACACGGGTCTTAACTCTCCAGGTTTAAGGTATTCTTCCTTCAGCTAAAACATGCATGTGGAACCCAAGTATGATCAACCATGTGAACGGGAGACGTGTTCTAATATGTCTCAGTTTTCCTCCCTTGGTACTCGGGTGCAACATTCCAGACGCTTTACTAACACTCTCCCCACTTGGAGAGTCAGCGCCTTTAACCTCCTGTTTGGCCCAGTTTGCAATTTCTGCGGAAGATGAACAGGAATAGCGAGAACCAATGAGAGACTAGCTGGAGGTGTCTGGACGGGCAAATTTAACTCTCATTTCCCACCAGGAAGAGGAAATAACCAAAGGCTCAGCGTGCCGTGCCGGAACCAGATTAGGGCCTGAAGCCATCCTGCGGTGTTGCGGCCAGGTCACAAGAAAGCGAGTTGAAGAAAGGAGCTCAGGGGCACTGTAATTCACAAACCTGCAGAGTTATAAATGACAGCTATCGTCCAAAAATAGACTGAAGTAAGGCTGCCGAGAGGACTTGAAAGCGGGGCAGAATTGCAGGAAACCGATTTCAGGAGGTAGACTGGAATTGCATTGAAAGCATAGGAAAAGAGGCAGAACGTCCACAATGATGCACTTGGCCAAAAAGGGTGTATGCGTTTTTACCTGAATATATTCAGGAAAAAACGCATACGCCCTTTTTGGCCAACCAAGCAAGCTTGCAAAGGAAATCTGCACTACAATGAAGTCTCACTTCCCCCCGGTCAAAAGGGCCATCTGAAAAAAGTGTAAAATCCAGAAAGGCAGGACAGGCCATGGAGAACTGGGAGCCTTGTTATGCTGATGGGCGGGATGTAAATTGCCAACAGACACTCGGGAGAAGTGTATGGTGTTTCCTGAATCATCTAAAAAACAAAGCAACAGAGCCTAGGGCACTGCCACTTATGGTCCTATAGCTTAGGGAAATTAAAATCAAAAAGACACAGCCACCCCAAAGTTTGGGACGCCTCTGTTTACAAGAACCTCGTTTACAGTACAAGTTCAACATCACAGAAAGTGAAAAATGGATAAAGAAGTTGTGGTATTTACTTACAAAGCAATATCACTCAGCAATGAAATCTGTGTCATCAGGCCCTTAGCATCACAATGAGTGGATTCAGGTATGATGATTCTAACTGAAATAAGTCACACAGAAAAAGAAACATCATAAGATATCAGTAATACACGGAATGTAAACTTGGCTACACAGGAACTGAATTACAGAACAGAACAGGGTCTCAAATTTAGAAAACCAACTTATGCTTGCTTAAGGGTAAAGGTGAGTTGGGGTGCTGCATAAAACCAGAGATTGAAATCAGCACAGATAAAGTTCCTTAAGTCAAATATGGAATAGACAAGAGCTACTCCTTGCTCAACGAAATGGACTCAACACTGCATATTAAACGCCTAAGAATGTACCTGACTAGTAAGTATCGTAAAACCTATGGATTGCTATGTCTCCAAAAGAGAATCAAGCATGTGTACAGGGGCATAAACGCAGCAGTGATAGGATTGGAGAGGTTCGGTGAGCAAATGAAGACCCTTTGAAGTCATATTGCATGGTACCCATTACACGGGTCTCAACTCTCCAGGTTTAAGGTATTCTTCCTTCAGCTAAAACATGCATGTGGAACCCAAGTATGATCAACCATGTGAACGGGAGACGTGTTCAAATATGTCTCAATTTTCCTCCCCTGGTACTCGGGTGCAACATTCCAGACGCTTTACTAACACTCTCCCCACTTGGAGAGTCAGCGCCTTTAACCTCCTGTTTGGCCCAGTTTGCAATTTCTGCGGAAGATGAACAGGAATAGTGAGAACCAATGAGAGGCTAGCTGGAGGTTCTGGACGGGCAAATTTAACTCTCATTTCCCACCAGGAAGAGGAAATAACCAAAGGCTCAGCATGCCGTACTGGAACAAGATTAGGGCCTGAAGCCATCCTGCGGTGTTGCGGCCAGCTCAAAAGAAAGCGAGTTGAAGAAAGGAGCTCAGGGGCACTGTAATTCACAAACCTGCAGAGTTATAAATGACAGCTATCGTTCAAAAATAGACTGAAGTAAGGCTGCCAAGAGGACTTGAAAGCGGGGCAGAATTGCAGGAAACCAATTTCAGGAGGTGGACTGGAATTGCATTGAAAGCATAGGAAAAGAGGCAGAACGTCCACAATGATGCACTTGGCCAAAAAGGGCGTATGCGTTTTTTCCTGAATATATTCAGGAAAAAACGCATACGCCCTTTTTGGCCAACCAAGCAAGCTTGCAAAGGAAATCTGCACTACAATGAAGTCTCACTTCCCCCCGGCCAAAAGGGCCATCTGAAAAAAGTGTAAAATCCAGAAAGGCAACAGGCCATTGAGAACTGGGAGCCTTGTTATGCTGATGGGCGGGATGTAAATTGCCAACAGACACCTGGGAGAAGTGTATGGTGTTTCCTGAAACATCTAAAAAACAAAGCAACAGAGCCTAGGGCACTTCCACTTATGGTCCTATAGCTTAGGGAAATTAAAATCAAAAAGACACAGCCACCCCTAAGTTTGGAACGGCTCTGTTTACAAGAACCTCGTTTACAGTACAAGTTCAACATCGCAGAAAGTGAAAAATGGATAAAGAAGTTGTGGTATTCACTTACAAAGCAATATCACGCAGCAATGAAATCTGTGTCATCAGGCCCTTAGCAGCACAATGAGTGGATTCAGGTATGATGATTCTAACTGAAATAAGTCACATAGAAAAAGAAACATCATAAGATATCAGTAATACACGGAATGGAAACTTGGCTACACAGGAACTGAATTACAGAACAGAACAGGGTCTCAAATTTAGAAAAACAACTTATGCTTGCTTAAGAGTAACGGTGAGTTGGGGTGCTGCATAAAACCAGAGATTGAAATGAGCACAGATAAAGTTCCTTAAGCCAAATATGGAATAGACAAGAGCTACTCCTTGCTCAACGAAATGGACTCAACACCGCATATTAAACACCTAAGAATGTACCTGACTTGTAAGTATCTTAAAACCTATGGATTGCTATGTCTCCGAAAGAGAATCAAGCATGTGTACAGGGGCATAAACGCAGCAGTGATAGGATTGGAGAGGTGCGGTGAGCAAATGAAGACCCTTTGAAGTCATATTGCATGGTACCCATTACACGGGTTTCAACTACCCAGGTTTAAGGTATTCTTCCTTCAGCTAAAACATGCATGTGGAACCTAGAGTATGATCAACCATGTGATCGGGAGACGTGTTCAAATATGTCTCAGTTTTCCTCCCCTGGTACTCGGGTGCAACATTCCAGACGCTTTACTAACACTCTCCCCACTTGGAGAGTCAGTCCCTTTAACCTCCTGTTTGGCCCAGTTTGCAATTTCTGCGGAAGATGAACAGGAATAGCGAGAACCAATGAGAGGCTAGCTGGAGGTGTCTGGACGGGCAAATTTAACTCTCATTTCCCACCAGGAAGAGGAATTAACCAAAGGCTCAGCATGCCGGGCCGGAACCAGATTAGGGCCTGAAGCCATCCTGCGGTGTTGCGGCCAGGTCACAAGAAAGCGAGTTGAAGAAAGGAGCTCAGGGGCACTGTAATTCACAAACCTGCAGAGTTATAAATGACAGCTATCATCCAAAAATAGACTGAAGTAAGGCTGCCAAGAGGACTTGAAAGCGGGGCAGAATTGCAGGACACCGATTTCAAGAGGTAGACTGGAATTGCATTGAAAGCATAGGAAAAGAGGCAGAACGTCCACAATGATGCACTTGGCCAAAAAGGGCGTATGCGTTTTTTCCTGAATATATTCAGGAAAAAACGCATACGCACTTTTTGGCCAACCAAGCAAGCTTGCAAAGGAAATCTGCACTACAATGAAGTCTCACTTCCCCCCGGCCAAAAGGGCCATCTGAAAAAAGTGTAAAATCCAGAAAGGCAACAGGCCATTGAGAACTGGGAGCCTTGTTATGCTGATGGGCGGGATGTAAATTGCCAACAGACACTTGGGAGAAGTGTATGGTGTTTCCTGAAACATCTAAAAAACAAAGCAACAGAGCCTCGGGCACTTCCACTTATGGTCCTATAGCTTAGGGAAATTAAAATCAAAAAGACACAGCCACCCCAAAGTTTGGAACGGCTCTGTTTACAAGAACCTCGTTTACAGTACAAGTTCAACATCGCAGAAAGTGAAAAATGGATAAAGAAGTTGTGGTATTTACTTACAAAGCAATATCACTCAGCAATGAAATCTGTGTCATCAGGCCCTTAGCAGCACAATGAGTGGATTCAGGTATGATGATTCTAACTGAAATAAGTCACACAGAAATAGAAACATCATAAGATATCAGTAATACACGGAATGTAAACTTGGCTACACAGGAACTGAATTACAGAACAGAACAGGGTCTCAAATTTACAAAACCAACTTATTCTTGCTTAAGGTTAAAGGTGAGTTGGGGTGCTGCATAAAAACAGAGATTGAAATGAGCACAGATAAAGTTCCTTAAGCCAAATATGGAATAGACAAGAGCTACTCCTTGCTCAACGAAATGGACTCAACACCGCATATTAAACGCCTAAGAATGTACCTGACTAGTAAGTATCTTAAAACCTATGGATTGCTATGTCTCCGAAAGAGAATCAAGCATGTGTACAGGGGCATAAACGCAGCAGTGATAGGATTGGAGAGGTTCGGTGAGCAAATGAAGACCCTTTGAAGTCATATTGCATGGTACCCATTACACGGGTCTTAACTCTCCAGGTTTAAGGTATTCTTCCTTCAGCTAAAACATGCATGTGGAACCCAAGTATGATCAACCATGTGAACGGGAGACGTGTTCAAATATGTCTCAGTTTTCCTCCCCTGGTACTCGGGTGCAACATTCCAGACGCTTTACTAACAATCTCCCCACTTGGAGAGTCAGCGCCTTTAACCTCCTGTTTGGCCCAGTTTGCAATTTCTGCGGAAGATGAACAGGAATAGCGAGAACCAATGAGAGACTAGCTGGAGGTGTCTGGACGGGCAAATTTAACTCTCATTTCCCACCAGGAAGAGGAAATAACCAAAGGCTCAGCGTGCCGTGCCGGAACCAGATTAGGGCCTGAAGCCATCCTGCGGTGTTGCGGCCAGGTCACAAGAAAGCGAGTTGAAGAAAGGAGCTCAGGGGCACTGTAATTCACAAACCTGCAGAGTTATAAATGACAGCTATCGTCCAAAAATAGACTGAAGTAAGGCTGCCGAGAGGACTTGAAAGCGGGGCAGAATTGCAGGAAACCGATTTCAGGAGGTAGACTGGAATTGCATTGAAAGCATAGGAAAAGAGGCAGAACGTCCACAATGATGCACTTGGCCAAAAAGGGCGTATGCGTTTTTTCCTGAATATATTCAGGAAAAAACGCATACGCCCTTTTTGGCCAACCAAGCAAGCTTGCAAAGGAAATCTGCACTACAATGAAGTCTCACTTCCCCCCGGTCAAAAGGGACATCTGAAAAAAGTGTAAAATCCAGAAAGGCAGGACAGGCCATGGAGAACTGGGAGCCTTGTTATGCTGATGGGCGGGATGTAAATTGCCAACAACCACTCGGGAGAAGTGTATGGTGTTTCCTGAAACATCTAAAAAACAAAGCAACAGAGCCTAGGGCACTGCCACTTATGGTCCTATAGCTTAGGGAAATTAAAATCAAAAAGACACAGCCACCCCAAAGTTTGGAACGGCTCTGTTTACAAGAACCTCGTTTACAGTACAAGTTCAACATCGCAGAAAGTGAAAAATGGATAAAGAAGTTGTGGTATTTACTTACAAAGCAATATCACTCAGCAATGAAATCTATGTCATCAGGCCCTTAGCATCACAATGAGTGGATTCAGGTACGATGATTCTAACTGAAATAAGTCACACAGAAAAAGAAACATCATAAGATATCAGTAATACACGGAATATAAACTTGGCTACACAGGAACTGAATTACAGAACAGAACAGGGTCTCAAATTTAGAAAACCAACTTATGCTTGCTTAAGGGTAAAGGTGAGTTGGGGTGCTGCATAAAACCAGAGATTGAAATGAGCACAGATAAAGTTCCTTAAGCCAAATATGGAATAGACAAGAGCTACTCCTTGCTCAACGAAATGGACTCAACGCCCCATATTAAACGCCTAAGAATGTACCTGACTAGTAAGTATCTTAAAACCTATGGATTGCTATGTCTCCGAAAGAGAATCAAGCATGTGTACAGGGGCATAAACGCAGCAGTGATAGGATTGGAGAGGTTCGGTGAGCAAATGAAGACCCTTTGAAGTCATATTGCATGGTACCCATTCCACGGGTTTCAACTACCCAGGTTTAAGGTATTCTTCCTTCAGCTAAAACATGCATGTGGAACCTAGAGTATGATCAACCATGTGATCGGGAGACGTGTTCAAATATGTCTCAGTTTTCCTCCCCTGGTACTCGGGTGCAACATTCCAGACGCTTTACTAACACTCTCCCCACTTGGAGAGTCAGCGCCTTTAACCTCCTGTTTGGCCCAGTTTGCAATTTCTGCGGAAGATGAACAGGAATAGCGAGAACCAATGAGAGGCTAGCTGGAGGTGTCTGGACGGGCAAATTTAACTCTCATTTCCCACCAGGAAGAGGAATTAACCAAAGGCTCAGCATGCCGGGCCGGAACCAGATTAGGGCCTGAAGCCATCCTGCGGTGTTGCGGCCAGCTCAAAAGAAAGCGAGTTGAAGAAAGGAGCTCAGGGACACTGTAATTCACAAACCTGCAGAGTTATAAATGACAGCTATCGTCCAAAAATAGACTGAAGTAAGGCTGCCAAGAGGACTTGAAAGCGGGGCAGAATTGCAGGAAACCAATTTCAGGAGGTAGACTGGAATTGCATTGAAAGCATAGGAAAAGAGGCAGAACGTCCACAATGATGCACTTGGCCAAAAAGGGCGTATGCGTTTTTTCCTGAATATATTCAGGAAAAAACGCATACGCCCTTTTTGGCCAACCAAGCAAGCTTGCAAAGGAAATCTGCACTACAATGAAGTCTCACTTCCCCCCGGTCAAAAGGGCCATCTGAAAAAAGTGTAAAATCCAGAAAGGCAACAGGCCATTGAGAACTGGGAGCCTTGTTATGCTGATGGGCGGGATGTAAATTGCCAACAGACACTCGGGAGAAGTGTATGGTGTTTCCTGAAACATGTAAAAAACAAAACAACAGAGCCTAGGGCACTTCCACTTATGGTCCTATAGCTTAGGGAAATTAAAATCAAAAAGACACAGCCACCCCAATGTTTGGAACGGCTCTGTTTACAAGAACCTCGTTTATAGTACAAGTTCAACATCGCAGAAAGTGAAAAATGGATAAAGAAGTTGTGGTATTTACTTACAAAGCAATATCACTCAGCAATGAAATCTGTGTCATCAGGCCCTTAGCAGCACAATGAGTGGATTCAGGTATGATGATTCTAACTGAAATAAGTCACACAGAAAAAGAAACATCATAAGATATCAGTAATACACGGAATGTAAACTTGGCTACACAGGAACTGAATTACAGAACAGAACAGGGTCTCAAATTTAGAAAACCAACTTATTCTTGCTTAAAGGTAAAGGTGAGTTGGGGTGCTGCATAAAACCAGAGATTGAAATGAGCACAGATAAAGTTCCTTAAGCCAAATATGGAATCGACAAGAGCTACTCCTTGCTCAACGATATGGACTCAACACCCCATATTAAACGCCTAAGAATGTACCTGACTAGTAAGTATCTTAAAACCTATGGATTGCTATGTCTCCGAAAGAGAATCAAGCATGTGTACAGGGGCATAAACGCAGCAGTGATAGGATTGGAGAGGTTCGGTGAGCAAATGAAGACCCTTTGAAGTCATATTGCATGGTACCCATTACACGGGTCTTAACTTTCCAGGTTTAAGATATTCTTCCTTCAGCTAAAACATGCATGTGGAACCCAAGTATGATCAACCATGTGAACGGGAGACGTGTTCAAATATGTCTCAGTTTTCCTCCCCTGGTACTCGGGTGCAACATTCCAGACGCTTTACTAACACTCTCCCCACTTGGAGAGTCAGTCCCTTTAACCTCCTGTTTGGCCCAGTTTGCAATTTCTGCGGAAGATGAACAGGAATAGCGAGAACCAATGAGAGACTAGCTGGAGGTGTCTGGACGGGCAAATTTAACTCTCATTTCCCACCAGGAAGAGGAAATAACCAAAGGCTCAGCGTGCCGTGCCAGAACCAGATTAGGGCCTGAAGCCATCCTGCGGTGTTGCGGCCAGGTCACAAGAAAGCGAGTTGAAGAAAGGAGCTCAGGGGCACTGTAATTCACAAACCTGCAGAGTTATAAATGACAGCTATCGTCCAAAAATAGACTGAAGTAAGGCTGCCAAGAGGACTTGAAAGCGGGGCAGAATTGCAGGAAACCGATTTCAGGAGGTAGACTGGAATTGCATTGAAAGCATAGGAAAAGAGGCAGAACGTCCACAATGATGCACTTGGCCAAAAAGGGCGTATGCGTTTTTTCCTGAATATATTCAGGAAAAAACGCATACGCCCTTTATGGCCAACCAAGCAAGCTTGCAAAGGAAATCTGCACTACAATGAAGTCTCACTTCCCCCCGGTCAAAAGGGCCATCTGAAAAAAGTGTAAAATCCAGAAAGGCAGGACAGGCCATGGAGAACTGGGAGCCTTGTTATGCTGATGGGCGGGATGTAAATTGCCAACAACCACTCGGGAGAAGTATATGGTGTTTCCTGAAACATCTAAAAAACAAAGCAACAGAACCTAGGGCACTTCCACTTATGGTCCTATAGCTTAGGGAAATTAAAATCAAAAAGACACAGCCACCCCAAAGTTTGGAACGGCTCTGTTTACAAGAACCTCGTTTACAGTACAAGTTCAACATCGCAGAAAGTGAAAAATGGATAAAGAAGTTGTGGTATTTACTTACAAAGCAATATCACTCAGCAATGAAATCTGTGTCATCAGGCCCTTAGCAGCACAATGAGTGGATTCAGGTATGATGATTCTAACTGAAATAAGTCACACAGAAAAAGAAACATCATAAGATATCAGTAATACACGGAATGTAAACTTGGCTACACAGGAACTGAATTACAGAACAGAACAGGGTCTCAAATTTAGAAAACCAACTTATTCTTGCTTAAGGGTAAAGGTGAGTTGGGGTGCTGCATAAAACCAGAGATTGAAATGAGCACAGATAAAGTTCCTTAAGCCAAATATGGAATAGACAAGAGCTACTCCTTGCTCAACGAAATGGACTCAACGCCCCATATTAAACGCCTAAGAATGTACCTGACTAGTAAGTATCTTAAAACCTATGGATTGCTATGTCTCCGAAAGAGAATCAAGCATGTGTACAGGGGCATAAACGCAGCAGTGATAGGATTGGAGAGGTTCGGTGAGCAAATGAAGACCCTTTGAAGTCATATTGCATGGTACCCATTCCACGGGTTTCAACTACCCAGGTTTAAGGTATTCTTCCTTCAGCTAAAACATGCATGTGGAACCTAGAGTATGATCAACCATGTGATCGGGAGACGTGTTCAAATATGTCTCAGTTTTCCTCCCCTGGTACTCGGGTGCAACATTCCAGACGCTTTACTAACACTCTCCCCACTTGGAGAGTCAGTCCCTTTAACCTCCTGTTTGGCCCAGTTTGCAATTTCTGCGGAAGATGAACAGGAATAGCGAGAACCAATGAGAGGCTAGCTGGAGGTGTCTGGACGGGCAAATTTAACTCTCATTTCCCACCAGGAAGAGGAATTAACCAAAGGCTCAGCATGCCGGGCCGGAACCAGATTAGGGCCTGAAGCCATCCTGCGGTGTTGCGGCCAGCTCAAAAGAAAGCGAGTTGAAGAAAGGAGCTCAGGGGCACTGTAATTCACAAACCTGCAGAGTTATAAATGACAGCTATCGTCCAAAAATATACTGAAGTAAGGCTGCCAAGAGGACTTGAAAACGGGGCAGAATTGCAGGAAACCGATTTCAGGAGGTAGACTGGAATTGCATTGAAAGCATAGGAAAAGAGGCAGAACGTCCACAATGATGCACTTGGCTAAAAAGGGCGTATGCGTTTTTTCCTGAATATATTCAGGAAAAAACGCATACGCACTTTTTGGCCAACCAAGCAAGCTTGCAAAGGAAATCTGCACTACAATGAAGTCTCACTTCCCCCCGGTCAAAAGGGCCATCTGAAAAAAGTGTAAAATCCAGAAAGGCAACAGGCCATTGAGAACTGGGAGCCTTGTTATGCTGATGGGCGGGATGTAAATTGCCAACAGACACTCGGGAGAAGTGTATGGTGTTTCCTGAAACATCTAAAATACAAAGCAACAGAGCCTAGGGCACTTCCACTTATGGTCCTATAGCTTAGGGAAATTAAAATCAAAAAGACACAGCCACCCCAAAGTTTGGAACGGCTCTGTTTACAAGAACCTCGTTTATAGTACAAGTTCAACATCGCAGAAAGTGAAAAATGGATAAAGAAGTTGTGGTATTTACTTACAAAGCAATATCACTCAGCAATGAAATCTGTGTCATCAGGCCCTTAGCAGCACAATGAGTGGATTCAGGTATGATGATTCTAACTGAAATAAGTCACACAGAAAAAGAAACATCATAAGATATCAGTAATACACGGAATGTAAACTTGGCTACACAGGAACTGAATTACAGAACAGAACAGGGTCTCAAATTTAGAAAACCAACTTATTCTTGCTTAAAGGTAAAGGTGAGTTGGGGTGCTGCATAAAACCAGAGATTGAAATGAGCACAGATAAAGTTCCTTAAGCCAAATATGGAATAGACAAGAGCTACTCCTTGCTCAACGATATGGACTCAACACCCCATATTAAACGCCTAAGAATGTACCTGACTAGTAAGTATCTTAAAACCTATGGATTGCTATGTCTCCGAAAGAGAATCAAGCATGTGTACAGGGGCATAAACGCAGCAGTGATAGGATTGGAGAGGTTCGGTGAGCAAATGAAGACCCTTTGAAGTCATATTGCATGGTACCCATTACACGGGTCTTAACTTTCCAGGTTTAAGATATTCTTCCTTCAGCTAAAACATGCATGTGGAACCCAAGTATGATCAACCATGTGAACGGGAGACGTGTTCAAATATGTCTCAGTTTTCCTCCCCTGGTACTCGGGTGCAACATTCCAGACGCTTTACTAACACTATCCCCACTTGGAGAGTCAGTCCCTTTAACCTCCTGTTTGGCCCAGTTTGCAATTTCTGCGGAAGATGAACAGGAATAGCGAGAACCAATGAGAGACTAGCTGGAGGTGTCTGGACGGGCAAATTTAACTCTCATTTCCCACCAGGAAGAGGAAATAACCAAAGGCTCAGCGTGCCGTGCCGGAACCAGATTAGGGCCTGAAGCCATCCTGCGGTGTTGCGGCCAGGTCACAAGAAAGCGAGTTGAAGAAAGGAGCTCAGGGGCACTGTAATTCACAAACCTGCAGAGTTATAAATGACAGCTATCGTCCAAAAATAGACTGAAGTAAGGCTGCCAAGAGGACATGAAAGCGGGGCAGAATTGCAGGAAACTGATTTCAGGAGGTAGACTGGAATTGCATTGAAAGCATAGGAAAAGAGGCAGAACGTCCACAATGATGCACTTGGCCAAAAAGGGCGTATGCGTTTTTTCCTGAATATATTCAGGAAAAAACGCATACGCGCTTTTTGGCCAACCAAGCAAGCTTGCAAAGGAAATCTGCACTACAATGAAGTCTCACTTCCCCCCGGTCAAAAGGGGCATCTGAAAAAAGTGTAAAATCCAGAAAGGGAGGACAGGCCATGGAGAACTGGGAGCCTTGTTATGCTGATGGGCGGGATGTAAATTGCCAACAACCACTCGGGAGAAGTGTATGGTGTTTCCTGAAACATCTAAAAAACAAAGCAACAGAACCTAGGGCACTTCCACTTATGGTCCTATAGCTTAGGGAAATTAAAATCAAAAAGACACAGCCACCCCAAAGTTTGGAACGGCTCTGTTTACAAGAACCTCGTTTACAGTACAAGTTCAACATCGCAGAAAGTGAAAAATGGATAAAGAAGTTGTGGTATTTACTTACAAAGCAATATCACTCAGCAATGAAATCTGTGTCATCAGGCCCTTAGCAGCACAATGAGTGGATTCAGGTATGATGATTCTAACTGAAATAAGTCACACAGAAAAAGAAACATCATAAGATATCAGTAATACACGGAATGTAAACTTGGCTACACAGGAACTGAATTACAGAACAGAACAGGGTCTCAAATTTAGAAAACCAACTTATTCTTGCTTAAGGGTAAAGGTGAGTTGGGGTGCTGCATAAAACCAGAGATTGAAATGAGCACAGATAAAGTTCCTTAAGCCAAATATGGAATAGACAAGAGCTACTCCTTGCTCAACGAAATGGACTCAACGCCCCATATTAAACGCCTAAGAATGTACCTGACTAGTAAGTATCTTAAAACCTATGGATTGCTATGTCTCCGAAAGAGAATCAAGCATGTGTACAGGGGCATAAACGCAGCAGTGATAGGATTGGAGAGGTTCGGTGAGCAAATGAAGACCCTTTGAAGTCATATTGCATGGTACCCATTCCACGGGTTTCAACTACCCAGGTTTAAGGTATTCTTCCTTCAGCTAAAACATGCATGTGGAACCTAGAGTATGATCAAGCATGTGATCGGGAGACGTGTTCAAATATGTCTCAGTTTTCCTCCCCTGGTACTCGGGTGCAACATTCCAGACACTTTACTAACACTCTCCCCACTTGGAGAGTCAGTCCCTTTAACCTCCTGTTTGGCCCAGTTTGCAATTTCTTGGAAGATGAACAGGAATAGCGAGAACCAATGAGAGACTAGCTGGAGGTGTCTGGACGGGCAAATTTAACTCTCATTTCCCACCAGAAAGAGGAAATAACCAAAGGCTCAGCGTGCCGTGCCGGAACCAGATTAGGGCCTGAAGCCATCCTGCGGTGTTGCGGCCAGGTCACAAGAAAGCGAGTTGAAGAAAGGAGCTCAGGGGCACTGTAATTCACAAACCTGCAGAGTTATAAATCACAGCTATCGTCCAAAAATAGACTGAAGTAAGGCTGCCAAGAGGACTTGAAAGCAGGGCAGAATTGCAGGAAACCGATTTCAGGAGGTAGACTGGAATTGCATTGAAAGCATAGGAAAAGAGGCAGAACGTCCACAATGATGCACTTGGCCAAAAAGGGCGTATGCGTTTTTTCCTGAATATATTCAGGAAAAAACGCATACGCCCTTTTTGGCCAACCAAGCAAGCTTGCAAAGGAAATCTGCACTACAATGAAGTCTCACTTCCCCCCGGTCAAAAGGGCCATCTGAAAAAAGTGTAAAATCCAGAAAGGCAGGACAGGCCATGGAGAACTGGGAGCCTTGTTATGCTGATGGGCGGGATGTAAATTGCCAACAGACACTCGGGAGAAGTGTATGGTGTTTCCTGAAACATCTAAAAAACAAAGCAACAGAGCCTAGGGCACTGCCACTTATGGTCCTATAGCTTAGGGAAATTAAAATCAAAAAGACACAGCCACCCCAAAGTTTGGGACGCCTCTGTTTACAAGAACCTCGTTTACAGTACAAGTTCAACATCGCAGAAAGTGAAAAATGGATAAAGAAGTTGTGGTATTTACTTACAAAGCAATATCACTCAGCAATGAAATCTATGTCATCAGGCCCTTAGCAGCACAATGAGTGGATTCAGGTACGATGATTCTAACTGAAATAAGTCACACAGAAAAAGAAACATCATAAGATATCAGTAATACACGGAATGTAAACTTGGCTACACAGGAACTGAATTACAGAACAGAACAGGGTCTCAAATTTAGAAAACCAACTTATGCTTGCTTAAGGGTAAAGGTGAGTTGGGGTGCTGCATAAAACCAGAGATTGAAATGAGCATAGATAAAGTTCCTTAAGTCAAATATGGAATAGACAAGAGCTACTCCTTGCTCAACGAAATGGACTCAACACCGCATATTAAACGCCTAAGAATGTACCTGACTAGTAAGTATCCTAAAACCTATGGATTGCTATGTCTCCAAAAGAGAATCAAGCATGTGTACAGGGGCATAAACGCAGCAGTGATAGGATTGGAGAGGTTCGGTGAGCAAATGAAGACCCTTTGAAGTCATATTGCATGGTACCCATTACACGGGTCTCAACTCTCCAGGTTTAAGGTATTCTTCCTTCAGCTAAAACATGCATGTGGAACCCAAGTATGATCAACCATGTGAACGGGAGACGTGTTCAAATATGTCTCAGTTTTCCTCCCCTGGTACTCGGGTGCAACATTTCAGACGCTTTACTAACACTCTCCCCACTTGGAGAGTCAGCGCCTTTAACCTCCTGTTTGGCCCAGTTTGCAATTTCTTGGAAGATGAACAGGAATAGCGAGAACCAATGAGAGACTAGCTGGAGGTGTCTGGACGGGCAAATTTAACTCTCATTTCCCACCAGGAAGAGGAAATAACCAAAGGCTCAGCGTGCCGTGCCGGAACCAGATTAGGGCCTGAAGCCATCCTGCGGTGTTGCGGCCAGGTCACAAGAAAGCGAGTTGAAGAAAGGAGCTCAGGGGCACTGTAATTCACAAACCTGCAGAGTTATAAATCACAGCTATCGTCCAAAAATAGACTGAAGTAAGGCTGCCAAGAGGACTTGAAAGCAGGGCAGAATTGCAGGAAACCGATTTCAGGAGGTAGACTGGAATTGCATTGAAAGCATAGGAAAAGAGGCAGAACGTCCACAATGATGCACTTGGCCAAAAAGGGCGTATGCGTTTTTTCCTGAATATATTCAGGAAAAAACGCATACGCACTTCTTGGCCAACCAAGCAAGCTTGCAAAGGAAACCTGCACTACAATGAAGTCTCACTTCCCCCCGGCCAAAAGGGCCATCTGAAAAAAGTGTAAAATCCAGAAAGGCAACAGGCCATTGAGAACTGGGAGCCTTGTTATGCTGATGGGCGGGATGTAAATTGCCAACAGACACTTGGGAGAAGTGTATGGTGTTTCCTGAAACATCTAAAAAACAAAGCAACAGAGCCTCGGGCACTTCCACTTATGGTCCTATAGCTTAGGGAAATTAAAATCAAAAAGACACAGCCACCCCAAAGTTTGGAACGGCTCTGTTTACAAGAACCTCGTTTACAGTACAAGTTCAACATCGCAGAAAGTGAAAAATGGATAAAGAACTTGTGGTACTTACGTACAATGCAGTATCACTCAGCAATGAAATCTATGTCATCAGGCCCGTAGCAGCATAATGAGTAGATTCAGGTACGATGATTCTAACTGAAATAAGTCACACAGAAAAAGAAACATCATAAGATATCAGTAATACACGGAATGTAAACTTGGCTACACAGGAACTGAATTACAGAACAGAACAGGGTCTCAAATTTAGAAAAACAACTTATTCTTGCTTAAGGGTAAAGGTGAGTTGGGGTGCTGCATAAAACCAGAGATTGAAATGAGCACAGATAAAGTTCCTTAAGCCAAATATGGAATAGACAAGAGCTACTCCTTGCTCAACGAAATGGACTCAACACCCCATATTAAACGCCTAAGAATGTACCTGACTAGTAAGTATCTTAAAACCTAAGAATTGCTATGTCTCCGAAAGAGAATCAAGCATGTGTACAGGGGCATAAACGCAGCAGTGATAGGATTGGAGAGGTTCGGTGAGCAAATGAAGACCCTTTGAAGTCATATTGCATGCTACCCATTACACGGGTCTTAACTCTCCAGGTTTAAGGTATTCTTCCTTCAGCTAAGACATGCATGTGGAACCCAAGTATGATCAACCATGTGAACGGGAGACGTGTTCAAATATGTCTCAGTTTTCCTCCCCTGGTACTCGGGTGCAACATTCCAGACGCTTTACTAACACTCTCCCCACTTGGAGAGTCAGCGCCTTTAACCTCCTGTTTGGTCCAGTTTGCAATTTCTGCGGAAGATGAACAGGAATAGCGAGAACCAATGAGAGGCTAGCTGAAGGTGTCTGGACGGGCAAATTTAACTCTCATTTCCCACCAGGAAGAGGAAATAACCAAAGGCTCAGCGTGCCATACCGGAACCAGATTAGGGCCTGAAGCCATCCTGCGGTGTTGCGGCCAGCTCAAAAGAAAGCGAGTTGAAGAAAGGAGCTCAGGGGCACTGTAATTCACAAACCTGCAGAGTTATAAATGACAGCTATCGTCCAAAAATAGACTGAAGTAAGGCTGCCAAGAGGACTTGAAAGCGGGGCAGAATTGCAGGAAACCGATTTCAGGAGGTAGACTGGAATTGTATTGAAAGCATAGGAAAAGAGGCAGAACGTCCACAATGATGCACTTGGCCAAAAAGGGCGTATGCGTTTTTTCCTGAATATATTCAGGAAAAAACGCATACGCCCTTTTTGGCCAACCAAGCAAGCTTGCAAAGGAAATCTGCACTACAATGAAGTCTCACTTCCCCCCGGTCAAAAGGGCCATCTGAAAAAAGTGTAAAATCCAGAAAGGCAGGACAGGCCATGGAGAACTGGGAGCCTTGTTATGCTGATGGGCGGGATGTAAATTGCCAACAACCACTCGGGAGAAGTGTATGGTGTTTCCTGAAACATCTAAAAAACAAAGCAACAGAACCTAGGGCACTTCCACTTATGGTCCTATAGCTTAGGGAAATTAAAATCAAAAAGACACAGCCACCCCAAAGTTTGGAACGGCTCTGTTTACAAGAACCTCGTTTACAGTACAAGTTCAACATCGCAGAAAGTGAAAAATGGATAAAGAAGATGTGGTATTTACTTACAAAGCAATATCACTCAGCAATGAAATCTGTGTCATCAGGCCCTTAGCAGCACAATGAGTGGATTCAGGTATGATGATTCTAACTGAAGTAAGTCACACAGAAAAAGAAACATCATAAGATATCAGTAATACACGGAATGGAAACTTGGCTACACAGGAACTGAATTACAGAACAGAACAGGGTCTCAAATTTAGAAAAACAACTTATGCTTGCTTAAGGGTAAAGGTGAGTTGGGGTGCTGCATAAAACCAGAGATTGAAATGAGCACAGATAAAGTTCCTTAAGCCAAATATGGAATAGACAAGAGCTACTCCTTGCTCAACGAAATGGACTCAACACCGCATATTAAACGCCTAAGAATGTACCTGACTTGTAAGTATCTTAAAACCTAAGAATTGCTATGTCTCTGAAAGAGAATCAAGCATGTGTACAGGGGCATAAACGCAGCAGTGATAGGATTGGAGAGGTTCGGTGAGCAAATGAAGACCCTTTGAAGTCATATTGCATGGTACCCATTCCACGGGTTTCAAATACACAGGTTTAAGGTATTCTTCCTCCAGCTAAAACATGCATGTGGAACCTAGAGTATGATCAACCATGTGATCGGGAGACGTGTTCAAATATGTCTCAGTTTTCCTCCCCTGGTACTCGGGTGCAACATTCCAGACGCTTTACTAACACACTCCCCACTTGGAGAGTCAGTCCCTTTAACCTCCTGTTTGGCCCAGTTTGCAATTTCTGCGGAAGATGAACAGGAATAGCGAGAACCAATGAGAGGCTAGCTGGAGGTGTCTGGACGGGCAAATTTAACTCTCATTTCCCACCAGGAAGAGGAATTAACCAAAGGCTCAGCATGCCGGGCCGGAACCAGATTAGGGCCTGAAGCCATCCTGCGGTGTTGCGGCCAGGTCACAAGAAAGCGAGTTGAAGAAAGGAGCTCAGGGGCACTGTAATTCACAAACCTGCAGAGTTATAAATGACAGCTATCGTCCAAAAATAGACTGAAGTAAGGCTGCCAAGAGGACTTGAAAGCGGGGCAGAATTGCAGGAAACCGATTTCAGGAGGTAGACTGGAATTGCATTGAGAGCATAGGAAAAGAGGCAGAACGTCCACAATGATGCACTTGGCCAAAAAGGGCGTATGCGTTTTTTCCTGAATATATTCAGGAAAAAATGCATACGCCCTTTTTGGCCAACCAAGCAAGCTTGCAAAGGAAATCTGCACTACAATGAAGTCTCACTTCCCCCCAGTCAAAAGGGCCATCTGAAAAAAGTGTAAAATCCAGAAAGGCAGGACAGGCCATGGAGAACTGGGAGCCTTGTTATGCTGATGGGCGGGATGTAAATTGCCAACAGACACTCTGGAGAAGTGTATGGTGTTTCCTGAAACATCTAAAAAACAAAGCAACAGAGCCTAGGGCACTGCCACTTATGGTCCTATAGCTTAGGGAAATTAAAATCAAAAAGACACAGCCACCCCAAAGTTTGGGACGCCTCTGTTTACAAGAACCTCGTTTACAGTACAAGTTCAACATTGCAGAAAGTGAAAAATGGATAAAGAAGTTGTGGTATTTACTTACAAAGCAATATCACTCAGCAATGAAATCTGTGTCATCAGGCCCTTAGCAGCACAATGAGTGGATTCAGGTATGATGATTCTAACTGAAGTAAGTCACACAGAAAAAGAAACATCATAAGATATCAGTAATACACGGAATGTAAACTTGGCTACACAGGAACTGAATTACAGAACAGAACAAGGTCAAATTTAGAAAACCAACTTATGCTTGCTTAAGGGTAAAGGTGAGTTGGGGTGCTGCATAAAACCAGAGATTGAAATGAGCACAGATAAAGTTCCTTAAGTCAAATATGGAATAGACAAGAGCTACTCCTTGCTCAACGAAATGGACTCAACACCGCATATTAAACGCCTAAGAATGTACCTGACTAGTAAGTATCTTAAAACCTATGGATTGCTATGTCTCCGAAAGAGAATCAAGCATGTGTACAGGGGCATAAACGCAGCAGTGATAGGATTGGAGAGGTTCGGTGAGCAAATGAAGACCCTTTGAAGTCATATTGCATGGTACCCATTCCACGGGTTTCAACTACCCAGGTTTAAGGTATTCTTCCTTCAGTTAAAACATGCATGTGGAACCTAGAGTATGATCAACCATGTGATCGGGAGACGTGTTCAAATATGTCTCAGTTTTCGTACCCTGGTACTCGGGTGCAACATTCCAGACGCTTTACTAACACTCTCCCCACTTGGAGAGTCAGCGCCTTTAACCTCCTGTTTGGTCCAGTTTGCAATTTCTGCGGAAGATGAACAGGAATAGCGAGAACGAATGAGAGGCTAGCTGAAGGTGTCTGGACGGGCAAATTTAACTCTCATTTCCCACCAGGAAGAGGAAATAACCAAAGGCTCAGCGTGCCGTACCGGAACCAGATTAGGGCCTGAAGCCATCCTGCGGTGTTGCGGCCAGCTCAGAAGAAAGCGAGTTGAAGAAAGGAGCTCAGGGGCACTGTAATTCACAAACCTGCAGAGTTATAAATGACAGCTATCGTCCAAAAATAGACTGAAGTAAGGCTGCCAAGAGGACTTGAAAGCGGGGCAGAATTGCAGGAAACCGATTTCAGGAGGTAGACTGGAATTGTATTGAAAGCATAGGAAAAGAGGCAGAACGTCCACAATGATGCACTTGGCCAAAAAGGGCGTATGCGTTTTTTCCTGAATATATTCAGGAAAAAACGCATACGCCCTTTTTGGCCAACCAAGCAAGCTTGCAAAGGAAATCTGCACTACAATGAAGTCTCACTTCCCCCCGGTCAAAAGGGCCATCTGAAAAAAGTGTAAAATCCAGAAAGGCAGGACAGGCCATGGAGAACTGGGAGCCTTGTTATGCTGATGGGCGGGATGTAAATTGCCAACAACCACTCGGGAGAAGTGTATGGTGTTTCCTGAAACATCTAAAAAACAAAGCAACAGAACCTAGGGCACTTCCACTTATGGTCCTATAGCTTAGGGAAATTAAAATCAAAAAGACACAGCCACCCCAAAGTTTGGAACGGCTCTGTTTACAAGAACCTCGTTTACAGTACAAGTTCAACATCGCAGAAAGTGAAAAATGGATAAAGAAGATGTGGTATTTACTTACAAAGCAATATCACTCAGCAATGAAATCTGTGTCATCAGGCCCTTAGCAGCACAATGAGTGGATTCAGGTATGATGATTCTAACTGAAGTAAGTCACACAGAAAAAGAAACATCATAAGATATCAGTAATACACGGAATGGAAACTTGGCTACACAGGAACTGAATTACAGAACAGAACAGGGTCTCAAATTTAGAAAAACAACTTATGCTTGCTTAAGGGTAAAGGTGAGTTGGGGTGCTGCATAAAACCAGAGATTGAAATGAGCACAGATAAAGTTCCTTAAGCCAAATATGGAATAGACAAGAGCTACTCCTTGCTCAACGAAATGGACTCAACACCGCATATTAAACGCCTAAGAATGTACCTGACTTGTAAGTATCTTAAAACCTAAGAATTGCTATGTCTCTGAAAGAGAATCAAGCATGTGTACAGGGGCATAAACGCAGCAGTGATAGGATTGGAGAGGTTCGGTGAGCAAATGAAGACCCTTTGAAGTCATATTGCATGGTACCCATTCCACGGGTTTCAAATACACAGGTTTAAGGTATTCTTCCTTCAGCTAAAACATGCATGTGGAACCTAGAGTATGATCAACCATGTGATCGGGAGACGTGTTCAAATATGTCTCAGTTTTCCTCCCCTGGTACTCGGGTGCAACATTCCAGACGCTTTACTAACACACTCCCCACTTGGAGAGTCAGTCCCTTTAACCTCCTGTTTGGCCCAGTTTGCAATTTCTGCGGAAGATGAACAGGAATAGCGAGAACCAATGAGAGGCTAGCTGGAGGTGTCTGGACGGGCAAATTTAACTCTCATTTCCCACCAGGAAGAGGAATTAACCAAAGGCTCAGCATGCCGGGACGGAACCAGATTAGGGCCTGAAGCCATCCTGCGGTGTTGCGGCCAGGTCACAAGAAAGCGAGTTGAAGAAAGGAGCTAGGGGCACTGTAATTCACAAACCTGCAGAGTTATAAATGACAGCTATCGTCCAAAAATAGACTGAAGTAAGGCTGCCAAGAGGACTTGAAAGCGGGGCAGAATTGCAGGAAACCGATTTCAGGAGGTAGACTGGAATTGCATTGAGAGCATAGGAAAAGAGGCAGAACGTCCACAATGATGCACTTGGCCAAAAAGGGCGTATGCGTTTTTTCCTGAATATATTCAGGAAAAAATGCATACGCCCTTTTTGGCCAACCAAGCAAGCTTGCAAAGGAAATCTGCACTACAATGAAGTCTCACTTCCCCCCAGTCAAAAGGGCCATCTGAAAAAAGTGTAAAATCCAGAAAGGCAGGACAGGCCATGGAGAACTGGGAGCCTTGTTATGCTGATGGGCGGGATGTAAATTGCCAACAGACACTCTGGAGAAGTGTATGGTGTTTCCTGAAACATCTAAAAAACAAAGCAACAGAGCCTAGGGCACTGCCACTTATGGTCCTATAGCTTAGGGAAATTAAAATCAAAAAGACACAGCCACCCCAAAGTTTGGGACCCCTCTGTTTACAAGAACCTCGTTTACAGTACAAGTTCAACATCGCAGAAAGTGAAAAATGGATAAAGAAGTTGTGGTATTTACTTACAAAGCAATATCACTCAGCAATGAAATCTGTGTCATCAGGCCCTTAGCAGCACAATGAGTGGATTCAGGTATGATGATTCTAACTGAAGTAAGTCACACAGAAAAAGAAACATCATAAGATATCAGTAATACACGGAATGTAAACTTGGCTACACAGGAACTGAATTACAGAACAGAACAAGGTCAAATTTAGAAAACCAACTTATGCTTGCTTAAGGGTAAAGGTGAGTTGGGGTGCTGCATAAAACCAGAGATTGAAATGAGCACAGATAAAGTTCCTTAAGTCAAATATGGAATAGACAAGAGCTACTCCTTGCTCAACGAAATGGACTCAACACCGCATATTAAACGCCTAAGAATGTACCTGACTAGTAAGTATCTTAAAACCTATGGATTGCTATGTCTCCGAAAGAGAATCAAGCATGTGTACAGGGGCATAAACGCAGCAGTGATAGGATTGGAGAGGTTCGGTGAGCAAATGAAGACCCTTTGAAGTCATATTGCATGGTACCCATTCCACGGGTTTCAACTACCCAGGTTTAAGGTATTCTTCCTTCAGTTAAAACATGCATGTGGAACCTAGAGTATGATCAACCATGTGATCGGGAGACGTGTTCAAATATGTCTCAGTTTTCGTACCCTGGTACTCGGGTGCAACATTCCAGACGCTTTACTAACACTCTCCCCACTTGGAGAGTCAGCGCCTTTAACCTCCTGTTTGGTCCAGTTTGCAATTTCTGCGGAAGATGAACAGGAATAGCGAGAACCAATGAGAGGCTAGCTGAAGGTGTCTGGACGGGCAAATTTAACTCTCATTTCCCACCAGGAAGAGGAAATAACCAAAGGCTCAGCGTGCCGTACCGGAACCAGATTAGGGCCTGAAGCCATCCTGCGGTGTTGCGGCCAGCTCAGAAGAAAGCGAGTTGAAGAAAGGAGCTCAGGGGCACTGTAATTCACAAACCTGCAGAGTTATAAATGACAGCTATCGTCCAAAAATAGACTGAAGTAAGGCTGCCAAGAGGACTTGAAAGCGGGGCAGAATTGCAGGAAACCGATTTCAGGAGGTAGACTGGAATTGTATTGAAAGCATAGGAAAAGAGGCAGAACGTCCACAATGATGCACTTGGCCAAAAAGGGCGTATGCGTTTTTTCCTGAATATATTCAGGAAAAAACGCATACGCCCTTTTTGGCCAACCAAGCAAGCTTGCAAAGGAAATCTGCACTACAATGAAGTCTCACTTCCCCCCGGTCAAAAGGGCCATCTGAAAAAAGTGTAAAATCCAGAAAGGCAGGACAGGCCATGGAGAACTGGGAGCCTTGTTATGCTGATGGGCGGGATGTAAATTGCCAACAGACACTTGGGAGAAGTGTATGGTGTTTCCTGAAACATCTAAAAAACAAAGCAACAGAGCCTAGGGCACTTCCACTTATGGTCCTATAGCTTAGGAAAATTAAAATCAAAAAGACACAGCCACCCCAAAGTTTGGGACGCCTCCGTTTACAAAACCTCGTTTACCGTACAAGTTCAATATCACAGAAAGTGAAAAATGGATAAAGAAGTTGTGGTACTTACGTACAATGCAGTATCACTCAGCAATGAAATCTATGTCATCAGGCCCGTAGCAGCATAATGAGTGGATTCAGGTACGATGATTCTAACTGAAATAAGTCACACAGAAAAAGAAACATCATAAGATATCAGTAATACACGGAATGTAAACTTGGCTACACAGGAACTGCATTCCAAAACAGAACAGTGTCTCAAATTTAGAAAACCAACTTATGCTTGCTTAAGGGGAAAGGTGAGTTGGGGAGCTGCATAAAACCAGAGATTGAAATGAGCACAGATAAAGTTCCTTAAGCCAAATATGGAATAGACAAGAGCTACTCCTTGCTCAATGAAATGGACTCAACACCCCATATTAAACGCCTAAGAATGTACCTGACTAGTAAGTATCTTAAAACCTATGGATTGCTATGTCTCCAAAAGAGAATCAAGCGTGTGTACAGTGGCATAAACGCAGCAGTGATAGGATTGGAGAGGTTCGGTGAGCAAATGAAGACCCTTTGAAGTCATATTGCATGGTACCCATTCCACGGGTCTCAACTCTCCAGGTTTAAGGTATTCTTCCTTCAGCTAAAACATGCATGTGTAACCCAGAGTATGATCAACCATGTGAACGGGAGACGTGTTCAAATATGTCTCAGTTTTCCTCCCCTGGTACTCGGGTGCAACATTCCAGACGCTTTACTAACACTCTCCCCACTTGGAGAGTCAGTCCCTTTAACCTCCTGTTTGGCCCAGTTTGCAATTTCTGCGGAAGATGAACAGGAATAGCGAGAACCAATGAGAGACTAGCTGGAGGTGTCTGAACGGGGAAATTTAACTCTCATTTCCCACCAGGAAGAGGAATTAACCAAAGGCTCAGCATGCCGGGCCGGAACCAGATTAGGGCCTGAAGCCATCCTGCGGTGTTGCGGCCAGGTCACAAGAAAGCGAGTTGAAGAAAGGAGCTCAGGGGCACTGTAATTCACAAACCTGCAGAGTTATAAATGACAGCTATCGTCCAAAAATAGACTGAAGTAAGGCTGCCAAGAGGACTTGAAAGCGGGGCAGAATTGCAGGAAACCGATTTCAGGAGGTAGACTGGAATTGCATTGAAAGCATAGGAAAAGAGGCAGAACGTCCACAATGATGCACTTGGCCAAAAAGGGCGTATGCGTTTTTTCCTGAATATATTCAGGAAAAAACGCATACGCCCTTTTTGGCCAACCAAGCAAGCTTGCAAAGGAAATCTGCACTACAATGAAGTCTCACTTCCCCCCGGTCAAAAGGGCCATCTGAAAAAAGTGTAAAATCCAGAAAGGCAGGACAGGCCATGGAGAACTGGGAGCCTTGTTATGCTGATGGGCGGGATGTAAATTGCCAACAGACACTCGGGAGAAGTGTATGGTGTTTCCTGAAACATCTAAAAAACAAAGCAACAGAGCCTAGGGCACTGCCACTTATGGTCCTATAGCTTAGGGAAATTAAAATCAAAAATACACAGCCGCCCCAAAGTTTGGGACGCCTCTGTTTACAAGAACCTCGTTTACAGTACAAGTTCAACATCGCAGAAAGTGAAAAATGGATAAAGAAGTTGTGGTATTTACTTACAAAGCAATATCACTCAGCAATGAAATCTGTGTCATCAGGCCCTTAGCAGCACAATGAGTGGATTCAGGTATGATGATTCTAACTGAAATAAGTCACACAGAAAAAGAAACATCATAAGATATCAGTAATACACGGAATGGAAACTTGGCTACACAGGAACTGAATTACAGAACAGAACAGGGTCTCAAATTTAGAAAAACAACTTATGCTTGCTTAAGGGTAAAGGTGAGTTGGGGTGCTGCATAAAACCAGAGATTGAAATGAGCACAGATAAAGTTCCTTAAGTCAAATATGGAATAGACAAGAGCTACTCCTTGCTCAACGAAATGGACTCAACACCGCATATTAAACGCCTAAGAATGTACCTGACTTGTAAGTATCTTAAAACCTAAGAATTGCTATGTCTCTGTAAGAGAATCAAGCATGTGTACAGGGGCATAAATGCAGCAGTGATAGGATTGGAGAGGTTCGGTGAGCAAATGAAGACCCTTTGAAGTCATATTGCATGGTACCCATTCCACGGGTTTCAACTACCCAGGTTTAAGGTATTCTTCCTTCAGCTAAAACATACATGTGGAACCTAGAGTATGATCAACCATGTGATCGGGAGACGTGTTCAAATATGTCTCAGTTTTCCTCCCCTGGTACTCGGGTGCAACATTCCAGACGCTTTACTAACACACTCCCCACTTGGAGAGTCAGTCCCTTTAACCTCCTGTTTGGCCCAGTTTGCAATTTCTGCGGAAGATGAACAGGAATAGCGAGAACCAATGAGAGGCTAGCTGGAGGTGTCTGGACGGGCAAATTTAACTCTCATTTCCCACCAGGAAGAGGAATTAACCAAAGGCTCAGCATGCTGGTCCGGAACCAGATTAGGGCCTGAAGCCATCCTGCGGTGTTGCGGCCAGGTCACAAGAAAGCGAGTTGAAGAAAGGAGCTCAGGGGCACTGTAATTCACAAACCTGCAGAGTTATAAATGACAGCTATCGTCCAAAAATAGACTGAAGTAAGGCTGCCAAGAGGACTTGAAAGCGGGGCAGAATTGCAGTAAACCGATTTCAGGAGGTAAACTGGAATTGCATTGAAAGCATAGGAAAAGAGGCAGAACGTCCACAATGATGCACTTGGCCAAAAAGGGCGTATGCGTTTTTTCCTGAATTTATTCAGGAAAAAATGCATGCGCCCTTTTTGGCCAACCAAGCAAGCTTGCAAAGGAAATCTGCACTACAATGAAGTCTCACTTCCCCCCGGTCAAAAGGGCCATCTCAAAAAAGTGTAAAATCCAGAAAGGCAGGACAGGCCATGGAGAACGGGGAGCCTTGTTATGCTGATGGGCGGGATGTAAATTGCCAACAGACACTCGGGAGGAGTGTATGGTGTTTCCTGAAACATCTAAAAAACAAAGCAACAGAGCCTAGGGCACTGCCACTTATGGTCCTATAGCTTAGGGAAATTAAAATCAAAAAGACACAGCCACCCCAAGTTTGGGACGCCTCTGTTTACAAGAACCTCGTTTACAGTACAAGTTCAACATCGCAGAAAGTGAAAAATGGATAAAGAAGTTGTGGTGTTTACTTACAAAGCAATATCACTCAGCAATGAAATCTATGTCATCAGGCCCTTAGCATCACAATGAGTGGATTCAGGTATGATGATTCTAACTGAACTAAGTCACACAGAAAAAGAAACATCATAAGGTATCAGTAATACACGGAATGTAAACTTGGCTACACAGGAACTGAATTACAGAACAGAACAGGGTCTCAAATTTAGAAAACCAACTTATGCTTGCTTAAGGGTAAAGGTGAGTTGGGGTGCTGCATAAAACCAGAGATTGAAATGAGCACAGATAAAGTTCCTTAAGTCAAATATGGAATAGACAAGAGCTACTCCTTGCTCAACGAAATGGACTCAACACCGCATATTAAACGCCTAAGAATGTACCTGACTAGTAAGTATCGTAAAACCTATGGATTGCTATGTCTCCAAAAGAGAATCAAGCATGTGTACAGGGGCATAAACACAGCAGTGATAGGATTGGAGAGGTTCGGTGAGCAAATGAAGACCCTTTGAAGTCATATTGCATGGTACCCATTACACGGGTCTCAACTCTCCAGGTTTAAGGTATTCTTCCTTCAGCTAAAACATGCATGTGGAACCCAAGTATGATCAACCTAGTGAACGGGAGACGTGTTCAAATATGTCTCAGTTTTCCTCCCCTGGTACTCGGGTGCAACATTCCAGACGCTTTACTAACACTCTCCCCACTTGGAGAGTCAGCGCCTTTAACCTCCTGTTTGGCCCAGTTTGCAATTTCTGCGGAAGATGAACAGGAATAGTGAGAACCAATGAGAGGCTAGCTGGAGATGTCTGGACGGGCAAATTTAACTCTCATTTCCCACCAGGAAGAGGAAATAACCAAAGGCTCAGCGTGCCGTACCGGAACCAGATTAGGGCCTGAAGCCATCCTGCGGTGTTGCGGCCAGGTCACAAGAAAGCGAGTTGAAGAAAGGAGCTCAGGGGCACTGTAATTCACAAACCTGCAGAGTTATAAATGACAGCTATCGTCCAAAAATAGACTGAAGTAAGGCTGCCAAGAGGACTTGAAAGCGGGGCAGAATTGCAGGAAACCGATTTCAGGAGGTAGACTGGAATTGCATTGAAAGCATAGGAAAAGAGGCAGAACGTCCACAATGATGCACTTGGCCAAAAAGGGCGTATGCGTTTTTTCCTGAATATATTCAGGAAAAAACGCATACGCCCTTTTTGGCCAACCAAGCAAGCTTGCAAAGGAAATCTGCACTACAATGAAGTCTCACTTCCCCCCGGTCAAAAGGGCCATCTCAAAAAAGTGTAAAATCCAGAAAGGCAGGACAGGCCATGGAGAACTGGGAACCTTGTTATGCTGATGGGCGGGATGTAAATTGCCAACAGACACTCGGGAGGAGTGTATGGTGTTTCCTGAAACATCTAAAAAACAAAGCAACAGAGCCTAGGGCACTGCCACTTATGGTCCTATAGCTTAGGGAAATTAAAATAAAAATGACACAGCCACCCCAAGTTTGGGACGCCTCTGTTTACAAGAACCTCGTTTACAGTACAAGTTCAACATCGCAGAAAGTGAAAAATGGATAAAGAAGTTGTGGTGTTTACTTCAAAGCAATATCACTCAGCAATGAAATCTATGTCATCAGGCCCTTAGCATCACAATGAGTGGATTCAGGTATGATGATTCTAACTGAACTAAGTCACACAGAAAAAGAAACATCATAAGGTATCAGTAATACACGGAATGTAAACTTGGCTACACAGGAACTGAATTACAGAACAGAACAGGGTCTCAAATTTAGAAAACCAACTTATGCTTGCTTAAGGGTAAAGGTGAGTTGGGGTGCTGCATAAAACCAGAGATTGAAATGAGCACAGATAAAGTTCCTTAAGTCAAATATGGAATAGACAAGAGCTACTCCTTGCTCAACGAAATGGACTCAACACCGCATATTAAACGCCTAAGAATGTACCTGACTAGTAAGTATCGTAAAACCTATGGATTGCTATGTCTCCAAAAGAGAATCAAGCATGTGTACAGGGGCATAAACACAGCAGTGATAGGATTGGAGAGGTTCGGTGAGCAAATGAAGACCCTTTGAAGTCATATTGCATGGTACCCATTACACGGGTCTCAACTCTCCAGGTTTAAGGTATTCTTCCTTCAGCTAAAACATGCATGTGGAACCTAGAGTATGATCAACCATGTGAACGGGAGACGTGTTCAAATATGTCTCAGTTTTCCTCCCCTGGTACTCGGGTGCAACATTCCAGACGCTTTACTAACACTCTCCCTACTTGGAGAGTCAGCGCCTTTAACCTCCTGTTTGGCCCAGTTTGCAATTTCTGCGGAAGATGAACAGGAATAGTGAGAACCAATGAGAGGCTAGCTGGAGATGTCTGGACGGGCAAATTTAACTCTCATTTCCCACCAGGAAGAGGAAATAACCAAAGGCTCAGCGTGCCGTACCGGAACCAGATTAGGGCCTGAAGCCATCCTGCGGTGTTGCGGCCAGGTCACAAGAAAGCGAGTTGAAGAAAGGAGCTCAGGGGCACTGTAATTCACAAACCTGCAGAGTTATAAATGACAGCTATCGTCCAAAAATAGACTGAAGTAAGGCTGCCAAGAGGACTTGAAAGCGGGGCAGAATTGCAGGAAACCGATTTCAGGAGGTAGACTGGAATTGCATTGAAAGCATAGGAAAAGAGGCAGAACGTCCACAATGATGCACTTGGCCAAAAAGGGCGTATGTGTTTTTTCCTGAATATATTCAGGAAAAAACGCATACGCCCTTTTTGGCCAACCAAGCAAGCTTGCAAAGGAAATCTGCACTACAATGAAGTCTCACTTCCCCCCGGTCAAAAGGGCCATCTGAAAAAAGTGTAAAATCCAGAAAGGCAACAGGCCATTGAGAACTGGGAGCCTTGTTATGCTGATGGGCGGGATGTAAATTGCCAACAGACACTTGGGAGAAGTGTATGGTGTTTCCTGAAACATCTAAAAAACAAAGCAACAGAGCCTAGGGCACTTCCACTTATGGTCCTATAGCTTAGGGAAATTAAAATCAAAAAGACACAGCCACCCCAAAGTTTGGAACGCCTCTGTTTACAAGAACCTCGTTTACAGTACAAGTTCAACATCGCAGAAAGTGAAAAATGGATAAAGAAGTTGTGGTATTCACTTACAAAGCAATATCACTCAGCAATGAAATCTATGTCATCAGGCCCTTAGCAGCACAATGAGTGGATTCAGGTATGATGATTCTAACTGAAATAAGTCACACAGAAAAAGAAACATCATAAGATATCAGTAATACACGGAATGGAAACTTGGCTACACAGGAACTGAATTACAGAACAGAACAGGGTCTCAAATTTAGAAAAACAACTTATGCTTGCTTAAGGGTAAAGGTGAGTTGGGGTGCTGCATAAAACCAGAGATTGAAATGAGCACAGATAAAGTTCCTTAAGCCAAATATGGAATAGACAAGAGCTACTCCTTGCTCAACGAAATGGACTCAACACCGCATATTAAACGCCTAAGAATGTACCTGACTTGTAAGTATCTTAAAACCTATGGATTGCTATGTCTCCGAAAGAGAATCAAGCATGTGTACAGGGGCATAAACGCCGCAGTGATAGGATTGGAGAGGTTCGGTGAGCAAATGAAGACCCTTTGAAGTCATATTGCATGGTACCCATTCCACGGGTTTCAACTACCCAGGTTTAAGGTATTCTTCCTTCAGCTAAAACATGCATATGGAACCTAGAGTATGATCAACCATGTGATCGGGAGACGTGTTCAAATATGTCTCAGTTTTCCTCCCCTGGTACTCGGGTGCAACATTCCAGACGCTTTACTAACACTCTCCCCACTTGGAGAGTCAGTCCCTTTAACCTCCTGTTTGGCCCAGTTTGCAATTTCTGCGGAAGATGAACAGGAATAGCGAGAACCAATGAGAGGCTAGCTGGAGGTGTCCGGACGGGCAAATTTAACTCTCATTTCCCACCAGGAAGAGGAATTAACCAAAGGCTCAGCGTGCCGGGCCGGAACCAGATTAGGGCCTGAAGCCATCCTGCGGTGTTGCGGCCAGGTCTCAAGAAAGCGAGGTGAAGAAAGGAGCTCAGGGGCACTGTAATTCACAAACCTGCAGAGTTATAAATGACAGCTATCGTCCAAAAATAGACTGAAGTAAGGCTGCAAAGAGGACTTGAAAGCGGGGCAGAATTGCAGGAAACCGATTTCAGGAGGTAGACTGGAATTGCATTGCAAGCATAGGAAAAGAGGCAGAACGTCCACAATGATGCACTTGGCCAAAAAGGGCATATGCGTTTTTTCCTGAATATATTCAGGAAAAAACGCATACGCCCTTTATGGCCAACCAAGCAAGCTTGCAAAGGAAATCTGCACTACAATGAAGTCTCACTTCCCCCCGGTCAAAAGGGCCATCTGAAAAAAGTGTAAAATCCAGAAAGGCAGGACAGGCCATGGAGAACTGGGAGCCTTGTTATGCTGATGGGCGGGATGTAAATTGCCAACAACCACTCGGGAGAAGTGTATGGTGTTTCCTGAAACATCTAAAAAACAAAGCAACAGAGCCTAGGGCACTGCCACTTATGGTCCTATAGCTTAGGGAAATTAAAATCAAAAAGACACAGCCACCCCAAAGTTTGGAACGGCTCTGTTTACAAGAACCTCGTTTACAGTACAAGTTCAACATCGCAGAAAGTGAAAAATGGATAAAGAAGTTGTGGTATTTACTTACAAAGCAATATCACTCAGCAATGAAATCTGTGTCATCAGGCCCTTAGCAGCACAATGAGTGGATTCAGGTATGATGATTCTAACTGAAGTAAGTCACACAGAAAAAGAAACATCATAAGATATCACTAATACACGGAATGTAAACTTGGCTACACAGGAACTGAATTACAGAACAGAACAGGGTCTCAAATTTAGAAAACCAACTTATGCTTGCTTAAGGGGAAAGGTGAGTTGGGGTGCTGCATAAAACCAGAGATTGAAATGAGCACAGATAAAGTTCCTTAAGTCAAATATGGAATAGACAAGAGCTACTCCTTGCTCAACGAAATGGACTCAACACCGCATATTAAACGCCTAAGAATGTACCTGACTAGTAAGTATCTTAAAACCTATGGATTGCTATGTCTCTGAAAGAGAATCAAGCATGTGTACAGGGGCATAAACGCAGCAGTGATAGGATTGGAGAGGTTCGGTGAGCAAATGAAGACCCTTTGAAGTCATATTGCATGGTACCCATTACACGGGTCTTAACTCTCCAGGTTTAAGGTATTCTTCCTTCAGCTAAAACATGCATGTGGAACCCAAGTATGATCAACCATGTGAATGGGAGACGTGTTCAAATATGTCTCAGTTTTCCTCCCCTGGTACTCGGGTGCAACATTCCAGACGCTTTACTAACACTCTCCCCACTTGGAGAGTCAGCGCCTTTAACCTCCTGTTTGGCCCAGTTTGCAATTTCTGCGGAAGATGAACAGGAATAGCGAGAACCAATGAGAGACTATCTGGAGGTGTCTGGACGGGCAAATTTAACTCTCATTTCCCACCAGGAAGAGGAAATAACCAAAGGCTCAGTGTGCCGTGCCGGAACCAGATTAGGGCCTGAAGCCCTCCTGCGGTGTTGCGGCCAGGTCACAAGAAAGCGAGTTGAAGAAAGGAGCTCAGGGGCACTGTAATTCACAAACCTGCAGAGTTATAAATGACAGCTATCGTCCAAAAATAGACTGAAGTAAGGCTGCCAAGAGGACTTGAAAGCGGGGCAGAATTGCAGGAAACCGATTTCAGGAGGTAGACTGGAATTGCATTGAAAGCATAGGAAAAGAGGCAGAACGTCCACAATGATGCACTTGGCCAAAAAGGGCGTATGCGTTTTTTCCTGAATATATTCAGGAAAAAACGCATACGCCCTTTATGGCCAACCAAGCAAGCTTGCAAAGGAAATCTGCACTACAATGAAGTCTCACTTCCCCCCGGTCAAAAGGGCCATCTGAAAAAAGTGTAAAATCCAGAAAGGCAGGACAGGCCATGGAGAACTGGGAGCCTTGTTATGCTGATGGGCGGGATGTAAATTGCCAACAACCACTCGGGAGAAGTGTATGGTGTTTCCTGAAACATCTAAAAAACAAAGCAACAGAGCCTAGGGCACTGCCACTTATGGTCCTATAGCTTAGGGAAATTAAAATCAAAAAGACACAGCCACCCCAAAGTTTGGGACGCCTCTGTTTACAAGAACCTCTTTTACAGTACAAGTTCAACATCGCAGAAAGTGAAAAATGGATAAAGAAGTTGTGGTATTTACTTACAAAGCAATATCACTCAGCAATGAAATCTGTGTCATCAGGCCCTTAGCAGCACAATGAGTGGATTCAGGTATGATGATTCTAACTGAAATAAGTCACACAGAAAAAGAAACATCATAAGATATCAGTAATACACGGAATGTAAACTTGGCTACACAGGAACTGAATTACAGAACAGAACAGGGTCTCAAATTTAGAAAACCAACTTATGCTTGCTTAAGGGTAAAGGTGAGTTGGGGTGCTGCATAAAACCAGAGATTTAAATGAGCACAGATAAAGTTCCTTAAGTCAAATATGGAATAGACAAGAGCTACTCCTTGCTCAAGGAAATGGACTCAACACCGCATATTAAACGCCTAAGAATGTACCTGACTAGTAAGTATCGTAAAACCTATGGATTGCTATGTCTCCGAAAGAGAATCAAGCATGTGTACAGGGGCATAAATGCAGCAGTGATAGGATTGGAGAGGTTCGGTGAGCAAATGAAGACCCTTTGAACTCATATTGCATGGTACCCATTACACGGGTCTCAACTCTCCAGGTTTAAGGTATTCTTCCTTCAGCTAAAACATGCATGTGGAACCCAAGTATGATCAACCATGTGAACGGGAGACGTGTTCAAATATGTCTCAGTTTTCCTCCTCTGGTACTCGGGTGCAACATTCCAGACGCTTTACTAACACTCTCCCGACTTGGAGAGTCAGTCCCTTTAACCTCCTGTTTGGCCCAGTTTGCAATTTCTGCGGAAGATGAACAGGAATAGCGAGAACCAATGAGAGGCTAGCTGGAGGTGTCTGGACGGGCAAATTTAACTCTCATTTCCCACCAGGAAGAGGAAATAACCAAAGGCTCAGCATGCCGGGCCGGAACCAGATTAGGGCCTGAAGCCACCCTGCGGTGTTGCGGCCAGCTCAAAAGAAAGCGAGTTGAAGAAAGGAGCTCAGGGGCACTGTAATTCACAAACCTGCAGAGTTATAAATGACAGCTATCGTCCAAAAATAGACTGAAGTAAGGCTGCCAAGAGGACTTGAAAGCGGGGCAGAATTGCAGGAAACCGATTTCAGGAGGTAGACTGGAATTGCATTGAAAGCATAGGAAAAGAGGCAGAACGTCCACAATGATGCACTTGGCCAAAAAGGGCGTATGCGTTTTTTCCTGAATATATTCAGGAAAAAACGCATACGCCCTTTTTGGCCAACCTAGCAAGCTTGCAAAGGAAATCTGCACTACAATGAAGTCTCACTTCCCCCCGGTCAAAAGGGCCATCTGAAAAAAGTGTAAAATCCAGAAAGGCAGGACAGGCCATGGAGAACTGGGAGCCTTGTTATGCTGATGGGCGGTATGTAAATTGCCAACAACCACTCGGGAGAAGTGTATGGTGTTTCCTGAAACATCTAAAAAACAAAGCAACAGAACCTAGGGCACTTCCACTTATGGTCCTATAGATTAGGGAAATTAAAATCAAAAAGACACAGCCACCCCAAAGTTTGGAACGGCTCTGTTTACAAGAACCTCGTTTACAGTACAAGTTCAACATCGCAGAAAGTGAAAAATGGATAAAGAAGTTGTGGTATTTACTTACAAAGCAATATCACTCAGCAATGAAATCTGTGTCATCAGGCCCTTAGCAGCACAATGAGTGGATTCAGGTATGATGATTCTAACTGAAGTAAGTCACACAGAAAAGAAACATCATAAGATATCAGTAATACACGGAATGTAAACTTGGCTACACAGGAACTGAATTACAGAACAGAACAGGGTCTCAAATTTAGAAAACCAACTTATGCTTGCTTAAGGGTAAAGGTGAGTTGGGGTGCTGCATAAAACCAGAGATTGAAATGAGCACAGATAAAGTTCCTTAAGCCAAATATGGAATCGACAAGAGCTACTCCTTGCTCAACGAAATGGACTCAACACCCCATATTAAACGCCTAAGAATGTACCTGACTAGTAAGTATCTTAAAACCTATGGATTGCTATGTCTCCAAAAGAGAATCAAGCATGTGTACAGGGGCATAAACGCAGCAGTGATAGGATTGGAGAGGTTCGGTGAGCAAATGAAGACCCTTTGAAGTCATATTGCATGGTACCCATTCCACGGGTCTCAACCCTCCAGGTTTAAGGTATTCTTCCTTCAGCTAAAACATGCATGTGGATCCCAAGTATGATCAACCATGTGAACGGGAGACGTGTTCAAATATGTCTCAGTTTTCCTCCCCTGGTACTCGGGTGCAACATTCCAGACGCTTTACTAACACTCTCCCCACTTGGAGAGTCAGCGCCTTTAACCTCCTGTTTGGCCCAGTTTGCAATTTCTGCGGAAGATGAACAGGAATAGCGAGAACCAATGAGAGGCTAGCTGGAGGTGTCTGGACGGGCAAATTTAACTCTCATTTCCCACCAGGAAGAGGAAATAACCAAAGGCTCAGCGTGCCGTGCCGGAACCAGATTAGGGCCTGAAGCCATCCTGCGGTGTTGCGGCCAGCTCACAAGAAAGCGAGTTGAAGAAAGGAGCTCAGGGGCACTGTAATTCACAAACCTGAAGAGTTATAAATGACAGCTATCGTCCAAAAATAGACTGAAGTAAGGCTGCCAAGAGGACTTGAAAGCGGGGCAGAATTGCAGGAAACCGATTTCAGGAGGTAGACTGGAATTGCATTGAAAGCATAGGAAAAGAGGCAGAACGTCCACAATGATGCACTTGGCCAAAAAGGGCGTATGCGTTTTTTCCTGAATATATTCAGGAAAAAACGCATACGCCCTTTTTGGCCAACCAAGCAAGCTTGCAAAGGAAATCTGCACTACAATGAAGTCTCACTTCCCCCCGGTCAAAAGGGCCATCTGAAAAAAGTGTAAAATCCAGAAAGGCAGGACAGGCCATGGAGAACTGGGAGCCTTGTTATGCTGATGGGCGGGATGTAAATTGCCAACAACCACTCGGGAGAAGTGTATGGTGTTTCCTGAAACATCTAAAAAACAAAGCAACAGAGCCTAGGGCACTTCCACTTATGGTCCTATAGCTTAGGGAAATTAAAATCAAAAAGACACAGCCACCCCAAAGTTTGGAACGGCTCTGTTTACAAGAACCTCGTTTACAGTACAAGTTCAACATCGCAGAAAGTGAAAAATGGATAAAGAAGTTGTGGTATTCACTTACAAAGCAATATCACTCAGCAATGAAATCTATGTCATCAGGCCCTTAGCATCGCAATGAGTGGATTCAGGTATGATGATTCTAACTGAAATAAGTCACACAGAAAAAGAAACATCATAAGATATCACTAATACACGGAATGTAAACTTGCCTACACAGGAACTGAATTACAGAACAGAACAGGGTCTCAAATTTAGAAAAACAACTTATGCTTGCTTAAGGGTAAAGGTGAGTTGGGGTGCTGCATAAAACCAGAGATTGAAATGAGCACAGATAAAGTTCCTTAAGCCAAATATGGAATAGACAAGAGCTACTCCTTGCTCAATGAAATGGACTCAACACCCCATATTAAACGCCTAAGAATGTTCCTGACTAGTAAGTATCTTAAAACCTATGGATTGCTATGTCTCCAAAAGAGAATCAAGCATGTGTACAGGGGCATAAACGCAGCAGTGATAGGATTGGAGAGGTTCGGTGAGCAAATGAAGACCCTTTGAAGTCATATTGCATGGTACCCATTCCACGGGTTTCAACTACCCAGGTTTAAGGTATTCTTCCTTCAGCTAAAACATGCATGTGGAACCTAGAGTATGATCAACCATGTGATCGGGAGACGTGTTCAAATATGTCTCAGTTTTCGTACCCTGGTACTCGGGTGCAACATTCCAGACGCTTTACTAACACTCTCCCGACTTGGAGAGTCAGTCCCTTTAAACTCCTGTTTGGCCCAGTTTGCAATTTCTGCAGAAGATGAACACGAATAGCGAGAACCAATGAGAGGCTAGCTGGAGGTGTCTGGACGGGCAAATTTAACTCTCATTTCCCACCAGGAAGAGGAATTAACCAAAGGCTCAGCGTGCCGTGCCGGAACCAGATTAGTTCCTGAAGCCATCCTGCGGTGTTGCGGCCAGGTCACAAGAAAGCGAGTTGAAGAAAGGAGCTCAGGGGCACTGTAATTCACAAACCTGCAGAGTTATAAATGACAGCTATCGTCCAAAAATAGACTGAAGTAAGGCTGCCAAGAGGACTTGAAAGCGGGGCAGAATTGCAGGAAACCGATTTCAGGAGGTAGACTGGAATTGCATTGAAAGCATAGGAAAAGAGTCAGAACGTCCACAATGATGCACTTGGCCAAAAAGGGCGTATGCGTTTTTTCCTGAATATATTCAGGAAAAAACGCATACGCCCTTTTTGGCCAACCAAGCAAGCTTGCAAAGGAAATCTGCACTACAATGAAGTCTCACTTCCCCCCGGTCAAAAGGGCCATCTGAAAAAAGTGTAAAATCCAGAAAGGCAGGACAGGCCATGGAGAACTGGGAGCCTTGTTATGCTGATGGGCGGGATGTAAATTGCCAACAACCACTCGGGAGAAGTGTATGGTGTTTCCTGAAACATCTAAAAAACAAAGCAACAGAGCCTAGGGCACTGCCACTTATGGTCCTATAGCTTAGGGAAATTAAAATCAAAAAGACACAGCCACCCCAAAGTTTGGGACACCTCTGTTTACAAGAACCTCGTTTACAGTACAAGTTCAACATCGCAGAAAGTGAAAAATGGATAAAGAAGTTGTGGTATTCACTTACAAAGCAATATCACTCAGCAATGAAATCTATGTCATCAGGCCCGTAGCAGCATAATGAGTAGATTCAGGTACGATGATTCTAACTGAAATAAGTCACACAGAAAAAGAAACATCATAAGATATCAGTAATACACGGAATGTAAACTTGGCTACACAGGAACTGAATTCCAAAACAGAACAGGGTCTCAAATTTAGAAAACCAACTTATGCTTGCTTAAGGGTAAAGGTGAGTTGGGGTGCTGCATAAAACCAGAGATTGAAATGAGCACAGATAAAGTTCCTTAAGCCAAATATGGAATAGACAAGAGCTACTCCTTGCTCAACGAAATGGACTCAACACCCCATATTAAACGCCTAAGAATGTACCTGACTAGTAAGTATCTTAAAACCTATGGATTGCTATGTCTCCAAAAGAGAATCAAGCATGTGTACAGGGGCATAAACGCAGCAGTGATAGGATTGGAGAGGTTCGGTGAGCAAATGAAGACCCTTTGAAGTCATATTGCATGGTACCCATTCCACGGGTTTCAACTACCCAGGTTTTAGGTATTCTTCCTTCAGCTAAAACATTCATGTGGAACCCAAGTATGATCAACCATGTGAACGGGAGACGTGTTCAAATATGTCTCAGTTTTCCACCCCTGGTACTCGGGTGCAACATTCCAGACGCTTTACTAACACTCTCCCCACTTGGAGAGTCAGCGCCTTTAACCTCCTGTTTGGCCCAGTTTGCAATTTCTGCGGAAGATGAACAGGAATAGCGAGAACCAATGAGAGACTAGCTGGAGGTGTCTGGACGGGCAAATTTAACTCTCATTTCCCACCAGGAAGAGGAAATAACCAAAGGCTCAGCGTGCCGTGCCGGAACCAGATTAGGGCCTGAAGCCATCCTGCGGTGTTGCGGCCAGCTCACAAGAAAGCGAGTTGAAGAAAGGAGCTCAGGGGCACTGTAATTCACAAACCTGCAGAGTTATAAATGACAGCTATCGTCCAAAAATAGACTGAAGTAAGGCTGCCAAGAGGACTTGAAAGCGGGGCAGAATTGCAGGAAACCGATTTCAGGAGGTAGACTGGAATTGCATTGAAAGCATAGGAAAAGAGGCAGAACGTCCACAATGATGCACTTGGCCAAAAAGGGCGTATGCGTTTTTTCCTGAATATATTCAGGAAAAAACGCATACGCCCTTTTTGGCCAACCAAGCAAGCTTGCAAAGGAAATCTGCACTACAATGAAGTCTCACTTCCCCCCGGTCAAAAGGGCCATCTGAAAAAAGTGTAAAATCCAGAAAGGCAGGACAGGCCATGGAGAACTGGGAGCCTTGTTATGCTGATGGGCGGGATGTAAATTGCCAACAGACACTGGGGAGAAGTGTATGGTGTTTCCTGAAACATCTAAAAAACAAAGCAACAGAACCTAGGGCACTTCCACTTATGGTCCTATAGCTTAGGGAAATTAAAATCAAAAAGACACAGCCACCCCAAAGTTTGGAACGGCTCTCTTTACAAGAACCTCGTTTACAGTACAAGTTCAACATCGCAGAAAGTGAAAAATGGATAAAGAAGTTGTGGTATTTACTTACAAAGCAATATCACTCAGCAATGAAATCTGTGTCATCAGGCCCTTAGCAGCACAATGAGTGGATTCAGGTATGATGATTCTAACTGAAGTAAGTCACACAGAAAAGAAACATCATAAGATATCAGTAATACATGGAATGTAAACTTGGCTACACAGGAACTGAATTACAGAACAGAACAGGGTCTCAAATTTAGAAAACCAACTTATGCTTGCTTAAGGGGAAAGGTGAGTTGGGGTGCTGCATAAAACCAGAGATTGAAATGAGCACAGATAAAGTTCCTTAAGCCAAATATGGAATAGACAAGAGCTACTCCTTGCTCAACAAAATGGACTCAACACCCCATATTAAACGCCTAAGAATGTACCTGACTAGTAAGTATCTTAAAACCTATGGATTGCTATGTCTCCAAAAGAGAATCAAGCATGTGTACAGGGGCATAAACGCAGCAGTGATAGGATTGGAGAGGTTCGGTGAGCAAATGAAGACCCTTTGAAGTCATATTGCATGGTACCCATTACACGGGTCTTAACTCTCCAGGTTTAAGGTATTCTTCCTTCAGCTAAAACATGCATGTGGAACCCAAGTATGATCAACCATGTGAACGGGAGACGTGTTCAAATATGTCTCAGTTTTCCTCCCCTGGTACTCGGGTGCAACATTCCAGACGCTTTACTAACACTCTCCCGACTTGGAGAGTCAGCGCCTTTAACCTCCTGTTTGGCCCAGTTTGCAATTTCTGCGGAAGATGAACAGGAATAGCGAGAACCAATGAGAGGCTAGCTGGAGGTGTCTGGACGGGCAAATTTAACTCTCATTTCCCACCAGGAAGAGGAAATAACCAAAGGCTCAGCGTGCCGTGCCGGAACCAGATTAGGGCCTGAAGCCATCCTGCGGTGTTGCGGCCAGGTCACAAGAAAGCGAGTTGAAGAAAGGAGCTCAGGGGCACTGTAATTCACAAACCTGCAGAGTTATAAATGACAGCTATCGTCCAAAAATAGACTGAAGTAAGGCTGCCAAGAGGACTTGAAAGCGGGGCAGCATTGCAGGAAACCGATTTCAGGAGGTAGACTGGAATTGCATTGAAAGCATAGGAAAAGAGGCAGAACGTCCACAGTGATGCACTTGGCCAAAAAGGGCGTATGCGTTTTTTCCTGAATATATTCAGGAAAAAACGCATACGCCCTTTTTGGCCAACCAAGCAAGCTTGCAAAGGAAATCTGCACTACAATGAAGTCTCACTTCCCCCCGGTCAAAAGGGCCATCTGAAAATAGTGTAAAATCCAGAAAGGCAGGACAGGCCATGGAGAACTGGGAGCCTTGTTATGCTGATGGGCGGGATGTAAATTGCCAACAACCACTCGGGAGAAGTGTATGGTGTTTCCTGAAACATCTAAAAAACAAAGCAACAGAGCCTAGGGCACTTCCACTTATGGTCCTATAGCTTAGGGAAATTAAAATCAAAAAGACACAGCCACCCCAAAGTTTGGAACGGCTCTGTTTACAAGAACCTCGTTTACAGTACAAGTTCAACATCGCAGAAAGTGAAAAATGGATAAAGAACTTGTGGTATTCACTTACAAAGCAATATCACTCAGCAATGAAATCTGTGTCATCAGGCCCTTAGCATCACAATGAGTGCATTCAGGTATGATGATTCTAACTGAAGTAAGTCACACAGAAAAAGAAACATCATAAGATATCACTAATACACGGAATGTAAACTTGGCTACACAGGAACTGAATTACAGAACAGAACAGGGTCTCAAATTTAGAAAACCAACTTATGCTTGCTTAAGGGTAAAGGTGAGTTGGGGTGCTGCATAAAACCAGAGATTGAAATGAGCACAGATAAAGTTCCTTAAGTCAAATATGGAATAGACAAGAGCTACTCCTTGCTCAACGAAATGGACTCAACACCGCATATTAAACGCCTAAGAATGTACCTGACTAGTAAGTATCTTAAAAACCTATGGATTGCTATGTCTCCGAAAGAGAATCAAGCATGTGTACAGGGGCATAAACGCAGCAGTGATAGGATTGGAGAGGTTCGGTGAGCAAATGAAGACCCTTTGAAGTCATATTGCATGGTACCCATTACACGGGTCTTAACTCTCCAGGTTTAAGGTATTCTTCCTTCAGCTAAAACATGCATGTGGAACCCAAGTATGATCAACCATGTGAACGGGAGACGTGTTCAAATATGTCTCAGTTTTCCTCCCCTGGTACTCGGGTGCAACATTCCAGACGCTTTACTAACACTCTCCCCACTTGGAGAGTCAGTCCCTTTAAACTCCTGTTTGGCCCAGTTTGCAATTTCTGCGGAAGATGAACAGGAATAGCGAGAACCAATGAGAGGCTAGCTGGAGGTGTCTGGACGGGCAAATTTAACTCTCATTTCCCACCAGGAAGAGGAAATAACCAAAGGCTCAGCGTGCCGTGCCGGAACCAGATTAGGGCCTGAAGCCATCCTGCGGTGTTGCGGCCAGGTCACAAGAAAGCGAGTTGAAGAAAGGAGCTCAGGGGCACTGTAATTCACAAACCTGCAGAGTTATAAATGACAGCTATCGTCCAAAAATAGACTGAAGTAAGGCTGCCAAGAGGACTTGAAAGCGGGGCAGCATTGCAGGAAACCGATTTCAGGAGGTAGACTGGAATTGCATTGAAAGCATAGGAAAAGAGGCAGAACGTCCACAATGATGCACTTGGCCAAAAAGGGCGTATGCGTTTTTTCCTGAATATATTCAGGAAAAAACGCATACGCCCTTTTTGGCCAACCAAGCAAGCTTGCAAAGGAAATCTGCACTACAATGAAGTCTCACTTCCCCCCTGTCAAAAGGGCCATCTGAAAAAAGTGTAAAATCCAGAAAGGCAGGACAGGCCATGGAGAACTGGGAGCCTTGTTATGCTGATGGGCGGGATGTAAATTGCCAACAACCACTCGGGAGAAGTGTATGGTGTTTCCTGAAACATCTAAAAAACAAAGCAACAGAACCTAGGGCACTTCCACTTATGGTCCTATAGCTTAGGGAAATTAAAATCAAAAAGACACAGCCACCCCAAAGTTTGGAACGGCTCTGTTTACAAGAACCTCGTTTACAGTACAAGTTCAACATCGCAGAAAGTGAAAAATGGATAAAGAAGTTGTGGTATTTACTTACAAAGCAATATCACTCAGCAATGAAATCTGTGTCATCAGGCCCTTAGCAGCACAATGAGTGGATTCAGGTATGATGATTCTAACTGAAGTAAGTCACACAGAAAAAGAAACATCATAAGATATCAGTAATACACGGAATGTAAACTTGGCTACACAGGAACTGAATTACAGAACAGAACAGGGTCTCAAATTTAGGAAACCAACTTATGCTTGCTTAAGGGGAAAGGTGAGTTGGGGTGCTGCATAAAACCAGAGATTGAAATGAGCACAGATAAAGTTCCTTAAGTCAAATATGGAATAGACAAGAGCTACTCCTTGCTCAACGAAATGGACTCAACACCGCATATTAAACGCCTAAGAATGTACCTGACTAGTAAGTATCTTAAAACCTATGGATTGCTATGTCTCCGAAAGAGAATCAAGCATGTGTACAGGGGCATAAACGCAGCAGTGATAGGATTGGAGAGGTTCGGTGAGCAAATGAAGACCCTTTGAAGTCATATTGCATGGTACCCATTCCACGGGTCTTAACTCTCCAGGTTTAAGGTATTCTTCCTTCAGCTAAAACATGCACGTGGAACCCAAGTATGATCAACCATGTGAACGGGAGACGTGTTCAAATATGTCTCAGTTTTCCTCCCCTGGTACTCGGGTGCAACATTCCAGACGCTTTACTAACACTCTCCCCACTTGGAGAGTCAGCGCCTTTAACCTCCTGTTTGGCACAGTTTGCAATTTCTGCGGAAGATGAACAGGAATAGCGAGAACCAATGAGAGACTAGCTGGAGGTGTCTGGACGGGCAAATTTAACTCTCATTTCCCACCAGGAAGAGGAAATAACCAAAGGCTCAGCGTGCCGTACCGGAACCAGATTAGGGCCTGAAGACATCCTGCGGTGTTGCGGCCAGGTCACAAGAAAGCGAGTTGAAGAAAGGAGCTCAGGGGCACTGTAATTCACAAACCTGCAGAGTTATAAATGACAGCTATCGTCCAAAAATAGACTGAAGTAAGGCTGCCAAGAGGACTTGAAAGCGGGGCAGAATTGCAGGAAACCGATTTCAGGAGGTAGACTGGAATTGCATTGAAAGCATAGGAAAAGAGGCAGAACGTCCACAATGATGCACTTGGCCAAAAAGGGCATATGCGTTTTTTCTTGAATATATTCAGGAAAAAACGCATACGCCCTTTTTGGCCAACCAAGCAAGCTTGCAAAGGAAATCTGCACTACAATGAAGTCTCACTTCCCCCCTGTCAAAAGGGCCATCTGAAAAAAGTGTAAAATCCAGAAAGGCAGGACAGGCCATGGAGAACTGGGAGCCTTGTTATGCTGATGGGCGGGATGTAAATTGCCAACAACCACTCGGGAGAAGTGTATGGTGTTTCCTGAAACATCTAAAAAACAAAGCAACAGAACCTAGGGCACTTCCACTTATGGTCCTATAGCTTAGGGAAATTAAAATCAAAAAGACACAGCCACCCCAAAGTTTGGAACGGCTCTGTTTACAAGAACCTCGTTTACAGTACAAGTTCAACATCGCAGAAAGTGAAAAATGGATAAAGAAGTTGTGGTATTTACTTACAAAGCAATATCACTCAGCAATGAAATCTGTGTCATCAGGCCCTTAGCAGCACAATGAGTGGATTCAGGTATGATGATTCTAACTGAAGTAAGTCACACAGAAATAGAAACATCATAAGATATCAGTAATACACGGAATGTAAACTTGGCTACACAGGAACTGAATTACAGAACAGAACAGGGACTCAAATTTAGAAAACCAACTTATGCTTGCTTAAGGGTAAAGGTGAGTTGGGGTGCTGCATAAAACCAGAGATTGAAATGAGCACAGATAAAGTTCCTTAAGCCAAATATGGAATAGACAAGAGCTACTCCTTGCTCAACGAAATGGACTCAACACCGCATATTAAATGCCTAAGAATGTACCTGACTAGTAAGTATCTTAAAACCTATGGATTGCTATGTCTCCAAAAGAGAATCAAGCATGTGTACAGGGGCATAAACGCAGCAGTGATAGGATTGGAGAGGTTCGGTGAGCAAATGAAGACCCTTTGAAGTCATATTGCATGGTACCCATTCCACGGGTTTCAACTACCCAGGTTTAAGGTATTCTTCCTTCAGCTAAAACATGCATGTGGAACCTAGAGTATGATCAACCATGTGATCGGGAGACGTGTTCAAATATGTCTCAGGTTTTGTACCCTGGTACTCGGGTGCAACATTCCAGATGCTTTACTAACACTCTCCCGACTTGGAGAGTCAGTCCCTTTAACCTCCTGTTTGGCCCAGTTTGCAATTTCTGCGGAAGATGAACAGGAATAGCGAGAACCAATGAGAGGCTAGCTGGAGGTGTCTGGACGGGCAAATTTAACTCTCATTTCCCACCAGGAAGAGGAATTAACCAAAGGCTCAACGTGCCGTGCCGGAACCAGATTAGGACCTGAAGCCATCCTGCGGTGTTGCGGCCAGGTCACAAGAAAGCGAGTTGAAGAAAGGAGCTCAGGGGCACTGTAATTCACAAACCTGCAGACTTATAAATGACAGCTATCGTCCAAAAATACACTGAAGTAAGGCTGCCAAGAGGACTTGAAAGCGGGGCAGAATTGCAGGAAACCGATTTCAGGAGGTAGACTGGAATTGCATTGAAAGCATAGGAAAAGAGGCAGAACGTCCACAATGATGCACTTGGCCAAAAAGGGCGTATGCGTTTTTTCCTGAATATATTCAGGAAAAAACGCATACGCCCTTTTTGGCCAACCAAGCAAGCTTGCAAAGGAAATCTGCACTACAATGAAGTCTCACTTCCCCCCGGTCAAAAGGGCCATCTGAAAAAAGTGTAAAATCCAGAAAGGCAGGACAGGCCATGGACAACTGGGAGCCTGGTTATGCTGATGGGCGGGATGTAAATTGCCAACAGACACTCGGGAGAAGTGTATGGTGTTTCCTGAAACATCTAAAAAACAAAGCAACAGAGCCTAGGGCACTGCCACTTATGGTCCTATAGCTTAGGGAAATTAAAATCAAAAAGACACAGCCACCCCAAAGTTTGGGACGCCTCTGTTTACAAGAACCTCGTTTACAGTACAAGTTCAACATCGCAGAATGTGAAAAATGGATAAAGAACTTGTGGTACTTACGTACAATGCAGTATCACTCAGCAATGAAATCTATGTCATCAGGCCCTTAGCATCACAATGAGTGGATTCAGGTAGGATGATTCTAACTGAAATAAGTCACACAGAAAAAGAAACATCATAAGATATCAGTAATACACGGAATGGAAACTTGGCTACACAGGAACTGAATTACAGAACAGAACAGGGTCTCAAATTTAGAAAACCAACTTATGCTTGCTTAAGGGGAAAGGTGAGTTGGGGTGCTGCATAAAACCAGAGATTGAAATGATCACAGATAAAGTTCCTTAAGTCAAATATGGAATAGACAAGAGCTACTCCTTGCTCAACGAAATGGACTCAACACCGCATACTAAATGCCTAAGAATGTACCTGACTAGTAAGTATCTTAAAACCTATGGATTGCTATGTCTCCGAAAGAGAATCAAGCATGTGTACAGGGGCATAAACGCAGCAGTGATAGGATTGGAGAGGTTCGGTGAGCAAATGAAGACCCTTTGAAGTCATATTGCATGGTACCCATTACACGGGTCTTAACTCTCCAGGTTTAAGGTATTCTTCCTTCAGCTAAAACATGCATGTGGAACCCAAGTATGATCAACCATGTGAACGGGAGACGTGTTCAAATATGTCTCAGTTTTCCTCCCCTGGTACTCGGGTGCAACATTCCAGACGCTTTACTAACACTCTCCCCACTTGGAGAGTCAGCGCCTTTAACCTCCTGTTTGGCCCAGTTTGCAATTTCTGCGGAAGATGAACAGGAATAGCGAGAACCAATGAGAGACTAGCTGGAGGTGTCTGGACGGGCAAATTTAACTCTCATTTCCCACCAGGAAGAGGAAATAACCAAAGGCTCAGCGTGCCGTACCGGAACCAGATTAGGGCCTGAAGCCATCCTGCTGTGTTGCGGCCAGGTCACAAGAAAGCGAGTTGAAGAAAGGAGCTCAGGGGCACTGTAATTCACAAACCTGCAGAGTTATAAATGACAGCTATCGTCCAAAAATAGACTGAAGTAAGGCTGCCAAGAGGACTTGAAAGCGGGGCAGAATTGCAGGAAACCGATTTCAGGAGGTAGACTGGAATTGCATTGAAAGCATAGGAAAAGAGGCAGAACGTCCACAATGATGCACTTGGCCAAAAAGGGCGTATGCGTTTTTTCCTGAATATATTCAGGAAAAAACGCATACGCCCTTTTTGGCCAACAAAGCAAGCTTGCAAAGGAAATCTGCACTACAATGAAGTCTCACTTCCCCCCAGTCAAAAGGGCCATCTGAAAAAAGTGTAAAATCCACAAAGGCAGGACAGGCCATGGAGAACTGGGAGCCTTGTTATGCTGATGGGCGGGATGTAAATTGCCAACAGACACTCGGGAGAAGTGTATGGTGTTTCCTGAAACATCTAAAAAACAAAGCAACAGAGCCTAGGGCACTGCCACTTATGGTCCTATAGCTTAGGGAAATTAAAATCAAAAAGACACAGCCACCCCAAAGTTTGGGACGCCTCTGTTTACAAGAACCTCGTTTACAGTACAAGTTCAACATCGCAGAATGTGAAAAATGGATAAAGAACTTGTGGTACTTACGTACAATGCAGTATCACTCAGCAATGAAATCTATGTCATCGGGCCCGCAGCAGCATAATGAGTGGATTCAGGTACGATGATTCTAACTGAAATAAGTCACACAGAAAAAGAAACATCATAAGATATCAGTAATACACGGAATGTAAACTTGGCTACACAGGAACTGAATTACAGAACAGAACAGGGTCTCAAATTTAGAAAACCAACTTATGCTTGCTTAAGGGTAAAGGTGAGTTGGGGTGCTGCATAAAACCAGAGATTGAAATGAGCACAGATAAAGTTCCTTAAGCCAAATATGGAATAGACAAGAGCTACTCCTTGCTCAACGAAATGGACTCAAAACCCCATATTAAACCCCTAAGAATGTACCTGACTAGTAAGTATCTTAAAACCTATGGATTGCTATGTCTCCAAAATAGAATCAAGCGTGTGTACAGGGGAATAAACGCAGCAGTGATAGGATTGGAGAGGTTCGGTGAGCAAATGAAGACCCTTTGAAGTCATATTGCATGGTACCCATTACACGGGTCTCAACTCTCCAGGTTTAAGGTATTCTTCCTTCAGCTAAAACATGCATGTGGAACCTAGAGTATGATCAACCATGTGAACGGGAGACGTGTTCAAATATGTCTCAGTTTTCCTCCCCTGGTACTCGGGTGCAACATTCCAGACGCTTTACTAACACTCTCCCCACTTGGAGAGTCAGTGCCTTTAACCTCCTGTTTGGCCCAGTTTGCAATTTCTGCGGAAGATGAACAGGAATAGCGAGAACCAATGAGAGGCTAGCTGGAGGTGTCTGGACGGGCAAATTTAACTCTCATTTCCCACCAGGAAGAGGAATTAACCAAAGGCTCAGCATGCCGTGCCGTAACCAGATTAGGGCCTGAAGCCATCCTGCGGTGTTGCGGCCAGCTCAAAAGAAAGCGAGTTGAAGAAAGGAGCTCAGGGGCACTGTAATTCACAAACCTGCAGAGTTATAAATGACAGCTATCGTCCAAAAATAGACTGAAGTAAGGCTGCCAAGAGGACTTGAAAGCGGGGCAGAATTGCAGGAAACCTATTTCAGGAGGTAGACTGGAATTGCATTGAAAGCATAGGAAAAGAGGCAGAACGTCCACAATGATGCACTTGGCCAAAAAGGGCGTATGCGTTTTTTCCTGAATATATTCAGGAAAAAACGCATACGCCCTTTTTGGCCAACCAAGCAAGCTTGCAAAGGAAATCTGCACTACAATGAAGTCTCACTTCCCCCCGGTCAAAAGGGCCATCTGAAAAAAGTGTAAAATCCAGAAAGGCAGGACAGGCCATGGAGAACTGGGAGCCTTGTTATGCTGATGGGCGGGATGTAAATTGCCAACAGACACTCGGGAGAAGTGTATGGTGTTTCCTGAAACATCTAAAAAACAAAGCAACAGAGCCTAGGGCACTGCCACTTATGGTCCTATAGCTTAGGGAAATTTAAATCAAAAAGACACAGCCACCCCAAAGTTTGGAACGGCTCTGTTTACAAGAACCTCATTTACAGTACAAGTTCAACATCGCAGAAAGTGAAAAATGGATAAAGAAGTTGTGGTATTTACTTACAAAGCAATATCACTCAGCAATGAAATCTATGTCATCAGGCCCTTAGCATCACAATGAGTGCATTCAGGTATGATGATTCTAACTGAAATAAGTCACACAGAAAAAGAAACATCATAAGATATCAGTAATACACGGAATATAAACTTGGCTACACAGGAACTGAATTACAGAACAGAACAGGGTCTCAAATTTAGAAAACCAACTTATGCTTGCTTAAGGGTAAAGGTGAGGTGGGGTGCTGCATAAAACCAGAGATTGAAATGAGCACAGATAAAGTTCCTTAAGTCAAATATGGAATAGACAAGAGCTACTCCTTGCTCAACGAAATGGACTCAACACCGCATATTAAATGCCTAAGAATGTACCTGACTAGTAAGTATATTAAAACCTATGGATTGCTATGTCTCCGAAAGAGAATCAAGCATGTGTACAGGGGCATAAACGCAGCAGTGATAGGATTGGAGAGGTTCGGTGAGCAAATGAAGACCCTTTGAAGTCATATTGCATGGTACCCATTACACGGGTCTTAACTCTCCAGGTTTAAGGTATTCTTCCTTCAGCTAAAACATGCATGTGGAACCCAAGTATGATCAACCATGTGAACGGGAGACGTGTTCAAATATGTCTCAGTTTTCCTCCCCTGGTACTCGGGTGCAACATTCCAGACGCTTTACTAACACTCTCCCCACTTGGAGAGTCAGTCCCTTTAACCTCCTGTTTGGCCCAGTTTGCAATTTCTGCGGAAGATGAACAGGAATAGCGAGAACCAATGAGAGACTAGCTGGAGGTGTCTGGACGGGCAAATTTAACTCTCATTTCCCACCAGGAAGAGGAAATAACCAAAGGCTCAGCGTGCCGTACCGGAACCAGATTAGGGCCTGAAGCCATCCTGCGGTGTTGCGGCCAGGTCACAAGAAAGCGAGTTGAAGAAAGGAGCTCAGGGGCACTGTAATTCACAAACCTGCAGAGTTATAAATGACAGCTATCGTCCAAAAATAGACTGAAGTAAGGCTACCAAGAGGACTTGAAAGCGGGGCAGAATTGCAGGAAACCGATTTCAGGAGGTAGACTGGAATTGCATTGAAAGCATAGGAAAAGAGGCAGAACGTCCACAATGATGCACTTGGCCAAAAAGGGCGTATGCGTTTTTTCCTGAATATATTCAGGAAAAAACGCATATGCCCTTTTTGCCCAACCAAGCAAGCTTGCAAAGGAAATCTGCACTACAATGAAGTCTCACTTCCCCCCGGTCAAAAGGGCCATCTGAAAAAAGTGTAAAATCCAGAAAGGCAGGACAGGCCATGGAGAACTGGGAGCCTTGTTTTGCTGATGGGCGGGATGTAAATTGCCAACAGACACTGGGGAGAAGTGTATGGTGTTTCCTGAAACATCTAAAAAACAAAGCAACAGAGCCTAGGGCACTGCCACTTATGGTCCTATAGCTTAGGGAAATTAAAATCAAAAAGACACAGCCACCCCAAAGTTTGGGACGCCTCTGTTTACAAGAACCTCGTTTACAGTACAAGTTCAACATCGCAGAAAGTGAAAAATGGATAAAGAAGTTGTGGTATTTACTTACAAAGCAATATCACTCAGCAATGAATTCTATGTCATCAGGCCCTTAGCATCACAATGAGTGGATTCAGGTATGATGATTCTAACTGAAATAAGTCACACAGAAAAAGAAACATCATAAGATATCAGTAATACACGGAATGGAAACTTGGCTACACAGGAACTGAATTACAGAACAGAACAGGGTCTCAAATTTAGAAAACCAACTTATGCTTGCTTAAGGGGAAAGGTGAGTTGGGGTGCTGCATAAAACCAGAGATTGAAATGAGCACAGATAAAGTTCCTTAAGCCAAATATGGAATAGACAAGAGCTACTCCTTGCTCAACGAAATGGACTCAACACCGCATATTAAACGCCTAAGAATGTACCTGTCTAGTAAGTATCTTAAAACCTATGGATTGCTATGTCTCCAAAAGAGAATCAAGCATGTGTACAGGGGCATAAACGCAGCAGTGATAGGATTGGAGAGGTTCGGTGAGCAAATGAAGACCCTTTGAAGTCATATTGCATGGTACCCATTACACGGGTCTTAACTCTCCAGGTTTAAGGTATTCTTCCTTCAGATAAAACATGCATGTGGAACCCAAGTATGATCAACCATGTGATCGGGAGACGTGTTCAAATATGTCTCAGTTTTCCTCCCCTGGTACTCGGGTGCAACATTCCAGACGCTTTACTAACACTCTCCCCACTTGGAGAGTCAGTCCCTTTAACCTCCTGTTTGGCCAAGTTTGCAATTTCTGCGGAAGATGAACAGGAATACCGAGAACCAATGAGAGGCTAGCTGGAGGTGTCTGGACGGGCAAATTTAACTCTCATTTCCCACCAGGAAGAAGAATTAACCAAAGGCTCAGCATGCCGGGCTGGAACCAGATTAGGGCCTGAAGCCATCCTGCGGTGTTGCGGCCAGGTCACAAGAAAGCGAGTTGAAGAAAGGAGCTCAGGGGCACTGTAATTCACAAACCTGCAGAGTTATAAATGACAGCTATCGTCCAAAAATAGACTGAAGTAAGGCTGCCAAGAGGACTTGAAAGCGGGGCAGAATTGCAGGAAACCGATTTCAGGAGGTAGACTGGAATTGCATTGAAAGCATAGGAAAAGAGGCAGAACGTCCACAATGATGCACTTGGCCAAAAAGGGCGTATGCGTTTTTTCCTGAATATATTCAGGAAAAAACGCATACGCCCTTTTTGGCCAACCAAGCAAGCTTGCAAAGGAAATCTGCACTACAATGAAGTCTCACTTCCCCCCGGTCAAAAGGGCCATCTGAAAAAAGTGTAAAATCCAGAAATGCAGGACCGGCCATGGACAACTGGGAGCCTTGTTATGCTGATGGGCGGGATGTAAATTGCCAACAGACACTCGGGAGAAGTGTATGGTGTTTCCTGAAACATCTAAAAAACAAAGCAACAGAGCCTAGGGCACTGCCACTTATGGTCCTATAGCTTAGGGAAATTAAAATCAAAAAGACACAGCCACCCCAAATTTTGGGACGCCTCTGTTTACAAGAACCTCGTTTACAGTACAAGTTCAACATCGCAGAAAGTGAAAAATGGATAAAGAAGTTGTGGTATTTACTTACAAAGCAATATCACTCAGCAATGAAATCTATGTCATCAGGCCCTTAGCATCACAATGAGTGGATTCAGGTATGATGATTCTAACTGAAATAAGTCACACAGAAAAAGAAACATCATAAGATATCAGTAATACACGGAATGTAAACTTGGCTACACAGGAACTGAATTACAGAACAGAACAGGGTCTCAAATTTAGAAAACCAACTTATGCTTGCTTAAGGGTAAAGGTGAGTTGGGGTGCTGCATAAAACCAGAGATTGAAATGAGCACAGATAAAGTTCCTTAAGTCAAATATGGAATAGACAAGAGCTACTCCTTGCTCAACGAAATGGACTCAACACCGCATATTAAACGCCTAAGAATGTACCTGACTAGTAAGTATCGTAAAACCTATGGATTGCTATGTCTCCAAAAGAGAATCAAGTATGTGTACAGGGGCATAAACGCAGCAGTGATAGGATTGGAGAGGTTCGGTGAGCAAATGAAGACCCTTTGAAGTCATATTGCATGGTACCCATTACACGGGTCTCAACTCTCCAAGTTTAAGGTATTCTTCCTTCAGCTAAAACATGCATGTGGAAATCAAGTATGATCAACCATGTGAACGGGAGACGTGTTCAAATATGTCTCAGTTTTCCTCCCCTGGTACTCGGGTGCAACATTCCAGACGCTTTACTAACACTCTCCCCACTTGGAGAGTCAGCGCCTTTAACCTCCTGTTTGGCCCAGTTTGCAATTTCTGCGGAAGATGAACAGGAATAGCGAGAACCAATGAGAGGCTAGCTGGAGGTGTCTGGACGGGCAAATTTAACTCTCATTTCCCACCAGGAAGAGGAAATAACCAAAGGCTCAGCGTGCCGTACCGGAACCAGATTAGGGCCTGAAGCCATCCTGCGGTGTTGCGGCCAGCTCAAAAGAAAGCGAGTTGAAGAAAGGAGCTCAGGGGCACTGTAATTCACAAACCTGCAGAGTTATAAATGACAGCTATTGTCCAAAAATAGACTGAAGTAAGGCTGCCAAGAGGACTTGAAAGCAGGGCAGAATTGCAGGAAACCGATTTCAGGAGGTAGACTGGAATTGCATTGAAAGCATAGGAAAAGAGGCAGAACGTCCACAATGATGCACTTGGCCAAAAAGGGCGTATGCGTTTTTTCCTGAATATATTCAGGAAAAAACGCATACGCCCTTTTTGGCCAACCAAGCAAGCTTGCAAAGGAAATCTGCACTACAATGAAGTCTCACTTCCCCCCGGTCAAAAGGGCCATCTGAAAAAAGTGTAAAATCCAGAAAGGCAGGACAGGCCATGGAGAACTGGGAGCCTTGTTATGCTGATGGGCGGGATGTAAATTGCCAACAACCACTTGGGAGAAGTGTATGGTGTTTCCTGAAACATCTAAAAAACAAAGCAACAGAACCTAGGGCACTTCCACTTATGGTCCTATAGCTTAGGGAAATTAAAATCAAAAAGACACAGCCACCCCAAAGTTTGGAACGGCTCTGTTTACAAGAACCTCGTTTACAGTACAAGTTCAACATCGCAGAAAGTGAAAAATGGATAAAGAAATTGTGGTATTTACTTACAAAGCAATATCACTCAGCAATGAAATCTGTGTCATCAGGCCCTTAGCAGCACAATGAGTGGATTCAGGTATGATGATTCTAACTGAAATAAGTCACACAGAAAAAGAAACATCATAAGATATCAGTAATACACAGAATGTAAACTTGGCTACACAGGAACTGAATTACAGAACAGAACAGGGTCTCAAATTTAGAAAACCAACTTATGCTTGCTTAAGGGTAAAGGTGAGTTGGGGTGCTGCATAAAACCAGAGATTGAAATGAGCACAGATAAAGTTCCTTAGGCCAAATATGGAATAGACAAGAGCTACTCCTTGCTCAACGAAATGGACTCAACACCGCATATTAAACGCCTAAGAATGTACCTGACTAGTAAGTATCTTAAAACATATGGATTGCTATGTCTCCGAAAGAGAATCAAGCATGTGTACAGGGGCATAAACACAGCAGTGATAGGATTGGAGAGGTTCGGTGAGCAAATGAAGACCCTTTGAAGTCATATTGCATGGTACCCATTACACGGGTCTTAACTCTCCAGGTTTAAGGTATTCTTCCTTCAGCTAAAACATGCATGTGGAACCCAAGTATGATCAACCATGTGAACGGGAGACGTGTTCAAATATGTCTCAGTTTTCCTCCCCTGGTACTCGGGTGCAACATTCCAGACGCTTTACTAACACTCTCCCCACTTGGAGAGTCAGCGCCTTTAACCTCCTGTTTGGCCCAGTTTGCAATTTCTGCGGAAGATGAACAGGAATAGCGAGAACCAATGAGAGACTAGCTGGAGGTGTCTGGACGGGCAAATTTAACTCTCATTTCCCACCAGGAAGAGGAAATAACCAAAGGCTCAGCGTGCCGTGCCGGAACCAGATTAGGGCCTGAAGCCATCCTGCGGTGTTGCGGCCAGGTCACAAGAAAGCAAGTTGAAGAAAGGAGCTCAGGGGCACTGTAATTCACAAACCTGCAGAGTTATAAATGACAGCTATCGTCCAAAAATAGACTGAAGTAAGGCTACCAAGAGGACTTGAAAGCGGGGCAGAATTGCAGGAAACCGATTTCAGGAGGTAGACTGGAATTGCATTCAAAGCATAGGAAAAGAGGCAGAACGTCCACAATGATGCACTTGGCCAAAAAGGGCGTATGCGTTTTTTCCTGAATATATTCAGGAAAAAACACATACGCCCTTTTTGGCCAACCAAGCAAGCTTGCAAAGGAAATCTGCACTACAATGAAGTCTCACTTCCCGCTGGTCAAAAGGGCCATCTGAAAAAAGTGTAAAATCCAGAAAGGCAGGACAGGCCATGGAGAACTGGGAGCCTTGTTATGCTGATGGGCGGGATGTAAATTGCCAACAACCACTCGGGAGAAGTGTATGGTGTTTCCTGAAACATCTAAAAAACAAAGCAACAGAACCTAGGGCACTTCCACTTATGGTCCTATAGCTTAGGGAAATTAAAATCAAAAAGACACAGCCACCCCAAAGTTTGGAACGGCTCTGTTTACAAGAACCTCGTTTACAGTACAAGTTCAACATCGCAGAAAGTGAAAAATGGATAAAGAAGTTGTGGTATTCACTTAGAAAGCAATATCACTCAGCAATGAAATCTATGTCATCAGGCCCTTAGCAGCACAATGAGTGGATTCAGGTATGATGATTCTAACTGAAATAAGTCACACAGAAAAAGAAACATCATAAGATATCAGTAATACACGGAATGTAAACTTGGCTACACAGGAACTGAATTACAGAACAGAACAGGGTCTCAAATTTAGAAAAACAACTTATGCTTGCTTAAGGGTAAAGGTGAGTTGGGGTGCTGCATAAAACCAGAGATTGAAATGGGCACAGATAAAGTTCCTTAAGCCAAATATGGAATAGACAAGAGCTACTCCTTGCTCAACGAAATGGACTCAACACCGCATATTAAACGCCTAAGAATGTACCTGACTTGTAAGTATCTTAAAACCTATGGATTGCTATGTCTCCGAAAGAGAATCAAGCATGTGTACAGGGGCATAAACGCAGCAGTGATAGGATTGGAGAGGTTCGGTGAGCAAATGAAGACCCTATGAAGTCATATTGCATGGTACCCATTACACGGGTCTTAACTCTCCAGGTTTAAGGTATTCTTCCTTCAGATAAAACATGCATGTGGAACCCAAGTATGATCAACCATGTGATCGGGAGACGTGTTCAAATATGTCTCAGTTTTCCTCCCCTGGTACTCGGGTGCAACATTCCAGACGCTTTACTAACACTCTCCCCACTTGGAGAGTCAGTCCCTTTAACCTCCTGTTTGGCCAAGTTTGCAATTTCTGCGGAAGATGAACAGGAATACCGAGAACCAATGAGAGGCTAGCTGGAGGTGTCTGGACGGGCAAATTTAACTCTCATTTCCCACCAGGAAGAGGAATTAACCAAAGGCTCAGCATGCCGGGCTGGAACCAGATTAGGGCCTGAAGCCATCCTGCGGTGTTGCGGCCAGGTCACAAGAAAGCGAGTTGAAGAAAGGAGCTCAGGGGCACTGTAATTCACAAACCTGCAGAGTTATAAATGACAGCTATCGTCCAAAAATAGACTGAAGTAAGGCTGCCAAGAGGACTTGAAAGCGGGGCAGAATTGCAGGAAACCGATTTCAGGAGGTAGACTGGAATTGCATTGAAAGCATAGGAAAAGAGGCAGAACGTCCACAATGATGCACTTGGCCAAAAAGGGCGTATGCGTTTTTTCCTGAATATATTCAGGAAAAAACGCATACGCCCTTTTTGGCCAACCAAGCAAGCTTGCAAAGGAAATCTGCACTACAATGAAGTCTCACTTCCCCCCGGTCAAAAGGGCCATCTGAAAAAAGTGTAAAATCCAGAAAGGCAGGACAGGCCATGGACAACTGGGAGCCTTGTTATGCTGATGGGCGGGATGTAAATTGCCAACAGACACTCGGGAGAAGTGTATGGTGTTTCCTGAAACATCTAAAAAACAAAGCAACAGAGCCTAGGGCACTGCCACTTATGGTCCTATAGCTTAGGGAAATTAAAATCAAAAAGACACAGCCACCCCAAATTTTGGGACGCCTCTGTTTACAAGAACCTCGTTTACAGTACAAGTTCAACATCGCAGAAAGTGAAAAATGGATAAAGAAGTTGTGGTATTTACTTACAAAGCAATATCACTCAGCAATGAAATCTATGTCATCAGGCCCTTAGCATCACAATGAGTGGATTCAGGTATGATGATTCTAACTGAAATAAGTCACACAGAAAAAGAAACATCATAAGATATCAGTAATACACGGAATGTAAACTTGGCTACACAGGAACTGAATTACAGAACAGAACAGGGTCTCAAATTTAGAAAACCAACTTATGCTTGCTTAAGGGTAAAGGTGAGTTGGGGTGCTGCATAAAACCAGAGATTGAAATGAGCACAGATAAAGTTCCTTAAGTCAAATATGGAATAGACAAGAGCTACTCCTTGCTCAACGAAATGGACTCAACACCGCATATTAAACGCCTAAGAATGTACCTGACTAGTAAGTATCGTAAAACCTATGGATTGCTATGTCTCCAAAAGAGAATCAAGTATGTGTACAGGGGCATAAACGCAGCAGTGATAGGATTGGAGAGGTTCGGTGAGCAAATGAAGACCCTTTGAAGTCATATTGCATGGTACCCATTACACGGGTCTCAACTCTCCAAGTTTAAGGTATTCTTCCTTCAGCTAAAACATGCATGTGGAAATCAAGTATGATCAACCATGTGAACGGGAGACGTGTTCAAATATGTCTCAGTTTTCCTCCCCTGGTACTCGGGTGCAACATTCCAGACGCTTTACTAACACTCTCCCCACTTGGAGAGTCAGCGCCTTTAACCTCCTGTTTGGCCCAGTTTGCAATTTCTGCGGAAGATGAACAGGAATAGCGAGAACCAATGAGAGGCTAGCTGGAGGTGTCTGGACGGGCAAATTTAACTCTCATTTCCCACCAGGAAGAGGAAATAACCAAAGGCTCAGCGTGCCGTACCGGAACCAGATTAGGGCCTGAAGCCATCCTGCGGTGTTGCGGCCAGCTCAAAAGAAAGCGAGTTGAAGAAAGGAGCTCAGGGGCACTGTAATTCACAAACCTGCAGAGTTATAAATGACAGCTATTGTCCAAAAATAGACTGAAGTAAGGCTGCCAAGAGGACTTGAAAGCAGGGCAGAATTGCAGGAAACCGATTTCAGGAGGTAGACTGGAATTGCATTGAAAGCATAGGAAAAGAGGCAGAACGTCCACAATGATGCACTTGGCCAAAAAGGGCGTATGCGTTTTTTCCTGAATATATTCAGGAAAAAACGCATACGCCCTTTTTGGCCAACCAAGCAAGCTTGCAAAGGAAATCTGCACTACAATGAAGTCTCACTTCCCCCCGGTCAAAAGGGCCATCTGAAAAAAGTGTAAAATCCAGAAAGGCAGGACAGGCCATGGAGAACTGGGAGCCTTGTTATGCTGATGGGCGGGATGTAAATTGCCAACAACCACTTGGGAGAAGTGTATGGTGTTTCCTGAAACATCTAAAAAACAAAGCAACAGAACCTAGGGCACTTCCACTTATGGTCCTATAGCTTAGGGAAATTAAAATCAAAAAGACACAGCCACCCCAAAGTTTGGAACGGCTCTGTTTACAAGAACCTCGTTTACAGTACAAGTTCAACATCGCAGAAAGTGAAAAATGGATAAAGAAATTGTGGTATTTACTTACAAAGCAATATCACTCAGCAATGAAATCTGTGTCATCAGGCCCTTAGCAGCACAATGAGTGGATTCAGGTATGATGATTCTAACTGAAATAAGTCACACAGAAAAAGAAACATCATAAGATATCAGTAATACACAGAATGTAAACTTGGCTACACAGGAACTGAATTACAGAACAGAACAGGGTCTCAAATTTAGAAAACCAACTTATGCTTGCTTAAGGGTAAAGGTGAGTTGGGGTGCTGCATAAAACCAGAGATTGAAATGAGCACAGATAAAGTTCCTTAGGCCAAATATGGAATAGACAAGAGCTACTCCTTGCTCAACGAAATGGACTCAACACCGCATATTAAACGCCTAAGAATGTACCTGACTAGTAAGTATCTTAAAACCTATGGATTGCTATGTCTCTGAAAGAGAATCAAGCATGTGTACAGGGGCATAAACGCAGCAGTGATAGGATTGGAGAGGTTCGGTGAGCAAATGAAGACCCTTTGAAGTCATATTGCATGGTACCCATTACACGGGTCTTAACTCTCCAGGTTTAAGGTATTCTTCCTTCAGCTAAAACATGCATGTGGAACCCAAGTATGATCAACCATGTGAACGGGAGACGTGTTCAAATATGTCTCAGTTATCCTCCCCTGGTCCTCGGGTGCAACATTCCAGACGCTTTACTAACACTCTCCCCACTTGGAGAGTCAGCGCCTTTAACCTCCTGTTTGGCCCAGTTTGCAATTTCTGCGGAAGATGAACAGGAATAGCGAGAACCAATGAGAGACTAGCTGGAGGTGTCTGGACGGGCAAATTTAACTCTCATTTCCCACCAGGAAGAGGAAATAACCAAAGGCTCAGCGTGCCGTGCCGGAACCAGATTAGGGCCTGAAGCCATCCTGCGGTGTTGCGGCCAGGTCACAAGAAAGCAAGTTGAAGAAAGGAGCTCAGGGGCACTGTAATTCACAAACCTGCAGAGTTATAAATGACAGCTATCGTCCAAAAATAGACTGAAGTAAGGCTACCAAGAGGACTTGAAAGCGGGGCAGAATTGCAGGAAACCGATTTCAGGAGGTAGACTGGAATTGCATTGAAAGCATAGGAAAAGAGGCAGAACGTCCACAATGATGCACTTGGCCAAAAAGGGCGTATGCGTTTTTTCCTGAATATATTCAGGAAAAAACACATACGCCCTTTTTGGCCAACCAAGCAAGCTTGCAAAGGAAATCTGCACTACAATGAAGTCTCACTTCCCCCTGGTCAAAAGGGCCATCTGAAAAAAGTGTAAAATCCAGAAAGGCAGGACAGGCCATGGAGAACTGGGAGCCTTGTTATGCTGATGGGCGGGATGTAAATTGCCAACAACCACTCGGGAGAAGTGTATGGTGTTTCCTGAAACATCTAAAAAACAAAGCAACAGAACCTAGGGCACTTCCACTTATGGTCCTATAGCTTAGGGAAATTAAAATCAAAAAGACACAGCCACCCCAAAGTTTGGAACGGCTCTGTTTACAAGAACCTCGTTTACAGTACAAGTTCAACATCGCAGAAAGTGAAAAATGGATAAAGAAGTTGTGGTATTCACTTAGAAAGCAATATCACTCAGCAATGAAATCTATGTCATCAGGCCCTTAGCAGCACAATGAGTGGATTCAGGTATGATGATTCTAACTGAAATAAGTCACACAGAAAAAGAAACATCATAAGATATCACTAATACACGGAATGTAAACTTGGCTACACAGGAACTGAATTACAGAACAGAACAGGGTCTCAAATTTAGAAAAACAACTTATGCTTGCTTAAGGGTAAAGGTGAGTTGGGGTGCTGCATAAAACCAGAGATTGAAATGGGCACAGATAAAGTTCCTTAAGCCAAATATGGAATAGACAAGAGCTACTCCTTGCTCAACGAAATGGACTCAACACCGCATATTAAACGCCTAAGAATGTACCTGACTTGTAAGTATCTTAAAACCTATGGATTGCTATGTCTCCGAAAGAGAATCAAGCATGTGTACAGGGGCATAAACGCAGCAGTGATAGGATTGGAGAGGTTCGGTGAGCAAATGAAGACCCTTTGAAGTCATATTGCATGGTACCCATTCCACGGGTTTCAACTACCCAGGTTTAAGGTATTCTTCCTTCAGCTAAAACATGCATGTGGAACCTAGAGTATGATCAACCATGTGATTGGGAGACGTGTTCAAATATGTCTCAGTTTTCCTCCCCTGGTACTTGGGTGCAACATTCCAGACGCTTTACTAACACTCTCCCCACTTGGAGAGTCAGTCCCTTTAACCTCCTGTTTGGCCCAGTTTGCAATTTCTGCGGAAGATGAACAGGAATACCGAGAACCAATGAGAGGCTAGCTGGAGGTGTCTGGACGGGCAAATTTAACTCTCATTTCCCACCAGGAAGAGGGAATAACCAAAGGCTCAGCGTGCCGTACCGGAACCAGATTAGGGCCTGAAGCCACCCTGCGGTGTTGCGGCCAGCTCAAAAGAAAGCGAGTTGAAGAAAGGAGCTCAGGGGCACTGTAATTCACAAACCTGCAGAGTTATAAATGACAGCTATCGTCCAAAAATAGACTGAAGTAAGGCTGCCAAGAGGACTTGAAAGCGGGGCAGAATTGCAGGAAACCGATTTCAGGAGGTAGACTGGAATTGCATTGAAAGCATAGGAAAAGAGGCAGAACGTCCACAATGATGCACTTGGCCAAAAAGGGCGTATGCGTTTTTTCCTGAATATATTCAGGAAAAAACGCATACGCCCTTTTTGGCCAACCAAGCAAGCTTGCAAAGGAAATCTGCACTACAATGAAGTCTCACTTCCCCCCGGTCAAAAGGGCCATCTGAAAAAAGGGTAAAATCCAGAAAGGCAGGACAGGCCATGGAGAACTGGGAGCCTTGTTATGCTGATGGGCGGGATGTAAATTGCCAACAACCACTCGGGAGAAGTGTATGGTGTTTCCTGAAACATCTAAAAAACAAAGCAACAGAACCTAGGGCACTTCCACTTATGGTCCTATAGCTTAGGGAAATTAAAATCAAAAAGACACAGCCACCCCAAAGTTTGGAACGGCTCTGTTTACAAGAACCTCGTTTACAGTACAAGTTCAACATCGCAGAAAGTGAAAAATGGATAAAGAAGTTGTGGTATTTACTTACAAAGCAATATCACTCAGCAATGAAATCTGTGTCATCAGGCCCTTAGCAGCACAATGAGTGGATTCAGGTATGATGATTCTAACTGAAATAAGTCACACAGAAAAAGAAACATCATAAGATATCAGTAATACACAGAATGTAAACCTGGCTACACAGGAACTGAATTACAGAACAGAACAGGGTCTCAAATTTAGAAAACCAACTTATGCTTGCTTAAGGGTAAAGGTGAGTTGGGGTGCTGCATAAAACCAGAGATTGAAATGAGCACAGATAAAGTTCCTTAGGCCAAATATGGAATAGACAAGAGCTACTCCTTGCTCAACGAAATGGACTCAACACCGCATATTAAACGCCTAAGAATGTACCTGACTAGTAAGTATCTTAAAACCTATGGATTGCTATGTCTCCAAAAGAGAATCAAGGATGTGTACAGGGGCATAAACGCAGCAGTGATAGGATTGGAGAGGTTCGGTGAGCAAATGAAGACCCTTTGAAGTCATATTGCATGGTACCCATTACACGGGTCTTAACTCTCCAGGTTTAAGGTATTCTTCCTTCAGCTAAAACATGCATGTGGAACCCAAGTATGATCAACCATGTGAACGGGAGACGTGTTCAAATATGTCTCAGTTTTCCTCCCCTGGTACTCGGGTGCAACATTCCAGACGCTTTACTAACACTCTCCCGACTTGGAGAGTCAGCGCCTTTAACCTCCTGTTTGGCCCAGTTTGCAATTTCTGCGGAAGATGAACAGGAATAGCGAGAACCAATGAGAGACTAGCTGGAGGTGTCTGGACGGGCAAATTTAACTCTCATTTCCCACCAGGAAGAGGAAATAACCAAAGGCTCAGCGTGCCGTGCCGGAACCAGATTAGGGCCTGAAGCCATCCTGCGGTGTTGCGGCCAGGTCACAAGAAAGCGAGTTGAAGAAAGGAGCTCAGGGGCACTGTAATTCACAAACCTGCAGAGTTATAAATGACAGCTATCGTCCAAAAATAGACTGAAGTAAGGCTACCAAGAGGACTTGAAAGCGGGGCAGAATTGCAGGAAACCGATTTCAGGAGGTAGACTGGAATTGCATTGAAAGCATAGGAAAAGAGGCAGAACGTCCACAATGATGCACTTGGCCAAAAAGGGCGTATGCGTTTTTTCCTGAATATATTCAGGAAAAAACGCATACGCCCTTTTTGGCCAACCAAGCAAGCTTGCAAAGGAAATCTGCACTACAATGAAGTCTCACTTCCCCCTGGTCAAAAGGGCCATCTGAAAAAAGTGTAAAATCCAGAAAGGCAGGACAGGCCATGGAGAACTGGGAGCCTTGTTATGCTGATGGGCGGGATGTAAATTGCCAACAACCACTCGGGAGAAGTGTATGGTGTTTCCTGAAACATCTAAAAAACAAAGCAACAGAACCTAGGGCACTTCCACTTATGGTCCTATAGCTTAGGGAAATTAAAATCAAAAAGACACAGCCACCCCAAAGTTTGGAACGGCTCTGTTTACAAGAACCTCATTTACAGTACAAGTTCAACATCGCAGAAAGTTAAAAAATGGATAAAGAAGTTGTGGTATTTACTTACAAAGCAATATCACTCAGCAATGAAATCTGTGTCATCAGGCACTTAGCAGCACAATGAGTGGATTCAGGTATGATGATTCTAACTGAAATAAGTCACACAGAAAAAGAAACATCATAAGATATCAGTAATACACGGAATGTAAACTTGGCTACACAGGAACTGAATTACAGAACAGAACAGGGTCTCAAATTTAGAAAACCAACTTATTCTTGCTTAAGGGTAAAGGTGAGTTGGGGTGCTGCATAAAACCAGAGATTGAAATGAGCACAGATAAAGTTCCTTAAGCCAAATATGGAATAGACAAGAGCTACTCCTTGCTCAACGAAATGGACTCAACACCCCATATTAAACGTCTAAGAATGTACCTGACTAGTAAGTATCTTAAAACCTATGGATTGCTATGTCTCCGAAAGAGAATCAAGCATGTGTACAGGGGCATAAACGCAGCAGTGATAGGATTGGAGAGGTTTGGTGAGCAAATGAAGACCCTTTGAAGTCATATTGCATGGTACCCATTCCATGGGTTTCAACTACCCAGGTTTAAGGTATTCTTCCTTCAGCTAAAACATGCATGTGGAACCTAGAGTATGATCAACCATGTGATCGGGAGACGTGTTCAAATATGTCTCAGTTTTCCTCCCCTGGTACTCGGGTGCAACATTCCAGACGCTTTACTAACACTCTCCCCACTTGGAGAGTCAGTCCCTTTATCCTCCTGTTTGGCCCAGTTTGCAATTTCTGCGGAAGATGAACAGGAATAGCGAGAACCAATGAGAGGCTAGCTGGAGGTGTCTGGACGGGCAAATTTAACTCTCATTTCCCACCAGGAAGAGGAATTAACCAAAGGCTCAGCATGCCGGGCCGGAACCAGATTAGGGCCTGAAGCCATCCTGCGGTGTTGCGGCCAGGTCACAAGAAAGCGAGTTGAAGAAAGGAGCTCAGGGGCACTGTAATTCACAAACCTGCAGAGTTATAAATGACAGCTATCGTCCAAAAATAGACTGAAGTAAGGCTGCCAAGAGGACTTGAAAGCGGGGCAGAATTGCAGGAAACCGATTTCAGGAGGTAGACTGGAATTGCATTGAAAGCATAGGAAAAGAGGCAGAACGTCCACAATGATGCACTTGGCCAAAAAGGGCGTATGCGTTTTTTCCTGAATATATTCAGGAAAAAACGCATACGCCCTTTTTGGCCAACCAAGCAAGCTTGCAAAGGAAATCTGCACTACAATGAAGTCTCACTTCCCCCCGGTCAAAAGGGCCATCTGAAAAAAGTGTAAAATCCAGAAAGGCAGGACAGGCCATGGAGAACTGGGAGCCTTGTTATGCTGATGGGCAGGATGTAAATTGCCAACAACCACTTGGGAGAAGTGTATGGTGTTTCCTGAAACATCTAAAAAACAAAGCAACAGAGCCTAGGGCACTGCCACTTATGGTCCTATAGCTTAGGGAAATTAAAATCAAAAAGACACAGCCACCCCAAAGTTTGGGACGCCTCTGTTTACAAGAACCTCGTTTACAGTACAAGTTCAACATCGCAGAAAGTGAAAAATGGATAAAGAAGTTGTGGTATTTACTTACAAAGCAATATCACTCAGCAATGAAATCTATGTCATCAGGCCCTTAGCATCACAATGAGTGGATTCAGGTATGATGATTCTAACTGAAATAAGTCACACAGAAAAAGAAACATTATAAGATATCAGTAATACACGGAATGTAAACTTGGCTACACAGGAACTGAATTACAGAACAGAACAGGGTCTCAAATTTAGAAAACCAACTTATGCTTGCTTAAGGGTAAAGGTGAGTTGGGGTGCTGCATAAAACCAGAGATTGAAATGAGCACAGATAAAGTTCCTTAAGTCAAATATGGAATAGACAAGAGCTACTCCTTGCTCAACGAAATGGACTCAACACCGCATATTAAACGCCTAAGAATGTACCTGACTAGTAAGTATCTTAAAAACCTATGGATTGCTATGTCTCCAAAAGAGAATCAAGTATGTGTACAGGGGCATAAACGCAGCAGTGATAGGATTGGAGAGGTTCGGTGAGCAAATGAAGACCCTTTGAAGTCATATTGCATGGTACCCATTACACGGGTCTCAACTCTCCAGGTTTAAGGTATTCTTCCTTCAGCTAAAACATGCATGTGGAACCCAAGTATGATCAACCATGTGAACGGGAGACGTGTTCAAATATGTCTCAGTTTTCCTCCCCTGGTACTCGGGTGCAACATTCCAGACGCTTTACTAACACTCTCCCCACTTGGAGAGTCAGCGCCTTTAACCTCCTGTTTGGCCCAGTTTGCAATTTCTGCGGAAGATGAACAGGAATAGCGAGAACGAATGAGAGGCTAGCTGGAGGTGTCTGAACGGGCAAATTATTCCTGAATATATTCAGGAAAAAACGCATATGCCCTTTTTGGCCAACCAAGCAAGCTTGCAAAGGAAATCTGCACTACAATGAAGTCTCACTTCCCCCCGGTCAAAAGGGCCATCTGAAAAAAGTGTAAAATCCAGAAAGGCAGGACAGGCCAAGGACAACTGGGAGCCTTGTTATGCTGATGGGCGGGATGTAAATTGCCAACAGACACTCGGGAGAAGTGTATGGTGTTTCCTGAAACATCTAAAAAACAAAGCAACAGAGCCAAGGGCACTGCCACTTATGGTCCTATAGCTTAGGGAAATTAAAATCAAAAAGACACAGCCACCCCAAGTTTGGGACGCCTCTGTTTACAAGAACCTCGTTTACAGTACAAGTTCAACATCGCAGAAAGTGAAAAATGGATAAAGAAGTTGTGGTATTCACTTACAAAGCAATATCACTCAGCAATGAAATCTATGTCATCAGGCCCTTAGCATCACAATGAGTGGATTCAGGTATGATGATTCTAACTGAAATAAGTCACACAGAAAAAGAAACATCATAAGATATCAGTAATACACGGAATGTAAACTTGGCTACACAGGAACTGAATTACAGAACAGAACAGGGTCTCAAATTTAGAAAACCAACTTATGCTTGCTTAAGGTTAAAGGTGAGTTGGGGTGCTGCATAAAACCAGAGATTGAAATGAGCACAGATAAAGTTCCTTAAGTCAAATATGGAATAGACAAGAGCTACTCCTTGCTCAACGAAATGGACTCAACACCGCATATTAAACGCCTAAGAATGTACCTGACTAGTAAGTATCGTAAAACCTATGGATTGCTATGTCTCCAAAAGAGAATCAAGCATGTGTACAGGGGCATAAACGCAGCAGTGATAGGATTGGAGAGGTTCGGTGAGCAAATGAAGACCCTTTGAAGTCATATTGCATGGTACCCATTACACGGGTCTCAACTCTCCAGGTTTAAGGTATTCTTCCTTCAGCTAAAACATGCATGTGGAACCCAAGTATGATCAACCATGTGAACGGGAGACGTGTTCAAATATGTCTCAGTTTTCCTCCCCTGGTACTCGGGTGCAACATTCCAGACGCTTTACTAACACTCTCCCCACTTGGAGAGTCAGCGCCTTTAACCTCCTGTTTGGCCCAGTTTGCAATTTCTGCGGAAGATGAACAGGAATACCGAGAACCAATGAGAGGCTAGCTGGAGGTGTCTGGACGGGCAAATTTAACTCTCATTTCCCACCAGGAAGAGGGAATAACCAAAGGCTCAGCGTGCCTTACCGGAACCAGATTAGGGCCTGAAGCCATCCTGCGGTGTTGCGGCCAGCTCAAAAGAAAGCGAGTTGAAGAAAGGAGCTCAGGGGCACTGTAATTCACAAACCTGCAGAGTTATAAATGACAGCTATCGTCCAAAAATAGACTGAAGTAAGGCTGCCAAGAGGACTTGAAAGCGGGGCAGAATTGCAGGAAACCGATTTCAGGAGGTAGACTGGAATTGCATTGAAAGCATAGGAAAAGAGGCAGAAAGTCCACAATGATGCACTTGGCCAAAAAGGGCGTATGCGTTTTTTCCTGAATATATTCAGGAAAAAACGCATACACCCTTTTTGGCCAACCAAGCAAGCTTGCAAAGGAAATCTGCACTACAATGAAGTCTCACTTCCCCCCGGTCAAAAGGGCCATCTGAAAAAAGTGTAAAATCCAGAAAGGCAGGACAGGCCATGGAGAACTGGGAGCCTTGTTATGCTGATGGGCGGGATGTAAATTGCCAACAACCACTCGGGAGAAGTGTATGGTGTTTCCTGAAACATCTAAAAAACAAAGCAACAGAACCTAGGGCACTTCCACTTATGGTCCTATAGCTTAGGGAAATTAAAATCAAAAAGACACAGCCACCCCAAAGTTTGGAACGGCTCTGTTTACAAGAACCTCGTTTACAGTACAAGTTCAACATCGCAGAAAGTGAAAAATGGATAAAGAAGTTGTGGTATTTACTTACAAAGCAATATCACTCAGCAATGAAATCTGTGTCATCAGGCCCTTAGCAGCACAATGAGTGGATTCAGGTATGATGATTCTAACTGAAATAAGTCACACAGAAAAAGAAACATCATAAGTTATCAGTAATACACAGAATGTAAACTTGGCTACACAGGAACTGAATTACAGAACAGAACAGGGTCTCAAATTTAGAAAACCAACTTATGCTTGCTTAAGGGGAAAGGTGAGTTGGGGTGCTGCATAAAATCAGAGATTGAAATGAGCACAGATAAAGTTCCTTATTCCAAATATGGAATAGACAAGAGCTACTCCTTGCTCAACGAAATGGACTCAACACCGCATATTAAACGCCTAAGAATGTACCTGACTAGTAAGTATCTTAAAACCTATAGATTGCTATGTCTCCGAAAGAGAATCAAGCATGTGTACAGGGGCATAAACGCCGCAGTGATAGGATTGGAGAGGTTCGGTGAGCAAATGAAGACCCTTTGAAGTCATATTGCATGGTACCCATTCCACGGGTTTCAGCTACCCAGGTTTTAGGTATTCTTCCTGCAGCTAAAACATGCATGTGGAACCCAGAGTATGATCAACCATGTGATCGGGAGAAGTGTTCAAATATGTCTCAGTTTTCCTCCCCTGGTACTCGGGTGCAACATTCCAGACGCTTTACTAACACTCTCCCCACTTGGAGAGTCAGCGCCTTTAACCTCCTGTTTGGCACAGTTTGCAATTTCTGCGGAAGATGAACAGGAATAGCGAGAACCAATGAGAGGCTAGCTGGAGGTGTCTGGACGGGCAAATTTAACTCTCATTTCCCACCAGGAGGAGGAAATAACCAAAGGCTCAGCGTGCCGTGCCAGAACCAGATTAGGGCCTGAAGCCATCCTGCGGTGTTGCGGCCAGGTCTCAAGAAAGCGAGTTGAAGAAAGGAGCTCAGGGGCACTGTAATTCACAAACCTGCAGAGTTATAAATGACAGCTATCGTCCAAAAATAGACTGAAGTAAGGCTGCCAAGAGGACTTGAAAGCGGGGCAGAATTGCAGGAAACCGATTTCAGGAGGTAGACTGAAATTGCATTGAAAGCATAGGAAAAGAGGCAGAACGTCCACAATGATGCACTTGGCCAAAAAGGGCGTATGCGTTTTTTCCTGAATATATTCAGGAAAAAACGCATACGCACTTTTTGGCCAACCAAGCAAGCTTGCAAAGGAAATCTGCACTACAATGAAGTCTCACTTCCCCCCGGTCAAAAGGGCCATCTGAAAAAAGTGTAAAATCCAGAAAGGCAGGACAGGCCATGGAGAACTGGGAGCCTTGTTATGCTGATGGGCGGGATGTAAATTGCCAACAACCACTCGGGAGAAGTGTATGGTGTTTCCTGAAACATCTAAAAAACAAAGCAACAGAACCTAGGGCACTTCCACTTATGGTCCTATAGCTTAGGGAAATTAAAATGAAAAAGACACAGCCACCCCAAAGTTTGGAACGGCTCTGTTTACAAGAACCTCGTTTACAGTACAAGTTCAACATCGCAGAAAGTGAAAAATGGATAAAGAAGTTGCGGTATTTACTTACAAAGCAATATCACTCAGCAATGAAATCTGTGTCATCAGGCCCTTAGCAGCACAATGAGTGGATCAGGTATGATGATTCTAACTGAAGTAAGTCACACAGAAAAAGAAACATCATAAGATATCAGTAATACACGGAATGTAAACTTGGCTACACAGGAACTGAATTACAGAACAGAACAGGGTCTCAAATTTAGAAAACCAACTTATGCTTGCTTAAGGGTAAAGGTGAGGTGGGGTGCTGCATAAAACCAGAGATTGAAATGAGCACAGATAAAGTTCCTTAAGTCAAATATGGAATAGACAAGAGCTACTCCTTGCTCAATGAAATGGACTCAACACCGCATATTAAACGCCTAAGAATGTACCTGACTAGTAAGTATCTTAAAACCTATGGATTGCTATGTCTCCAAAAGAGAATCAAGTATGTGTACAGGGGCATAAACGCAGCAGTGATAGGATTGGAGAGGTTCGGTGAGCAAATGAAGACCCTTTGAAGTCATATTGCATGGTACCCATTACACGGGTCTTAACTCTCCAGGTTTAAGGTATTCTTCCTTCAGCTAAAACATGCATGTGGAACCCAAGTATGATCAACCATGTGAACGGGAGACGTGTTCAAATATGTCTCAGTTTTCCTCCCCTGGTACTCGGGTGCAACATTCCAGACGCTTTACTAACACTCTCCCCACTTGGAGAGTCAGCGCCTTTAACCTCCTGTTTGGCACAGTTTGCAATTTCTGCGGAAGATGAACAGGAATAGCGAGAACCAATGAGAGGCTAGCTGGAGGTGTCTGGACGGGCAAATTTAACTCTCATTTCCCACCAGGAGGAGGAAATAACCAAAGGCTCAGCGTGCCGTGCCGGAACCAGATTAGGGCCTGAAGCCATCCTGCGGTGTTGCGGCCAGGTCTCAAGAAAGCGAGTTGAAGAAAGGAGCTCAGGGGCACTGTAATTCACAAACCTGCAGAGTTATAAATGACAGCTATCGTCCAAAAATAGACTGAAGTAAGGCTGCCAAGAGGACTTGAAAGCGGGGCAGAATTGCAGGAAACCGATTTCAGGAGGTAGACTGAAATTGCATTGAAAGCATAGGAAAAGAGGCAGAACGTCCACAATGATGCACTTGGCCAAAAAGGGCGTATGCGTTTTTTCCTGAATATATTCAGGAAAAAACGCATACGCACTTTTTGGCCAACCAAGCAAGCTTGCAAAGGAAATCTGCACTACAATGAAGTCTCACTTCCCCCCGGTCAAAAGGGCCATCTGAAAAAAGTGTAAAATCCAGAAAGGCAGGACAGGCCATGGAGAACTGGGAGCCTTGTTATGCTGATGGGCGGGATGTAAATTGCCAACAACCACTCGGGAGAAGTGTATGGTGTTTCCTGAAACATCTAAAAAACAAAGCAACAGAACCTAGGGCACTTCCACTTATGGTCCTATAGCTTAGGGAAATTAAAATGAAAAAGACACAGCCACCCCAAAGTTTGGAACGGCTCTGTTTACAAGAACCTCGTTTACAGTACAAGTTCAACATCGCAGAAAGTGAAAAATGGATAAAGAAGTTGCGGTATTTACTTACAAAGCAATATCACTCAGCAATGAAATCTGTGTCATCAGGCCCTTAGCAGCACAATGAGTGGATCAGGTATGATGATTCTAACTGAAGTAAGTCACACAGAAAAAGAAACATCATAAGATATCAGTAATACACGGAATGTAAACTTGGCTACACAGGAACTGAATTACAGAACAGAACAGGGTCTCAAATTTAGAAAACCAACTTATGCTTGCTTAAGGGTAAAGGTGAGGTGGGGTGCTGCATAAAACCAGAGATTGAAATGAGCACAGATAAAGTTCCTTAAGTCAAATATGGAATAGACAAGAGCTACTCCTTGCTCAATGAAATGGACTCAACACCGCATATTAAACGCCTAAGAATGTACCTGACTAGTAAGTATCTTAAAACCTATGGATTGCTATGTCTCCAAAAGAGAATCAAGCATGTGTACAGGGGCATAAACGCAGCAGTGATAGGATTGGAGAGGTTCGGTGAGCAAATGAAGACCCTTTGAAGTCATATTGCATGGTACCCATTACACGGGTCTTAACTCTCCAGGTTTAAGGTATTCTTCCTTCAGCTAAAACATGCATGTGGAACCCAAGTATGATCAACCATGTGAACGGGAGACGTGTTCAAATATGTCTCAGTTTTCCTCCCCTGGTACTCGGGTGCAACATTCCAGACGCTTTACTAACACTCTCCCCACTTGGAGAGTCAGCGCCTTTAACCTCCTGTTTGGCCCAGTTTGCAATTTCTGCGGAAGATAAACAGGAATAGCGAGAACCAATGAGAGACTAGCTGGAGGTGTCTGGACGGGCAAATTTAACTCTCATTTCCCACCAGGAAGAGGAAATAACCAAAGGCTCAGTGTGCCGTGCCGGAACCAGATTAGGGCCTGAAGCCATCCTGCGGTGTTGCGGCCAGGTCACAAGAAAGCGAGTTGAAGAAAGGAGCTCAGGGGCACTGTAATTCACAAACCTGCAGAGTTATAAATGACAGCTATCGTCCAAAAATAGACTGAAGTAAGGCTGCCAAGAGGACTTGAAAGCGGGGCAGAATTGCAGGAAACCGATTTCAGGAGGTAGACTGGAATTGCATTGAAAGCATAGGAAAAGAGGCAGAACGTCCACAATGATGCACTTGGCCAAAAAGGGCGTATGCGTTTTTTCCTGAATATATTCAGGAAAAAACGCATACGCCCTTTTTGGCCAACCAAGCAAGCTTGCAAAGGAAATCTGCACTACAATGAAGTCTCACTTCCCCCCGGTCAAAAGGGCCATCTGAAAAAAGTGTAAAATCCAGAAAGGCAGGACAGGCCATGGAGAACTGGGAGCCTTGTTATGCTGATGGGCGGGATGTAAATTGCCAACAACCACTCCGGAGAAGTGTATGGTGTTTCCTGAAACATCTAAAAAACAAAGCAACAGAACCTAGGGCACTTCCACTTATGGTCCTATAGCTTAGGGAAATTAAAATCAAAAAGACACAGCCACCCCAAAGTTTGGAACGGCTCTGTTTACAAGAACCTCGTTTACACTACAAGTTCAACATCGCAGAAAGTGAAAAATGGATAAAGAAGTTGTGGTATTTACTTACAAAGCAATATCACTCAGCAATGAAATCTGTGTCATCAGGCCCTTAGCAGCACAATGAGTGGATCAGGTATGATGATTCTAACTGAAGTAAGTCACACAGAAAAAGAAACATCATAAGATATCAGTAATACACGGAATGTAAACTTGGCTACACAGGAACTGAATTACAGAACAGAACAGGGTCTCAAATTTAGAAAACCAACTTATGCTTGCTTAAGGGTAAAGGTGAGTTGGGGTGCTGCATAAAACCAGAGATTGAAATGAGCACAGATAAAGTTCCTTAAGTCAAATATGGAATAGACAAGAGCTACTCCTTGCTCAATGAAATGGACTCAACACCGCATATTAAACGCCTAAGAATGTACCTGACTAGTAAGTATCTTAAAACCTATGGATTGCTATGTCTCCAAAAGAGAATCAAGTATGTGTACAGGGGCATAAACGCAGCAGTGATAGGATTGGAGAGGTTCGGTGAGCAAATGAAGACCCTTTGAAGTCATATTGCATGGTACCCATTACACGGGTCTTAACTCTCCAGGTTTAAGGTATTCTTCCTTCAGCTAAAACATGCATGTGGAACCCAAGTATGATCAACCATGTGAACGGGAGACGTGTTCAAATATGTCTCAGTTTTCCTCCCCTGGTACTCGGGTGCAACATTCCAGACGCTTTACTAACACTCTCCCCACTTGGAGAGTCAGCGCCTTTAACCTCCTGTTTGGCACAGTTTGCAATTTCTGCGGAAGATGAACAGGAATAGCGAGAACCAATGAGAGGCTAGCTGGAGGTGTCTGGACGGGCAAATTTAACTCTCATTTCCCACCAGGAGGAGGAAATAACCAAAGGCTCAGCGTGCCGTGCCGGAACCAGATTAGGGCCTGAAGCCATCCTGCGGTGTTGCGGCCAGGTCTCAAGAAAGCGAGTTGAAGAAAGGAGCTCAGGGGCACTGTAATTCACAAACCTGCAGAGTTATAAATGACAGCTATCGTCCAAAAATAGACTGAAGTAAGGCTGCCAAGAGGACTTGAAAGCGGGGCAGAATTGCAGGAAACCGATTTCAGGAGGTAGACTGAAATTGCATTGAAAGCATAGGAAAAGAGGCAGAACGTCCACAATGATGCACTTGGCCAAAAAGGGCGTATGCGTTTTTTCCTGAATATATTCAGGAAAAAACGCATACGCACTTTTTGGCCAACCAAGCAAGCTTGCAAAGGAAATCTGCACTACAATGAAGTCTCACTTCCCCCCGGTCAAAAGGGCCATCTGAAAAAAGTGTAAAATCCAGAAAGGCAGGACAGGCCATGGAGAACTGGGAGCCTTGTTATGCTGATGGGCGGGATGTAAATTGCCAACAACCACTCGGGAGAAGTGTATGGTGTTTCCTGAAACATCTAAAAAACAAAGCAACAGAACCTAGGGCACTTCCACTTATGGTCCTATAGCTTAGGGAAATTAAAATGAAAAAGACACAGCCACCCCAAAGTTTGGAACGGCTCTGTTTACAAGAACCTCGTTTACAGTACAAGTTCAACATCGCAGAAAGTGAAAAATGGATAAAGAAGTTGCGGTATTTACTTACAAAGCAATATCACTCAGCAATGAAATCTGTGTCATCAGGCCCTTAGCAGCACAATGAGTGGATCAGGTATGATGATTCTAACTGAAGTAAGTCACACAGAAAAAGAAACATCATAAGATATCAGTAATACACGGAATGTAAACTTGGCTACACAGGAACTGAATTACAGAACAGAACAGGGTCTCAAATTTAGAAAACCAACTTATGCTTGCTTAAGGGTAAAGGTGAGGTGGGGTGCTGCATAAAACCAGAGATTGAAATGAGCACAGATAAAGTTCCTTAAGTCAAATATGGAATAGACAAGAGCTACTCCTTGCTCAATGAAATGGACTCAACACCGCATATTAAACGCCTAAGAATGTACCTGACTAGTAAGTATCTTAAAACCTATGGATTGCTATGTCTCCAAAAGAGAATCAAGCATGTGTACAGGGGCATAAACGCAGCAGTGATAGGATTGGAGAGGTTCGGTGAGCAAATGAAGACCCTTTGAAGTCATATTGCATGGTACCCATTACACGGGTCTTAACTCTCCAGGTTTAAGGTATTCTTCCTTCAGCTAAAACATGCATGTGGAACCCAAGTATGATCAACCATGTGAACGGGAGACGTGTTCAAATATGTCTCAGTTTTCCTCCCCTGGTACTCGGGTGCAACATTCCAGACGCTTTACTAACACTCTCCCCACTTGGAGAGTCAGCGCCTTTAACCTCCTGTTTGGCCCAGTTTGCAATTTCTGCGGAAGATAAACAGGAATAGCGAGAACCAATGAGAGACTAGCTGGAGGTGTCTGGACGGGCAAATTTAACTCTCATTTCCCACCAGGAAGAGGAAATAACCAAAGGCTCAGTGTGCCGTGCCGGAACCAGATTAGGGCCTGAAGCCATCCTGCGGTGTTGCGGCCAGGTCACAAGAAAGCGAGTTGAAGAAAGGAGCTCAGGGGCACTGTAATTCACAAACCTGCAGAGTTATAAATGACAGCTATCGTCCAAAAATAGACTGAAGTAAGGCTGCCAAGAGGACTTGAAAGCGGGGCAGAATTGCAGGAAACCGATTTCAGGAGGTAGACTGGAATTGCATTGAAAGCATAGGAAAAGAGGCAGAACGTCCACAATGATGCACTTGGCCAAAAAGGGCGTATGCGTTTTTTCCTGAATATATTCAGGAAAAAACGCATACGCCCTTTTTGGCCAACCAAGCAAGCTTGCAAAGGAAATCTGCACTACAATGAAGTCTCACTTCCCCCCGGTCAAAAGGGCCATCTGAAAAAAGTGTAAAATCCAGAAAGGCAGGACAGGCCATGGAGAACTGGGAGCCTTGTTATGCTGATGGGCGGGATGTAAATTGCCAACAGACACTAGGGAGAAGTGTATGGTGTTTCCTGAAACATCTAAAAAACAAAGCAACAGAACCTAGGGCACTTCCACTTATGGTCCTATAGCTTAGGGAAATTAAAATCAAAAAGACACAGCCACCCCAAAGTTTGGAACGGCTCTGTTTACAAGAACCTCGTTTACACTACAAGTTCAACATCGCAGAAAGTGAAAAATGGATAAAGAAGTTGTGGTATTTACTTACAAAGCAATATCACTCAGCAATGAAATCTGTGTCATCAGGCCCTTAGCAGCACAATGAGTGGATTCAGGTATGATGATTCTAACTGAAGTAAGTCACACAGAAAATGAAACATCATAAGATATCAGTAATACACGGAATGTAAACTTGGCTACACAGGAACTGAATTACAGAACAGAACAGGGTCTCAAATTTAGAAAACCAACTTATTCTTGCTTAAGGGTAAAGGTGAGTGGGGGTGCTGCATAAAACCAGAGATTGAAATGAGCACAGATAAAGTTCCTTAAGCCAAATATGGAATAGACAAGAGCTACTCCTTGCTCAACGAAATGGACTCAACACCCCATATTAAACGCCTAAGAATGTACCTGACTAGTAAGTATCTTAAAACCTATGGATTGCTATGTCTCCGAAAGAGAATCAAGCATGTGTACAGGGGCATAAACGCAGCAGTGATAGGATTGGAGAGGTTCGGTGAGCAAATGAAGACCCTTTGAAGTCATATTGCATGGTACCCGTTACACGGGTCTCAACTCTCCAGGTTTAAGGTATTCTTCCTTCAGCTAAAACATGCATGTGGAATCTAGAGTATGATCAACCATGTGATCAGGAGACGTGTTCAAATATGTCTCAGTTTTCCTCCCCTGGTACTCGGGTGCAACATTCCAGACGCTTTACTAACACCCTCCCCACTTGGAGAGTCAGCGCCTTTAACCTCCTGTTTGGCCCAGTTTGCAATTTCTGCGGAAGATGAACAGGAATAGCGAGAACCAATGAGAGGCTAGCTGGAGGTGTCTGGACGGGCAAATTTAACTCTCATTTCCCACCAGGAAGAGGAATTAACCAAAGGCTCAGCATGCCGGGCCGGAACCAGATTAGGGCCTGAAGCCATCCTGCGGTGTTGCGGCCAGGTCACAAGAAAGCGAGTTGAAGAAAGGAGCTCAGGGGCACTGTAATTCACAAACCTGCAGAGTTATAAATGACAGCTATCGTCCAAAAATAGACTGAAGTAAGGCTGCCAAGAGGACTTGAAAGCGGGGCAGAATTGCAGGAAACCGATTTCAGGAGGTAGACTGGAATTGCATTGAAAGCATAGGAAAAGAGGCAGAACGTCCACAATGATGCACTTGGCCAAAAAGGGCGTATGCGTTTTTTCCTGAATATATTCAGGAAAAAACGCATACGCCCTTTTTGGCCAACCAAGCAAGCTTGCAAAGGAAATCTGCACTACAATGAAGTCTCACTTCCCCCCGGTCAAAAGGGCCATCTGAAAAAAGTGTAAAATCCAGAAAGGCAGGACAGGCCATGGAGAACTGGGAGCCTTGTTATGCTGATGGGCGGGATGTAAATTGCCAACAACCACTCCGGAGAAGTGTATGGTGTTTCCTGAAACATCTAAAAAACAAAGCAACAGAACCTAGGGCACTTCCACTTATGGTCCTATAGCTTAGGGAAATTAAAATCAAAAAGACACAGCCACCCCAAAGTTTGGAACGGCTCTGTTTACAAGAACCTCGTTTACACTACAAGTTCAACATCGCAGAAAGTGAAAAATGGATAAAGAAGTTGTGGTATTTACTTACAAAGCAATATCACTCAGCAATGAAATCTGTGTCATCAGGCCCTTAGCAGCACAATGAGTGGATCAGGTATGATGATTCTAACTGAAGTAAGTCACACAGAAAAAGAAACATCATAAGATATCAGTAATACACGGAATGTAAACTTGGCTACACAGGAACTGAATTACAGAACAGAACAGGGTCTCAAATTTAGAAAACCAACTTATGCTTGCTTAAGGGTAAAGGTGAGTTGGGGTGCTGCATAAAACCAGAGATTGAAATGAGCACAGATAAAGTTCCTTAAGTCAAATATGGAATAGACAAGAGCTACTCCTTGCTCAACGAAATGGACTCAACACCGCATATTAAACGCCTAAGAATGTACCTGACTAGTAAGTATCTTAAAACCTATGGATTGCTATGTCTCCGAAAGAGAATCAAGCATGTGTACAGGGGCATAAACGCAGCAGTGATAGGATTGGAGAGGTTCGGTGAGCAAATGAAGACCCTTTGAAGTCATATTGCATGGTACCCATTACACGGGTCTTAACTCTCCAGGTTTAAGGTAGTCTTCCTTCAGCTAAAACATGCATGTGGAACCCAAGTATGATCAACCATGTGAACGGGAGACGTGTTCAAATATGTCTCAGTTTTCCTCCCCTGGTACTCGGGTGCAACATTCCAGACGCTTTACTAACACTCTCCCCACTTGGAGAGTCAGTCCCTTTAACCTCCTGTTTGGCCCAGTTTGCAATTTCTGCGGAAGATGAACAGGAATAGCGAGAACCAATGAGAGACTAGCTGGAGGTGTCTGGACGGGCAAATTTAACTCTCATTTCCCACCAGGAAGAGGAAATAACCAAAGGCTCAGCGTGCCGTGCCGGAACCAGATTAGGGCCTGAAGCCATCCTGCGGTGTTGCGGCCAGGTCACAAGAAAGCGAGTTGAAGAAAGGAGCTCAGGGGCACTGTAATTCACAAACCTGCAGAGTTATAAATGACAGCTATCGTCCAAAAATAGACTGAAGTAAGGCTGCCAAGAGGACTTGAAAGCGGGGCAGAATTGCAGGAAACCGATTTCAGGAGGTAGACTGGAATTGCATTGAAAGCATAGGAAAAGAGGCAGAACGTCCACAATGATGCACTTGGACAAAAAGGGCGTATGCGTTTTTTCCTGAATATATTCAGGAAAAAACGCATACGCCCTTTTTGGCCAACCAAGCAAGCTTGCAAAGGAAATCTGCACTACAATGAAGTCTCACTTCCCCCCGGTCAAAAGGGCCATCTAAAAAAAGTGTAAAATCCAGAAAGGCAGGACAGGCCATGGAGAACTGGGAGCCTTGTTACGCTGATGGGCGGGATGTAAATTGCCAACAACCACTCGGGAGAAGTGTATGGTGTTTCCTGAAACATCTAAAAAACAAAGCAACAGAGCCTAGGGCACTGCCACTTATGGTCCTACAGCTTAGGGAAATTAAAATCAAAAAGACACAGCCACCCCAAAGTTTGGGACGCCTCTGTTTACAACAACCTCGTTTACAGTACAAGTTCAACATCGCAGAAAGTGAAAAATGGATAAAGAAGTTGTGGTATTTACTTACAAAGCAATATCACTCAGCAATGAAATCTGTGTCATCAGGCCCTTAGCAGCACAATGAGTGGATTCAGGTATGATGATTCTAACTGAAATAAGTCACACAGAAAAAGAAACATCATAAGATATCAGTAATACACGGAATGGAAACTTGGCTACACAGGAACTGAATTACAGAACAGAACAGGGTCTCAAATTTAGAAAACCAACTTATGCTTGCTTAAGGGGAAAGGTGAGTTGGGGTGCTGCATAAAACCAGAGATTGAAATGAGCACAGATAAAGTTCCTTAAGCGAAGTATGGAATAGACAAGAGCTACTCCTTGCTCAACGAAATGGACTCAACACCCCATATTAAACGCCTAAGAATGTACCTGACTAGTAAGTATCTTAAAACCTATGGATTGCTATGTCTCCGAAAGAGAATCAAGCATGTGTACAGGGGCATAAACGCAGCAGTGATAGGATTGGAGAGGTTCGGTGAGCAAATGAAGACCCTTTGAAATCATATTGTATGGTAACCATTCCACGGGTCTCAACTCTCCAGGTTTAAGGTATTCTTCCTTCAGCTAAAACATGCATGTGGAACCCAGAGTATGATCAACCATGTGAACGGTAGACGTGTTCAAATATGTCTCAGTTTTCCTCCCCTGGTACTCGGGTGCAACATTCCAGACGCTTTACTAACACTCTCCCGACTTGGAGAGTCAGTCCCTTTAACCTCCTGTTTGGCCCAGTTTGCAATTTCTGCGGAAGATGAACAGGAATAGCGAGAACCAATGAGAGACTAGCTGGAGGTGTCTGAACGGGCAAATTTAACTCTCATTTCCCACCAGGAAGAGGAATTAACCAAAGGCTCAGCATGCCGGGCCGGAACCAGATTAGGGCCTGAAGCCATCCTGCGGTGTTGCGGCCAGGTCACAAGAAAGCGAGTTGAAGAAAGGAGCTCAGGGGCACTGTAATTCACAAACCTGCAGAGTTATAAATGACAGCTATCGTCCAAAAATAGACTGAAGTAAGGCTGCCAAGAGGACTTGAAAGTGGGGCAGAATTGCAGGAAACCGATTTCAGGAGGTAGACTGGAATTGCATTGAAAGCATAGGAAAAGAGGCAGAACGTCCACAATGATGCACTTGGCCAAAAAGGGCGTATGCGTTTTTTCCTGAATATATTCAGGAAAAAACGCATACGCCCTTTTTGGCCAACCAAGCAAGCTTGCAAAGGAAATCTGCACTACAATGAAGTCTCACTTCCCCCCGGTCAAAAGGGCCATCTGAAAAAAGTGTAAAATCCAGAAAGGCAGGACAGGCCATGGAGAACTGGGAGCCTTGTTATGCTGATGGGCGGGATGTAAATTGCCAAGAACCACTCGGGAGAAGTGTATGGTGTTTCCTGAAACATCTAAAAAACAAAGCAACAGAGCCTAGGGCACTTCCACTTATGGTCCTATAGCTTAGGGAAATTAAAATCAAAAAGACACAGCCACCCCAAAGTTTGGAACGGCTCTGTTTACAAGAACCTCGTTTACAGTACAAGTTCAACATCGCAGAAAGTGAAAAATGGATAAAGAACTTGTGGTATTTACTTACAAAGCAATATCACTCAGCAATGAAATCTCTGTCATCAGGCCCGTAGCAGCATAATGAGTAGATTCAGGTACGATGATTCTAACTGAAATAAGTCACACAGACAAAGAAACATCATAAGATATCACTAATACATGGAATGTAAACTTGGCTACACAGGAACTGAATTCCAAAACAGAAAACGTTCTCAAATTTGAAAACAAACTTATGCTTGCTTAAGGGGAAAGGTGAGTTGGGTTGCTGCATAAAAGCAGAGATTGAAATGAGCACAGATAAAGTTCCTTAAGCCAAATATGGAATAGACAAGAGCTACTCCTTGCTCAACGAAATGGACTCAACACCGCATATTAAACGCCTAAGAATGTACCTGACTAGTAAGTATCTTAAAACCTATGGATTGCTATGTCTCCGAAAGAGAATCAAGCATGTGTACAGGGGCATAAACGCAGCAGTGATAGGATTGGAGAGGTTCGTTGAGCAAAGGAAGACCCTTTGAAGTCATATTGCATGGTACCCATTTCACGGGTTTCAACTACCCAGGTTTTAGGTATTCTTCCTTCAGCTAAAACATGCATGTGGAACCTAGAGTATGATCAACCATGTGATCGGGAGACGTGTTCAAATATGTCTCAGTTTTCCTCCCCTGGTACTCGGGTGCAACATTCCAGACGCTTTACTAACACTCTCCCCACTTGGAGAGTCAGTCCCTTTAACCTCCTGTTTGGCCCAGTTTGCAATTTCTGCGGAAGATGAACAGGAATAGCGAGAACCAATGAGAGGCTAGCTGGAGGTGTCTGGACGGGCAAATTTAACTCTCATTTCCCACCAGGAAGAGGAATTAACCAAAGGCTCAGCATACCGGGCCGGAACCAGATTAGGGCCTGAAGCCATCCTGCGGTGTTGCGGCCAGGTCACAAGAAAGCGAGTTGAAGAAAGGAGCTCAGGGGCACTGTAATTCACAAACCTGCAGAGTTATAAATGACAGCTATCGTCCAAAAATAGACTGAAGTAAGGCTGCCAAGAGGACTTGAAAGCGGGGCAGAATTGCAGGAAACCGATTTCAGGAGGTAGACTGGAATTGCATTGAAAGCATAGGAAAAGAGGCAGAACGTCCACAATGATGCACTTGGCCAAAAAGGGCGTATGCGTTTTTTCCTGAATATATTCAGGAAAAAACGCATACGCCCTTTTTGGCCAACCAAGCAAGCTTGCAAAGGAAATCTGCACTACAATGAAGTCTCACTTCCCCCCGGTCAAAAGGGCCATCTGAAAAAAGTGTAAAATCCAGAAAGGCAGGACAGGCCATGGAGAACTGGGAGCCTTGTTATGCTGATGGGCGGGATGTAAATTGCCAACAACCACTCGGGAGAAGTGTATGGTGTTTCCTGAAACATCTAAAAAACAAAGCAACAGAGCCTAGGGCACTGCCACTTATGGTCCTACAGCTTAGGGAAATTAAAATCAAAAAGACACAGCCACCCCAAAGTTTGGGACGCCTCTGTTTACAAGAACCTCGTTTACAGTACAAGTTCAACATCGCAGAAAGTGAAAAATGGATAAAGAAGTTGTGGTATTTACTTACAAAGCAATATCACTCAGCAATGAAATCTGTGTCATCAGGCCCTTAGCAGCACAATGAGTGGATTCAGGTATGATGATTCTAACTGAAGTAAGTCACACAGAAAAAGAAACATCATAAGATATCAGTAATACACGGAATGTAAACTTGGCTACACAGGAACTGAATTACAGAACAGAACAGGGTCTCAAATTTAGAAAACCAACTTATGCTTGCTTAAGGGTAAAGGTGAGTTGGGGTGCTGCATAAAACCAGAGATTGAAATGAGTACAGATAAAGTTCCTTAAGTCAAATATGGAATAGACAAGAGCTACTCCTTGCTCAACGAAATGGACTCAACATCGCATATTAAACGCCTAAGAATGTACCTGACTAGTAAGTGTCTTAAAACCTATGGATTGCTATGTCTCCGAAAGAGAATCAAGCATGTGTACAGGGGCATAAACGCAGCAGTGATAGGATTGGAGAGGTTCGGTGAGCAAATGAAGACCCTTTGAAGTCATATTGCATGGTACCCATTACACGGGTCTTAACTCTCCAGGTTTAAGGTATTCTTCCTTCAGCTAAAACATGCATGTGGAACCCAAGTATGATCAACCATGTGAACGGGAGACGTGTTCAAATATGTCTCAGTTTTCCTCCCCTGGTACTCGGGTGCAACATTCCAGACGCTTTACTAACACTCTCCCGACTTGGAGAGTCAGCGCCTTTAACCTCCTGTTTGGCCCAGTTTGCAATTTCTGCGGAAGATGAACAGGAATAGCGAGAACCAATGAGAGGCTAGCTGGAGGTGTCTGGACGGGCAAATTTAACTCTCATTTCCCACCAGGAAGAGGAAATAACCAAAGGCTCAGCGTGCCGTTCCGGAACCAGATTAGGGCCTGAAGCCATCCTGCGGTTTTGCGGCCAGCTCAAAAGAAAGCGAGTTGAAGAAAGGAGCTCAGGGGCACTGTAATTCACAAACCTGCAGAGTTATAAATGACAGCTATCGTCCAAAAATAGACTGAAGTAAGGCTGCCAAGAGGACTTGAAAGCGGGGCAGAATTGCAGGAAACCGATTTCAGGAGGTAGACTGGAATTGCATTGAAAGCATAGGAAAAGAGGCAGAACGTCCACAATGATGCACGTGGCCAAAAAGGGCATATGCATTTTTTCCTGAATATATTCAGGAAAAAACGCATACGCCCTTTTTGGCCAACCAAGCAAGCTTGCAAAGGAAATCTGCACTACAATGAAGTCTCACTTCCCCCCGGTCAAAAGGGCCATCTGAAAAAAGTGTAAAATCCAGAAAGGCAGGACAGGCCATGGACAACTGGGAGCCTTGTTATGCTGATGGGCGGGATGTAAATTGCCAACAACCACTCGGGAGAAGTGTATGGTGTTTCCTGAAACATCTAAAAAACAAAGCAACAGAGCCTAGGGCACTTCCACTTATGGTCCTATAGCTTAGGGAAATTAAAATCAAAAAGACACAGCCACCCTAAAGTTTGGAACGGCTCTGTTTACAAGAACCTCGTTTACAGTACAAGTTCAACATCGCAGAAAGTGAAAAATGGATAAAGAACTTGTGGTATTTACTTACAAAGCAATATCACTCAGCAATGAAATCTGTGTCATAAGGCCCTTAGCAGCACAATGAGTGGATTCAGGTATGATGATTCTAACTGAAATAAGTCACACAGAAAAAGAAACATCATAAGATATCAGTAATACACGGAATGTAAACTTGGCTACACAGGAACTGAATTACAGAACAGAACAGTGTCTCAAATTTAGAAAACCAACTTATGCTTGCTTAAGGTTAAAGGTGAGTTGGGGTGCTGCATAAAACCAGAGATTGAAATGAGCACAGATAAAGTTCCTTAAGCCAAATATGGAATAGACAAGAACTACTCCTTGCTCAACGAAATGGACTCAACACCGCATATTAAACGCCTAAGAATGTACCTGACTAGTAAGTATCTTAAAAGCTATAGATTGCTATGTCTCCGAAAGAGAATCAAGCATGTGTACAGGGGCATAAACGCAGCAGTGATAGGATTGGAGAGGTTCGGTGAGCAAATGAAGACCCTTTGAAGTCATATTGCATGGTACCCATTCCACGGGTTTCAACTACCCAGGTTTTAGGTATTCTTCCTTCAGCTAAAACATGCATGTGGAACCCAGAGTATGATCAACCATGTGATCGGGAGACGTGTTCAAATATGTCTCAGTTTTCCTCCCCTGGTACTCGGGTGCAACATTCCAGACACTTTACTAACACTCTCCCCACTTGGAGAGTCAGCGCCTTTAACCTCCTGTTTGGCCCAGTTTGCAATTTCTGCGGAAGATGAACAGGAATAGCGAGAACCAATGAGAGGCTAGCTGGAGGTGTCTGGACGGGCAAATTTAACTCTCATTTCCCACCAGGAAGAGGAAATAACCAAAGGCTCATCGTGCCGTGCCAGAACCAGATTAGGGCCTGAAGCCATCCTGCGGTGTTGCGGCCAGGTCACAAGAAAGCGAGTTGAAGAAAGGAGCTCAGGGGCACTGTAATTCACAAACCTGCAGAGTTATAAATGACAGCTATCGTCCAAAAATAGACTGAAGTAAGGCTGCCAAGAGGACTTGAAAGCGGGGCAGAATTGCAGGAAACCGATTTCAGGAGGTAGACTGAAATTGCATTGAAAGCATAGGAAAAGAGGCAGAACGTCCACAATGATGCACTTGGCCAAAAAGGGCGTATGCGTTTTTTCCTGAATATATTCAGGAAAAAACGCATACGCCCTTTTTGGCCAACCAAGCAAGCTTGCAAAGGAAATCTGCACTACAATGAAGTCTCACTTCCCCCCGGTCAAAAGGGCCATCTGAAAAAAGTGTAAAATCCAGAAAGGCAGGACAGGCCATGGAGAACTGGGAGCCTTGTTATGCTGATGGGCGGGATGTAAATTGCCAACAGACACTCCGGAGAAGTGTATGGTGTTTCCTGAAACATCTAAAAAACAAAGCAACAGAGCCTAGGGCACTGCCACTTATGGTCCTATAGCTTAGGGAAATTAAAATCAAAAAGACACAGCCACCCCAAAGTTTGGAACGGCTCTGTTTACAAGAACCTCGTTTACAGTACAAGTTCAACATCGCAGAAAGTGAAAAATGGATAAAGAAGTTGTGGTATTTACTTACAAAGCAATATCACTCAGCAATGAAATCTATGTCATCAGGCCCTTAGCATCACAATGAGTGGATTCAGGTATGATTATTCTAACTGAAATAAGTCACACAGAAAAAGAAACATCATAAGATATCACTAATACACGGAATGTAAGCTTGGCTACACAGGAACTGAATTACAGAACAGAACAGGGTCTCAAATTTAGAAAACCAACTTATGCTTGCTTAAGGGTAAAGGTGAGTTGGGGTGCTGCATAAAACCAGAGATTGAAATGAGCACAGATAAAGTTCCTTAAGTCAAATATGGAATAGACAAGAGCTACTTCTTGCTCAACGAAATGGACTCAACACCGCATATTAAACGCCTAAGAATGTACCTGACTAGTAAGTATCTTAAAACCTATGGATTGCTATGTCTCCGAAAGAGAATCAAGCATGTGTACAGGGACATAAACGCAGCAGTGATAGGATTGGAGAGGTTCGGTGAGCAAATGAAGACCCTTTGAAGTCATATTGCATGGTACCCATTCCACGGGTCTCAACTCTCCAGGTTTAAGGTATTCTTCCTTCAGCTAAAACATGCATGTGGAACCCAAGTATGATCAACCATGTGAACGGGAAACGTGTTCAAATATGTCTCAGTTTTCCTCCCCTGGTACTCGGGTGCAACATTCCAGACGCTTTACTAACACTCTCCCGACTTGGAGAGTCAGCGCCTTTAACCTCCTGTTTGGCACAGTTTGCAATTTCTGCGGAAGATGAACAGGAATACCGAGAACCAATGAGAGACTAGCTGGAGGTGTCTGGACGGGCAAATTTAACTCTCATTTCCCACCAGGAAGAGGAAATAACCAAAGGCTCAGCGTGCAGTGCCGGAACCAGATTAGGGCCTGAAGCCATCCTGCGGTTTTGCGACCAGGTCACATGAAAGCGAGTTGAAGAAAGGAGCTCAGGGGCACTGTAATTCACAAACCTGCAGAGTTATAAATGACAGCTATCGTCCAAAAATAGACTGAAGTAAGGCTGCCAAGAGGACTTGAAAGCAGGGCAGAATTGCAGGAAACCGATTTCAGGAGGTAGACTGGAATTGCATTGAAAGCATAGGAAAAGAGGCAGAACGTCCACAATGATGCACTTGGCCAAAAAGGGCGTATGCGTTTTTTCCTGAATATATTCAGGAAAAAACGCATACGCCCTTTTTGGCCAACCAAGCAAGCTTGCAAAGGAAATCTGCACTACAATGAAGTCTCACTTCCCCCCGGTCAAAAGGGCCATCTGAAAAAAGTGTAAAATCCAGAAAGGCAGGACAGGCCATGGAGAACTGGGAGCCTTGTTATGCTGATGGGCGGGATGTAAATTGCCAACAACCACTCGGGAGAAGTGTATGGTGTTTCCTGAAACATCTAAAAAACAAAGCAACAGAACCTAGGGCACTTCCACTTATGGTCCTATAGCTTAGGGAAATTAAAATCAAAAAGACACAGCCACCCCAAAGTTTGGAATGGCTCTGTTTACAAGAACCTCGTTTACAGTACAAGTTCAACATCGCAGAAATTGAAAAATGGATAAAGAACTTGTGGTACTTACGTACAATGCAGTATCACTCAGCAATGAAATCTATGTCATCAGGCCCGTAGCAGCATAATGAGTAGATTCAGGTACGATGATTCTAACTGAAATAAGTCACACAGAAAAAGAAACATCATAAGATATCAGTAATACACGGAATGTAAACTTGGCTACACAGGAACTGAATTCCAAAACAGAACAGGTTCTCAAATTTAGAAAACCAACTTATGCTTGCTTAAGGGGAAAGGTGAGTTGGGGTGCTGCATAAAACCAGAGATTAAAATGAGCACAGATAAAGTTCCTTAAGCCAAATATGGAATAGACAAGAGCTACTCCTTGCTCAACGAAATGGATTCAACACCGCATATTAAACGCCTAAGAATGTACCTGAATAGTAAGTATCTTAAAACCTATGGATTGCTATGTCTCCGAAAGAGAATCAAGCATGTGTACAGGGGCATAAACGCAGCAGTGATAGGATTGGAGAGGTTCGGTGAGCAAATGAAGACCCTTTGAAGTCATACTGCATGGTACCCATTCCAGGGGTTTCAACTACCCAGGTTTTAGGTATTCTTCCTTCAGCTAAAACATGCATGTGGAACCCAGAGTATGATCAACCATGTGATCGGGAGACGTGTTCAAATATGTCTCAGTTTTCCTCCCCTGGTACTCGGGTGCAACATTCCAGACGCTTTACTAACACTCTCCCCACTTGGAGAGTCAGCGCCTTTAACCTCCTGTTTGGCCCAGTTTGCAATTTCTACGCAAGATGAACAGGAATAGCGAGAACCAATGAGAGGCTAGCTGGAGGTGTCTGGACGGGCAAATTTAACTCTCATTTCCCACCAGGAAGAGGAAATAACCAAAGGCTCAGCGTGCCGTACCGGAACCAGATTAGGGCCTGAAGCCATCCTGCGGTGTTGCGGCTAGCTCACACGAAAGCGAGTTGAAGAAAGGAGCTCAGGGGCACTGTAATTCACAAACCTGCAGAGTTATAAATGACAGCTATCGTCCAAAAATAGACTGAAGTAAGGCTGCCAAGAGGACTTGAAAGCGGGGCAGAATTGCAGGAAACCGATTTCAGGAGGTAGACTGGAATTGCATTGAAAGCATAGGAAAAGAGGCAGAACGTCCACAATGATGCACTTGGCCAAAAAGGGCGTATGCGTTTTTTCCTGAATATATTCAGGAAAAAACGCATACGCCCTTTTTGGCCAACCAAGCAAGCTTGCAAAGGAAATCTGCACTACAATGAAGTCTCACTTCCCCCCGGTCAAAAGGGCCATCTGAAAAAAGTGTAAAATCCAGAAAGGCAGGACAGGCTATGGAGAACTGGGAGCCTTGTTATGCTGATGGGCGGGATGTAAATTGCCAACAGACACTCGGGAGAAGTGTATGGTGTTTCCTGAAACATCTAAAAAACAAAGCAACAGAGCCTAGGGCACTTCCACTTATGGTCCTATAGCTTAGGGAAATTAAAATCAAAAAGACACAGCCACCCCAAAGTTTGGGACGCCTCCGTTTACAAGAACCTCGTTTACCGTACAAGTTCAATATCACAGAAAGTGAAAAATGGATAAAGAACTTGTGGTACTTACATACAATGCAGTATCACTCAGCAATGAAATCTATGTCATCAGGCCCATAGCAGCATAATGAGTGGATTCAGGTACGATGATTCTAACTGAAATAAGTCACACAGAAAAAGAAACATCATAAGATATCACTAATACACGGAATGTAAACTTGGCTACACAGGAACTGCATTCCAAAACTGAACAGGGTCTCAAATTTAGAAAACCAACTTATGCTTGCTTAAGGGTAAAGGTGAGTTGGGGTGCTGCATAAAACCAGAGATTGAAATGAGCACAGATAAAGTTCCTTAAGCCAAATATGGAATAGACAAGAGCTACTCCTTGCTCAACGAAATGGACTCAACACCGCATATTAAACGCCTAAGAATGTAATTCACAAACCTGCAGAGTTATAAATGACACCTATCGTCCAAAAATAGACTGAAGTAAGGCTGCCAAGAGGACTTGAAAGCGGGGCAGAATTGCAGGAAACCGATTTCAGGAGGTAGACTGGAATTGCATTGAAAGCATAGGAAAAGAGGCAGAACGTCCACAATGATGCACTTGGCCAAAAAGGGCGTATGCGTTTTTTCCTGAATATATTCAGGAAAAAACGCATACGCCCTTTTTGGCCAACCAAGCAAGCTTGCAAAGGAAATCTGCACTACAATGAAGTCTCACTTCCCCCCGGTCAAAAGGGCCATCTGAAAAAAGTGTAAAATCCAGAAAGGCAGGACAGGCCATGGAGAACTGGGAGCCTTGTTATGCTGATGGGCGGGATGTAAATTGCCAACAACCACTCGGGAGAAGTGTATGGTGTTTCCTGAAACATCTAAAAAACAAAGCAACAGAACCTAGGGCACTTCCACTTATGGTCCTATAGCTTAGGGAAATTAAAATCAAAAAGACACAGCCACCCCAAAGTTTGGAACGGCTCTGTTTACAAGAACCTCGTTTACAGTACAAGTTCAACATCGCAGAAAGTGAAAAATGGAGAAAGAAGTTGTGGTATATACTTACAAAGCAATATCACTCAGCAATGAAATCTGTGTCATCAGGCCCTTAGCAGCACAATGAGTGGATTCAGGTATGATGATTTTAACTGAAATAAGTCACACAGAAAAAGAAATATCATAAGATATCAGTAATACACGGAATGTAAACTTGGCTACACAGGAACTGAATTACAGAACAGAACAGGGTCTCAAATTTAGAAAACCAACTTATGCTTGCTTAAGGGGAAAGGTGAGTTGGGGTGCTGCATAAAACCAGAGATTGAAATGAGCACAGATAAAGTTCCTTAAGCCAAATATGGAATAGACAAGAGCGACTCTTTGCTCAACGAAATGGACTCAACACCGCATATTAAACACCTAAGAATGTACCTGACTAGTAAGTATCTTAAAACCTATAGATTGCTATGTCTCCGAAAGAGAATCAAGCATGTGTACAGGGGCATAAACGCAGCAGTGATAGGATTGGAGAGGTTCGGTGAGCAAATGAAGACCCTTTGAAGTCATATTGCATGGTACCCATTCCACGGGTTTCAACTACCCAGGTTTTAGGTATTCTTCCTTCAGCTAAAACATGCATGTGGAACCCAGAGTATGATCAACCATGTGATCGGGAGACGTGTTCAAATATGTCTCAGTTTTCGTACCCTGGTACTCGGGTGCAACATTCCAGACGCTTTACTAACACTCTCCCCACTTGGAGAGTCAGCACCTTTAACCTCCTGTTTGGCCCAGTTTGCAATTTCTGGGGAAGATGAACAGGAATAGCGAGAACCAATGAGAGACTAGCTTGAGGTGTCTGGACGGGCAAATTTAACTCTCATTTCCCACCAGAAAGAGGAATTAACCAAAGGCTCAGCGTGCCGTGCCGGAACCAGATTAGGGCCTGAAGCCATCCTGCGGTGTTGCGGCCAGCTCACAAGAAAGCGAGTTGAAGAAAGGAGCTCAGGGGCACTGTAATTCACAAACCTGCAGAGTTATAAATGACAGCTATCGTCTAAAAATAGACTGAAGTATGGCTGCCAAGAGGACTTGAAAGCGGGGCAGAATTGCAGGAAACCGATTTCAGGAGGTAGACTGGAATTGCATTGAAAGCATAGGAAAAGAGGCAGAACGTCCACAATGATGCACTTGGCCAAAAAGGGCGTATGCGTTTTTTCCTGAATATATTCAGGAAAAAACGCATACGCCCTTTTTGGCCAACCAAGCAAGCTTGCAAAGGAAATCTGCACTACAATGAAGTCTCACTTCCCCCCGGTCAAAAGGGCCATCTGAAAAAAGTGTAAAATCCAGAAAGGCAGGACAGGCCATGGAGAACTGGGAGCCTTGTTATGCTGATGGGCGGGATGTAAATTGCCAACAGACACTCGGGAGAAGTGTATGGTGTTTCCTGAAACATCTAAAAAACAAAGCAACAGAGCCTAGGGCACTGCCACTTATGGTCCTATAGCTTAGGGAAATTAAAATCAAAAAGACACAGCCACCCAAAAGTTTGGGACGCCTCCGTTTACAAGAACCCCGTTTACCGTACAAGTTCAATATCACATAAAGTGAAAAATTGATAAAGAACTTGTGGTACTTACGTACAATGCAGTATCACTCAGCAATGAAATCTATGTCATCAGGCCCGTAGTAGCATAATGAGTGGATTCAGGTACGATGATTCTAACTGAAATAAGTCACACAGAAAAAGAAACATCATAAGATATCACTAATACACGGAATGTAAACTTGGCTACACAGGAACTGCATTCCAAAACAGAACAGGGTCTCAAATTTAGAAAACCAACTTATGCTTGCTTAAGGGGAAAGGTGAGTTGGGGTGCTGCATAAAACCAGAGATTGAAATGAGCACAGATAAAGTTCCTTAAGCCAAATATGGAATAGACAAGAGCTACTCCTTGCTCAACGAAATGGACTCAAAACCCCATATTAAACGCCTAAGAATGTACCTGACTAGTAAGTATCTTAAAACCTATGGATTGCTATGTCTCCAAAAGAGAATCAAGCGTGTGTACAGGGGCATAAACGCAGCAGTGATAGGATTGGAGAGGTTCGGTGAGCAAATGAAGACCCTTTGAAGTCATATTGCATGGTACCCATTACACGGGTCTCAACTCTCCAGGTTTAAGGTATTCTTCCTTCAGCTAAAACATGCATGTGGAACACAGAGTATGATCAACCATGTGAACGGGAGACGTGTTCAAATATGTCTCAGTTTTCCTCCCCTGGTACTCGGGTGCAACATTCCAGATGCTTTACTAACACTCTCCCGACTTGGAGAGTCAGTCCCTTTAACCTCCTGTTTGGCCCAGTTTGCAATTTCTGCGGAAGATGAACAGGAATAGCGAGAACCAATGAGAGGCTAGCTGGAGGTGTCTGGACGGGCAAATTTAACTCTCATTTCGCACTAGGAAGAGGAATTAACCAAAGGCTCAGCATGCCGGGCCGGAACCAGATTAGGGCCTGAAGCCATCCTGCGGTGTTGCGGCCAGGTCACAAGAAAGCGAGTTGAAGAAAGGAGCTCAGGGGCACTGTAATTCACAAACCTGCAGAGTTATAAATGACAGCTATCGTCCAAAAATAGACTGAAGTAAGGCTGCCAAGAGGACTTGAAAGCGGGGCAGAATTGCAGGAAACCGATTTCAGGAGGTAGACTGGAATTGCATTGAAAGCATAGGAAAAGAGGCAGAACGTCCACAATGATGCACTTGGCCAAAAAGGGCGTATGCGTTTTTTCCTGAATATATTCAGGAAAAAACGCATACGCCCTTTTTGGCCAACCAAGCAAGCTTGCAAAGGAAATCTGCACTACAATGAAGTCTCACTTCCCCCCGGTCAAAAGGGCCATCTGAAAAAAGTGTAAAATCCAGAAAGGCAACAGGCCATTGAGAACTGGGAGCCTTGTTATGCTGATGGGCGGGATGTAAATTGCCAACAGACACTCGGGAGAAGTGTATGGTGTTTCCTGAAACATCTAAAAAACAAAGCAACAGAGCCTAGGGCACTTCAACTTATGGTCCTATAGCTTAGGGAAATTAAAATCAAAAAGACACAGCCACCCCAAAGTTTGGGACGCCTCTGTTTACAAGAACCTCGTTTACAGTACAAGTTCAACATCGCAGAAAGTGAAAAATGGATAAAGAAGTTGTGGTATTCACTTACAAAGCAATATCACTCAGCAATGAAATCTATGTCATCAGGCCCGTAGCAGCACAATGAGTGGATTCAGGTATGATGATTCTAACTGAAGTAAGTCACACAGAAAAAGAAACATCATAAGATATCAGTAATACACGGAATGGAAACGTGGTTACACAGGAACTGAATTACAGAACAGAACAGGGTCTCAAATTTAGAAAACCAACTTATGCTTGCTTAAGGGTAAAGGTGAGTTGAGGTGCTGCATAAAACCAGAGATTGAAATGAGCACAGATAAAGATCCTTAAGTCAAATATGGAATAGACAAGAGCTACTCCTTGCTCAACGAAATGGACTCAACACCGCATATTAAACGCCTAAAAATGTACCTGACTAGTAAGTATCTTAAAACCTATGGATTGCTATGTCTCCGAAGGGGAATCAAGCATGTGTACAGGGGCATAAACGCAGCAGTGATAGGATTGGAGAGGTTCGGTGAGCAAATGAAGACCCTTTGAAGTCATATTGCATGGTACCCATTCCACGGGTTTCAACTACACAGGTTTTAGGTATTCTTCCTTCAGCTAAAACATGCATGTGGAACCCAGAGTATGATCAACCATGTGATCGGGAGACGTGTTCAAATATGTCTCAGTTTTCGTACCCTGGTACTCGGGTGCAACATTCCAGACGCTTTACTAACACTCTCCCGACTTGGAGAGTCAGTCCCTTTAACCTCCTGTTTGGCCCAATTTGCAATTTCTGCGGAAGATGAACAGGAATAGCGAGAACCAATGAGAGGCTAGCTGGAGGTGTCTGGACAGGCAAATTTAACTCTCATTTCCCACCAGGAAGAGGAATTAACCAAAGGCTCAGCATGCCGGGCCGGAACCAGATTAGGGCCTGAAGCCATCCTGCGGTGTTGCGGCCAGGTCACAAGAAAGCGAGTTGAAGAAAGGAGCTCAGGGGCACTGTAATTCACAAACCTGCAGAGTTATAAATGACAGCTATCGTCCAAAAATAGACTGAAGTAAGGCTGCCAAGAGGACTTGAAAGCGGGGCAGAATTGCAGGAAACCGATTTCAGGAGGTAGACTGGAATTGCATTGAAAGCATAGGAAAAGAGACAGAACGTCCACAATGATGCACTTGGCCAAAAAGGGCGTATGCGTTTTTTCCTGAATATATTCAGGAAAAAACGCATACGCCCTTTTTGGCCAACCAAGCAAGCTTGCAAAGGAAATCTGCACTACAATGAAGTCTCACTTCCCCCCGGTCAAAAGGGCCATCTGAAAAAAGTGTAAAATCCAGAAAGGCAGGACAGGCCATGGAGAACTGGGAGCCTTGTTATGCTGATGGGCGGGATGTAAATTGCCAACAGACACTCGGGAGAAGTGTATGGTGTTTCCTGAAACATCTAAAAAACAAAGCAACAGAACCTAGGGCACTTCCACTTATGGTCCTATAGCTTAGGGAAATTAAAATCAAAAAGACACAGCCACCCCAAAGTTTGGGACGCCTCCGTTTACAAGAACCTCGTTTACCGTACAAGTTCAATATCACAGAAAGTGAAAAATGGATAAAGAACTTGTGGTACTTACGTACAATGCAGTATCACTCAGCAATGAAATCTATGTCATCAGGCCCGTAGCAGCATAATGAGTGGATTCAGGTACGATGATTCTAACTGAAATAAGTCACACAGAAAAAGAAACATCATAAGATATCACTAATACACGGAATGTAAACTTGGCTACACAGGAACTGCATTCCAAAACAGAACAGGGTCTCAAATTTAGAAAACCAACTTATGCTTGCTTAAGGGGAAAGGTGAGTTGGGGTGCTGCATAAAACCAGAGATTGAAATGAGCACAGATAAAGTTCCTTAAGCCAAATATGGAATAGACAAGAGCTACTCCTTGCTCAACGAAATGGACTCAACACCGCATATTAAACGCCTAAGAATGTACCTGAGTATTAAGTATCTTAAAACCTATGGATTGCTATGTCTCCGAAGGGGAATCAAGCATGTGTACAGGGGCATAAACGCAGCAGTGATAGGATTGGAGAGGTTCGGTGAGCAAATGAAGACCCTTTGAAGTCATATTGCATGGTACCCATTCCACGGGTTTCAACTACCCAGGTTTTAGGTATTCTTCCTTCAGCTAAAACATGCATGTGGAACCCAGAGTATGATCAACCATGTGAACGGGAGACGTGTTCAAATATGTCTCAGTTTTCGTACCCTGGGACTCTGGTGCAACATTCCAGACGTTTTACTAACACTCTCCCGACTTGGAGAGTCAGCACCTTTAACCTCCTGTTTGGCCCAGTTTGCAATTTCTGCGGAAGATGAACAGGAATAGCGAGAACCAATGAGAGACTAGCTGGAGGTGTCTGGACGGGCAAATTTAACTCTCATTTCCCACCAGGAAGAGGAATTAACCGAAGGCTCAGCGTGCCGTGCCGGAACCAGATTAGGGCCTGAAGCCATCCTGCCGTGTTGCGGCCAGCTCACAAGAAAGCGAATTGAAGAAAGGAGCTCAGGGGCACTGTAATTCACAAACCTGCAGAGTTATAAATGACAGCTATCGTCCAAAAATAGACTGAAGTAAGGCTGCCAAGAGGACTTGAAAGCGGGGCAGAATTGCAGGAAACCGATTTCAGGAGGTAGACTGGAATTGCATTGAAAGCATAGGAAAAGAGGCAGAACGTCCACAATGATGCACTTGGCCAAAAAGGGCGTATGCGTTTTTTCCTGAATATATTCAGGAAAAAACGCATACGCCCTTTTTGGCCAACCAAGCAAGCTTGCAAAGGAAATCTGCACTACAATGAAGTCTCACTTCCCCCTGGTCAAAAGGGCCATCTGAAAAAAGTGTAAAATCCAGAAAGGCAGGACAGGCCATGGACAACTGGGAGCCTTGTTATGCTGATGGGCGGGATGTAAATTGCCAACAGACACACGGGAGAAGTGTATGGTGTTTCCTGAAACATCTAAAAAACAAAGCAACAGAGCCTAGGGCACTTCCACTTATGGTCCTATAGCTTAGGGAAATTAAAATCAAAATGACACAGCCACCCCAAAGTTTGGGACGCCTCCGTTTACAAGAACCTCGTTTACTGTACAAGTTCAATATCACAGAAAGTGAAAAATGGATAAAGAACTTGTGGTACTTACGTACAATGCAGTATCACTCAGCAATGAAATCTATGTCATCAGGCCCTTAGCAGCATAATGAGTGGATTCAGGTACGATGATTCTAACTGAAATAAGTCACACAGAAATAGAAACATCATAAGATATCACTAATACACGGAATGTAAACTTGGCTACACAGGAACTGCATTCCAAAACAGAACAGGGTCTCAAATTTAGAAAACCAACTTATGCTTGCTTAAGGGGAAAGGTGAGTTCGGGTGCTGCATAAAACCAGAGATTGAAATGAGCACAGATAAAGTTCCTTAAGCCAAATATGGAATAGACAAGAGCTACTCCTTGCTCAACGAAATGGACTCAAAACCCCATATTAAACGCCTAAGAATGTATCTGACTAGTAAGTATCTTAAAACCTATGGATTTCTATGTCTCCAAAAGAGAATCAAGCGTGTGTACAGGGGCATAAACGCAGCAGTGATAGGATTGGAGAGGTTCGGTGAGCAAATGAAGACACTTTGAAGTCATATTGCATGGTACCCATTACACGGGTCTCAACTCTCCAGGTTTAAGGTATTCTTCCTTCAGCTAAAACATGCATGTGGAACCCAGAGTATGATCAACCATGTGAACGGGAGACGTGTTCAAATATGTCTCAGTTTTCCTCCCCTGGTACTCGGGTGCAACATTCCAGACGCTTTACTAACACTCTCCCGACTTGGAGAGTCAGTCCCTTTAACCTCCTGTTTGGCCCAGTTTGCAATTTCTGCGGAAGATGAACAGGAATAGCGAGAACCAATGAGAGGCTAGCTGGAGGTGTCTGGACGGGCAAATTTAACTCTCATTTCCCACCAGGAAGAGGAATTAACCAAAGGCTCAGCATGCCGGGCCGGAACCAGATTAGGGCCTGAAGCCATCCTGCGGTGTTGCGGCTAGCTCACACGAAAGCGAGTTGAAGAAAGGAGCTCAGGGGCACTGTAATTCACAAACCTGCAGAGTTATAAATGACAGCTATCGTCCAAAAATAGACTGAAGTAAGGCTGCCAAGAGGACTTGAAAGCGGGGCAGAATTGCAGGAAACCGATTTCAGGAGGTAGACTGGAATTGCATTGAAAGCATAGGAAAAGAGGCAGAACGTCCACAATGATGCACTTGGCCAAAAAGGGCGTATGCGTTTTTTCCTGAATATATTCAGGAAAAAACGCATACGCCCTTTTTGGCCAACCAAGCAAGCTTGCAAAGGAAATCTGCACTACAATGAAGTCTCACTTCCCCCCGGTCAAAAGGGCCATCTGAAAAAAGTGTAAAATCCAGAAAGGCAGGACAGGCCATGGAGAACTGGGAGCCTTGTTATGCTGATGGGCTGGATGTAAATTGCCAACAGACACTCGGGAGAAGTGTATGGTGTTTCCTGAAACATCTAAAAAACAAAGCAACAGAGCCTAGGGCACTTCCACTTATGGTCCTATAGCTTAGGGAAATTAAAATCAAAAAGACACAGCCACCCCAAAGTTTGGGATGCCTCCGTTTACAAGAACCTCGTTTACCGTACAAGTTCAATATCACAGAAAGTGAAAAATGGATAAAGAACTTGTGGTACTTACGTACAATGCAGTATGACTCAGCAATGAAATCTATGTCATCAGGCCCGTAGCAGCATAATGAGTGGATTCAGGTACGATGATTCTAACTGAAATAAGTCACACAGAAAAAGAAACATCATAAGATATCAGTAATACACGGAATGTAAACTTGGCTACACAGGAACTGCATTCCAAAACAGAACAGGGTCTCAAATTTAGAAAACCAACTTATGCTTGCTTAAGGGGAAAGGTGAGTTGGGGTGCTGCATAAAACCAGAGATTGAAATGAGCACAGATAAAGTTCCTTAAGCCAAATATGGAATAGACAAGAGCTACTCCTTGCTCAACGAAATGGACTCAACACCGCATATTAAACGCCTAAGAATGTACCTGAGTATTAAGTATCTTAAAACCTATGGATTGCTATGTCTCCGAAGGGGAATCAAGCATGTGTACAGGGGCATAAACGCAGCAGTGATAGGATTGGAGAGGTTCGGTGAGCAAAGGAAGACCCTTTGAAGTCATATTGCATGGTACCCATTCCACGGGTTTCAATACCCAGGTTTTAGGTATTCTTCCTTCAGCTAAAACATGCATGTGGAACCCAGAGTATGATCAACCATGTGATCGGGAGACGTGTTCAAATATGTCTCAGTTTTTGTACCCTGGTACTCGGGTGCAACATTCCAGACGCTTTACTAACACTCTCCCCACTTGGAGAGTCAGCACCTTTAACCTCCTGTTTGGCCCAGTTTGCAATTTCTGCGGAAGATGAACAGGAATAGCGAGAACCAATGAGAGACTAGCTGGAGGTGTCTGGACGGGCAAATTTAACTCTTATTTCCCACCAGGAAGAGGAATTAACCAAAGGCTCAGCGTGCCGTGCCGGAACCAGATTAGGGCCTGAAGCCATCCTGCGGTGTTGCGGCCAGCTCACAAGAAAGCGAGTTGAAGAAAGGAGCTCAGGGGCACTGTAATTCAGAAACCTGCAGAGTTATAAATGACAGCTATCGTCCAAAAATAGACTGAAGTAAGGCTGCCAAGAGGACTTGAAAGCGGGGCAGAATTGCAGGAAACCGATTTCAGGAGGTAGACTGGAATTGCATTGAAAGCATAGGAAAAGAGGCAGAACGTCCACAATGATGCACTTGGCCAAAAAGGGCGTATGCGTTTTTTCCTGAATATATTCAGGAAAAAACGCATACGCCCTTTTTGGCCAACCAAGCAAGCTTGCAAAGGAAATCTGCACTACAATGAAGTCTCACTTCCCCCCGGTCAAAAGGGCCATCTGAAAAAAGTGTAAAATCCAGAAAGGCAGGACAGGCCATGGACAACTGGGAGCCTTGTTATGCTGATGGGCGGGATGTAAATTGCCAACAGACACTCGGGAGAAGTGTATGGTGTTTCCTGAAACATCTAAAAAACAAAGCAACAGAGCCTAGGGCACTTCCACTTATGGACCTATAGCTTAGGGAAATTAAAATCAAAAAGACACAGCCACCCCAAAGTTTGGAACGGCTCTGTTTACAAGAACCTCGTTTACAGTACAAGTTCAACATCGCAGAAAGTGAAAAATGGATAAAGAACTTGTGGTACTTACGTACAATGCAGTATCACTCAGCAATGAAATCTATGTCATCAGGCCCGTAGCAGCATAATGAGTGGATTCAGGTACGATGATTCTAACTGAAATAAGTCACACAGAAAAAGAAACATCATAAGATATCACTAATACACGGAATGTAAACTTGGCTACACAGGAACTGCATTCCAAAACAGAACAGGGTCTCAAATTTAGAAAACCAACTTATGCTTGCTTAAGGGGAAAGGTGAGTTGGGGTGCTGCATAAAACCAGAGATTGAAATGAGCACAGATAAAGTTCCTTAAGCCAAATATGGAATAGACAAGAGCTACTCCTTGTTCAACGAAATGGACTCAAAACCCCATATTAAACGCCTAAGAATGTACCTGACTAGTAAGTATCTTAAAACCTATGGATTGCTATGTCTCCAAAAGAGAATCAAGCGTGTGTACAGGGGCATAAACGCAGCAGTGATAGGATTGGAGAGGTTCGGTGAGCAAATGAAGACCCTTTGAAGTCATATTGCATGGTACCCATTCCACGGGTCTCAACTCTCCAGGTTTAAGGTATTCTTCCTTCAGCTAAAACATGCATGTGGAACCAAGAGTATGATCAACCATGTGAACGGGAGACGTGTTCAAATATGTCTCAGTTTTCCTCCCCTGGTACTCGGGTGCAACATTCCAGACGCTTTACTAACACTCTCCCGACTTGGAGAGTCAGTCCCTTTAACCTCCTGTTTGGCACAGTTTGCAATTTCTGCGGAAGATGAACAGGAATAGCGAGAACCAATGAGAGGCTAGCTGGAGGTGTCTGGACAGGCAAATTTAACTGTCATTTCCCACCAGGAAGAGGAATTAACCAAAGGCTCAGCATGCCGGGCCGGAACAAGATTAGGGCCTGAAGCCATCCTGCGGTGTTGCGGCCAGCTCACAAGAAAGCGAGTTGAAGAAAGGAGCTCAGGGGCACTGTAATTCACAAACCTGCAGAGTTATAAATGACAGCTATCGTCCAAAAATAGACTGAAGTAAGGCTGCCAAGAGGACTTGAAAGCGGGGCAGAATTGCAGGAAACCGATTTCAGGAGGTAGACTGGAATTGCATTGAAAGCATAGGAAAAGAGGCAGAACGTCCACAATGATGCACTTGGCCAAAAAGGGCGTATGCGTTTTTTCCTGAATATATTCAGGAAAAAACGCATACGCCCTTTTTGGCCAACCAAGCAAGCTTGCAAAGGAAATCTGCACTACAATGAAGTCTCAATTCCCCCCACTCAAAAGTGCCATCTGAAAAAAGTGTAAAATCCAGAAAGGCAGGACAGGCCATGGAGAACTGGGAGCCTTGTTATGCTGATGGGCGGGATGTAAATTGCCAACAACCACTCGGGAGAAGTGTATGGTGTTTCCTGAAACATCTAAAAAACAAAGCAACAGAACCTCGGGCACTTCCACTTATGGTCCTATAGCTTAGGGAAATTAAAATCAAAAAGACACAGCCACCCCAAATTTGGGACTCCTCCGTTTACAAGAACCTCGTTTACCGTACAAGTTCAATATCACAGAAAGTGAAAAATGGATAAAGAACTTGTGGTACTTACGTACAATGCAGTATCACTCAGCAATGAAATCTATGTCATCAGGCCCGTAGCAGCATAATGAGTGGATTCAGGTACGATGATTCTAAATGAAATAAGTCACACAGAAAAAGAAACATCATAAGATATCACTAATACACGGAATGTAAACTTGGCTACACAGGAACTGCATTCCAAAACAGAACAGGGTCTCAAATTTAGAAAACCAACTTATGCTTGCTTAAGGGGAAAGGTGAGTTGGGGTGCTGCATAAAACCAGAGATTGAAATGAGCACAGATAAAGTTCCTTAAGTCAAATATGGAATAGACAAGAGCTACTCCTTGCTCAACGAAATGGACTCAACACCGCATATTAAACGCCTAAGAATGTACCTGACTAGTAAGTATCTTAAAACCTATGGATTGCTATGTCTCCAAAAGAGAATCAAGCATGTGTACAGGGGCATAAACGCAGCAGTGATAGGATTGTAGAGGCTCGGTGAGCAAATGAAGACCCTTTGAAGTCATATTGCATGGTACCCATTCCACGGGTTTCAACTACCCAGGTTTAAGGTATTCTTCCTTCAGCTAAAACATGCATGTGGAACCTAGAGTATGATCAACCATGTGATCGGGAGACGTGTTCAAATATGTCTCAGTTTTCCTCCCCTGGTACTCGGGTGCAACATTCCAGACGCTTTACTAACACTCTCCCCACTTGGAGAGTCAGTCCCTTTAACCTCCTGTTTGGCCCAGTTTGCAATTTCTGCGGAAGATGAACAGGAATAGCGAGAACCAATGAGAGGCTAGCGGGAGGTTTCTGGACGGGCAAATTTAACTCTCATTTCCCACCAGGAAGAGGAATTAACCAAAAGCTCACCATGCCGGGCCGGAACCAGATTAGGGCCTGAAGCCATCCTGCGGTGTTGCGGCCAGGTCACAAGAAAGCGAGTTGAAGAAAGGAGCTCAGGGGCACTGTAATTCACAAACCTGCAGAGTTATAAATGACAGCTATCGTCCAAAAATAGACTGAAGTAAGGCTGCCAAGAGGACTTGAAAGTGGGGCAGAATTGCAGGAAACCGATTTCAGGAGGTAGACTGGAATTGCATTGAAAGCATAGGAAAAGAGGCAGAACGTCCACAATGATGCACTTGGCCAAAAAGGGCGTATGCGTTTTTTCCTGAATATATTCAGGAAAAAACGCATACGCCCTTTTTGGCCAACCAAGCAAGCTTGCAAAGGAAATCTGCACTACAATGAAGTCTCACTTCCCCCCGGTCAAAAGGGCCATCTGAAAAAAGTGTAAAACCCAGAAAGGCAGGACAGGCCATGGAGAACTGGGAGCCTTGTTATGCTGATGGGCGGGATGTAAATTGCCAACAGACACACGGGAGAAGTGTATGGTGTTTCCTGAAACATCTAAAAAACAAAGCAACAGAGCCTAGGGCACTTCCACTTATGGTCCTATAGCTTAGGGAAATTAAAATCAAAATGACACAGCCACCCCAAAGTTTGGGACGCCTCCGTTTACAAGAACCTCGTTTACTGTACAAGTTCAATATCACAGAAAGTGAAAAATGGATAAAGAACTTGTGGTACTTACGTACAATGCAGTATCACTCAGCAATGAAATCTATGTCATCAGGCCCTTAGCAGCATAATGAGTGGATTCAGGTACGATGATTCTAACTGAAATAAGTCACACAGAAATAGAAACATCATAAGATATCACTAATACACGGAATGTAAACTTGGCTACACAGGAACTGCATTCCAAAACAGAACAGGGTCTCAAATTTAGAAAACCAACTTATGCTTGCTTAAGGGGAAAGGTGAGTTCGGGTGCTGCATAAAACCAGAGATTGAAATGAGCACAGATAAAGTTCCTTAAGCCAAATATGGAATAGACAAGAGCTACTCCTTGCTCAACGAAATGGACTCAAAACCCCATATTAAACGCCTAAGAATGTATCTGACTAGTAAGTATCTTAAAACCTATGGATTGCTATGTCTCCAAAAGAGAATCAAGCGTGTGTACAGGGGCATAAACGCAGCAGTGATAGGATTGGAGAGGTTTGGTGAGCAAATGAAGACACTTTGAAGTCATATTGCATGGTACCCATTACACGGGTCTCAACTCTCCAGGTTTAAGGTATTCTTCCTTCAGCTAAAACATGCATGTGGAACCCAGAGTATGATCAACCATGTGAACGGGAGACGTGTTCAAATATGTCTCAGTTTTCCTCCCCTGGTACTCGGGTGCAACATTCCAGACGCTTTACTAACACTCTCCCGACTTGGAGAGTCAGTCCCTTTAACCTCCTGTTTGGCCCAGTTTGCAATTTCTGCGGAAGATGAACAGGAATAGCGAGAACCAATGAGAGGCTAGCTGGAGGTGTCTGGACGGGCAAATTTAACTCTCATTTCCCACCAGGAAGAGGAATTATCCAAAGGCTCAGCATGCCGGGCCGGAACCAGATTAGGGCCTGAAGCCATCCTGCGGTGTTGCGGCTAGCTCACACGAAAGCGAGTTGAAGAAAGGAGCTCAGGGGCACTGTAATTCACAAACCTGCAGAGTTATAAATGACAGCTATCGTCCAAAAATAGACTGAAGTAAGGCTGCCAAGAGGACTTGAAAGCGGGGCAGAATTGCAGGAAACCGATTTCAGGAGGTAGACTGGAATTGCATTGAAAGCATAGGAAAAGAGGCAGAACGTCCACAATGATGCACTTGGCCAAAAAGGGCGTATGCGTTTTTTCCTGAATATATTCAGGAAAAAACGCATACGCCCTTTTTGGCCAACCAAGCAAGCTTGCAAAGGAAATCTGCACTACAATGAAGTCTCACTTCCCCCCGGTCAAAAGGGCCATCTGAAAAAAGTGTAAAATCCAGAAAGGCAGGACAGGCCATGGAGAACTGGGAGCCTTGTTATGCTGATGGGCTGGATGTAAATTGCCAACAGACACTCGGGAGAAGTGTATGGTGTTTCCTGAAACATCTAAAAAACAAAGCAACAGAGCCTAGGGCACTTCCACTTATGGTCCTATAGCTTAGGGAAATTAAAATCAAAAAGACACAGCCACCCCAAAGTTTGGGACGCCTCCGTTTACAAGAACCTCGTTTACCGTACAAGTTCAATATCACAGAAAGTGAAAAATGGATAAAGAACTTGTGGTACTTACGTACAATGCAGTATGACTCAGCAATGAAATCTATGTCATCAGGCCCGTAGCAGCATAATGAGTGGATTCAGGTACGATGATTCTAACTGAAATAAGTCACACAGAAAAAGAAACATCATAAGATATCAGTAATACACGGAATGTAAACTTGGCTACACAGGAACTGCATTCCAAAACAGAACAGGGTCTCAAATTTAGAAAACCAACTTATGCTTGCTTAAGGGGAAAGGTGAGTTGGGGTGCTGCATAAAACCAGAGATTGAAATGAGCACAGATAAAGTTCCTTAAGCCAAATATGGAATAGACAAGAGCTACTCCTTGCTCAACGAAATGGACTCAACACCGCATATTAAACGCCTAAGAATGTACCTGAGTATTAAGTATCTTAAAACCTATGGATTGCTATGTCTCCGAAGGGGAATCAAGCATGTGTACAGGGGCATAAACGCAGCAGTGATAGGATTGGAGAGGTTCGGTGAGCAAAGGAAGACCCTTTGAAGTCATATTGCATGGTACCCATTCCACGGGTTTCAATACCCAGGTTTTAGGTATTCTTCCTTCAGCTAAAACATGCATGTGGAACCCAGAGTATGATCAACCATGTGATCGGGAGACGTGTTCAAATATGTCTCAGTTTTCGTACCCTGGTACTCGGGTGCAACATTCCAGACGCTTTACTAACACTCTCCCCACTTGGAGAGTCAGCACCTTTAACCTCCTGTTTGGCCCAGTTTGCAATTTCTGCGGAAGATGAACAGGAATAGCGAGAACCAATGAGAGACTAGCTGGAGGTGTCTGGACGGGCAAATTTAACTCTCATTTCCCACCAGGAAGAGGAATTAACCAAAGGCTCAGCGTGCCGTGCCGGAACCAGATTAGGGCCTGAAGCCATCCTGCGGTGTTGCGGCTAGCTCACACGAAAGCGAGTTGAAGAAAGGAGCTCAGGGGCACTGTAATTCACAAACCTGCAGAGTTATAAATGACAGCTATCGTCCAAAAATAGACTGAAGTAAGGCTGCCAAGAGGACTTGAAAGCGGGGCAGAATTGCAGGAAACCGATTTCAGGAGGTAGACTGGAATTGCATTGAAAGCATAGGAAAAGAGGCAGAACGTCCACAATGATGCACTTGGCCAAAAAGGGCGTATGCGTTTTTTCCTGAATATATTCAGGAAAAAACGCATACGCCCTTTTTGGCCAACCAAGCAAGCTTGCAAAGGAAATCTGCACTACAATGAAGTCTCACTTCCCCCCGGTCAAAAGGGCCATCTGAAAAAAGTGTAAAATCCAGAAAGGCAGGACAGGCCATGGAGAACTGGGAGCCTTGTTATGCTGATGGGCTGGATGTAAATTGCCAACAGACACTCGGGAGAAGTGTATGGTGTTTCCTGAAACATCTAAAAAACAAAGCAACAGAGCCTAGGGCACTTCCACTTATGGTCCTATAGCTTAGGGAAATTAAAATCAAAAAGACACAGCCACCCCAAAGTTTGGGACGCCTCCGTTTACAAGAACCTCGTTTACCGTACAAGTTCAATATCACAGAAAGTGAAAAATGGATAAAGAACTTGTGGTACTTACGTACAATGCAGTATGACTCAGCAATGAAATCTATGTCATCAGGCCCGTAGCAGCATAATGAGTGGATTCAGGTACGATGATTCTAACTGAAATAAGTCACACAGAAAAAGAAACATCATAAGATATCAGTAATACACGGAATGTAAACTTGGCTACACAGGAACTGCATTCCAAAACAGAACAGGGTCTCAAATTTAGAAAACCAACTTATGCTTGCTTAAGGGGAAAGGTGAGTTGGGGTGCTGCATAAAACCAGAGATTGAAATGAGCACAGATAAAGTTCCTTAAGCCAAATATGGAATAGACAAGAGCTACTCCTTGCTCAACGAAATGGACTCAACACCGCATATTAAACGCCTAAGAATGTACCTGAGTATTAAGTATCTTAAAACCTATGGATTGCTATGTCTCCGAAGGGGAATCAAGCATGTGTACAGGGGCATAAACGCAGCAGTGATAGGATTGGAGAGGTTCGGTGAGCAAAGGAAGACCCTTTGAAGTCATATTGCATGGTACCCATTCCACGGGTTTCAATACCCAGGTTTTAGGTATTCTTCCTTCAGCTAAAACATGCATGTGGAACCCAGAGTATGATCAACCATGTGATCGGGAGACGTGTTCAAATATGTCTCAGTTTTCGTACCCTGGTACTCGGGTGCAACATTCCAGACGCTTTACTAACACTCTCCCCACTTGGAGAGTCAGCACCTTTAACCTCCTGTTTGGCCCAGTTTGCAATTTCTGCGGAAGATGAACAGGAATAGCGAGAACCAATGAGAGACTAGCTGGAGGTGTCTGGACGGGCAAATTTAACTCTCATTTCCCACCAGGAAGAGGAATTAACCAAAGGCTCAGCGTGCCGTGCCGGAACCAGATTAGGGCCTGAAGCCATCCTGCGGTGTTGCGGCCAGCTCACAAGAAAGCGAGTTGAAGAAAGGAGCTCAGGGGCACTGTAATTCACAAACCTGCAGAGTTATAAATGACAGCTATCGTCCAAAAATAGACTGAAGTAAGGCTGCCAAGAGGACTTGAAAGCGGGGCAGAATTGCAGGAAACCGATTTCAGGAGGTAGACTGGAATTGCATTGAAAGCATAGGAAAAGAGGCAGAACGTCCACAATGATGCACTTGGCCAAAAAGGGCGTATGCGTTTTTTCCTGAATATATTCAGGAAAAAACGCATACGCCCTTTTTGGCCAACCAAGCAAGCTTGCAAAGGAAATCTGCACTACAATGAAGTCTCACTTCCCCCCGGTCAAAAGGGCCATCTGAAAAAAGTGTAAAATCCAGAAAGGCAGGACAGGCCATGGACAACTGGGAGCCTTGTTATGCTGATGGGCGGGATGTAAATTGCCAACAGACACTCGGGAGAAGTGTATGGTGTTTCCTGAAACATCTAAAAAACAAAGCAACAGAGCCTAGGGCACTTCCACTTATGGACCTATAGCTTAGGGAAATTAAAATCAAAAAGACACAGCCACCCCAAAGTTTGGAACGGCTCTGTTTACAAGAACCTCGTTTACAGTACAAGTTCAACATCGCAGAAAGTGAAAAATGGATAAAGAACTTGTGGTACTTACGTACAATGCAGTATCACTCAGCAATGAAATCTATGTCATCAGGCCCGTAGCAGCATAATGAGTGGATTCAGGTACGATGATTCTAACTGAAATAAGTCACACAGAAAAAGAAACATCATAAGATATCAGTAATACACGGAATGTAAACTTGGCTACACAGGAACTGCATTCCAAAACAGAACAGGGTCTCAAATTAAGAAAACCAACTTATGCTTGCTTAAGGGGAAAGGTGAGTTGGGGTGCTGCATAAAACCAGAGATTGAAATGAGCACAGATAAAGTTCCTTAAGCCAAATATGGAATAGACAAGAGCTACTCCTTGTTCAACGAAATGGACTCAAAACCCCATATTAAACGCCTAAGAATGTACCTGACTAGTAAGTATCTTAAAACCTATGGATTGCTATGTCTCCAAAAGAGAATCAAGCGTGTGTACAGGGGCATAAACGCAGCAGTGATAGGATTGGAGAGGTTCGGTGAGCAAATGAAGACCCTTTGAAGTCATATTGCATGGTACCCATTACACGGGTCTCAACTCTCCAGGTTTAAGGTATTCTTCCTTCAGCTAAAACATGCATGTGGAACCAAGAGTATGATCAACCATGTGAACGGGAGACGTGTTCAAATATGTCTCAGTTTTCCTCCCCTGGTACTCGGGTGCAACATTCCAGACGCTTTACTAACACTCTCCCGACTTGGAGAGTCAGTCCCTTTAACCTCCTGTTTGGCACAGTTTGCAATTTCTGCGGAAGATGAACAGGAATAGCGAGAACCAATGAGAGGCTAGCTGGAGGTGTCTGGACAGGCAAATTTAACTGTCATTTCCCACCAGGAAGAGGAATTAACCAAAGGCTCAGCATGCCGGGCCGGAACAAGATTAGGGCCTGAAGCCATCCTGCGGTGTTGCGGCCAGCTCACAAGAAAGCGAGTTGAAGAAAGGAGCTCAGGGGCACTGTAATTCACAAACCTGCAGAGTTATAAATGACAGCTATCGTCCAAAAATAGACTGAAGTAAGGCTGCCAAGAGGACTTGAAAGCGGGGCAGAATTGCAGGAAACCGATTTCAGGAGGTAGACTGGAATTGCATTGAAAGCATAGGAAAAGAGGCAGAACGTCCACAATGATGCACTTGGCCAAAAAGGGCGTATGCGTTTTTTCCTGAATATATTCAGGAAAAAACGCATACGCCCTTTTTGGCCAACCAAGCAAGCTTGCAAAGGAAATCTGCACTACAATGAAGTCTCAATTCCCCCCACTCAAAAGGGCCATCTGAAAAAAGTGTAAAATCCAGAAAGGCAGGACAGGCCATGGAGAACTGGGAGCCTTGTTATGCTGATGGGCGGGATGTAAATTGCCAACAACCACTCGGGAGAAGTGTATGGTGTTTCCTGAAACATCTAAAAAACAAAGCAACAGAACCTAGGGCACTTCCACTTATGGTCCTATAGCTTAGGGAAATTAAAATCAAAAAGACACAGCCACCCCAAATTTGGGACTCCTCCGTTTACAAGAACCTCGTTTACCGTACAAGTTCAATATCACAGAAAGTGAAAAATGGATAAAGAACTTGTGGTACTTACGTACAATGCAGTATCACTCAGCAATGAAATCTATGTCATCAGGCCCGTAGCAGCATAATGAGTGGATTCAGGTACGATGATTCTAAATGAAATAAGTCACACAGAAAAAGAAACATCATAAGATATCACTAATACACGGAATGTAAACTTGGCTACACAGGAACTGCATTCCAAAACAGAACAGGGTCTCAAATTTAGAAAACCAACTTATGCTTGCTTAAGGGGAAAGGTGAGTTGGGGTGCTGCATAAAACCAGAGATTGAAATGAGCACAGATAAAGTTCCTTAAGTCAAATATGGAATAGACAAGAGCTACTCCTTGCTCAACGAAATGGACTCAACACCGCATATTAAACGCCTAAGAATGTACCTGACTAGTAAGTATCTTAAAACCTATGGATTGCTATGTCTCCAAAAGAGAATCAAGCATGTGTACAGGGGCATAAACGCAGCAGTGATAGGATTGTAGAGGCTCGGTGAGCAAATGAAGACCCTTTGAAGTCATATTGCATGGTACCCATTCCACGGGTTTCAACTACCCAGGTTTAAGGTATTCTTCCTTCAGCTAAAACATGCATGTGGAACCTAGAGTATGATCAACCATGTGATCGGGAGACGTGTTCAAATATGTCTCAGTTTTCCTCCCCTGGTACTCGGGTGCAACATTCCAGACGCTTTACTAACACTCTCCCCACTTGGAGAGTCAGTCCCTTTAACCTCCTGTTTGGCCCAGTTTGCAATTTCTGCGGAAGATGAACAGGAATAGCGAGAACCAATGAGAGGCTAGCGGGAGGTTTCTGGACGGGCAAATTTAACTCTCATTTCCCACCAGGAAGAGGAATTAACCAAAAGCTCACCATGCCGGGCCGGAACCAGATTAGGGCCTGAAGCCATCCTGCGGTGTTGCGGCCAGGTCACAAGAAAGCGAGTTGAAGAAAGGAGCTCAGGGGCACTGTAATTCACAAACCTGCAGAGTTATAAATGACAGCTATCGTCCAAAAATAGACTGAAGTAAGGCTGCCAAGAGGACTTGAAAGTGGGGCAGAATTGCAGGAAACCGATTTCAGGAGGTAGACTGGAATTGCATTGAAAGCATAGGAAAAGAGGCAGAACGTCCACAATGATGCACTTGGCCAAAAAGGGCGTATGCGTTTTTTCCTGAATATATTCAGGAAAAAACGCATACGCCCTTTTTGGCCAACCAAGCAAGCTTGCAAAGGAAATCTGCACTACAATGAAGTCTCACTTCCCCCCGGTCAAAAGGGCCATCTGAAAAAAGTGTAAAATCCAGAAAGGCAGGACAGGCCATGGAGAACTGGGAGCCTTGTTATGCTGATGGGCGGGATGTAAATTGCCAACAGACACTCGGAAGAAGTGTATGGTGTTTCCTGAAACATCTAAAAAACAAAGCAACAGAGCCTAGGGCACTGCCACTTATAGTCCTATAGCTTAGGGAAACTAAAATCAAAAAGACACAGCCACCCCAAAGTTTGGGACGCCTCTGTTTACAAGAACCTCGTTTACAGTACAAGTTCAACATCGCAGAAAGTGAAAAATGGATAAAGAAGTTGTGGTATTTACTTACAAAGCAATATCACTCAGCAATGAAATCTATGTCATCAGGCCCTTAGCATCACAATGAGTGGATTCAGGTATGATGATTCTAACTGAAATAAGTCACACAGAAAAAGAAACATCATAAGATATCAGTAATACACGGAATGGAAACTTGGCTACACAGGAACTGAATTACAGAACAGAACAGGGTCTCAAATTTAGAAAACCAACTTATGCTTGCTTAAGGGTAAAGGTGAGTTGGGGTGCTGCATAAAACCAGAGATTGAAATGAGCACAGATAAAGTTCCTTAAGCCAAATATGGAATAGACAAGAGCTACTCCTTGCTCAATGAAATGGACTCAACACCGCATATTAAACGCCTAAGAATGTACCTGACTAGTAAGTATCTTAAAACCTATGGATTGCTATGTCTCCGAAAGAGAATCAAGCATGTGTACAGGGGCATAAACGCAGCAGTGATAGGATTGGAGAGGTTCGGTGAGCAAATGAAGACCCTTTGAAGTCATATTGCATGGTACCCATTACACGGGTCTTAGCTCTCCAGGTTTAAGGTATTCTTCCTTCAGCTAAAACCTGCATGTGGAACCCAGAGTATGATCAACCATGTGAACGGGAGACGTGTTCAAATATGTCTCAGTTTTCCTCCCCTGGTACTCGGGTGCAACATTCCAGACGCTTTACTAACACTCTCCCGACTTGGAGAGTCAGCACCTTTAACCTCCTGTTTGGCCCAGTTTGCAATTTCTGCGGAAGATGAACAGGAATAGCGAGAACCAATGAGAGACTAGCTGGAGGTGTCTGGACGGGCAAATTTAACTCTCATTTCCCACCAGGAAGAGGAAATAACCAAAGGCTCAGCGTGCCGTGCCGGAACCAGATTAGGGCCTGAAGCCATCCTGTGGTGTTGCGGCCAGGTCACAAGAAAGCGAGTTGAAGAAAGGAGCTCAGGGGCACTGTAATTCACAAACCTGCAGAGTTATAAATGACAGCTATCGTCCAAAAATATACTGAAGTAAGGCTGCCAAAAGGACTTGAAAGCGGGGCAGAATTGCAGGAAACCGATTTCAGGAGGTAGACTGGAATTGCATTGAAAGCATAGGAAAAGAGGCAGAACGTCCACAATGATGCACTTGGCCAAAAAGGGCGTATGCGTTTTTTCCTGAATATATTCAGGGAAAAACGCATACGCCCTTTTTGGCCAACCAAGCAAGCTTGCAAAGGAAATCTGCACTACAATGAAGTCTCACTTCCCCCCGGTCAAAAGGGCCATCTGAAAAAAGTGTAAAATCCAGAAAGGCAGGACAGGCCATGGAGAACTGGGAGCCTTCTTATGCTGATAGGCGGGATGTACATTGCCAACAGACACTCCGGAGAAGTGTATGGTGTTTCCTGAAACATCTAAAAAACAAAGCAACAGAGCCTAGGGCACTGCCACTTATGGTCCTATAGCTTAGGGAAATTAAAATCAAAAAGACACAGCCACCCCAATGTTTGGGATGCCTCGGTTTACAAGAACCTCGTTTACAGTACAAGTTCAACATCGCATAAAGTGAAAAATGGATAAAGAATTTGTGGTATTTACTTACAAAGCAATATCACTCAGCAATGAAATCTATGTCATCAGGCCCTTAGCAGCACAATGAGTGGATTCAGGTATGATGATTCTAACTGAAATAAGTCACACAGAAAAAGAAACATCATAAGATATCAGTAATACACGGAATGTAAACTTGGCTACACAGGAACTGAATTACAGAACAGAACAGGGTCTCAAATTTAGAAAACCAACTTATGCTTGCTTAAGGGGAAAGGTGAGTTGGGGTGCTGCATAAAACCAGAGATTGAAATGAGCACAGATAAAGTTACTTAAGCCAAATATGGAATAGACAAGAGCTACTCCTTGCTCATCGAAATGGACTCAACACCGCATATTAAACGCCTAAGTATGTACCTGACTAGTAAGTATCTTAAAACCTATGGATTGCTATGTCTCCGAAAGAGAATCAAGCATGTGTACAGGGGCATGAACGCAGCAGTGATAGGATTGGAGAGGTTCGGTGAGCAAATGAAGACCCTTTGAAGTCATATTGCATGGTACCCATTACACGGGTCTCAACTCTCCAGGTTTAAGGTATTCTTCCTTCAGCTGAAACATGCATGTGGAACCCCGCATATGATCAACCATGTGAAAGGGAGACGTGTTCAAATATGTCTCAGTTTTCCTCCCCTGGTACTCGGGTGCAACATTCCAGACCCTTTACTAACACTCTCCCAACTTGGAGAGTCAGCGCCTTTAACCTCCTGTTTGGCCCAGTTTGCAATTTCTGCGGAAGATGAACAGGAATAGGGAGAACCAATGAGAGACTAGCTGGAGGTGTCTGGACGGGCAAATTTAACTCTCATTTCCCACCAGGAAGAGGAAATAACCAAAGGCTCAGCGTGCCGTGCCGGAACCATATTAGGGCCTGAAGCCATCCTGCGGTGTTGCGGCCAGCTCAAAAGAAAGCGAGTTGAAGAAAGGAGCTCAGGGTCTCTGTAATTCACAAACCTGCAGAGTTATAAATGACAGCTATCGTCCAAAAATATACTGAAGTAAGGCTGCCAAGAGGACTTGAAAGCGGGGCAGAATTGCAGGATACCGATTTCAGGAGGTAGACTGGAATTGCATTGAAAGCATAGGAAAAGAGGCAGAACGTCCACAATGATGCACTTTGCCAAAAGGGCGTATGCGTTTTTTCCTGAATATATTCAGGAAAAAACGCATACGCCCTTTTTGGCCAACCAAGCAAGCTTGCAAAGGAAATCTGCACTACAATGAAGTCTCACTTCCCCCCGGTCAAAAGGGCCATCTGAAAAAAGTGTAAAACCCAGAAAGGCAGGACAGGCCATGGAGAACTGGGAGCCTTGTTATGCTGATGGGCGGGATGTAAATTGCCAACAGACACTCGGGAGATGTGTATGGTGTTTCCTGAAACATCTAAAAAACAAAGCAACAGAGCCTAGGGCACTTCCACTTATGGTCCTATAGCTTAGGGAAATTAATATCAAAAAGACACAGCAACCCCAAAATTTGGGATGGCTCTTTTTACAGAAATCTCTTCTACGGCACAAGTTAAATATCCCAGAGAGCAAATAATGGATAAAGAAGTTGCGGTACTTATGTACAACAGAATACCACTCAGCAATGAAATCTATGTCACCAGGCCCGTACCAGCATAATGAGTGGATTGAGGCACGATGATTCTAAGTCAAATAAGTCACACAGAAAAAGAAACATCATAAGGTATCACTAATACACGGAATGTGAACTTGGCTACACATGAACTGAATTACAAAACAGAACAGGGTCTCAAGTTTAGAAAACCTACTTATGCCTGCTTAAGGGGGAAGGTGAGTTGGGGTGCTGCATAAAAGCAGAGTTTGAAATTAGCACAGATACCGTTCCATAAGCCAAATATGTAATAGACAAGAGCTACCCCTTGCTCAACGAAATGGATTCAACAATGAGGTATCACCTCACACCTGGTAGAATAGGCATCATTGAAAATCTACAAACAAAAAATGCTGGAAAGGGTGTGGAGAAAAGGAACCCTCTTCCACTATTGTTGGGAATATAAATTGATACAGTCATTATGGAGAACAATATGGAATTTCTTAAGAAACTAACAATAGAATTACCATATGATACAGCAATCCCAGTACTGGACATATACCCAGACAAAACCATAAATCAAAAAGAGTCATTCACCGCAATGTTCATTGCATCACTATTTACAATATCGAGGTAATGGAAGCAACCTAAATGCCCACAGACAGACGAATGCATAAAGCTGTGGTACATATATAAAATGGAATATTACTAAGCCATGAAAAGGAATGAAATTGGGTCATTTGTAGAGACGTCGATGGATCTAGAGACTGTCATACAGAGTGAAGTAAGTCAGAAAGAGAAAAACAAATCTTGTATATTCATGCATATATGTGGAACCTAGAAAAACTGTACAGATTAACCATTTTGCAAGGCATAAACAGAGCAACAGATGTAGACAACAAACGTATGGACAACAAGGGGGGAAAGCTGTTGGGGGGGTGGTGGTGGGAGGAGTTGAGAGACTGGGATTGGCATGTATACATTTATATGTATAAAATAGATAACCAATAAGAACCTGCTGTATAAAAATATAAAATAAAATTCAAAATTAAAAAGAAGTAAAATTTAAAAAATAAAACAGAAAAAACAATTATTCCCTGCACATACATGTATTTATATGAATAAATTATTTCCATGCTTATATCTGTAAATACAAAAAAGAGGAATAAAATCTACCTTGAACCAAAAACGAAAAAGAGAAAAAAAACACAGAACCCACCAGTTACACAGAGGAAAACCATATCAGGGCACTTGCTCCAGTTGTAAACAATTCTGAAGTTGGTCAGTGGTGGGGAATCGTCTCCCATTCAGCCAGCAGCCCCCACGCAACAAGCGTCCTCATTGCAAAGCTGGGGCACCATGCCGAGGCATCTGTGAGTAAACGTGAGCTGAGCCCCAGGCCAGTTGCTGCTGAACTATTCCCACCCATCCCAGGTAAAACACCTGAATATATACAAGGACTTGAAAGCCTAGAGGAAGGGCCATAGAGCCACACGAGTGACAGCATGCCGGCCGACTTGGTGCCTGCAGGCCAGCCAGGATGGTCCTGGCCCTGGGTGCTCTTCTGGAAGATTTCCATTTCCCTGCCTGAGATACCCGTCCTGTCCCTGCCCCCACTGCTTTTTTCCTTCCTCACCTCTGCCCAGGGAGAAATTCCAGCAGCAGGTATGGGTGACACATCCTCTTCTTTAGCAGGTGGCAGCCTGGCAACTGCTGCAGAAAGTCCAGCAGAGCCCCACTCACACTGGGCCACCCACAAAGCCGTGGCCTCTCACTCCCTCCCACCAGCCCAGCCCCGAGACTGCTGACAGGGCAGAGAAAATGGCGTCAGGCACGGCTGCAGGGGCTCTTGCTGCCTGGAGTGGTATTTATATTGATCTCAACCCAGGCACACCTGGGGAGGGCTGGCCGGCACGGTAAGGCTGCCCAGGTCAGCCAATCATCACCCCTCAGGGGCTCACAGTTGCAGAAAATGGAACTTGCTGAACCGGCCAGGTCCAAGGAACAGGTGTGGGCTCCTGAGAGTCAGGATAGACAAGGGGCTGCAGCTTTGGCTTGTTTTCTAATCATTTTATCTGGCCCATGAGTGGGAGACAACTTCAAGAAAACCCTCTCCTAATGAGAGGAACCCAGGAGTCAGGGAGAGGAGGGGTGGGTGGTGGTTGGAGACAGAGGCCTGGTGCCCCGGGTGCAGTGGAAGTCTCTGGAAGACCAGGTGGAGGGAGGCCTCACGGAGTGATGCCCAGGGTCACAGACCTGTCGCAGCTGCTGTTTGTTAGTTCAAGTCCTGCTCTGAGGTGCTCTGTGTCAGCTCTGAGCGACAGGTGAGCTGGGGGTGCTCTGCAATGAGGGCTATGTGCACGGTTCCTGTGTGCCCAGCCCTGCCACGGTACCTGCAAGGGTAGCTCTGTATCCTGGGAGGGGCCTGACCACGAGAGCCCCATGGGCTGGGGTGGGGGTGGGGTACCTGCCCAGGTGAGCTCCATATTCTGGGATTGGTCTGACCACGAGAGCCCCATGGGCTGCTGGGGACCTGGTAAAGGATGTCAGGACAGTCAGTGAAGCCACCAAGGATATACCTCCAGTTGCTCCTAATTCCTACACCCTGCTGGTCATTCTACCAACCACCAGGACATGGTATTCTGTATTAGTCTTCAATGATGCCTTCTTTTGTATTCCATTAGTCCCAGAGTCACAAGAAATTTTGGCTTGTGAGTGGCAGGACTCCACATACAACTAAAACAATACTTCCGGGCCGTCTGGCCCCAAGGGTGCAAAAATTCCCACACCATCTTTGGGGAAAGCTTAGCTAAAGACCTAAAAGTTCTACCTCTGGAAAAGGAAACCCTCCTTCAATATGCAGACGACATTCTGATCACCAGCCCTACTAAGGAGGCCTCTGAACTACCAAGCCAATAAAGGATAGAAGTTGTCCAAGAAAAAGCTCAAATATCACAGACTGCGGTGACCTGCCTGGGCTTCATTCTCACAGAAGGTCAGAGAAGCCCATCCCAGGAAAGGGAAGAAACCATTTTCAGCCTTACCCCTTTCTAAAACTAGAAGACAGCTTAGGGGTTCCTGGGGAGGCCAGGGTTTGCTGCTTCTGGATCCCTAACCACAGTCTACTACCTGGGCCTCTATATGAAACACTGAAAGGAAAAGATGATGATCCTTTTGAATAGAATCCAGAAGTGGCCTTTCAAGAATGGAAAGAGCAGTCAATTCAGACCCTTGCCCTGGAACTCCCTAATTTAGCTAAACCCTTTGACCTTTACATTCCCGGTGAAAGGTGAATCGCCATTGGAGAATTAGTGCAAAAACTGGGACCACTTGAAATGGAACAATGCAAGAATGCCATCCAGGTAGGATAAACTACGGTCACTAAGGGGCTTGGCCCACTGCCACATCTGGCCAAGATACTGGCGGTATCTAAAAACCTGGAAATCAGCAGCCCAAAAGGCCACCTCCCTCCTAAGGGAAAAGGACCCCACGTGGTGATCCTAACCACCAACCATGCCCTGAAGTTGCAGGGTTCGCTCCGTGGGCACACCGACCTCGAGTGAGGAGGCCCTCCAACTCCAACATCCAGAGAGATAACTGGGGGCAACAGGGCACCATGACGACTCATGTGAACATCACTTGACCTGGAGTTTCTCTCATAAAACAACAAGAGTGTGTCCCAAAAGAGTAGACTACTGCTTGCAGGACTTACTGCACCCAGAGGGGAGCTAATAATCTTGGTGGGGGAACAGTATACCACACTGTCACCATAGAAAAGCCTACAGACACCGTGATGATGGTGGCCAATAAGACCGGCTGGACTCCTGTTTACTTCAAAAGGCTGTTGACTCAGTAGCCATCATGGTCCTTGATCACCACTGACCCTGGACTGTCTGGGAGTTGAGCGGGCAGGGCTCTGACACCTGGTGCTGTTTGTACGTTAATTCAGGGGCCTAACTGAAGAAAGCGCAGACTACTGGTCAGAGCATCTAGGCTGGCAGAGACGGTCAGCCTAAGGTGGCCGAACAAATGTGGGGCGGGGTGAAACCGGCCCCCACAGCGTCTCTGCACATCTCTTTCCTGGACCCTTAAAGGTCATTAGAATCTATAACACTTCCAATGCTGGTGCTCAGGTGGACGAGCAGGGAGGCAGGGGTCCTGGGGACAATCAACGTCACCGGGAGGCTGCTGGGGAGAAGCTCTGACCCTCGCCCCAGGGTATGAGGGCTCCCAACTCAGCACTCAGCAGTTACAGAAGAAGGGTCTGCACCCTCAGCACTCCAAGAATGAGGAACGGGACAAAAGGCAGAGGAGGGGTTTGTCCCCAGCAAAGCCCATTAAAAATCCCTGGGAGATAAAAATAGAATCTGGGCAATAAAGTCAAGTCTAACCTTTTTTATCCTTTGTGCTTTGTCTAATTTCACGTGCTCCTAGGGTCCCGCATGCAGAGGTTCCACACCCGGCACTTCAGACCAGATTTCCTAGTGCAGAATGGCTGGGTCGACACCTCAGCTCCTGGGGCCCAGTGCAGACTCCACGATATAGAGCCTGAGCTACAGCCAACCCGGCCCTCGAGAGCTCCGCCGCCTCCCTCCCTCCCACTGACTCTGACAGGATCTCTACACAGCAGCCCAGCCCACAGCCCACGGGGTAGTGCATGCTCTCACCTCTCCATTCTCTGATCAAAATATAAAGTTTCCTTTGCTTGTGAACCAAACTCAGTCTCGATCTCTTGGCCCCAATGACACTGGGCAGGGGGACACTTGTTGGGGTCCACTCTGGAGGATCAGTAACAGAAATTGAGACTATTGTAACCTCAATGAACAGATGTGTGAGCCAAACTGTAGTTAACATAGAACAGTGTATAAGGCTCGGGTAAAATAAGATGTTTTTAACACTTCCATTTGATATTTCCATCACTTTTTATAAGCAAGTTCAGTGAAAAGGTTTGTCTTATTTGTCAGGTCAATATTAGAGAAACGAAGTGATTTCTTTCCAAGGATGTACAGCTAATAATCTTGGTTAAACCTTCAATCTTGTTTTAAATGCTTTTCCATTGAAAATGATACCTCTCTTTCAGCTCCCCCATTTCTGAGAAGTATAAAATCTTATAATTTATTATTACCAAAGGGGAAAGGTGGGAGGAGGGATAAATTAACAGTTTGGAATGAACACATACACACTGCTATGTATAAAATAGATCATCAACAAGGAACTACTGTATAGCACAGGGAACTACACTCAACATTTTGCAATAACCTATAAGGGGAAATAATCTGAAAAAGAATAGATATTTTTATTGACATCATCTATCAATGACAGTTAAAGTGTAGCCTAAGGGAAGCTGGTGGTGAGTGCTTCTGACCCTGAAGACTTCAATCATCTAAAGTTTGGACTCTGCCTACTTCCCAAGGCCCTTAATGAACATATGTGTAGCCGTAGCTTAAAAACTTCCCCAGTTTGGGTTTCGGGGAGACACTGATTTTGAAAAAGCCCTGGTGTTCTCCTTACATGAATGGGACTCTTCCTACTGCTAAAACATGTCTGTCACACCCAGAGGATGGTATACCGTCTGATCGGGAAGAGTTTGAAAAGGCATCTCATCTCCTCATCTCCTGGTGCTCGGGTTCACCCCTCCAGCGTCTTTACTAACAGTCTCCCCACTTGGAGATGTCAGCACTGTCAACATCCTGTTGCGTACAGTTTGGAATTTGTCCAGAGGATGAAGCGGAAGGATGAGGAACAATGAGAGACAAGTCCTAGGTGTTCAGACAGGCACATGTCACTCTAATTTCCAATCAGGAAGACGAATTGACCAAAGGCTAGGGTTGCCCATGGAAACAGTATAGGGCTTGAGGAAATCCCGCTGCTTTGTGGCCAGTTCCCATAAACACGAGTTGAACAATGGAACTCAGGGGCAGTAAAATTCACAAAACTGCAGAGTTGAAAATATCCATCACTGAAAAATGTCTTGAGGAAAGTCAGAGAAAAGGACTTGTAAGCAAGGGAGAATGGCAGGAAAGGGATTTGAGGAGGTAGAAAGGACTCGCCATTAAGCACAAGAAAAGGAGCTGAACATTGCCAACATTGCAGTTGGCCAAAAAGGGTGTATGCGTTCTTTTCTGTATATATTCAAGAAAAGGGCATACACTTTTTTAGCCAACCAAACAGGTGGGCACTGGAAGTCAATACTACAAAAGATATCACTTCGCATCAGTCAGAAGAGCCATCCTCATAAAGCGTAAACAACAGAAATGCAGGACAGGGCAACGAGAAGAGGGAGCCCTGTGAGACTTATAGTGGAAATGTATATTGCCAACGGCCATTCTGGAGAAGTGTATTGTGTTTACTAAAGCATCTAAAAAATGAGCTACAGAGCATAGGGCACTTGCACTCATGGGCGTATATCTTGGGAAAAACAAAAATCGAGAGGACACAGGCACCCCAATGTTTACCCCCTCTCTGTTTAAAAGATCCTCGACTAGGATATAACTTAAATGTCTCTGGAGGGAAAAAATGGATAGAGATGTGGTACTTAGGTAGAGTGGAATATTATTCAGCCTGGAAATCAATGAAATATGGCCAGTTGTAACAACTCCGGAGGAGTTACGTATGATCATTCTAAGTGACAGAATTCAAAAAGAAAAAGACACATATCATAAGATATCACTTAAAGGTGGAATCCAAAATGGCTACACATGAAATAAATTACAAAACAAAAACATAGTCAAATATGTAGAAAACACGCATAAGGCTGCTAAATGGGAAAGGTGGGGAGGGGTGAGGCATCATCCAGGAGGTTGAAATTAGCAAAGATACCATTCCAAATACCAAACTGATAATCAACAAGGCCTACACGTAGCTAAAAGAACTGCACTCAGCACACTCAAGTCACCGGAAAAGAATATATACGACTGGTAAGAATCTGAAAAAGAATATATTGATGTCTCTCTGTACGCGAATCAAGTGGATGTACAGCAGCAAGAAACAGAGCTTTGAAAATCAGCTGTAACCAATATAGTAATAAATTGAAAAAAATAAACGACAGAGAGACAGAGAAAACCTCTTACAACTTTTCCTCAGGGATGGTGATGCAACATGGATTGAACACATCTAGACCCACAGCAGGATGAGACATAAGGCTGGAAACTGTTTGCGCTAAGAGAAATGTGAGGTTGGGTGAGGAAATGCACACCCTTTAAAGTAATACTACCTGGTACCCATTCAATGGGTCCCAAATCTGCAGGTTCAAGGGATCTTCCTACAGCTAAAACATGCATGGAAAACCCAGAGGACTGTACACCATGTGATCGGGAGATGTGTCTAAAATGCACCTCATTTATCCTCTCCTGGTGCTCCTGTTCACCATTCCAGCCACGCTACTTAGAATCTCCCCACTTGGAGAATCAGCACATTTAAACTTCTGTTTCACACATTTTGCAAATTGTGAGGAGGATGAACGGGAAGAGGGGGAACCAATGAGAGAAGAGTTGTAGGGGTTTGGACGGGCACATATCACTCTAATTTCCCATTAAGAATAAGAATTAAAGAAAGGCTCAGCCTGCCTCGCCGGAGCCAAAATAGGGCCTGAAGCAATCCTGCGGGTTTGAGGCCAGCTCACAAAAGAGCAACTTAAAAAATGGAGCTCAGGGTCACTGCAATTCACAAACCTGCAGAGTTATAAATGAAAACTAACGTCCAAAAATATGTTGAGGTAAGGCAAAGAAGAGGATCTGAATGCAAGACAGAATTGCAAGAAACAGATTTCAAGAGATAGATTGGACTCGTCTTTAACGCACATGAAAAGCGGCAGAATTTCGACAATGATGCAGTTGGCCCAAAAGGGCGTATGCGTTTTTTCCTGATTATATCCAGGAAAAAACGCATACGCACTTTATGGGCAACGAAGCAAGCAAGCAATGCAAATGTGCACAACAAAGAAGTCTCACTTCCCACCGGTCAAAAGGGCCATCCTAAAAAATTGTAAAAACCAGAAATGCAGGACAGGCCATGGAGAACAGGGAGCCTTTATACGCTGATGAGCAGTGTGTGAACTGCCGAGAGCCACTCTGGAGAAGCGTATGGTGGTTCCTAAATCATCTAAAAAACAGAGCTACAGAGCATAGGACACTTCCAATCATGGGAGTATATCTAGGGAAGTCTAAAAATCAACAAGACACAAGCACACCACAGTTTAGGGCTACTCTGTTTACAAGAACCTCAACTTCAGTACACCTTAAATATCCCAGGAAAGAGAACAATGGATAAAGAAGATGTGGTACTTATGTACAATGGAATATCTCTTCACCATGAAATCAATGTAATAAGGCTAGTAGAAGGATAAAGAGTGGATTTAGGTCCGATAATACTACTTGAAATAAGTCAAACAGAAAAAGAAACATATCATAAGATATCACTTATAGAGGGAGGGTAAATATGGCTGCACAAGAAATGAATTACAGAACAGAACAGTGTCTCACATTTAGAAAACACACTTATGTCAGCTTAAGGGGAAAGGAGAGGTGGGGTGATGCATAAAACCAGAGTTTGAAATTAGCACAGATACCGTTCAATAAACCAAATAGGTATTAGACAAGATCTACACCTTGCTCAATGAACAGGCCTCAACACACCCTATACACCGCAGAGAAATATATCTGAGGAATAAGAATCTTAAAACCCATGTATTGATATATCTCCATAAGGGAATCAAGTGTGTGCAGAGCGGCACAAACACAGCAGTGAAAAGGAGCTAAACCCCATTATAGAAATAAATTTTAAAAACAAAACGCTGAAACAATGAAAGAGAGAAAAATTCTTACAAAATTCGCTCAGGGGCTGTGATGCAACCTGGATTGACCACATATAAACCCACAGCTGGATAAGACATAAGGCTGGACACTTGGGGCTGACAGGATTGGTGAACTTTGGTGAGCAACTGCCGAAAGTTTAATGCAATACTTCATGCTACTCAGTCCAAGGGTCCCAACACTCCAGGTTGAAGGGAATCTTCCTACAGCTAAACCATGCTTGGGAAACCCAGCGACTGGTATACCATATGATCGGGAAAGGTTTCTAAAACGCACCTCATTTTTCCTCTCCTGGGGCTCCGGATCGACATTCCAGCCGCTTTACTAACAACATCCCCACATGGAGTCAATGCCTTTAAGTTCTGGTATCGCACAGTCTGCAGTTAGTGCAGAGGATGAATGGGAATAGGGGGAACCAGTGAGAAACTAGCTGTAGCGGTTTCAATGGGCACATGTCACTCTAATATCACATCAGTAAGAAGAATTAACCAAAGGCACAGCAAGGTGCCCCAGAAGAAAAATAGGGCTTCAAGGAATCCTGTGGTTATGGGGCAAGACCACAAAAATAAGAGCTAAAAAATGCAGCTAAGGGCCACTGCAATTCAAAAACCTGCAGAGTTATAAAGGCCAACTATTTTTAAAAAATATATTGAGGTAAGGCTATGAAGAGGCATTGAAAGCAAGGCAGAATTGCAGGAAACCGATTTCAGGAGGTAGACTGGAATTGCATTGAAAGCATATGAAGAGAGTCAGAAACTCGACAATGATGCACTTGGCCAAAAAGGGCGTATGCGTTTTTTCCTGAATATATTCAGGAAAAAACGCATACGCCCTTTTTGGCCAACCAAGCAAGCTTGCAAAGGAAATCTGCACTACAATGAAGTCTCACTTCCACCCGGTCAAAAGGGCCATCTGAAAAAAGTGTAAAATCCATAAAGGCACGACAGGCCATTGGGAACTGGGAGCCTTGTTATGCTGATGGGCGGGATGTAAATTGCCAACAGCCACTCTGGAGAAGTGTATGGTGTTTCCTGAAACATCTAAAAAACAAAGTAACAGAGCCTAGGGCACTTCCACTTATGGTCCTATAGCTTAGGGAAATTAAAATCAAAAAGACACAGCCACCCCAAAGTTTGGGACGGCTCTGTTTACAAGAACCTCATTTACGGTACAAGTTCAATATCGCAGAAAGTGAAAAATGGATAAAGAACTTGTGGTACTTATGTACAATGCAATATCACTCAGCAATGAAATCTATGTTATCAGGCCCGTAGCAGCATAATGAGTGGATTCAGGTATGATGATTCGAACTGAAATAAGTCACACAGAAAAGAAATATCATAAGGTATCACTAATACACAGAATGTGAACTTGGCTACACATGAACTGAATTACAAAACAGAACAGTGTCTCAAGTTTAGAAAACCAACTTACGCTTGCTTAAGGGGGAAGGTGAGTTGGGGTGCTGCATAAAACCAGAGATTGAAATGAGCACAGATAAAGTTCCTTAAGCCAAATATGGAATAGACAAGAGCTACTCCTTGCTCAACGAAATGGACTCAACACCCCATATTAAATGCCTAAGAATGTACATGACTAGTAAGTATCTTAAAACCTATGGATTGCTATGTCTCCGAAAGAGAATCAAGCGTGTGTACAGGGGCATAAACGCAGCAGTGATAGGATTGGAGAGGTTCGGTGAGCAAATGAAGACCCTTTGAAGTCATATTGCATGGTACCCATTCCACGGGTCTCAACTCTCCAGGTTTAAGGTATTCTTCCTTCAGCTAAAACATGCATGTGGAACCCCGAGTATGATCAACCGTGTGAACGGGAGACGTGTTCAAATATGTCTCAGTTTTCCTCCCCTGGTACTCGGGTGCAACATTCCAGATCCTTTACTAACACTCTCCCAACTTGGAGAGTCAGCGCCTTTAACCTCCTGTTTGGCCCAGTTTGCAATTTCTGCGGAAGATGAACAGGAATAGGGAGAACCAATGAGAGACTAGCTGGAGGTGTCTGGACGGGCAAATTTAACTCTCATTTCCCACCAGGAAGAGGAAATAACCAAAGGCTCAGCGTGCCGTGCCGGAACCAGATTAGGGCCTGAAGCCATCCTGCGGTGTTGCGGCCAGCTCAAAAGAAAGCGAGTTGAAGAAAGGAGCTCAGGGCCTCTGTAATTCACAAACCTGCAGAGTTATAAATGACAGCTATCGTCCAAAAATAGACTGAAGTAAGGCTTCCAAGAGGACTTGAAAGCGGGGCAGAATTGCAGGATACCGATTTCAGGAGGTAGACTGGAATTGCATTGAAAGTGTAGGAAAAGAGTCAGAACGTCCACAATGATGCACTTGGCCAAAAGGGCGTATGCGTTTTTTCCTGAATATATTCAGGAAAAAACGCATACGCCCTTTTTGGCCAACCAAGCAAGCTTGCAAAGGAAATCTGCACTACAATGAAGTCTCACTTCCCCCCGGTCAAAAGGGCCATCAGAATAAAGTGTAAAATCCAGAAAGGCAGGACAGGCCATGGAGAACTGGGAGCCTTGTTATGCTGATGGGCGGGATGTAAATTGCCAACAGACACTCAGGAGAAGTGTATGGTGTTTCCTGAAACATCTAAAAAACAAAGCAACAGAGCCTAGGGCACTTCCACTTATGGTCCTATAGCTTAGGGAAATTAATATCAAAAAGACACAGCAACCCCAAAATTTGGGACGGCTCTTTTTACAGGAATCTCTTCTACGGCACAAGTTAAATATCCCAGAGAGCAAATAATGGATAAAGAAGTTGCGGTACTTCTGTACAACAGAATACCACTCAGCAATGAAATCTATGTCACCAGGCCCGTACCAGCATAATGAGTGCATTGAGGCACGATGATTCTAAGTGAAATAAGTCACACAGAAAAAGAAACATCATAAGGTATCACTAATACACGGAATGTGAACTTGGCTACACATGAACTGAATTACAAAACAGAACAGGGTCTCAAGTTTAGAAAACCAACTTATGCCTGCTTAAGGGGGAAGGTGAGTTGGGGTGCTGCATAAAAGCAGAGTTTGAAATTAGCACAGATACCGTTCCATAAGCCAAATATGTAATAGACAAGAGCTACCCCTTGCTCAACGAAATGGATTCAACAATGAGGTATCACCTCACACCTGGTAGAATAGGCATCATTGAAAATCTACAAACAAAAAATGCTGGAAAGGGTGTGGAGAAAAGGAACCCTCTTCCACTATTGTTGGGAATATAAATTGATACAGTCATTATGGAGAACAATATGGAATTTCTTAAGAAACTAACAATAGAATTACCATATGATACAGCAATCCCAGTACTGGACATATACCCAGACAAAACCATAAATCAAAAAGAGTCATTCACCGCAATGTTCATTGCATCACTATTTACAATATCGAGGTAATGGAAGCAACCTAAATGCCCACAGACAGACGAATGCATAAAGCTGTGGTACATATATAAAATGGAATATTACTAAGCCATGAAAAGGAATGAAATTGGGTCATTTGTAGAGACGTCGATGGATCTAGAGACTGTCATACAGAGTGAAGTAAGTCAGAAAGAGAAAAACAAATCTTGTATATTCATGCATATATGTGGAACCTAGAAAAACTGTACAGATTAACCATTTTGCAAGGCATAAACAGAGCAACAGATGTAGACAACAAACGTATGGACAACAAGGGGGGAAAGCTGTTGGGGGGGTGGTGGTGGGAGGAGTTGAGAGACTGGGATTGGCATGTATACATTTATATGTATAAAATAGATAACCAATAAGAACCTGCTGTATAAAAATATAAAATAAAATTCAAAATTAAAAAGAAGTAAAATTTAAAAAATAAAACAGAAAAAACAATTATTCCCTGCACATACATGTATTTATATGAATAAATTATTTCCATGCTTATATCTGTAAATACAAAAAAGAGGAATAAAATCTACCTTGAACCAAAAACGAAAAAGAGAAAAAAAACACAGAACCCACCAGTTACACAGAGGAAAACCGTATCAGGGCACTTGCTCCAGTTGTAAACAATTCTGAAGTTGGTCAGTGGTGGGGAATCGTCTCCCATTCAGCCAGCAGCCCCCACGCAACAAGCGTCCTCATTGCAAAGCTGGGGCACCGTGCCGAGGCATCTGTGAGTAAACGTGAGCTGAGCCCCAGGCCAGTTGCTGCTGAACTATTCCCACCCGTCCCAGGTAAAACACCTGAATATATACAAGGACTTGAAAGCCTAGAGGAAGGGCCATAGAGCCACACGAGTGACAGCATGCCGGCCGACTTGGTGCCTGCAGGCCAGCCAGGATGGTCCTGGCCCTGGGTGCTCTTCTGGAAGATTTCCATTTCCCTGCCTGAGATACCCGTCCTGTCCCTGCCCCCACTGCTTTTTTCCTTCCTCACCTCTGCCCAGGGAGAAATTCCAGCAGCAGGTATGGGTGACACATCCTCTTCTTTAGCAGGTGGCAGCCTGGCAACTGCTGCAGAAAGTCCAGCAGAGCCCCACTCACACTGGGCCACCCACAAAGCCGTGGCCTCTCACTCCCTCCCACCAGCCCAGCCCCGAGACTGCTGACAGGGCAGAGAAAATGGCGTCAGGCACGGCTGCAGGGGCTCTTGCTGCCTGGAGTGGTATTTATATTGATCTCAACCCAGGCACACCTGGGGAGGGCTGGCCGGCACGGTAAGGCTGCCCAGGTCAGCCAATCATCACCCCTCAGGGGCTCACAGTTGCAGAAAATGGAACTTGCTGAACCGGCCAGGTCCAAGGAACAGGTGTGGGCTCCTGAGAGTCAGGATAGACAAGGGGCTGCAGCTTTGGCTTGTTTTCTAATCATTTTATCTGGCCCATGAGTGGGAGACAACTTCAAGAAAACCCTCTCCTAATGAGAGGAACCCAGGAGTCAGGGAGAGGAGGGGTGGGTGGTGGTTGGAGACAGAGGCCTGGTGCCCCGGGTGCAGTGGAAGTCTCTGGAAGACCAGGTGGAGGGAGGCCTCACGGAGTGATGCCCAGGGTCACAGACCTGTCGCAGCTGCTGTTTGTTAGTTCAAGTCCTGCTCTGAGGTGCTCTGTGTCAGCTCTGAGCGACAGGTGAGCTGGGGGTGCTCTGCAATGAGGGCTATGTGCACGGTTCCTGTGTGCCCAGCCCTGCCACGGTACCTGCAAGGGTAGCTCTGTATCCTGGGAGGGGCCTGACCACGAGAGCCCCGTGGGCTGGGGTGGGGGTGGGGTACCTGCCCAGGTGAGCTCCATATTCTGGGATTGGTCTGACCACGAGAGCCCCATGGGCTGCTGGGGACCTGGTAAAGGATGTCAGGACAGTCAGTGAAGCCACCGAGGATATACCTCCAGTTGCTCCTAATTCCTACACCCTGCTGGTCATTCTACCAACCACCAGGACATGGTATTCTGTATTAGTCTTCAATGATGCCTTCTTTTGTATTCCATTAGTCCCAGAGTCACAAGAAATTTTGGCTTGTGAGTGGCAGGACTCCACATACAACTAAAACAATACTTCCGGGCCGTCTGGCCCCAAGGGTGCAAAAATTCCCACACCATCTTTGGGGAAAGCTTAGCTAAAGACCTAAAAGTTCTACCTCTGGAAAAGGAAACCCTCCTTCAATATGCAGACGACATTCTGATCACCAGCCCTACTAAGGAGGCCTCTGAACTACCAAGCCAATAAAGGATAGAAGTTGTCCAAGAAAAAGCTCAAATATCACAGACTGCGGTGACCTGCCTGGGCTTCATTCTCACAGAAGGTCAGAGAAGCCCATCCCAGGAAAGGGAAGAAACCATTTTCAGCCTTACCCCTTTCTAAAACTAGAAGACAGCTTAGGGGTTCCTGGGGAGGCCAGGGTTTGCTGCTTCTGGATCCCTAACCACAGTCTACTACCTGGGCCTCTATATGAAACACTGAAAGGAAAAGATGATGATCCTTTTGAATAGAATCCAGAAGTGGCCTTTCAAGAATGGAAAGAGCAGTCAATTCAGACCCTTGCCCTGGAACTCCCTAATTTAGCTAAACCCTTTGACCTTTACATTCCCGGTGAAAGGTGAATCGCCATTGGAGAATTAGTGCAAAAACTGGGACCACTTGAAATGGAACAATGCAAGAATGCCATCCAGGTAGGATAAACTACGGTCACTAAGGGGCTTGGCCCACTGCCACATCTGGCCAAGATACTGGCGGTATCTAAAAACCTGGAAATCAGCAGCCCAAAAGGCCACCTCCCTCCTAAGGGAAAAGGACCCCACGTGGTGATCCTAACCACCAACCATGCCCTGAAGTTGCAGGGTTCGCTCCGTGGGCACACCGACCTCGAGTGAGGAGGCCCTCCAACTCCAACATCCAGAGAGATAACCGGGGGCAACAGGGCACCATGACGACTCGTGTGAACATCACTTGACCTGGAGTTTCTCTCATAAAACAACAAGAGTGTGTCCCAAAAGAGTAGACTACTGCTTGCAGGACTTACTGCACCCAGAGGGGAGCTAATAATCTTGGCGGGGGAACAGTATACCACACTGTCACCATAGAAAAGCCTACAGACACTGTGATGATGGTGGCCAATAAGACCGGCTGGACTCCTGTTTACTTCAAAAGGCTGTTGACTCAGTAGTCATCATGGTCCTTGGTCACCACTGACCCTGGACTGTCTGGGAGTTGAGCGGGCAGGGCTCTAACACCTGGTGCTGTTTGTACGTTAATTCAGGGGCCTAATTGAAGAAAGCGCAGACTACTGGTCAGAGCATCTACGCTGGCAGAGACGGTCAGCCTAAGGTGGCCGAACAAATGTGGGGCGGGGTGAAACCGGCCCCCACAGCGTCTCTGCACATCTCTTTCCTGGACCCTTAAAGGTCATTAGAATCTATAACACTTCCAATGCTGGTGCTCAGGTGGACGAGCAGGGAGGCAGGGGTCCTGGGGACAATCAACGTCACCGGGAGGCTGCTGGGGAGAAGCTCTGACCCTCGCCCCAGGGTATGAGGGCTCCCAACTCAGCACTCAGCAGTTACAGAAGAAGGGTCTGCACCCTCAGCACTCCAAGAATGAGGAACGGGACAAAAGGCAGAGGAGGGGTTTGTCCCCAGCAAAGCCCATTAAAAATCCCTGGGAGATAAAAATAGAATCTGGGCAATAAAGTCAAGTCTAACCTTTTTTATCCTTTGTGCTTTGTCTAATTTCACGTGCTCCTAGGGTCCCGCATGCAGAGGTTCCACACCCGGCACTTCAGACCAGATTTCCTAGTGCAGAATGGCTGGGTCGACACCTCAGCTCCTGGGGCCCAGTGCAGACTCCACGATATAGAGCCTGAGCTACAGCCAACCCGGCCCTCGAGAGCTCCGCCGCCTCCCTCCCTCCCACTGACTCTGACAGGATCTCTACACAGCAGCCCAGCCCACAGCCCACGGGGTAGTGCATGCTCTCACCTCTCCATTCTCTGATCAAAATATAAAGTTTCCTTTGCTTGTGAACCAAACTCAGTCTCGATCTCTTGGCCCCAATGACACTGGGCAGGGGGACACTTGTTGGGGTCCACTCTGGAGGATCAGTAACAGAAATTGAGACTATTGTAACCTCAATGAACAGATGTGTGAGCCAAACTGTAGTTAACATAGAACAGTGTATAAGGCTCGGGTAAAATAAGATGTTTTTAACACTTCCATTTGATATTTCCATCACTTTTTATAAGCAAGTTCAGTGAAAAGGTTTGTCTTATTTGTCAGGTCAATATTAGAGAAACGAAGTGATTTCTTTCCAAGGATGTACAGCTAATAATCTTGGTTAAACCTTCAATCTTGTTTTAAATGCTTTTCCATTGAAAATGATACCTCTCTTTCAGCTCCCCCATTTCTGAGAAGTATAAAATCTTATAATTTATTATTACCAAAGGGGAAAGGTGGGAGGAGGGATAAATTAACAGTTTGGAATGAACACATACACACTGCTATGTATAAAATAGATCATCAACAAGGAACTACTGTATAGCACAGGGAACTACACTCAACATTTTGCAATAACCTATAAGGGGAAATAATCTGAAAAAGAATAGATATTTTTATTGACATCATCTATCAATGACAGTTAAAGTGTAGCCTAAGGGAAGCTGGTGGTGAGTGCTTCTGACCCTGAAGACTTCAATCATCTAAAGTTTGGACTCTGCCTACTTCCCAAGGCCCTTAATGAACATATGTGTAGCCGTAGCTTAAAAACTTCCCCAGTTTGGGTTTCGGGGAGACACTGATTTTGAAAAAGCCCTGGTGTTCTCCTTACATGAATGGGACTCTTCCTACTGCTAAAACATGTCTGTCACACCCAGAGGATGGTATACCGTCTGATCGGGAAGAGTTTGGAAAAGGCATCTCATCTCCTCATCTCCTGGTGCTCGGGTTCACCCCTCCAGCGTCTTTACTAACAGTCTCCCCACTTGGAGATGTCAGCACTGTCAACATCCTGTTGCGTACAGTTTGGAATTTGTCCAGAGGATGAAGCGGAAGGATGAGGAACAATGAGAGACAAGTCCTAGGTGTTCAGACAGGCACATGTCACTCTAATTTCCAATCAGGAAGACGAATTGACCAAAGGCTAGGGTTGCCCATGGAAACAGTATAGGGCTTGAGGAAATCCCGCTGCTTTGTGGCCAGTTCCCATAAACACGAGTTGAACAATGGAACTCAGGGGCAGTAAAATTCACAAAACTGCAGAGTTGAAAATATCCATCACTGAAAAATGTCTTGAGGAAAGTCAGAGAAAAGGACTTGTAAGCAAGGGAGAATGGCAGGAAAGGGATTTGAGGAGGTAGAAAGGACTCGCCATTAAGCACAAGAAAAGGAGCTGAACATTGCCAACATTGCAGTTGGCCAAAAAGGGTGTATGCGTTCTTTTCTGTATATATTCAAGAAAAGGGCATACACTTTTTTAGCCAACCAAACAGGTGGGCACTGGAAGTCAATACTACAAAAGATATCACTTCGCATCAGTCAGAAGAGCCATCCTCATAAAGCGTAAACAACAGAAATGCAGGACAGGGCAACGAGAAGAGGGAGCCCTGTGAGACTTATAGTGGAAATGTATATTGCCAACGGCCATTCTGGAGAAGTGTATTGTGTTTACTAAAGCATCTAAAAAATGAGCTACAGAGCATAGGGCACTTGCACTCATGGGCGTATATCTTGGGAAAAACAAAAATCGAGAGGACACAGGCACCCCAATGTTTACCCCCTCTCTGTTTAAAAGATCCTCGACTAGGATATAACTTAAATGTCTCTGGAGGGGAAAAATGGATAGAGATGTGGTACTTAGGTAGAGTGGAATATTATTCAGCCTGGAAATCAATGAAATATGGCCAGTTGTAACGACTCCGGAGGAGTTACGTATGATCATTCTAAGTGACAGAATTCAAAAAGAAAAAGACACATATCATAAGATATCACTTAAAGGTGGAATCCAAAATGGCTACACATGAAATAAATTACAAAACAAAAACATAGTCAAATATGTAGAAAACACGCATAAGGCTGCTAAACGGGAAAGGTGGGGAGGGGTGAGGCATCATCCAGGAGGTTGAAATTAGCAAAGATACCATTCCAAATACCAAACTGATAATCAACAAGGCCTACACGGTAGCTAAAAGAACTGCACTCAGCACACTCAAGTCACCGGAAAAGAATATATACGACTAGTAAGAATCTGAAAAAGAATTTATTGATGTCTCTCTGTACGTGAATCAAGTGGATGTACAGCAGCAAGAAACAGAGCTTTGAAAATCAGCTGTAACCAATATAGTAATAAATTGAAAAAAATAAACGACAGAGAGACAGAGAAAACCTCTTACAACTTTTCCTCAGGGACGGTGATGCAACATGGATTGAACACATCTAGACCCACAGCAGGATGAGACATAAGGCTGGAAACTGTTTGCGCTAAGAGAAATGTGAGGTTGGGTGAGGAAATGCACACCCTTTAAAGTAATACTACCTGGTACCCATTCAATGGGTCCCAAATCTGCAGGTTCAAGGGATCTTCCTACAGCTAAAACATGCATGGAAAACCCAGAGGACTGTACACCATGTGATCGGGAGATGTGTCTAAAATGCACCTCATTTATCCTCTCCTGGTGCTCCTGTTCACCATTCCAGCCACGCTACTTAGAATCTCCCCACTTGGAGAATCAGCACATTTAAACTTCTGTTTCACACATTTTGCAAATTGTGAGGAGGATGAACGGGAAGAGGGGGAACCAATGAGAGAAGAGTTGTAGGGGTTTGGACGGGCACATATCACTCTAATTTCCCATTAAGAATAAGAATTAAAGAAAGGCTCAGCCTGCCTCGCCGGAGCCAAAATAGGGCCTGAAGCAATCCTGCGGGTTTGAGGCCAGCTCACAAAAGAGCAACTTAAAAAATGGAGCTCAGGGTCACTGCAATTCACAAACCTGCAGAGTTATAAATGAAAACTAACGTCCAAAAATATGTTGAGGTAAGGCAAAGAAGAGGATCTGAATGCAAGACAGAATTGCAAGAAACAGATTTCAAGAGATAGATTGGACTCGTCTTTAACGCACATGAAAAGCAGCAGAATTTCGACAATGATGCAGTTGGCCCAAAAGGGCGTATGCGTTTTTTCCTGATTATATCCAGGAAAAAACGCATACGCACTTTATGGGCAACGAAGCAAGCAAGCAATGCAAATGTGCACAACAAAGAAGTCTCACTTCCCACCGGTCAAAAGGGCCATCCTAAAAAATTGTAAAAACCAGAAATGCAGGACAGGCCATGGAGAACAGGGAGCCTTTATACGCTGATGGGCAGTGTGTGAACTGCCGAGAGCCACTCTGGAGAAGTGTATGGTGGTTCCTAAATCATCTAAAAAACAGAGCTACAGAGCATAGGACTCTTCCAATCATGGGAGTATATCTAGGGAAGTCTAAAAATCAACAAGACACAAGCACACCACAGTTTAGGGCTACTCTGTTTACAAGAACCTCAACTTCAGTACACCTTAAATATCCCAGGAAAGAGAACAATGGATAAAGAAGATGTGGTACTTATGTACAATGGAATATCTCTTCACCATGAAATCAATGTAATAAGGCTAGTAGAAGGATAAAGAGTGGATTTAGGTCCGATAATACTACTTGAAATAAGTCAAACAGAAAAAGAAACATATCATAAGATATCACTTATAGAGGGAGGGTAAATATGGCTGCACAAGAAATGAATTACAGAACAGAACAGTGTCTCACATTTAGAAAACACACTTATGTCAGCTTAAGGGGAAAGGAGAGGTGGGGTGATGCATAAAACCAGAGTTTGAAATTAGCACAGATACCGTTCAATAAACCAAATAGGTATTAGACAAGATCTACACCTTGCTCAATGAACAGGCCTCAACACACCCTATACACCGCAGAGAAATATATCTGAGGAATAAGAATCTTAAAACCCATGTATTGATATATCTCCATAAGGGAATCAAGTGTGTGCAGAGCGGCACAAACACAGCAGTGAAAAGGAGCTAAACCCCATTATAGAAATAAATTTTAAAAACAAAACGCTGAAACAATGAAAGAGAGAAAAATTCTTACAAAATTCGCTCAGGGGCTGTGATGCAACCTGGATTGACCACATATAAACCCACAGCTGGATAAGACATAAGGCTGGACACTTGGGGCTGACAGGATTGGTGAGCTTTGGTGAGCAACTGCCGAAAGTTTAATGCAATACTTCATGCTACTCAGTCCAAGGGTCCCAACACTCCAGGTTGAAGGGAATCTTCCTACAGCTAAACCATGCTTGGGAAACCCAGCGACTGGTATACCATATGATCGGGAAAGGTTTCTAAAACGCACCTCATTTTTCCTCTCCTGGGGCTCCGGATCGACATTCCAGCCGCTTTACTAACAACATCCCCACATGGAGTCAATGCCTTTAAGTTCTGGTATTGCACAGTCTGCAGTTAGTGCAGAGGATGAATGGGAACAGGGGGAACCAGTGAGAAACTAGCTGTAGCGGTTTCAATGGGCACATGTCACTCTAATATCACATCAGTAAGAAGAATTAACCAAAGGCACAGCAAGGTGCCCCAGAAGAAAAATAGGGCTTCAAGGAATCCTGTGGTTACGGGGCAAGACCACAAAAATAAGAGCTAAAAAATGGAGCTAAGGGCCACTGCAATTCAAAAACCTGCAGAGTTATAAAGGTCAACTATTTTTAAAAAATATATTTAGGTAAGGCTATGAAGAGGCATTGAAAGCAAGGCAGAATTGCAGGAAACCGATTTCAGGAGGTAGACTGGAATTGCATTGAAAGCATAGGAAAAGAGGCAGAACGTCCACAATGATGCACTTGGCCAAAAAGGGCGTATGCGTTTTTTCCTGAATATATTCAGGAAAAAACGCATACGCCCTTTTTGGCCAACCAAGCAAGCTTGCAAAGGAAATCTGCACTACAATGAAGTCTCACTTCCCCCCGGTCAAAAGGGCCATCTGAAAAAAGTGTAAAATCCAGAAAGGCAGGACAGGCCATGGAGAACTGGGAGCCTTGTTATGCTGATGGGCGGGATGTAAATTGCCAACAACCACTCGGGAGAAGTGTATGGTGTTTCCTGAAACATCTAAAAAACAAAGCAACAGAGCCTAGGGCACTTCCACTTATGGTCCTATAGCTTAGGGAAATTAAAATCAAAAAGACACAGCCACCCCAAAGATTGGAACGGCTCTGTTTACAAGAACCTCGTTTACAGTACAAGTTCAACATCGCAGAAAGTGAAAAATGGATAAAGAACTTGTGGTATTTACTTACAAAGCAATATCACTCAGCAATGAAATCTGTGTCATCAGGCCCTTAGCAGCACAATGAGTGGATTCAGGTATGATGATTCATACTGAAGTAAGTCACACAGAAAAAGAAACATCATAAGATATCAGTAATACACGGAATGTAAACTTGGCTACACAGGAACTGAATTACAGAACAGAACAGGGTCTCAAATTTAGAAAACCAACTTATTGTTGCTTAAGGGTAAAGGTGAGTTGGGGTGCTGCATAAAACCAGAGATTGAAATGAGCACAGATAAAGTTCCTTAAGCCAAATATGGAATAGAAAAGAGCTACTCCTTGCTCAACGAAATGGACTCAACACCCCATATTAAACGCCTAAGAATGTACCTGACTAGTAAGTATCTTAAAACCTATGGATTGCTATGTCTCCGAAAGAGAATCAAGCATGTGTACAGGGGCATAAACGCAGCAGTGATAGGATTGGAGAGGTTCGGTGAGCAAATGAAGACCCTTTGAAGTCATATTGCATGGTACCCATTCCACGGGTTTCAACTACCCAGGCTTAAGGTATTCTTCCTTCAGCTAAAACATGCATGTGGAACCTAGAGTATGATCAACCATGTGATCGGGAGACGTGTTCAAATATGTCTCAATTTTCCTCCCCTGGTACTCGGGTGCAACATTCCAGACGCTTTACTAACACTCTCCCCACTTGGAGAGTCAGTCCCTTTAAACTCCTGTTTGGCCCAGTTTGCAATTTCTGCGGAAGATGAACAGGAATAGCGAGAACCAATGAGAGGCTAGCTGGAGGTGTCTGGACGGGCAAATTTAACTCTCATTTCCCACCAGGAAGAGGAATTAACCAAAGGCTCAGCGTGCCATGCCGGAACCAGATTAGGGCCTGAAGCCATCCTGCGGTGTTGCGGCCAGGTCACAAGAAAGCGAGTTGAAGAAAGGAGCTCAGGGGCACTGTAATTCACAAACCTGCAGAGTTATAAATGACAGCTATCGTCCAAAAATAGACTGAAGTAAGGCTGCCAAGAGGACTTGAAAGCGGGGCAGAATTGCAGGAAACCGATTTCAGGAGGTAGACTGGAATTGCATTGAAAGCATAGGAAAAGAGGCAGAACGTCCACAATGATGCACTTGGCCAAAAAGGGCGTATGCGTTTTTTCCTGAATATATTCAGGAAAAAACGCATACGCCCTTTTTGGCCAACCAAGCAAGCTTGCAAAGGAAATCTGCACTACAATGAAGTCTCACTTCCCCCCGGTCAAAAGGGCCATCTGAAAAAAGTGTAAAATCCAGAAAGGCAGGACAGGCCCTGGAGAACTGGGAGCCTTGTTATGCTGATGGGCGGGATGTAAATTGCCAACAACCACTCGGGAGAAGTGTATGGTGTTTCCTGAAACATCTAAAAAACAAAGCAACAGAACCTAGGGCACTTCCACTTATGGTCCTATAGCTTAGGGAAATTAAAATCAAAAAGACACAGCCACCCCAAAGTTTGGAACATCTCTGTTTACAAGAACCTCGTTTACAGTACAAGTTCAACATCGCAGAAAGTGAAAAATGGATAAAGAACTTGTGGTATTTACTTACAAAGCAATATCACTCAGCAATGAAATCTGTGTCATCAGGCCCTTAGCAGCACAATGAGTGGATTCAGGTATGATGATTCTAACTGAAATAAGTCACACAGAAAAAGAAACATCATAAGATATCAGTAATACACGGAATGTAAACTTGGCTACACAGGAACTGAATTACAGAACAGAACAGGGTCTCAAATTTAGAAAACCAACTTATTCTTGCTTAAGGGTAAAGGTGAGTTGGGGTGCTGCATAAAACCAGAGATTGAAATGAGCACAGATAAAGTTCCTTAAGCCAAATATGGAATAGACAAGAGCTACTCCTTGCTCAACGAAATGGACTCAACACCGCATATTAAATGCCTAAGAATGTACCTGACTAGTAAGTATCTTAAAACCTATGGATTGCTATGTCTCCGAAAGAGAATCAAGCATGTGTACAGGGGCATAAACGCAGCAGTGATAGGATTGGAGAGGTTCGGTGAGCAAATGAAGACCCTTTGAAGTCATATTGCATGGTACCCATTCCACGGGTTTCAACTACCCAGATTTAAGGTATTCTTCCTTCAGCTAAAACATGCATGTGGAACCTAGAGTATGATCAACCATGTGATCGGGAGACGTGTTCAAATATGTCTCAGTTTTCCTCCCCTGGTACTCGGGTGCAACATTCCAGACGCATTACTAACACTCTCCCGACTTGGAGAGTCAGTCCCTTTAACCTCCTGTTTGGCCCAGTTTGCAATTTCTGCGGATGATGAACAGGAATAGCGAGAACCAATGAGAGGCTAGCTGGAGGTGTCTGGACGGGCAAATTTAACTCTCATTTCCCACCAGGAAGAGGAATTAACCAAAGGCTCAGCGTGCCGTGCCGGAACCAGATTAGGGCCTGAAGCCACCCTGCGGTGTTGCGGCCAGCTCAAAAGAAAGCGAGTTGAAGAAAGGAGCTCAGGGGCACTGTAATTCACAAACCTGCAGAGTTATAAATGACAGCTATCGTCCAAAAATAGACTGAAGTAAGGCTGCCAAGAGGACTTGAAAGCGGGGCAGAATTGCAGGAAACCGATTTCAGGAGGTAGACTGGAATTGCATTGAAAGCATAGGAAAAGAGGCAGAACGTCCACAATGATGCACTTGGCCAAAAAGGGCGTATGCGTTTTTTCCTGAATATATTCAGGAAAAAACGCATACGCCCTTTTTGGCCAACCAAGCAAGCTTGCAAAGGAAATCTGCACTACAATGAAGTCTCACTTCCCCCCAGTCAAAAGGGCCATCTGAAAAAAGTGTAAAATCCAGAAAGGCAGGACAGGCCATGGAGAACTGGGAGCCTTGTTATGCTGATGGGCGGGATGTAAATTACCAACAACCACTGGGGAGAAGTTTATGGTGTTTCCTGAAACATCTAAAAAACAAAGCAACAGAACCTAGGGCACTTCCACTTATGGTCCTATAGCTTAGGGAAATTAAAATCAAAAAGACACAGCCACCCCAAAGTTTGGAACAGCTCTGTTTACAAGAACCTCGTTTACAGTACAAGTTCAACATCGCAGAAAGTGAAAAATGGATAAAGAACTTGTGGTATTTACTTACAAAGCAATATCACTCAGCAATGAAATCTGTGTCATCAGGCCCTTAGCAGCACAATGAGTGGATTCAGGTATGATGATTCTAACTGAAATAAGTCACACAGAAAAAGAAACATCATAAGATATCAGTAATACATGGAATGTAAACTTGGCTACACAGGAACTGAATTACAGAACAGAAGAGGGTCTCAAATTTAGAAAACCAACTTATGCTTGCTTAAGGGGAAAGGTGAGTTGTGGTGCTGCATAAAACCAGAGATTGAAATGAGCACAGATAAAGTTCCTTAAGTCAAATATGGAATAGACAAGAGCTACTCCTTGCTCAACGAAATGGACTCAACACCGCATATTAAACGCCTAAGAATGTACCTGACTAGTAAGTATCTTAAAACCTATGGATTGCTATGTCTCCGAAAGAGAATCAAGCATGTGTACAGGGGCATAAACGCAGCAGTGATAGGATTGGAGAGGTTCGGTGAGCAAATGAAGACCCTTTGAAGTCATATTGCCTGGTACCCATTACACGGGTCTTAACTCTCCAGGTTTAAGGTATTATTCCTTCACCTAAAACATGCATGTGGAACCTAGAGTATGATCAACCATGTGATCGGGAGACGTGTTCAAATATGTCTCAGTTTTCGTACCCTGGTACTCGGGTGCAACATTCCAGACACTTTACTAACACTCTCCCGACTTGGAGAGTCAGTCCCTTTAACCTCCTGTTTGGCCCAGTTTGCAATTTCTGCGGAAGATGAACAGGAATAGCGAGAACCAATGAGAGGCTAGCTGGAGGTGTCTGGACGGGCAAATTTAACTCTCATTTTCCACCAGGAAGAGGAATTAACCAAAGGCTCAGCGTGTCCTGCCGGAACCAGATTAGGGCCTGAAGCCATCCTGTGGTGTTGCGGCCAGGTCACAAGAAAGCAAGTTGAAGAAAGGAGCTCAAGGGCACTGTAATTCACAAACCTGCAGAGTTATAAATGACAGCTATCGTCCAAAAATAGACTGAAGTAAGGCTGCCAAGAGGACTTGAAAGCGGGGCAGAATTGCAGGAAACCGATTTCAGGAGGTAGACTGGAATTGCATTGAATGCATAGGAAAACAGCAGAACGTCCACAATGATGCACTTGGCCAAAAAGGGCGTATGCGTTTTTTCCTGAATATATTCAGGAAAAGACGCATACGCCCTTTTTGGCCAACCAAGCAAGCTTGCAAAGGAAATCTGCACTACAATGAAGTCTCACTTCCCCCCGGTCAAAAGGGCCATCTGAAAAAAGTGTAAAATCCAGAAAGGCAGGACAGGCCATGGAGAACTGGGAGCCTTGTTATGCTGATGGGCGGGATGTAAATTGCCAACAACCACTCGGGAGAAGTGTATGGTGTTTACTGAAACATCTAAAAAACAAAGCAACAGAACCTAGGGCACTTCCACTTATGGTCCTATAGCTTAGGGAAATTAAAATCAAAAAGACACAGCCACCCCAAAGTTTGGAACGGCTCTGTTTACAAGAACCTCGTTTACAGTACAAGTTCAACATCGCAGAAAGTGAAAAATGGATAAAGAACTTGTGGTATTTACTTACAAAGCAATATCACTCAGCAATGAAATCTGTGTCATCAGGCCCTTAGCAGCACAATGAGTAGATTCAGGTATGATGATTCTAACTGAAATAAGTCACACAGAAAAAGAAACATCATAAGATATCAGTAATACACGGAATGTAAACTTGGCTACACAGGAACTGAATTACAGAACAGAACAGGGTCTCAAATTTAGAAAACCAACTTATGCTTGCTTAAGGGGAAAGGTGAGTTGTGGTGCTGCATAAAACCAGAGATTGAAATGAGCACAGATAAAGTTCCTTAAGTCAAATATGGAATAGACAAGAGCTACTCCTTGCTCAACGAAATGGACTCAACACCGCATATTAAACGCCTAAGAATGTACCTGACTAGTAAGTATCTTAAAACCTATGGATTGCTATGTCTCCGAAAGAGAATCAAGCATGTGTACAGGGGCATAAACGCAGCAGTGATAGGATTGGAGAGGTTCGGTGAGCAAATGAAGACCCTTTGAAGTCATATTGCATGGTACCCATTCCACGGGTCTTAACTCTCCAGGTTTAAGGTATTCTTCCTTCAGCTAAAACATGCATGTGGAACCCAGAGTATGATCAACCATGTGAACGGGAGACGTGTTCAAATATGTCTCAGTTTTCCTCCCCTGGTACTCGGGTGCAACATTCCAGACGCATTACTAACACTCTCCCGACTTGGAGAGTCAGTCCCTTTAACCTCCTGTTTGGCCCAGTTTGCAATTTCTGCGGATGATGAACAGGAATAGCGAGAACCAATGAGAGGCTAGCTGGAGGTGTCTGGACGGGAAATTTAACTCTCATTTCCCACCAGGAAGAGGAATTAACCAAAGGCTCAGCGTGCCGTGCCGGAACCAGATTAGGGCCTGAAGCCATCCTGCGGTGTTGCGGCCAGCTCAAAAGAAAGCGAGTTGAAGAAAGGAGCTCAGGGGCACTGTAATTCACAAACCTGCAGAGTTATAAATGACAGCTATCGTCCAAAAATAGACTGAAGTAAGGCTGCCAAGAGGACTTCAAAGCGGGGCAGAATTGCAGGAAACCGATTTCAGGAGGTAGACTGGAATTGCATTGAAAGCATAGGAAAAGAGGCAGAACGTCCACAATGATGCACTTGGCCAAAAAGGGCGTATGCGTTTTTTCCTGAATATATTCAGGAAAAAACGCATACGCCCTTTTTGGCCAACCAAGCAAGCTTGCAAAGGAAATCTGCACTACAATGAAGTCTCACTTCCCCCCAGTCAAAAGGGCCATCTGAAAAAAGTGTAAAATCCAGAAAGGCAGGACAGGCCATGGAGAACTGGGAGCCTTGTTATGCTGATGGGCGGGATGTAAATTGCCAACAACCACTCGGGAGAAGTTTATGGTGTTTCCTGAAACATCTAAAAAACAAAGCAACAGAACCTAGGGCACTTCCACTTATGGTCCTATAGCTTAGGGAAATTAAAATCAAAAAGACACAGCCACCCCAAAGTTTGGAACGGCTCTGTTTACAAGAACCTCGTTTACAGTACAAGTTCAACATCGCAGAAAGTGAAAAATGGATAAAGAACTTGTGGTATTTACTTACAAAGCAATATCACTCAGCAATGAAATCTGTGTCATCAGGCCCTTAGCAGCACAATGAGTGGATTCAGGTATGATGATTCTAACTGAAATAAGTCACACAGAAAAAGAAACATCATAAGATATCAGTGATACATGGAATGTAAACTTGGCTACACAGGAACTGAATTACAGAACAGAAGAGGGTCTCAAATTTAGAAAACCAACTTATGCTTGCTTAAGGGGAAAGGTGAGTTGTGGTGCTGCATAAAACCAGAGATTGAAATGAGCACAGATAAAGTTCCTTAAGTCAAATATGGAATAGACAAGAGCTACTCCTTGCTCAACGAAATGGACTCAACACCGCATATTAAACGCCTAAGAATGTACCTGACTAGTAAGTATCTTAAAACCTATGGATTGCTATGTCTCCGAAAGAGAATCAAGCATGTGTACAGGGGCATAAATGCAGCAGTGATAGGATTGGAGAGGTTCGGTGAGCAAATGAAGACCCTTTGAAGTCATATTGCCTGGTACCCATTACACGGGTCTTAACTCTCCAGGTTTAAGGTATTCTTCCTTCACCTAAAACATGCATGTGGAACCTAGAGTATGATCAACCATGTGATCGGGAGACGTGTTCAAATATGTCTCAGTTTTCCTCCCCTGGTACTCGGGTGAAACATTCCAGACGCTTTACTAACGCTCTCCCGACTTGGAGAGTCAGTCCCTTTAACCTCCTGTTTGGCCCAGTTTGCAATTTCTGCGGAAGATGAACAGGAATAGCGAGAACCAATGAGAGGCTAGCTGGAGGTGTCTGGACGGGCAAATTTAACTCTCATTTCCCACCAGGAAGAGGAAATAACCAAAGGCTCAGCGTGCCGTGCCGGAACCAGATTAGGGCCTGAAGCCATCCTGCGGTGTTGCGGCCAGGTCACAAGAAAGCGAGTTGAAGAAAGGAGCTCAGGGGCACTGTAATTCACAAACCTGCAGAGTTATAAATGACAGCTATCGTCCAAAAATAGACTGAAGTAAGGCTGCCAAGAGGACTTGAAAGCGGGGCAGAATTGCAGGAAGCTGATTTCAGGAGGTAGACTGGAATTGCATTGAAAGCATAGGAAAAGAGGCAGAACGTCCACAATGATGCACTTGGCCAAAAAGGGCGTATGCGTTTTTTCCTGAATATATTCAGGAAAAAACGCATACGCCCTTTTTGGCCAACCAAGCAAGCTTGCAAAGGAAATCTGCACTACAATGAAGTCTCACTTCCCCCCGGTCAAAAGGGCCATCTGAAAAAAGTGTAAAATCCAGAAAGGCAGGACAGGCCATGGAGAACTGGGAGCCTTGTTATGCTGATGGGCGGGATGTAAATTGCCAACAACCACTCCGGAGAAGTGTATGGTGTTTCCTGAAACATCTAAAAAACAAAGCAACAGAACCTAGGGCACTTCCACTTATGGTCCTATAGCTTAGGGAAATTAAAATCAAAAAGACACAGCCACCCCAAAGTTTGGAACGGCTCTGTTTACAAGAACCTCGTTTACAGTACAAGTTCAACATCGCAGAAAGTGAAAAATGGATAAAGAACTTGTGGTATTTACTTACAAAGCAATATCACTCAGCAATGAAATCTGTGTCATCAGGCCCTTAGCAGCACAATGAGTGGATTCAGGTATGATGATTCTAACTGAAATAAGTCACACAGAAAAAGAAACATCATAAGATATCAGTAATACATGGAATGTAAACTTGGCTACACAGGAACTGAATTACAGAACAGAACAGGGTCTCAAATTTAGAAAACCAACTTATGCTTGCTTAAGGGGAAAGGTGAGTTGTGGTGCTGCATAAAACCAGAGATTGAAATGAGCACAGATAAAGTTCCTTAAGTCAAATATGGAATAGACAAGAGCTACTCCTTGCTCAACGAAATGGACTCAACACCGCATATTAAACGCCTAAGAATGTACCTGACTAGTAAGTATCGTAAAACCTATGGATTGCTATGTCTCCGAAAGAGAATCAAGCATGTGTACAGGGGCATAAACGCAGCAGTGATAGGATTGGAGAGGTTCGGTGAGCAAATGAAGACCCTTTGAAGTCATATTGCCTGGTACCCATTACACGGGTCTTAACTCTCCAGGTTTAAGGTATTCTTCCTTCACCTAAAACATGCATGTGGAACCTAGAGTATGATCAACCATGTGATCGGGAGACGTGTTCAAATATGTATCAGTTTTCGTACCCTGGTACTCGGGTGCAACATTCCAGACGCTTTACTAACACTCTCCCGACTTGGAGAGTCAGCGCCTTTAACCTCCTCTTTGGTCCAGTTTGCAATTTCTGCGGAAGATGAACAGGAATAGCGAGAACCAATGAGAGACTAGCTGGAGGTGTCTGGACGGGCAAATTTAACTCTCATTTCCCACCAGGAAGAGGAAATAACCAAAGGCTCAGCGTGCCGTGCCGGAACCAGATTACGGCCTGAAGCCATCCTGCGGTGTTGCGGCCAGCTCACAAGAAAGCGAGTTGAAGAAAGGAGCTCAGGGGCACTGTAATTCACAAACCTGCAGAGTTATAAATGACAGCTATCGTCCAAAAATAGACTGAAGTAAGGCTGCCAAGAGGACTTGAAAGCGGGGCAGAATTGCAGGAAACCGATTTCAGGAGGTAGACTGGAATTGCATTGAAAGCATAGGAAAAGAGGCAGAACGTCCACAATGATGCACTTGGCCAAAAAGGGCGTATGCGTTTTTTCCTGAATATATTCAGGAAAAAACGCATACGCCCTTTTTGGCCAACCAAGCAAGCTTGCAAAGGAAATCTGCACTACAATGAAGTCTCACTTCCCCCCGGTCAAAAGGGCCATCTGAAAAAAGTGTAAAATCCAGAAAGGCAGGACAGGCCATGGAGAACTGGGAGCCTTGTTATGCTGATGGGCGGGATGTAAATTGCCAACAACCACTCGGGAGAAGTGTATGGTGTTTCCTGAAACATCTAAAAAACAAAGCAACAGAACCTAGGGCACTTCCACTTATGGTCCTATAGCTTAGGGAAATTAAAATCAAAAAGACACAGCCACCCCAAAGTTTGGAACGGCTCTGTTTACAAGAACCTCGTTTACAGTACAAGTTCAACATCGCAGAAAGTGAAAAATGGATAAAGAACTTGTGGTATTTACTTACAAAGCAATATCACTCAGCAATGAAATCTGTGTCATCAGGACCTTAGCAGCACAATGAGTGGATTCAGGTATGATGATTCTAACTGAAATAAGTCACACAGAAAAAGAAACATCATAAGATATCAGTAATACACGGAATGTAAACTTGGCTACACAGGAACTGAATTACAGAACAGAACAGGGTCTCAAATTTAGAAAACCAACTTATTGTTGCTTAAGGGTAAAGGTGAGTTGGGGTGCTGCATAAAACCAGAGATTGAAATGAGCACAGATAAAGTTCCTTAAGCCAAATATGGAATAGACAAGAGCTACTCCTTGCTCAATGAAATGGACTCAACACCCCATATTAAACGCCTAAGAATGTACCTGACTAGTAAGTATCTTAAAACCTATGGATTGCTATGTCTCCGAAAGAGAATCAAGCATGTGTACAGGGGCATAAACGCAGCAGTGATAGGATTGGAGAGGTTCGGTGAGCAAATGAAGACCCTTTGAAGTCATATTGCATGGTAACCATTCCACGGGTTTCAACTACCCAGGTTTAAGGTATTCTTCCTTCAGCTAAAACATGCATGTGGAACCTAGAGTATGATCAACCATGTGATCGGGAGACGTGTTCAAATATGTCTCAGTTTTCCTCCCCTGGTACTCGGGTGAAACATTCCAGACGCTTTACTAACGCTCTCCCGACTTGGAGAGTCAGTCCCTTTAACCTCCTGTTTGGCCCAGTTTGCAATTTCTGCGGAAGATGAACAGGAATAGCGAGAACCAATGAGAGGCTAGCTGGAGGTGTCTGGACGGGCAAATTTAACTCTCATTTCCCACCAGGAAGAGGAAATAACCAAAGGCTCAGCGTGCCGTGCCGGAACCAGATTAGGGCCTGAAGCCATCCTGCGGTGTTGCGGCCAGGTCACAAGAAAGCGAGTTGAAGAAAGGAGCTCAGGGGCACTGTAATTCACAAACCTGCAGAGTTATAAATGACAGCTATCGTCCAAAAATAGACTGAAGTAAGGCTGCCAAGAGGACTTGAAAGCGGGGCAGAATTGCAGGAAACCGATTTCAGGAGGTAGACTGGAATTGCATTGAAAGCATAGGAAAAGAGGCAGAACGTCCACAATGATGCACTTGGCCAAAAAGGGTGTATGCGTTTTTTCCTGAATATATTCAGGAAAAAACGCATACACCCTTTTTGGCCAACCAAGCAAGCTTGCAAAGGAAATCTGCACTACAATGAAGTCTCACTTCCCCCCGGTCAAAAGGGCCATCTGAAAAAAGTGTAAAATCCAGAAAGGCAGGACAGGCCATGGAGAACTGGGAGCCTTGTTATGCTGATGGGCGGGATGTAAATTGCCAACAACCACTCGGGAGAAGTTTATGGTGTTTCCTGAAACATCTAAAAAACAAAGCAACAGAACCTAGGGCACTTCCACTTATGGTCCTATAGCTTAGGGAAATTAAAATCAAAAAGACACAGCCACCCCAAAGTTTGGAACGGCTCTGTTTACAAGAACCTCGTTTACAGTACAAGTTCAACATCGCAGAAAGTGAAAAATGGATAAAGAACTTGTGGTATTTACTTACAAAGCAATATCACTCAGCAATGAAATCTGTGTCATCAGGCCCTTAGCAGCACAATGAGTGGATTCAGGTATGATGATTCTAACTGAAATAAGTCACACAGAAAAAGAAACATCATAAGATATCAGTAATACATGGAATGTAAACTTGGCTACACAGGAACTGAATTACAGAACAGAACAGGGTCTCAAATTTAGAAAACCAACTTATGCTTGCTTAAGGGGAAAGGTGAGTTGTGGTGCTGCATAAAACCAGAGATTGAAATGAGCACAGATAAAGTTCCTTAAGTCAAATATGGAATAGACAAGAGCTACTCCTTGCTCAACGAAATGGACTCAACACCGCATATTAAACGCCTAAGAATGTACCTGACTAGTAAGTATCGTAAAACCTATGGATTGCTATGTCTCCGAAAGAGAATCAAGCATGTGTACAGGGGCATAAACGCAGCAGTGATAGGATTGGAGAGGTTCGGTGAGCAAATGAAGACCCTTTGAAGTCATATTGCCTGGTACCCATTACACGGGTCTTAACTCTCCAGGTTTAAGGTATTCTTCCTTCACCTAAAACATGCATGTGGAACCTAGAGTATGATCAACCATGTGATCGGGAGACGTGTTCAAATATGTCTCAGTTTTCGTACCCTGGTACTCGGGTGCAACATTCCAGACGCTTTACTAACACTCTCCCGACTTGGAGAGTCAGCGCCTTTAACCTCCTCTTTGGTCCAGTTTGCAATTTCTGCGGAAGATGAACAGGAATAGCGAGAACCAATGAGAGACTAGCTGGAGGTGTCTGGACGGGCAAATTTAACTCTCATTTCCCACCAGGAAGAGGAAATAACCAAAGGCTCAGCGTGCCGTGCCGAAACCAGATTACGGCCTGAAGCCATCCTGCGGTGTTGCGGCCAGCTCACAAGAAAGCGAGTTGAAGAAAGGAGCTCAGGGGCACTGTAATTCACAAACCTGCAGAGTTATAAATGACAGCTATCGTCCAAAAATAGACTGAAGTAAGGCTGCCAAGAGGACTTGAAAGCGGGGCAGAATTGCAGGAAACCGATTTCAGGAGGTAGACTGGAATTGCATTGAAAGCATAGGAAAAGAGGCAGAACGTCCACAATGATGCACTTGGCCAAAAAGGGCGTATGCGTTTTTTCCTGAATATATTCAGGAAAAAACGCATACGCCCTTTTTGGCCAACCAAGCAAGCTTGCAAAGGAAATCTGCACTACAATGAAGTCTCACTTCCCCCCGGTCAAAAGGGCCATCTGAAAAGAGTGTAAAATCCAGAAAGGCAGGACAGGCCATGGAGAACTGGGAGCCTTGTTATGCTGATGGGCAGGATGTAAATTGCCAACAACCACTCGGGAGAAGTTTATGGTGTTTCCTGAAACATCTAAAAAACAAAGCAACAGAACCTAGGGCACTTCCACTTATGGTCCTATAGCTTAGGGAAATTAAAATCAAAAAGACACAGCCACCCCAAAGTTTGGAACGGCTCTGTTTACAAGAACCTCGTTTACAGTACAAGTTCAACATCGCAGAAAGTGAAAAATGGATAAAGAACTTGTGGTATTTACTTACAAAGCAATATCACTCAGCAATGAAATCTGTGTCATCAGGCCCTTAGCAGCACAATGAGTGGATTCAGGTATGATGATTCTAACTGAAATAAGTCACACAGAAAAAGAAACATCATAAGATATCAGTAATACACGGAATGTAAACTTGGCTACACAGGAACTGAATTACAGAACAGAACAGGGTCTCAAATTTAGAAAACCAACTTATTGTTGCTTAAGGGTAAAGGTGAGTTGGGGTGCTGCATAAAACCAGAGATTGAAATGAGCACAGATAAAGTTCCTTAAGCCAAATATGGAATAGACAAGAGCTACTCCTTGCTCAATGAAATGGACTCAACACCCCATATTAAACGCCTAAGAATGTACCTGACTAGTAAGTATCTTAAAACCTATGGATTGCTATGTCTCCGAAAGAGAATCAAGCATGTGTACAGGGACATAAACGCAGCAGTGATAGGATTGGAGAGGTTCGGTGAGCAAATGAAGACCCTTTGAAGTCATATTGCATGGTAACCATTCCACGGGTTTCAACTACCCAGGTTTAAGGTATTCTTCCTTCAGCTAAAACATGCATGTGGAACCTAGAGTATGATCAACCATGTGATCGGGAGACGTGTTCAAATATGTCTCAGTTTTCCTCCCCTGGTACTCGGGTGAAACATTCCAGACGCTTTACTAACGCTCTCCCGACTTGGAGAGTCAGTCCCTTTAACCTCCTGTTTGGCCCAGTTTGCAATTTCTGCGGAAGATGAACAGGAATAGCGAGAACCAATGAGAGGCTAGCTGGAGGTGTCTGGACGGGCAAATTTAACTCTCATTTCCCACCAGGAAGAGGAAATAACCAAAGGCTCAGCGTGCCGTGCCGGAACCAGATTAGGGCCTGAAGCCATCCTGCGGTGTTGCGGCCAGGTCACAAGAAAGCGAGTTGAAGAAAGGAGCTCAGGGGCACTGTAATTCACAAACCTGCAGAGTTATAAATGACAGCTATCGTCCAAAAATAGACTGAAGTAAGGCTGCCAAGAGGACTTGAAAGCGGGGCAGAATTGCAGGAAACCGATTTCAGGAGGTAGACTGGAATTGCATTGAAAGCATAGGAAAAGAGGCAGAACGTCCACAATGATGCACTTGGCCAAAAAGGGCGTATGCGTTTTTTCCTGAATATATTCAGGAAAAAACGCATACGCCCTTTTTGGCCAACCAAGCAAGCTTCCAAAGGAAATCTGCACTACAATGAAGTCTCACTTCCCCCCGGTCAAAAGGGCCATCTGAAAAAAGTGTAAAATCCAGAAAGGCAGGACAGGCCATGGAGAACTGGGAGCCTTGTTATGCTGATGGGCGGGATGTAAATTGCCAACAACCACTCGGGAGAAGTGTATGGTGTTTCCTGAAACATCTAAAAAACAAAGCAACAGAACCTAGGGCACTTCCACTTATGGTCCTATAGCTTAGGGAAATTAAAATCAAAAAGACACAGCCACCCCAAAGTTTGGAACGGCTCTGTTTACAAGAACCTCGTTTACAGTACAAGTTCAACATCGCAGAAAGTGAAAAATGGATAAAGAACTTGTGGTATTTACTTACAAAGCAATATCACTCAGCAATGAAATCTGTGTCATCAGGCCCTTAGCAGCACAATGAGTGGATTCAGGTATGATGATTCTAACTGAAATAAGTCACACAGAAAAAGAAACATCATAAGATATCAGTAATACATGGAATGTAACCTTGGCTACACAGGAACTGAATTACAGAACAGAACAGGGTCTCAAATTTAGAAAACCAACTTATGCTTGCTTAAGGGGAAAGGTGAGTTGTGGTGCTGCATAAAACCAGAGATTGAAATGAGCACAGATAAAGTTCCTTAAGTCAAATATGGAATAGACAAGAGCTACTCCTTGCTCAACGAAATGGACTCAACACCGCATATTAAACGCCTAAGAATGTACCTGACTAGTAAGTATCGTAAAACCTATGGATTGCTATGTCTCCGAAAGAGAATCAAGCATGTGTACAGGGGCATAAACGCAGCAGTGATAGGATTGGAGAGGTTCGGTGAGCAAATGAAGACCCTTTGAAGTCATATTGCATGGTACCCATTACACGGGTCTTAACTCTCCAGGTTTAAGGTATTCTTCCTTCACCTAAAACATGCATGTGGAACCTAGAGTATGATCAACCATGTGATCGGGAGACGTGTTCAAATATGTCTCAGTTTTCGTACCCTGGTACTCGGGTGCAACATTCCAGACGCTTTACTAACACTCTCCCGACTTGGAGAGTCAGCGCCTTTAACCTCCTCTTTGGTCCAGTTTGCAATTTCTGCGGAAGATGAACAGGAATAGCGAGAACCAATGAGAGACTAGCTGGAGGTGTCTGGACGGGCAAATTTAACTCTCATTTCCCACCAGGAAGAGGAAATAACCAAAGGCTCAGCGTGCCGTGCCGGAACCAGATTAGGGCCTGAAGCCATCCTGCGGTGTTGCGGCCAGCTCAAAAGAAAGCGAGTTGAAGAAAGGAGCTCAGGGGCACTGTAATTCACAAACCTGCAGAGTTATAAATGACAGCTATCGTCCAAAAATAGACTGAAGTAAGGCTGCCAAGAGGACTTGAAAGCGGGGCAGAATTGCAGGAAACCGATTTCAGGAGGTAGACTGGAATTGCATTGAAAGCATAGGAAAAGAGGCAGAACGTCCACAATGATGCACTTGGCCAAAAAGGGCGTATGTGTTTTTTCCTGAATATATTCAGGAAAAAACGCATACGCCCTTTTTGGCCAACCAAGCAAGCTTGCAAAGGAAATCTGCACTACAATGAAGTCTCACTTCCCCCCGGTCAAAAGGGCCATCTGAAAAAAGTGTAAAATCCAGAAAGGCAGGACAGGCCATGGAGAACTGGGAGCCTTGTTATGCTGATGGGCGGGATGTAAATTGCCAACAGACACTCCGGAGAAGTGTATGGTGTTTCCTGAAACATCTAAAACACAAAGCAACAGAGCCTAGGGCACTGCCACTTATGGTCCTATAGCTTAGGGAAATTAAAATCAAAAAGACACAGCCACCCCAAAGTTTGGGACGCCTCTGTTTACAAGAACCTCGTTTACCGTACAAGTTCAATATCACAGAAAGTGAAAAATGGATAAAGAACTTGTGGTAATTACGTACAATGCAGTATCACTCAGCAATGAAATCTATGTCATCAGGCCCGTAGCAGCATAATGAGTGGATTCAGGTACGATGATTCTAACTGAAATAAGTCACACAGAAAAAGAAACATCATAAGATATCACTAATACACGGAATGTAAACTTGGCTACACAAGAACTGAATTCCAAAAGAGAACAGGGTCTCAAATTTAGAAAACCAACTTATGCTTGCTTAAGGGTAAAGGTGAGTTGGGGTGCTGCATAAAACCAGAGATTCAAATGAGCACAGATAACGTTCCTTAAGCCAAATATGGTATAGACAAGAGCTACTCCTTGCTCAACGAAATGGACCCAACACCCCATATTAAACGCCTAAGAATGTACCTGACTAGTAAGTATATTAAAACCTATGGATTGCTATGTCTCCGAAAGAGAATCAAGGGTATGTACCGGGGCATAAACACAGCAGTGATAGGATTGGAGAGGTTCGGTGAGCAAATGAAGACCCTTTGAAGTCATATTGCATGGTACCCATTCCACGGGTCTCAACTCTCCAGGTTTAAGGTATTCTTCCTTCAGCTAAAACATGCATGTGGAACCCAGAGTATGATCAACTGTGTGATCGGGAGACATGTTCAAATATGTCTCACTTTTGGTCCCCTGGTACTCGGGTGCAACATTCCAGACGCTTAACGAACACTCTCCCCACTTGGAGAGTCAGTGCCTTTAACCTCCTGTTTGGCACAGTTTGCAATTTCTGCGGAAGATGAACAGGAATAGGGAGAACCAATGAGAGACTAGCTGGAGGTTTCTGGACGGGCAAATTTAACTCTCATTTCCCACCAGGAAGAGGAAATAACCAAAGGCTCAGCGTGCCGTGCCGGAACCAGATTAGGGCCTGAAGCCATCCTGCGGTGTTGCGGCCAGCTCAAAAGAAAGCGAGTTGAAGAAAGGAGCTCAGGGGCACTGTAATTCACAAACCTGTAGAGTTATAAATGACAGCTATCGTCCAAAAATACACTGAAGTAAGGCTGCCAAGAGGACTTGAAAGCGGGGCAGAATTGCAGGAAACCGATTTCAGGAGGTAGACTGGAATTGCATTGAAAGCATAGGAAAAGAGGCAGAACGTCCACAATGATGCACTTGGCCAAAAAGGGTGTATGCGTTTTTTCCTGAATATATTCAGGAAAAAAAGCATACACCCTTTTTGGCCAACCAAGCAAGCTTGCAAAGGAAATCTGCACTACAATGAAGTCTCACTTCCCCCCGGTCAAAAGGGCCATCTGAAAAAAGTGTAAAATCCAGAAAGGCAGGACAGGCCATGGAGAACTGGGAGCCTTGTTATGCTGATGGGCGGGATGTAAATTGCCAACAGACACTAGGGAGAAGTGTATGGTGTTTCCTGAAACATCTAAAAAACAAAGCAACAGAGCCTAGGGCACTGACACTTATGGTCCTATAGCTTAGGGAAATTAAAATCAAAAAGACACAGCCACCCCAAAGTTTGGAACGGCTCTGTTTACAAGAAACTCGTTTTCAGTACAAGTTCAACATCTCAGAAAGTGAAAAATGGATAAAGAAGTTGCGGTATTTACTTACAAAGCAATATCACTCAGCAATGAAATCTATGTCACCAGGCCCTTAGCAGCACAATGAGTGGATTCAGGTATGATGATTCTAACTGAAGTAAGTCACACAGAAAAAGAAACATCATAAGATATCAGTAATACACGGAATGTAAACTTGGCTACACAGGAACTGAATTACAGAACAGAACAGGGACTCAAATTTAGAAAACCAACTTATGCTTGCTTAAGGGTAAAGGTGAGTTGGGGTGCTGCATAAAACCAGAGATTGAAATGAGCACAGATAACGTTCCTTAAGCCAAATATGGAATAGACAAGAGCTACTCCTTGCTCAACGAAATGGACCCAACACCCCATATTAAACGCCTAAGAATGTACCTGACTAGTAAGTATATTAAAACCTATGGATTGCTATGTCTCCGAAAGAGAATCAAGCGTATGTACCGGGGCATAAACGCAGCAGTGATAGGATTGGAGAGGTTCGGTGAGCAAATGAAGACCCTTTGAAGTCATATTGCATGGTACCCATTCCACGGGTCTCAACTCTCCAGGTTTAAGGTATTCTTCCTTCAGCTAAAACATGCATGTGGAACCCAGAGTATGATCAACTGTGTGATCGGGAGACATGTTCAAATATGTCTCACTTTTGGTCCCCTGGTACTCGGGTGCAACATTCCAGACGCTTAACGAACACTCTCCCCACTTGGAGAGTCAGTGCCTTTAACCTCCTGTTTGGCACAGTTTGCAATTTCTGCGGAAGATGAACAGGAATAGGGAGAACCAATGAGAGACTAGCTGGAGGTTTCTGGACGGGCAAATTTAACTCTCATTTCCCACCAGGAAGAGGAAATAACCAAAGGCTCAGCGTGCCGTGCCGGAACCAGATTAGGGCCTGAAGCCATCCTGCGGTGTTGCGGCCAGCTCAAAAGAAAGCGAGTTGAAGAAAGGATCTCAGGGGCACTGTAATTCACAAACCTGTAGAGTTATAAATGACAGCTATCGTCCAAAAATACACTGAAGTAAGGCTGCCAAGAGGACTTGAAAGCGGGGCAGAATTGCAGGAAACCGATTTCAGGAGGTAGACTGGAATTGCATTGAAAGCATAGGAAAAGAGGCAGAACGTCCACAGTGATGCACTTGGCCAAAAAGGGCGTATGCGTTTTTTCCTGAATATATTCAGGAAAAAAAGCATACGCCCTTTTTGGCCAACCAAGCAAGCTTGCAAAGGAAATCTGCACTACAATGAAGTCTCACTTCCCCCCGGTCAAAAGGGCCATCTGAAAAAAGTGTAAAATCCAGAAAGGCAGGACAGGCCATGGAGAACTGGGAGCCTTGTTATGCTGATGGGCGGGATGTAAATTGCCAACAGACACTAGGGAGAAGTGTATGGTGTTTCCTGAAACATCTAAAAAACAAAGCAACAGAGCCTAGGGCACTTCCACTTATGGTCCTATAGCTTAGGGAAATTAAAATCAAAAAGACACAGCCACCCCAAAGTTTTGAACGCCTCTGTTTACAAGAAACTCGTTTTCAGTACAAGTTTAACATCTCAGAAAGTGAAAAATGGATAAAGAAGTTGCGGTATTTACTTACAAAGCAATATCACTCAGCAATGAAATCTATGTCACCAGGCCCTTAGCAGCACAATGAGTGGATTCAGGTATGATGATTCTAACTGAAGTAAGTCACACAGAAAAAGAAACATCATAAGATATCAGTAATACACGGAATGTAAACTTGGCTACACAGGAACTGAATTACAGAACAGAACAGGGTCTCAAATTTAGAAAACCAACTTATGCTTGCTTAAGGGTAAAGGTGAGTTGGGCTGCTGCATAAAACCAGAGATTGAAATGAGCACAGATAAAGTTCCTTAAGCCAAATATGGAATAGACAAGAGCTACTCCTTGCTCAACGAAATGGACTCAACACCGCATATTAAACGCCTAAGAATGTACCTGACTAGTAAGTATCTTAAAACCTATGGATTGCTATGTCTCTGAAAGAGAATCAAGCATGTGTACAGGGGCATAAACGCAGCAGTGATAGGACTGGAGAGGTTCGGTGAGCAAATGAAGACCCTTTAAAGTCATATTGCATGGTACCCATTCCACGGGTTTCAACTACCCAGGTTTTAGTTATTCTTCCTGCAGCTAAAACATGCATGTGGAACCCAGAGTATGATCAACCATGTGATCGGGAGACGTGTTCAAATATGTCTCAGTTTTCGTACCCTGGTACTCGGGTGCAACATTCCAGACGCTTTACTAACACTCTCCCCACTTGGAGAGTCAGCACCTTTAACCTCCTGTTTGGCCCAGTTTGCAATTTCTGCGGAAGATGAACAGGAATAGCGAGAACCAATGAGAGACTAGCTGGAGGTGTCTGGACGGGCAAATTTAACTCTCATTTCCCACCAGAAAGAGGAATTAACCAAAGGCTCAGCGTGCCGTGCCGGAACCAGATTAGGGCCTGAAGCCATCCTGCGGTGTTACGGCCAGCTCAAAAGAAAGCGAGTTGAAGAAAGGAGCTCAGGGGCACTGTAATTCACAAACCTGCAGAGTTATAAATGACAGCTATCGTCCAAAAATATACTGAAGTAAGGCTGCCAAGAGGACTTGAAAGCGGGACAGAATTGCAGGAAACCGATTTCAGGAGGTAGACTGGAATTGCATTGAAAGCATAGGAAAAGAGGCAGAACGTCCACAATGATGCACTTGGCCAAAAAGGGCGTATGCGTTTTTTCCTGAATATATTCAGGAAAAAACGCATACGCACTTTTTGGCCAACCAAGCAAACTTGCAAAGGAAATCTGCACTACAAAGAAGTCTCATTTCCCCCCGGTCAAAAGGGCCATCTGAAAAAGGTGTAAAATCCAGAAAGGCAGGACAGGCCATGGAGAACTGGGAGCCTTGTTATGCTGATGGGCGGGATGTAAATTGCCAACAGACACTCGGGAGAAGTGTATGGTGTTTCCTGAAACATCTAAAAAACAAAGCAACAGAGCCTAGGGCACTGCCACTTATGGTCCTATAGCTTAGGGAAATTAAAATCAAAAAGACACAGCCACCCAAAAGTTTGGGACGCCTCTGTTTACAAGAACCTCGTTTACCGTACAAGTTCAATATCACAGAAATTGAAAAATGGATAAAGAACTTGTGGTACTTACGTACAATGCAATATCATTCAGCAATGAAATCTATGTCATCAGGCCCGTAGCAGCATAATGAGTAGATTCAGGTACGATGATTCTAACTGATGTAAGTCACACAGAAAAAGAAACATCATAAGATATCAGTAATACACGGAATGTAAACTTGGCTACACAGGAACTGCATTCCAAAACAGAACAGGGTCTCAAATTTAGAAAACCAACTTATGCTTGCTTAAGGGGAAAGGTGAGTTGGGGTGCTGCATAAAACCAGAGATTGAAATGAGCACAGATAAAGTTCCTTAAGCCAAATATGGAATAGACAAGAGCTACTCCTTGCTCAACAAAATGGACTCAACACCGCATATTAAACGCCTAAGAATGTACCTGAGTATTAAGTATCTTAAAACCTATGGATTGCTATGTCTCCGAAGGGGAATCAAGCATGTGTACAGGGGCATAAACGCAGCAGTGATAGGATTGGAGAGGTTCAGTGAGCAAATGAAGACCCTTTGAAGTCATATTGCATGGTACCCATTACACGGGTCTTAACTCTCCAGGTTTAAGGTATTCTTCCTTCAGCTAAGACATGCATGTGGAACCCAAGTATGATCAACCATGTGAACGGGAGACGTGTTCAAATATGTCTCAGTTTTCCTCCCCTGGTACTCGGGTGCAACATTCCAGACGCTTTACTAACACTCTCCCCACTTGGAGAGTCAGCGCCTTTAACCTCCTGTTTGGCCCAGTTTGCAATTTCTGGGGAAGATGAACAGGAATAGCGAGAACCAATGAGAGGCTAGCTGGAGGTGTCTGAACGGGCAAATTTAACTCTCATTTCCCACCAGGAAGAGGAAATAACCAAAGGCTCAGCGTGCCGTACCGGAACCAGATTAGGGCCTGAAGCCATCCTGCGGTGTTGCGGCCAGCTCAAAAGAAAGCGAGTTGAAGAAAGGAGCTCAGGGGCACTGTAATTCACAAACCTGCAGAGTTATAAATGACAGCTATCGTCCAAAAATAGACTGAAGTAAGGCTGCCAAGAGGACTTGAAAGCGGGGCAGAATTGCAGGAAACCGATTTCAGGAGGTAGACTGGAATTGCATTGAAAGCATAGGAAAAGAGGCAGAACGTCCACAATGATGCACTTGGCCAAAAAGGGCGTATGCGTTTTTTCCTGAATATATAAAACGCATACGCCCTTTTTGGCCAACCAAGCAATCTTGCAAAGGAAATCTGCACTACAATGAAGTCTCACTTCCCCCCGGTCAAAAGGGCCATCTGAAAAAAGTGTAAAATATAGAAAGGCAGGACAGGCCATGGAGAACTGGGAGCCTTGTTATGCTGATGGGCGGGATGTAAATTGCCAACAGACACTCGGGAGAAGTGTATGGTGTTTCCTGAAACATCTAAAAAACAAACCAACAGAGCCTAGGGCACTGCCACTTATGGTCCTATAGCTTAGGGAAATTAAAATCAAAAAGACACAGCCACCCCAAAGTTTGGGACGCCTCTGTTTACAAGAACCTCGTTTACAGTACAAGTTCAACATCGCAGAAAGTGAAAAATGGATAAAGAAGTTGTGGTATTTACTTACAAAGAAATATCACTCAGCAATGAAATCTATGTCATCAGGCCCTTAGCATCACAATGAGTGGATTCAGGTATGATGATTCTAACTGAAATAAGTCACACAGAAAAAGAAACATCATAAGATATCAGTAATACACGGAATGTAAACTTGGCTACACAGGAACTGAATTCCAAAACAGAACAGGGTCTCAAATTTAGAAAGCCAACTTATGCTTGCTTAAGGGGAAAGGTGAGTTGGGGTGCTGCATAAAACCAGAGATTGAAATGAGCACAGATAAAGTTCCTTAAGCCAAATATGGAATAGACAAGAGCTACTCCTTGCTCAACGAAATGGACTCAACACCCCATATTAAACGCCTAAGAATGTACATGACTAGTAAGTATCTTAAAACCTATGGATTGCTATGTCTCCAACAGAGAATCAAGCGTGTGTACAGGGGCATAAACGCAGCAGTGATAGGATTGGAGAGGTTCGGTGAGCAAATGAAGACCCTTTGAAGTCATATTGCATGGTACCCATTCCACGGGTCTCAGCTCTCAAGGTTTAAGGTATTTTTCCTTCAGCTAAAACATGCATGTGGAACCCAGAGTATGATCAACCGTGTGATCGGGAGACGTGTTCAAATATGTCTCAGTTTTCGTCCCCTGGTACTCGGGTGCAACATTCCAGACGCTTTACTAACGCTCTCCCGACTTGGAGAGTCAGTGCCTTTAACTTCCTGTTTGGCCCAGTTTGCAATTACTGCGGAAGTTGAACAGGAATAGGGAGAACCAATGAGAGACTAGCTGGAGGTGTCTGGACGGGCAAATTTAACTCTTATTTCCCACCAGGAAGAGGAATTAACCAATGGCTCAGCGTGCCGTGCCGGAACCAGATTAGGGCCTGAAGCCATCCTACGGTGTTGCAGCCAGGTCACAAGAAAGCGAGTTGAAGAAAGGAGCTCAGGGGCACTGTAATTCACAAACCTGCAGAGTTATAAATGACAGCTATCGTCCAAAAATAGACTGAAGTAAGGCTGCCAAGAGGACTTGAAAGCAGGGCAGAATTGCAGGAAACCGATTTCAGGACGTAGACTGGAATTGCATTGAAAGCATAGGAAAAGAGGCAGAACGTCCACAATGATGCACTTGGCCAAAAAGGGCGTATGCGTTTTTTCCTGAATATATTCAGGAAAAAACGCATACGCCCTTTTTGGCCAACCAAGCAAGCTTGCAAAGGAAATCTGCACTACAATGAAGTCTCACTTCCCCCTGGTAAAAAGGGCCATCTGAAAAAGGTGTAAAATCCAGAAAGGCAGGACAGGCCATGGAGAACTGGGAGCCTTGTTATGCTGATGGGCAGGATGTAAATTGCCAACAACCACTCGGGAGAAGTGTATGGTGTTTCCTGAAACATCTAAAAAACAAAGCAACAGAGCCTAGGGCAATTCCACTTATGGTCCTATAGCTTAGGGAAATTAAAATCAAAAAGACACAGCCACCCCAAAGTTTGGAACGGCTCTGTTTACAAGAACCTCGTTTTCAGTACAAGTTCAACATCCCAGAAAGTGAAAAATGGATAAAGAAGTTGCGGTATTTACTTACAAAGCAATATCACTCAGCAATGAAATCTATGTCACCAGGCCCTTAGCAGCACAATGAGTGGATTCAGGTATGATGATTCTAACTGAAATAAGTCACACAGAAAAAGAAACATCATAAGATATCAGTAATACACGGAATGTAAACTTGGCTACACAGGAACTGAATTACAGAACAGAACAGGGACTCAAATTTAGAAAACCAACTTATGCTTGCTTAAGGGTAAATGTGAGTAGGGGTGCTGAATAAAACCAGAGATTGAAATGAGCACAGATAAAGTTCCTTAAGCCAAATATGGAATAGACAAGAGCTACTCCTTGCTCAACGAAATGGACTCAACACCCCATATTAAACGCCTAAGAATGTACCTGACTAGTAAGTATCTTAAAACCTATGGATTGCTATGTCTCCGAAAGAGAATCAAGCATGTGTACAGGGGCATAAACGCAGCAGTGATAGGATTGGAGAGGTTCGGTGAGCAAATGAAGACCCTTTGAAGTCATATTGCATGGTACCCATTCCACGGGTTTCAACTCCCCAGGTTTTAGGTATTCTTCCTTCAGCTAAAACATGCATGTGGAACCCAGAGTATGATCAACCGTGTGAACGGGAGACGTGTTCAAATATGTCTCAGTTTTCGTACCCTGGTACTCGGGTGCAACATTCCAGATGCTTTACTAACAGTCTCCCAACTTGGAGAGTCAGTCCCTTTAACCTCCTCTTTGGCCCAGTTTGCAATTTCTGCGGAAGATGAACAGGAATAGCGAGAACCAATGAGAGGCTAGCTGGAGGTGTCTGGACGGGCAAATTTAACTCTCATTTCCCACCAGGAAGAGGAAATAACCAAAGGCTCAGCGTGCCATACTGGAACCAGATTAGGGCCTGAAGCCATCCTGCGGTGTTGCGGCCAGCCCAAAAGAAAGCGAGTTGAAGAAAGGAGCTCAGGGGCACTGTAATTCACAAACCTGCAGAGTTATAAATGACAGCTATCGTCCAAAAATAGACTGAAGTAAGGCTGCCAAGAGGACTTGAAAGCGGGGCAGAATTGCAGGAATCCGATTTCAGGAGGTAGACTGGAATTGCATTGAAAGCATAGGAAAAGAGGCAGAATGTCCACAATGATGCACTTGGCCAAAAAGGGCGTATGCGTTTTTTCCTGAATATATTCAGGAAAAAACGCATACGCCCTTTTTGTCCAACCAAGCAAGCTTGCAAAGGAAATCTGCACTACAATGAAGTCTCACTTCCCCCCGGTCAAAAGGGCCATCTGAAAAAAGTGTAAAATCCAGAAAGGCAGGACAGGCCATGGAGAACTGGGAGCCTTGTTATGCTGATGGGCGGGATGTAAATTGCCAACAACCTCTCGGGAGAAGTGTATGGTGTTTCCTGAAAAATCTAAAAAACAAAGCAACAGAGCCTAGGGCACTGCCACTTATGGTCCTATAGCTTAGGGAAATTAAAATCAAAAAGACACAGCCACCCCAAAGTTTGGAACGGCTCTGTTTACAAGAACCTCGTTTACAGTACAAGTTCAACATCGCAGAAAGTGAAAAATGGATAAAGAAGTTGTGGTATTCACTTACAAAGCAATATCACTCAGCAATGAAATTTATGTCATCAGGCCCTTAGCATCACAATGAGTGGATTCAGGTATGATATTTCTAACTGAAATAAGTCACACAGAAAAAGAAACATCATAAGATATCAGTAATACACGGAATGTAAACTTGGCTACACAGGAACTGAATTACAGAACAGAACAGGGTCTCAAATTTAGAAAACCAACTTATGCTTGCTTAAGGGTAAAGGTGAGTTGGGGTGCTGCATAAAACCAGAGATTGAAATGAGCAGAGATAAAGTTCCTTAAGTCAAATATGGAATAGACAAGAGCTACTCCTTGCTCAACGAAATGGACTCAACACCGCATATTAAACGCCTAAGAATGTACCTGACTAGTAAGTATCGGAACACCTATGGATTGCTATGTCTCCAAAAGAGAATCAAGCATGTGTACAGGGGCATAAACGCAGCAGTGATAGGATTGGAGAGGTTCGGTGAGCAAATGAACACCCTTTGAAGTCATATTGCATGGTACCCATTACACGGGTCTCAACTCTCCAGGTTTAAGGTATTCTTCCTTCAGCTAAAACATGCATGTGGAACCCAAGTATGATCAACCATGTGAACGGGAGACGTGTTCAAATATGTCTCAGTTTTCCTCCCCTGGCACTCGGGTGCAACATTCCAGACACTTTACTAACAATCTCCCCACTTGGAGAGTCAGCGCCTTTAACCTCCTGTTTGCCCCAGTTTGCAATTTCTGCGGAAGATGAACAGGAATAGCGAGAACCAATGAGAGGCTAGCTGGAGGTGTCTGGACGGGCAAATTTAACTCTCATTTCCCACCAGGAAGAGGAAATAACCAAAGGCTCAGCGTGCCATACTGGAACCATATTAGGGCCTGAAGCCATCCTGCGGTGTTGCGGCCAGCCCAAAAGAAAGCGAGTTGAAGAAAGGAGCTCAGGGGCACTGTAATTCACAAACCTGCAGAGTTATAAATGACAGCTATCGTCCAAAAATAGACTGAAGTAAGGCTGCCAAGAGGACTTGAAAGCGGGGCAGAATTGCAGGAATCCGATTTCAGGAGGTAGACTGGAATTGCATTGAAAGCATAGGAAAAGAGGCAGAATGTCCACAATGATGCACTTGGCCAAAAAGGGCGTATGCGTTTTTTCCTGAATATATTCAGGAAAAAACGCATACGCCCTTTTTGTCCAACCAAGCAAGCTTGCAAAGGAAATCTGCACTACAATGAAGTCTCACTTCCCCCCGGTCAAAAGGGCCATCTGAAAAAAGTGTAAAATCCAGAAAGGCAGGACAGGCCATGGAGAACTGGGAGCCTTGTTATGCTGATGGGCGGGATGTAAATTGCCAACAACCACTCGGGAGAAGTGTATGGTGTTTCCTGGAACATCTAAAAAACAAAGCAACAGAACCTAGGGCACTTCCACTTATGGTCCTATAGCTTAGGGAAATTAAAATCAAAAAGACACAGCCACCCCAAAGTTTGGAACGGCTCTGTTTACAAGAACCTCGTTTACAGTACAAGTTCAACATCGCAGAAAGTGAAAAATGGATAAAGAAGTTGTGGTATTTACTTACAAAGCAATATCACTCAGCAATGAAATCTGTGTCATCAGGCCCTTAGCAGCACAATGAGTGGATTCAGGTATGATGATTCTAACTGAAGTAAGTCACACAGAAAAAGAAACATCATAAGATATCAGTAATACACGGAATGTAAACTTGGCTACACAGGGACTGAATTACAGAACAGAACAGGGTCTCAAATTTAGAAAACCAACTTATGCTTGCTTAAGGGTAAAGGTGAGTTGGGGTGCTGCATAAAACCAGAGATTGAAATGAGCACAGATAAAGTTCCTTAAGTCAAATATGGAATAGACAAGAGCTACTCCTTGCTCAACGAAATGGACTCAACACCGCATATTAAACGCCTAAGAATGTACCTGACTAGTAAGTATCTTAAAACCTATGGATTGCTATGTCTCCGAAAGAGAATCAAGCATGTGTACAGGGGCATAAAGGCAGCAGTGATAGGATTGGAGAGATTCGGTGAGCAAATGAAGACCCTTTGAAGTCATATTGCATGGTACCCATTGCACGGGTCTTAACTCTCCAGGTTTAAGGTATTCTTCCTTCAGCTAAAACATGCATGTGGAACCCAAGTATGATCAACCATGTGAACGGGAGACGTGTTCAAATATGTCTCAGTTTTCCTCCCCTGGTACTCGGGTGCAACATTCCAGACGCTTTACTAACACTCTCCCCACTTGGAGAGTCAGCGCCTTTCACCTCCTGTTTGGCCCAGTTTGCAATTTCTGCGGAAGATGAACAGGAATAGCGAGAACCAATGAGAGACTAGCTGGAGGTGTCTGGACGGGCAAATTTAACTCTCATTTCCCACCAGGAAGAGGAAATAACCAAAGGCTCAGCATGCCGTGCCGGAACCAGATTAGGGCCTGAAGCCAGCCTGCGGTGTTGCGGCCAGGTCACAAGAAAGCAAGTTGAAGAAAGGAGCTCAGGGGCACTGTAATTCACAAACCTGCAGAGTTATAAATGACAGCTATCGTCCAAAAATAGACTGAAGTAAGGCTGCTAAGAGGACTTGAAAGCGGGGCAGAATTGCAGGAAACCGATTTCAGGAGGTAGACTGGAATTGCATTGAAAGCATAGGAAAAGAGGCAGAACGTCCACAATGATGCACTTGGCCAAAAAGGGCGTATGCGTTTTTTCCTGAATATATTCAGGAAAAAACGCATACGCCCTTTTTGGCCAACCAAGCAAGCTTGCAAAGGAAATCTGCACTACAATGAAGTCTCACTTCCCCCCGGTCAAAAGGGCCATCTGAAAAAAGTGTAAAATCCAGAAAGGCAGGACAGGCCATGGAGAACTGGGAGCCTTGTTATTGCTGATGGGCGGGATGTAAATTGCCAACAACCACTCGGGAGAAGTGTATGGTGTTTCCTGAAACATCTAAAAAACAAAGCAACAGAACCTAGGGCACTTCCACTTATGGTCCTATAGCTTAGGGAAATTAAAATCAAAAAGACACAGCCACCCCAAAGTTTGGAACGGCTCTGTTTACAAGAACCTCGTTTACAGTACAAGTTCAACATCGCAGAAAGTGAAAAATGGATAAAGAAGTTGTGGTATTTACTTACAAAGCAATATCACTCAGCAATGAAATCTGTGTCATCAGGCCCTTAGCAGCACAATGAGTGGATTCAGGTATGATGATTCTAACTGAAATAAATCACACAGAAAAAGAAACATCATAAGATATCAGTAATACACGGAATGTAAACTTGGCTACACAGGAACTGAATTACAGAACAGAACAGTGTCTCAAATTTAGAAAACCAACTTATTCTTGCTTAAGGGTAAAGGTGAGTTGGGGTGCTGCATAAAACCAGAGATTGAAATGAGCACAGATAAAGTTCCTTAAGCCAAATATGGAATAGACAAGAGCTACTCCTTGCTCAACGAAATGGACTCAACACCCCATATTAAACGCCTAAGAATGTACCTGACTAGTAAGTATCTTAAAACCTATGGATTGCTATGTCTCCGAAAGAGAATCAAGCATGTGTACAGGGGCATAAACGCAGCAGTGATAGGATTGGAGAGGTTCGGTGAGCAAATGAAGACCCTTTGAAGTCATATTGCATGGTACCCATTCCACGGGTTTCAACTACCCAGGTTTAAGGTATTCTTCCTTCAGCTAAAACATGCATGTGGAACCTAGAGTATGATCAACCATGTGATCGGGAGACGTGTTCAAATATATCTCAGTTTTCCTCCACTGGTACTCGGGTGCAACATTCCAGACGCTTTACTAACACTCTCCCGACTTGGAGAGTCAGTCCCTTTAACCTCCTGTTTGGCCCAGTTTGCAATTTCTGCGGAAGATGAACAGGAATAGCGAGAACCAATGAGAGGCTAGCTGGAGGTGTCTGGACGGGCAAATTTAACTCTCATTTCCCACCAGGAAGAGGAATTAACCAAAGGCTCAGCATGCCGGGCCGGAACCAGATTAGGGCCTGAAGCCATCCTGCGGTGTTGCGGCCAGGTCACAAGAAAGCGAGTTGAAGAAAGGAGCTCAGGGGCACTGTAATTCACAAACCTGCAGAGTTATAAATGACAGCTATCGTCCAAAAATAGACTGAAGTAAGGCTGCCAAGAGGACTTGAAAGCGGGGCAGAATTGCAGGAAACCGATTTCAGGAGGTAGACTGGAATTGCATTGAAAGCATAGGAAAAGAGGCAGAACGTCCACAATGATGCACTTGGCCAAAAAGGGCGTATGCGTTTTTTCCTGAATATATTCAGGAAAAAACGCATACGCCCTTTTTGGCCAACCAAGCAAGCTTGCAAAGGAAATCTGCACTACAATGAAGTCTCACTTCCCCCCGGTCAAAAGGGCCATCTGAAAACAGTGTAAAATCCAGAAAGGCAACAGGCCATTGAGAACTGGGAGCCTTGTTATGCTGATGGGCGGGATGTAAATTGCCAACAGACACTCCGGAGAAGTGTATGGTGTTTCCTGAAACATCTAAAAAACAAAGCAACAGAGCCTAGGGCACTGCCACTTATGGTCCTATAGCTTAGGGAAATTAAAATCAAAAAGACACAGCCACCCCAAAGTTTGGAACGGCTCTGTTTACAAGAACCTCGTTTACAGTACAAGTTCAACATCGCAGAAAGTGAAAAATGGATAAAGAAGTTGTGGTATTCACTTACAAAGCAATATCACTCAGCAATGAAATCTATGTCATCAGGCCCTTAGCAGCACAATGAGTGGATTCAGGTATGATGATTCTAACTGAAGTAAGTCACACAGAAAAAGAAACATCATAAGATATCAGTAATACACGGAATGGAATCTTGGCTACACAGGAACTGAATTACAGAACAGAACAGGGTCTCAAATTTAGAAAGACAACTTATGCTTGCTTAAGGGTAAAGGTGAGTTGGGGTGCTGCATAAAACCAGAGATTGAAATGAGCACAGATAAAGTTCCTTAAGCCAAATATGGAATAGACAAGAGCTACTCCTTGCTCAACGAAATGGATTCAACACCCCATATTAAACGCCTAAAAATGTACCTGACTAGTAAGTATCTTAAAACCTATGGATTGCTATGTCTCCGAAAGAGAATCAAGCATGTGTACAGGGGCATAAACGCAGCAGTGATAGGATTGGAGAGGTTCGGTGAGCAATTGAAGACCCTTTGAAGTCATATTGCATGGTACCCATTCCACGGGTTTCAACTACCCAGGTTTAAGGTATTCTTCCTTCAGCTAAAACATGCATGTGGAACCTAGAGTATGATCAACCATGTGATCGGGAGACGTGTTCAAATATATCTCAGTTTTCCTCCACTGGTACTCGGGTGCAACATTCCAGACGCTTTACTAACACTCTCCCCACTTGGAGAGTCAGTCCCTTTAACCTCCTGTTTGGCCCAGTTTGCAATTTCTGCGGAAGATGAACAGGAATAGCGAGAACCAATGAGAGGCTAGCTGGAGGTGTCTGGACGGGCAAATTTAACTCTCATTTCCCACCAGGAAGAGGAATTAACCAAAGGCTCGGCATGCCGGGCCGGAACCAGATTAGGGCCTGAAGCCATCCTGCAGTGTTGCGGCCAGCCCAAAAGAAAGCGAGTTGAAGAAAGGAGCTCAGGGGCACTGTAATTCACAAACCTGCAGAGTTATAAATGACAGCTATCGTCCAAAAATAGACTGAAGTAAGGCTGCCAAGAGGACTTGAAAGCGGGGCAGAATTGCAGGAAACCGATTTCAGGAGGTAGACTGGAATTGCATTGAAAGCATAGGAAAAGAGGCAGAACGTCCACAATGATGCACTTGGCCAAAAAGGGCGTATGCGTTTTCTCCTGAATATATTCAGGAAAACACGCATACGCCCTTTTTGGCCAACCAAGCAAGCTTGCAAAGGAAATCTGCACTACAATGAAGTCTCACTTCCCCCCGGTCAAAAGGGCCATCTGAAAAAAGTGTAAAATCCAGAAAGGCAGGACAGGCCATGGACAACTGGGAGCCTTGTTATGCTGATGGGCGGGATGTAAATTGCCAACAGACACTCCGGAGAAGTGTATGGTGTTTCCTGAAGCATCTAAAAAACAAAGCAACAGAGCCTAGGGCACTGCCACTTATGGTCCTATAGCTTAGGGAAATTAAAATCAAAAAGACACAGCCACCCCAAAGTTTGGGACGCCTCTGTGTACAAGAACCTCGTTTACAGTACAAGTTCAACATCGCAGAAAGTGAAAAATGGATAAAGAAGTTGTGGTATTTACTTACAAAGCAATATCACTCAGCAATGAAATCTGTGTCATCAGGCCCTTAGCAGCACAATGAGTGGATTCAGGTATGATGATTCTAACTGAAATAAGTCACACAGAAAAAGAAACATCATAAGATATCAGTAATACACGGAATGTAAACTTGGCTACACAGGAACTGAATTACAGAACAGAACAGGGTCTCAAATTTAAAAAACCAACTTATGCTTGCTTAAGGGGAAAGTTGAGTTGGGGTGCTGCATAAAACCAGAGATTGAAATGAGCACAGATAAAGTTCCTTAAGTCAAATATGGAATAGACAAGAGCTACTCCTTGCTCAACGAAATGGACTCAACACCGCATATTAAACGCCTAAGAATGTACCTGACTAGTAAGTATTGGAACACCTATGGATTGCTATGTCTCCAAAAGAGAATCAAGCATGTGTACAGGGGCATAAACGCAGCAGTGATAGGATTGGAGAGGTTCGGTGAGCAAATGAAGACCCTTTGAAGTCATATTGCATGGTACCCATTACACGGGTCTCAACTCTCCAGGTTTAAGGTATTCTTCCTTCAGCTAAAACATGCATGTGGAACCCAAGTATGATCAACCATGTGAACGGGAGACGTGTTCAAATATGTCTCAGTTTTCCTCCCCTGGTACTCGGGTGCAACATTCCAGACGCTTTACTAACACTCTCCCCACTTGGAGAGTCAGCGCCTTTAACCTCCTGTTTGGCCCAGTTTGCAATTTCTGCGGAAGATGAACAGGAATAGCGAGAACCAATGAGAGGCTAGCTGGAGGTGTCTGGACGGGCAAATTTAACTCTCATTTCCCACCAGGAAGAGGAAATAACCAAAGGTTCAGCGTGCTGTACCCGAACCAGATTAGGGCCTGAAGCCATCCTGCGGTGTTGCGGCCAGCTCAAAAGAAAGCGAGTTGAAGAAAGGAGCTCAGGGGCACTGTAATTCACAAACCTGCAGAGTTATAAATGACAGCTATCGTCCAAAAATAGACTGAAGTAAGGCTGCCAAGAGGACTTGAAAGCGGGGCAGAATTGCAGGAAACCGATTTCAGGAGGTAGACTGGAATTGCATTGAAAGCATAGGAAAAGAGGCAGAACGTCCACAATGATGCACTTGGCCAAAAAGGGCGTATGCGTTTTTTCCTGAATATATTCAGGAAAAAACGCATACGCCCTTTTTGTCCAACCAAGCAAGCTTGCAAAGGAAATCTGCACTACAATGAAGTCTCACTTCCCCCCGGTCAAAAGGGCCATCTGAAAAAAGTGTAAAATCCAGAAAGGCAACAGGCCATGGAGAACTGGGAGCCTTGTTATGCTGATGGGCGGGATGTAAATTGCCAACAGACACTTGGGAGAAGTGTATGGTGTTTCCTGAAACATCTAAAAAACAAAGCAACAGAGCCTAGGGCACTTCCACTTATGGTCCTATAGCTTAGGGAAATTAAAATCAAAAAGACACAGCCACCCCAAAGTTTGGAACGGCTCTGTTTACAAGAACCTCGTTTACAGTACAAGTTCAACATCGCAGAAAGTGAAAAATGGATAAAGAACTTGTGGTACTTACGTACAATGCAGTATCACTCAGCAATGAAATCTATGTCATCAGGCCCGTAGCAGCATAATGAGTAGATTCAGGTACGATGATTCTAACTGAAATAAGTCACACAGAAAAAGAAACATCATAAGATATCACTAATACACGGAATGTAAACTTGGCTACACAGGAACTGAATTCCAAAACAGAACAGGTTCTCAAATTTAGAAAACCAACTTATGCTTGCTTAAGGGGAAAGGTGAGTTGTGTTGCTGCATAAAACCAGAGATTGAAATGAGCACAGATAAAGTTCCTTAAGCCAAATACGGAATAGACAAGAGCTACTCCTTGCTCAATGAAATGGATTCAACACCGCATATTAAACGCCTAAGAATGTACCTGACTAGTAAGTATCTTAAAACCTATGGATTGCTATGTCTCCGAAAGAGAATCAAGCATGTGTACAGGGGCATAAACGCAGCAGTGATAGGATTGGAGAGGTTCGGTGAGCAAATGAAGACCCTTTGAAGTTATACTGCATGGTACCCATTCCACGGGTTTCAACTACCCAGGTTTTAGGTATTCTTCCTTCAGCTAAAACATGCATGTGGGACCCAGAGTATGATCAACCATGTGATCCGGAGACGTGTTCAAATATGTCTCAGTTTTCCTCCCCTGGTACTCGGGTGCAACATTCCAGAAGCTTTACTAACTCTCTCCCCACTTGGAGAGTCAGCGCCTTTAACCTCCTGTTTGGCCCAGTTTGCAATTTCTGCGGAAGATGAACAGGAATAGCGAGAACCAATGAGAGACTAGCTGGAGGTGTCTGGACGGGCAAATTTAACTCTCATTTCCCACCAGGAAGAGGAAATAACCAAAGGCTCAGCATGCCGTGCCGGAACCAGATTAGGGCCTGAAGCCAGCCTGCGGTGTTGCGGCCAGGTCACAAGAAAGCAAGTTGAAGAAAGGAGCTCAGGGGCACTGTAATTCACAAACCTGCAGAGTTATAAATGACAGCTATCGTCCAAAAATAGACTGAAGTAAGGCTGCTAAGAGGACTTGAAAGCGGGGCAGAATTGCAGGAAACCGATTTCAGGAGGTAGACTGGAATTGCATTGAAAGCATAGGAAAAGAGGCAGAACGTCCACAATGATGCACTTGGCCAAAAAGGGCGTATGCGTTTTTTCCTGAATATATTCAGGAAAAAACGCATACGCCCTTTTTGGCCAACCAAGCAAGCTTGCAAAGGAAATCTGCACTACAATGAAGTCTCACTTCCCCCCGGTCAAAAGGGCCATCTGAAAAAAGTGTAAAATCCAGAAAGGCAGGACAGGCCATGGAGAACTGGGAGCCTTGTTATTGCTGATGGGCGGGATGTAAATTGCCAACAACCACTCGGGAGAAGTGTATGGTGTTTCCTGAAACATCTAAAAAACAAAGCAACAGAACCTAGGGCACTTCCACTTATGGTCCTATAGCTTAGGGAAATTAAAATCAAAAAGACACAGCCACCCCAAAGTTTGGAACGGCTCTGTTTACAAGAACCTCGTTTACAGTACAAGTTCAACATCGCAGAAAGTGAAAAATGGATAAAGAAGTTGTGGTATTTACTTACAAAGCAATATCACTCAGCAATGAAATCTGTGTCATCAGGCCCTTAGCAGCACAATGAGTGGATTCAGGTATGATGATTCTAACTGAAATAAATCACACAGAAAAAGAAACATCATAAGATATCAGTAATACACGGAATGTAAACTTGGCTACACAGGAACTGAATTACAGAACAGAACAGTGTCTCAAATTTAGAAAACCAACTTATTCTTGCTTAAGGGTAAAGGTGAGTTGGGGTGCTGCATAAAACCAGAGATTGAAATGAGCACAGATAAAGTTCCTTAAGCCAAATATGGAATAGACAAGAGCTACTCCTTGCTCAACGAAATGGACTCAACACCCCATATTAAACGCCTAAGAATGTACCTGACTAGTAAGTATCTTAAAACCTATGGATTGCTATGTCTCCGAAAGAGAATCAAGCATGTGTACAGGGGCATAAACGCAGCAGTGATAGGATTGGAGAGGTTCGGTGAGCAAATGAAGACCCTTTGAAGTCATATTGCATGGTACCCATTCCACGGGTTTCAACTACCCAGGTTTAAGGTATTCTTCCTTCAGCTAAAACATGCATGTGGAACCTAGAGTATGATCAACCATGTGATCGGGAGACGTGTTCAAATATATCTCAGTTTTCCTCCACTGGTACTCGGGTGCAACATTCCAGACGCTTTACTAACACTCTCCCGACTTGGAGAGTCAGTCCCTTTAACCTCCTGTTTGGCCCAGTTTGCAATTTCTGCGGAAGATGAACAGGAATAGCGAGAACCAATGAGAGGCTAGCTGGAGGTGTCTGGACGGGCAAATTTAACTCTCATTTCCCACCAGGAAGAGGAATTAACCAAAGGCTCAGCATGCCGGGCCGGAACCAGATTAGGGCCTGAAGCCATCCTGCGGTGTTGCGGCCAGGTCACAAGAAAGCGAGTTGAAGAAAGGAGCTCAGGGGCACTGTAATTCACAAACCTGCAGAGTTATAAATGACAGCTATCGTCCAAAAATAGACTGAAGTAAGGCTGCCAAGAGGACTTGAAAGCGGGGCAGAATTGCAGGAAACCGATTTCAGGAGGTAGACTGGAATTGCATTGAAAGCATAGGAAAAGAGGCAGAACGTCCACAATGATGCACTTGGCCAAAAAGGGCGTATGCGTTTTTTCCTGAATATATTCAGGAAAAAACGCATACGCCCTTTTTGGCCAACCAAGCAAGCTTGCAAAGGAAATCTGCACTACAATGAAGTCTCACTTCCCCCCGGTCAAAAGGGCCATCTGAAAACAGTGTAAAATCCAGAAAGGCAACAGGCCATTGAGAACTGGGAGCCTTGTTATGCTGATGGGCGGGATGTAAATTGCCAACAGACACTCCGGAGAAGTGTATGGTGTTTCCTGAAACATCTAAAAAACAAAGCAACAGAGCCTAGGGCACTGCCACTTATGGTCCTATAGCTTAGGGAAATTAAAATCAAAAAGACACAGCCACCCCAAAGTTTGGAACGGCTCTGTTTACAAGAACCTCGTTTACAGTACAAGTTCAACATCGCAGAAAGTGAAAAATGGATAAAGAAGTTGTGGTATTCACTTACAAAGCAATATCACTCAGCAATGAAATCTATGTCATCAGGCCCTTAGCAGCACAATGAGTGGATTCAGGTATGATGATTCTAACTGAAGTAAGTCACACAGAAAAAGAAACATCATAAGATATCAGTAATACACGGAATGGAATCTTGGCTACACAGGAACTGAATTACAGAACAGAACAGGGTCTCAAATTTAGAAAGACAACTTATGCTTGCTTAAGGGTAAAGGTGAGTTGGGGTGCTGCATAAAACCAGAGATTGAAATGAGCACAGATAAAGTTCCTTAAGCCAAATATGGAATAGACAAGAGCTACTCCTTGCTCAACGAAATGGATTCAACACCCCATATTAAACGCCTAAAAATGTACCTGACTAGTAAGTATCTTAAAACCTATGGATTGCTATGTCTCCGAAAGAGAATCAAGCATGTGTACAGGGGCATAAACGCAGCAGTGATAGGATTGGAGAGGTTCGGTGAGCAATTGAAGACCCTTTGAAGTCATATTGCATGGTACCCATTCCACGGGTTTCAACTACCCAGGTTTAAGGTATTCTTCCTTCAGCTAAAACATGCATGTGGAACCTAGAGTATGATCAACCATGTGATCGGGAGACGTGTTCAAATATATCTCAGTTTTCCTCCACTGGTACTCGGGTGCAACATTCCAGACGCTTTACTAACACTCTCCCCACTTGGAGAGTCAGTCCCTTTAACCTCCTGTTTGGCCCAGTTTGCAATTTCTGCGGAAGATGAACAGGAATAGCGAGAACCAATGAGAGGCTAGCTGGAGGTGTCTGGACGGGCAAATTTAACTCTCATTTCCCACCAGGAAGAGGAATTAACCAAAGGCTCGGCATGCCGGGCCGGAACCAGATTAGGGCCTGAAGCCATCCTGCAGTGTTGCGGCCAGCCCAAAAGAAAGCGAGTTGAAGAAAGGAGCTCAGGGGCACTGTAATTCACAAACCTGCAGAGTTATAAATGACAGCTATCGTCCAAAAATAGACTGAAGTAAGGCTGCCAAGAGGACTTGAAAGCGGGGCAGAATTGCAGGAAACCGATTTCAGGAGGTAGACTGGAATTGCATTGAAAGCATAGGAAAAGAGGCAGAACGTCCACAATGATGCACTTGGCCAAAAAGGGCGTATGCGTTTTCTCCTGAATATATTCAGGAAAACACGCATACGCCCTTTTTGGCCAACCAAGCAAGCTTGCAAAGGAAATCTGCACTACAATGAAGTCTCACTTCCCCCCGGTCAAAAGGGCCATCTGAAAAAAGTGTAAAATCCAGAAAGGCAGGACAGGCCATGGACAACTGGGAGCCTTGTTATGCTGATGGGCGGGATGTAAATTGCCAACAGACACTCCGGAGAAGTGTATGGTGTTTCCTGAAGCATCTAAAAAACAAAGCAACAGAGCCTAGGGCACTGCCACTTATGGTCCTATAGCTTAGGGAAATTAAAATCAAAAAGACACAGCCACCCCAAAGTTTGGGACGCCTCTGTGTACAAGAACCTCGTTTACAGTACAAGTTCAACATCGCAGAAAGTGAAAAATGGATAAAGAAGTTGTGGTATTTACTTACAAAGCAATATCACTCAGCAATGAAATCTGTGTCATCAGGCCCTTAGCAGCACAATGAGTGGATTCAGGTATGATGATTCTAACTGAAATAAGTCACACAGAAAAAGAAACATCATAAGATATCAGTAATACACGGAATGTAAACTTGGCTACACAGGAACTGAATTACAGAACAGAACAGGGTCTCAAATTTAAAAAACCAACTTATGCTTGCTTAAGGGGAAAGTTGAGTTGGGGTGCTGCATAAAACCAGAGATTGAAATGAGCACAGATAAAGTTCCTTAAGTCAAATATGGAATAGACAAGAGCTACTCCTTGCTCAACGAAATGGACTCAACACCGCATATTAAACGCCTAAGAATGTACCTGACTAGTAAGTATTGGAACACCTATGGATTGCTATGTCTCCAAAAGAGAATCAAGCATGTGTACAGGGGCATAAACGCAGCAGTGATAGGATTGGAGAGGTTCGGTGAGCAAATGAAGACCCTTTGAAGTCATATTGCATGGTACCCATTACACGGGTCTCAACTCTCCAGGTTTAAGGTATTCTTCCTTCAGCTAAAACATGCATGTGGAACCCAAGTATGATCAACCATGTGAACGGGAGACGTGTTCAAATATGTCTCAGTTTTCCTCCCCTGGTACTCGGGTGCAACATTCCAGACGCTTTACTAACACTCTCCCCACTTGGAGAGTCAGCGCCTTTAACCTCCTGTTTGGCCCAGTTTGCAATTTCTGCGGAAGATGAACAGGAATAGCGAGAACCAATGAGAGGCTAGCTGGAGGTGTCTGGACGGGCAAATTTAACTCTCATTTCCCACCAGGAAGAGGAAATAACCAAAGGTTCAGCGTGCTGTACCCGAACCAGATTAGGGCCTGAAGCCATCCTGCGGTGTTGCGGCCAGCTCAAAAGAAAGCGAGTTGAAGAAAGGAGCTCAGGGGCACTGTAATTCACAAACCTGCAGAGTTATAAATGACAGCTATCGTCCAAAAATAGACTGAAGTAAGGCTGCCAAGAGGACTTGAAAGCGGGGCAGAATTGCAGGAAACCGATTTCAGGAGGTAGACTGGAATTGCATTGAAAGCATAGGAAAAGAGGCAGAACGTCCACAATGATGCACTTGGCCAAAAAGGGCGTATGCGTTTTTTCCTGAATATATTCAGGAAAAAACGCATACGCCCTTTTTGTCCAACCAAGCAAGCTTGCAAAGGAAATCTGCACTACAATGAAGTCTCACTTCCCCCCGGTCAAAAGGGCCATCTGAAAAAAGTGTAAAATCCAGAAAGGCAACAGGCCATGGAGAACTGGGAGCCTTGTTATGCTGATGGGCGGGATGTAAATTGCCAACAGACACTTGGGAGAAGTGTATGGTGTTTCCTGAAACATCTAAAAAACAAAGCAACAGAGCCTAGGGCACTTCCACTTATGGTCCTATAGCTTAGGGAAATTAAAATCAAAAAGACACAGCCACCCCAAAGTTTGGAACGGCTCTGTTTACAAGAACCTCGTTTACAGTACAAGTTCAACATCGCAGAAAGTGAAAAATGGATAAAGAACTTGTGGTACTTACGTACAATGCAGTATCACTCAGCAATGAAATCTATGTCATCAGGCCCGTAGCAGCATAATGAGTAGATTCAGGTACGATGATTCTAACTGAAATAAGTCACACAGAAAAAGAAACATCATAAGATATCACTAATACACGGAATGTAAACTTGGCTACACAGGAACTGAATTCCAAAACAGAACAGGTTCTCAAATTTAGAAAACCAACTTATGCTTGCTTAAGGGGAAAGGTGAGTTGTGTTGCTGCATAAAACCAGAGATTGAAATGAGCACAGATAAAGTTCCTTAAGCCAAATACGGAATAGACAAGAGCTACTCCTTGCTCAATGAAATGGATTCAACACCGCATATTAAACGCCTAAGAATGTACCTGACTAGTAAGTATCTTAAAACCTATGGATTGCTATGTCTCCGAAAGAGAATCAAGCATGTGTACAGGGGCATAAACGCAGCAGTGATAGGATTGGAGAGGTTCGGTGAGCAAATGAAGACCCTTTGAAGTTATACTGCATGGTACCCATTCCACGGGTTTCAACTACCCAGGTTTTAGGTATTCTTCCTTCAGCTAAAACATGCATGTGGGACCCAGAGTATGATCAACCATGTGATCCGGAGACGTGTTCAAATATGTCTCAGTTTTCCTCCCCTGGTACTCGGGTGCAACATTCCAGAAGCTTTACTAACTCTCTCCCCACTTGGAGAGTCAGCGCCTTTAACCTCCTGTTTGGCACAGTTTGCAATTTCTGCGGAAGATGAACAGGAATAGCGAGAACCAATGAGAGGCTAGCTGGAGGTGTCTGGACGGGCAAATTTAACTCTCATTTCCCACCAGGAAGAGGAAATAACCAAAGGCTCAGCGTGCCGTACCGGAACCAGATTAGGGCCTGAAGCCATCCTGCGGTGTTGCGGCCAGCTCAAAAGAAAGCGAGTTGAAGAAAGGAGCTCAGGGGCAGTGTAATTCACAAACCTGCAGAGTTATAAATGACAGCTATCGTCCAAAAATAGACTGAAGTAAGGCTGCCAAGAGGACTTGAAAGCGGGGCAGAATTGCAGGAAACCGATTTCAGGAGGTAGACTGGAATTGCATTGAAAGCATAGGAAAAGAGGCAGAACGTCCACAATGATGCACTTGGCCAAAAAGGGCGTATGCGTTTTTTCCTGAATATATTCAGGAAAACACGCATACGCCCTTTTTGGCCAACCAAGCAAGCTTGCAAAGGAAATCTGCACTACAATGAAGTCTCACTTCCCCCCGGTCAAAAGGGCCATGTGAAAAAAGTGTAAAATCCAGAAAGGCAGGACAGGCCATGGAGAACTGGGAGCCTTGTTATGCTGATGGGCGGGATGTAAATTGCCAACAACCACTCGGGAGAAGTGTATGGTGTTTCCTGAAACATCTAAAAAACAAAGCAACAGAACCTAGGGCACTTCCACTTATGGTCCTATAGCTTAGGGAAATTAAAATCAAAAAGACACAGCCACCCCAAAGTTTGGAACGGCTCTGTTTACAAGAACCTCGTTTACAGTACAAGTTCAACATCGCAGAAAGTGAAAAATGGATAAAGAAGTTGTGGTATTTACTTACAAAGCAATATCACTCAGCAATGAAATCTGTGTCATCAGGCCCTTAGCAGCACAATGAGTGGATTCAGGTATGATGATTCTAACTGAAGTAAGTCACACAGAAAAAGAAACATCATAAGATATCAGTAATACACGGAATGTAAACTTGGCTACACAGGAACTGAATTACAGAACAGAACAGGGTCTCAAATTTAGAAAACCAACTTATGCTTGCTTAAGGGGAAAGGTGAGTTGGGGTGCTGCATAAAACCAGAGATTGAAATGAGCACAGATAAAGTTCCTTAAGTCAAATATGGAATAGACAAGAGCTACTCCTTGCTCAATGAAATGGACTCAACACCGCATATTAAACGCCTAAGAATGTACCTGACTAGTAAGTATCGTAAAACCTATGGATTGCTATGTCTCCAAAAGAGAATCAAGCATGTGTACAGGGGCATAAACGCAGCAGTGATAGGATTGGAGAGGTTCGGTGAGCAAATGAAGACCCTTTGAAGTCATATTGCATGGTACCCATTACACGGGTCTCAACTCTCCAGGTTTAAGGTATTCTTCCTTCAGCTAAAACATGCATGTGGAACCCAAGTATGATCAACCAAGTGAACGGGAGACGTGTTCAAATATGTCTCAGTTTTCCTCCCCTGGTACTCGGGTGCAACATTCCAGACGCTTTACTAACACTCCCCCCACTTGGAGAGTCAGTCCCTTTAACCTCCTGTTTGGCCCAGTTTGCAATTTCTGCGGAAGATGAACAGGAATAGCGAGAACCAATGAGAGGCTAGCTGGAGGTGTCTGGACGGGCAAATTTAACTCTCATTTCCCACCAGGAAGAGGAATTAACCAAAGGCTCAGCATGCCGGGCCGGAACCAGATTAGGGCCTGAAGCCATCCTGCGGTGTTGCGGCCAGCTCACAAGAAAGCGAGTTGAAGAAAGGAGCTCAAGGGTGCTGTAATTCACAAACCTGCAGAGTTATAAATGACAGCTATCGTCCAAAAATAGACTGAAGTAAGGCTTCCAAGAGGACTTGAAAGCGGGGCAGCATTGCAGGAAACCGATTTCAGGAGCTAGACTGGAATTGCATTGAAAGCATAGGAAAAGAGGCAGAACGTCCACAATGATGCACTTGGCCAAAAAGGGCGTATGCGTTTTTTCCTGAATATATTCAGGAAAAAGCGCATACGCCCTTTTTGGCCAACCAAGCAAGCTTGCAAAGGAAATCTGCACTACAATGAAGTCTCACTTCCCCCCGGTCAAAAGGGCCATCTGAAAAAAGTGTAAAATCCAGAAAGGCAACAGGCCATTGAGAACTGGGAGCCTTGTTATGCTGATGGGCGGGATGTAAATTGCCAACAGACACTTGTGAGAAGTGTATGGTGTTTCCTGAAACATCTAAAAAACAAAGCAACAGAGCCTAGGGCACTGCCACTTATGGTCCTATAGCTTAGGGAAATTAAAATCAAAAAGACACAGCCACCCCAAAGTTTGGAACGGCTCTGTTTACAAGAACCTCGTTTACAGTACAAGTTCAACATCGCAGAAAGTGAAAAATGGATAAAGAAGTTGTGGTATTCACTTACAAAGCAATATCACTCAGCAATGAAATCTATGTCATCAGGCCCTTAGCAGCACAATGAGTGGATTCAGGTATGATGATTCTAACTGAAGTAAGTCACACAGAAAAAGAAACATCATAAGATATCAGTAATACACGGAATGGAAACTTGGCTACACAGGAACTGAATTACAGAACAGAACAGGGTCTCAAATTTAGAAAGACAACTTATGCTTGCTTAAGGGTAAAGGTGAGTTGGGGTGCTGCATAAAACCAGAGATTGAAATGAGCACAGATAAAGTTCCTTAAGCCAAATATGGAATAGACAAGAGCTACTCCTTGCTCAACGAAATGGACTCAACACCCCATATTAAACGCCTAAGAATGTACCTGACTAGTAAGTATCTTAAAACCTATGGATTGCTATGTCTCCGAAAGAGAATGAAGCATGTGTACAGGGGCATAAACGCAGCAGTGATAGGATTGGAGAGGTTCGGTGAGCAAATGAAGACCCTTTGAAGTCATATTGCATGGTACCCATTCCACGGGTTTCAACTACCCAGGTTTAAGGTATTCTTCCTTCAGCTAAAACATGCATGTGGAACCTAGAGTATGATCAACCATGTGATCGGGAGACGTGTTCAAATATGTCTCAGTTTTCCTCCCCTGGTACTCGGGTGCAACATTCCAGACGCTTTACTAACACTCTCCCCACTTGGAGAGTCAGTCCCTTTAACCTCCTGTTTGGCCCAGTTTGCAATTTCTGCGGAAGATGAACAGGAATAGCAAGAACCAATGAGAGGCTAGCTGGAGGTGTCTGGACGGGCAAATTTAACTCTCATTTCCCACCAGGAAGAGGAATTAACCAAAGGCTCAGCATGCCAGGCCGGAACCAGATTAGGGCCTGAAGCCATCCTGCGGTGTTGCGGCCAGGTCACAAGAAAGCGAGTTGAAGAAAGGAGCTCAGGGGCACTGTAATTCACAAACCTGCAGAGTTATAAATGACAGCTATCGTCCAAAAATAGACTGAAGTAAGGCTGCCAAGAGGACTTGAAAGCGGGGCAGAATTGCAGGAAACCGATTTCAGGAGGTAGACTGGAATTGCATTGAAAGCATAGGAAAAGAGGCAGAACGTCCACAATGATGCACTTGGCCAAAAAGGGCATATGCGTTTTTTCCTGAATATATTCAGGAAAAAACGCATACGCCCTTTTTGGCCAACCAAGCAAGCTTGCAAAGGAAATCTGCACTACAATGAAGTCTCACTTCCCCCCGGCCAAAAGGGCCATCTGAAAAAAGTGTAAAATCCAGAAAGGCAACAGGCCATTGAGAACTGGGAGCCTTGTTATGCTGATGGGCGGAATGTAAATTGCCAACAGACACTTGGGAGAAATGTATGGTGTTTCCTAAAACATCTAAAAAACAAAGCAACAGAGCCTAGGGCACTTCCACTTATGGTCCTATAGCTTAGGGAAATTAAAATCAAAAAGACACAGCCACCCCAAAGTTTGGAATGGCTCTGTTTACAAGAACCTCGTTTACAGTACAAGTTCAACATCGCAGAAAGTGAAAAATGGATAAAGAAGTTGTGGTATTCACTTACAAAGCAATATCACTCAGCAATGAAATCTGTGTCATCAGGCCCTTAGCAGCACAATGAGTGGATTCAGGTATGATGATTCTAACTGAAATAAGTCACACAGAAAAAGAAACATCATAAGATATCAGTAATACACGGAATGGAAACTTGGCTACACAGGAACTGAATTACAGAACAGAACAGGGTCTCAAATTTAGAAAACCAACTTATGCTTGCTTAAGGGTAAAGGTGAGTTGGGGTGCTGCATAAAACCAGAGATTGAAATGAGCACAGATAAAGTTCCTTAAGCCAAATATGGAATAGACAAGAGCTACTCCTGGCTCAACGAAATGGACTCAACACCCCATATTAAACACCTAAGAATGTACCTGACTTGTAAGTATCTTAAAACCTATGGATTGCTATGTCTCCGAAAGAGAATCAAGCATGTGTACAGAGGCATAAACACAGCAGTGATAGGATTGGAGAGGTTCGGTGAGCAAATGAAAACCCTTTGAAGTCATATTGCATGGTACCCATTCCACGGGTTTCAACTACCCAGGTTTAAGGTATTCTTCCTTCAGCTAAAACATGCATGTGGAACCTAGAGTATGATCAACCATGTGATCGTGAGATGTGTTCAAATATGTCTCAGTTTTCCTCCCCTGGTACTCGGGTGCAACATTCCAGACGCTTTACTAACACTCTCCTGACTTGGAGAGTCAGCGCCTTTAACCTCCTGTTTGGCCCAGTTTGCAATTTCTGCGGAAGATGAACAGGAATAGCGAGAACCAATGAGAGGCTAGCTGGAGGTGTCTGGACGGGCAAATTTAACTCTCATTTCCCACCAGGAAGAGGAATTAACCAAAGGCACAGCATGCCGGGCCGGAACCAGATTAGGGCCTGAAGCCATCCTGCGGTGTTGCGGCCAGGTCACAAGAAAGCGAGTTGAAGAAAGGAGCTCAGGGGCACTGTAATTCACAAACCTGCAGAGTTATAAATGACAGCTATCGTCCAAAAATAGACTGAAGTAAGGCTGCCAAGAGGACTTGAAAGCGGGGCAGAATTGCAGGAAACCGATTTCAGGAGGTAGACTGGAATTGCATTGAAAGCATAGGAAAAGAGGCAGAACGTCCACAATGATGCACTTGGCCAAAAAGGGCGTATGCGTTTTTTCCTGAATATATTCAGGAAAAAACGCATACGCCCTTTTTGGCCAACCAAGCAAGCTTGCAAAGGAAATCTGCACTACAATGAAGTCTCACTTCCCCCCGGCCAAAAGGGCCATCTGAAAAAAGTGTAAAATCCAGAAAGGCAACAGGCCATTGAGAACTGGGAGACTTGTTATGCTGATGGGCGGGATGTAAATTGCCAACAGACACTTGGGAGAAGTGTATGGTGTTTCCTGAAACATCTAAAAAACAAAGCAACAGAGCCTAGGGCACTTCCACTTATGGTCCTATAGCTTAGGGAAATTAAAATCAAAAAGACACAGCCACCCCAAAGTTTGGAACGGCTCTGTTTACAAGAACCTCGTTTACAGTACAAGTTCAACATCGCAGAAAGTGAAAAATGGATAAAGAAGTTGTGGTATTCACTTACAAAGCAATATCACTCAGCAATGAAATCTGTGTCATCAGGCCTTTAGCAGCACAATGAGTGGATTCAGGTACGATGATTCTAACTGAAATAAGTCACACAGAAAAAGAAACATCATAAGATATCAGTAATACACGGAATGGAAACTTGGCTACACAGGAACTGAATTACAGAACAGAACAGGGTCTCAAATTTAGAAAAACAACTTATGCTTGCTTAAGAGTAACGGTGAGTTGGGGTGCTGCATAAAACCAGAGATTGAAATGAGCACAGATAAAGTTCCTTAAGCCAAATATGGAATAGACAAGAGCTACTCCTTGCTCAACGAAATGGACTCAACACCGCATATTAAACGCCTAAGAATGTACCTGACTAGTAAGTATCTTAAAACCTATGGATTGCTATGTCTCCGAAAGAGAATCAAGCATGTGTACAGGGGCATAAACGCAGCAGTGATAGGATTGGAGAGGTTCGGTGAGCAAATGAAGACCCTTTGAAGTCATATTGCATGGTACCCATTCCACGGGTTTCAACTACCCAGGTTTAAGGTATTCTTCCTTCAGCTAAAACATGCATGTGGAACCTAGAGTATGATCAACCATGTGATCGGGAGACGTGTTCAAATATGTCTCAGTTTTCCTCCCCTGGTACTCGGGTGCAACATTCCAGACGCTTTACTAACACTCTCCCCACTTGGAGAGTCAGTCCCTTTAACCTCCTGTTTGGCCCAGTTTGCAATTTCTGCGGAAGATGAACAGGAATAGCGAGAACCAATGAGAGGCTAGCTGGAGGTTTCTGGACGGGCAAATTTAACTCTCATTTCCCACCAGGAAGAGGAATTAACCAAAGGCTCAGCATGCCAGGCCGGAACCAGATTAGGGCCTGAAGCCATCCTGCGGTGTTGCGGCCAGGTCACAAGAAAGCGAGTTGAAGAAAGGAGCTCAGGGGCACTGTAATTCACAAACCTGCAGAGTTATAAATGACAGCTATCGTCCAAAAATAGACTGAAGTAAGGCTGCCAAGAGGACTTGAAAGCGGGGCAGAATTGCAGGAAACCGATTTCAGGAGGTAGACTGGAATTGCATTGAAAGCATAGGAAAAGAGGCAGAACGTCCACAATGATGCACTTGGCCAAAAAGGGCGTATGCGTTTTTTCCTGAATATTCAGGAAAAAACGCATACGCCCTTTTTGGCCAACCAAGCAAGCTTGCAAAGGAAATCTGCACTACAATGAAGTCTCACTTCCCCCCGGTCAAAAGGGCCATCTCAAAAAAGTGTAAAATCCAGAAAGGCAGGACAGGCCATGGAGAACTGGGAGCCTTGTTATGCTGATGGGCGGGATGTAAATTGCCAACAGACACTCCGGAGAAGTGTATGGTGTTTCCTGAAACATCTAAAAAACAAAGCAACAGAACCTAGGGCACTTCCACTTATGGTCCTATAGCTTAGGGAAATTAAAATCAAAAAGACACAGCCACCCCAAAGTTTGGAACGGCTCTGTTTACAAGAACCTCGTTTACAGTACAAGTTCAACATCGCAGAAAGTGAAAAATGGATAAAGAAGTTGTGGTATTTACTTACAAAGCAATATCACTCAGCAATGAAATCTGTGTCATCAGGCCCTTAGCAGCACAATGAGTGGATTCAGGTACGATGATTCTAACTGAAATAAGTCACACAGAAAAAGAAACATCATAAGATATCAGTAATACACGGAATGGAAACTTGGCTACACAGGAACTGAATTACAGAACAGAACAGGGTCTCAAATTTAGAAAAACAACTTATGCTTGCTTAAGAGTAACGGTGAGTTGGGGTGCTGCATAAAACCAGAGATTGAAATGAGCACAGATAAAGTTCCTTAAGCCAAATATGGAATAGACAAGAGCTACTCCTTGCTCAACGAAATGGACTCAACACCGCATATTAAACGCCTAAGAATGTACCTGACTAGTAAGTATCTTAAAACCTATGGATTGCTATGTCTCCGAAAGAGAATCAAGCATGTGTACAGGGGCATAAACGCAGCAGTGATAGGATTGGAGAGGTTCGGTGAGCAAATGAAGACCCTTTGAAGTCATATTGCATGGTACCCATTACACGGGTCTCAACTACCCAGGTTTAAGGTATTCTTCCTTCAGCTAAAACATGCATGTGGAACCTAGAGTATGATCAACCATGTGAACGGGAGACGTGTTCAAATATGTCTCAGTTTTCCTCCCCTGGTACTCGGGTGCAACATTCCAGACGCTTTACTAACACTCTCCCCACTTGGAGAGTCAGTCCCTTTAACCTCCTGTTTGGCCCAGTTTGCAATTTCTGCGGAAGATGAACAGGAATAGCGAGAACCAATGAGAGGCTAGCTGGAGGTGTCTGGACGGGCAAATTTAACTCTCATTTCCCACCAGGAAGAGGAATTAACCAAAGGCTCAGCATGCCGGGCCGGAACCAGATTAGGGCCTGAAGCCATCCTGCGGTGTTGCGGCCAGGTCACAAGAAAGCGAGTTGAAGAAAGGAGCTCAGGGGCACTGTAATTCACAAACCTGCAGAGTTATAAATGACAGCTATCGTCCAAAAATAGACTGAAGTAAGGCTGCCAAGAGGACTTGAAAGCGGGGCAGAATTGCAGGAAACCGATTTCAGGAGGTAGACTGGAATTGCATTGAAAGCATAGGAAAAGAGGCAGAACGTCCACAATGATGCACTTGGCCAAAAAGGGCGTATGCGTTTTTTCCTGAATATATTCAGGAAAAAACGCATACGCCCTTTTTGGCCAACCAAGCAAGCTTGCAAAGGAAATCTGCACTACAATGAAGTCTCACTTCCCCCCGGCCAAAAGGGCCATCTGAAAAAAGTGTAAAATCCAGAAAGGCAACAGGCCATTGAGAACTGGGAGCCTTGTTATGTTGATGGACGGGATGTAAATTGCCAACAGACACTTGGGAGAAGTGTATGGTGTTTCCTGAAACATCTAAAAAACAAAGCAACAGAGCCTAGGGCACTTCCACTTATGGTCCTATAGTTTAGGGAAATTAAAATCAAAAAGACACAGCCACCCCAAAGTTTGGAACGGCTCTGTTTACAAGAACCTCGTTTACAGTACAAGTTCAACATCGCAGAAAGTGAAAAATGGATAAAGAAGTTGTGGTATTTACTTACAAAACAATATCACTCAGCAATGAAATCTGTGTCATCAGGCCCTTAGCAGCACAATGAGTGGATTCAGGTATGATGATTCTAACTGAAATAAGTCACACAGAAAAAGAAACATCATAAGATATCAGTAATACACGGAATGTAAACTTGGCTACACAGGAACTGAATTACAGAACAGAACAGGGTCTCAAATTTAGAAAACCAACTTATTGTTGCTTAAGGGTAAAGGTGAGTTGGGGTGCTGCATAAAACCAGAGATTGAAATGAGCACAGATAAAGTTCCTTAAGCCAAATATGGAATAGACAAGAGCTACTCCTTGCTCAACGAAATGGACTCAACACCCCATATTAAACGCCTAAGAATGTACCTGACTTGTAAGTATCTTAAAACCTATGTATTGCTATGTCTCCGAAAGAGAATCAAGCATGTGTACAGGGGCATAAACGCAGCAGTGATAGGATTGGAGAGGTTCGGTGAGCAAATGAAGACCCTTTGAAGTCATATTGGATGGTACCCATTCCACGGGTTTCAACTACCCAGGTTTAAGGTATTCTTCCTTCAGCTAAAACATGCCTGTGGAACCTAGAGTATGATCAACCATGTGAACGGGAGACGTGTTCAAATATGTCTCAGTTTTCCTCCCCTGGTACTCGGGTGCAACATTCCAGACGCTTTACTAACACTCTCCCCACTTGGAGAGTCAGCGCCTTTAACCTCCTGTTTGGCCCAGTTTGCAATTTCTGCGGAAGATGAACAGGAATAGCGAGAACCAATGAGAGACTAGCTGGAGGTGTCTGGACGGGCAAATTTAACTCTCATTTCCCACCAGGAAGAGGAAATAACCAAAGGCTCAGCGTGCCGGGCCGGAACCAGATTAGGGCCTGAAGCCATCCTGCGGTGTTGCAGCCAGGTCACAAGAAAGCGAGTTGAAGAAAGGAGCTCAGGGGCACTGTAATTCACAAACCTGCAGAGTTATAAATGACAGCTATTGTCCAAAAATAGACTGAAGTAAGGCTGCCAAGAGGACTTGAAAGCGGGGCAGAATTGCAGGAAACCGATTTCAGGAGGTAGACTGGAATTGCATTGAAAGCATAGGAAAAGAGGCAGAACGTCCACAATGATGCACTTGGCCAAAAAGGGCGTATGCGTGTTTTCCTGAATATATTCAGGAAAAAACGCATACGCCCTTTTTGGCCAACCAAGCAAGCTTGCAAAGGAAATCTGCACTACAATGAAGTCTCACTTCCCCCCGGCCAAAAGGGCCATCTGAAAAAAGTGTAAAATCCAGAAAGGCAACAGGCCATTGAGAACTGGGAGACTTGTTATGCTGATGGGCGGGATGTAAATTGCCAACAGACACTTGGGAGAAGTGTATGGTGTTTCCTGAAACATCTAAAAAACAAAGCAACAGAGCCTAGGGCACTTCCACTTATGGTCCTATAGCTTAGGGAAATTAAAATCAAAAAGACACAGCCACCCCAAAGTTTGGAACGGCTCTGTTTACAAGAACCTCGTTTACAGTACAAGTTCAACATCGCAGAAAGTGAAAAATGGATAAAGAAGTTGTGGTATTCACTTACAAAGCAATATCACTCAGCAATGAAATCTGTGTCATCAGGCCCTTAGCAGCACAATGAGTGGATTCAGGTACGATGATTGTAACTGAAATAAGTCACACAGAAAAAGAAACATCATAAGATATCAGTAATACACGGAATGGAAACTTGGCTACACAGGAACTGAATTACAGAACAGAACAGGGTCTCAAATTTAGAAAAACAACTTATGCTTGCTTAAGAGTAACGGTGAGTTGGGGTGCTGCATAAAACCAGAGATTGAAATGAGCACAGATAAAGTTCCTTAAGCCAAATATGGAATAGACAAGAGCTACTCCTTGCTCAACGAAATGGACTCAACACCGCATATTAAACGCCTAAGAATGTACCTGACTAGTAAGTATCTTAAAACCTATGGATTGCTATGTCTCCGAAAGAGAATCAAGCATGTGTACAGGGGCATAAACGCAGCAGTGATAGGATTGGAGAGGTTCGGTGAGCAAATGAAGACCCTTTGAAGTCATATTGCATGGTACCCATTCCACGGGTTTCAACTACCCAGGTTTAAGGTATTCTTCCTTCAGCTAAAACATGCATGTGGAACCTAGAGTATGATCAACCATGTGATCGGGAGACGTGTTCAAATATGTCTCAGTTTTCCTCCCCTGGTACTCGGGTGCAACATTCCAGACGCTTTACTAACACTCTCCCCACTTGGAGAGTCAGTCCCTTTAACCTCCTGTTTGGCCCAGTTTGCAATTTCTGCGGAAGATGAACAGGAATAGCGAGAACCAATGAGAGGCTAGCTGGAGGTGTCTGGACGGGCAAATTTAACTCTCATTTCCCACCAGGAAGAGGAATTAACCAAAGGCTCAGCATGCCAGGCCGGAACCAGATTAGGGCCTGAAGCCATCCTGCGGTGTTGCGGCCAGGTCACAAGAAAGCGAGTTGAAGAAAGGAGCTCAGGGGCACTGTAATTCACAAACCTGCAGAGTTATAAATGACAGCTATCGTCCAAAAATAGACTGAAGTAAGGCTGCCAAGAGGACTTGAAAGCGGGGCAGAATTGCAGGAAACCGATTTCAGGAGGTAGACTGGAATTGCATTGAAAGCATAGGAAAAGAGGCAGAACGTCCACAATGATGCACTTGGCCAAAAAGGGCGTATGCGTTTTTTCCTGAATATATTCAGGAAAAAACGCATACGCCCTTTTTGGCCAACCAAGCAAGCTTGCAAAGGAAATCTGCACTACAATGAAGTCTCACTTCCCCCCGGTCAAAAGGGCCATCTCAAAAAAGTGTAAAATCCAGAAAGGCAGGACAGGCCATGGAGAACTGGGAGCCTTGTTATGCTGATGGGCGGGATGTAAATTGCCAACAGACACTCCGGAGAAGTGTATGGTGTTTCCTGAAACATCTAAAAAACAAAGCAACAGAACCTAGGGCACTTCCACTTATGGTCCTATAGCTTAGGGAAATTAAAATCAAAAAGACACAGCCACCCCAAAGTTTGGAACGGCTCTGTTTACAAGAACCTCGTTTACAGTACAAGTTCAACATCGCAGAAAGTGAAAAATGGATAAAGAAGTTGTGGTATTTACTTACAAAGCAATATCACTCAGCAATGAAATCTGTGTCATCAGGCCCTTAGCAGCACAATGAGTGGATTCAGGTACGATGATTCTAACTGAAATAAGTCACACAGAAAAAGAAACATCATAAGATATCAGTAATACACAGAATGGAAACTTGGCTACACAGGAACTGAATTACAGAACAGAACAGGGTCTCAAATTTAGAAAAACAACTTATGCTTGCTTAAGAGTAACGGTGAGTTGGGGTGCTGCATAAAACCAGAGATTGAAATGAGCACAGATAAAGTTCCTTAAGCCAAATATGGAATAGACAAGAGCTACTCCTTGCTCAACGAAATGGACTCAACACCGCATATTAAACGCCTAAGAATGTACCTGACTAGTAAGTATCTTAAAACCTATGGATTGCTATGTCTCCGAAAGAGAATCAAGCATGTGTACAGGGGCATAAACGCAGCAGTGATAGGATTGGAGAGGTTCGGTGAGCAAATGAAGACCCTTTGAAGTCATATTGCATGGTACCCATTACACGGGTCTCAACTACCCAGGTTTAAGGTATTCTTCCTTCAGCTAAAACATGCATGTGGAACCTAGAGTATGATCAACCATGTGATCGGGAGACGTGTTCAAATATGTCTCAGTTTTCCTCCCCTGGTACTCGGGTGCAACATTCCAGACGCTTTACTAACACTCTCCCCACTTGGAGAGTCAGTCCCTTTAACCTCCTGTTTGGCCCAGTTTGCAATTTCTGCGGAAGATGAACAGGAATAGCGAGAACCAATGAGAGGCTAGCTGGAGGTGTCTGGACGGGCAAATTTAACTCTCATTTCCCACCAGGAAGAGGAATTAACCAAAGGCTCAGCATGCCGGGCCGGAACCAGATTAGGGCCTGAAGCCATCCTGCGGTGTTGCGGCCAGGTCACAAGAAAGCGAGTTGAAGAAAGGAGCTCAGGGGCACTGTAATTCACAAACCTGCAGAGTTATAAATGACAGCTATCGTCCAAAAATAGACTGAAGTAAGGCTGCCAAGAGGACTTGAAAGCGGGGCAGAATTGCAGGAAACCGATTTCAGGAGGTAGACTGGAATTGCATTGAAAGCATAGGAAAAGAGACAGAACGTCCACAATGATGCACTTGGCCAAAAAGGGCGTATGCGTTTTTTCCTGAATATATTCAGGAAAAAACGCATACGCCCTTTTTGGCCAACCAAGCAAGCTTGCAAAGGAAATCTGCACTACAATGAAGTCTCACTTCCCCCCGGCCAAAAGGGCCATCTGAAAAAAGTGTAAAATCCAGAAAGGCAACAGGCCATTGAGAACTGGGAGCCTTGTTATGTTGATGGACGGGATGTAAATTGCCAACAGACACTTGGGAGAAGTGTATGGTGTTTCCTGAAACATCTAAAAAACAAAGCAACAGAGCCTAGGGCACTTCCACTTATGGTCCTATAGCTTAGGGAAATTAAAATCAAAAAGACACAGCCACCCCAAAGTTTGGAACGGCTCTGTTTACAAGAACCTCGTTTACAGTACAAGTTCAACATCGCAGAAAGTGAAAAATGGATAAAGAAGTTGTGGTATTTACTTACAAAACAATATCACTCAGCAATGAAATCTGTGTCATCAGGCCCTTAGCAGCACAATGAGTGGATTCAGGTATGATGATTCTAACTGAAATAAGTCACACAGAAAAAGAAACATCATAAGATATCAGTAATACACGGAATGTAAACTTGGCTACACAGGAACTGAATTACAGAACAGAACAGGGTCTCAAATTTAGAAAACCAACTTATGCTTGCTTAAGGGTAAAGGTGAGTTGGGGTGCTGCATAAAACCAGAGATTGAAATGAGCACAGATAAAGTTCCTTAAGTCAAATATGGAATAGACAAGAGCTACTCCTTGCTCAACGAAATGGACTCAACACCGCATATTAAACGCCTAAGAATGTACCTGACTAGTAAGTATCTTAAAACCTATGGATTGCTATGTCTCCGAAAGAGAATCAAGCATGTGTACAGGGGCATAAACGCAGCAGTGATAGGATTGGAGAGATTCGGTGAGCAAATGAAGACCCTTTGAAGTCATATTGCATGGTACCCATTACACGGGTCTTAACTCTCCAGGTTTAAGGTATTCTTCCTTCAGCTAAAACATGCATGTTGAACCCAAGTATGATCAACCATGTGAACGGGAGACGTGTTCAAATATGTCTCAGTTTTCCTCCCCTGGTACTCGGGTGCAACATTCCAGACGCTTTACTAACACTCTCCCCACTTGGAGAGTCAGCGCCTTTAACCTCCTGTTTGGCCCAGTTTGCAATTTCTGCGGAAGATGAACAGGAATAGCGAGAACCAATGAGAGACTAGCTGGAGGTGTCTGGACGGGCAAATTTAACTCTCATTTCCCACCAGGAAGAGGAAATAACCAAAGGCTCAGCGTGCCGTGCCGGAACCAGATTAGGGCCTGAAGCCATCCTGCGGTGTTGCAGCCAGGTCACAAGAAAGCGAGTTGAAGAAAGGAGCTCAGGGGCACTGTAATTCACAAACCTGCAGAGTTATAAATGACAGCTATTGTCCAAAAATAGACTGAAGTAAGGCTGCCAAGAGGACTTGAAAGCGGGGCAGAATTGCAGGAAACCGATTTCAGGAGGTAGACTGGAATTGCATTGAAAGCATAGGAAAAGAGGCAGAACGTCCACAATGATGCACTTGGCCAAAAAGGGCGTATGCGTGTTTTCCTGAATATATGCAGGAAAACACGCATACGCCCTTTTTGGCCAACCAAGCAAGCTTGCAAAGGAAATCTGCACTACAATGAAGTCTCACTTCCCCCCCGGTCAAAAGGGCCATCTGAAAAAAGTGTAAAATCCAGAAAGGCAGGACAGGCCATGGAGAACTGGGAGCCTTGTTATGCTGATGGGCGGGATGTAAATTGCCAACAACCACTCGGGAGAAGTGTATGGTGTTTCCTGAAACATCTAAAAAACAAAGCAACAGAACCTAGGGCACTTCCACTTATGGTCCTATAGCTTAGGGAAATTAAAATCAAAAAGACACAGCCACCCCAAAGTTTGGAACGGCTCTGTTTACAAGAACCTCGTTTACAGTACAAGTTCAACATCGCAGAAAGTGAAAAATGGATAAAGAAGTTGTGGTATTTACTTACAAAGCAATATCACTCAGCAATGAAATCTGTGTCATCACGCCCTTAGCAGCACAATGAGTGGATTCAGGTATGATGATTCTAACTGAAATAAGTCACACAGAAAAAGAAACATCATAATATATCAGTAATACACGGAAGGTAAACTTGGCTACACAGGAACTGAATTACAGAACAGAACAGGGTCTCAAATTTAGAAAACCAACTTATGCTTGCTTAAGGGTAAAGGTGAGTTGGGGTGCTGCATAAAACCAGAGATTGAAATGAGCACAGATAAAGTTCCTTAAGTCAAATATGGAATAGACAAGAGCTACTCCTTGCTCAACGAAATGGACTCAACACCGCATATTAAACGCCTAAGAATGTACCTGACTAGTAAGTATCTTAAAACCTATGGATTGCTATGTCTCGGAAAGAGAATCAAGCATGTGTACAGGGGCATAAACGCAGCAGTGATAGGATTGGAGAGGTTCGGTGAGCAAATGAAGACCCTTTGAAGTCATATTGCATGGTACCCATTACACGGGTCTTAACTCTCCAGGTTTAAGTTATTCTTCCTTCAGCTAAAACATGCATGTGGAACCCAAGTATGATCAACCATGTGAAAGGGAGACGTGTTCAAATATGTCTCAGTTTTCGTCCCCTGGTACTCGGGTGCAACATTCCAGACGCTTTACTAACACTCTCACCACTTGGAGAGTCAGCGCCTTTAACCTCCTGTTTGGCCCAGTTTGCAATTTCTGCGGAAGATGAACAGGAATAGCGAGAACCAATGAGAGGCTAGCTGGATGTGTCTGGACGGGCAAATTTAACTCTCATTTCCCACCAGGAAGAGGAATTAACCAAAGGCTCAGCATGCCGGGCCGGAACCAGATTAGGGCCTGAAGCCATCCTGCGGTGTTGCGGCCAGGTCACAAGAAAGCGAGTTGAAGAAAGGAGCTCAGGGGCACTGTAATTCACAAACCTGCAGAGTTATAAATGACAGCTATCGTCCAAAAATAGACTGAAGTAAGGCTGCCAAGAGGACTTGAAAGTGGGGCAGAATTGCAGGAAACCGATTTCAGGAGGTAGACTGGAATTGCATTGAAAGCATAGGAAAAGAGGCAGAACGTCCACAATGATGCACTTGGCCAAAAAGGGCGTATGCGTTTTTTCCTGAATATATTCAGGAAAAAACGCATACGCCCTTTTTGGCCAACCAAGCAAGCTTGCAAAGGAAATCTGCACTACAATGAAGTCTCACTTCCCCCCGGTCAAAAGGGCCATCTGAAAAAAGTGTAAAATCCAGAAAGGCAACAGGCCATTGAGAACTGGGAGCCTAGTTATGCTGATGGGCGGGATGTAAATTGCCAACAGACACTTGGGAGAAGTGTATGGTGTTTCCTGAAACATCTAAAAAACAAAGCAACAGAGCCTAGGGCACTTCCACTTATGGTCCTATAGCTTAGGGAAATTAAAATCAAAAAGACACAGCCACCCCAAAGTTTGGAACAGCTCTGTTTACAAGAACCTCGTTTACAGTACAAGTTCAACATCGCAGAAAGTGAAAAATGGATAAAGAAGTTGTGGTATACACTTACAAAGCAATATCACTCAGCAATGAAATCTATGTCATCAGGCCCTTAGCAGCACAATGAGTGGATTCAGGTATGATGATTCTAACTGAAATAAGTCACACAGAAAAAGAAACATCATAAGATATCAGTAATACACGGAATGTAACCTTGGCTACACAGGAACTGAATTACAGAACAGAAGAGGGTCTCAAATTTAGAAAACCAACTTATGCTTGCTTAAGGGGAAAGGTGAGTTGGGGTGCTGCATAAAACCAGAGATTGAAATGAGCACAGATAAAGTTCCTTAAGTCAAATATGGAATAGACAAGAGCTACTCCTTGCTCAACGAAATGGACTCAACACTGCATATTAAACGCCTAAGAATGTACCTGACTAGTAAGTATCGTAAAACCTATGGATTGCTATGTCTCCAAAAGAGAATCAAGCATGTATACAGGGGCATAAACGCAGCAGTGATAGGATTGGAGAGGTTCGGTGAGCAAATGAAGACCTTTTGAAGTCATATTGCATGGTACCCGTTACACGGGTCTTAACTCTCCAGGTTTAAGGTATTCTTCCTTCAGCTAAAACATGCATGTGGAACCCAAGTATGATCAACCATGTGAACGGGAGACGTGTTCAAATATGTCTCAGTTTTCCTCCCCTGGTACTCGGGTGCAACATTCCAGATGCTTTACTAACACTCTCCCCACTTGGAGAGTCAGCGCCTTTAACCTCCTGTTTGGCCCAGTTTGCAATTTCTGCGGAAGATGAACAGGAATAGCGAGAACCAATGAGAGACTAGCTGGAGGTGTCTGGACGGGCAAATTTAACTCTCATTTCCCACCAGGAAGAGGAAATAACCAAAGGCTCAGCGTGCCGTGCCGGAACCAGATTAGGGCCTGAAGCCATCCTGCGGTGTTGCGGCCAGGTCACAAGAAAGCGAGTTGAAGAAAGGAGCTCAGGGACACTGTAATTCACAAACCTGCAGAGTTATAAATGACAGCTATCGTCCAAAAATAGACTGAAGTAAGGCTGCCAAGAGGACTTGAAAGCGGGGCAGAATTGCAGGAAACCGATTTCAGGAGGTAGACTGGAATTGCATTGAAAGCATAGGAAAAGAGGCAGAACGTCCACAATGATGCACTTGGCCAAAAAGGGCGTATGCGTTTTTTCCTGAATATATTCAGGAAAAAACGCATACGCCCTTTTTGGCCAACCAAGCAAGCTTGCAAAGGAAATCTGCACTACAATGAAGTCTCACTTCCCCCCGGTCAAAAGGGCCATCTGAAAAAAGTGTAAAATCCAGAAAGGCAGGACAGGCCATGGAGAACTGGGAGCCTTGTTATGCTGATGGGCGGGATGTAAATTGCCAACAACCACTCGGGAGAAGTGTATGGTGTTTCCTGAAACATCTAAAAAACAAAGCAACAGAACCTAGGGCACTTCCACTTATGGTCCTATAGCTTAGGGAAAATAAAATCAAAAAGACACAGCCACCCCAAAGTTTGGAACGGCTCTGTTTACAAGAACCTCGTTTACAGTACAAGTTCAACATCGCAGAAAGTGAAAAATGGATAAAGAAGTTGTGGTATTTACTTACAAAGCAATATCACTCAGCAATGAAATCTGTGTCATCAGGCCCTTAGCAGCACAATGAGTGGATTCAGGTATGATGATTCTAACTGAAATAAGTCACACAGAAAAAGAAACATCATAAGATATCAGTAATACACGGAATGTAAACTTGACTACACAGGAACTGAATTACAGAACAGAACAGGGTCTCAAATTTAGAAAACCAACTTATGCTTGTAAGGGGAAAGGTGAGTTGGGGTGCTGCATAAAACCAGAGATTGAAATGAGCACAGATAAAGTTCCTTAAGTCAAATATGGAATAGACAAGAGCTACTCCTTGCTCAACGAAATGGACTCAACACCGCATATTAAACGCCTAAGAATGTACCTGACTAGTAAGTATCTTAAAACCTATGGATTGCTATGTCTCCGAAAGAGAATCAAGCATGTGTACAGGGGCATAAACGCAGCAGTGATAGGATTGGAGAGGTTCGGTGAGCAAATGAAGACCCTTTGAAGTCATATTGCATGGTACCCATTACACGGGTCTTAACTCTCCAGGTTTAAGGTATTCTTCCTTCAGCTAAAACATGCATGTGGAACCCAAGTATGATCAACCATGTGATCGGGAGACGTGTTCAAATATGTCTCAGTTTTCCTCCCCTGGTACTCGGGTGCAACATTCCAGATGCTTTACTAACACTCTCCCCACTTGGAGAGTCAGTCCCTTTAACCTCCTGTTTGGCCCAGTTTGCAATTTCTGCGGAAGATGAACAGGAATAGCGAGAACCAATGAGAGGCTAGCTGGATGTGTCTGGACGGGCAAATTTAACTCTCATTTCCCACCAGGAAGAGGAATTAACCAAAGGCTCAGCAGGCCGGGCCGGAACCAGATTAGGGCCTGAAGCCATCCTGCGGTGTTGCGGCCAGGTCACAAGAAAGCGAGTTGAAGAAAGGAGCTCAGGAGCACTGTAATTCACAAACCTGCAGAGTTATAAATGACAGCTATCGTCCAAAAATAGACTGAAGTAAGGCTGCCAAGAGGACTTGAAAGCGGGGCAGAATTGCAGGAAACCGATTTCAGGAGGTAGACTGGAATTGCATTGAAAGCATAGGAAAAGAGGCAGAACGTCCACAATGATGCACTTGGCCAAAAAGGGCGTATGCGTTTTTTCCTGAATATATTCAGGAAAAAACGCATACGCCCTTTTTGGCCAACCAAGCAAGCTTGCAAAGGAAATCTGCACTACAATGAAGTCTCACTTCCCCCCGGTCAAAAGGGCCATCTGAAAAAAGTGTAAAATCCAGAAAGGCAACAGGCCATTGAGAACTGGGAGCCTTGTTATGCTGATGGGCGGGATGTAAATTGCCAACAGACACTTGGGAGAAGTGTATGGTGTTTCCTGAAACATCTAAAAAACAAAGCAACAGAGCCTAGGGCACTTCCACTTATGGTCCTATAGCTTAGGGAAATTAAAATCCAAAAGACACAGCCACCCCAAAGTTTGGAACGGCTCTGTTTACAAGAACCTCGTTTACAGTACAAGTTCAACATCGCAGAAAGTGAAAAATGGATAAAGAAGTTGTGGTATACACTTACAAAGCAATATCACTCAGCAATGAAATCTATGTCATCAGGCCCTTAGCAGCACAATGAGTGGATTCAGGTATGATGATTCTAACTGAAATAAGTCACACAGAAAAAGAAACATCATAAGATATCAGTAATACATGGAATGTAAACTTGACTACACAGGAACTGAATTACAGAACAGAACAGGGTCTCAAATTTAGAAAACCAACTTATGCTTGCTTAAGGGTAAAGGTGAGTTGGGGTGCTGCATAAAACCAGAGACTGAAATGAGCACAGATAAAGTTCCTTAAGTCAAATATGGAATAGACAAGAGCTACTCCTTGCTCAACGAAATGGACTCACCACCGCATATTAAACGCCTAAGAATGTACCTGACAAGTAAGTATCTTAAAACCTATGGATTGCTATGTCTCCGAAAGAGAATCAAGCATGTGTACAGGGGCATAAACGCAGCAGTGATAGGATTGGAGAGGTTCGGTGAGCAAATGAAGACCCTTTGAAGTCATATTGCATGGTACCCATTCCACGGGTTTCAACTACCCAGATTTAAGGTATTCTTCCTTCAGCTAAAACATGCATGTGGAACCCAAGTATGATCAACCATGTGATCGGGAGACGTGTTCAAATATGTCTCAGTTTTCCTCCCCTGGTACTCGGGTGCAACATTCCAGACGCTTTACTAACACTCTCCCCACTTGGAGAGTCAGTCCCTTTAACCTCCTGTTTGGCCCAGTTTGCAATTTCTGTGGAAGATGAACAGGAATAGCGAGAACCAATGAGAGGCTAGCTGGAGGTGTCTGGACGGGCAAATTTAACTCTCATTTCCCACCAGGAAGAGGAATTAACCAAAGGCTCAGCAGGCCGGGCCGGAACCAGATTAGGGCCTGAAGCCATCCTGCGGTGTTGCGGCCAGGTCACAAGAAAGCGAGTTGAAGAAAGGAGCTCAGGAGCACTGTAATTCACAAACCTGCAGAGTTATAAATGACAGCTATCGTCCAAAAATAGACTGAAGTAAGGCTGCCAAGAGGACTTGAAAGCGGGGCAGAATTGCAGGAAACCGATTTCAGGAGGTAGACTGGAATTGCATTGAAAGCATAGGAAAAGAGGCAGAACGTCCACAATGATGCACTTGGCCAAAAAGGGCGTATGCGTTTTTTCCTGAATATATTCAGGAAAAAACGCATACGCCCTTTTTGGCCAACCAAGCAAGCTTGCAAAGGAAATCTGCACTACAATGAAGTCTCACTTCCCCCCGGTCAAAAGGGCCATCTGAAAAAAGTGTAAAATCCAGAAAGGCAACAGGCCATTGAGAATGGGAGCCTAGTTATGCTGATGGGCGGGATGTAAATTGCCAGCAGACACTTGGGAGAAGTGTATGGTGTTTCCTGAAACATCTAAAAAACAAAGCAACAGAGCCTAGGGCACTTCCACTTATGGTCCTATAGCTTAGGGAAATTAAAATCAAAAAGACACAGCCACCCCAAAGTTTGGAACGGCTCTGTTTACAAGAACCTCGTTTACAGTACAAGTTCAACATCGCAGAAAGTGAAAAATGGATAAAGAAGTTGTGGTATACACTTACAAAGCAATATCACTCAGCAATGAAATCTATGTCATCAGGCCCTTAGCAGCACAATGAGTGGATTCAGGTATGATGATTCTAACTGAAATAAGTCACACAGAAAAAGAAACATCATAAGATATCAGTAATACACGGAATGTAACCTTGGCTACACAGGAACTGAATTACAGAACAGAACAGGGTCTCAAATTTAGAAAACCAACTTATGCTTGCTTAAGGGGAAAGGTGAGTTGGGGTGCTGCATAAAACCAGAGATTGAAATGAGCACAGATAAAGTTCCTTAAGTCAAATATGGAATAGACAAGAGCTACTCCTTGCTCAACGAAATGGACTCAACACTGCATATTAAACGCCTAAGAATGTACCTGACTAGTAAGTATCGTAAAACCTATGGATTGCTATGTCTCCAAAAGAGAATCAAGCATGTATACAGGGGCATAAACGCAGCAGTGATAGGATTGGAGAGGTTCGGTGAGCAAATGAAGACCTTTTGAAGTCATATAGCATGGTACCCGTTACACGGGTCTTAACTCTCCAGGTTTAAGGTATTCTTCCTTCAGCTAAAACATGCATGTGGAACCCAAGTATGATCAACCATGTGAACGGGAGACGTGTTCAAATATGTCTCAGTTTTCCTCCCCTGGTACTCGGGTGCAACATTCCAGACGCTTTACTAACACTCTCCCCACTTGGAGAGTCAGCGCCTTTAACCTCCTGTTTGGCCCAGTTTGCAATTTCTGCGGAAGATGAACAGGAATAGCGAGAACCAATGAGAGACTAGCTGGAGGTGTCTGGACGGGCAAATTTAACTCTCATTTCCCACCAGGAAGAGGAAATAACCAAAGGCTCAGCGTGCCGTGCCGGAACCAGATTAGGGCCTGAAGCCATCCTGCGGTGTTGCGGCCAGGTCACAAGAAAGCGAGTTGAAGAAAGGAGCTCAGGGACACTGTAATTCACAAACCTGCAGAGTTATAAATGACAGCTATCGTCCAAAAATAGACTGAAGTAAGGCTGCCAAGAGGACTTGAAAGCGGGGCAGAATTGCAGGAAACCGATTTCAGGAGGTAGACTGGAATTGCATTGAAAGCATAGGAAAAGAGGCAGAACGTCCACAATGATGCACTTGGCCAAAAAGGGCGTATGCGTTTTTTCCTGAATATATTCAGGAAAAAACGCATACGCCCTTTTTGGCCAACCAAGCAAGCTTGCAAAGGAAATCTGCACTACAATGAAGTCTCACTTCCCCCCGGTCAAAAGGGCCATCTGAAAAAAGTGTAAAATCCAGAAAGGCAGGACAGGCCATGGAGAACTGGGAGCCTTGTTATGCTGATGGGCGGGATGTAAATTGCCAACAACCACTCGGGAGAAGTGTATGGTGTTTCCTGAAACATCTAAAAAACAAAGCAACAGAACCTAGGGCACTTCCACTTATGGTCCTATAGCTTAGGGAAATTAAAATCAAAAAGACACAGCCACCCCAAAGTTTGGAACGGCTCTGTTTACAAGAACCTCGTTTACAGTACAAGTTCAACATCGCAGAAAGTGAAAAATGGATAAAGAAGTTGTGGTATTTACTTACAAAGCAATATCACTCAGCAATGAAATCTGTGTCACCAGGCCCTTAGCAGCACAATGAGTGGATTCAGGTATGATGATTCTAACTGAAATAAGTCACACAGAAAAAGAAACATCATAAGATATCAGTAATACACGGAATGTAAACTTGACTACACAGGAACTGAATTACAGAACAGAACAGGGTCTCAAATTTAGAAAACCAACTTATGCTTGTAAGGGGAAAGGTGAGTTGGGGTGCTGCATAAAACCAGAGATTGAAATGAGCACAGATAAAGTTCCTTAAGTCAAATATGGAATAGACAAGAGCTACTCCTTGCTCAACGAAATGGACTCAACACCGCATATTAAACGCCTAAGAATGTACCTGACTAGTAAGTATCTTAAAACCTATGGATTGCTATGTCTCCGAAAGAGAATCAAGCATGTGTACAGGGGCATAAACGCAGCAGTGATAGGATTGGAGAGGTTCGGTGAGCAAATGAAGACCCTTTGAAGTCATATTGCATGGTACCCATTACACGGGTCTTAACTCTCCAGGTTTAAGGTATTCTTCCTTCAGCTAAAACATGCATGTGGAACCCAAGTATGATCAACCATGTGATCGGGAGACGTGTTCAAATATGTCTCAGTTTTCCTCCCCTGGTACTCGGGTGCAACATTCCAGACGCTTTATTAACACTCTCCCCACTTGGAGAGTCAGTCCCTATAACCTCCTGTTTGGCCCAGTTTGCAATTTCTGCGGAAGATGAACAGGAATAGCGAGAACCAATGAGAGGCTAGCTGGAGGTGTCTGGACGGGCAAATTTAACTCTCATTTCCCACCAGGAAGTGGAATTAACCAAAGGCTCAGCATGCCGGGCCGGAACCAGATTAGGGCCTGAAGCCATCCTGCGGTGTTGCGGCCAGGTCACAAGAAAGCGAGTTGAAGAAAGGAGCTCAGGGGCACTGTAATTCACAAACCTGCAGAGTTATAAATGACAGCTATCGTCCAAAAATAGACTGAAGTAAGGCTGCCAAGAGGACTTGAAAGCGGGGCAGAATTGCAGGAAACCGATTTCAGGAGGTAGACTGGAATTGCACTGAAAGCATAGGAAAAGAGGCAGAACGTCCACAATGATGCACTTGGCCAAAAAGGGCGTATGCGTTTTTTCCTGAATATATTCAGGAAAAAACGCATACGCCCTTTTTGGCCAACCAAGCAAGCTGGCAAAGGAAATCTGCACTACAATGAAGTCTCACTTCCCCCCGGTCAAAAGGGCCATCTGAAAAAAGTGTAAAATCCAGAAAGGCAGGACAGGCCATGGAGAACTGGGAGCCTTGTTATGCTGATGGGCGGTATGTAAATTGCCAAGAACCACTTGGGAGAAGTGTATGGTGTTTCCTGAAACAACTAAAAAACAAAGCAACAGAACGTAGGGCACTTCCACTTATGGTCCTATAGCTTAGGGAAATTAAAATGAAAAAGACACAGCCACCCCAAAGTTTGGAACGGCTCTGTTTACAAGAACCTCGTTTACAGTACAAGTTCAACATCGCAGAAAGTTAAAAATGGATAAAGAAGTTGTGGTATTTACTTACAAAGCAATATCACTCAGCAATGAAATCTGTGTCATCAGGCCCTTAGCAGCACAATGAGTGGATTCAGGTATGATGATTCTAACTGAAATAAGTCACACAGAAAAAGAAACATCATAAGATATCACTAATACACGGAATGTAAACTTGGCTACACAGGAACTGCATTCCAAAACAGAACAGGGTCTCAAATTTAGAAAACCAACTTATGCTTGCTTAAGGGGAAAGGTGAGTTGGGGTGCTGCATAAAACCAGAGATTGAAATGAGCACAGATAAAGTTCCTTAAGCCAAATATGGAATAGACAAGAGCTACTCCTTGCTCAACGAAATGGACTCAAAACCCCATATTAAACGCTTTAGAATGTACCTGACTAGTAAGTATCTTAAAACCTATGTATTGCTATGTCTCCAAAAGAGAATCAAGCGTGTGTACAGGGGCATAAATGCAGCAGTGATAGGATTGGAGAGGTTCGGTGAGCAAATGAAGACCCTTTGAAGTCATATTGCATGGTACCCATTACACGGGTCTCAACTCTCCAGGTTTAAGGTATTCTTCCTTCAGCTAAAACATGCATGTGGAACCCAGAGTATGATCAACCATGTGAACGGGAGACGTGTTCAAATATGTCTCAGTTTTCCTCCCCTGGTACTCGGGTGCAACATTCCAGACGCTTTACTAACACTCTCCCGACTTGGAGAGTCAGTCCCTTTAACCTCCTGTTTGGCCCAGTTTGCAATTTCTGCGGAAGATGAACAGGAATAGCGAGAACCAATGAGAGGCTAGCTGGAGGTGTCTGGACGGGCAAATTTAACTCTCATTTCCCACCAGGAAGAGGAATTAACCAAAGGCTCAGCATGCCGGGCCGGAACCAGATTAGGGCCTGAAGCCATCCTGCGGTGTTGCGGCCAGGTCACAAGAAAGCGAGTTGAAGAAAGGAGCTCAGGGGCACTGTAATTCACAAACCTGCAGAGTTATAAATGACAGCTATCGTCCAAAAATAGACTGAAGTAAGTCTGCCAAGAGGACTTGAAAGTGGGGCAGAATTGCAGGAAACCGATTTCAGGAGGTAGACTGGAATTGCATTGAAAGCATAGGAAAAGAGGCAGAACGTCCACAATGATGCACTTGGCCAAAAAGGGCGTATGCGTTTTTTCCTGAATATATTCAGGAAAAAACGCATACGCCCTTTTTGGCCAACCAAGCAAGCTTGCAAAGGAAATCTGCACTACAATGAAGTCTCACTTCCCCCCGGTCAAAAGGGCCATCTGAAAAAAGTGTAAAATCCAGAAAGGCAGGACAGGCCATGGAGAACTGGGAGCCTTGTTATGCTGATGGGCGGGATGTAAATTGCCAACAGACACTCGGGAGAAGTGTATGGTGTTTCCTGAAACATCTAAAAAACAAAGCAACAGAGCCTAGGGCACTGCCACTTATGGTCCTATAGCTTAGGGAAATTAAAATCAAAAAGACACAGCCACCCCAAAGTTTGGGACGCCTCTGTTTTCAAGAACCTCGTTTACAGTACAAGTTCAACATCGCAGAAAGTGAAAAATGGATAAAGAAGTTGTGGTATTTACTTACAAAGCAATATCACTCAGCAATGAAATCTATGTCATCAGGCCCTTAGCAGCACAATGAGTGGATTCAGGTATGATGATTCTAACTGAAATAAGTCACACAGAAAAAGAAACATCATAAGATATCAGTAATACATGGAATGTAAACTTGGCTACACAGGAACTGAATTACAGAACAGAACAGGGTCTCAAATTTAGAAAACCAACTTATGCTTGCTTAAGGGTAAAGGTGAGTTGGGGTGCTGCATAAAACCAGAGATTGAAATGAGCACAGATAAAGTTCCTTAAGTCAAATATGGAATAGACAAGAGCTACTCCTTGCTCAACGAAATGGACTCAACACCGCATATTAAACGCCTAAGAATGTACCTGACTAGTAATTATCGTAAAACCTATGGATTGCTATGTCTCCGAAAGAGAATCAAGCATGTGTACAGGGGCATAAACGCAGCAGTGATAGGATTGGAGAGGTTCGGTGAGCAAATGAAGACCCTTTGAAGTCATATTGCATGGTACGCATTACACGGGTCTCAACTCTCCAGGTTTAAGGTATTCTTCCTTCAGCTAAAACATGCATGTGGAACCCAAGTATGATCAACCATGTGAACGGGAGACGTGTTCAAATATGTCTCAGTTTTCCTCCCCTGGTACTCGGGTGCAACATTCCAGACGCTTTACTAACACTCTCCCCACTTGGAGAGTCAGTCCCTTTAACCTCCTGTTTGGCCCAGTTTGCAATTTCTGCGGAAGATGAACAGGAATAGCGAGAACCAATGAGAGGCTAGCTGGAGGTGTCTGGACGGGCAAATTTAACTCTCATTTCCCACCAGGAAGTGGAATTAACCAAAGGCTCAGCATGCCGGGCCGGAACCAGATTAGGGCCTGAAGCCATCCTGCGGTGTTGCGGCCAGGTCACAAGAAAGAGAGTTGAAGAAAGGAGCTCAGGGGCACTGTAATTCACAAACCTGCAGAGTTATAAATGACAGCTATCGTCCAAAAATAGACTGAAGTAAGGCTGCCAAGAGGACTTGAAAGCGGGGCAGAATTGCAGGAAACCGATTTCAGGAGGTAGACTGGAATTGCACTGAAAGCATAGGAAAAGAGGCAGAACGTCCACAATGATGCACTTGGCCAAAAAGGGCGTATGCGTTTTTTCCTGAATATATTCAGGAAAAAACGCATACGCCCTTTTTGGCCAACCAAGCAAGCTGGCAAAGGAAATCTGCACTACAATGAAGTCTCACTTCCCCCCGGTCAAAAGGGCCATCTGAAAAAAGTGTAAAATCCAGAAAGGCAGGACAGGCCATGGAGAACTGGGAGCCTTGTTATGCTGATGGGCGGTATGTAAATTGCCAAGAACCACTTGGGAGAAGTGTATGGTGTTTCCTGAAACAACTAAAAAACAAAGCAACAGAACGTAGGGCAATTCCACTTATGGTCCTATAGCTTAGGGAAATTAAAATGAAAAAGACACAGCCACCCCAAAGTTTGGAACGGCTCTGTTTACAAGAACCTCGTTTACAGTACAAGTTCAACATCGCAGAAAGTTAAAAATGGATAAAGAAGTTGTGGTATTTACTTACAAAGCAATATCACTCAGCAATGAAATCTGTGTCATCAGGCCCTTAGCAGCACAATGAGTGGATTCAGGTATGATGATTCTAACTGAAATAAGTCACACAGAAAAAGAAACATCATAAGATATCACTAATACACGGAATGTAAACTTGGCTACACAGGAACTGCATTCCAAAACAGAACAGGGTCTCAAATTTAGAAAACCAACTTATGCTTGCTTAAGGGGAAAGGTGAGTTGGGGTGCTGCATAAAACCAGAGATTGAAATGAGCACAGATAAAGTTCCTTAAGCCAAATATGGAATAGACAAGAGCTACTCCTTGCTCAACGAAATGGACTCAAAACCCCATATTAAACGCTTTAGAATGTACCTGACTAGTAAGTATCTTAAAACCTATGTATTGCTATGTCTCCAAAAGAGAATCAAGCGTGTGTACAGGGGCATAAACGCAGCAGTGATAGGATTAGAGAGGTTCGGTGAGCAAATGAAGACCCTTTGAAGTCATATTGCATGGTACCCATTACACGGGTCTCAACTCTCCAGGTTTAAGGTATTCTTCCTTCAGCTAAAACATGCATGTGGAACCCAGAGTATGATCAACCATGTGAACGGGAGACGTGTTCAAATATGTCTCAGTTTTCCTCCCCTGGTACTCGGGTGCAACATTCCAGACGCTTTACTAACACTCTCCCCACTTGGAGAGTCAGTCCCTTTAACCTCCTGTTTGGCCCAGTTTGCAATTTCTGCGGAAGATGAACAGGAATAGCGAGAACCAATGAGAGGCTAGCTGGAGGTGTCTGGACGGGCAAATTTAACTCTCATTTCCCACCAGGAAGAGGAATTAACCAAAGGCTCAGCATGCCGGGCCGGAACCAGATTAGGGCCTGAAGCCATCCTGCGGTGTTGCGGCCAGGTCACAAGAAAGCGAGTTGAAGAAAGGAGCTCAGGGGCACTGTAATTCACAAACCTGCAGAGTTATAAATGACAGCTATCGTCCAAAAATAGACTGAAGTAAGGCTGCCAAGAGGACTTGAAAGTGGGGCAGAATTGCAGGAAACCGATTTCAGGAGGTAGACTGGAATTGCATTGAAAGCATAGGAAAAGAGGCAGAACGTCCACAATGATGCACTTGGCCAAAAAGGGCGTATGCGTTTTTTCCTGAATATATTCAGGAAAAAACGCATACGCCCTTTTTGGCCAACCAAGCAAGCTGGCAAAGGAAATCTGCACTACAATGAAGTCTCACTTCCCCCCGGTCAAAAGGGCCATCTGAAAAAAGTGTAAAATCCAGAAAGGCAGGACAGGCCATGGAGAACTGGGAGCCTTGTTATGCTGATGGGCGGGATGTAAATTGCCAACAGACACTCGGGAGAAGTGTATGGTGTTTCCTGAAACATCTAAAAAACAAAGCAACAGAGCCTAGGGCACTGCCACTTATGGTCCTATAGCTTAGGGAAATTAAAATCAAAAAGACACAGCCACCCCAAAGTTTGGGACGCCTCTGTTTTCAAGAACATCGTTTACAGTACAAGTTCAACATCGCAGAAAGTGAAAAATGGATAAAGAAGTTGTGGTATTTACTTACAAAGCAATATCACTCAGCAATGAAATCTGTGTCATCAGGCCCTTAGCATCACAATGAGTGGATTCAGGTATGATGATTCTAACTGAAATAAGTCACACAGAAAAAGAAACATCATAAGATATCAGTAATACATGGAATGTAAACTTGGCTACACAGGAAATGATTTACAGAACAGAACAGGGTCTCAAATTTAGAAAACCAACTTATGCTTGCTTAAGGGTAAAGGTGAGTTGGGGTGCTGCATAAAACCAGAGATTGAAATGAGCACAGATAAAGTTCCTTAAGTCAAATATGGAATAGACAAGAGCTACTCCTTGCTCAACGAAATGGACTCAACACCGCATATTAAACGCCTAAGAATGTACCTGACTAGTAATTATCGTAAAACCTATGGATTGCTATGTCTCTGAAAGAGAATCAAGCATGTGTACAGGGGCATAAACGCAGCAGTGATAGGATTGGAGAGGTTCGGTGAGCAAATGAAGACCCTTTGAAGTCATATTGCATGGTACCCATTACACGGGTCTCAACTCTCCAGGTTTAAGGTATTCTTCCTTCAGCTAAAACATGCATGTGGAACCCAAGTATGATCAACCATGTGAACGGGAGACGTGTTCAAATATGTCTCAGTTTTCCTCCCCTGGTACTCGGGTGCAACATTCCAGACGCTTTCCTAACACTCTCCCCACTTGGAGAGTCAGTCCCTTTAACCTCCTGTTTGGCCCAGTTTGCAATTTCTGCGGAAGATGAACAGGAATAGCGAGAACCAATGAGAGGCTAGCTGGAGGTGTCTGGACGGGCAAATTTAACTCTCATTTCCCACCAGGAAGAGGAATTAACCAAAGGCTCAGCATGCCGGGCCGGAACGAGATTAGGGCCTGAAGCCATCCTGCGGTGTTGCGGCCAGGTCACAAGAAAGCGAGTTGAAGAAAGGAGCTCAGGGGCACTGTAATTCACAAACCTGCAGAGTTATAAATGACAGCTATCGTCCAAAAATAGACTGAAGTAAGGCTGCCAAGAGGACTTGAAAGCGGGGCAGAATTGCAGGAAACCGATTTCAGGAGGTAGACTGGAATTGCACTGAAAGCATAGGAAAAGAGGCAGAACGTCCACAATGATGCACTTGGCCAAAAAGTGCGTATGCGTTTTTTCCTGAATATATTCAGGAAAAAACGCATACGCACTTTTTGGCCAACCAAGCAAGCTTGCAAAGGAAATCTGCACTACAATGAAGTCTCACTTCCCCCCGGTCAAAAGGGCCATCTGAAAAAAGTGTAAAATCCAGAAAGGCAGGACAGGCCATGGAGAACTGGGAGCCTTGTTATGCTGATGGGCAGTATGTAAATTGCCAACAACCACTCGGTAGAAGTGTATGGTGTTTCCTGAAACATCTAAAAAACAAAGCAACAGAGCCTAGGGCACTGCCACTTATGGTCCTATAGCTTAGGGAAATTAAAATCAAAAAGACACAGCCACCCCAAAGGTTGGGACGCCTCTGTTTTCAAGAACCTCATTTACAGTACAAGTTCAACATCGCAGAAAGTGAAAAATGGATAAAGAAGTTGTGGTATTTACTTACAAAGCAATATCACTCAGCAATGAAATCTATGTCATCAGGCCCTTAGCATCACAATGAGTGGATTCAGGTATGATGATTCTAACTGAAATAAGTCACACAGAAAAAGAAACATCATAAGATATCACTAATACACGGAATGTAAACTTGGCTACACAGGAACTGCATTCCAAAACAGAACAGGGTCTCAAATTTAGAAAACCAACTTATGCTTGCTTAAGGGTAAAGGTGAGTTGGGGTGCTGCATAAAACCAGAGATTGAAATGAGCACAGATAAAGTTCCTTAAGCCAAATATGGAATAGACAAGAGCTACTCCTTGCTCAACGAAATGGACTCAACACCGCATATTAAACGCCTAAGAATGTACCTGACTAGTAAGTATCGTAAAACCTATGGATTGCTATGTCTCCGAAAGAGAATCAAGCATGTGTACAGGGGCATAAACGCAGCAGTGATAGGATTGGAGAGGTTCGGTGAGCAAATGAAGACCCTTTGAAGTCATATTGCATGGTACCCATTACACGGGTCTCAACTCTCCAGGTTTAAGGTATTCTTCCTTCAGCTAAAACATGCATGTGGAACCCAGAGTATGATCAACCATGTGAACGGGAGACGTGTTCAAATATGTCTCAGTTTTCCTCCCCTGGTACTCGGGTGCAACATTCCAGACGCTTTACTAACACTCTCCCCACTTGGAGAGTCAGCGCCTTTAACCTCCTGTTTGGCCCAGTTTGCAATTTCTGCGGAAGATGAACAGGAATAGTGAGAACCAATGAGAGGCTAGCTGGAGGTGTCTGGACGGGCAAATTTAACTCTCATTTCCCACCAGGAAGAGGAAATAACCAAAGGCTCAGCGTGCCGTACCGGAACCAGATTAGGGCCTGAAGCCATCCTGTGGTGTTGCGGCCAGCTCAAAAGAAAGCGAGTTGAAGAAAGGAGCTCAGGGGCACTGTAATTCACAAACCTGCAGAGTTATAAATGACAGCTATCGTCCAAAAATAGACTGAAGTAAGGCTGCCAAGAGGACTTGAAAGCGGGGCAGAATTGCAGGAAACCAATTTCAGGAGGTAGACTGGAATTGCATTGAAAGCATGGGAAAAGAGGCAGAACGTCCACAATGATGCACTTGGCCAAAAAGGGCGTATGCGTTTTTTCCTGAATATATTCAGGAAAAAACGCATACGCCCTTTTGTCCAACCAAGCAAGCTTGCAAAGGAAATCTGCACTACAATGAAGTCTCACTTCCCCCCGGTCAAAAGGGCCATCTGAAAAAAGTGTAAAATCCAGAAAGGCAGGACAGGCCATGGAGAACTGGGAGCCTTGTTATGCTGATGGGCGGGATGTAAATTGCCAACAGACACTCGGTAGAAGTGTATGGTGTTTCCTGAAACATCTAAAAAACAAAGCAACAGAACCTAGGGCACTTCCACTTATGGTCCTATAGCTTAGGGAAATTAAAATCAAAAAGACACAGCCACCCCAAAGTTTGGAACGGCTCTGTTTACAAGAACCTCGTTTACAGTACAAGTTCAACATCGCAGAAAGTGAAAAATGGATAAAGAAGTTGTGGTATTTACTTACAAAGCAATATCACTCAGCAATGAAATCTGTGTCATCAGGCCCTTAGCAGCACAATGAGTGGATTCAGGTATGATGATTCTAACTGAAATAAGTCACACAGAAAAAGAAACATCATAAGATATCAGTAATACACGGAATGTAAACTTGGCTACACAGGAACTGCATTCCAAAACAGAACAGGGTCTCAAATTTAGAAAACCAACTTATGCTTGCTTAAGGGTAAAGGTGAGTTGGGGTGCTGCATAAAACCAGAGATTGAAATGAGCACAGATAAAGTTCCTTAAGCCAAATATGGAATAGACAAGAGCTACTCCTTGCTCAACGAAATGGACTCAACACCGCATATTAAACGCCTAAGAATGTACCTGACTAGTAAGTATCGTAAAACCTATGGATTGCTATGTCTCCGAAAGAGAATCAAGCATGTGTACAGGGGCATAAACGCAGCAGTGATAGGATTGGAGAGGTTCGGTGAGCAAATGAAGACCCTTTGAAGTCATATTGCATGGTACCCATTACACGGGTCTCAACTCTCCAGGTTTAAGGTATTCTTCCTTCAGCTAAAACATGCATGTGGAACCCAGAGTATGATCAACCATGTGAACGGGAGACGTGTTCAAATATGTCTCAGTTTTCCTCCCCTGGTACTCGGGTGCAACATTCCAGACGCTTTACTAACACTCTCCCCACTTGGAGAGTCAGCGCCTTTAACCTCTTGTTTGGCCCAGTTTGCAATTTCTGCGGAAGATGAACAGGAATAGCGAGAACCAATGAGAGGCTAGCTGGAGGTGTCTGGACGGGCAAATTTAACTCTCATTTCCCACCAGGAAGAGGAAATAACCAAAGGCTCAGCGTGCCGTACCGGAACCAGATTAGGGCCTGAAGCCATCCTGTGGTGTTGCGGCCAGCTCAAAAGAAAGCGAGTTGAAGAAAGGAGCTCAGGGGCACTGTAATTCACAAACCTGCAGAGTTATAAATGACAGCTATCGTCCAAAAATAGACTGAAGTAAGGCTGCCAAGAGGACTTGAAAGCGGGGCAGAATTGCAGGAAACCGATTTCAGGAGGTAGACTGGAATTGCATTGAAAGCATGGGAAAAGAGGCAGAACGTCCACAATGATGCACTTGGCCAAAAAGGGCGTATGCGTTTTTTCCTGAATATATTCAGGAAAAAACGCATACGCCCTTTTGGCCAACCAAGCAAGCTTGCAAAGGAAATCTGCACTACAATGAAGTCTCACTTCCCCCCGGTCAAAAGGGCCATCTGAAAAAAGTGTAAAATCCAGAAAGGCAGGACAGGCCATGGAGAACAGGGAGCCTTGTTATGCTGATGGGCGGGATGTAAATTGCCAACAGACACTCGGTAGAAGTGTATGGTGTTTCCTGAAACATCTAAAAAACAAAGCAACAGAACCTAGGGCACTTCCACTTATGGTCCTATAGCTTAGGGAAATTAAAATCAAAAAGACACAGCCACCCCAAAGTTTGGAATGGCTCTGTTTACAAGAACCTCGTTTACAGTACAAGTTCAACATCGCAGAAAGTGAAAAATGGATAAAGAAGTTGTGGTATTTACTTACAAAGCAATATCACTCAGCAATGAAATCTGTGTCATCAGGCCCTTAGCAGCACAATGAGTGGATTCAGGTATGATGATTCTAACTGAAGTAAGTCACACAGAAAAAGAAACATCATAAGATATCAGTAATACACGGAATGTAACCTTGGCTACACAGGAACTGAATTACAGAACAGAACAGGGTCTCAAATTTAGAAAACCAACTTATGCTTGCTTAAGGGTAAAGGTGAGTTGGGGTGCTGCATAAAACCAGAGATTGAAATGAGCACAGATAAAGTTCCTTAAGTCAAATATGGAATAGACAAGAGCTACTCCTTGCTCAACGAAATGGACTCAACACCGCATATTAAACGCCTAAGAATGTACCTGACTAGTAAGTATCGTAAAACCTATGGATTGCTATGTCTCCGAAAGAGAATCAAGCATGTGTACAGGGGCATAAACGCAGCAGTGATAGGATTGGAGAGGTTCGGTGAGCAAATGAAGACCCTTTGAAGTCATATTGCATGGTACCCATTCCACGGGTCTCAACTCTCCAGGTTTAAGGTATTCTTCCTTCAGCTAAAACATGCATGTGGAACCCAAGTATGATCAACCATGTGAACGGGAGACGTGTTCAAATATGTCTCAGTTATCCTCCCCTGGTCCTCGGGTGCAACATTCCAGACGCTTTACTAACACTCTCCCCACTTGGAGAGTCAGCGCCTTTAACCTCCTGTTTGGCCCAGTTTGCAATTTCTGCGGAAGATGAACAGGAATAGCGAGAACCAATGAGAGGCTAGCTGGAGGTGTCTGGACGGGCAAATTTAACTCTCATTTCCCACCAGGAAGAGGAAATAACCAAAGGCTCAGCGTGCCGTACCGGAACCAGATTAGGGCCTGAAGCCACCCTGCGGTGTTGCGGCCAGCTCAAAAGAAAGCGAGTTGAAGAAAGGAGCTCAGGGGCACTGTAATTCACAAACCTGCAGAGTTATAAATGACAGCTATCGTCCAAAAATAGACTGAAGTAAGGCTGCCAAGAGGACTTGAAAGCGGGGCAGAATTGCAGGAAACCGATTTCAGGAGGTAGACTGGAATTGCATTGAAAGCATAGGAAAAGAGGCAGAACGTCCACAATGATGCACTTGGCCAAAAAGGGCGTATGCGTTTTTTCCTGAATATATTCAGGAAAAAACGCATACGCCCTTTTTGGCCAACCAAGCAAGCTTGCAAAGGAAATCTGCACTACAATGAAGTCTCACTTCCCCCCGGTCAAAAGGGCCATCTGAAAAAAGTGTAAAATCCAGAAAGGCAGGACAGGCCATTGGGAACTGGGAGCCTTGTTATGCTGATGGGCGGGATGTAAATTGCCAACAACCACTCGGGAGAAGTGTATGGTGTTTCCTGAAACATCTAAAAAACAAAGCAACAGAACCTAGGGCACTTCCACTTATGGTCCTATAGCTTAGGGAAATTAAAATCAAAAAGACACAGCCACCCCAAAGTTTGGAACGGCTCTGTTTACAAGAACCTCGTTTACAGTACAAGTTCAACATCGCAGAAAGTGAAAAATGGATAAAGAAGTTGTGGTATTTACTTACAAAGCAATATCACTCAGCAATGAAATCTATGTCATCAGGCCCTTAGCATCACAATGAGTGGATTCAGGTATGATGATTCTAACTGAAATAAGTCACACAGAAAAAGAAACAACATAAGATATCAGTAATACACGGAATGTAAACTTGGCTACACAGGAACTGAATTACAGAACAGAACAGGGTCTCAAATTTAGAAAACCAACTTATGCTTGCTTAAGGGTAAAGGTGAGTTGGGGTGCTGCATAAAACCAGAGATTGAAATGAGCACAGATAAAGTTCCTTAAGTCAAATATGGAATAGACAAGAGCTACTCCTTGCTCAACAAAATGGACTCAACACCGCATATTAAACGCCTAAGAATGTACCTGACTAGTAATTATCGTAAAACCTATGGATTGCTATGTCTCCGAAACAGAATCAAGCATGTGTACAGGGGCATAAACGCAGCAGTGATAGGATTGGAGAGGTTCGGTGAGCAAATGAAGACCCTTTGAAGTCATATTGCATGGTACCCATTCCACGGGTCTTAACTCTCCAGGTTTAAGGTATTCTTCCTTCAGCTAAAACATGCATGTGGAACCCAAGTATGATCAACCATGTGAACGGGAGACGTGTTCAAATATGTCTCAGTTTTCCTCCCCTGGTACTCGGGTGCAACATTCCAGACGCTTTACAAACACTCTCCCCACTTGGAGAGTCAGCGCCTTTAACCTCCTGTTTGGCCCAGTTTGCAATTTCTGCGGAAGATGAACAGGAATAGCGAGAACCAATGAGAGACTAGCTGGAGGTGTCTGGACGGGCAAATTTAACTCTCATTTCCCACCAGGAAGAGGAAATAACCAAAGGCTCAGCGTGCCGTGCCGGAACCAGATTAGGGCCTGAAGCCATCCTGCGGTGTTGCGGCCAGGTCACAAGAAAGCGAGTTGAAGAAAGGAGCTCAGGGGCACTGTAATTCACAAACCTGCAGAGTTATAAATGACAGCTATCGTCCAAAAATAGACTGAAGTAAGGCTGCCAAGAGGACTTGAAAGCGGGGCAGAATTGCAGGAAACCGATTTCAGGAGGTAGACTGGAATTGCATTGAAAGCATAGGAAAAGAGGCAGAACGTCCACAATGATGCACTTGGCCAAAAAGGGCGTATGCGTTTTTTCCTGAATATATTCAGGAAAAAACGCATACGCCCTTTTTGGCCAACCAAGCAAGCTTGCAAAGGAAATCTGCACTACAATGAAGTCTCACTTCCCCCCGGTCAAAAGGGCCATCTGAAAAAAGTGTAAAATCCAGAAAGGCAGGACAGGCCATGGAGAACTGGGAGCCTTGTTATGCTGATGGGCGGGATGTAAATTGCCAACAGACACTCGGGAGAAGTGTATGGTGTTTCCTGAAACATCTAAAAAACAAAGCAACAGAGCCTAGGGCACTGCCACTTATGGTCCTATAGCTTAGGGAAATTAAAATCAAAAAGACACAGCCACCCCAAAGTTTGGAACGGCTCTGTTTACAAGAACCTCGTTTACAGTACAAGTTCAACATCGCAGAAAGTGAAAAATGGATAAAGAAGTTGTGGTATTTACTTACAAAGCAATATCACTCAGCAATGAAATATATGTCATCAGGCCCTTAGCATCACAATGAGTGGATTCAGGTATGATGATTCTAACTGAAATAAGTCACACAGAAAAAGAAACATCATAAGATATCAGTAATACACGGAATGTAAACTTGGCTACACAGGAACTGAATTACAGAACAGAACAGGGTCTCAAATTTAGAAAACCAACTTATGCTTGCTTAAGGGTAAAGGTGAGTTGGGGTGCTGCATAAAACCAGAGATTGAAATGAGCACAGATAAAGTTCCTTAAGTCAAATATGGAATAGACAAGAGCTACTCCTTGCTCAACGAAATGGACTCAACACCGCATATTAAACGCCTAAGAATGTACCTGACTTGTAAGTATCTTAAAACCTATGGATTGCTATGTCTCCGAAAGAGAATCAAGCATGTGTACAGGGGCATAAACGCAGCAGTGATAGGATTGGAGAGGTTCGGTGAGCAAATGAAGACCCTTTGAAGTCATATTGCATGGTACCCATTACACGGGTCTTAACTCTCCAGGTTTAAGGTATTCTTCCTTCAGCTAAAACATGCATGTGGAACCCAAGTATAATCAACCATGTGAACGGGAGACGTGTTCAAATATGTCTCAGTTTTCCTCCCCTGGTACTCGGGTGCAACATTCCAGACGCTTTACTAACACTCTCCCCACTTGGAGAGTCAGCGCCTTTAACCTCCTGTTTGGCCCAGTTTGCAATTTCTGCGGAAGATGAACAGGAATAGCGAGAACCAATGAGAGGCTAGCTGGAGGTGTCTGGACGGGCAAATTTAACTCTCATTTCCCACCAGGAGGAGGAATTAACCAAAGGCTCAGCATGCCGGGCCGGAACCAGATTAGGGCCTGAAGCCATCCTGCGGTGTTGCGGCCAGCTCAAAAGAAAGCGAGTTGAAGAAAGGAGCTCAGGGGCACTGTAATTCACAAACCTGCAGAGTTATAAATGACAGCTATCGTCCAAAAATAGACTGAAGTAAGGCTGCCAAGAGGACTTGAAAGCGGGGCAGAATTGCAGGAAACCGATTTCAGGAGGTAGACTGGAATTGCATTGAAAGCATAGGAAAAGAGGCAGAACGTCCACAATGATGCACTTGGCCAAAAAGGGCGTATGCGTTTTTTCCTGAATATATTCAGGAAAAAACGCATACACACTTTTTGGCCAAGCAAGCAAGCTTGCAAAGGAAATCTGCACTACAATGAAGTCTCACTTCCCCCCGGTCAAAAGGGCCATCTGAAAAAAGTGTAAAATCCAGAAAGGCAGGACAGGCCATGGACAACTGGGAGCCTTGTTATGCTGATGGGCGGGATGTAAATTGCCAACAACCACTCGGGAGAAGTGTATGGTGTTTCCTGAAACATCTAAAAAACAAAGCAACAGAACCTAGGGCACTTCCACTTATGGTCCTATAGCTTAGGGAAATTAAAATCAAAAAGACACAGCCACCCCAAAGTTTGGAACGGCTCTGTTTACAAGAACCTCGTTTACAGTACAAGTTCAACATCGCAGAAAGTGAAAAATGGATAAAGAAGTTGTGGTATTTACTTACAAAGCAATATCACTCAGCAATGAAATCTGTGTCATCAGGCCCTTAGCAGCACAATGAGTGGATTCAGGTATGATGATTCTAACTGAAATAAGTCACACAGAAAAAGAAACATCATAAGATATCAGTAATACACGGAATGTAAACTTGGCTACACAGGAACTGAATTACAGAACAGAACAGGGTCTCAAATTTAGAAAACCAACTTATTCTTGCTTAAGGGTAAAGGTGAGTTGGGGTGCTGCATAAAACCAGAGATTGGAATGAGCACAGATAAAGTTCCTTAAGCCAAATATGGAATAGACAAGAGCTACTCCTTGCTCAACGAAATGGACTCAACACCCCATATTAAACGCCTAAGAATGTACCTGACTAGTAAGTATCTTAAAACCTATGGATTGCTATGTCTCCAAAAGAGAATCAAGCATGTGTACAGGGGCATAAACGCAGCAGTGATAGGATTGGAGAGGTTCGGTGAGCAAATGAAGACCCTTTGAAGTCATATTGCATGGTACCCATTACACGGGTCTTAACTTTCCAGGTTTAAGATATTCTTCCTTCAGCTAAAACATGCATGTGGAACCCAAGTATGATCAACCATGTGAACGGGAGACGTGTTCAAATATGTCTCAGTTTTCCTCCCCTGGTACTCGGGTGCAACATTCCAGACGCTTTACTAACACTCTCCCCACTTGGAGAGTCAGTCCCTTTAACCTCCTGTTTGGCCCAGTTTGCAATTTCTGCGGAAGATGAACAGGAATAGCGAGAACCAATGAGAGACTAGCTGGAGGTGTCTGGACGGGCAAATTTAACTCTCATTTCCCACCAGGAAGAGGAAATAACCAAAGGCTCAGCGTGCCGTGCCGGAACCAGATTAGGGCCTGAAGCCATCCTGCGGTGTTGCGGCCAGGTCACAAGAAAGCGAGTTGAAGAAAGGAGCTCAGGGGCACTGTAATTCACAAACCTGCAGAGTTATAAATGACAGCTATCGTCCAAAAATAGACTGAAGTAAGGCTGCCAAGAGGACTTGAAAGCGGGGCAGAATTGCAGGAAACCGATTTCAGGAGGTAGACTGGAATTGCATTGAAAGCATAGGAAAAGAGGCAGAACGTCCACAATGATGCACTTGGCCAAAAAGGGCGTATGCGTTTTTTCCTGAATATATTCAGGAAAAAACGCATACGCCCTTTTTGGCCAACCAAGCAAGCTTGCAAAGGAAATCTGCACTACAATGAAGTCTCACTTCCCCCTGGTCAAAAGGGCCATCTGAAAAAAGTGTAAAATCCAGAAAGGCAGGACAGGCCATGGAGAACTGGGAGCCTTGTTATGCTGATGGGCGGGATGTAAATTGCCAACAGACACTCGGGAGAAGTGTATGGTGTTTCCTGAAACATCTAAAAAACAAAGCAACAGAGCCTAGGGCACTGCCACTTATGGTCCTATAGCTTAGGGAAATTAAAATCAAAAAGACACAGCCACCCCAAAGTTTGGAACGGCTCTGTTTACAAGAACCTCGTTTACAGTACAAGTTCAACATCGCAGAAAGTGAAAAATGGATAAAGAAGTTGTGGTATTTACTTACAAAGCAATATCACTCAGCAATAAAATATATGTCATCAGGCCCTTAGCATCACAATGAGTGGATTCAGGTATGATGATTCTAACTGAAATAAGTCACACAGAAAAAGAAACATCATAAGATATCAGTAATACACGGAATGTAAACTTGGCTACACAGGAACTGAATTACAGAACAGAACAGGGTCTCAAATTTAGAAAACCAACTTATGCTTGCTTAAGGGTAAAGGTGAGTTGGGGTGCTGCATAAAACCAGAGATTGAAATGAGCACAGATAAAGTTCCTTAAGTCAAATATGGAATAGACAAGAGCTACTCCTTGCTCAACGAAATGGACTCAACACCGCATATTAAACGCCTAAGAATGTACCTGACTAGTAATTATCGTAAAACCTATGGATTGCTATGTCTCCGAAAGAGAATCAAGCATGTGTACAGGGGCATAAACGCAGCAGTGATAGGATTGGAGAGGTTCGGTGAGCAAATGAAGACCCTTTGAAGTCATATTGCATGGTACCCATTACACGGGTCTCAACTCTCCAGGTTTAAGGTATTCTTCCTTCAGCTAAAACATGCATGTGGAACCCAAGTATGATCAACCATGTGAACGGGAGACGTGTTCAAATATGTCTCAGTTTTCCTCCCCTGGTACTCGGGTGCAACATTCCAGACGCTTTACTAACACTCTCCCCACTTGGAGAGTCAGCGCCTTTAACCTCCTGTTTGCCCCAGTTTGTAATTTCTGCGGAAGATGAACAGGAATAGCGAGAACCAACGAGAGGCTAGCTGGAGGTGTCTGGACGGGCAAATTTAACTCTCATTTCCCACCAGGAAGAGGAAATAACCAAAGGCTCAGCGTGCCGTACCGGAACCAGATTAGGGCCTGAAGCCATCCTGCGGTGTTGCGGCCAGCTCAAAAGAAAGCGAGTTGAAGAAAGGAGCTCAGGGGCACTGTAATTCACAAACATGCAGAGTTATAAATGACAGCTATCGTCCAAAAATAGACTGAAGTAAGGCTGCCAAGAGGACTTGAAAGCGGGGCAGAATTGCAGGAAACCGATTTCAGGAGGTAGACTGGAATTGCATTGAAAGCATAGGAAAAGAGGCAGAACGTCCACAATGATGCACTTGGCCAAAAAGGGCGTATGCGTTTTTTCCTGAATATATTCAGGAAAAAACGCATACGCCCTTTTTGGCCAACCAAGCAAGCTTGCAAAGGAAATCTGCACTACAATGAAGTCTCACTTCCCCCCGGTCAAAAGGGCCATCTGAAAAAAGTGTAAAATCCAGAAAGGCAGGACAGGCCATGGAGAACTGGGAGCCTTGTTATGCTGATGGGCGGGATGTAAATTGCCAACAGACACTCGGGAGAAGTGTATGGTGTTTCCTGAAACATCTAAAAAACAAAGCAACAGAGCCTAGGGCACTTCCACTTATGGTCCTATAGCTTAGGGAAATTAAAATCAAAAAAACACAGCCACCCCAAAGTTTGGAACGGCTCGGTTTACAAGAACCTCGTTTACAGTACAAGTTCAACATCGCAGAAAGTGAAAAATGGATAAAGAAGTTGTGGTATTTACTTACAAAGCAATATCACTCAGCAATGAAATCTGTGTCATCAGGCCCTTAGCAGCACAATGAGTGGATTCAGGTATGATGATTCTAACTGAAGTAAGTCACACAGAAAAAGAAACATCATAAGATATCAGTAATACACGGAATGTAAACTTGGCTACACAGGAACTGAATTACAGAACAGAACAGGGTCTCAAATTTAGAAAACCAACTTATGCTTGCTTAAGGGTAAAGGTGAGTTGGGGTGCTGCATAAAACCAGAGATTGGAATGAGCACAGATAAAGTTCCTTAAGCCAAATATGGAATAGACAAGAGCTACTCCTTGCTCAACGAAATGGACTCAACACCCCATATTAAACGCCTAAGAATGTACCTGACTAGTAAGTATCTTAAAACCTATGGATTGCTATGTCTCCAAAAGAGAATCAAGCATGTGTACAGGGGCATAAACGCAGCAGTGATAGGATTGGAGAGGTTCGGTGAGCAAATGAAGACCCTTTGAAGTCATATTGCATGGTACCCATTACACGGGTCTTAACTTTCCAGGTTTAAGATATTCTTCCTTCAGCTAAAACATGCATGTGGAACCCAAGTATGATCAACCATGTGAACGGGAGACGTGTTCAAATATGTCTCAGTTTTCCTCCCCTGGTACTCGGGTGCAACATTCCAGATGCTTTACTAACACTCTCCCCACTTGGAGAGTCAGTCCCTTTAACCTCCTGTTTGGCCCAGTTTGCAATTTCTGCGGAAGATGAACAGGAATAGCGAGAACCAATGAGAGACTAGCTGGAGGTGTCTGGACGGGCAAATTTAACTCTCATTTCCCACCAGGAAGAGGAAATAACCAAAGGCTCAGCGTGCCGTGCCGGAACCAGATTAGGGCCTGAAGCCATCCTGCGGTGTTGCGGCCAGGTCACAAGAAAGCGAGTTGAAGAAAGGAGCTCAGGGGCACTGTAATTCACAAACCTGCAGAGTTATAAATGACAGCTATCGTCCAAAAATAGACTGAAGTAAGGCTGCCAAGAGGACTTGAAAGCGGGGCAGAATTGCAGGAAACCGATTTCAGGAGGTAGACTGGAATTGCATTGAAAGCATAGGAAAAGAGGCAGAACGTCCACAATGATGCACTTGGCCAAAAAGGGCGTATGCGTTTTTTCCTGAATATATTCAGGAAAAAACGCATACGCCCTTTTTGGCCAACCAAGCAAGCTTGCAAAGGAAATCTGCACTACAATGAAGTCTCACTTCCCCCCGGTCAAAAGGGCCATCTGAAAAAAGTGTAAAATCCAGAAAGGCAGGACAGGCCATGGAGAACTGGGAGCCTTGTTATGCTGATGGGCGGGATGTAAATTGCCAACAGACACTCGGGAGAAGTGTATGGTGTTTCCTGAAACATCTAAAAAACAAAGCAACAGAGCCTAGGGCACTTCCACTTATGGTCCTATAGCTTAGGGAAATTAAAATCAAAAAAACACAGCCACCCCAAAGTTTGGAACGGCTCGGTTTACAAGAACCTCGTTTACAGTACAAGTTCAACATCGCAGAAAGTGAAAAATGGATAAAGAAGTTGTGGTATTTACTTACAAAGCAATATCACTCAGCAATGAAATCTATGTCATCAGGCCCTTAGCAGCACAATGAGTGGATTCAGGTATGATGATTCTAACTGAAATAAGTCACACACAAAAAGAAACATCATAAGATATCAGTAATACACGGAATGTAAACTTGGCTACACAGGAATTGAATTACAGAACAGAACAGGGTCTCAAATTTAGAAAACCAACTTATGCTTGCTTAAGGGTAAAGGTGAGTTGGGGTGCTGCATAAAACCAGAGATTGAAATGAGCACAGATAAAGTTCCTTAAGTCAAATATGGAATAGACAAGAGCTACTCCTTGCTCAACGAAATGGACTCAACACCGCATATTAAACGCCTAAGAATGTACCTGACTAGTAAGTATCTTAAAACCTATGGATTGCTATGTCTCCAAAAGAGAATCAAGCATGTGTACAGGGGCATAAACGCAGCAGTGATAGGATTGGAGAGGTTCGGTGAGCAAATGAAGACCCTTTGAAGTCATATTGCATGGTACCCATTCCACGGGTCTCAACTCTCCAGGTTTAAGGTATTCTTCCTTCAGCTAAAACATGCATGTGGAACCCAAGTATGATCAACCATGTGAACGGGAGACGTGTTCAAATATGTCTCAGTTTTCCTCCCCTGGTACTCGGGTGCAACATTCCAGACGCTTTACTAACACTCTCCCCACTTGGAGAGTCAGCGCCTTTAACCTCCTGTATGGCCCAGTTTGCAATTTCTGCGGAAGATGAACAGGAATAGCGAGAACCAATGAGAGGCTAGCTGGAGGTGTCTGGACGGGCAAATTTAACTCTCATTTCCCACCAGGAAGAGGAAATAACCAAAGGCTCAGCATGCCGGGCCAGAACCAGATTAGGGCATGAAGCCATCCTGCGGTGTTGCGGCCAGGTCACAAGAAAGCGAGTTGAAGAAAGGAGCTCAGGGGCACTGTAATTCACAAACCTGCAGAGTTATAAATGACAGCTATCGTCCAAAAATAGACTGAAGTAAGGCTGCCAAGAGGACTTGAAAGCGGGGCAGAATTGCAGGAAACCGATTTCAGGAGGCAGACTGGAATTGCATTGAAAGCATAGGAAAAGAGGCAGAACGTCCACAATGATGCACTTGGCCAAAAAGGGCGTATGCGTTTTTTCCTGAATATATTCAGGAAAAAACGCATACGCCCTTTTTGGCCAACCAAGCAAGCTTGCAAAGGAAATCTGCACTACAATGAAGTCTCACTTCCCCCCGGTCAAAAGCGCCATCTGAAAAAAGTGTAAAATCCAGAAAGGCAGGACAGGCCATGGAGAACTGGGAGCCTTGTTATGCTGATGGGCGGTATGTAAATTGCCAACAACCACTCGGGAGAAGTGTATGGTGTTTCCTGAAACATCTAAAAAACAAAGCAACAGAGCCTAGGGCACTGCCACTTATGGTCCTATAGCTTAGGGAAATTAAAATCAAAAAGACACAGCCACCCCAAAGTTTGGGACGCCTCTGTTTACAAGAACCTCGTTTACAGTACAAGTTCAACATCGCAGAAAGTTAAAAATGGATAAAGAAGTTGTGGTATTTACTTACAAAGCAATATCACTCAGCAATGAAATCTGTGTCATCAGGCCCTTAGCAGCACAATGAGTGGATTCAGGTATCATGATTCTAACTAAAGTAAGTCACACAGAAAAAGAAACATCATAAGATATCAGTAATACATGGAATGTAAACTTGGCTACACAGGAACTGAATTACAGAACAGAACAGGGTCTCAAATTTAGAAAAACAACTTATGCTTGCTTAAGGGTAAAGGTGAGTTGGGGTGCTGCATAAAACCAGAGATTGAAATGAGCACAGATAAAGTTCCTTAAGTCAAATATGGAATAGACAAGAGCTACTCCTTGCTCAACGAAATGGACTCAATACCGCATATTAAACACCTAAGAATGTACCTGACTTGTAAGTATCTTAAAACCTATGGATTGCTATGTCTCCAAAAGAGAATCAAGCATGTGTACAGGGGCATAAACGCAGCAGTGATAGGATTGGAGAGGTTTGGTGAGCAAATGAAGACCCTTTGAAGTCATATTGCATGGTACCCATTCCACGGGTTTCAACTACCCAGGTTTAAGGTATTCTTCCTTCAGCTAAAACATGCATGTGGAACCTAGAGTATGGTCAACCATGTGATCGGGAGACGTGTTCAAATATGTCTCAGTTTTCCTCCCCTGGTACTCGGGTGCAACATTCCAGACGCTTTACTAACACTCTCCCCACTTGGAGAGTCAGCGCCTTTAACCTCCTGTTTGGCCCAGTTTGCAATTTCTGCGGAAGATGAACAGGAATAGCGAGAACCAATGAGAGACTAGCTGGAGGTGTCTGGACGGGGAAATTTAACTCTCATTTCCCACCAGGAAGAGGAAATAACCAAAGGCTCAGCGTGCCCTGCTGGAACCAGATTAGGGCCTGAAGCCATCCTGCGGTGTTGCGGCCAGGTCACAAGAAACCAAGTTGAAGAAAGGAGCTCAGGGGCACTGTAATTCACAAACCTGCAGAGTTATAAATGACAGCTATCGTCCAAAAATAGACTGAAGTAAGGCTGCCAAGAGGACTTGAAAGCGGGGCAGAATTGCAGGAAACCGATTTCAGGAGGTAGACTGGAATTGCATTGAAAGCATAGGAAAAGAGGCAGAACGTCCACAATGATGCACTTGGCCAAAAAGGGCGTATGCGTGTTTTCCTGAATATATTCAGGAAAAGACGCATACGCCCTTTTTGGCCAACCAAGCAAGCTTGCAAAGGAAATCTGCACTACAATGAAGTCTCACTTCCCCCCGGTCAAAAGGGCCATCTGAAAAAAGTGTAAAATCCAGAAAGGCAGGACAGGCCATGGAGAACTGGGAGCCTTGTTATGCTGATGGGCGGGATGTAAATTGCCAACAACCACTCGGGAGAAGTGTATGGTGTTTCCTGAAACATCTAAAAAACAAAGCAACAGAGCCTAGGGCACTTCCACTTATGGTCCTATAGCTTAGGGAAATTAAAATAAAAAAGACACAGCCACCCCAAAGTTTGGGACGCCTCCGTTTACAAGAACCTCGTTTACTGTACAAGTTCAATATCACAGAAAGTGAAAAATGGATAAAGAACTTGTGGCACTTACGTACAATGCAGTATCACTCAGCAATGAAATCTATGTCATCAGGCCCGTAGCAGCATAATGAGTGGATTCAGGTACGATGATTCTAACTGAAATAAGTCACACAGAAAAAGAAACATCATAAGATATCACTAATACACGGAATGTAAACTTGGCTACACAGGAACTGAATTACAGAACAGAACAGGGTCTCAAATTTAGAAAACCAACTTATGCTTGCTTAAGGGGAAAAGTGAGTTGGGGTGCTGCATAAAACCAGAGATTGAAATGAGCACAGATAAAGTTCCTTAAGTCAAATATGGAATAGACAAGAGCTACTCCTTGCTCAACGAAATGGACTCAACACCCCATATTAAATGCCTAAGAATGTACCTGACTAGTAAGTATCTTAAAACCTATGGATTGCTATGTCTCCAAAAGAGAATCAAGCGTGTGTACAGGGGCATAAACGCAGCAGTGATAGGATTGGAGAGGTTCGGTGAGCAAATGAAGACCCTTTGAAGTCATATTGCATGATACCCATTCCACGGGTCTCAACTCTCCAGGTTTAAGGTATTCTTCCTTCAGCTAAAACATGCATGTGGAACCCAAGTATGATCAACCATGTGAACGGGACACGTGTTCAAATATGTCTCAGTTTTCCTCCCCTGGTACTCGGGTGCAACATTCCAGACACTTTACTAACACTCTCCCCACTTGGAGAGCCAGCGCCTTTAACCTCCTGTATGGCCCAGTTTGCAATTTCTGCGGAAGATGAACAGGAATAGCGAGAACCAATGAGAGGCTAGCTGGAGGTGTCTGGACGGGCAAATTTAACTCTCATTTCCCACCAGGAAGAGGAAATAACCAAAGGCTCAGCGTGCCGTACCGGAACCAGATTAGGGCCTGAAGCCATCCTGCGGTGTTGCGGCCAGCTCAAAAGAAAGCGAGTTGAAGAAAGGAGCTCAGGGGCACTGTAATTCACAAACCTGCAGAGTTATAAATGACAGCTATCGTCCAAAAATAGACTGAAGTAAGGCTGCCAAGAGGACTTGAAAGCGGGGCAGAATTGCAGGAAACCGATTTCAGGAGGTAGACTGGAATTGCATTGAAAGCATAGGAAAAGAGGAAGAACGTCCACAATGATGCACTTGGCCAAAAAGGGCGTATGCGTTTTTTCCTGAATATATTCAGGAAAAAACGCATACGCCCTTTTTGGCCAACCAAGCAAGCTTGCAAAGGAAATCTGCACTACAATGAAGTCTCACTTCCCCCCGGTCAAAAGGGCCATCTGAAAAAAGTGTAAAATCCAGAAAGGCAGGACAGGCCATGGAGAACTGGGAGCCTTGTTATGCTGATGGGCGGGATGTAAATTGCCAACAACCACTCGGGAGAAGTGTATGGTGTTTCCTGAAACATCTAAAAAACAAAGCAACAGAACCTAGGGCACTTCCACTTATGGTCCTATAGCTTAGGGAAATTAAAATCAAAAAGACACAGCCACCCCAAAGTTTGGGACGCCTCCGTTTACAAGAACCTCGTTTACCGTACAAGTTCAATATCACAGAAAGCGAAAAATGGATAAAGAAGTTGTGGTATTTACTTACAAAGCAATATCACTCAGCAATGAAATCTGTGTCATCAGGCCCTTAGCAGCACAATGAGTGGATTCAGGTATGATGATTCTAACTGAACTAAGTCACACAGAAAAAGAAACATCATAAGATATCAGTAATACATGGAATGTAAACTTGGCTACACAGGAACTGAATTACAGAACAGAACAGGGTCTCAAATTTAGAAAACCAACTTATGCTTGCTTAAGGGTAAAGGTGAGTTGGGGTGCTTCATAAAACCAGAGATTGAAATGAGCACAGATAAAGTTCCTTAAGCCAAATATGGAATAGACAAGAGCTACTCCTTGCTCAACGAAATGGACTCAACACCGCATATTAAACGCCTAAGAATGTACCTGACTTGTAAGTATCTTAAAACCTATGGATTGCTATGTCTCCAAAAGAGAATCAAGCATGTGTACAGGGGCATAAACGCAGCAGTGATAGGATTGGAGAGGTTCGGTGAGCAAATGAAGACCCTTTGAAGTCATATTGCATGGTACCCATTCCACGGGTCTCAACTCTCCAGTTTTAAGGTATTCTTCCTTCAGCTAAAACATGCATGTGGAACCCAAGTATGATCAACCATGTGCACGGGAGACGTGTTCAAATATGTCTCAGTTTTCCTCCCCTGGTACTCGGGTGCAACATTCCAGACGCTTTACTAACACTCTCCCCACTTGGAGAGTCAGCGCCTTTAACCTCCTGTTTGGCCCAGTTTGCAATTTCTGCGGAAGATGAACAGGAATAGCGAGAACCAATGAGAGACTAGCTGGAGGTGTCTGGACGGGGAAATTTAACTCTCATTTCCCACCAGGAAGAGGAATTAACCAAAGGCTCAGCATGCCGGGCCGTAACCAGATTAGGGCCTGAAGCCATCCGGCGGTGTTGCGGCCAGGTCACAAGAAAGCGAGTTGAAGAAAGGAGCTCAGGGGCACTGTAATTCACAAACCTGCAGAGTTATAAATGACAGCTATCGTCCAAAAATAGACTGAAGTAAGGCTGCCAAGAGGACTTGAAAGCGGGGCAGAATTGCAGGAAACCAATTTCAGGAGGTAGACTGGAATTGCATTGAAAGCATAGGAAAAGAGGCAGAACGTCCACAATGATGCACTTGGCCAAAAAGGGCGTATGCGTTTTTTCCTGAATATATTCAGGAAAAAACGCATACGCCCTTTTTGGCCAACCAAGCAAGCTTGCAAAGGAAATCTGCACTACAATGAAGTCTCACTTCCCCCCGGTCAAAAGGGCCATCTGAAAAAAGTGTAAAATCCAGAAAGGCAGGACAGGCCATGGAGAACTGGGAGCCTTGTTATGCTGATGGGCGGGATGTAAATTGCCAACAGACACTCGGGAGAAGTGTATGGTGTTTCCTGAAACATCTAAAAAACAAAGCAACAGAGCCTAGGGCACTTCCACTTATGGTCCTATAGCTTAGGGAAATTAAAATGAAAAAGACACAGCCACCCCAAAGTTTGGAACGGCGCTGTTTACAAGAACCTCGTTTACAGTACAAGTTCAACATCGCAGAAAGTGAAAAATGGATAAAGAAGTTGTGGTATTCAGTTACAAAGCAATATCATTCAGCAATGAAATCTATGTCATCAGGCCCTTAGCAGCACAATGAGTAGATTCAGGTATGATGATTCTAACTGAAATAAGTCACACAGAAAAAGAAACATCATAAGATATCAGTAATACACGGAATGTAAACTTGGCTACACAGGAACTGAATTACAGAACAGAACAGGGTCTCAAATTTAGAAAACCAACTTATGCTTGCTTAAGGGTAAAGGTGAGTTGGGGTGCTGCATAAAACCAGAGATTGAAATGAGCACAGATAAAGTTCCTTAAGCCAAATATGGAATAGACAAGAGCTACACCTTGCTCAACGAAATGGACTCAACACCGCATATTAAACGCCTAAGAATGTACCTGACTTGTAAGTATCTTAAAACCTAAGAGTTGCTATGTCTCCGAAAGAGAATCAAGCATGTGTACAGGGGCATAAACGCAGCAGTGATAGGATTGGAGAGGTTCGGTGAGCAAATGAAGACCCTTTGAAGTCATATTGCATGGTACCCATTCCACGGGTTTCAACTACCCAGGTTTAAGGTATTCTTCCTTCAGCTAAAACATGCATGTGGAATCTAGAGTATGATCAACCATGTGATCGGGAGACGTGTTCAAATATGTCTCAGTTTTCCTCCCCTGGTACTCGGGTGCAACATTCCAGACGCTTTACTAACACTCTCCCCACTTGGAGAGTCAGTCCCTTTAACCTCCTGTTTGGCCCAGTTTGCAATTTCTGCGGAAGATGAACAGGAATAGCGAGAACCAATGAGAGGCTAGCTGGAGGTGTCTGGACGGGCAAATTTAACTCTCATTTCCCACCAGGAAGAGGAATTAACCAAAGGCTCAGCATGCCGGGCCGGAACCAGATTGGGCCTGAAGCCATCCTGCGGTGTTGCGGCCAGGTCACAAGAAAGCGAGTTGAAGAAAGGAGCTCAGGGGCACTGTAATTCACAAACCTGCAGAGTTATAAATCACAGCTATCGTCCAAAAATAGACTGAAGTAAGGCTGCCAAGAGGACTTGAAAGCGGGGCAGAATTGCAGGAAACCGATTTCAGGAGGTAGACTGGAATTGCATTGAAAGCATAGGAAAAGAGGCAGAACGTCCACAATGATGCACTTGGCCAAAAAGGGCGTATGCGTTTTTTCCTGAATATATTCAGGAAAAAACGCATACGCCCTTTTTGGCCAACCAAGCAAGCTTGCAAAGGAAATCTGCACTACAATGAAGTCTCACTTCCCCCCGGTCAAAAGGGCCATCTGAAAAAAGTGTAAAATCCAGAAAGGCAACAGGCCATTGAGAACTGGGAGCCTTGTTATGCTGATGGGCGGGATGTAAATTGCCAACAGACACTCGGGAGAAGTGTATGGTGTTTCCTGAAACATCTAAAAAACAAAGCAACAGAGCCTAGGGCACTTCCACTTATGGTCCTATAGCTTAGGGAAATTAAAATCAAAAAGACACAGCCACCCCAAAGTTTGGAACGGCTCTGTTTACAAGAACCTCGTTTACAGTACAAGTTCAACATCGCAGAAAGTGAAAAATGGATAAAGAAGTTGTGGTACTTACGTACAATGCAGTATCACTCAGCAATGAAATCTATGTCATCAGGCCCGTAGCAGCATAATGAGTAGATTCAGGTACGATGATTCTAACTGAAATAAGTCACACAGAAAAAGAAACATCATAAGATATCACTAATACACGGAATGTAAACTTGGCTACACAGGAACTGAATTCCAAAACAGAACAGGTTCTCAAATTTAGAAAACCAACTTATGCTTGCTTAAGGGGAAAGGTGAGTTGGGTTGCTGCATAAAACCAGAGATTGAAATGAGCACAGATAAAGTTCCTTAAGCCAAATATGGAATAGACAAGAGCTACTCCTTGCTCACGAAATGGACTCAACACCGCATATTAAACACCTAAGAATGTACCTGACTAGTAAGTATCTTAAAACCTATGGATTGCTATGTCTCCAAAAGAGAATCAAGCATGTGTACAGGGGCATAAACGCAGCAGTGATAGGATTGGAGAGGTTCGCTGAGCAAATGAAGACCCTTTGAAGTCATATTGCATGGTACCCATTCCACGGGTTTCAACTACCCAGGTTTAAGGTATTCTTCCTTCAGCTAAAACATGCATGTGGAACCTAGAGTATGATCAACCATGTGATCGGGAGACGTGTTCAAATATGTCTCAGTTTTCCTCCCCTGGTACTCGGGTGCAACATTCCATACGCTTTACTAACACTCTCCCCACTTGGAGAGTCAGTCCCTTTAACCTCCTGTTTGGCCCAGTTTGCAATTTCTGCGGAAGATGAACAGGAATAGCGAGAACCAATGAGAGGCTAGCTGGAGGTGTCTGGACGGGCAAATTTAACTCTCATTTCCCACCAGGAAGAGGAATTAACCAAAGGCTCAGCATGCCGGGCCGGAACCAGATTAGGGCCTGAAGCCATCCTGCGGTGTTGCGGCCAGGTCACAAGAAAGCGAGTTGAAGAAAGGAGCTCAGGGGCACTGTAATTCACAAACCTGCAGAGTTATAAATGACAGCTATCGTCCAAAAATAGACTGAAGTAAGGCTGCCAAGAGGACTTGAAAGCGGGGCAGAATTGCAGGAAACCGATTTCAGGAGGTAGACTGGAATTGCATTGAAAGCATAGGAAAAGAGGCAGAACGTCCACAATGATGCACTTGGCCAAAAAGGGCGTATGCGTTTTTTCCTGAATATATTCAGGAAAAAACGCATACGCCCTTTTTGGCCAACCAAGCAAGCTTGCAAAGGAAATCTGCACTACAATGAAGTCTCACTTCCCCCCGGTCAAAAGGGCCATCTGAAAAAAGTGTAAAATCCAGAAAGGCAACAGGCCATGGAGAACTGGGAGCCTTGTTATGCTGATGGGCGGGATGTAAATTGCCAACAGACACTCGGGAGAAGTGTATGGTGTTTCCTGAAACATCTAAAAAACAAAGCAACAGAGCCTAGGGCACTTCCACTTATGGTCCTATAGCTTAGGGAAATTAAAATCAAAAAGACACAGCCACCCCAAAGTTTGGAACGGCTCTGTTTACAAGAACCTCGTTTACAGTACAAGTTCAACATCGCAGAAAGTGAAAAATGGATAAAGAAGTTGTGGTATTCACTTACAAAGCAATATCACTCAGCAATGAAATCTATGTCATCAGGCCCTTAGCAGCACAATGAGTGGATTCAGGTATGATGATTCTAACTGAAATAAGTCACACAGAAAAGGAAACATCATAAGATATCAGTAATACACGGAATGGAAACTTGGCTACACAGGAACTGAATTACAGAACAGAACAGGGTCTCAAATTTAGAAAACCAACTTATGCTTGCTTAAGGGTAAAGGTGAGTTGGGGTGCTGCATAAAACCAGAGATTGAAATGAGCACAGATAAAGTTCCTTAAGTCAAATATGGAATAGACAAGAGCTACTCCTTGCTCAACGAAATGGACTCAACACCGCATATTAAACGCCTAAGAATGTACCTGACTAGTAAGTATCGTAAAACCTATGGATTGCTATGTCTCCAAAAGAGAATCAAGCATGTGTACAGGGGCATAAACGCAGCAGTGATAGGATTGGAGAGGTTCGGTGAGCAAATGAAGACCCTTTGAAGTCATATTGCATGGTACCCATTACACGGGTCTCAACTCTCCAGGTTTAAGGTATTCTTCCTTCAGCTAAAACATGCATGTGGAACCCAAGTATGATCAACCATGTGAACGGGAGACGTGTTCAAATATGTCTCAGTTTTCCTCCCCTGGTACTCGGGTGCAACATTCCAGACGCTTTACTAACACTCTCCCCACTTGGAGAGTCAGCGCCTTTAATCTCCTGTTTGGCCCAGTTTGCAATTTCTGCGGAAGATGAACAGGAATAGCGAGAACCAATGAGAGGCTAGCTGGAGGTTTCTGGACGGGCAAATTTAACTCTCATTTCCCACCAGGAAGCGGAATTAACCAAAGGCTCAGCATGCCGGGCCGGAACCAGATTAGGGCCTGAAGCCATCCTGCGGTGTTGCGGCCAGGTCACAAGAAAGCGAGTTGAAGAAAGGAGCTCAGGGGCACTGTAATTCACAAACCTGCAGAGTTATAAATGACAGCTATCGTCCAAAAATAGACTGAAGTAAGGCTGCCAAGAGGACTTGAAAGCGGGGCAGAATTGCAGGAAACCGATTTCAGGAGGTAGGCTGGAATTGCATTGAAAGCATAGGAAAAGAGGCAGAACGTCCACAATGATGCACTTGGCCAAAAAGGGCGTATGCGTTTTTTCCTGAATATATTCAGGAAAAAACGCATACGCCCTTTTTGGCCAACCAAGCAAGCTTGCAAAGGAAATCTGCACTACAATGAAGTCTCACTTCCCCCAGGTCAAAAGGGCCATCTGAAAAAAGTGTAAAATCCAGAAAAGCAACAGGCCATGGAGAACTGGGAGCCTTGTTATGCTGATGGGCGGGATGTAAATTGCCAACAGACACTCGGGAGAAGTGTATGGTGTTTCCTGAAACATCTAAAAAACAAAGCAACAGAGCCTAGGGCACTGCCACTTATGGTCCTATAGCTTAGGGAAATTAAAATCAAAAAGACACAGCCACCCCAAAGTTTGGGACGCCTCTGTTTACAAGAACCTCGTTTACCGTACAAGTTCAACATCGCAGAAAGTGAAAAATGGATAAAGAAGTTGTGGTATTCACTTACAAAGCAATATCACTCAGCAATGAAATCTATGTCATCAGGCCCTTAGCAGCACAATGAGTGGATTCAGGTATGATGATTCTAACTGAAATAAGTCACACAGAAAAAGAAACATCATAAGATATCAGTAATACACGGAATGGAAACTTGGCTACACAGGAACTGAATTACAGAACAGAACAGGGTCTCAAATTTAGAAAACCAACTTATGCTTGCTTAAGGGGAAAGGTGAGTTGGGGTGCTGCATAAAACCAGAGATTGAAATGAGCACAGATAAAGTTCCTTAAGTCAAATATGGAATAGACAAGAGCTACTCCTTGCTCAACGAAATGGACTCAACACCGCATATTAAACGCCTAAGAATGTACCTGACTAGTAAGTATCTTAAAACCTATGGATTGCTATGTCTCCGAAAGAGAATCAAGCATGTGTACAGGGGCATAAACGCAGCAGTGATAGGATTGGAGAGGTTCGGTGAGCAAATGAAGACCCTTTGAAGTCATATTGCATGGTACCCATTCCACGGGTCTCAACGCTCCAGGTTTAAGGTATTCTTCCTTCAGCTAAAACATGCATGTGGAACCTAGAGTATGATCAACCATGTGATCGGGAGACGTGTTCAAATATGTCTCAGTTTTCCTCCCCTGGTACTCGGGTGCAACATTCCAGACGCTTTACTAACACTCTCCCCACTTGGAGAGTCAGTCCCTTTAACCTCCTGTTTGGCACAGTTTGCAATTTCTGCGGAAGATGAACAGGAATAACGAGAACCAATGAGAGACTAGCTGGAGGTGTCTGGACGGGCAAATTTAACTCTCATTTCCCACCAGGAAGAGGAATTAACCAAAGGCTCAGCATGCCGGTCCGGAACCAGATTAGGGCCTGAAGCCATCCTGCGGTGTTGCGGCCAGGTCACAAGAAAGCGAGTTGAAGAAAGGAGCTCAGGGGCACTGCAATACACAAACCTGCAGAGTTATAAATGACAGCTATCGTCCAAAAATAGACTGAAGTAAGGCTGCCAAGAGGACTTGAAAGTGGGGCAGAATTGCAGGAAACCGATTTCAGGAGGTAGACTGGAATTGCATTGAAAGCATAGGAAAAGAGGCAGAACGTCCACAATGATGCACTTGGCCAAAAAGGGCGTATGCCTTTTTTCCTGAATATATTCAGGAAAAAACGCATACGCACTTTTTGGCCAACCAAGCAAGCTTGCAAAGGAAATCTGCACTACAATGAAGTCTCACTTCCCCCCGGTCAAAAGGGCCATCTGAAAAAAGTGTAAAATCCAGAAAGGCAGGACAGGCCATGGAGAACTGGGAGCCTTGTTATGCTGATGGGCGGGATGTAAATTGCCAACAGACACTCGGGAGAAGTGTATGGTGTTTCCTGAAACATCTAAAAAACAAAGCAACAGAGCCTAGGGCACTGCCACTTATGGTCCTATAGCTTAGGGAAATTAAAATCAAAAACACACAGCCACCCCAAAGTTTGGGACGCCTCTGTTTACAAGAACCTCGTTTACAGTACAAGTTCAACATCGCAGAAAGTGAAAAATGGATAAAGAAGTTGTGGTATTTACTTACAAAGCAATATCACTCAGCAATGAAATCTGTGTCATCAGGCCCTTAGCAGCACAATGAGTGGATTCAGGTAGGATGATTCTAACTGAAGTAAGTCACACAGAAAAAGAAACATCATAAGATATCAGTAATACACGGAATGTAAACTTGGCTACACAGGAACTGAATTACAGAACAGAACAGGGTCTCAAATTTAGAAAACCAACTTATGCTTGCTTAAGGGTAAAGGTGAGTTGGGGTGCTGCATAAAACCAGAGATTGAAATGAGCACAGATAAAGTTCCTTAAGCCAAATATGGAATAGACAAGAGCTACTCCTTGCTCAACGAAATGGACTCAACACCGCATATTAAACGCCTAAGAATGTACCTGACTAGTAAGTATCTTAAAACCTATGGATTGCTATGTCTCCGAAAGAGAATCAAGCATGTGTACAGGGGCATAAACGCAGCAGTGATAGGATTGGAGAGGTTCGGTGAGCAAATGAAGACCCTTTGAAGTCATATTGCATGGTACCCATTACACGGGTCTTAACTCTCCAGGTTTAAGGTATTCTTCCTTCAGCTAAAACATGCATGTGGAACCCAAGTATGATCAACCATGTGAACGGGAGACGTGTTCAAATATGTCTCAGTTTTCCTCCCCTGGTACTCGGGTGCAACATTCCAGACGCTTTACTAACACTCTCCCCACTTGGAGAGTCAGCGCCTTTAACCTCCTGTTTGGCCCAGTTTGCAATTTCTGCGGAAGATGAACAGGAATAGCGGGAACCAATGAGAGGCTAGCTGGAGGTGTCTGGACGGGCAAATTTAACTCTCATTTCCCACCAGGAAGAGGAATTAACCAAAGGCTCAGCATGCTGGGCCGGAACCAGATTAGGGCCTGAAGCCATCCTGCGGTGTTGCGGCCAGGTCACAAGAAAGCGAGTTGAAGAAAGGAGCTCAGGGGCACTGTAATTCACAAACCTGCAGAGTTATAAATGACAGCTATCGTCCAAAAATAGACTGAAGTAAGGCTGCCAAGAGGACTTGAAAGCGGGGCAGAATTGCAGGAAACCGATTTCAGGAGGTAGACTGGAATTGCATTGAAAGCATAGGAAAAGAGGCAGAACGTCCACAATGATGCACTTGGCCAAAAAGGGCGTATGCGTTTTTTCCTGAATATATTCAGGAAAAAATGCATACGCCCTTTTTGGCCAACCAAGCAAGCTTGCAAAGGAAATCTGCACTACAATGAAGTCTCACTTCCCCCCGGTCAAAAGGGCCATCTGAAAAAAGTGTAAAATCCAGAAAGGCAGGACAGGCCATGGAGAACTGGGAGCCTTGTTATGCTGATGGGCGGGATGTAAATTGCCAACAACCACTCGGGAGAAGTGTATGGTGTTTCCTGAAACATCTAAAAAACAAAGCAACAGAGCCTAGGGCACTGCCACTTATGGTCCTATAGCTTAGGGAAATTAAAATAAAAAAGACACAGCCACCCCAAAGTTTGGAACGGCTCTGTTTACAAGAACCTCGTTTACAGTACAAGTTCAACATCGCAGAAAGTGAAAAATGGATAAAGAAGTTGTGGTATTCACTTACAAAGCAATATCACTCAGCAATGAAATCTATGTCATCAGGCCCTTAGCAGCACAATGAGTGGATTCAGGTATGATGATTCTAACTGAAATAAGTCACACAGAAAAAGAAACATCATAAGATATCAGTAATACACGGAATGGAAACTTGGCTACACAGGAACTGAATTACAGAACAGAACAGGGTCTCAAATTTAGAAAACCAACTTATGCTTGCTTAAGGGTAAAGGTGAGTTGGGGTGCTGCATAAAACCAGAGATTGAAATGAGCACAGATAAAGTTCCTTAAGTCAAATATGGAATAGACAAGAGCTACTCCTTGCTCAACGAAATGGACTCAACACCGCATATTAAACGCCTAAGAATGTACCTGACTAGTAAGTATCTTAAAACCTATGGATTGCTATGTCTCCGAAAGAGAATCAAGCATGTGTACAGGGGCATAAACGCAGCAGTGATAGGATTGGAGAGGTTCGGTGAGCAAATGAAGACCCTTTGAAGTCATATTGCATGGTACCCATTCCACGGGTTTCAACTACCCAGGTTTTAGGTATTCTTCCTTCAGCTAAAACATGCATGTGGAACCTAGAGTATGATCAACCATGTGATCGGGAGACGTGTTCAAATATGTCTCAGTTTTCCTCCCCTGGTACTCGGGTGCAACATTCCAGACGCTTTACTAACACTCTCCCCACTTGGAGAGTCAGCGCCTTTAACCTCCTGTTTGGCCCAGTTTGCAATTTCTGCGGAAGATGAACAGGAATAGCGAGAACCAATGAGAGGCTAGCTGGAGGTGTCTGGACGGGCAAATTTAACTCTCATTTCCCACCAGGAAGAGGAAATAACCAAAGGCTCAGCGTGCCGTACCGGAACCAGATTAGGGCCTGAAGCCATCCTGCGGTGTTGCGGCCAGCTCAAAAGAAAGCGAGTTGAAGAAAGGAGCTCAGGGGCACTGTAATTCACAAACCTGCAGAGTTATAAATGACAGCTATCGTCCAAAAATAGACTGAAGTAAGGCTGCCAAGAGGACTTGAAAGCGGGGCAGAATTGCAGGAAACCTATTTCAGGAGGTAGACTGGAATTGCATTGAAAGCATAGGAAAAGAGGCAGAACGTCCACACTGATACACTTGGCCAAAAAGGGCGTATGCGTTTTTTCCTGAATATATTCAGGAAAAAACGCATACGCCCTTTTTGGCCAACCAAGCAAGCTTGCAAAGGAAATCTGCACTACAATGAAGTCTCACTTCCCCCCGGTCAAAAGGGCCATCTGAAAAAAGTGTAAAATCCAGAAAGGCAGGACAGGCCATGGAGAACTGGGAGCCTTGTTATGCTGATGGGCGGGATGTAAATTGCCAACAACCACTCGGGAGAAGTGTATGGTGTTTCCTGAAACATCTAAAAAACAAAGCAACAGAACCTAGGGCACTTCCACTTATGGTCCTATAGCTTAGGGAAATTAAAATCAAAAAGACACAGCCACCCCAAAGTTTGGAACGGCTCTGTTTACAAGAACCTCGTTTAAAGTACAAGTTCTACATCGCAGAAAGTGAAAAATGGATAAAGAAGTTGTGGTATTTACTTACAAAGCAATATCACTCAGCAATGAAATCTGTGTCATCAGGCACTTAGCAGCACAATGAGTGGATTCAGGTAGGATGATTCTAACTGAAGTAAGTCACACAGAAAAAGAAACATCATAAGATATCAGTAATACACGGAATGTAAACTTGGCTACACAGGAACTGAATTACAGTACAGAACAGGGTCTCAAATTTAGAAAACCAACTTATGCTTGCTTAAGGGTAAAGGTGAGTTGGGGTGCTGCATAAAACCAGAGATTGAAATGAGCACAGATAAAGTTCCTTAAGCCAAATATGGAATAGACAAGAGCTACTCCTTGCTCAACGAAATGGACTCAACACCGCATATTAAACGCCTAAGAATGTACCTGAATAGTAAGTATCTTAAAAGCTATGGATTGCTATGTCTCCGAAAGAGAATCAAGCATGTGTACAGGGGCATAAACGCAGCAGTGATAGGATTGGAGAGGTTCGGTGAGCAAATGAAGACCCTTTGAAGTCATATTGCATGGTACCCATTACACGGGTCTTAACTCTCCAGGTTTAAGGTATTCTTCCTTCAGCTAAAACATGCATGTGGAACCCAAGTATGATCAACCATGTGAACGGGAGACGTGTTCAAATATGTCTCAGTTTTCCTCCCCTAGTACTCGGGTGCAACATTCCAGACGCTTTACTAACACTCTCCCCACTTTGAGAGTCAGTCCCTTTAACCTCCTGTTTGGCCCAGTTTGCAATTTCTGCGGAAGATGAACAGGAATAGCGGGAACCAATGAGAGGCTAGCTGGAGGTGTCTGGACGGGCAAATTTAACTCTCATTTCCCACCAGGAAGAGGAATTAACCAAAGGCTCAGCATGCCGGGCCGGAACCAGATTAGGGCCTGAAGCCATCCTGCGGTGTTGCGGCCAGGTCACAAGAAAGCGAGTTGAAGAAAGGAGCTCAGGGGCACTGTAATTCACAAACCTGCAGAGTTATAAATGACAGCTATCGTCCAAAAATAGACTGAAGTAAGGCTGCCAAGAGGACTTGAAAGCGGGGCAGAATTGCAGGAAACCGATTTCAGGAGGTAGACTGGAATTGCATTGAAAGCATAGGAAAAGAGGCAGAACGTCCACAATGATGCACTTGGCCAAAAAGGGCGTATGCGTTTTTTCCTGAATATATTCAGGAAAAAACGCATACGCCCTTTTTGGCCAACCAAGCAAGCTTGCAAAGGAAATCTGCACTACAATGAAGTCTCACTTCCCCCCGGTCAAAAGGGCCATCTGAAAAAAGTGTAAAATCCAGAAAGGCAACAGGCCATTGAGAACTGGGAGCCTTGTTATGCTGATGGGCGGGATGTAAATTGCCAACAGACACTTGGAAGATGTGTATGGTGTTTCCTGAAACATCTAAAAAACAAAGCAACAGAGCCTAGGGCACTTCCACTTATGGTCCTATAGCTTAGGGAAATTAAAATCAAAAAGACACAGCCACCCCAAAGTTTGGAACGGCTCTGTTTACAAGAACCTCGTTTACAGTACAAGTTCAACATCGCAGAAAGTGAAAAATGGATGAAGAACTTGTGGTACTTACGTACAATGCAGTATCACTCAGCAATGAAATCTATGTCATCAGGCCCGTAGCAGCATAATGAGTAGATTGAGGTACGATGATTCTAACTAAAATAAGTCACACAGAAAAAGAAACCTCATAAGATATCACTAATACACGGAATGTAAACTTGGCTACACAGGAACTGAATTCCAAAACAGAACAGGTTCTCAAATTTAGAAAACCAACTTATGCTTGCTTAAGGGGAAAGGTGAGTTGGGTTGCTGCATAAAACCAGAGATTGAAATGAGCACAGATAAAGTTCCTTAAGCCAAATATGGAATAGACAAGAGCTACTCCTTGCTCAACGAAATGGACTCAACACCGCATATTAAACGCCTAAGAATGTACCTGACTAGTAAGTATCTTAAAACCTATGGATTGCTATGTCCGAAAGAGAATCAAGCATGTGTACAGGGGCATAAACGCAGCAGTGATAGGATTGGAGAGGTTCGGTGAGCAAATGAAGACCCTTTGAAGTCATATTGCATGGTACCCATTCCACGGGTTTCAACTACACAGGTTTTAGGTATTCTTCCTTCAGCTAAAATATGCATGTGGAACCCAGAGTATGGTCAACCATGTGATCGGGAGACGTGTTCAAATATGTCTCAGTTTTCCTCCCCTGGTACTCGGGTGCAACATTCCAGACGCTTTACTAACACTCTCCCCACTTGGAGAGTCAGCGCCTTTAACCTCCTGTTTGGCACAGTTTGCAATTTCTGCGGAAGATGAACAGGAATAGCGAGAACCAATGAGAGGCTAGCTGGAGGTGTCTGGACGGGCAAATTTAACTCTCATTTCCCACCAGGAAGAGGAATTAACCAAAGGCTCAGCATGCCGGGCCGGAACCAGATTAGGGCCTGAAGCCATCTTGCGGTGTTGCGGCCAGGTCACAAGAAAGCGAGTTGAAGAAAGGAGCTCAGGGGCACTGTAATTCACAAACCTGCAGAGTTATAAATGACAGCTATCGTCCAAAAATAGACTGAAGTAAGGCTGCCAAGAGGACTTGAAAGCGGGGCAGAATTGCAGGAAACCGATTTCAGGAGGTAGACTGGAATTGCATTGAAAGCATAGGAAAAGAGGCAGAACGTCCACAATGATGCACTTGGCCAAAAAGGGCGTATGCGTTTTTTCCTGAATATATTCAGGAAAAAACGCATACGCCCTTTTTGGCCAACCAAGCAAGCTTGCAAAGGAAATCTGCACTACAATGAAGTCTCACTTCCCCCCGGTCAAAAGGGCCATCTGAAAAAAGTGTAAAATCCAGAAAGGCAGGACAGGCCATGGAGAACTGGGAGCCTTGTTATGCTGATGGGCGGGATGTAAATTGCCAACAACCACTCGGGAGAAGTGTATGGTGTTTCCTGAAACATCTAAAAAACAAAGCAACAGAGCCTAGGGCACTGCCACTTATGGTCCTATAGCTTAGGGAAATTAAAATCAAAAAGACACAGCCACCCCAAAGTTTGGAACGGCTCTGTTTACAAGAACCTCGTTTACAGTACAAGTTCAACATCGCAGAAAGTGAAAAATGGATAAAGAAGTTGTGGTATTTACTTACAAAGCAATATCACTCAGCAATGAAATCTGTGTCATCAGGCCCTTAGCAGCACAATGAGTGGATTCAGGTATGATGATTCTAACTGAAATAAGTCACACAGAAAAAGAAACATCATAAGATATCAGTAATACATGGAATGTAAACTTGGCTACACAGGAACTGAATTACAGAACAGAACAGGGTCTCAAATTTAGAAAACCAACTTATTCTTGCTTAAGGGTAAAGGTGAGTTGGGGTGCTGCATAAAACCAGAGATTGAAATGAGCACAGATAAAGTTCCTTAAGCCAAATATGGAATAGACAAGAGCTACTCCTTGCTCAACGAAATGGACTCAACACCCCATATTAAACGCCTAAGAATGTACCTGACTAGTAAGTATCTTAAAACCTATGGATTGCTATGTCTCCGAAAGAGAATCAAGCATGTGTACAGGGGCATAAACGCAGCAGTGATAGGATTGGAGAGGTTTGGTGAGCAAATGAAGACCCTTTGAAGTCATATTGCATGGTACCCATTCCACGGGTTTCAACTACCCAGGTTTAAGGTATTCTTCCTTCAGCTAAAACATGCATGTGTAACCTAGAGTATGATCAACCATGTGATCGGGAGACGTGTTCAAATATGTCTCAGTTTTCCTCCCCTGGTACTCGGGTGCAACATTCCAGACGCTTTACTAACACTCTCCCCACTTGGAGAGTCAGTCCCTTTAACCTCCTGTTTGGCCCAGTTTGCAATTTCTGCGGAAGATGAACAGGAATAGCGAGAACCAATGAGAGGCTAGCTGGAGGTGTCTGGACGGGCAAATTTAACTCTCATTTCCCACCAGGAAGAGGAATTAACCAAAGGCTCAGCATGCCGGGCCGGAACCAGATTAGGGCCTGAAGCCATCCTGCGTTGTTGCGGCCAGGTCACAAGAAAGCGAGTTGAAGAAAGGAGCTCAGGGGCACTGTAATTCACAAACCTGCAGAGTTATAAATGACAGCTATCGTCCAAAAATAGACTGAAGTAAGGCTGCCAAGAGGACTTGAAAGCGGGGCAGAATTGCAGGAAACCGATTTCAGGAGGTAGACTGGAATTGCATTGAAAGCATAGGAAAAGAGGCAGAACGTCCACAATGATGCACTTGGCCAAAAAGGGCGTATGCGTTTTTTCCTGAATATATTCAGGAAAAAACGCATACGCCCTTTTTGGCCAACCAAGCAAGCTTGCAAAGGAAATCTGCACTACAATGAAGTCTCACTTCCCCCTGGTCAAAAGGGCCATCTGAAAAAAGTGTAAAATCCAGAAAGGCAACAGGCCATTGAGAACTGGGAGCCTTGTTATGCTGATGGGCGGGATGTAAATTGCCAACAGACACTCGGGAGAAGTGTATGGTGTTTCCTGAAACATCTAAAAAACAAAGCAAAAGAGCCTAGGGCACTTCCACTTATGGTCCTATAGCTTAGGGAAATTAAAATCAAAAAGACACAGCCACCCCAAAGTTTGGAACGGCTCTGTTTACAAGAACCTCGTTTACAGTACAAGTTCAACATCGCAGAAAGTGAAAAATAGATAAAGAAGTTGTGGTATTTACTTACAAAGCAATATCACTCAGCAATGAAATCTGTGTCATCAGGCCCTTAGCAGCACAATGAGTGGATTCAGGTATGATGATTCTAACTGAAGTAATTCACACAGAAAAAGAAACATCATAAGATATCAGTAATACATTGAATGTAAACTTGGCTACACAGGAACTGAATTACAGAACAGAACAGGGTCTCAAATTTAGAAAACCAACTTATTCTTGCTTAAGGGTAAAGGTGAGTTGGGGTGCTGCATAAAACCAGAGATTGAAATGAGCACAGATAAAGTTCCTTATGCCAAATATGGAATAGACAAGAGCTACTCCTTGCTCAACGAAATGGACTCAACACCCCATATTAAATGCCTAAGAATGTACCTGACTAGTAAGTATCTTAAAACCTATGGATTGCTATGTCTCCGAAAGAGAATCAAGCATGTGTACAGGGGCATAAACGCAGCAGTGATAGGATTGGAGAGGTTCGGTGAGCAAATGAAGACATTTTGAAGTCATATTGCATGGTACCCATTCCACGGGTTTCAACTACCCAGGTTTAAGGTATTCTTCCTTCAGCTAAAACATGCATGTGGAACCTAGAGTATGATCAACCATGTGATCGGGAGACGTGTTCAAATATGTCTCAGTTTTCCTCCCCTGGTACTCGGGTGCAACATTCCAGACGCCTTACTAACACTCTCCCCACTTGCAGAGTCAGTCCCTTTAACCTCCTGTTTGGCCCAGTTTGCAAATTCTGCGGAAGATGAACAGGAATAGCGAGAACCAATGAGAGGCTAGCTGGAGGTGTCTGGACGGGCAAATTTAACTCTCATTTCCCACCAGGAAGAGGAATTAACCAAAGGCTCAGCATGCCGGGCCGGAACCAGATTAGGGCCTGAAGCCATCCTGCGGTGTTGCGGCCAGGTCACAAGAAAGCGAGTTGAAGAAAGGAGCTCAGGGGCACTGTAATTCACAAACCTGCAGAGTTATAAATGACAGCTATCGTCCAAAAATAGACTGAAGTAAGGCTGCCAAGAGGACTTGAAAGCGGGGCAGAATTGCAGGAAACCGATTTCAGGAGGTAGACTGGAATTGCATTGAAAGCATAGGAAAAGAGGCAGAACGTCCACAATGATGCACTTGGCCAAAAAGGGCGTATGCGTTTTTTCCTGAATATATTCAGGAAAAAACGCATACGCCCTTTTTGGCCAACCAAGCAAGCTTGCAAAGGAAATCTGCACTACAATGAAGTCTCACTTCCCCCCGGTCAAAAGGGCCATCTGAAAAAAGTGTAAAATCCAGAAAGGCAACAGGCCATTGAGAACAGGGAGCCTTGTTATGCTGATGGGCGGGATGTAAATTGCCAACAGACACTTGGGAGAAGTGTATGGTGTTTCCTGAAACATCTAAAAAACAAAGCAACAGAGCCTAGGGCACTTCCACTTATGGTCCTATAGCTTAGGGAAATTAAAATCAAAAAGACACAGCCACCCCAAAGTTTGGAACAGCTCTGTTTACAAGAACCTCGTTTACAGTACAAGTTCAACATCGCAGAAAGTGAAAAATGGATAAAGAAGTTGTGGTATTCACTTACAAAGCAATATCACTCAGCAATGAAATCTATGTCATCAGGCCCTTAGCAGCACAATGAGTGGATTCAGGTATGATGATTCTAACTGAAATAAGTCACACAGAAAAAGAAACATCATAAGATATCAGTAATACACGGAATGCAAACTTGGCTACACAGGAACTGAATTACAGAACAGAACAGGGTCTCAAATTTAGAAAAACAACTTATGCTTGCTTAAGGGTAAAGGTGAGTTGGGGTGCTGCATAAAACCAGAGATTGAAATGAGCACAGATAAAGTTCCTTAAGCCAAATATGGAATAGACAAGAGCTACTCCTTGCTCAACGAAATGGACTCAACACCACATATTAAACGCCTAAGAATGTACCTGACTTGTAAGTATCTTAAAACCTATGGATTGCTATGTCTCCGAAAGAGAATCAAGCATGTGTACAGGGGCATAAACGCAGCAGTGATAGGATTGGAGAGGTGCGGTGAGCAAATGAAGACCCTTTGAAGTCATATTGCATGGTACCCATTCCACGTGTTTCAACTACCCAGGTTTAAGGTATTCTTCCTTCAGCTAAAACATGCATGTGGAACCTAGAGTATGATCAACCATGTGATCGGGAGACGTGTTCAAATATGTCTCAGTTTTCCTCCCCTGGTACTCGGGTGCAACATTCCAGACGCTTTCCTAACACTCTCCCCACTTGGAGAGTCAGTCCCTTTAACCTCCTGTTTGGCCCAGTTTGCAATTTCTGCGGAAGATGAACAGGAATAGCGAGAACCAATGAGAGGCTAGCTGGAGGTGTCTGGACAGGCAAATTTAACTCTCATTTCCCAACTGGAAGAGGAAATAACCAAAGGCTCAGCATGCCGGGCCGGAACCAGATTAGGGCCTGAAGCCATCCTGCGGTGTTGCGGCCAGCTCAAAAGAAAGCGAGTTGAAGAAAGCAGCTCAGGGGCACTGTAATTCACAAACCTGCAGAGTTATAAATGACAGCTATCGTCCAAAAATAGACTGAAGTAAGGCTGCCAAGAAGACTTGAAAGCGGGGCAGAATTGCAGGAAACCGATTTCAGGAGGTAGACTGGAATTGCATTGAAAGCATAGGAAAAGAGTCAGAACGTCCACAATGATGCACTTGGCCAAAAAGGGCGTATGCGTTTTTTCCTGAATATATTCAGGAAAAAACGCATACGCCCTTTTTGGCCAACCAAGCAAGCTTGCAAAGGAAATCTGCACTACAATGAAGTCTCACTTCCCCCCGGTCAAAAGGGCCATCTGAAAAAAGTGTAAAATCCAGAAAGGCAGGACAGGTCATGGAGAACTGGGAGCCTTGTTATGCTGATGGGTGGGATGTAAATTGCCAACAACCACTCGGGAGAAGTGTATGGTGTTTCCTGAAACATCTAAAAAACAAAGCAACAGAACCTAGGGCACTTCCACTTATGGTCCTATAGCTTAGGGAAATTAAAATCAAAAAGACACAGCCACCCCAAAGTTTGGAACGGCTCTGTTTACAAGAACCTCGTTTACAGTACAAGTTCAACATCGCAGAAAGTGAAAAATGGATAAAGAAGTTGTGGTATTTACTTACAAAGCAATATCACTCAGCAATGAAATCTGTGTCATCAGGCCCTTAGCAGCACAATGAGTGGATTCAGGTATGATGATTCTAACTGAAGTAAGTCACACAGAAAAAGAAACATCATAAGATATCAGTAATACACGGAATGTAAACTTGGCTACACAGGAACTGAATTACAGAACAGAACAGGGTCTCAAATTTAGAAAACCAACTTATGCTTGCTTAAGGGTAAAGGTGAGTTGGGGTGCTGCATAAAACCAGAGATTGAAATGAGCACAGATAAAGTTCCTTAAGTCAAATATGGAATATACAAGAGCTACTCCTTGCTCAACGAAATGGACTCAACACCGCATATTAAACGCCTAAGAATGTACCTGACTAGTAAGTATCTTAAAACCTATGGATTGCTATGTCTCCGTAAGAGAATCAAGCATGTGTACAGGGGCATAAACGCAGCAGTGATAGGATTGGAGAGGTTCGGTGAGCAAATGAAGACCCTTTGAAGTCATATTGCATGGTACCCATTCCACGGGTCTCAACTCTCCAGGTTTAAGGTATTCTTCCTTCAGCTAAAACATGCATGTGGAACCCAGAGTATGATCAACTGTGTGATCGGGAGACATGTTCAAATATGTCTCACTTTTGGTCCCCTGGTACTCGGGTGCAACATTCCAGACGCTTAACGAACACTCTCCCCACTTGGAGAGTCAGTGCCTTTAACCTCCTGTTTGGCCCAGTTTGCAATTTCTGCGGAAGATGAACAGGAATAGGGAGAACCAATGAGAGACTAGCTGGAGGTTTCTGGACGGGCAAATTTAACTCTCATTTCCCACCAGGAAGAGGAAATAACCAAAGGCTCAGCGTGCCGTGCCGGAACCAGATTAGGGCCTGAAGCCATCCTGCGGTGTTGCGGCCAGCTCAAAAGAAAGCGAGTTGAAGAAAGGAGCTCAGGGGCACTGTAATTCACAAACCTGTAGAGTTATAAATGACAGCTATCGTCCAAAAATACACTGAAGTAAGGCTGCCAAGAGGACTTGAAAGCGGGGCAGAATTGCAGGAAACCGATTTCAGGAGGTAGACTGGAATTGCATTGAAAGCATAGGAAAAGAGGCAGAACGTCCACAGTGATGCACTTGGCCAAAAAGGGCGTATGCCTTTTTTCCTGAATATATTCAGGAAAAAAGGCATACGCCCTTTTTGGCCAACCAAGCAAGCTTGCAAAGGAAATCTGCACTACAATGAAGTCTCACTTCCCCCCGGTCAAAAGGGCCATCTGAAAAAAGTGTAAAATCCAGAAAGGCAGGACAGGCCATGGAGAACTGGGAGCCTTGTTATGCTGATGGGCGGGATGTAAATTGCCAACAGACACTCCGGGGAAGTGTATGGTGTTTCCTGAAACATCTAAAAAACAAAGCAACAGAGCCTTGGGCACTGCCACTTATGGTCCTATAGCTTAGGGAAATTAAAATCAAAAAGACACAGCCACCCCAAAGTTCGGGACGCCTCTGTTTACAAGAACCTCGTTTACCGTACAAGTTCAATATCACAGAAAGTGAAAAATGGATAAAGAACTTGTGGTACTTACGTACAATGCAGTATCACTCAGCAATGAAATCTATGTCATCAGGCCCGTAGCAGCATATTGAGTGGATTCAGGTACGATGATTCTAACTGAAATAAGTCACACAGAAAAAGAAACATCATAAGATATCAGTAATACACGGAATGTAAACTTGGCTACACAGGAACTGAATTCCAAAACAGAACAGGGTCTCAAATTTAGAAAACCAACTTATGCTTGCTTAAGGGTAAAGGTGAGTTGGGGTGCTGCATAAAACCAGAGATTGAAATGAGCACAGATAACGTTCCTTAAGCCAAATATGGAATAGACAAGAGCTACTCCTTGCTCAACGAAATGGACCCAACACCCCATATTAAACGCCTAAGAATGTACCTGACTAGTAAGTATCTTAAAACCTATGGATTGCTATGTCTCCGAAAGAGAATCAAGCGTATGTACCGGAGCATAAACACAGCAGTGATAGGATTGGAGAGGTTCGGTGAGCAAATGAAGACCCTTTGAAGTCATATTGCATGGTAACCATTCCACGGGTCTCAACTCTCCAGGTTTAAGGTATTCTTCCTTCAGCTAAAACATGCATGTGGAACCCAGAGTATGATCAACCATGTGATCGGGAGACGTGTTCAAATATGTCTCAGTTTTCCTCCCCTGGTACTCGGGTGCAACATTCCAGACGCTTTACTAACACTCTCCCGACTTGGAGAGTCAGTCCCTTTAACCTCCTGTTTGGCCCAGTTTGCAATTTCTGCGGAAGATGAACAGGAATAGCGAGAACCAATGAGAGGCTAGCTGGAGGTGTCTGGACGGGCAAATTTAACTCTCATTTCCCACCAGGAAGAGGAATTAACCAAAGGCTCAGCGTGCCGTGCCGGAACCAGATTAGGGCCTGAAGCCATCCTGCGGTGTTGCGGCCAGCTCAAAAGAAAGCGAGTTGAAGAAAGGAGCTCAGGGGCACTGTAATTCACAAACCTGCAGAGTTATAAATGACAGCTATCGTCCAAAAATAGACTGAAGTAAGGCTGCCAAGAGGACTTGAAAGCGGGGCAGAATTGCAGGAAACAGATTTCAGGAGGTAGACTGGAATTGCATTGAAAGCATAGGAAAAGAGGCAGAACGTCCACAATGATGCACTTGGCCAAAAAGGGCGTATGCGTTTTTTCCTGAATATATTCAGGAAAAAACGCATACGCCCTTTTTGGCCAACCAAACAAGCTTGCAAAGGAAATCTGCACTACAATGAAGTCTCACTTCCCCCCAGTCAAAAGGGCCATCTGAAAAAAGTGTAAAATCCAGAAAGGCAACAGGCCATTGAGAACTGGGAGCCTTGTTATGCTGATGGTCGGGATGTAAATTGCCAACAGACACTTGGGAGAAGTGTATGGTGTTTCCTGAAACATCTAAAAAACAAAGCAACAGAGCCTAGGGCACTTCCACTTATGGTCCTATAGCTTAGGGAAATTAAAATCAAAAAGACACAGCCACCCCAAAGTTTGGAACGGCTCTGTTTACAAGAACCTCGTTTACAGTACAAGTTCAACATCGCAGAAAGTGAAAAATGGATAAAGAACTTGTAGTACTTACGTACAATGCAGTATCACTCAGCAATGAAATCTATGTCATCAGGCCCGTAGCAGCATAGTGAGTAGATTCAGGTACGATGATTCTAACTGAAATAAGTCACACAGAAAAAGAAACATCATAAGATATCACTAATACACGGAATGTAAACTTGGCTACACAGGAATTGAATTCCAAAACAGAACAGGTTCTCAAATTTAGAAAAACAACTTATGCTTGCTTAAGGGGAAAGGTGAGTTGGGTTGCTGCATAAAACCAGAGATTGAAATGAGCACAGATAAAGTTCCTTAAACCAAATATGGAATAGACAAGAGCTACTCCTTGCTCAACGAAATGGACTCAACACCGCATATTAAACGCCTAAGAATGTACCTGACTAGTAAGTATCTTAAAACCTATGGATTGCTATGTCTCCGAAAGAGAATCAAGCATGTGTACAGGGGCATAAACGCAGCAGTGATAGGATTGGAGAGGTTCGGTGAGCAAATGAAGACCCTTTGAAGTCATATTGCATGGTACCCATTCCACGGGTTTCAACTACCCAGGTTTTAGGTATTCTTCCTTCAGCTAAAACATGCATGTGGAACCCAGAGTATGATCAACCATGTGATCGGGAGACGTGTTCAAATATGTCTCAGTTTTCCTCCCCTGGTACTCAGGTGCAACATTCCAGACGCTTTACTAACTCTCTCCCCACTTGGAGAGTCAGCGCCTTTAACCTCCTGTTTGGCACAGTTTGCAATTTCTGCGGAAGATGAACAGGAATAGCGAGAACCAATGAGAGGCTAGCTGGAGGTGTCTGGACGGGCAAATTTAACTCTCATTTCCCACCAGGAAGAGGAAATAACCAAAGGCTCAGCGTGCCATACCGGAACCAGATTAGGGCCTGAAGCCATCCTGCGGTGTTGCGGCCAGCTCAAAAGAAAGCGAGTTGAAGAAAGGAGCTCAGGGGCACTGTAATTCACAAACCTGCAGAGTTATAAATGACAGCTATCGTCCAAAAATAGACTGAAGTAAGGCTGCCAAGAGGACTTGAAAGCGGGGCAGAATTGCAGGAAACCGATTTCAGGAGGTAGACTGAAATTGCATTGAAAGCATAGGAAAAGAGGCAGAACGTCCACAATGATGCACTTGGCCAAAAAGGGCGTATGCGTTTTTTCATGAATATATTCAGGAAAAAACGCATACGCCCTTTTTGGCCAACCAAGCAAGCTTGCAAAGGAAATCTGCACTACAATGAAGTCTCACTTCCCCCCGGTCAAAAGGGCCATCTGAAAAATGTGTAAAATCCAGAAAGGCAGGACAGGCCATGGAGAACTGGGAGCCTTGTTATGCTGATGGGCGGGATGTAAATTGCCAACAGACACTCGGGAGAAGTGTATGGTGTTTCCTGAAACATCTAAAAAACAAAGCAACAGAGCCTAGGGCACTGCCACTTATGGTCCTATAGCTTAGGGAAATTAAAATCAAAAAGACACAGCCACCCAAAAGTTTGGGACGCCTCTGTTTACAAGAACCTCGTTTACAGTACAAGTTCAACATCACAGAAAGTGAAAAATGGATAAAGAAGTTGTGGTATTTACTTACAAAGCAATATCACTCAGCAATGAAATCTATGTCATCAGGCCCTTAGCAGCACAATGAGTGGATTCAGGTATGATGATTCTAACTGAAATAAGTCACACAGAAAAAGAAACATCATAAGATATCAGTAATACACGGAATGTAAACTTGGCTACACAGGGACTGAATTACAGAACAGAACAGGGTCTCAAATTTAGAAAACCAACTTATGCTTGCTTAAGGGTAAAGGTGAGTTGGGGTGCTGCATAAAACCAGAGATTGAAATGAGCACAGATAAAGTTCCTTAAGTCAAATATGGAATAGACAAGAGCTACTCCTTGCTCAACGAAATGGACTCAACACCGCATATTAAACGCCAAAGAATGTACCTGACTAGTAAGTATCGTAAAACCTATGGATTGCTATATCTCCAAAAGAGAATCAAGCATGTGTACAGGGGCATAAACGCAGCAGTGATAGGATTGGAGAGGTTCGGTGAGCAAATGAAGACCCTTTGAAGTCATATTGCATGGTACCCATTACACGGGTCTCAACTCTCCAGGTTTAAGGTATTCTTCCTTCAGCTAAAACATGCATGTGGAACCCAAGTATGATCAACCATGTGAACGGGAGACGTGTTCAAATATGTCTCAGTTTTCCTCCCCTGGTACTCGGGTGCAACATTCCAGACGCTTTACTAACACTCCCCCCACTTGGAGAGTCAGCGCCTTTAACCTCCTGTTTGGCCCAGTTTGCAATTTCTGCGGAAGATGAACAGGAATAGCGAGAACCAATGAGAGGCTAGCTGGAGGTGTCTGGACGGGCAAATTTAACTCTCATTTCCCACCAGGAAGAGGAAATAACCAAAGGCTCAGCGTGCCGTACCGGAACCAGATTAGGGCCTGAAGCCATCCTGCGGTGTTGCGGCCAGGTCACAAGAAAGCGAGTTGAAGAAAGGAGCTCAGGGGCACTGTAATTCACAAACCTGCAGAGTTATAAATGACAGCTATCGTCCAAAAATAGACTGAAGTAAGGCTGCCAAGAGGACTTGAAAGCGGGGCAGAATTGCAGGAAACCGATTTCAGGAGGTAGACTGAAATTGCATTGAAAGCATAGGAAAAGAGGCAGAACGTCCACAATGATGCACTTGGCCAAAAAGGGCGTATGCGTTTTTTCCTGAATATATTCAGGAAAAAACGCATACGCCCTTTTTGGCCAAACAAGCAAGCTTGCAAAGGAAATCTGCACTACAATGAAGTCTCACTTGCCCCCGGTCAAAGGGGCCATCTGAAAAAAGTGTAAAATCCAGAAAGGCAGGACAGGCCATGGAGAACTGGGAGCCTTGTTATGCTGATGGGCGGGATGTAAATTGCCAACAACCACTGGGGAGAAGTGTATGGTGTTTCCTGAAACATCTAAAAAACAAAGCAACAGAGCCTAGGGCACTGCCACTTATGGTCCTATAGCTTAGGGAAATTAAAATCAAAAACACAGCCACCCCAAAGTTTGGGACGCCTCTGTTTACAAGAACCTCGTTTACAGTACAAGTTCAACATCGCAGAAAGTGAAAAATGGATAAAGAAGTTGTGGTATTTACTTACAAAGCAATATCACTCAGCAATGAAATCTGTGTCATCAGGCCCTTAGCATCACAATGAGTGGATTCAGGTATGATGATTCTAACTGAAATAAGTCACACAGAAAAAGAAACATCATAAGATATCAGTAATACACGGAATGGAAACTTGGCTACACAGGAACTGAATTACAGAACAGAACAGGGTCTCAAATTTAGAAAACCAACTTATTCTTGCTTAAGGGTAAAGGTGAGTTGGGGTGCTGCATAAAACCAGAGATTGAAATGAGCACAGATAAAGTTCCTTAAGTCAAATATGGAATAGACAAGAGCTACTCCTTGCTCAACGAAATGGACTCAACACCGCATATTAAACGCCTAAGAATGTACCTGACTAGTAAGTATCTTAAAACCTATGGATTGCTATGTCTCCGAAAGAGAATCAAGCATGTGTACAGGGGCATAAACGCAGCAGTGATAGGATTGGAGAGGTTCGGTGAGCAAATGAAGACCCTTTGAAGTCATATTGCATGGTACCCATTCCACGGGTTTCAACTACCCAGGTTTAAGGTATTCTTCCTTCAGCTAAAACATGCATGTGGAACCTAGAGTATGATCAACCATGTGATCGGGAGACGTGTTCAAATATGTCTCAGTTTTCGTACCCTGGTACTCGGGTGCAACATTCCAGACGCTTTACTAACACTCTCCCGACTTGGAGAGTCAGTCCCTTTAACCTCCTGTTTGGCCCAGTTTGCAATTTCTGCGGAAGATGAACAGGAATAGCAAGAACCAATGAGAGGCTAGCTGGAGGTGTCTGGACGGGCAAATTTAACTCTCATTTCCCACCAGGAAGAGGAATTAACCAAAGGCTCAGCATGCCGTGCCGGAACCAGATTAGGGCCTGAAGCCATCCTGCGGTGTTGCGGCCAGCTCAAAAGAAAGCGAGTTGAAGAAAGGAGCTCAGGGGCACTGTAATTCACAAACCTGCAGAGTTATAAATGACAGCTATCGTCCAAAAATAGACTGAAGTAAGGCTGCCAAGAGGACTTGAAAGCGGGGCAGAATTGCAGGAAACCGATTTCAGGAGGTAGACTGGAATTGCATTGAAAGCATAGGAAAAGAGGCAGAACGTCCACAATGATGCACTTGGCCAAAAAGGGCGTATGCGTTTTTTCCTGAATATATTCAGGAAAAAACGCATACGCCCTTTTTGGCCAACCAAGCAAGCTTGCAAAGGAAATCTGCACTACAATGAAGTCTCACTTCCCCCCGGTCAAAAGGGCCATCTGAAAAAAGTGTAAAATCCAGAAAGGCAGGACAGGCCATGGAGAACTGGGAGCCTTGTTATGCTGATGGGCGGGATGTAAATTGCCAACAGACACTCGGGAGAAGTGTATGGTGTTTCTTGAAACATCTAAAAAACAAAGCAACAGAGCCTAGGGCACTGCCACTTATGGTCCTATAGCTTAGGGAAATTAAAATCAAAAAGACACAGCCACCCCAAAGTTTGGAACGGCTCTGTTTACAAGAACCTCGTTTACAGTACAAGTTCAACATCGCAGAAAGTGAAAAATGGATAAAGAAGTTGTGGTATTTACTTACAAAGCAATATCACTCAGCAATGAAATCTGTGTCATCAGGCCCTTAGCAGCACAATGAGTGGATTCAGGTATGATGATTCTAACTGAAATAAGTCACACAGAAAAAGAAACATCATAAGATATCAGTAATACACGGAATGGAAACTTGGCTACACAGGAACTGAATTACAGAACAGAACAGGGTCTCAAATTTAGAAAAACAACTTATTCTTGCTTAAGGGTAAAGGTGAGTTGGGGTGCTGCATAAAACCAGAGATTGAAATGAGCACAGATAAAGTTCCTTAAGCCAAATATGGAATAGACAAGAGCTACTCCTTGCTCAACGAAATGGACTCAACACCCCATATTAAACGCCTAAGAATGTACCTGACTAGTAAGTATCTTAAAACCTATGGATTGCTATGTCTCCGAAAGAGAATGAAGCATGTGTACAGGGGCATAAACGCAGCAGTGATAGGATTGGAGAGGTTCGGTGAGCAAATGAAGACCCTTTGAAGTCATATTGCATGGTACCCATTCCACAGGTTTCAACTCTCCAGGTTTAAGGTATTCTTCCTTCAGCTAAAACATGCATGTGGAACCTAGAGTATGATCAACCATGTGATCGGGAGACGTGTTCAAATATGTCTCAGTTTTCCTCCCCTGGTACTCGGGTGCAACATTCCAGACGCTTTACTAACACTCTCCCGACTTGGAGAGTCAGTCCCTTTAACCTCCTGTTTGGCCCAGTTTGCAATTTCTGCGGAAGATGAACAGGAATAGCGAGAACCAATGAGAGACTAGCTGGAGGTGTCTGGACGGGCAAATTTAACTCTCATTTCCCACCAGGAAGAGGAATTAACCAAAGGCTCAGCGTGTCGTGTCGGAACCAGATTAGGGCCTGAAGCCATGCTGCGGTGTTGCGGCCAGGTCACAAGAAAGCGAGTTGAAGAAAGGAGCTCAGGGGCACTGTAATTCACAAACCTGCAGAGTTATAAATGACAGCTATCGTCCAAAAATAGACTGAAGTAAGGCTGCCAAGAGGACTTGAAAGCGGGGCAGAATTGCAGGAAACCGATTTCAGGAGGTAGACTGGAATTGCATTGAAAGCATAGGAAAAGAGGCAGAACGTCCACAATGATGCACTTGGCCAAAAAGGGCGTATGCGTTTTTTCCTGAATATATTCAGGAAAAAACGCATACGCCCTTTTTGGCCAACCAAGCAAGCTTGCAAAGGAAATCTGCACTACAATGAAGTCTCACTTCCCCCCGGTCAAAAGGGCCATCTGAAAAAAGTGTAAAATCCAGAAAGGTAGGACAGGCCATGGAGAACTGGGAGCCTTGTTATGCTGATGGGCGGGATGTAAATTGCCAACAACCACTCGGGAGAAGTGTATGGTGTTTCCTGAAACATCTAAAAAACAAAGCAACAGAACCTAGGGCACTTCCACTTATGGTCCTATAGCTTAGGGAAATTAAAATCAAAAAGACACAGCCACCCCAAAGTTTGGAACGGCTCTGTTTACAAGAACCTCGTTTACAGTACAAGTTCAACATCGCAGAAAGTGAAAAATGGATAAAGAAGTTGTGGTATTTACTTACAAAGCAATATCACTCAGCAATGAAATCTGTGTCATCAGGCCCTTAGCAGCACAATGAGTGGATTCAGGTATGATGATTCTAACTGAAGTAAGTCACACAGAAAAAGAAACATCATAAGATATCAGTAATACACGGAATGTAAACTTGGCTACACAGGAACTGAATTACAGAACAGAACAGGGTCTCAAATTTAGAAAACCAACTTATGCTTGCTTAAGGGTAAAGGTGAGTTGGGGTGCTGCATAAAACCAGAGATTGAAATGAGCACAGATAAAGTTCCTTAAGTCAAATATGGAATAGACAAGAGCTACTCCTTGCTCAACGAAATGGACTCAACACCGCATATTAAACGCCTAAGAATGTACCTGACTAGTAAGTATCGTAAAACCTATGGATTGCTATGTCTTCAAAAGAGAATCAAGCATGTGTACAGGGGCATAAACGCAGCAGTGATAGGATTGGAGAGGTTCGGTGAGCAAATGAAGACCCTTTGAAGTCATATTGCATGGTACCCATTACACGGGTCTCAACTCTCCAGGTTTAAGGTATTCTTCCTTCAGCTAAAACATGCATGTGGAACCCAAGTATGATCAACCATGTGAACGGGAGACGTGTTCAAATATGTCTCAGTTTTCCTCCCCTGGTACTCGGGTGCAACATTCCAGATGCTTTACTAACACTCCCCCCACTTGGAGAGTCAGCGCCTTTAACCTCCTGTTTGGCCCAGTTTGCAATTTCTGCGGAAGATGAACAGGAATAGCGAGAACCAATGAGAGGCTAGCTGGAGGTGTCTGGACGGGCAAATTTAACTCTCATTTCCCACCAGGAAGAGGAAATAACCAAAGGCTCAGCGTGCCGTACCGGAACCAGATTAGGGCCTGAAGCCATCCTGCGGTGTTGCGGCCAGGTCACAAGAAAGCGAGTTGAAGAAAGGAGCTCAGGGGCACTGTAATTCACAAACCTGCAGAGTTATAAATGACAGCTATCGTCCAAAAATAGACTGAAGTAAGGCTGCCAAGAGGACTTGAAAGCGGGGCAGAATTGCAGGAAACCGATTTCAGGAGGTAGACTGAAATTGCATTGAAAGCATAGGAAAAGAGGCAGAACGTCCACAATGATGCACTTGGCCAAAAAAGGCGTATGCGTTTTTTCCTGAATATATTCAGGAAAAAACGCATACGCCCTTTTTGGCCAAACAAGCAAGCTTGCAAAGGAAATCTGCACTACAATGAAGTCTCACTTGCCCCCGGTCAAAAGGGCCATCTGAAAAAAGTGTAAAATCCAGAAAGGCAGGACAGGCCATGGAGAACTGGGAGCCTTGTTATGCTGATGGGCGGGATGTAAATTGCCAACAACCACTCGGGAGAAGTGTATGGTGTTTCCTGAAACATCTAAAAAACAAAGCAACAGAGCCTAGGGCACTGCCACTTATGGTCCTATAGCTTAGGGAAATTAAAATCAAAAACACAGCCACCCCAAAGTTTGGGACGCCTCTGTTTACAAGAACCTCGTTTACAGTACAAGTTCAACATCGCAGAAAGTGAAAAATGGATAAAGAAGTTGTGGTATTTACTTACAAAGCAATATCACTCAGCAATGAAATCTGTGTCATCAGGCCCTTAGCAGCACAATGAGTGGATTCAGGTATGATGATTCTAACTGAAATAAGTCACACAGAAAAAGAAACATCATAAGATATCAGTAATACACGGAATGGAAACTTGACTACACAGGAACTGAATTACAGAACAGAACAGGGTCTCAAATTTAGAAAACCAACTTATTCTTGCTTAAGGGTAAAGGTGAGTTGGGGTGCTGCATAAAACCAGAGATTGAAATGAGCACAGATAAAGTTCCTTAAGCCAAATATGGAATAGACAAGAGCTACTCCTTGCTCAACGAAATGGACTCAACACCCCATATTAAACGCCTAAGAATGTACCTGACTAGTAAGTATCTTAAAACCTATGGATTGCTATGTCTCCGAAAGAGAATCAAGCATGTGTACAGGGGCATAAACGCAGCAGTGATAGGATTGGAGAGGTTCGGTGAGCCAATGAAGACCCTTTGAAGTCATATTGCATGGTACCCATTCCACGGGTTTCAACTACAGAGGTTTAAGGTATTCTTCCTTCAGCTAAAACATGCATGTGGAACCTAGAGTATGATCAACCATGTGATCGGGAGACGTGTTCAAATATGTCTCAGTTTTCCTCCCCTGGTACTCGGGTGCAACATTCCAGACGCTTTCCTAACACTCTCCCCACTTGGAGAGTCAGTCCCTTTAACCTCCTGTTTGGCCCAGTTTGCAATTTCTGCGGAAGATGAACAGGAATAGCGAGAACCAATGAGAGGCTAGCTGGAGGTGTCTGGACGGGCAAATTTAACTCTCATTTCCCACCAGGAAGAGGAATTAACCAAAGGCTCAGCATGCCGGGCCGGAACCAGATTAGGGCCTGAAGCCATCCTGCGGTGTTGCGGCCAGGTCACAAGAAAGCGAGTTGAAGAAAGGAGCTCAGGGGCACTGTAATTCACAAACCTGCAGAGTTATAAATGACAGCTATCGTCCAAAAATAGACTGAAGTAAGGCTGCCAAGAGGACTTGAAAGCGGGGCAGAATTGCAGGAAACCGATTTCAGGAGGTAGACTGGAATTGCATTGAAAGCATAGGAAAAGAGGCAGAACGTCCACAATGATGCACTTGGCGAAAAAGGGCGTATGCTTTTTTTCCTGAATATATTCAGGAAAAAAAGCATACGCCCTTTTTGGCCAACCAAGCAAGCTTGCAAAGGAAATCTGCACTACAATGAAGTCTCACTTCCCCCCGGTCAAAAGGGCCATCTGAAAAAAGTGTAAAATCCAGAAAGGCAGGACAGGCCATGGAGAACTGGGAGCCTTGTTATGCTGATGGGCGGGATGTAAATTGCCAACAGACACTCGGGAGAAGTGTATGGTGTTTCCTGAAACATCTAAAAAACAAAGCAACAGAACCTAGGGCACTTCCACTTATGGTCCTATAACTTCGGGAAATTAAAATCAAAAAGACACAGCCACCCCAAAGTTTGGGACGCCTCTGTTTACAAGAACCTCGTTTACAGTACAAGTTCAACATCGCAGAAAGTGAAAAATGGATAAAGAAGTTGTGGTATTTACTTACAAAGCAATATCACTCAGCAATGAAATCTGTGTCATCAGGCCCTTAGCAGCACAATGAGTGGATTCAGGTATGATGATTCTAACTGAAATAAGTCACACAGAAAAAGAAACATCATAAGATATCAGTAATACACGGAATGGAAACTTGACTACACAGGAACTGAATTACAGAACAGAACAGGGTCTCAAATTTAGAAAACCAACTTATTCTTGCTTAAGGGTAAAGGTGAGTTGGGGTGCTGCATAAAACCAGAGATTGAAATGAGCACAGATAAAGTTCCTTAAGCCAAATATGGAATAGACAAGAGCTACTCCTTTCTCAACGAAATGGACTCAACACCCCATATTAAACGCCTAAGAATGTACCTGACTAGTAAGTATCTTAAAACCTATGGATTGCTATGTCTCTGAAAGAGAATCAAGCATGTGTACAGGGGCATAAACGCAGCAGTGATAGGATTGGAGAGGTTCGGTGAGCAAATGAAGACCCTTTGAAGTCATATTGCATGGTACCCATTCCACGGGTTTCAACTACCCAGGTTTAAGGTATTCTTCCTTCAGCTAAAACATGCATGTGGAACCTAGAGTATGATCAACCATGTGATCGGGAGACGTGTTCAAATATGTCTCAGTTTTCCTCCCCTGGTACTCGGGTGCAACATTCCAGACGCTTTCCTAACACTCTCCCCACTTGGAGAGTCAGTCCCTTTAACCTCCTGTTTGGCCCAGTTTGCAATTTCTGCGGAAGATGAACAGGAATAGCGAGAACCAATGAGAGGCTAGCTGGAGGTGTCTGGACGGGCAAATTTAACTCTCATTTCCCACCAGGAAGAGGAATTAACCAAAGGCTCAGCATGCCGGGCTGTAACCAGATTAGGGCCTGAAGCCATCCTGCGGTGTTGCGGCCAGGTCACAAGAAAGCGAGTTGAAGAAAGGAGCTCAGGGGCACTGTAATTCACAAACCTGCAGAGTTATAAATGACAGCTATCGTCCAAAAATAGACTGAAGTAAGGCTGCCAAGAGGACTTGAAAGCGGGGCAGAATTGCAGGAAACCGATTTCAGGAGGTAGACTGAAATTGCATTGAAAGCATAGGAAAAGAGGCAGAACGTCCACAATGATGCACTTGGCCAAAAAGGGCGTATGCGTTTTTTCCTGAATATATTCAGGAAAAAACGCATACGCCCTTTTTGGCCAACCAAGCAAGCTTGCAAAGGAAATCTGCACTACAATGAAGTCTCACTTCCCCCCGGTCAAAAGGGCCATCTGAAAAAAGTGTAAAATCCAGAAAGGCAGGACAGGCCATGGAGAACTGGGAGCCTTGTTATGCTGATGGGCGGGATGTAAATTGCCAACAACCACTCGGGAGAAGTGTATGGTGTTTCCTGAAACATCTAAAAAACAAAGCAACAGAGCCTAGGGCACTTCCACTTATGGTCCTATAGCTTCGGGAAATTAAAATCAAAAAGACACAGCCACCCCAAAGTTTGGAACGGCTCTGTTTACAAGAACCTCGTTTACAGTACAAGTTCAACATCGCAGAAAGTGAAAAATGGATAAAGAAGTTGTGGTATTTACTTACAAAGCAATATCACTCAGCAATGAAATCTGTGTCATCAGGCCCTTAGCAGCACAATGAGTGGATTCAGGTATGATGATTCTAACTGAAATAAGTCACACAGAAAAAGAAACATCATAAGATATCAGTAATACACGGAATGGAAACTTGGCTACACAGGAACTGAATTACAGAACAGAACAGGGCCTGAAATTTAGAAAACCAACTTATTCTTGCTTAAGGGTAAAGGTGAGTTGGGGTACTGCATAAAACCAGAGATTGAAATGAGCACAGATAAAGTTCCTTAAGCCAAATATGGAATAGACAAGAGCTACTCCTTGCTCAACGAAATGGACTCAACACCCCATATTAAACGCCTAAGAATGTACCTGATTAGTAAGTATCTTAAAACCTATGGATTGCTATGTCTCCGAAAGAGAATCAAGCATGTGTACAGGGGCATAAACGCAGCAGTGATAGGATTGGAGAGGTTCGGTGAGCAAATGAAGACCCTTTGAAGTCATATTGCATGGTACCCATTCCACGGGTTTCAACTACCCAGGTTTAAGGAATTCTTCCTTCAGCTAAAACATGCATGTGGAACCTAGAGTATGATCAACCATGTGATCGGGAGACGTGTTCAAATATGTCTCAGTTTTCCTCCCCTGGTACTCGGGTGCAACATTCCAGACGCTTTACTAACACTCTCCCCACTTGGAGAGTCAGTCCCTTTAAACTCCTGTTTGGCCCAGTTTGCAATTTCTGCAGAAGATGAACAGGAATAGCGAGAACCAATGAGAGGCTAGCTGGAGGTGTCTGGACGGGCAAATTTAACTCTCATTTCCCACCAGGAAGAGGAATTAACCAAAGGCTCAGCATGGCGGGCCGGAACCAGATTAGGGCCTGAAGCCATCCTGCGGTGTTGCGGCCAGGTCACAAGAAAGCGAGTTGAAGAAAGGAGCTCAGGGGCACTGTAATTCACAAACCTGCAGAGTTATAAATGACAGCTATCGTCCAAAAATAGACTGAAGTAAGGCTGCCAAGAGGACTTGAAAGCGGGGCAGAATTGCAGGAAACCGATTTCAGGAGGTAGACTGGAATTGCATTGAAAGCATAGGAAAAGAGGCAGAACGTCCACAATGATGCACTTGGCCAAAAAGGGCGTATGCTTTTTTTCCTGAATATATTCAGGAAAAAAAGCATACGCCCTTTTTGGCCAACCAAGCAAGCTTGCAAAGGAAATCTGCACTACAATGAAGTCTCACTTCCCCCCGGTCAAAAGGGCCATCTGAAAAAAGTGTAAAATCCAGAAAGGCAACAGGCCATTGAGAACTGGGAGCCTTGTTATGCTGATGGGCGGGATGTAAATTGCCAACAGACACTTGGGAGAAGTGTATGGTGTTTCCTGAAACATCTAAAAAACAAAGCAACAGAGCCTAGGGCACTTCCACTTATGGTCCTATAGCTTAGGGAAATTAAAATCAAAAAGACACAGCCACCCCAAAGTTTGGAACGGCTCTGTTTACAAGAACCTCGTTTACAGTACAAGTTCAACATCGCAGAAAGTGAAAAATGGATAAAGAAGTTGTGGTATTCACTTACAAAGCAATATCACTCAGCAATGAAATCTGTGTCATCAGGCCCTTAGCAGCACAATGAGTGGATTCAGGTATGATGATTCTAACTGAAATAAGTCACACAGAAAAAGAAACATCATAAGATATCAGTAATACACGGAATGGAAACTTGGCTACACAGGAACTGAATTACAGAACAGAACAGGGTCTCAAATTTAGAAAAACAACTTATGCTTGCTTAAGAGTAACGGTGAGTTGGGGTGCTGCATAAAACCAGAGATTGAAATGAGCACAGATAAAGTTCCTTAAGCCAAATATGGAATAGACAAGAGCTACTCCTTGCTCAACGAAATGGACTCAACACCGCATATTAAACGCCTAAGAATGTACCTGACTTGTAAGTATCTTAAAACCTATGGATTGCTATGTCTCCGAAAGAGAATCAAGCATGTGTACAGGGGCATAAACGCAGCAGTGATAGGATTGGACAGGTGCGGTGAGCAAATGAAGACCCTTTGAAGTCATATTGCATGGTACCCATTCCACGGGTTTCAACTACAGAGGTTTAAGGTATTCTTCCTTCAGCTAAAACATGCATGTGGAACCTAGAGTATGATCAACCATGTGATCGGGAGACGTGTTCAAATATGTTTCAATTTTCCTCCCCTGGTACTCGGGTGCAACATTCCAGACGCTTTACTAACACTCTCCCCACTTGGAGAGTCAGTCCCTTTAACCTCCTGTTTGGCCCAGTTTGCAATTTCTGTGGAAGATGAACAGGAATAGCGAGAACCAATGAGAGGCTAGCTGGAGGTGTCTGGACGGGCAAATTTAACTCTCATTTCCCACCAGGAAGAGGAATTAACCAAAGGCTCAGCATGCCGGGACGGAACCAGATTAGGGCCTGAAGCCATCCTGCGGTGTTGCGGCCAGCTCACAAGAAAGCGAGTTGAAGAAAGGAGCTCAGGGGCACTGTAATTCACAAACCTGCAGAGTTATAAATGACAGCTATCGTCCAAAAATAGACTGAAGTAAGGCTGCCAAGAGGACTTGAAAGCGGGGCAGAATTGCAGGAAACCGATTTCAGGAGGTAGACTGGAATTGCCTTGAAAGCATAGGAAAAGAGGCAGATCGTCCACAATGATGCACTTGGCCAAAAAGGGCGTATGCGTTTTCTCCTGAATATATTCAGGAGAAAACGCATACGCCCTTTTTGGCCAACCAAGCAAGCTTGCAAAGGAAATCTGCACTACAATGAAGTCTCACTTCCCCCCGGTCAAAAGGGCCATCTGAAAACAGTGTAAAATCCAGAAAGGCAGGACAGGCCATTGAGAACTGGGAACCTTGTTATGCTGATGGGCGGGATGTAAATTGCCAACAGACACTCGGGAGAAGTGTATGGTGTTTCCTGAAACATCTAAAAAACAAAGCAACAGAGCCTAGGGCACTTCCACTTATGGTCCTATAGCTTAGGGAAATTAAAATCAAAAAGACACAGCCACCCCAAAGTTTGGAACGGCTCTGTTTACAAGAACCTCGTTTACAGTACAAGTTCAACATCGCAGAAAGTGAAAAATGGATAAAGAAGTTGTGGTATTCACTTACAAAGCAATATCACTCAGCAATGAAATCTGTGTCATCAGGCCCTTAGCAGCACAATGAGTGGATTCAGGTATGATGATTCTAACTGAAATAAGTCACACAGAAAAAGAAACATCATAAGATATCAGTAATACACGGAATGGAAACTTGGCTACACAGGAACTGAATTACAGAACAGAACAGGGTCTCAAATTTAGAAAAACAACTTATGCTTGCTTAAGAGTAACGGTGAGTTGGGGTGCTGCATAAAACCAGAGATTGAAATGAGCACAGATAAAGTTCCTTAAGCCAAATATGGAATAGACAAGAGCTACTCCTTGCTCAACGAAATGGACTCAACACCGCATATTAAACGCCTAAGAATGTACCTGACTTGTAAGTATCTTAAAACCTATGGATTGCTATGTCTCCGAAAGAGAATCAAGCATGTGTACAGGGGCATAAACGCAGCACTGATAGGATTGGAGAGGTGCGGTGAGCAAATGAAGACCCTTTGAAGTCATATTGCATGGTACCCATTCCACGGGTTTCAACTACAGAGGTTTAAGGTATTCTTCCTTCAGCTAAAACATGCATGTGGAACCTAGAGTATGATCAACCATGTGATCGGGAGACGTGTTCAAATATGTCTCAGTTTTCCTCCCCTGGTACTCGGGTGCAACATTCCAGACGCTTTACTAACACTCTCCCCACTTGGAGAGTCAGTCCCTTTAACCTACTGTTTGGCCCAGTTTGCAATTTCTGCGGAAGATGAACAGGAATAGCGAGAACCAATGAGAGGCTAGCTGGAGGTGTCTGGACGGGCAAATTTAACTCTCATTTCCCACCAGGAAGAGGAATTAACCAAAGGCTCAGCATGCCGCGCCGGAACCAGATTAGGGCCTGAAGCCATCCTGCGGTGTTGCGGCCAGGTCACAAGAAAGCGAGTTGAAGAAAGGAGCTCAGGGGCACTGTAATTCACAAACCTGCAGAGTTATAAATGACAGCTATCGTCCAAAAATAGACTGAAGTAAGGCTGCCAAGAGGACTTGAAAGCGGGGCAGAATTGCAGGAAACCGATTTCAGGAGGTAGACTGGAATTGCATTGAAAGCATAGGAAAAGAGGCAGAACGTCCACAATGATGCACTTGGCCAAAAAGGGCGTATGCGTTTTCTCCTGAATATATTCAGGAAAAAACGCATACGCCCTTTTTGGCCAACCAAGCAAGCTTGCAAAGGAAATCTGCACTACAATGAAGTCTCACTTCCCCCCGGCCAAAAGGGCCATCTGAAAAAAGTGTAAAATCCAGAAAGACAACAGGCCATTGAGAACTGGGAGCCTTGTTATGCTGATGGGCGGGATGTAAATTGCCAACACACACTCAGGAGAAGTGTATGGTGTTTCCTGAAACATCTAAAAAACAAAGCAACAGAGCCTAGGGCACTTCCACTTATGGTCCTATAGCTTAGGGAAATTAAAATCAAAAAGACACAGCCACCCCAAAGTTTGGAACGGCTCTGTTTACAAGAACCTCGTTTACAGTACAAGTTCAACATCGCAGAAAGTGAAAAATGGATAAAGAAGTTGTGGTATTTACTTACAAAGCAATATCACTCAGCAATGAAATCTGTGTCATCAGGCCCTTAGCAGCACAATGAGTGGATTCAGGTATGATGATTCTAACTGAAATAAGTCACACAGAAAAAGAAACATCATAAGATATCAGTAATACACGGAATGGAAACTTGACTACACAGGAACTGAATTACAGAACAGAACAGGGTCTCAAATTTAGAAAACCAACTTATACTTGCTTAAGGGTAAAGGTGAGTTGGGGTGCTGCATAAAACCAGAGATTGAAATGAGCACAGATAAAGTTCCTTAAGCCAAATATGGAATAGACAAGAGCTACTCCTTGCTCAACGAAATGGACTCAACACCCCATATTAAACGCCTAAGAATGTACCTGACTAGTAAGTATCTTAAAACCTATGGATTGCTATGTCTCCGAAAGAGAATCAAGCATGTGTACAGGGGCATAAACGCAGCAGTGATAGGATTGGAGAGGTTCGGTGAGCAAATGAAGACCCTTTGAAGTCATATTGCATGGTACCCATTCCACGGGTTTCAACTACAGAGGTTTAAGGTATTCTTCCTTCAGCTAAAACATGCATGTGGAACCTAGAGTATGATCAACCATGTGATCGGGAGACGTGTTCAAATATGTCTCAGTTTTCCTCCCCTGGTACTCGGGTGCAACATTCCAGACGCTTTGCTAACACTCTCCCCACTTGGAGAGTCAGTCCCTTTAACCTCCTGTTTGGCCCAGTTTGCAATTTCTGCGGAAGATGAACAGGAATAGCGAGAACCAATGAGAGGCTAGCTGGAGGTGTCTGGACGGGCAAATTTAACTCTCATTTCCCACCAGGAAGAGGAATTAACCAAAGGCTCAGCATGCCGGGCCGGAACCAGATTAGGGCCTGAAGCCATCCTGCGGTGTTGCGGCCAGCTCACAAGAAAGCGAGTTGAAGAAAGGAGCTCAGGGGCACTGTAATTCACAAACCTGCAGAGTTATAAATGACAGCTATCGTCCAAAAATAGACTGAAGTAAGGCTGCCAAGAGGACTTGAAAGCGGGGCAGAATTGCAGGAAACCGATTTCAGGAGGTAGACTGGAATTGCATTGAAAGCATAGGAAAAGAGGCAGAACGTCCACAATGATGCACTTGGCCAAAAAGGGCGTATGCGTTTTCTCCTGAATATATTCAGGAAAAAACGCATACGCCCTTTTTGGCCAACCAAGCAAGCTTGCAAAGGAAATCTGCACTACAATGAAGTCTCACTTCCCCCCGGCCAAAAGGGCCATCTGAAAAAAGTGTAAAATCCAGAAAGGCAACAGGCCATTGAGAACTGGGAGACTTGTTATGCTGATGGGCGGGATGTAAATTGCCAACAGAAACTCGGGAGAAGTGTATGGTGTTTCCTGAAACATCTAAAAAACAAAGCAACAGAGCCTAGGGCACTTCCACTTATGGTCCTATAGCTTAGGGAAATTAAAATCAAAAAGACACAGCCACCCCAAAGTTTGGAACGGCTCTGTTTACAAGAACCTCGTTTACAGTACAAGTTCAACATCGCAGAAAGTGAAAAATGGATAAAGAAGTTGTGGTATTCACTTACAAAGCAATATCACTCAGCAATGAAATCTGTGTCATCAGGCCCTTAGCAGCACAATGAGTGGATTCAGGTATGATGATTCTAACTGAAATAAGTCACACAGAAAAAGAAACATCATAAGATATCAGTAATACACGGAATGGAAACTTGGCTACACAGGAACTGAATTACAGAACAGAACAGGGTCTCAAATTTAGAAAAACAACTTATGCTTGCTTAAGAGTAACGGTGAGTTGGGGTGCTGCATAAAACCAGAGATTGAAATGAGCACAGATAAAGTTCCTTAAGCCAAATATGGAATAGACAAGAGCTACTCCTTGCTCAACGAAATGGACTCAACACCCCATATTAAACGCCTAAGAATGTACCTGACTAGTAAGTATCTTAAAACCTATGGATTGCTATGTCTCCGAAAGAGAATCAAGCATGTGTACAGGGGCATAAACGCAGCAGTGATAGGATTGGAGAGGTTTGGTGAGCAAATGAAGACCCTTTGAAGTCATATTGCATGGTACCCATTCCACGGGTTTCAACTACCCAGGTTTAAGGTATTCTTCCTTCAGCTAAAACATGCATATGGAACCTAGAGTATGATCAACCATGTGATCGGGAGACGTGTTCAAATATGTCTCAGTTTTCCTCCCCTGGTACTCGGGTGCAACATTCCAGACGCTTTACTAACACTCTCCCCACTTGGAGAGTCAGTCCCTTTAACCTCCTGTTTGGCCCAGTTTGCAATTTCTGCGGAAGATGAACAGGAATAGCGAAAACCAATGAGAGGCTAGCTGGAGGTGTCTGGACGGGCAAATTTAACTCTCATTTCCCACCAGGAAGAGGAATTAACCAAAGGCTCAGCATGCTGGGCCGGAACCAGATTAGGGCCTGAAGCCATCCTGCGGTGTTGCGGCCAGGTCACAAGAAAGCGAGTTGAAGAAAGGAGCTCAGGGGCACTGTAATTCACAAACCTGCAGAGTTATAAATGACAGCCTATCGTCCAAAAATAGACTGAAGTAAGGCTCCCAAGAGGACTTGAAAGCGGGGCAGAATTGCAGGAAACCGATTTCAGGAGGTAGACTGGAATTGCATTGAAAGCATAGGAAAAGAGGCAGAACGTCCACAATGATGCACTTGGCCAAAAAGGGCGTATGCGTTTTCTCCTGAATATATTCAGGAAAAAACGCATACGCCCTTTTTGGCCAACCAAGCAAGCTTGCAAAGGAAATCTGCACTACAATGAAGTCTCACTTCCCCCCGGCCAAAAGGGCCATCTGAAAAAAGTGTAAAATCCAGAAAGGCAACAGGCCATTGAGAACTGGGAGACTTGTTATGCTGATGGGCGGGATGTAAATTGCCAACAGACACTTGGGAGAAGTGTATGGTGTTTCCTGAAACATCTAAAAAACAAAGCAACAGAGCCTAGGGCACTTCCACTTATGGTCCTATAGCTTAGGGAAATTAAAATCAAAAAGACACAGCCACCCCAAAGTTTGGAACGGCTATGTTTACAAGAACCTCGTTTACAGTACAAGTTCAACATCGCAGAAAGTGAAAAATGGATAAAGAAGTTGTGGTATTCACTTACAAAGCAATATCACTCAGCAATGAAATCTGTGTAATCAGGCCCTTAGCAGCACAATGAGTGGATTCAGGTATGATGATTCTAACTGAAATAAGTCACACAGAAAAAGAAACATCATAATATATCAGTAATACACGGAATGTAAACTTGGCTACACAGGAACTGAATTACAGAACAGAACAGGGTCTCAAATTTAGAAAAACAACTTATGCTTGCTTAAGAGTAACGGTGAGTTGGGGTGCTGCATAAAACCAGAGATTGAAATGAGCACAGATAAAGTTCCTTAAGCCAAATATGGAATAGACAAGAGCTACTCCTTGCTCAACGAAATGGACTCAACACCGCATATTAAACGCCTAAGAATGTACCTGACTTGTAACTATCTTAAAACCTATGGATTGCTATGTCTCCGAAAGAGAATCAAGCATGTGTACAGGGGCATAAACGCAGCAGTGATAGGATTGGAGACGTGCGGTGAGCAAATGAAGACCCTTTGAAGTCATATTGCATGGTACCCATTCCACGGGTTTCAACTACAGAGGTTTAAGGTATTCTTCCTTCAGCTAAAACATGCATGTGGAACCTAGAGTATGATCAACCATGTGATCGGGAGACGTGTTCAAATATGTCTCAGTTTTCCTCCCCTGGTACTCGGGTGCAACATTCCAGACGCTTTACTAACACTCTCCCCACTTGGAGAGTCAGTCCCTTTAACCTCCTGTTTGGCCCAGTTTGCAATTTCTGTGGAAGATGAACAGGAATAGCGAGAACCAATGAGAGGCTAGCTGGAGGTGTCTGGACGGGCAAATTTAACTCTCATTTCCCACCAGGAAGAGGAATTAACCAAAGGCTCAGCATGCCGGGCCGGAACCAGATTAGGGCCTGAAGCCATCCTGCGGTGTTGCGGCCAGGTCACAAGAAAGCGAGTTGAAGAAAGGAGCTCAGGGGCACTGTAATTCACAAACCTGCAGAGTTATAAATGACAGCTATCGTCCAAAAATAGACTGAAGTAAGGCTGCCAAGAGGACTTGAAAGCGGGGCAAAATTGCAGGAAACCGATTTCAGGAGGTAGACTGGAATTGCATTGAAAGCATAGGAAAAGAGGCAGAACGTCCACAATGATGCACTTGGCCAAAAAGGGCGTATGCGTTTTCTCCTGAATATATTCAGGAAAAAACGCATACGCCCTTTTTGGCCAACCAAGCAAGCTTGCAAAGGAAATCTGCACTACAATGAAGTCTCACTTCCCCCCGGCCAAAAGGGCCATCTGAAAAAAGTGTAAAATCCAGAAAGACAACAGGCCATTGAGAACTGGGAGCCTTGTTATGCTGATGGGCGGGATGTAAATTGCCAACAGACACTTGGGAGAAGTGTATGGTGTTTCCTGAAACATCTAAAAAACAAAGCAACAGAGCCTAGGGCACTTCCACTTATGGTCCTATAGCTTAGGGAAATTAAAATCAAAAAGACACAGCCACCCCAAAGTTTGGAACGGCTCTGTTTACAAGAACCTCGTTTACAGTACGAGTTCAACATCGCAGAAAGTGAAAAATGGATAAAGAAGTTGTGGTATTTACTTACAAAGCAATATCACTCAGCAATGAAATCTGTGTCATCAGGCCCTTAGCAGCACAATGAGTGGATTCAGGTATGATGATTCTAACTGAAATAAGTCACACAGAAAAAGAAACATCATAAGATATCAGTAATACACGGAATGGAAACTTGGCTACACAGGAACTGAATTACAGAACAGAACAGGGTCTCAAATTTAGAAAACCAACTTATTCTTGCTTAAGGGTAAAGGTGAGTTGGGGTGCTGCATAAAACCAGAGATTGAAATGAGCACAGATAAAGTTCCTTAAGCCAAATATGGAATAGACAAGAGCTACTCCTTGCTCAACGAAATGGACTCAACACCCCATATTAAACGCCTAAGAATGTACCTGACTAGTAAGTATCTTAAAACCTATGGATTGCTATGTCTCCGAAAGAGAATCAAGCATGTGTACAGGGGCATAAACGCAGCAGTGATAGGATTGGAGAGGTTCGGTGAGCAAATGAAGACCCTTTGAAGTCATATTGCATGGTACCCATTCCACGGGTTTCAACTACCCAGGTTTAAGGTATTCTTCCTTCAGCTAAAACATGCATGTGGAACCTAGAGTATGATCAACCATGTGATCGAGAGACGTGTTCAAATATGTCTCAGTTTTCCTCCCCTGGTACTCGGGTGCAACATTCCAGACGCTTTACTAACACTCTCCCCACTTGGAGAGTCAGTCCCTTTAACCTCCTGTTTGGCCCAGTTTGCAATTTCTGCGGAAGATGAACAGGAATAGCGAGAACCAATGAGAGGCTAGCTGGAGGTGTCTGGACGGGCAAATTTAACTCTCATTTCCCACCAGGAAGAGGAATTAACCAAAGGCTCAGCATGCCGGGCCGGAACCAGATTAGGGCCTGAAGCCATCCTGCGGTGTTGCGGCCAGGTCACAAGAAAGCGAGTTGAAGAAAGGAGCTCAGGGGCACTGTAATTCACAAACCTGCAGAGTTATAAATGACAGCTATCGTCCAAAAATAGACTGAAGTAAGGCTGCCAAGAGGACTTGAAAGCGGGGCAGAATTGCAGGAAACCGATTTCAGGAGGTAGACTGGAATTGCATTGAAAGCATAGGAAAAGAGGCAGAACGTCCACAATGATGCACTTGGCCAAAAAGGGCGTATGCGTTTTCTCCTGAATATATTCAGGAAAAAACGCATACGCCCTTTTTGGCCAACCAAGCAAGCTTGCAAAGGAAATCTGCACTACAATGAAGTCTCACTTCCCCCCGGCCAAAAGGGCCATCTGAAAAAAGTGTAAAATCCAGAAAGGCAACAGGCCATTGAGAACTGGGAGACTTGTTATGCTGATGGGCGGGATGTAAATTGCCAACAGACACTTGGGAGAAGTGTATGGTGTTTCCTGAAACATCTAAAAAACAAAGCAAGAGAGCCTAGGGCATTTCCACTTATGGTCCTATAGCTTAGGGAAATTAAAATCAAAAAGACACAGCCACCCCAAAGTTTGGAACGGCTCTGTTTACAAGAACCTCGTTTACAGTACAAGTTCAACATCGCAGAAAGTGAAAAATGGATAAAGAAGTTGTGGTATTCACTTACAAAGCAATATCACTCAGCAATGAAATCTGTGTCATCAGGCCCTTAGCAGCACAATGAGTGGATTCAGGTATGATGATTCTAACTGAAATAAGTCACACAGAAAAAGAAACATCATAAGATATCAGTAATACACGGAATGGAAACTTGGCTACACAGGAACTGAATTACAGAACAGAACAGGGTCTCAAATTTAGAAAAACAACTTATGCTTGCTTAAGAGTAACGGTGAGTTGGGGTGCTGCATAAAACCAGAGATTGAAATGAGCACAGATAAAGTTCCTTAAGCCAAATATGGAATAGACAAGAGCTACTCCTTGCTCAACGAAATGGACTCAACACCGCATATTAAACGCCTAAGAATGTACCTGACTTGTAAGTATCTTAAAACCTATGGATTGCTATGTCTCTGAAAGAGAATCAAGCATGTGTACAGGGGCATAAACGCAGCAGTGATAGGATTGGAGAGGTGCGGTGAGCAAATGAAGACCCTTTGAAGTCATATTGCATGGTACCCATTCCACGGGTTTCAACTACAGAGGTTTAAGGTATTCTTCCTTCAGCTAAAACATGCATGTGGAACCTAGAGTATGATCAACCATGTGATCGGGAGACGTGTTCAAATATGTCTCAGTTTTCCTCCCCTGGTACTCGGGTGCAACATTCCAGACGCTTTACTAACACTCTCCCCACTTGGAGAGTCAGTCCCTTTAACCTCCTGTTTGGCCCATTTTGCAATTTCTGCGGAAGATGAACAGGAATAGCGAGAACCAATGAGAGGCTAGCTGGAGGTGTCTGGACGGGCAAATTTAACTCTCATTTCCCACCAGGAAGAGGAATTAACCAAAGGCTCAGCATGGCGGGCCGGAACCAGATTAGGGCCTGAAGCCATCCTGCGGTGTTGCGGCCAGGTCACAAGAAAGCGAGTTGAAGAAAGGAGCTCAGGGGCACTGTAATTCACAAACCTGCAGAGTTATAAATGACAGCTATCGTCCAAAAATAGACTGAAGTAAGGCTGCCAAGAGGACTTGAAAGCGGGGCAGAATTGCAGGAAACCGATTTCAGGAGGTAGACTGGAATTGCATTGAAAGCATAGGAAAAGAGGCAGAACGTCCACAATGATGCACTTGGCCAAAAAGGGCGTATGCGTTTTTTCCTGAATATATTCAGGAAAAAACGCATACGCCCTTTTTGGCCAACCAAGCAAGCTTGCAAAGGAAATCTGCACTACAATGAAGTCTCACTTCCCCCCGGCCAAAAGGGCCATCTGAAAAAAGTGTAAAATCCAGAAAGGCAACAGGCCATTGAGAACTGGGAGACTTGTTATGCTGATGGGGGGGATGTAAATTGCCAACAGACACTTGGGAGAAGTGTATGGTGTTTCCTGAAACATCTAAAAAACAAAGCAACAGAGCCTAGGGCACTTCCACTTATGGTCCTATAGCTTAGGGAAATTAAAATCAAAAAGACACAGCCACCCCAAAGTTTGGAACGGCTCTGTTTACAAGAACCTCGTTTACAGTACAAGTTCAACATCGCAGAAAGTGAAAAATGGATAAAGAAGTTGTGGTGTTCACTTACAAAGCAATATCACTCAGCAATGAAATCTGTGTCATCAGGCCCTTAGCAGCACAATGAGTGGATTCAGGTATGATGATTCTAACTGAAATAAGTCACACAGAAAAAGAAACATCATAAGATATCAGTAATACACGGAATGGAAACTTGGCTACACAGGAACTGAATTACAGAACAGAACAGGGTCTCAAATTTAGAAAAACAACTTATGCTTGCTTAAGAGTAACGGTGAGTTGGGGTGCTGCATAAAACCAGAGATTGAAATGAGCACAGATAAAGTTCCTTAAGCCAAATATGGAATAGACAAGAGCTACTCCTTGCTCAACGAAATGGACTCAACACCCCATATTAAACGCCTAAGAATGTACCTGACTAGTAAGTATCTTAAAACCTATGGATTGCTATGTCTCCGAAAGAGAATCAAGCATGTGTACAGGGGCATAAACGCAGCAGTGATAGGATTGGAGAGGTTCGGTGAGCAAATGAAGACCCTTTGAAGTCATATTGCATGGTACCCATTCCACGGGTTTCAACTACCCAGGTTTAAGGTATTCTTCCTTCAGCTAAAACATGCATGTGGAACCTAGAGTATGATCAACCATGTGATCGAGAGACGTGTTCAAATATGTCTCAGTTTTCCTCCCCTGGTACTCGGGTGCAACATTCCAGACGCTTTACTAACACTCTCCCCACTTGGAGAGTCAGTCCCTTTAACCTCCTGTTTGGCCCAGTTTGCAATTTCTGCGGAAGATGAACAGGAATAGCGAGAACCAATGAGAGGCTAGCTGGAGGTGTCTGGACGGGCAAATTTAACTCTCATTTCCCACCAGGAAGAGGAATTAACCAAAGGCTCAGCATGCCGGGCCGGAACCAGATTAGGGCCTGAAGCCATCCTGCGGTGTTGCGGCCAGGTCACAAGAAAGCGAGTTGAAGAAAGGAGCTCAGGGGCACTGTAATTCACAAACCTGCAGAGTTATAAATGACAGCTATCGTCCAAAAATAGACTGAAGTAAGGCTGCCAAGAGGACTTGAAAGCGGGGCAGAATTGCAGGAAACCGATTTCAGGAGGTAGACTGGAATTGCATTGAAAGCATAGGAAAAGAGGCAGAACGTCCACAATGATGCACTTGGCCAAAAAGGGCGTATGCGTTTTCTCCTGAATATATTCAGGAAAAAACGCATACGCCCTTTTTGGCCAACCAAGCAAGCTTGCAAAGGAAATCTGCACTACAATGAAGTCTCACTTCCCCCCGGCCAAAAGGGCCATCTGAAAAAAGTGTAAAATCCAGAAAGGCAACAGGCCATTGAGAACTGGGAGACTTGTTATGCTGATGGGCGGGATGTAAATTGCCAACAGACACTTGGGAGAAGTGTATGGTGTTTCCTGAAACATCTAAAAAACAAAGCAAGAGAGCCTAGGGCATTTCCACTTATGGTCCTATAGCTTAGGGAAATTAAAATCAAAAAGACACAGCCACCCCAAAGTTTGGAACGGCTCTGTTTACAAGAACCTCGTTTACAGTACAAGTTCAACATCGCAGAAAGTGAAAAATGGATAAAGAAGTTGTGGTATTCACTTACAAAGCAATATCACTCAGCAATGAAATCTGTGTCATCAGGCCCTTAGCAGCACAATGAGTGGATTCAGGTATGATGATTCTAACTGAAATAAGTCACACAGAAAAAGAAACATCATAAGATATCAGTAATACACGGAATGGAAACTTGGCTACACAGGAACTGAATTACAGAACAGAACAGGGTCTCAAATTTAGAAAAACAACTTATGCTTGCTTAAGAGTAACGGTGAGTTGGGGTGCTGCATAAAACCAGAGATTGAAATGAGCACAGATAAAGTTCCTTAAGCCAAATATGGAATAGACAAGAGCTACTCCTTGCTCAACGAAATGGACTCAACACCGCATATTAAACGCCTAAGAATGTACCTGACTTGTAAGTATCTTAAAACCTATGGATTGCTATGTCTCTGAAAGAGAATCAAGCATGTGTACAGGGGCATAAACGCAGCAGTGATAGGATTGGAGAGGTGCGGTGAGCAAATGAAGACCCTTTGAAGTCATATTGCATGGTACCCATTCCACGGGTTTCAACTACAGAGGTTTAAGGTATTCTTCCTTCAGCTAAAACATGCATGTGGAACCTAGAGTATGATCAACCATGTGATCGGGAGACGTGTTCAAATATGTCTCAGTTTTCCTCCCCTGGTACTCGGGTGCAACATTCCAGACGCTTTACTAACACTCTCCCCACTTGGAGAGTCAGTCCCTTTAACCTCCTGTTTGGCCCATTTTGCAATTTCTGCGGAAGATGAACAGGAATAGCGAGAACCAATGAGAGGCTAGCTGGAGGTGTCTGGACGGGCAAATTTAACTCTCATTTCCCACCAGGAAGAGGAATTAACCAAAGGCTCAGCATGGCGGGCCGGAACCAGATTAGGGCCTGAAGCCATCCTGCGGTGTTGCGACCAGGTCACAAGAAAGCGAGTTGAAGAAAGGAGCTCAGGGGCACTGTAATTCACAAACCTGCAGAGTTATAAATGACAGCTATCGTCCAAAAATAGACTGAAGTAAGGCTGCCAAGAGGACTTGAAAGCGGGGCAGAATTGCAGGAAACCGATTTCAGGAGGTAGACTGGAATTGCATTGAAAGCATAGGAAAAGAGGCAGAACGTCCACAATGATGCACTTGGCCAAAAAGGGCGTATGCGTTTTTTCCTGAATATATTCAGGAAAAAACGCATACGCCCTTTTTGGCCAACCAAGCAAGCTTGCAAAGGAAATCTGCACTACAATGAAGTCTCACTTCCCCCCGGCCAAAAGGGCCATCTGAAAAAAGTGTAAAATCCAGAAAGGCAACAGGCCATTGAGAACTGGGAGACTTGTTATGCTGATGGGGGGGATGTAAATTGCCAACAGACACTTGGGAGAAGTGTATGGTGTTTCCTGAAACATCTAAAAAACAAAGCAACAGAGCCTAGGGCACTTCCACTTATGGTCCTATAGCTTAGGGAAATTAAAATCAAAAAGACACAGCCACCCCAAAGTTTGGAACGGCTCTGTTTACAAGAACCTCGTTTACAGTACAAGTTCAACATCGCAGAAAGTGAAAAATGGATAAAGAAGTTGTGGTGTTCACTTACAAAGCAATATCACTCAGCAATGAAATCTGTGTCATCAGGCCCTTAGCAGCACAATGAGTGGATTCAGGTATGATGATTCTAACTGAAATAAGTCACACAGAAAAAGAAACATCATAAGATATCAGTAATACACGGAATGGAAACTTGGCTACACAGGAACTGAATTACAGAACAGAACAGGGTCTCAAATTTAGAAAAACAACTTATGCTTGCTTAAGAGTAAAGGTGAGTTGGGGTGCTGCATAAAACCAGAGATTGAAATGAGCACAGATAAAGTTCCTTAAGCCAAATATGGAATAGACAAGAGCTACTCCTTGCTCAACGAAATGGACTCAACACCGCATATTAAACGCCTAAGAATGTACCTGACTTGTAAGTATCTTAAAACCTATGGATTGCTATGTCTCCGAAAGAGAATCAAGCATGTGTACAGGGGCATAAACGCAGCAGTGATAGGATTGGAGAGGTGCGGTGAGCAAATGAAGACCCTTTGAAGTCATATTGCATGGTACCCATTCCACGGGTTTCAACTACAGAGGTTTAAGGTATTCTTCCTTCAGCTAAAATATGCATGTGGAACCTAGAGTATGATCAACAATGTGATCGGGAGACGTGTTCAAATATGTCTCAGTTTTCCTCCCCTGGTACTCGGGTGCAACATTCCAGACGCTTTACTAACACTCTCCCCACTTGGAGAGTCAGTCCCTTTAAACTCCTGTTTGGCCCATTTTGCAATTTCTGCGGAAGATGAACAGGAATAGCGAGAACCAATGAGAGGCTAGCTGGAGGTGTCTGGACGGGCAAATTTAACTCTCATTTCCCACCAGGAAGAGGAATTAACCAAAGGCTCAGCATGCCGGGCCGGAACCAGATTAGGGCCTGAAGCCATCCTGCGGTGTTGCGGCCAGGTCACAAGAAAGCGAGTTGAAGAAAGGAGCTCAGGGGCACTGTAATTCACAAACCTGCAGAGTTATAAATGACAGCTATCGTCCAAAAATAGACTGAAGTAAGGCTGCCAAGAGGACTTGAAAGCGGGGCAGAATTGCAGGAAACCGATTTCAGGAGGTAGACTGGAATTGCATTGAAAGCATAGGAAAAGAGGCAGAACGTCCACAATGATGCACTTGGCCAAAAAGGGCGTATGCGTTTTCTCCTGAATATATTCAGGAAAAAACGCATACGCCCTTTTTGGCCAACCAAGCAAGCTTGCAAAGGAAATCTGCACTACAATGAAGTCTCACTTCCCCCCGGCCAAAAGGGCCATCTGAAAAAAGTGTAAAATCCAGAAAGACAACAGGCCATTGAGAACTGGGAGCCTTGTTATGCCGATGGGCGGGATGTAAATTGCCAACAGACACTTGGGAGAAGTGTATGGTGTTTCCTGAAACATCTAAAAAACAAAGCAACAGAGCCTAGGGCACTTCCACTTATGGTCCTATAGCTTAGGGAAATTAAAATCAAAAAGACACAGCCACCCCAAAGTTTGGAACGCCTCTGTTTACAAGAACCTCGTTTACAGTACAAGTTCAACATCGCAGAAAGTGAAAAATGGATAAAGAAGTTGTGGTATTTACTTACAAAGCAATATCACTCAGCAATGAAATCTGTGTCATCAGGCCCTTAGCAGCACAATGAGTGGATTCAGGTATGATGATTCTAACTGAAATAAGTCACACAGAAAAAGAAACATCATAAGATATCAGTAATACACGGAATGGAAACTTGGCTACACAGGAACTGAATTACAGAACAGAACAGGGTCTCAAATTTAGACAACCAACTTATTCTTGCTTAAGGGTAAAGGTGAGTTGGGGTGCTGCATAAAACCAGAGATTGAAATGAGCACAGATAAAGTTCCTTAAGCCAAATATGGAATAGACAAGAGCTACTCCTTGCTCAACGAAATGGACTCAACACCCCATATTAAACGCCTAAGAATGTACCTGACTAGTAAGTATCTTAAAACCTATGGATTGCTATGTCTCCGAAAGAGAATCAAGCATGTGTACAGGGGCATAAACGCAGCAGTGATAGGATTGGAGAGGTTCGGTGAGCAAATGAAGACCCTTTGAAGTCATATTGCATGGTACCCATTCCACGGGTTTCAACTACCCAGGTTTAAGGTATTCTTCCTTCAGCTAAAACATGCCTGTGGAACCTAGAGTATGATCAACCATGTCATAGGGAGACGTGTTCAAATATGTCTCAGTTTTCCTCCCCTGGTACTCGGGTGCAACATTCCAGACGCTTTCCTAACACTCTCCCCACTTGGAGAGTCAGTCCCTTTAACCTCCTGTTTGGCCCAGTTTGCAATTTCTGCGGAAGATGAACAGGAATAGCGAAAACCAATGAGAGGCTAGCTGGAGGTGTCTGGACGGGCAAATTTAACTCTCATTTCCCACCAGGAAGAGGAAATAACCAAAGGCTCAGCGTGCCGTACCGGAACCAGATTAGGGCCTGAAGCCATCCTGCGATGTTGCGGCCAGCTCAAAAGAAAGCGAGTTGAAGAAAGGAGCTCAGGGGCACTGTAATTCACAAACCTGCAGAGTTATAAATGACAGCTATCGTCCAAAAATAGACTGAAGTAAGGCTGCCAAGAGGACTTGAAAGCGGGGCAGAATTGCAGGAAACCGATTTCAGGAGGTAGACTGGAATTGCATTGAAAGCATAGGAAAAGAGGCAGAACGTCCACAATGATGCACTTGGCCAAAAAGGGCGTATGCGTTTTTTCCTGAATATATTCAGGAAAAAACGCATACGCCCTTTTTGGCCAACCAAGCAAGCTTGCAAAGGAAATCTGCACTACAATGAAGTCTCACTTCCCCCCGGTCAAAAGGGCCATCTGAAAAAAGTGTAAAATCCAGAAAGGCAGGACAGGTCATGGAGAACTGGGAGCTTTGTTATTCTGATGGGCGGGATGTAAATTGCCAACAACCACTCGGGAGAAGTGTCTGGTGTTTCCTGAAACATCTAAAAAACAAAGCAACAGAACCTAGGGCACTTCCACTTATGGTCCTATAGCTTAGGGAAATTAAAATCAAAAAGACACAGCCACCCCAAAGTTTGGAACGGCTCTGTTTACAAGAACCTCGTTTACAGTACAAGTTCAACATCGCAGAAAGTGAAAAATGGATAAAGAAGTTGTGGTATTTACTTACAAAGCAATATCACTCAGCAATGAAATCTGTGTCATCAGGCCCTTAGCAGCACAATGAGTGGATTCAGGTATGATGATTCTAACTGAAATAAGTCACACAGAAAAAGAAACATCATAAGATATCAGTAATACACGGAATGGAAACTTGGCTACACAGGAACTGAATTACAGAACAGAACAGGGTCTCAAATTTAGAAAACCAACTTATTCTTGCTTAAGGGTAAAGGTGAGTTGGGGTGCTGCATAAAACCAGAGATTGAAATGAGCACAGATAAAGTTCCTTAAGCCAAATATGGAATAGACAAGAGCTACTCCTTGCTCAACGAAATGGACTCAACACCCCATATTAAACGCCTAAGAATGTACCTGACTAGTAAGTATCTTAAAACCTATGGATTGCTATGTCTCCGAAAGAGAATCAAGCATGTGTACAGGGGCATAAACGCAGCAGTGATAGGATTGGAGAGGTTCGGTGAGCAAATGAAGACCCTTTGAAGTCATATTGCATGGTACCCATTCCACGGGTTTCAACTACCCAGGTTTAAGGTATTCTTCCTTCAGCTAAAACATGCATGTGGAACCTAGAGTATGATCAACCATGTGATCGAGAGACGTGTTCAAATATGTCTCAGTTTTCCTCCCCTGGTACTCGGGTGCAACATTCCAGACGCTTTACTAACACTCTCCCCACTTGGAGAGTCAGTCCCTTTAACCTCCTGTTTGGCCCAGTTTGCAATTTCTGCGGAAGATGAACAGGAATAGCGAGAACCAATGAGAGGCTAGCTGGAGGTGTCTGGACGGGCAAATTTAACTCTCATTTCCCACCAGGAAGAGGAATTAACCAAAGGCTCAGCATGCCGGGCCGGAACCAGATTAGGGCCTGAAGCCATCCTGCGGTGTTGCGGCCAGGTCACAAGAAAGCGAGTTGAAGAAAGGAGCTCAGGGGCACTGTAATTCACAAACCTGCAGAGTTATAAATGACAGCTATCGTCCAAAAATAGACTGAAGTAAGGCTGCCAAGAGGACTTGAAAGCGGGGCAGAATTGCAGGAAACCGATTTCAGGAGGTAGACTGGAATTGCATTGAAAGCATAGGAAAAGAGGCAGAACGTCCACAATGATGCACTTGGCCAAAAAGGGCGTATGCGTTTTCTCCTGAATATATTCAGGAAAAAACGCATACGCCCTTTTTGGCCAACCAAGCAAGCTTGCAAAGGAAATCTGCACTACAATGAAGTCTCACTTCCCCCCGGCCAAAAGGGCCATCTGAAAAAAGTGTAAAATCCAGAAAGGCAACAGGCCATTGAGAACTGGGAGACTTGTTATGCTGATGGGCGGGATGTAAATTGCCAACAGACACTTGGGAGAAGTGTATGGTGTTTCCTGAAACATCTAAAAAACAAAGCAACAGAGCCTAGGGCATTTCCACTTATGGTCCCATAGCTTAGGGAAATTAAAATCAAAAAGACACAGCCACCCCAAAGTTTGGAACGGCTATGTTTACAAGAACCTCGTTTACAGTACAAGTTCAACATCGCAGAAAGTGAAAAATGGATAAAGAAGTTGTGGTGTTCACTTACAAAGCAATATCACTCAGCAATGAAATCTGTGTCATCAGGCCCTTAGCAGCACAATGAGTGGATTCAGGTATGATGATTCTAACTGAAATAAGTCACACAGAAAAAGAAACATCATAAGATATCAGTAATACACGGAATGGAAACTTGGCTACACAGGAACTGAATTACAGAACAGAACAGGGTCTCAAATTTAGAAAAACAACTTATGCTTGCTTAAGAGTAACGGTGAGTTGGGGTGCTGCATAAAACCAGAGATTGAAATGAGCACAGATAAAGTTCCTTAAGCCAAATATGGAATAGACAAGAGCTACTCCTTGCTCAACGAAATGGACTCAACACCGCATATTAAACGCCTAAGAATGTACCTGACTTGTAAGTATCTTAAAACCTATGGATTGCTATGTCTCCGAAAGAGAATCAAGCATGTGTACAGGGGCATAAACGCAGCAGTGATAGGATTGGAGAGGTGCGGTGAGCAAATGAAGACCCTTTGAAGTCATATTGCATGGTACCCATTCCACGGGTTTCAACTACAGAGGTTTAAGGTATTCTTCCTTCAGCTAAAACATGCATGTGGAACCTAGAGTATGATCAACCATGTGATCGGGAGACGTGTTCAAATATGTCTCAGTTTTCCTCCCCTGGTACTCGGGTGCAACATTCCAGACGCTTTACTAACACTCTCCCCACTTGGAGAGTCAGTCCCTTTAAACTCCTGTTTGGCCCAGTTTGCAATTTCTGCGGAAGATGAACAGGAATAGCGAGAACCAATGAGAGGCTAGCTGGAGGTGTCTGGACGGGCAAATTTAACTCTCATTTCCCACCAGGAAGAGGAATTAACCAAAGGCTCAGCATGCCGTGCCGGAACCAGATTAGGGCCTGAAGCCATCCTGCGGTGTTGCGGCCAGGTCACAAGAAAGCGAGTTGAAGAAAGGAGCTCAGGGGCACTGTAATTCACAAACCTGCAGAGTTATAAATGACAGCTATCGTCCAAAAATAGACTGAAGTAAGGCTGCCAAGAGGACTTGAAAGCGGGGCAGAATTGCAGGAAACCGATTTCAGGAGGTAGACTGGAATTGCATTGAAAGCATAGGAAAAGAGGCAGAACGTCCACAATGATGCACTTGGCCAAAAAGGGCGTATGCGTTTTCTCCTGAATATATTCAGGAAAAAACGCATACGCCCTTTTTGGCCAACCAAGCAAGCTTGCAAAGGAAATCTGCACTACAATGAAGTCTCACTTCCCCCCGGCCAAAAGGGCCATCTGAAAAAAGTGTAAAATCCAGAAAGACAACAGGCCATTGAGAACTGGGAGCCTTGTTATGCTGATGGGCGGGATGTAAATTGCCAACAGACACTTGGGAGAAGTGTATGGTGTTTCCTGAAACATCTAAAAAACAAAGCAACAGAGCCTAGGGCACTTCCACTTATGGTCCTATAGCTTAGGGAAATTAAAATCAAAAAGACACAGCCACCCCAAAGTTTGGAACGCCTCTGTTTACAAGAACCTCGTTTACAGTACAAGTTCAACATCGCAGAAAGTGAAAAATGGATAAAGAAGTTGTGGTATTTACTTACAAAGCAATATCACTCAGCAATGAAATCTGTGTCATCAGGCCCTTAGCAGCACAATGAGTGGATTCAGGTATGATGATTCTAACTGAAATAAGTCACACAGAAAAAGAAACATCATAAGATATCAGTCATACACGGAATGGAAACTTGGCTACACAGGAACTGAATTACAGAACAGAACAGGGTCTCAAATTTAGAAAACCAACTTATGCTTGCTTAAGGGTAAAGGTGAGTTGGGGTGCTGCATAAAACCAGAGATTGAAATGAGCACAGATAAAGTTCCTTAAGCCAAATATGGAATAGACAAGAGCTACTCCTTGCTCAATGAAATGGACTGAACACCGCATATTAAACGCCTAAGAATGTACCTGACTTGTAAGTATCTTAAAACCTATGGATTGCTATGTCTCCGAAAGAGAATCAAGCATGTGTACAGGGGCATAAACGCAGCAGTGATAGGATTGGAGAGGTTCGGTGAGCAAATGAAGACCCTTTGAAGTCATATTGCATGGTACCCATTCCAAGGGTTTCAACTATCCAGGTTTAAGGTATTCTTCCTTCAGCTAAAACATGCATGTGGAACCTAGAGTATGATCAACCATGTGATTGGGAGACGTGTTCAAATATGTCTCAGTTTTCCTCCCCTGGTACTCGGGTGCAACATTCCAGACGCTTTACTAACACTCTCCCCACTTGGAGAGTCAGCGCCTTTAACCTCCTGTTTGGCCCAGTTTGCAATTTCTGCGGAAGATGAACAGGAATAGCGAGAACCAATGAGAGGCTAGCTGGAGGTGTCTGGACGGGCAAATTTAACTCTCATTTCCCACCAGGAAGAGGAATTAACCAAAGGCTCAGCATGCCGGGCCGGAACCAGATTAGGGCCTGAAGCCATCCTGCGGTGTTGCGGCCAGGTCACAAGAAAGCGAGTTGAAGAAAGGAGCTCAGGGGCACTGTAATTCACAAACCTGCAGAGTTATAAATGACAGCTATCGTCCAAAAATAGACTGAAGTAAGGCTGCCAAGAGGACTTGAAAGCGGGGCAGAATTGCAGGAAACCGATTTCAGGAGGTAGACTGGAATTGCATTGAAAGCATAGGAAAAGAGGCAGAACGTCCACAATGATGCACTTGGCCAAAAAGGGCGTATGCGTTTTTTCCTGAATATATTCAGGAAAAAACGCATACGCCCTTTTTGGCCAACCAAGCAAGCTTGCAAAGGAAATCTGCACTACAATGAAGTCTCACTTCCCCCCGGCCAAAAGGGCCATCTGAAAAAAGTGTAAAATCCAGAAAGGCAATAGGCCATTGAGAACTGGGAGCCTTGTTATGCTGATGGGCGGGATGTAAATTGCCAACAGACACTTGGGAGAAGTGTATGGTGTTTCCTGAAACATCTAAAAAACAAAGCAACAGAGCCTAGGGCACTTCCACTTATGGTCCTATAGCTTAGGGAAATTAAAATCAAAAAGACACAGCCACCCCAAAGTTTGGAACGGCTCTGTTTACAAGAACCTCGTTTACAGTACAAGTTCAACATCGCAGAAAGTGAAAAATGGATAAAGAAGTTGTGGTATTTACTTACAAAGCAATATCACTCAGCAATGAAATCTGTGTCATCAGGCCCTTAGCAGCACAATGAGTGGATTCAGGTATGATGATTCTAACTGAAATAAGTCACACAGAAAAAGAAACATCATAAGATATCAGTAATACACGGAATGGAAACTTGGCTACACAGGAACTGAATTACAGAACAGAACAGGGTCTCAAATTTAGAAAACCAACTTATTCTTGCTTAAGGGTAAAGGTGAGTTGGGGTGCTGCATAAAACCAGAGATTGAAATGAGCACAGATAAAGTTCCTTAAGCCAAATATGGAATAGACAAGAGCTACTCCTTGCTCAACGAAATGGACTCAACACCCCATATTAAACGCCTAAGAATGTACCTGACTAGTAAGTATCTTAAAACCTATGGATTGCTATGTCTCCAAAAGAGAATCAAGCATGTGTACAGGGGCATAAACGCAGCAGTGATAGGATTGGAGAGGTTCGGTGAGCAAATGAAGACCCTTTGAAGTCATATTGCATGGTACCCATTCCACGGGTTTCAACTACCCAGGTTTAAGGTATTCTTCCTTCAGCTAAAACATGCCTGTGGAACCTAGAGTATGATCAACCATGTCATAGGGAGACGTGTTCAAATATGTCTCAGTTTTCCTCCCCTGGTACTCGGGTGGAACATTCCAGACGCTTTCCTAACACTCTCCCCACTTGGAGAGTCAGTCCCTTTAACCTCCTGTTTGGCCCAGTTTGCAATTTCTGCGGAAGATGAACAGGAATAGCGAAAACCAATGAGAGGCTAGCTGGAGGTGTCTGGACGGGCAAATTTAACTCTCATTTCCCACCAGGAAGAGGAAATAACCAAAGGCTCAGCGTGCCGTACTGGAACCAGATTAGGGCCTGAAGCCATCCTGCGATGTTGCGGCCAGCTCAAAAGAAAGCGAGTTGAAGAAAGGAGCTCAGGGGCACTGTAATTCACAAACCTGCAGAGTTATAAATGACAACTATCGTCCAAAAATAGACTGAAGTAAGGCTGCCAAGAGGACTTGAAAGCGGGGCAGAATTGCAGGAAACCGATTTCAGGAGGTAGACTGGAATTGCATTGAAAGCATAGGAAAAGAGGCAGAACGTCCACATTGATGCACTTGGCCAAAAAGGGCGTATGCGTTTTTTCCTGAATATATTCAGGAAAAAACGCATACGCCCTTTTTGGCCAACCAAGCAAGCTTGCAAAGGAAATCTGCACTACAATGAAGTCTCACTTCCCCCCGGTCAAAAGGGCCATCTGAAAAAAGTGTAAAATCCAGAAAGGCAGGACAGGTCATGGAGAACTGGGAGCTTTGTTATGCTGATGGGCGGGATGTAAATTGCCAACAACCACTCAGGAGAAGTGTATGGTGTTTCCTGAAACATCTAAAAAACAAAGCAACAGAACCTAGGGCACTTCCACTTATGGTTCTATAGCTTAGGGAAATTAAAATCAAAAAGACACAGCCACCCCAAAGTTTGGAACGGCTCTGTTTACAAGAACCTCGTTTACAGTACAAGTTCAACATCGCAGAAAGTGAAAAATGGATAAAGAAGTTGTGGTATTTACTTACAAAGCAATATCACTCAGCAATGAAATCTGTGTCATCAGGCCCTTAGCAGCACAATGAGTGGATTCAGGTATGATGATTCTAACTGAAGTAAGTCACACAGAAAAAGAAACATCATAAGATATCAGTAATACACGGAATGTAAACTTGGCTACACAGGAACTGAATTACAGAACAGAACAGGGTCTCAAATTTAGAAAACAACTTATGCTTGCTTAAGGGTAAAGGTGAGCTGGGGAGCTGCATAAAACCAGAGATTGAAATGAGCACAGATAAAGTTCCTTAAGCCAAATATGGAATAGACAAGAGCTACTCCTTGCTCAACGAAATGGACTCAACACCGCATATTAAACGCCTAAGAATGTACCTGACTAGTAAGTATCTTAAAACCTATGGATTGCTATGTCTCCGAAAGAGAATCAAGCATGTGTACAGGGGCATAAACGCAGCAGTGATAGGATTGGAGAGGTTCGGTGAGCAAATGAAGACCCTTTGAAGTCATATTGCATGGTACCCATTACACGGGTCTTAACTCTCCAGGTTTTAGGTATTCTTCCTTCAGCTAAAACATGCATGTGGAACCCAAGTATGATCAACCATGTGAACGGGAGACGTGTTCAAATATGTCTCAGTTTTCCTCCCCTGGTACTCGGGTGCAACATTCCAGACGCTTTACTAACACTCTCCCCACTTGGAGAGTCAGCGCCTTTAACCTCCTGTTTGGCCCAGTTTGCAATTTCTGCGGAAGATGAACAGGAATACCGAGAACCAATGAGAGGCTAGCTGGAGGTGTCTGGACGGGCAAATTTAACTCTCATTTCCCACCAGGAAGAGGAATTAACCAAAGGCTCAGCATGCCGGGCCGGAAACAGATTAGGGCCTGAAGCCATCCTGCGGTGTTGCGGCCAGGTCACAAGAAAGCGAGTTGAAGAAAGGAGCTCAGGGGCACTGTAATTCACAAACCTGCAGAGTTATAAATGACAGTTATCGTCCAAAAATAGACTGAAGTAAGGCTGCCAAGAGGACTTGAAAGCGGGGCAGAATTGCAGGAAACCGATTTCAGGAGGTAGACTGGAATTGCTTTGAAAGCATAGGAAAAGAGGCAGAACGTCCACAATGATGCACTTGGCCAAAAAGGGCGTATGCGTTTTTTCCTGAATATATTCAGGAAAAAACGCATACGCCCTTTTTGGCCAACCAAGCAAGCTTGCAAAGGAAATCTGCACTACAATGAAGTCTCACTTCCCCCCGGCCAAAAGGGCCATCTGAAAAAAGTGTAAAATCCAGAAAGACAACAGGCCATTTAGAACTGGGAGCCTTGTTATGCTGATGGGCGGGATGTAAATTGCCAACAGACACTTGGGAGAAGTGTATGGTGTTTCCTGAAACATCTAAAAAACAAAGCAACAGAGCCTAGGGCACTTCCACTTATGGTCCTATAGCTTAGGGAAATTAAAATCAAAAAGACACAGCCACCCCAAAGTTTGGAACGGCTCTGTTTACAAGAACCTCGTTTACAGTACAAGTTCAACATCGCAGAAAGTGAAAAATGGATAAAGAAATTGTGGTATTTACTTACAAAGCAATATCACTCAGCAATGAAATCTGTCTCATCAGGCCCTTAGCAGCACAATGAGTGGATTCAGGTATGATGATTCTAACTGAAATAAGTCACACAGAAAAAGAAACATCATAAGATATCAGTAATACACGGAATGTAAACTTGGCTACACAGGAACTGAATTACAGAACAGAACAGGGTCTCAAATTTAGAAAACCAACTTATTCTTGCTTAAGGGTAAAGGTGAGATGGGGTGCTGCATAAAACCAGAGATTGAAATGAGCACAGATAAAGTTCCTTAAGCCAAATATGGAATAGACAAGAGCTACTCCTTGCTCAACGAAATGGACTCAACACCCCATATTAAACGCCTAAGAATGTACCTGACTAGTAAATATCGTAAAACCTATGGATTGCTATGTCTCCAAAAGAGAATCAAGCATGTGTACAGGGGCATAAACGCAGCAGTGATAAGATTGGAGAGGTTCGGTGAGCAAATGAAGACCCTTTGAAGTCATATTGCATGGTACCCATTACACGGGTCTCAACTCTCCAGGTTTAAGGTATTCTTCCTTCAGCTAAAACATGCATGTGGAACCCAAGTATGATCAACCATGTGAACGGGAGACGTGTTCAAATATGTCTCAGTTTTCCTCCCCTGGTACTCGGGTGCAACATTCCAGACGCTTTACTAACACTCTCCCCACTTGGAGAGTCAGCACCTTTAACCTCCTGTTTGGCCCAGTTTGCAATTTCTGCGGAAGATGAACAGGAATAGCGAGAACCAATGAGAGGCTAGCTGGAGGTGTCTGGACGGGCAAACTTAACTCTCATTTCCCACCAGGAAGAGGAAATAACCAAAGGCTCAGCGTGCCGTACCGGAACCAGATTAGGGCCTGAAGCCATCCTGCGGTGTTGCGGCCAGGTCACAAGAAAGCGAGTTGAAGAAAGGAGCTCAGGGGCACTGTAATTCACAAACCTGCAGAGTTATAAATGACAGCTATCGTCCAAAAATAGACTGAAGTAAGGCTGCCAAGAGGACTTGAAAGTGGGGCAGAATTGCAGGAAACCGATTTCAGGAGGTAGACTGGAATTGCATTGAAAGCATAGGAAAAGAGGCAGAACGTCCACAATGATGCACTTGGCCAAGAAGGGCGTATGCGTTTTTTCCTGAATATATTCAGGAAAAAACGCATACGCCCTTTTTGGCCAACCAAGCAAGCCTGCAAAGGAAATCTGCACTACAATGAAGTCTCACTTCCCCCCGGTCAAAAGGGCCATCTGAAAAAAGTGTAAAATCCAGAAAGGCAGGACAGGCCATGGAGAACTGGGAGCCTTGTTATGCTGATGGGCGGGATGTAAATTGCCAACAACCACTCGGGAGAAGTGTATGGTGTTTCCTGAAACATCTAAAAAACAAAGCAACAGAACCTAGGGCAATTCCACTTATGGTCCTATAGCTTAGGGAAATTAAAATCAAAAAGACACAGCCACCCCAAAGTTTGGAACGGCTCTGTTTACAAGAACCTCGTTTACAGTACAAGTTCAACATCGCAGAAAGTGAAAAATGGATAAAGAAGTTGTGGTATTTACTTACAAAGCAATATCACTCAGCAATGAAATCTGTGTCATCAGGCCCTTAGCAGCACAATGAGTGGATTCAGGTATGATGATTCTAACTGAAATAAGTCACACAGAAAAAGAAACATCATAAGATATCAGTAATACACGGAATGGAAACTTGGCTACACAGGAACTGAATTACAGAACAGAACAGGGTCTCAAATTTAGAAAAACAACTTATGCTTGCTTAAGAGTAACGGTGAGTTGGGGTGCTGCATAAAACCAGAGATTGAAATGAGCACAGATAAAGTTCCTTAAGCCAAATATGGAATAGACAAGAGCTACTCCTTGCTCAACGAAATGGACTCAACACCGCATATTAAACGCCTAAGAATGTACCTGACTTGTAAGTATCTTAAAACCTATGGATTGCTATGTCTCCGAAAGAGAATCAAGCATGTGTACAGGGGCATAAACGCAGCAGTGATAGGATTGGAGAGGTGCGGTGAGCAAATGAAGACCCTTTGAAGTCATATTGCATGGTACAAATTACACGGGTCTTAACTCTCCAGGTTTAAGGTATTCTTCCTTCAGCTAAAACATGCATGTGGAACCCAAGTATGATCAACCATGTGAACGGGAGACGTGTTCAAATATGTCTCAGTTTTCCTCCCCTGGTACTCGGGTGCAACATTCCAGACGCCTTACTAACACTCTCCCCACTTGGAGAGTCAGTCCCTTTAACCTCCTGTTTGGCCCAGTTTGCAATTTCTGCGGAAGATGAACAGGAATAGCGAGAACCAATGAGAGGCTAGCTGGAGGTGTCTGGACGGGCAAATTTAACTCTCATTTCCCACCAGGAAGAGGAATTAACCAAAGGCTCAGCATGCAGGGCCGGAACCAGATTAGGGCCTGAAGCCATCCTGCGGTGTTGCGGCCAGGTCACAAGAAAGCGAGTTGAAGAAAGGAGCTCAGGGGCACTGTAATTCACAAACCTGCAGAGTTATAAATGACAGCTATCGTCCAAAAATAGACTGAAGTAAGGCTGCCAAGAGGACTTGAAAGCGGGGCAGAATTGCAGGAAACCGATTTCAGGAGGTAGACTGGAATTGCATTGAAAGCATAGGAAAAGAGGCAGAACGTCCACAATGATGCACTTGGCCAAAAAGGGCGTATGCGTTTTTTCCTGAATATATTCAGGAAAAAACGCATACGCCCTTTTTGGCCAACCAAGCAAGCTTGCAAAGGAAATCTGCACTACAATGAAGTCTCACTTCCCCCCGGTCAAAAGGGCCATCTGAAAAAAGTGTAAAATCCAGAAAGGCAGGACAGGCCATTGAGAACTGGGAGACTTGTTATGCTGATGGGCGGGATGTAAATTGCCAACAGACACTCCGGAGAAGTGTATGGTGTTTCCTGAAACATCTAAAAAACAAAGCAACAGAGCCTAGGGCACTTCCACTTATGGTCCTATAGCTTAGGGAAATTAAAATCAAAAAGACACAGCCACCCCAAAGTTTGGAACGGCTCTGTTTACAAGAACCTCGTTTACAGTACAAGTTCAACATCGCAGAAAGTGAAAAATGGATAAAGAAGTTGTGGTATTCACTTACAAAGCAATATCACTCAGCAATGAAATCTGTGTCATCAGGCCCTTAGCAGCACAATGAGTGGATTCAGGTATGATGATTCTAACTGAAATAAGTCACACAGAAAAAGAAACATCATAAGATATCAGTAATACACGGAATGGAAACTTGGCTACACAGGAACTGAATTACAGAACAGAACAGGGTCTCAAATTTAGAAAACCAACTTATGCTTGCTTAAGGGTAAAGGTGAGTTGGGGTGCTGCATAAAACCAGAGATTGAAATGAGCACAGATAAAGTTCCTTAAGCCAAATATGGAATAGACAAGAGCTACTCCTTGCTCAACGAAATGGACTCAACACCCCATATTAAACGCCTAAGAATGTACCTGACTAGTAAGTATCTTAAAACCTATGGATTGCTATGTCTCCGAGAGAGAATCAAGCATGTGTACAGGGGCATAAACGCAGCAGTGATAGGATTGGAGAGGTTCGGTGAGCAAATGAAGACCCTTTGAAGTCATATTGCATGGTACCCATTCCAAGGGTTTCAACTATCCAGGTTTAAGGTATTCTTCCTTCCGCTAAAACATGCATGTGGAACCTAGAGTATGATCAACCATGTGATCGGGAGACGTGTTCAAATATGTCTCAGTTTTCCTCCCCTGGTACTCGGGTGCAACATTCCAGACGCTTTACTAACACTCTCCCCACTTGGAGAGTCAGCGCCTTTAACCTCCTGTTTGGCCCAGTTTGCAATTTCTGCGGAAGATGAACAGGAATAGCGAGAACCAATGAGAGGCTAGCTGGAGGTGTCTGGACGGGCAAATTTAACTCTCATTTCCCACCAGGAAGAGGAATTAACCAAAGGCTCAGCATGCCGGGCCGGAACCAGATTAGGGCCTGAAGCCATCCTGCGGTGTTGCGGCCAGGTCACAAGAAAGCGAGTTGAAGAAAGGAGCTCAGGGGCACTGTAATTCACAAACCTGCAGAGTTATAAATGACAGCTATCGTCCAAAAATAGACTGAAGTAAGGCTGCCAAGAGGACTTGAAAGCGGGGCAGAATTGCAGGAAACCGATTTCAGGAGGTAGACTGGAATTGCATTGAAAGCATAGGAAAAGAGGCAGAACGTCCACAATGATGCACTTGGCCAAAAAGGGCGTATGCGTTTTTTCCTGAATATATTCAGGAAAAAACGCATACGCCCTTTTTGGCCAACCAAGCAAGCTTGCAAAGGAAATCTGCACTACAATGAAGTCTCACTTCCCCCCGGCCAAAAGGGCCATCTGAAAAAAGTGTAAAATCCAGAAAGGCAATAGGCCATTGAGAACTGGGAGCCTTGTTATGCTGATGGGCGGGATGTAAATTGCCAACAGACACTTGGGAGAAGTGTATGGTGTTTCCTGAAACATCTAAAAAACAAAGCAACAGAGCCTAGGGCACTTCCACTTATGGTCCTATAGCTTAGGGAAATTAAAATCAAAAAGACACAGCCACCCCAAAGTTTGGAACGGCTCTGTTTACAAGAACCTCGTTTACAGTACAAGTTCAACATCGCAGAAAGTGAAAAATGGATAAAGAAGTTGTGGTATTTACTTACAAAGCAATATCACTCAGCAATGAAATCTGTGTCATCACGCCCTTAGCAGCACAATGAGTGGATTCAGGTATGATGATTCTAACTGAAATAAGTCACACAGAAAAAGAAACATCATAAGATATCAGTAATACACGGAATGTAAACTTGGCTACACAGGACCTGAATTACAGAACAGAACAGGGTCTCAAATTTAGAAAACCAACTTATTCTTGCTTAAGGGTAAAGGTGAGTTGGGGTGCTGCATAAAACCAGAGATTGAAATGAGCACAGATAAAGTTCCTTAAGCCAAATATGGAATAGACAAGAGCTACTCCTTGCTCAACGAAATGGACTCAACACCCCATATTAAACGCCTAAGAATGTACCTGACTAGTAAGTATCTTAAAACCTATGGATTGCTATGTCTCCAAAAGAGAATCAAGCATGTGTACAGGGGCATAAACGCAGCAGTGATAGGATTGGAGAGGTTCGGTGAGCAAATGAAGACCCTTTGAAGTCATATTGCATGGTACCCATTCCACGGGTTTCAACTACCCAGGTTTAAGGTATTCTTCCTTCAGCTAAAACATGCCTGTGGAACCTAGAGTATGATCAACCATGTCATAGGGAGATGTGTTCAAATATGTCTCAGTTTTCCTCCCCTGGTACTCGGGTGGAACATTCCAGACGCTTTCCTAACACTCTCCCCTCTTGGAGAGTCAGTCCCTTTAACCTCCTGTTTGGCCCAGTTTGCAATTTCTGCGGAAGATGAACAGGAATAGCGAAAACCAATGAGAGGCTAGCTGGAGGTGTCTGGACGGGCAAATTTAACTCTCATTTCCCACCAGGAAGAGGAAATAACCAAAGGCTCAGCGTGCCGTACCGGAACCAGATTAGGGCCTGAAGCCATCCTGCGATGTTGCGGCCAGCTCAAAAGAAAGCGAGTTGAAGAAAGGAGCTCAGGGGCACTGTAATTCACAAACCTGCAGAGGTATAAATGACAACTATCGTCCAAAAATAGACTGAAGTAAGGCTGCCAAGAGGACTTGAAAGCGGGGCAGAATTGCAGGAAACCGATTTCAGGAGGTAGACTGGAATTGCATTGAAAGCATAGGAAAAGAGGCAGAACGTCCACAATGATGCACTTGGCCAAAAAGGGCGTATGCGTTTTTTCCTGAATATATTCAGGAAAAAACGCATACGCCCTTTTTGGCCAACCAAGCAAGCTTGCAAAGGAAATCTGCACTACAATGAAGTCTCACTTCCCCCCGGCCAAAAGGGCCATCTGAAAAAAGTGTAAAATCCAGAAAGGCAATAGGCCATTGAGAACTGGGAGCCTTGTTATGCTGATGGGCGGGATGTAAATTGCCAACAGACACTTGGGAGAAGTGTATGGTGTTTCCTGAAACATCTAAAAAACAAAGCAACAGAGCCTAGGGCACTTCCACTTATGGTCCTATAGCTTAGGGAAATTAAAATCAAAAAGACACAGCCACCCCAAAGTTTGGAACGGCTCTGTTTACAAGAACCTCGTTTACAGTACAAGTTCAACATCGCAGAAAGTGAAAAATGGATAAAGAAGTTGTGGTATTTACTTACAAAGCAATATCACTCAGCAATGAAATCTGTGTCATCACGCCCTTAGCAGCACAATGAGTGGATTCAGGTATGATGATTCTAACTGAAATAAGTCACACAGAAAAAGAAACATCATAAGATATCAGTAATACACGGAATGTAAACTTGGCTACACAGGAACTGAATTACAGAACAGAACAGGGTCTCAAATTTAGAAAACCAACTTATTCTTGCTTAAGGGTAAAGGTGAGTTGGGGTGCTGCATAAAACCAGAGATTGAAATGAGCACAGATAAAGTTCCTTAAGCCAAATATGGAATAGACAAGAGCTACTCCTTGCTCAACGAAATGGACTCAACACCCCATATTAAACGCCTAAGAATGTACCTGACTAGTAAGTATCTTAAAACCTATGGATTGCTATGTCTCCAAAAGAGAATCAAGCATGTGTACAGGGGCATAAACGCAGCAGTGATAGGATTGGAGAGGTTCGGTGAGCAAATGAAGACCCTTTGAAGTCATATTGCATGGTACCCATTCCACGGGTTTCAACTACCCAGGTTTAAGGTATTCTTCCTTCAGCTAAAACATGCCTGTGGAACCTAGAGTATGATCAACCATGTCATAGGGAGATGTGTTCAAATATGTCTCAGTTTTCCTCCCCTGGTACTCGGGTGGAACATTCCAGACGCTTTCCTAACACTCTCCCCACTTGGAGAGTCAGTCCCTTTAACCTCCTGTTTGGCCCAGTTTGCAAGTTCTGCGGAAGATGAACAGGAATAGCGAAAACCAATGAGAGGCTAGCTGGAGGTGTCTGGACGGGCAAATTTAACTCTCATTTCCCACCAGGAAGAGGAAATAACCAAAGGCTCAGCGTGCCGTACCGGAACCAGATTAGGGCCTGAAGCCATCCTGCGATGTTGCGGCCAGCTCAAAAGAAAGCGAGTTGAAGAAAGGAGCTCAGGGGCACTGTAATTCACAAACCTGCAGAGGTATAAATGACAACTATCGTCCAAAAATAGACTGAAGTAAGGCTGCCAAGAGGACTTGAAAGCGGGGCAGAATTGCAGGAAACCAATTTCAGGAGGTAGACTGGAATTGCATTGAAAGCATAGGAAAAGAGGCAGAACGTCCACAATGATGCACTTGGCCAAAAAGGGCATATGCGTTTTTTCCTGAATATATTCAGGAAAAAACGCATACGCCCTTTTTGGCCAACCAAGCAAGCTTGCAAAGGAAATCTGCACTACAATGAAGTCTCACTTCCCCCCGGTCAAAAGGGCCATCTGAAAAAAGTGTAAAATCCAGAAAGGCAGGACAGGTCATGGAGAACTGGGAGCTTTGTTATGCTGATGGGCGGGATGTAAATTGCCAACAACCACTCAGGAGAAGTGTATGGTGTTTCCTGAAACATCTAAAAAACAAAGCAACAGAACCTAGGGCACTTCCACTTATGGTCCTATAGCTTAGGGAAATTAAAATCAAAAAGACACAGCCACCCCAAAGTTTGGAACGGCTCTGTTTACAAGAACCTCGTTTACAGTACAAGTTCAACATCGCAGAAAGTGAAAAATGGATAAAGAAGTTGTGGTATTTACTTACAAAGCAATATCTCTCAGCAATGAAATCTGTGTCATCAGGCCCTTAGCAGCACAATGAGTGGATTCAGGTATGATGATTCTAACTGAAGTAAGTCACACAGAAAAAGAAACATCATAAGATATCACTAATACACGGAATGTAAACTTGGCTACACAGGAACTGAATTACAGAACAGAACAGGGTCTCAAATTTAGAAAACAACTTATGCTTGCTTAAGGGTAAAGGTGAGCTGGGGAGCTGCATAAAACCAGAGATTGAAATGAGCACAGATAAAGTTCCTTAAGCCAAATATGGAATAGACAAGAGCTACTCCTTGCTCAACGAAATGGACTCAACACCGCATATTAAACGCCTAAGAATGTACCTGACTAGTAAGTATCTTAAAACCTATGGATTGCTATGTCTCCGAAAGAGAATCAAGCATGTGTACAGGGGCATAAACGCAGCAGTGATAGGATTGGAGAGGTTCGGTGAGCAAATGAAGACCCTTTGAAGTCATATTGCATGGTACCCATTACACGGGTCTTAACTCTCCAGGTTTTAGGTATTCTTCCTTCAGCTAAAACATGCATGTGGAACCCAAGTATGATCAACCATGTGAACGGGAGACGTGTTCAAATATGTCTCAGTTTTCCTCCCCTGGTACTCGGGTGCAACATTCCAGACGCTTTACTAACACTCTCCCCACTTGGAGAGTCAGCGCCTTTAACCTCCTGTTTGGCCCAGTTTGCAATTTCTGCGGAAGATGAACAGGAATAGCGAGAACCAATGAGAGGCTAGCTGGAGGTGTCTGGACGGGCAAATTTAACTCTCATTTCCCACCAGGAAGAGGAAATAACCAAAGGCTCAGCGTGCCGTACCGGAGCCAGATTAGGGCCTGAAGATATCCTGCGGTGTTGCGGCCAGCTCAAAAGAAAGCGAGTTGAAGAAAGGAGCTCAGGGGCACTGTAATTCACAAACCTGCAGAGTTATAAATGACAGCTATCGTCCAAAAATAGACTGAAGTAAGGCTGCCAAGAGGACTTGAAAGCGGGGCAGAATTGCAGGAAACCGATTTCAGGAGGTAGACTGGAATTGCATTGAAAGCATAGGAAAAGAGGCAGAACGTCCACAATGATGCACTTGGCCAAAAAGGGCGTATGCGTTTTTTCCTGAATATATTCAGGAAAAAACGCATACGCCCTTTTTGGCCAACCAAGCAAGCTTGCAAAGGAAATCTGCACTACAATGAAGTCTCACTTCCCCCCGGTCAAAAGGGCCATCTGAAAAAAGTGTAAAATCCAGAAAGGCAACAGGCCATTGAGAACTGGGAGCCTTGTTATGCTGATGGGCGGGATGTAAATTGCCAACAGACACTCGGGAGAAGTGTATGGTGTTTCCTGAAACATCTAAAAAACAAAGCAACAGAGCCTAGGGCACTTCCACTTATGGTCCTATAGCTTAGGGAAATTAAAATCAAAAAGACACAGCCACCCCAAAGTTTGGAACGGCTCTGTTTACAAGAACCTCGTTTACAGTACAAGTTCAACATCGCAGAAAGTGAAAAATGGATAAAGAAGTTGTGGTACTTACGTACAATGCAGTATCACTCAGCAATGAAATCTATGTCATCAGGCCCGTAGCAGCATAATGAGTAGATTCAGGTACGATGATTCTAACTGAAATAAGTCACACAGAAAAAGAAACATCATAAGATATCACTAATACACGGAATGTAAACTTGGCTACACAGGAACTGAATTCCAAAACAGAACAGGTTCTCAAATTTAGAAAACCAACTTATTCTTGCTTAAGGGGAAAGGTGAGTTGGGTTGCTGCATAAAACCAGAGATTGAAATGAGCACAGATAAAGTTCCTTAAGCCAAATATGGAATAGACAAGAGCTACTCCTTGCTCACGAAATGGACTCAACACCGCATATTAAACACCTAAGAATGTACCTGACTAGTAAGTATCTTAAAACCTATGGATTGCTATGTCTCCAAAAGAGAATCAAGCATGTGTACAGGGGCATAAACGCAGCAGTGATAGGATTGGAGAGGTTCGCTGAGCAAATGAAGACCCTTTTAAGTCATATTGCATGGTACCCATTACACGGGTCTCAACTCTCCAGGTTTAAGGTATTCTTCCTTCAGCTAAAACATGCATGTGGAACCCAAGTATGATCAACCATGTGAACGGGAGACGTGTTCAAATATGTCTCAGTTTTCCTCCCCTGGTACTCGGGTGCAACATTCCAGACGCTTTACTAACACTCTCCCCACTTGGAGAGTCAGCGCCTTTAACCTCCTGTTTGGCCCAGTTTGCAATTTCTGCGGAAGATGAACAGGAATAGCGAGAACCAATGAGAGGCTAGCTGGAGGTGTCTGGACGGGCAAATTTAACTCTCATTTCCCACCAGGAAGAGGAAATAACCAAAGGCTAAGCGTGCCGTACCGGAGCCAGATTAGGGCCTGAAGCCATCCTGCGGTGTTGCGGCCAGCTCAAAAGAAAGCGAGTTGAAGAAAGGAGCTCAGAGGCACTGTAATTCACAAACCTGCAGAGTTATAAATGACAGCTATCGTCCAAAAATAGACTGAAGTAAGGCTGCCAAGAGGACTTGAAAGCGGGGCAGAATTGCAGGAAACCGATTTCAGGAGGTAGACTGGAATTGCATTGAAAGCATAGGAAAAGAGGCAGAACGTCCACAATGATGCACTTGGCCAAAAAGGGCGTATGCGTTTTTTCCTGAATATATTCAGGAAAAAACGCATACGCCCTTTTTGGCCAACCAAGCAAGCTTGCAAAGGAAATCTGCACTACAATGAAGTCTCAATTCCCCCCGGTCAAAAGGGCCATCTGAAAAAAGTGTAAAATCCAGAAAGGCAGGACAGGCCATGGAGAACTGGGAGCCTTGTTATGCTGATGGGCGGGATGTAAATTGCCAACAGACACTCGGGAGAAGTGTATGGTGTTTCCTGAAACATCTAAAACACAAAGCAACAGAGCCTAGGGCACTGCCACTTATGGTCCTATAGCTTAGGGAAATTAAAATCAAAAAGACACAGCCACCCCAAAGTTTGGGACGCCTCTGTTTACAAGAACCTCGTTTACAGTACAAGTTCAACATCGCAGAAAGTGAAAAATGGATAAAGAAGTTGTGGTATTTACTTACAAAGCAATATCACTCAGCAATGAAATCTATGTCATCAGGCCCGTAGCCGCATAATGAGTGGATTCAGGTACGATGATTCTAACTGAAATAAGTCACACAGAAAAAGAAACATCATAAGATATCACTAATACACGGAATTAAACTTGGCTACACAGGAACTGAATTACAGAACAGAACAGGGTCTCAAATTTAGAAAACCAACTTATGCTTGCTTAAGGGGAAAGGTGAGTTGGGGTGCTGCATAAAACCAGAGATTGAAATGAGCACAGATAAAGTTCCTTAAGCCAAATATGGAATACACAAGAGCTACTCCTTGCTCAACGAAATGGACTCAACACCGCATATTAAATGCCTAAGAATGTACCTGACTAGTAAGTATCTTAAAACCTATGGATTGCTATGTCTCCGAAAGAGAATCAAGCATGTGTACAGGGGCATAAACGCAGCAGTGATAGGATTGGAGAGGTTCGGTGAGCAAATGAAGACCCTTTGAAGTCATATTGCATGGTACCCATTCCACGGGTTTCAACTACCCAGGTTTTAGGTATTCTTCCTTCAGCTAAAACATGCATGTGGAACCCAGAATATGATCAACCATGTGATCGGGAGACGTGTTCAAATATGTCTCAGTTTTCCTCCCCTGGTACTCGGGTGCAACATTCCAGACGCTTTACTAACACTCTCCCCACTTGGAGAGTCAGCGCCTTTAACCTCCTGTTTGGCACAGTTTGCAATTTCTGCGGAAGATGAACAGGAATAGCGAGAACCAATGAGAGGCTAGCTGGAGGTGTCTGGACGGGCAAATTTAACTCTCATTTCCCAACAGGAAGAGGAAATAACCAAAGGCTCAGCGTGCCGTACCGGAACCAGATTAGGGCCTGAAGCCATCCTGCGGTGTTGCGGCCATGTCACAAGAAAGCGAGTTGAAGAAAGGAGCTCAGGGGCACTGTAATTCACAAACCTGCAGAGTTATAAATGACAGCTATCGTCCAAAAATAGACTGAAGTAAGGCTGCCAAGAGGACTTGAAAGCGGGGCAGAATTGCAGGAAACCGATTTCAGGAGGTAGACTGGAATTGCATTGAAAGCATAGGAAAAGAGGCAGAACGTCCACAATGATGCACTTGGCCAAAAAGGGCGTATGCGTTTTCTCCTGAATATATTCAGGAAAAAACGCATACGCCCTTTTTGGCCAACCAAGCAAGCTTGCAAAGGAAATCTGCACTACAATGAAGTCTCACTTCCCCCCGGCCAAAAGGGCCATCTGAAAAAAGTGTAAAATCCAGAAAGACAACAGGCCATTGAGAACTGGGAGCCTTGTTATGCTGATGGGCGGGATGTAAATTGCCAACAGACACTTGGGAGAAGTGTATGGTGTTTCCTGAAACATCTAAAAAACAAAGCAACAGAGCCTAGGGCACTTCCACTTATGGTCCTATAGCTTAGGGAAATTAAAATCAAAAAGACACAGCCACCCCAAAGTTTGGAACGGCTCTGTTTACAAGAACCTCGTTTACAGTACAAGTTCAACATCGCAGAAAGTGAAAAATGGATAAAGAAGTTGTGGTATTTACTTACAAAGCAATATCACTCAGCAATGAAATCTGTGTCATCAGGCCCTTAGCAGCACAATGAGTGGATTCAGGTATGATGATTCTAACTGAAATAAGTCACACAGAAAAAGAAACATCATAAGATATCAGTAATACACGGAATGGAAACTTGGCTACACAGGAACTGAATTACAGAACAGAACAGGGTCTCAAATTTAGAAAACCAACTTATTCTTGCTTAAGGGTAAAGGTGAGTTGGGGTGCTGCATAAAACCAGAGATTGAAATGAGCACAGATAAAGTTCCTTAAGCCAAATATGGAATAGACAAGAGCTACTCCTTGCTCAACGAAATGGACTCAACACCCCATATTAAACGCCTAAGAATGTACCTGACTAGTAAGTATCTTAAAACCTATGGATTGCTATGTCTCCGAAAGAGAATCAAGCATGTGTACAGGGGCATAAACGCAGCAGTGATAGGATTGGAGAGGTTCGGTGAGCAAATGAAGACCCTTTGAAGTCATATTGCATGGTACCCATTCCAAGGGTTTCAACTATCCAGGTTTAAGGTATTCTTCCTTCAGCTAAAACATGCATGTGGAACCTAGAGTATGATCAACCATGTGATCGGGAGACGTGTTCAAATATGTCTCAGTTTTCCTCCCCTGGTACTCGGGTGCAACATTCCAGACGCTTTCCTAACACTCTCCCCACTTGGAGAGTCAGCGCCTTTAACCTCCTGTTTGGCCCAGTTTGCAATTTCTGCGGAAGATGAACAGGAATAGCGAGAACCAATGAGAGGCTAGCTGGAGGTGTCTGGACGGGCAAATTTAACTCTCATTTCCCACCAGGAAGAGGAAATAACCAAAGGCTCAGCGTGCCGTACCGGAGCCAGATTAGGGCCTGAAGCCATCCTGCGGTGTTGCGGCCAGCTCAAAAGAAAGCGAGTTGAAGAAAGGAGCTCAGGGGCACTGTAATTCACAAACCTGCAGAGTTATAAATGACAGCTATCGTCCAAAAATAGACTGAAGTAAGGCTGCCAAGAGGACTTGAAAGCGGGGCAGAATTGCAGGAAACCGATTTCAGGAGGTAGACTGGAATTGCATTGAAAGCATAGGAAAAGAGGCAGAACGTCCACAATGATGCACTTGGCCAAAAAGGGCGTATGCGTTTTTTCCTGAATATATTCAGGAAAAAACGCATACGCCCTTTTTGGCCAACCAAGCAAGCTTGCAAAGGAAATCTGCACTACAATGAAGTCTCACTTCCCCCCGGCCAAAAGGGCCATCTGAAAAAAGTGTAAAATCCAGAAAGGCAACAGGCCATTGAGAACTGGGAGCCTTGTTATGCTGATGGGCGGGATGTAAATTGCCAACAGACACTCGGGAGAAGTGTATGGTGTTTCCTGAAACATCTAAAAAACAAAGCAACAGAGCCTAGGGCACTTCCACTTATGGTCCTATAGCTTAGGGAAATTAAAATCAAAAAGACACAGCCACCCCAAAGTTTGGAACGGCTCTGTTTACAAGAACCTCGTTTACAGTACAAGTTCAACATCGCAGAAAGTGAAAAATGGATAAAGAAGTTGTGGTATTTACTTACAAAGCAATATCACTCAGCAATGAAATCTGTGTCATCAGGCCCTTAGCAGCACAATGAGTGGATTCAGGTATGATGATTCTAACTGAAATAAGTCACACAGAAAAAGAAACATCATAAGATATCAGTAATACACGGAATGTAAACTTGGCTACACAGGAACTGAATTACAGAACAGAACAGGGTCTCAAATTTAGAAAACCAACTTATGCTTGCTTAAGGGTAAAGGTGAGTTGGGGTGCTGCATAAAACCAGAGATTGAAATGAGCACAGATAAAGTTCCTTAAGTCAAATATGGAATAGACAAGAGCTACTCCTTGCTCAACGAAATGGACTCAACACCGCATATTAAACGCCTAAGAATGTACCTGACTAGTAAGTATCTTAAAACCTATGGATTGCTATGTCTCCAAAAGAGAATCAAGCATGTGTACAGGGGCATAAACGCAGCAGTGATAGGATTGGAGAGGTTCGCTGAGCAAATGAAGACCCTTTGAAGTCATATTGCATGGTACCCATTACACGGGTCTCAACTCTCCAGGTTTAAGGTATTCTTCCTTCAGCTAAAACATGCATGTGGAACCCAAGTATGATCAACCATGTGAACGGGAGACGTGTTCAAATATGTCTCAGTTTTCCTCCCCTGGTACTCGGGTGCAACATTCCAGACGCTTTACTAACACTCTCCCCACTTGGAGAGTCAGCGCCTTTAACCTCCTGTTTGGCCCAGTTTGCAATTTCTGCGGAAGATGAACAGGAATAGCGAGAACCAATGAGAGGCTAGCTGGAGGTGTCTGGACGGGCAAATTTAACTCTCATTTCCCACCAGGAAGAGGAAATAACCAAAGGCTCAGCGTGCCGTACCGGAGCCAGATTAGGGCCTGAAGCCATCCTGCGGTGTTGCGGCCAGCTCAAAAGAAAGCGAGTTGAAGAAAGGAGCTCAGGGGCACTGTAATTCACAAACCTGCAGAGTTATAAATGACAGCTATCGTCCAAAAATAGACTGAAGTAAGGCTGCCAAGAGGACTTGAAAGCGGGGCAGAATTGCAGGAAACCGATTTCAGGAGGTAGACTGGAATTGCATTGAAAGCATAGGAAAAGAGGCAGAACGTCCACAATGATGCACTTGGCCAAAAAGGGCGTATGCGTTTTTTCCTGAATATATTCAGGAAAAAACGCATACGCCCTTTTTGGCCAACCAAGCAAGCTTGCAAAGGAAATCTGCACTACAATGAAGTCTCAATTCCCCCCGGTCAAAAGGGCCATCTGAAAAAAGTGTAAAATCCAGAAAGGCAGGACAGGCCATGGAGAACTGGGAGCCTTGTTATGCTGATGGGCGGGATGTAAATTGCCAACAGACACTCGGGAGAAGTGTATGGTGTTTCCTGAAACATCTAAAACACAAAGCAACAGAGCCTAGGGCACTGCCACTTATGGTCCTATAGCTTAGGGAAATTAAAATCAAAAAGACACAGCCACCCCAAAGTTTGGGACGCCTCTGTTTACAAGAACCTCGTTTACAGTACAAGTTCAACATCGCAGAAAGTGAAAAATGGATAAAGAAGTTGTGGTATTTACTTACAAAGCAATATCACTCAGCAATGAAATCTATGTCATCAGGCCCGTAGCAGCATAATGAGTGGATTCAGGTACGATGATTCTAACTGAAATAAGTCACACAGAAAAAGAAACATCATAAGATATCACTAATACACGGAATTAAACTTGGCTACACAGGAACTGCATTCCAAAATAGAACAGGGTCTCAAATTTAGAAAACCAACTTATGCTTGCTTAAGGGTAAAGGTGAGTTGGGGTGCTGCATAAAACCAGAGATTGAAATGAGCACAGATAAAGTTCCTTAAGCCAAATATGGAATAGACAAGAGCTACTCCTTGCTCAACGAAATGGACTCAACACCGCATATTAAATGCCTAAGAATGTACCTGACTAGTAAGTATCTTAAAACCTATGGATTGCTATGTCTCCGAAAGAGAATCAAGCATGTGTACAGGGGCATAAACGCAGCAGTGATAGGATTGGAGAGGTTCGGTGAGCAAATGAAGACCCTTTGAAGTCATATTGCATGGTACCCATTCCACGGGTTTCAACTACCCAGGTTTTAGGTATTCTTCCTTCAGCTAAAACATGCATGTGGAACCCAGAATATGATCAACCATGTGATCGGGAGACGTGTTCAAATATGTCTCAGTTTTCCTCCCCTGGTACTCGGGTGCAACATTCCAGACGCTTTACTAACACTCTCCCCACTTGGAGAGTCAGCGCCTTTAACCTCCTGTTTGGCACAGTTTGCAATTTCTGCGGAAGATGAACAGGAATAGCGAGAACCAATGAGAGGCTAGCTGGAGGTGTCTGGACGGGCAAATTTAACTCTCATTTCCCAACAGGAAGAGGAAATAACCAAAGGCTCAGCGTGCCGTACCGGAACCAGATTAGGGCCTGAAGCCATCCTGCGGTGTTGCGGCCAGGTCACAAGAAAGCGAGTTGAAGAAAGGAGCTCAGGGGCACTGTAATTCACAAACCTGCAGAGTTATAAATGACAGCTATCGTCCAAAAATAGACTGAAGTAAGGCTGCCAAGAGGACTTGAAAGCGGGGCAGAATTGCAGGAAACCGATTTCAGGAGGTAGACTGGAATTGCATTGAAAGCATAGGAAAAGAGGCAGAACGTCCACAATGATGCACTTGGCCAAAAAGGGCGTATGCGTTTTCTCCTGAATATATTCAGGAAAAAACGCATACGCCCTTTTTGGCCAACCAAGCAAGCTTGCAAAGGAAATCTCCACTACAATGAAGTCTCACTTCCCCCCGGCCAAAAGGGCCATCTGAAAAAAGTGTAAAATCCAGAAAGACAACAGGCCATTGAGAACTGGGAGCCTTGTTATGCTGATGGGCGGGATGTAAATTGCCAACAGACACTTGGGAGAAGTGTATGGTGTTTCCTGAAACATCTAAAAAACAAAGCAACAGAGCCTAGGGCACTTCCACTTATGGTCCTATAGCTTAGGGAAATTAAAATCAAAAAGACACAGCCACCCCAAAGTTTGGAACGGCTCTGTTTACAAGAACCTCGTTTACAGTACAAGTTCAACATCGCAGAAAGTGAAAAATGGATAAAGAAGTTGTGGTATTTACTTACAAAGCAATATCACTCAGCAATGAAATCTGTGTCATCAGGCCCTTAGCAGCACAATGAGTGGATTCAGGTATGATGATTCTAACTGAAATAAGTCACACAGAAAAAGAAACATCATAAGATATCAGTAATACACGGAATGGAAACTTGGCTACACAGGAACTGAATTACAGAACAGAACAGGGTCTCAAATTTAGAAAACCAACTTATTCTTGCTTAAGGGTAAAGGTGAGTTGGGGTGCTGCATAAAACCAGAGATTGAAATGAGCACAGATAAAGTTCCTTAAGCCAAATATGGAATAGACAAGAGCTACTCCTTGCTCAACGAAATGGACTCAACACCCCATATTAAACGCCTAAGAATGTACTTGACTAGTAAGTATCTTAAAACCTATGGATTGCTATGTCTCCGAAAGAGAATCAAGCATGTGTACAGGGGCATAAACGCAGCAGTGATAGGATTGGAGAGGTTCGGTGAGCAAATGAAGACCCTTTGAAGTCATATTGCATGGTACCCATTCCAAGGGTTTCAACTATCCAGGTTTAAGGTATTCTTCCTTCAGCTAAAACATGCATGTGGAACCTAGAGTATGATCAACCATGTGAACGGGAGACGTGTTCAAATATGTCTCAGTTTTCCTCCCCTGGTACTCGGGTGCAACATTCCAGACGCTTTCCTAACACTCTCCCCACTTGGAGAGTCAGCGCCTTTAACCACCTGTTTGGCCCAGTTTGCAATTTCTGCGGAAGATGAACAGGAATAGCGAGAACCAATGAGAGGCTAGCTGGAGGTGTCTGGACGGGCAAATTTAACTCTCATTTCCCACCAGGAAGAGGAAATAACCAAAGGCTCAGCGTGCCGTACCGGAACAAGATTAGGGCCTGAAGCCATCCTGCGATGTTGCGGCCAGCTCAAAAGAAAGCGAGTTGAAGAAAGGAGCTCAGGGGCACTGTAATTCACAAACCTGCAGAGTTATAAATGAGAACTATCGTCCAAAAATAGACTGAAGTAAGGCTGCCAAGAGGACTTGAAAGCGGGGCAGAATTGCAGGAAACCGATTTCAGGAGGTAGACTGGAATTGCATTGAAAGCATAGGAAAAGAGGCAGAACGTCCACAATGATGCACTTGGCCAAAAAGGACGTATGCGTTTTTTCCTGAATATATTCAGGAAAAAACGCATACGCCCTTTTTGGCCAACCAAGCAAGCTTGCAAAGGAAATCTGCACTACAATGAAGTCTCACTTCCCCCCGGTCAAAAGGGCCATCTGAAAAAAGTGTAAAATCCAGAAAGGCAGGACAGGTCATGGAGAACTGGGAGCTTTGTTATGCTGATGGGCGGGATGTAAATTGCCATCAACCACTCAGGAGAAGTGTATGGTGTTTCCTGAAACATCTAAAAAACAAAGCAACAGAGCCTAGGGCACTGCCACTTATGGTCCTATAGCTTAGGGAAATTAAAATCAAAAAGACACAGCCACCCCAAAGTTTGGAACGGCTCTGTTTACAAGAACCTCGTTTACAGTACAAGTTCAACATCGCAGAAAGTGAAAAATGGATAAAGAAGTTGTGGTATTTACTTACAAAGCAATATCACTCAGCAATGAAATCTGTGTCATCAGGCCCTTAGCAGCACAATGAGTGGATTCAGGTATGATGATTCTAACTGAAGTAAGTCACACAGAAAAAGAAACATCATAAGATATCAGTAATACACGGAATGTAAACTTGGCTACACAGGAACTGAATTACAGAACAGAACAGGGTCTCAAATTTAGAAAACAACTTATGCTTGCTTAAGGGTAAAGGTGAGCTGGGGTGCTGCATAAAACCAGAGATTGAAATGACCACAGATAAAGTTCCTTAAGCCAAATATGGAATAGACAAGAGCTACTCCTTGCTCAACGAAATGGACTCAACACCGCATATTAAACGCCTAAGAATGTACCTGACTAGTAAGTATCTTAAAACCTATGGATTGCTATGTCTCCGAAAGAGAATCAAGCATGTGTACAGGGGCATAAACGCAGCAGTGATAGGATTGGAGAGGTTCGGTGAGCAAATGAAGACCCTTTGAAGTCATATTGCATGGTACCCATTACACGGGTCTTAACTCTCCATGTTTAAGGTATTCTTCCTTCAGCTAAAACATGCATGTGGAACCCAAGTATGATCAACCATGTGAACGGGAGACGTGTTCAAATATGTCTCAGTTTTCCTCCCCTGGTACTCGGGTGCAACATTCCAGACGCTTTACTAACACTCTCCCCACTTGGAGAGTCAGCGCCTTTAACCTCCTGTTTGGCCCAGTTTGCAATTTCTGCGGAAGATGAACAGGAATAGCGAGAACCAATGAGAGGCTAGCTGGAGGTGTCTGGACGGGCAAATTTAACTCTCATTTCCCACCAGGAAGAGGAATTAACCAAAGGCTCAGCGTGCCGGGCCGGAACCAGATTAGGGCCTGAAGCCATCCTGCGGTGTTGCGGCCAGGTCACAAGAAAGCGAGTTGAAGAAAGGAGCTCAGGGGCACTGTAATTCACAAACCTGCAGAGTTATAAATGACAGCTATCGTCCAAAAATAGACTGAAGTAAGGCTGCCAAGAGGACTTGAAAGCGGGGCAGAATTGCAGGAAACCGATTTCAGGAGGTAGACTGGAATTGCATTGAAAGCATAGGAAAAGAGGCAGAACGTCCACAATGATGCACTTGGCCAAAAAGGGCGTATGCGTTTTTTCCTGAATATATTCAGGAAAAAACGCATACGCCCTTTTTGGCCAACCAAGCAAGCTTGCAAAGGAAATCTGCACTACAATGAAGTCTCACTTCCCCCCGGTCAAAAGGGCCATCTGAAAAAAGTGTAAAATCCAGAAAGGCAGGACAGGCCATGGAGAACTGGGAGCCTTGTTATGCTGATGGGCGGGATGTAAATTGCCAACAACCACTCGGGAGAAGTGTATGGTGTTTCCTGAAACATCTAAAAAACAAAGCAACAGAACCTAGGGCACTTCCACTTATGGTCCTATAGCTTAGGGAAATTAAAATCAAAAAGACACAGCCACCCCAAAGTTTGGAACGGCTCTGTTTACAAGAACCTCGTTTACAGTACAAGTTCAACATCGCAGAAAGTGAAAAATGGATAAAGAAGTTGTGGTATTTACTTACAAAGCAATATCACTCAGCAATGAAATCTGTGTCATCAGGCCCTTAGCAGCACAATGAGTGGATTCAGGTATGATGATTCTAACTGAAATAAGTCACACAGAAAAAGAAACATCATAAGATATCAGTAATACACGGAATGTAAACTTGACTACACAGGAACTGAATTACAGAACAGAACAGGGTCTCAAATTTAGAAAACCAACTTATGCTTGCTTAAGGGTAAAGGTGAGTTGGGGTGCTGCATAAAACCAGAGATTGAAATGAGCACAGATAAATTTCCTTAAGTCAAATATGGAATAGACAAGAGCTACTCCTTGCTCAACGAAATGGACTCAACACCGCATATTAAACGCCTAAGAATGTACCTGACTAGTAAGTATCTTAAAACCTATGGATTGCTATGTCTCCGAAAGAGAATCAAGCATGTGTACAGGGGCATAAACGCAGCAGTGATAGGATTGGAGAGGTTCGGTGAGCAAATGAAGACCCTTTGAAGTCATATTGCATGGTACCCATTACACGGGTCTTAACTCTCCAGGTTTAAGGTATTCTTCCTTCAGCTAAAACATGCATGTGGAACCCAAGTATGATCAACCATGTGATCGGGAGACGTGTTCAAATATGTCTCAGTTTTCCTCCCCTGGTATTCGGGTGCAACATTCCAGACGCTTTACTAACACTCTCCCCACTTGGAGAGTCAGTCCCTTTAACCTCCTCTTTGGCCCAGTTTGCAATTTCTGCGGAAGATGAACAGGAATAGCGAGAACCAATGAGAGGCTAGCTGGAGGTGTCTGGACGGGCAAATTTAACTCTCATTTCCCACCAGGAAGAGGAATTAACCAAAGGCTCAGCATGCCGGGCCGGAACCAGATTAGGGCCTGAAGCCATCCTGTGGTGTTACGGCCAGGTCACAAGAAAGCGAGTTGAAGAAAGGAGCTCAGGGGCACTGTAATTCACAAACCTGCAGAGTTATAAATCACAGCTATCGTCCAAAAATAGACTGAAGTAAGGCTGCCAAGAGGACTTGAAAGCGGGGCAGAATTGCAGGAAACCGATTTCAGGAGGTAGACTGGAATTGCATTGAAAGCATAGGAAAAGAGGCAGAACGTCCACAATGATGCACTTGGCCAAAAAGGACGTATGCGTTTTTTCCTGAATATATTCAGGAAAAAACGCATACGCCCTTTTTGGCCAACCAAGCAAGCTTGCAAAGGAAATCTGCACTACAATGAAGTCTCACTTCCCCCCGGTCAAAAGGGCCATCTGAAAAAAGTGTAAAATCCAGAAAGGCAGGACAGGTCATGGAGAACTGGGAGCTTTGTTATGCTGATGGGCGGGATGTAAATTGCCATCAACCACTCAGGAGAAGTGTATGGTGTTTCCTGAAACATCTAAAAAACAAAGCAACAGAGCCTAGGGCACTGCCACTTATGGTCCTATAGCTTAGGGAAATTAAAATCAAAAAGACACAGCCACCCCAAAGTTTGGAACGGCTCTGTTTACAAGAACCTCGTTTACAGTACAAGTTCAACATCGCAGAAAGTGAAAAATGGATAAAGAAGTTGTGGTATTTACTTACAAAGCAATATCACTCAGCAATGAAATCTGTGTCATCAGGCCCTTAGCAGCACAATGAGTGGATTCAGGTATGATGATTCTAACTGAAGTAAGTCACACAGAAAAAGAAACATCATAAGATATCAGTAATACACGGAATGTAAACTTGGCTACACAGGAACTGAATTACAGAACAGAACAGGGTCTCAAATTTAGAAAACAACTTATGCTTGCTTAAGGGTAAAGGTGAGCTGGGGTGCTGCATAAAACCAGAGATTGAAATGACCACAGATAAAGTTCCTTAAGCCAAATATGGAATAGACAAGAGCTACTCCTTGCTCAACGAAATGGACTCAACACCGCATATTAAACGCCTAAGAATGTACCTGACTAGTAAGTATCTTAAAACCTATGGATTGCTATGTCTCCGAAAGAGAATCAAGCATGTGTACAGGGGCATAAACGCAGCAGTGATAGGATTGGAGAGGTTCGGTGAGCAAATGAAGACCCTTTGAAGTCATATTGCATGGTACCCATTACACGGGTCTTAACTCTCCATGTTTAAGGTATTCTTCCTTCAGCTAAAACATGCATGTGGAACCCAAGTATGATCAACCATGTGAACGGGAGACGTGTTCAAATATGTCTCAGTTTTCCTCCCCTGGTACTCGGGTGCAACATTCCAGACGCTTTACTAACACTCTCCCCACTTGGAGAGTCAGCGCCTTTAACCTCCTGTTTGGCCCAGTTTGCAATTTCTGCGGAAGATGAACAGGAATAGCGAGAACCAATGAGAGGCTAGCTGGAGGTGTCTGGACGGGCAAATTTAACTCTCATTTCCCACCAGGAAGAGGAATTAACCAAAGGCTCAGCGTGCCGGGCCGGAACCAGATTAGGGCCTGAAGCCATCCTGCGGTGTTGCGGCCAGGTCACAAGAAAGCGAGTTGAAGAAAGGAGCTCAGGGGCACTGTAATTCACAAACCTGCAGAGTTATAAATGACAGCTATCGTCCAAAAATAGACTGAAGTAAGGCTGCCAAGAGGACTTGAAAGCGGGGCAGAATTGCAGGAAACCGATTTCAGGAGGTAGACTGGAATTGCATTGAAAGCATAGGAAAAGAGGCAGAACGTCCACAATGATGCACTTGGCCAAAAAGGGCGTATGCGTTTTTTCCTGAATATATTCAGGAAAAAACGCATACGCCCTTTTTGGCCAACCAAGCAAGCTTGCAAAGGAAATCTGCACTACAATGAAGTCTCACTTCCCCCCGGTCAAAAGGGCCATCTGAAAAAAGTGTAAAATCCAGAAAGGCAGGACAGGCCATGGAGAACTGGGAGCCTTGTTATGCTGATGGGCGGGATGTAAATTGCCAACAACCACTCAGGAGAAGTGTATGGTGTTTCCTGAAACATCTAAAAAACAAAGCAACAGAACCTAGGGCACTTCCACTTATGGTCCTATAGCTTAGGGAAATTAAAATCAAAAAGACACAGCCACCCCAAAGTTTGGAACGGCTCTGTTTACAAGAACCTCGTTTACAGTACAAGTTCAACATCGCAGAAAGTGAAAAATGGATAAAGAAGTTGTGGTATTTACTTACAAAGCAATATCACTCAGCAATGAAATCTGTGTCATCAGGCCCTTAGCAGCACAATGAGTGGATTCAGGTATGATGATTCTAACTGAAATAAGTCACACAGAAAAAGAAACATCATAAGATATCAGTAATACACGGAATGTAAACTTGACTACACAGGAACTGAATTACAGAACAGAACAGGGTCTCAAATTTAGAAAACCAACTTATGCTTGCTTAAGGGTAAAGGTGAGTTGGGGTGCTGCATAAAACCAGAGATTGAAATGAGCACAGATAAATTTCCTTAAGTCAAATATGGAATAGACAAGAGCTACTCCTTGCTCAACGAAATGGACTCAACACCGCATATTAAACGCCTAAGAATGTACCTGACTAGTAAGTATCTTAAAACCTATGGATTGCTATGTCTCCGAAAGAGAATCAAGCATGTGTACAGGGGCATAAACGCAGCAGTGATAGGATTGGAGAGGTTCGGTGAGCAAATGAAGACCCTTTGAAGTCATATTGCATGGTACCCATTACACGGGTCTTAACTCTCCAGGTTTAAGGTATTCTTCCTTCAGCTAAAACATGCATGTGGAACCCAAGTATGATCAACCATGTGATCGGGAGACGTGTTCAAATATGTCTCAGTTTTCCTCCCCTGGTATTCGGGTGCAACATTCCAGACGCTTTACTAACACTCTCCCCACTTGGAGAGTCAGTCCCTTTAACCTCCTCTTTGGCCCAGTTTGCAATTTCTGCGGAAGATGAACAGGAATAGCGAGAACCAATGAGAGGCTAGCTGGAGGTGTCTGGACGGGCAAATTTAACTCTCATTTCCCACCAGGAAGAGGAATTAACCAAAGGCTCAGCATGCCGGGCCGGAACCAGATTAGGGCCTGAAGCCATCCTGTGGTGTTGCGGCCAGGTCACAAGAAAGCGAGTTGAAGAAAGGAGCTCAGGGGCACTGTAATTCACAAACCTGCAGAGTTATAAATGACAGCTATCGTCCAAAAATAGACTGAAGTAAGGCTGCCAAGAGGACTTGAAAGCGGGGCAGAATTGCAGGAAACCGATTTCAGGAGGTAGACTGGAATTGCATTGAAAGCATAGGAAAAGAGGCAGAACGTCCACAATGATGCACTTGGCCAAAAAGGGCGTATGCGTTTTTTCCTGAATATATTCAGGAAAAAACGCATACGCCCTTTTTGGCCAACCAAGCAAGCTTGCAAAGGAAATCTGCACTACAATGAAGTCTCACTTCCCCCCGGTCAAAAGGGCCATCTGAAAAAAGTGTAAAATCCAGAAAGGCAGGACAGGCCATGGAGAACTGAGAGCCTTGTTATGCTGATGGGCGGGATGTAAATTGCCAACAGACACTCGGGAGAAGTGTATGGTGTTTCCTGAAACATCTAAAAAACAATGCAACAGAGCCTAGGGCACTGCCACTTATGGTCCTATAGCTTAGGGAAATTAAAATCAAAAAGACACAGCCACCCCAAAGTTTGGGACGCCTCTGTTTACAAGAACCTCGTTTACAGTACAAGTTCAACATCGTAGAAAGTGAAAAATGGATAAAGAAGTTGTGGTATTTACTTACAAAGCAATATCACTCAGCAATGAAATCTATGTCATCAGGCCCTTAGCATCACAATGAGTGGATTCAGGTATGATGATTCTAACTGAAATAAGTCACACAGAAAAAGAAACATCATAAGATATCAGTAATACACGGAATGTAAACTTGGCTACACAGGAACTGAATTACAGAACAGAACAGGGTCTCAAATTTAGAAAACCAACTTATGCTTGCTTAAGGGTAAAGGTGAGTTGGGGTGCTGCATAAAACCAGAGATTGAAATGAGCACAGATAAAGTTCCTTAAGTCAAATATGGAATAGACAAGAGCTACTCCTTGCTCAACGAAATGGACTCAACACCGCATATTAAACGCCTAAGAATGTACCTGACTAGTAAGTATCGTAAAACCTATGGATTGCTATATCTCCAAAAGAGAATCAAGCATGTGTACAGGGGCATAAACGCAGCAGTGATAGGATTGGAGAGGTTCGGTGAGCAAATGAAGACCCTTTGAAGTCATATTGCATGGTACCCATTCCACAGGTTTCAACTACCCAGGTTTAAGGTATTCTTCCTTCAGCTAAAACATGCATGTGGAACCTAGAGTATGATCAACCATGTGATCGGGAGACGTGTTCAAATATGTCTCAGTTTTCCTCCCCTGGTACTCGGGTGCAACATTCCAGACGCTTTACTAACACTCTCCCCACTTGGAGAGTCAGTCCCTTTAACCTCCTGTTTGGCCCAGTTTGCAATTTCTGCGGAAGATGAACAGGAATAGCGAGAACCAATGAGAGGCTAGCTGGAGGTGTCTGGACGGGCAAATTTAACTCTCATTTCCCACCAGGAAGAGGAATTAACCAAAGGCTCAGCGTGCCGGGCCGGAACCAGATTAGGGCCTGAAGCCATCCTGCGGTGTTGCGGCCAGGTCACAAGAAAGCGAGTTGAAGAAAGGAGCTCAGGGGCACTGTAATTCACAAACCTGCAGAGTTATAAATGACAGCTATCGTCCAAAAATAGACTGAAGTAAGGCTGCCAAGAGGACTTGAAAGCGGGGCAGAATTGCAGGAAACCGATTTCAGGAGGTAGACTGGAATTGCATTGAAAGCATAGGAAAAGAGGCAGAACGTCCACAATGATGCACTTGGCCAAAAAGGGCGTATGCGTTTTTTCCTGAATATAATCAGGAAAAAACGCATACGCCCTTTTTGGCCAACCAAGCAAGCTTGCAAAGGAAATCTGCACTACAATGAAGTCTCACTTCCCCCCGGTCAAAAGGGCCATCTGAAAAAAGTGTAAAATCCAGAAAGGCAACAGGCCATTGAGAACTGGGAGCCTTGTTATGCTGATGGGCGGGATGTAAATTGCCAACAGACACTCGGGAGAAGTGTATGGTGTTTCCTGAAACATCTAAAAAACAAAGCAACAGAGCCTAGGGCACTTCCACTTATGGTCCTATAGCTTAGGGAAATTAAAATCAAAAAGACACAGCCACCCCAAAGTTTGGAACGGCTCTGTTTACAAGAACCTCGTTTACAGTACAAGTTCAACATCGCAGAAAGTGAAAAATGGATAAAGAAGTTGTGGTACTTACGTACAATGCAGTATCACTCAGCAATGAAATCTATGTCATCAGGCCCGTAGCAGCATAATGAGTAGATTCAGGTACGATGATTCTAACTGAAATAAGTCACACAGAAAAAAAAACATCATAAGATATCACTAATACACGGAATGTAAACTTGGCTACACAGGAACTGAATTCCAAAACAGAACAGGTTCTCAAATTTAGAAAACCAACTTATGCTTGCTTAAGGGGAAAGGTGAGTTGGGTTGCTGCATAAAACCAGAGATTGAAATGAGCACAGATAAAGTTCCTTAAGCCAAATATGGAATAGACAAGAGCTACTCCTTGCTCACGAAATGGACTCAACACCGCATATTAAACGCCTAAGAATGTACCTGACTAGTAAGTATCTTAAAACCTATGGATTGCTATGTCTCCAAAAGAGAATCAAGCATGTGTACAGGGGCATAAACGCAGCAGTGATAGGATTGGAGAGGTTCGCTGAGCAAATGAAGACCCTTTGAAGTCATATTGCATGGTACCCATTACACGGGTCTCAACTCTCCAGGTTTAAGGTATTCTTCCTTCAGCTAAAACATGCATGTGGAACCCAAGTATGATCAACCATGTGAACGGGAGACGTGTTCAAATATGTCTCAGTTTTCCTCCCCTGGTACTCGGGTGCAACATTCCAGACGCTTTACTAACACTCTCCCCACTTGGAGAGTCAGCGCCTTTAACCTCCTCTTTGGCACAGTTTGCAATTTCTGCGGAAGATGAACAGGAATAGCGAGAACCAATGAGAGGCTAGCTGGAGGTGTCTGGACGGGCAAATTTAACTCTCATTTCCCAACAGGAAGAGGAAATAACCAAAGGCTCAGCGTGCCGTACCGGAACCAGATTAGGGCCTGAAGCCATCCTGCGGTGTTGCGGCCAGGTCACAAGAAAGCGAGTTGAAGAAAGGAGCTCAGGGGCACTGTAATTCACAAACCTGCAGAGTTATAAATGACAGCTATCGTCCAAAAATAGACTGAAGTAAGGCTGCCAAGAGGACTTGAAAGCGGGGCAGAATTGCAGGAAACCGATTTCAGGAGGTAGACTGGAATTGCATTGAAAGCATAGGAAAAGAGGCAGAACGTCCACAATGATGCACTTGGCCAAAAAGGGCGTATGCGTTTTTTCCTGAATATATTCAGGAAAAAACGCACACGCCCTTTTTGGCCAACCAAGCAAGCTTGCAAAGGAAATCTGCACTACAATGAAGTCTCACTTCCCCCCGGTCAAAAGGGCCATCTGAAAAAAGTGTAAAATCCAGAAAGGCAACAGGCCATTGAGAACTGGGAGCCTTGTTATGCTGATGGGCGGGATGTAAATTGCCAACAGACACTCGGGAGAAGTGTATGGTGTTTCCTGAAACATCTAAAAAACAAAGCAACAGAGCCTAGAGCACTTCCACTTATGGTCCTATAGCTTAGGGAAATTAAAATCAAAAAGACACAGCCACCCCAAAGTTTGGAACGGCTCTGTTTACAAGAACCTCGTTTACAGTACAAGTTCAACATCGCAGAAAGTGAAAAATGGATAAAGATGTTGTGGTACTTACGTACAATGCAGTATCACTCAGCAATGAAATCTATGTCATCAGGCCCGTAGCAGCATAATGAGTAGATTCAGGTACGATGATTCTAACTGAAATAAGTCACACAGAAAAAGAAACATCATAAGATATCAGTAATACACGGAATGTAAACTTGGCTACACAGGAACTGAATTACAGAACAGAACAGGGTCTCAAATTTAGAAAACCAACTTATGCTTGCTTAAGGGTAAAGGTGAGTTGGGGTGCTGCATAAAACCAGAGATTGAAATGAGCACAGATAAAGTTCCTTAAGTCAAATATGGAATAGACAAGAGCTACTCCTTGCTCAACGAAATGGACTCAACACCGCATATTAAACGCCTAAGAATGTACCTGACTAGTAAGTATCGTAAAACCTATGGATTGCTATGTCTCCAAAAGAGAATCAAGCATGTGTACAGGGGCATAAACGCAGCAGTGATAGGATTGGAGAGGTTCGGTGAGCAAATGAAGACCCTTTGAAGTCATATTGCATGGTACCCATTACACGGGTTTCAACTACCCAGGTTTAAGGTATTCTTCCTTCAGCTAAAACATGCATGTGGAACCTAGAGTATGAGCAACCATGTGATCGGGAGACGTGTTCAAATATGTCTCAGTTTTCCTCCAATGGTACTCGGGTGCAACATTCCAGACGCTTTACTAACACTCTCCCCACTTGGAGAGTCAGCGCCTTTAACCTCCTGTTTGGCACAGTTTGCAATTTCTGCGGAAGATGAACAGGAATAGCGAGAACCAATGAGAGGCTAGCTGGAGGTGTCTGGACGGGCAAATTTAACTCTCATTTCCCACCAGGAAGAGGAATTAACCAAAGGCTCAGCATGCCGGGCCGGAACCAGATTAGGGCCTAAAGCCATCCTGCGGTGTTGCGGCCAGGTCACAAGAAAGCGAGTTGAAGAAAGGAGCTCAGGGGCACTGTAATTCACAAACCTGCAGAGTTATAAATGACAGCTATCGTCCAAAAATAGACTGAAGTAAGGCTGCCAAGAGGACTTGAAAGCGGGGCAGAATTGCAGGAAACCGATTTCAGGAGGTAGACTGGAATTGCATTGAAAGCATAGGAAAAGAGGCAGAACGTCCACAATGATGCACTTGGCCAAAAAGGGCGTATGCGTTTTCTCCTGAATATATTCAGGAAAAAACGCATACGCCCTTTTTGGCCAACCAAGCAAGCTTGCAAAGGAAATCTGCACTACAATGAAGTCTCACTTCCCCCCGGCCAAAAGGGCCATCTGAAAAAATGTAAAATCCAGAAAGACAACAGGCCATTGAGAACTGGGAGCCTTGTTATGCTGATGGGCGGGATGTAAATTGCCAACAGACACTTGGGAGAAGTGTATGGTGTTTCCTGAAACATCTAAAAAACAAAGGAACAGAGCCTAGGGCACTTCCACTTATGGTCCTATAGCTTAGGGAAATTAAAATCAAAAAGACACAGCCACCCCAAAGTTTGGAACGGCTCTGTTTACAAGAACCTCGTTTACAGTACAAGTTCAACATCGCAAAAAGTGAAAAATGGATAAAGAAGTTGTGGTATTTACTTACAAAGCAATATCACTCAGCAATGAAATCTGTGTCATCAGGCCCTTAGCAGCACAATGAGTGGATTCAGGTATGATGATTCTAACTGAAATAAGTCACACAGAAAAAGAAACATCATAAGATATCAGTAATACACGGAATGGAAACTTGGCTACACAGGAACTGAATTACAGAACAGAACAGGGTCTCAAATTTAGAAAACCAACTTATTCTTGCTTAAGGGTAAAGGTGAGTTGGGGTGCTGCATAAAACCAGAGATTGAAATGAGCACAGATAAAGTTCCTTAAGTCAAATATGGAATAGACAAGAGCTACTCCTTGCTCAACGAAATGGACTCAACACCGCATATTAAACGCCTAAGAATGTACCTGACTAGTAAGTATCGTAAAACCTATGGATTGCTATGTCTCCAAAAGAGAATCAAGCATGTGTACAGGGGCATAAACGCAGCAGTGATAGGATTGGAGAGGTTCGGTGAGCAAATGAAGACCCTTTGAAGTCATATTGCATGGTACCCATTACACGGGTTTCAACTACCCAGGTTTAAGGTATTCTTCCTTCAGCTAAAACATGCATGTGGAACCTAGAGTATGATCAACCATGTGATCGGGAGACGTGTTCAAATATGTCTCAGTTTTCCTCCAATGGTACTCGGGTGCAACATTCCAGACGCTTTACTAACACTCTCCCCACTTGGAGAGTCAGCGCCTTTAACCTCCTGTTTGGCACAGTTTGCAATTTCTGCGGAAGATGAACAGGAATAGCGAGAACCAATGAGAGGCTAGCTGGAGGTGTCTGGACGGGCAAATTTAACTCTCATTTCCCACCAGGAAGAGGAATTAACCAAAGGCTCAGCATGCCGGGCCGGAACCAGATTAGGGCCTAAAGCCATCCTGCGGTGTTGCGGCCAGGTCACAAGAAAGCGAGTTGAAGAAAGGAGCTCAGGGGCACTGTAATTCACAAACCTGCAGAGTTATAAATGACAGCTATCGTCCAAAAATAGACTGAAGTAAGGCTGCCAAGAGGACTTGAAAGCGGGGCAGAATTGCAGGAAACCGATTTCAGGAGGTAGACTGGAATTGCATTGAAAGCATAGGAAAAGAGGCAGAACGTCCACAATGATGCACTTGGCCAAAAAGGGCGTATGCGTTTTCTCCTGAATATATTCAGGAAAAAACGCATACGCCCTTTTTGGCCAACCAAGCAAGCTTGCAAAGGAAATCTGCACTACAATGAAGTCTCACTTCCCCCCGGCCAAAAGGGCCATCTGAAAAAATGTAAAATCCAGAAAGACAACAGGCCATTGAGAACTGGGAGCCTTGTTATGCTGATGGGCGGGATGTAAATTGCCAACAGACACTTGGGAGAAGTGTATGGTGTTTCCTGAAACATCTAAAAAACAAAGGAACAGAGCCTAGGGCACTGCCACTTATGGTCCTATAGCTTAGGGAAATTAAAATCAAAAAGACACAGCCACCCCAAAGTTTGGAACGGCTCTGTTTACAAGAACCTCGTTTACAGTACAAGTTCAACATCGCAAAAAGTGAAAAATGGATAAAGAAGTTGTGGTATTTACTTACAAAGCAATATCACTCAGCAATGAAATCTGTGTCATCAGGCCCTTAGCAGCACAATGAGTGGATTCAGGTATGATGATTCTAACTGAAATAAGTCACACAGAAAAAGAAACATCATAAGATATCAGTAATACACGGAATGGAAACTTGGCTACACAGGAACTGAATTACAGAACAGAACAGGGTCTCAAATTTAGAAAACCAACTTATTCTTGCTTAAGGGAAAAGGTGAGTTGGGGTGCTGCATAAAACCAGAGATTGAAATGAGCACAGATAAAGTTCCTTAAGCCAAATATGGAATAGACAAGAGCTACTCCTTGCTCAACGAAATGGACTCAACACCGCATATTAAATGCCTAAGAATGTACCTGACTAGTAAGTATCGTAAAACCTATGGATTGCTATGTCTCCAAAAGAGAATCAAGCATGTGTACAGGGGCATAAACGCAGCAGTGATAGGATTGGAGAGGTTCGGTGAGCAAATGAAGACCCTTTGAAGTCATAATGCATGGTACCCATTACACGGGTCTCAACTCTCCAGGTTTAAGGTATTCTTCCTTCAGCTAAAACATGCATGTGGAACCCAAGTATGATCAACCATGTGAACGGGAGACGTGTTCAAATATGTCTCAGTTTTCCTCCCCTGGTACTCGGGTGCAACATTCCAGACGCTTTACTAACACTCTCCCAACTTGGAGAGTCAGCGCCTTTAACCTCCTGTTTGGCCCAGTTTGCAATTTCTGCGGAAGATGAACAGGAATAGCGAGAACCAATGAGAGGCTAGCTGGAGGTGTCTGGACGGGCAAATTTAACTCTCATTTCCCACCAGGAAGAGGAATTAACCAAAGGCTCAGCATGCCGGGCCGGAACCAGATTAGGGCCTGAAGCCATCCTGTGGTGTTGCGGCCAGGTCACAAGAAAGCGAGTTGAAGAAAGGAGCTCAGGGGCACTGTAATTCACAGACCTGCAGAGTTATAAATGACAGCTATCGTCCAAAAATAGACTGAAGTAAGGCTGCCAAGAGGACTTGAAAGCGGGGCAGAATTGCAGGAAACCGATTTCAGGAGGTAGACTGCAATTGCATTGAAAGCATAGGAAAAGAGGCAGAACGTCCACAATGATGCACTTGGCCAAAAAGGGCGTATGCGTTTTTTCCTGAATATATTCAGGAAAAAACGCATACGCCCTTTTTGGCCAACCAAGCAAGCTTGCAAAGGAAATCTGCACTACAATGAAGTCTCACTTCCCCCCGGTCAAAAGGGCCATCTGAAAAAAGTGTAAAATCCAGAAAGGCAGGACAGGCCATGGAGAACTGGGAGCCTTGTTATGCTGATGGGCGGGATGTAAATTGCCAACAGACACTCGGGAGAAGTGTATGGTGTTTCCTGAAACATCTAAAAAACAAAGCAACAGAGCCTAGGGCACTGCCACTTATGGTCCTATAGCTTAGGGAAATTAAAATCAAAAAGACACAGCCACCCCAAAGTTTGGGACGCCTCTGTTTACAAGAACCTCGTTTACAGTACAAGTTCAACATCGTAGAAAGTGAAAAATGGATAAAGAAGTTGTGGTATTTACTTACAAAGCAATATCACTCAGCAATGAAATCTATGTCATCAGGCCCTTAGCATCACAATGAGTGGATTCAGGTATGATGATTCTAACTGAAATAAGTCACACAGAAAAAGAAACATCATAAGATATCAGTAATACACGGAATGGAAACTTGGCTACACAGGAACTGAATTACAGAACAGAACAGGGTCTCAAATTTAGAAAACCAACTTATTCTTGCTTAAGGGAAAAGGTGAGTTGGGGTGCTGCATAAAACCAGAGATTGAAATGAGCACAGATAAAGTTCCTTAAGCCAAATATGGAATAGACAAGAGCTACTCCTTGCTCAACGAAATGGACTCAACACCGCATATTAAATGCCTAAGAATGTACCTGACTAGTAAGTATCGTAAAACCTATGGATTGCTATGTCTCCAAAAGAGAATCAAGCATGTGTACAGGGGCATAAACGCAGCAGTGATAGGATTGGAGAGGTTCGGTGAGCAAATGAAGACCCTTTGAAGTCATAATGCATGGTACCCATTACACGGGTCTCAACTCTCCAGGTTTAAGGTATTCTTCCTTCAGCTAAAACATGCATGTGGAACCCAAGTATGATCAACCATGTGAACGGGAGACGTGTTCAAATATGTCTCAGTTTTCCTCCCCTGGTACTCGGGTGCAACATTCCAGACGCTTTACTAACACTCTCCCAACTTGGAGAGTCAGCGCCTTTAACCTCCTGTTTGGCCCAGTTTGCAATTTCTGCGGAAGATGAACAGGAATAGCGAGAACCAATGAGAGGCTAGCTGGAGGTGTCTGGACGGGCAAATTTAACTCTCATTTCCCACCAGGAAGAGGAATTAACCAAAGGCTCAGCATGCCGGGCCGGAACCAGATTAGGGCCTGAAGCCATCCTGTGGTGTTGCGGCCAGGTCACAAGAAAGCGAGTTGAAGAAAGGAGCTCAGGGGCACTGTAATTCACAGACCTGCAGAGTTATAAATGACAGCTATCGTCCAAAAATAGACTGAAGTAAGGCTGCCAAGAGGACTTGAAAGCGGGGCAGAATTGCAGGAAACCGATTTCAGGAGGTAGACTGGAATTGCATTGAAAGCATAGGAAAAGAGGCAGAACGTCCACAATGATGCACTTGGCCAAAAAGGGCGTATGCGTTTTTTCCTGAATATATTCAGGAAAAAACGCATACGCCCTTTTTGGCCAACCAAGCAAGCTTGCAAAGGAAATCTGCACTACAATGAAGTCTCACTTCCCCCCGGTCAAAAGGGCCATCTGAAAAAAGTGTAAAATCCAGAAAGGCAGGACAGGCCATGGAGAACTGGGAGCCTTGTTATGCTGATGGGCGGGATGTAAATTGCCAACAGACACTCGGGAGAAGTGTATGGTGTTTCCTGAAACATCTAAAAAACAAAGCAACAGAGCCTAGGGCACTGCCACTTATGGTCCTATAGCTTAGGGAAATTAAAATCAAAAAGACACAGCCACCCCAAAGTTTGGGACGCCTCTGTTTACAAGAACCTCGTTTACAGTACAAGTTCAACATCGTAGAAAGTGAAAAATGGATAAAGAAGTTGTGGTATTTACTTACAAAGCAATATCACTCAGCAATGAAATCTATGTCATCAGGCCCTTAGCATCACAATGAGTGGATTCAGGTATGATGATTCTAACTGAAATAAGTCACACAGAAAAAGAAACATCATAAGATATCAGTAATACACGGAATGTAAACTTGGCTACACAGGAACTGAATTACAGAACAGAACAGGGTCTCAAATTTAGAAAACCAACTTATGCTTGCTTAAGGGTAAAGGTGAGTTGGGGTGCTGCATAAAACCAGAGATTGAAATGAGCACAGATAAAGTTCCTTAAGTCAAATATGGAATAGACAAGAGCTACTCCTTGCTCAACGAAATGGACTCAACACCGCATATTAAACGCCTAAGAATGTACCTGACTAGTAAGTATCTTAAAACCTATGGATTGCTATGTCTCCGAAAGAGAATCAAGCATGTGTACAGGGGCATAAACGCAGCAGTGATAGGATTGGAGAGGTTCGGTGAGCAAATGAAGACCCTTTGAAGTCATATTGCATGGTACCCATTACACGGGTTTCAACTACCCAGGTTTAAGGTATTCTTCCTTCAGCTAAAACATGCATGTGGAACCTAGAGTATGATCAACCATGTGATCGGGAGACGTGTTCAAATATGTCTCAGTTTTCCTCCCCTGGTACTCGGGTGCAACATTCCAGACGCTTTACTAACACTCTCCCCACTTGGAGAGTCAGCGCCTTTAACCTCCTGTTTGGCACAGTTGGCAATTTCTGCGGAAGATGAACAGGAATAGCGAGAACCAATGAGAGGCTAGCTGGAGGTGTCTGGACGGGCAAATTTAACTCTCATTTCCCACCAGGAAGAGGAATTAACCAAAGGCTCAGCATGCCGGGCCGGAACCAGATTAGGGCCTGAAGCCATCCTGCGGTGTTGCGGCCAGGTCACAAGAAAGCGAGTTGAAGAAAGGAGCTCAGGGGCACTGTAATTCACAAACCTGCAGAGTTATAAATGACAGCTATCGTCCAAAAATAGACTGAAGTAAGGCTGCCAAGAGGACTTGAAAGCGGGGCAGAATTGCAGGAAACCGATTTCAGGAGGTAGACTGGAATTGCATTGAAAGCATAGGAAAAGAGGCAGAACGTCCACAATGATGCACTTGGCCAAAAAGGGCGTATGCGTTTTTTCCTGAATATATTCAGGAAAAAACGCATACGCCCTTTTTGGCCAACCAAGCAAGCTTGCAAAGGAAATCTGCACTACAATGAAGTCTCACTTCCCCCCGGTCAAAAGGGCCATCTGAAAAAAGTGTAAAATCCAGAAAGGCAGGACAGGCCATGGAGAACTGGGAGCCTTGTTATGCTGATGGGCGGGATGTAAATTGCCAACAGACACTCGGGAGAAGTGTATGGTGTTTCCTGAAACATCTAAAAAACAAAGCAACGGAGCCTAGGGCACTGCCACTTATGGTCCTATAGCTTAGGGAAATTAAAATCAAAAAGACACAGCCACCCCAAAGTTTGGAACGGCTCTGTTTACAAGAACCTCGTTTACAGTACAAGTTCAACATCGCAAAAAGTGAAAAATGGATAAAGAAGTTGTGGTATTTACTTACAAAGCAATATCACTCAGCAATGAAATCTGTGTCATCAGGCCCTTAGCAGCACAATGAGTGGATTCAGGTATGATGATTCTAACTGAAATAAGTCACACAGAAAAAGAAACATCATAAGATATCAGTAATACACGGAATGGAAACTTGGCTACACAGGAACTGAATTACAGAACAGAACAGGGTCTCAAATTTAGAAAACCAACTTATTCTTGCTTAAGGGAAAAGGTGAGTTGGGGTGCTGCATAAAACCAGAGATTGAAATGAGCACAGATAAAGTTCCTTAAGCCAAATATGGAATAGACAAGAGCTACTCCTTGCTCAACGAAATGGACTCAACACCGCATATTAAACGCCTAAGAATGTACCTGACTAGTAAGTATCGTAAAACCTATGGATTGCTATGTCTCCAAAAGAGAATCAAGCATGTGTACAGGGGCATAAACGCAGCAGTGATAGGATTGGAGAGGTTCGGTGAGCAAATGAAGACCCTTTGAAGTCATAATGCATGGTACCCATTACACGGGTCTCAACTCTCCAGGTTTAAGGTATTCTTCCTTCAGCTAAAACATGCATGTGGAACCCAAGTATGATCAACCATGTGAACGGGAGACGTGTTCAAATATGTCTCAGTTTTCCTCCCCTGGTACTCGGGTGCAACATTCCAGACGCTTTACTAACACTCTCCCAACTTGGAGAGTCAGCGCCTTTAACCTCCTGTTTGGCCCAGTTTGCAATTTCTGCGGAAGATGAACAGGAATAGCGAGAACCAATGAGAGGCTAGCTGGAGGTGTCTGGACGGGCAAATTTAACTCTCATTTCCCACCAGGAAGAGGAATTAACCAAAGGCTCAGCATGCCGGGCCGGAACCAGATTAGGACCTGAAGCCATCCTGTGGTGTTGCGGCCAGTTCACAAGAAAGCGAGTTGAAGAAAGGAGCTCAGGGGCACTGTAATTCACAGACCTGCAGAGTTATAAATGACAGCTATCGTCCAAAAATAGACTGAAGTAAGGCTGCCAAGAGGACTTGAAAGCGGGGCAGAATTGCAGGAAACCGATTTCAGGAGGTAGACTGCAATTGCATTGAAAGCATAGGAAAAGAGGCAGAATGTCCACAATGATGCACTTGGCCAAAAAGGGCGTATGCGTTTTTTCCTGAATATATTCAGGAAAAAACGCATACGCCCTTTTTGGACAACCAAGCAAGCTTGCAAAGGAAATCTGCACTACAATGAAGTCTCACTTCCCCCCGGTCAAAAGGGCCATCTGAAAAAAGTGTAAAATCCAGAAAGGCAGGACAGGCCATGGAGAACTGGGAGCCTTGTTATGCTGATGGGCGGGATGTAAATTGCCAACAGACACTCGGGAGAAGTGTATGGTGTTTCCTGAAACATCTAAAAAACAAAGCAACAGAGCCTAGGGCACTGCCACTTATGGTCCTATAGCTTAGGGAAATTAAAATCAAAAAGACACAGCCACCCCAAAGTTTGGGACGCCTCTGTTTACAAGAACCTCGTTTACAGTACAAGTTCAACATCGTAGAAAGTGAAAAATGGATAAAGAAGTTGTGGTATTTACTTACAAAGCAATATCACTCAGCAATGAAATCTATGTCATCAGGCCCTTAGCATCACAATGAGTGGATTCAGGTATGATGATTCTAACTGAAATAAGTCACACAGAAAAAGAAACATCATAAGATATCAGTAATACACGGAATGTAAACTTGGCTACACAGGAACTGAATTACAGAACAGAACAGGGTCTCAAATTTAGAAAACCAACTTATGCTTGCTTAAGGGTAAAGGTGAGTTGGGGTGCTGCATAAAACCAGAGATTGAAATGAGCACAGATAAAGTTCCTTAAGTCAAATATGGAATAGACAAGAGCTACTCCTTGCTCAACGAAATGGACTCAACACCGCATATTAAACGCCTAAGAATGTACCTGACTAGTAAGTATCGTAAAACCTATGGATTGCTATGTCTCCAAAAGAGAATCAAGCATGTGTACAGGGGCATAAACGCAGCAGTGATAGGATTGGAGAGGTTCGGTGAGCAAATGAAGACCCTTTGAAGTCATATTGCATGGTACCCATTACACGGGTTTCAACTACCCAGGTTTAAGGTATTCTTCCTTCAGCTAAAACATGCATGTGGAACCTAGAGTATGATCAACCATGTGATCGGGAGACGTGTTCAAATATGTCTCAGTTTTCCTCCCCTGGTACTCGGGTGCAACATTCCAGACGCTTTACTAACACTCTCCCCACTTGGAGAGTCAGCGCCTTTAACCTCCTGTTTGGCACAGTTGGCAATTTCTGCGGAAGATGAACAGGAATAGCGAGAACCAATGAGAGGCTAGCTGGAGGTGTCTGGACGGGCAAATTTAACTCTCATTTCCCACCAGGAAGAGGAATTAACCAAAGGCTCAGCATGCCGGGCCGGAACCAGATTAGGGCCTGAAGCCATCCTGCGGTGTTGCGGCCAGGTCACAAGAAAGCGAGTTGAAGAAAGGAGCTCAGGGGCACTGTAATTCACAAACCTGCAGAGTTATAAATGACAGCTATCGTCCAAAAATAGACTGAAGTAAGGCTGCCAAGAGGACTTGAAAGCGGGGCAGAATTGCAGGAAACCGATTTCAGGAGGTAGACTGGAATTGCATTGAAAGCATAGGAAAAGAGGCAGAACGTCCACAATGATGCACTTGGCCAAAAAGGGCGTATGCGTTTTTTCCTGAATATATTCAGGAAAAAACGCATACGCCCTTTTTGGCCAACCAAGCAAGCTTGCAAAGGAAATCTGCACTACAATGAAGTCTCACTTCCCCCCGGTCAAAAGGGCCATCTGAAAAAAGTGTAAAATCCAGAAAGGCAGGACAGGCCATGGAGAACTGGGAGCCTTGTTATGCTGATGGGCGGGATGTAAATTGCCAACAGACACTCGGGAGAAGTGTATGGTGTTTCCTGAAACATCTAAAAAACAAAGCAACGGAGCCTAGGGCACTGCCACTTATGGTCCTATAGCTTAGGGAAATTAAAATCAAAAAGACACAGCCACCCCAATGTTTGGGACGCCTCTGTTTACAAGAACCTCGTTTACAGTACAAGTTCAACATCGCAGAAAGTGAAAAATGGATAAAGAAGTTGTGGTATTTACTTACAAAGCAATATCACTCAGCAATGAAATCTATGTCATCAGGCCCTTAGCATCACAATGAGTGGATTCAGGTATGATGATTCTAACTGAAATAAGTCACACAGAAAAAGAAACATCATAAGATATCAGTAATACACGGAATGTAAACTTGGCTACACAGGAACTGAATTACAGAACAGAACAGGGTCTCAAATTTAGAAAACCAACTTATGCTTGCTTAAGGGTAAAGGTGAGTTGGGGTGCTGCATAAAACCAGAGATTGAAATGAGCACAGATAAAGTTCCTTAAGTCAAATATGGAATAGACAAGAGCTACTCCTTGCTCAACGAAATGGACTCAACACCGCATATTAAACGCCTAAGAATGTACCTGACTAGTAAGTATCGTAAAACCTATGGATTGCTATGTCTCCAAAAGAGAATCAAGCATGTGTACAGGGGCATAAACGCAGCAGTGATAGGATTGGAGAGGTTCGGTGAGCAAATGAAGACCCTTTGAAGTCATAATGCATGGTGCCCATTACACGGGTCTCAACTCTCCAGGTTTAAGGTATTCTTCCTTCTGCTAAAACATGCATGTGGAACCCAAGTATGATCAACCATGTGAACGGGAGACGTGTTCAAATATGTCTCAGTTTTCCTCCCCTGGTACTCGGGTGCAACATTCCAGATGCTTTACTAACACTCTCCCCACTTGGAGAGTCAGCGCCTTTAACCTCCTGTTTGGCACAGTTTGCAATTTCTGCGGAAGATGAACAGGAATAGCGAGAACCAATGAGAGGCTAGCTGGAGGTGTCTGGACGGGCAAATTTAACTCTCATTTCCCACCAGGAAGAGGAAATAACCAAAGGCTCAGCGTGCCGTACCGGAACCAGATTAGGGCCTGAAGCCATCCTGCGGTGTTGCGGCCAGCTCAAAAGAAAGCGAGTTGAAGAAAGGAGCTCAGGGGCACTGTAATTCACAAACCTGCAGAGTTATAAATGACAGCTATCGTCCAAAAATAGACTGAAGTAAGGCTGCCAAGAGGACTTGAAAGCGGGGCAGAATTGCAGGAAACCGATTTCAGGAGGTAGACTGGAATTGCATTGAAAGCATAGGAAAAGAGGCAGAACGTCCACAATGATGCACTTGGCCAAAAAGGGCGTATGCGTTTTTTCCTGAATATATTCAGGAAAAAACGCATACGCCCTTTTTGGCCAACCAAGCAAGCTTGCAAAGGAAATCTGCACTACAATGAAGTCTCACTTCCCCCCGGTCAAAAGGGCCATCTGAAAAAAGTGTAAAATCCAGAAAGGCAGGACAGGCCATGGAGAACTGGGAGCCTTGTTATGCTGATGGGCGGGATGTAAATTGCCAACAGACACTCGGGAGAAGTGTATGGTGTTTCCTGAAACATCTAAAAAACAAAGCAACAGAACCTAGGGCACTTCCACTTATGGTCCTATAGCTTAGGGAAATTAAAATCAAAAAGACACAGCCACCCCAAAGTTTGGAACGGCTCTGTTTACAAGAACCTCGTTTACAGTAAAAGTTCAACATCGCAGAAAGTGAAAAATGGATAAAGAAGTTGTGGTATTTACTTACAAAGCAATATCACTCAGCAATGAAATCTGTGTCATCAGGCCCTTAGCAGCACAATGAGTGGATTCAGGTATGATGATTCTAACTGAAGTAAGTCACACAGAAAAAGAAACATCATAAGATATCAGTAATACACGTAATGTAAACTTGGCTACACAGGAACTGAATTACAGAACAGAACAGGGTCTCAAATTTAGAAAACCAACTTATGCTTGCTTAAGGGGAAAGGTGAGTTGGGGTGCTGCATAAAACCAGAGATTGAAATGAGCACAGATAAAGTTCCTTAAGTCAAATATGGAATAGACAAGAGCTACTCCTTGCTCAACGAAATGGACTCAACACCGCATATTAAACGCCTAAGAATGTACCTGACTAGTAATTATCGTAAAACCTATGGATTGCTATGTCTCCGAAAGAGAATCAAGCATGTGTACAGGGGCATAAACGCAGCAGTGATAGGATTGGAGAGGTTCGGTGAGCAAATGAAGACCCTTTGAAGTCATATTGCATGGTACCCATTACACGGGTCTCAACTCTCCAGGTTTAAGGTATTCTTCCTTCAGCTAAAACATGCATGTGGAACCCAAGTATGATCAACCATGTGAACGGGAGACGTGTTCAAATATGTCTCAGTTTTCCTCCCCTGGTACTCGGGTGCAACATTCCAGACGCTTTACTAACACTCTCCCCACTTGGAGAGTCAGCGCCTTTAACCTCCTGTTTGGCCCAGTTTGCAATTTCTGCGGAAGATGAACAGGAATAGCGAGAACCAATGAGAGGCTAGCTGGAGGTGTCTGGACGGGCAAATTTAACTCTCATTTCCCACCAGGAAGAGGAAATAACCAAAGGCTCAGCGTGCCGTACCGGAACCAGATTAGGGCCTGAAGCCATCCTGCAGTGTTGCGGCCAGCTCACAAGAAAGCGAGTTGAAGAAAGGAGCTCAGGGGCACTGTAATTCACAAACCTGCAGAGTTATAAATGACAGCTATCGTCCAAAAATAGACTGAAGAAAGGCTGCCAAGAGGACTTGAAAGCGGGGCAGAATTGCAGGAAACCGATTTCAGGAGGTAGACTGGAATTGCATTGAAAGCATAGGAAAAGAGGCAGAACGTCCACAATGATGCACTTGGCCAAAAAGGGCGTATGCGTTTTTTCCTGAATATATTCAGGAAAAAACGCATACGCCCTTTTTGGCCAACCAAGCAAGCTTGCAAAGGAAATCTGCACTACAATGAAGTCTCACTTCCCCCCGGTCAAAAGGGCCATCTGAAAAAAGTGTAAAATCCAGAAAGGCAGGACAGGCCATGGAGAACTGGGAGCCTTGTTATGCTGATGGGCGGGATGTAAATTGCCAACAGACACTCGGGAGAAGTGTATGGTGTTTCCTGAAACATCTAAAAAACAAAGCAACAGAGCCTAGGGCACTTCCACTTATGGTCCTATAGCTTAGGGAAATTAAAATCAAAAAGACACAGCCACCCCAAAGTTTGGAACGGCTCTGTTTACAAGAACCTCGTTTACAGTACAAGTTCAACATCGCAGAAAGTGAAAAATGGATAAAGAACTTGTGGTATTTACTTACAAAGCAATATCACTCAGCAATGAAATCTGTGTCATCAGGCCCTTAGCAGCACAATGAGTGGATTCAGGTATGATGATTCTAACTGAAGTAAGTCACACAGAAAAAGAAACATCATAAGATATCAGTAATACACGGAATGTAAACTTGGCTACACAGGAACTGAATTACAGAACAGAACAGGGTCTCAAATTTAGAAAACCAACTTATGCTTGCTTAAGGGTAAAGGTGAGTTGGGGTGCTGCATAAAACCAGAGATTGAAATGAGCACAGATAAAGTTCCTTAAGCCAAATATGGAATAGACAAGAGCTACTCCTTGCTCAACGAAATGGACTCAACACCGCATATTAAACGCCTAAGAATGTACCTGACTAGTAATTATCGTAAAACCTATGGATTGCTATGTCTCCGAAAGAGAATCAAGCATGTGTACAGGGGCATAAACGCAGCAGTGATAGGATTGGAGAGGTTCGGTGAGCAAATGAAGACCCTTTGAAGTCATATTGCATCGTACCCATTCCACGGGTTTCAACTACCCAGGTTTAAGGTATTCTTCCTTCAGCTAAAACATGCATGTGGAACCTAGAGTATGATCAACCATGTGATCGGGAGACGTGTTCAAATATGTCTCAGTTTTCCTCCCCTGGTACTCGGGTGCAACATTCCAGACGCTTTACTAACACTCTCCCCACTTGGAGAGTCAGCGCCTTTAACCTCCTGTTTGGCCCAGTTTGCAATTTCTGCGGAAGATGAACAGGAATAGCGAGAACCAATGAGAGGCTAGCTGGAGGTGTCTGGACGGGCAAATTTAACTCTCATTTCCCACCAGGAAGAGGAAATAACCAAAGGCTCAGCGTGCCGTACCGGAACAAGATTAGGGCCTGAAGCCATCCTGCAGTGTTGCGGCCAGCTCAAAAGAAAGCGAGTTGAAGAAAGGAGCTCAGGGGCACTGTAATTCACAAACCTGCAGAGTTATAAATGACAGCTATCGTCCAAAAATAGACTGAAGTAAGGCTGCCAAGAGGACTTGAAAGCGGGGCAGAATTGCAGGAAACCGATTTCAGGAGGTAGACTGGAATTGCATTGAAAGCATAGGAAAAGAGGCAGAACGTCCACAATGATGCACTTGGCCAAAAAGGGCGTATGCGTTTTTTCCTGAATATATTCAGGAAAAAACGCATACGCCCTTTTTGGCCAACCAAGCAAGCTTGCAAAGGAAATCTGCACTACAATGAAGTCTCACTTCCCCCCGGTCAAAAGGGCCATCTGAAAAAAGTGTAAAATCCAGAAAGGCAGGACAGGCCATGGAGAACTGGGAGCCTTGTTATGCTGATGGGCGGGATGTAAATTGCCAACAGACACTCGGGAGAAGTGTATGGTGTTTCCTGAAACATCTAAAAAACAAAGCAACAGAGCCTAGGGCACTGCCACTTATGGTCCTATAGCTTAGGGAAATTAAAATCAAAAAGACACAGCCACCCCAAAGTTTGGAACGGCTCTGTTTACAAGAACCTCGTTTACAGTACAAGTTCAACATCGCAGAAAGTGAAAAATGGATAAAGAAGTTGTGGTATTTACTTACAAAGCAATATCACTCAGCAATGAAATCTGTGTCATCAGGCCCTTAGCAGCACAATGAGTGGATTCAGGTATGATGATTCTAACTGAAGTAAGTCACACAGAAAAAGAAACATCATAAGATATCAGTAATACACGGAATGTAAACTTGGCTACACAGGAACTGAATTACAGAACAGAACAGGGTCTCAAATTTAGAAAACCAACTTATGCTTGCTTAAGGGTAAAGGTGAGTTGGGGTGCTGCATAAAACCAGAGATTGAAATGAGCACAGATAAAGTTCCTTAAGTCAAATATGGAATAGACAAGAGCTACTCCTTGCTCAACGAAATGGACTCAACACCGCATATTAAACGCCTAAGAATGTACCTGACTAGTAATTATCTTAAAACCTATGGATTGCTATGTCTCCGAAAGAGAATCAAGCATGTGTACAGGGGCATAAACGCAGCAGTGATAGGATTGGAGAGGTTCGGTGAGCAAATGAAGACCCTTTGAAGTCATATTGCATGGTACCCATTACACGGGTCTCAACTCTCCAGGTTTAAGGTATTCTTCCTTCAGCTAAAACATGCATGTGGAACCCAAGTATGATCAACCATGTGAACGGGAGACGTGTTCAAATATGTCTCAGTTTTCCTCCCCTGGTACTCGGGTGCAACATTCCAGATGCTTTACTAACACTCTCCCCACTTGGAGAGTCAGCGCCTTTAACCTCCTGTTTGGCCCAGTTTGCAATTTCTGCGGAAGATGAACAGGAATAGCGAGAACCAATGAGAGGCTAGCTGGAGGTGTCTGGACGGGCAAATTTAACTCTCACTTCCCACCAGGAAGAGGAAATAACCAAAGGCTCAGCGTGCCGTACCGGAACCAGATTAGGGCCTGAAGCCATCCTGCGGTGTTGGGGCCAGGTCACAAGAAAGCGAGTTGAAGAAAGGAGCTCAGGGGCACTGTAATTCACAAACCTGCAGAGTTATAAATGACAGCTATCGTCCAAAAATAGACTGAAGTAAGGCTGCCAAGAGGACTTGAAAGCGGGGCAGAATTGCAGGAAACCGATTTCAGGAGGTAGACTGGAATTGCATTGAAAGCATAGGAAAAGAGGCAGAACGTCCACAATGATGCACTTGGCCAAAAAGGGCGTATGCGTTTTTTCCTGAATATATTCAGGAAAAAACGCATACGCCCTTTTTGGCCAACCAAGCAAGCTTGCAAAGGAAATCTGCACTACAATGAAGTCTCACTTCCCCCCGGTCAAAAGGGCCATCTGAAAAAAGTGTAAAATCCAGAAAGGCAGGACAGGCCATGGAGAACTGGGAGCCTTGTTATGCTGATGGGCGGGATGTAAATTGCCAACAGACACTCGGGAGAAGTGTATGGTGTTTCCTGAAACATCTAAAAAACAAAGCAACGGAGCCTAGGGCACTGCCACTTATGGTCCTATAGCTTAGGGAAATTAAAATCAAAAAGACACAGCCACCCCAATGTTTGGGACGCCTCTGTTTACAAGAACCTCGTTTACAGTACAAGTTCAACATCGCAGAAAGTGAAAAATGGATAAAGAAGTTGTGGTATTTACTTACAAAGCAATATCACTCAGCAATGAAATCTATGTCATCAGGCCCTTAGCATCACAATGAGTGGATTCAGGTATGATGATTCTAACTGAAATAAGTCACACAGAAAAAGAAACATCATAAGATATCAGTAATACACGGAATGTAAACTTGGCTACACAGGAACTGAATTACAGAACAGAACAGGGTCTCAAATTTAGAAAACCAACTTATGCTTGCTTAAGGGTAAAGGTGAGTTGGGGTGCTGCATAAAACCAGAGATTGAAATGAGCACAGATAAAGTTCCTTAAGTCAAATATGGAATAGACAAGAGCTACTCCTTGCTCAACGAAATGGACTCAACACCGCATATTAAACGCCTAAGAATGTACCTGACTAGTAAGTATCGTAAAACCTATGGATTGCTATGTCTCCAAAAGAGAATCAAGCATGTGTACAGGGGCATAAACGCAGCAGTGATAGGATTGGAGAGGTTCGGTGAGCAAATGAAGACCCTTTGAAGTCATATTGCATGGTGCCCATTACACGGGTCTCAACTCTCCAGGTTTAAGGTATTCTTCCTTCTGCTAAAACATGCATGTGGAACCCAAGTATGATCAACCATGTGAACGGGAGACGTGTTCAAATATGTCTCAGTTTTCCTCCCCTGGTACTCGGGTGCAACATTCCAGATGCTTTACTAACACTCTCCCCACTTGGAGAGTCAGCGCCTTTAACCTCCTGTTTGGCACAGTTTGCAATTTCTGCGGAAGATGAACAGGAATAGCGAGAACCAATGAGAGGCTAGCTGGAGGTGTCTGGACGGGCAAATTTAACTCTCATTTCCCACCAGGAAGAGGAAATAACCAAAGGCTCAGCGTGCCGTACCGGAACCAGATTAGGGCCTGAAGCCATCCTGCGGTGTTGCGGCCAGCTCAAAAGAAAGCGAGTTGAAGAAAGGAGCTCAGGGGCACTGTAATTCACAAACCTGCAGAGTTATAAATGACAGCTATCGTCCAAAAATAGACTGAAGTAAGGCTGCCAAGAGGACTTGAAAGCGGGGCAGAATTGCAGGAAACCGATTTCAGGAGGTAGACTGGAATTGCATTGAAAGCATAGGAAAAGAGGCAGAACGTCCACAATGATGCACTTGGCCAAAAAGGGCGTATGCGTTTTTTCCTGAATATATTCAGGAAAAAACGCATACGCCCTTTTTGGCCAACCAAGCAAGCTTGCAAAGGAAATCTGCACTACAATGAAGTCTCACTTCCCCCCGGTCAAAAGGGCCATCTGAAAAAAGTGTAAAATCCAGAAAGGCAGGACAGGCCATGGAGAACTGGGAGCCTTGTTATGCTGATGGGCGGGATGTAAATTGCCAACAGACACTCGGGAGAAGTGTATGGTGTTTCCTGAAACATCTAAAAAACAAAGCAACAGAACCTAGGGCACTTCCACTTATGGTCCTATAGCTTAGGGAAATTAAAATCAAAAAGACACAGCCACCCCAAAGTTTGGAACGGCTCTGTTTACAAGAACCTCGTTTACAGTAAAAGTTCAACATCGCAGAAAGTGAAAAATGGATAAAGAAGTTGTGGTATTTACTTACAAAGCAATATCACTCAGCAATGAAATCTGTGTCATCAGGCCCTTAGCAGCACAATGAGTGGATTCAGGTATGATGATTCTAACTGAAGTAAGTCACACAGAAAAAGAAACATCATAAGATATCAGTAATACACGTAATGTAAACTTGGCTACACAGGAACTGAATTACAGAACAGAACAGGGTCTCAAATTTAGAAAACCAACTTATGCTTGCTTAAGGGGAAAGGTGAGTTGGGGTGCTGCATAAAACCAGAGATTGAAATGAGCACAGATAAAGTTCCTTAAGTCAAATATGGAATAGACAAGAGCTACTCCTTGCTCAACGAAATGGACTCAACACCGCATATTAAACGCCTAAGAATGTACCTGACTAGTAATTATCGTAAAACCTATGGATTGCTATGTCTCCGAAAGAGAATCAAGCATGTGTACAGGGGCATAAACGCAGCAGTGATAGGATTGGAGAGGTTCGGTGAGCAAATGAAGACCCTTTGAAGTCATATTGCATGGTACCCATTACACGGGTCTCAACTCTCCAGGTTTAAGGTATTCTTCCTTCAGCTAAAACATGCATGTGGAACCCAAGTATGATCAACCATGTGAACGGGAGACGTGTTCAAATATGTCTCAGTTTTCCTCCCCTGGTACTCGGGTGCAACATTCCAGACGCTTTACTAACACTCTCCCCACTTGGAGAGTCAGCGCCTTTAACCTCCTGTTTGGCCCAGTTTGCAATTTCTGCGGAAGATGAACAGGAATAGCGAGAACCAATGAGAGGCTAGCTGGAGGTGTCTGGACGGGCAAATTTAACTCTCATTTCCCACCAGGAAGAGGAAATAACCAAAGGCTCAGCGTGCCGTACCGGAACCAGATTAGGGCCTGAAGCCATCCTGCAGTGTTGCGGCCAGCTCACAAGAAAGCGAGTTGAAGAAAGGAGCTCAGGGGCACTGTAATTCACAAACCTGCAGAGTTATAAATGACAGCTATCGTCCAAAAATAGACTGAAGAAAGGCTGCCAAGAGGACTTGAAAGCGGGGCAGAATTGCAGGAAACCGATTTCAGGAGGTAGACTGGAATTGCATTGAAAGCATAGGAAAAGAGGCAGAACGTCCACAATGATGCACTTGGCCAAAAAGGGCGTATGCGTTTTTTCCTGAATATATTCAGGAAAAAACGCATACGCCCTTTTTGGCCAACCAAGCAAGCTTGCAAAGGAAATCTGCACTACAATGAAGTCTCACTTCCCCCCGGTCAAAAGGGCCATCTGAAAAAAGTGTAAAATCCAGAAAGGCAGGACAGGCCATGGAGAACTGGGAGCCTTGTTATGCTGATGGGCGGGATGTAAATTGCCAACAGACACTCGGGAGAAGTGTATGGTGTTTCCTGAAACATCTAAAAAACAAAGCAACAGAGCCTAGGGCACTTCCACTTATGGTCCTATAGCTTAGGGAAATTAAAATCAAAAAGACACAGCCACCCCAAAGTTTGGAACGGCTCTGTTTACAAGAACCTCGTTTACAGTACAAGTTCAACATCGCAGAAAGTGAAAAATGGATAAAGAACTTGTGGTATTTACTTACAAAGCAATATCACTCAGCAATGAAATCTGTGTCATCAGGCCCTTAGCAGCACAATGAGTGGATTCAGGTATGATGATTCTAACTGAAGTAAGTCACACAGAAAAAGAAACATCATAAGATATCAGTAATACACGGAATGTAAACTTGGCTACACAGGAACTGAATTACAGAACAGAACAGGGTCTCAAATTTAGAAAACCAACTTATGCTTGCTTAAGGGTAAAGGTGAGTTGGGGTGCTGCATAAAACCAGAGATTGAAATGAGCACAGATAAAGTTCCTTAAGCCAAATATGGAATAGACAAGAGCTACTCCTTGCTCAACGAAATGGACTCAACACCGCATATTAAACGCCTAAGAATGTACCTGACTAGTAATTATCGTAAAACCTATGGATTGCTATGTCTCCGAAAGAGAATCAAGCATGTGTACAGGGGCATAAACGCAGCAGTGATAGGATTGGAGAGGTTCGGTGAGCAAATGAAGACCCTTTGAAGTCATATTGCATCGTACCCATTCCACGGGTTTCAACTACCCAGGTTTAAGGTATTCTTCCTTCAGCTAAAACATGCATGTGGAACCTAGAGTATGATCAACCATGTGATCGGGAGACGTGTTCAAATATGTCTCAGTTTTCCTCCCCTGGTACTCGGGTGCAACATTCCAGACGCTTTACTAACACTCTCCCCACTTGGAGAGTCAGCGCCTTTAACCTCCTGTTTGGCCCAGTTTGCAATTTCTGCGGAAGATGAACAGGAATAGCGAGAACCAATGAGAGGCTAGCTGGAGGTGTCTGGACGGGCAAATTTAACTCTCATTTCCCACCAGGAAGAGGAAATAACCAAAGGCTCAGCGTGCCGTACCGGAACAAGATTAGGGCCTGAAGCCATCCTGCAGTGTTGCGGCCAGCTCAAAAGAAAGCGAGTTGAAGAAAGGAGCTCAGGGGCACTGTAATTCACAAACCTGCAGAGTTATAAATGACAGCTATCGTCCAAAAATAGACTGAAGTAAGGCTGCCAAGAGGACTTGAAAGCGGGGCAGAATTGCAGGAAACCGATTTCAGGAGGTAGACTGGAATTGCATTGAAAGCATAGGAAAAGAGGCAGAACGTCCACAATGATGCACTTGGCCAAAAAGGGCGTATGCGTTTTTTCCTGAATATATTCAGGAAAAAACGCATACGCCCTTTTTGGCCAACCAAGCAAGCTTGCAAAGGAAATCTGCACTACAATGAAGTCTCACTTCCCCCCGGTCAAAAGGGCCATCTGAAAAAAGTGTAAAATCCAGAAAGGCAGGACAGGCCATGGAGAACTGGGAGCCTTGTTATGCTGATGGGCGGGATGTAAATTGCCAACAGACACTCGGGAGAAGTGTATGGTGTTTCCTGAAACATCTAAAAAACAAAGCAACAGAGCCTAGGGCACTGCCACTTATGGTCCTATAGCTTAGGGAAATTAAAATCAAAAAGACACAGCCACCCCAAAGTTTGGAACGGCTCTGTTTACAAGAACCTCGTTTACAGTACAAGTTCAACATCGCAGAAAGTGAAAAATGGATAAAGAAGTTGTGGTATTTACTTACAAAGCAATATCACTCAGCAATGAAATCTGTGTCATCAGGCCCTTAGCAGCACAATGAGTGGATTCAGGTATGATGATTCTAACTGAAGTAAGTCACACAGAAAAAGAAACATCATAAGATATCAGTAATACACGGAATGTAAACTTGGCTACACAGGAACTGAATTACAGAACAGAACAGGGTCTCAAATTTAGAAAACCAACTTATGCTTGCTTAAGGGTAAAGGTGAGTTGGGGTGCTGCATAAAACCAGAGATTGAAATGAGCACAGATAAAGTTCCTTAAGTCAAATATGGAATAGACAAGAGCTACTCCTTGCTCAACGAAATGGACTCAACACCGCATATTAAACGCCTAAGAATGTACCTGACTAGTAATTATCTTAAAACCTATGGATTGCTATGTCTCCGAAAGAGAATCAAGCATGTGTACAGGGGCATAAACGCAGCAGTGATAGGATTGGAGAGGTTCGGTGAGCAAATGAAGACCCTTTGAAGTCATATTGCATGGTACCCATTACACGGGTCTCAACTCTCCAGGTTTAAGGTATTCTTCCTTCAGCTAAAACATGCATGTGGAACCCAAGTATGATCAACCATGTGAACGGGAGACGTGTTCAAATATGTCTCAGTTTTCCTCCCCTGGTACTCGGGTGCAACATTCCAGATGCTTTACTAACACTCTCCCCACTTGGAGAGTCAGCGCCTTTAACCTCCTGTTTGGCCCAGTTTGCAATTTCTGCGGAAGATGAACAGGAATAGCGAGAACCAATGAGAGGCTAGCTGGAGGTGTCTGGACGGGCAAATTTAACTCTCACTTCCCACCAGGAAGAGGAAATAACCAAAGGCTCAGCGTGCCGTACCGGAACCAGATTAGGGCCTGAAGCCATCCTGCGGTGTTGCGGCCAGGTCACAAGAAAGCGAGTTGAAGAAAGGAGCTCAGGGGCACTGTAATTCACAAACCTGCAGAGTTATAAATGACAGCTATCGTCCAAAAATAGACTGAAGTAAGGCTGCCAAGAGGACTTGAAAGCGGGGCAGAATTGCAGGAAACCGATTTCAGGAGGTAGACTGGAATTGCATTGAAAGCATAGGAAAAGAGGCAGAACGTCCACAATGATGCACTTGGCCAAAAAGGGCGTATGCGTTTTTTCCTGAATATATTCAGGAAAAAACGCATACGCCCTTTTTGGCCAACCAAGCAAGCTTGCAAAGGAAATCTGCACTACAATGAAGTCTCACTTCCCCCCGGTCAAAAGGGCCATCTGAAAAAAGTGTAAAATCCAGAAAGGCAGGACAGGCCATGGAGAACTGGGAGCCTTGTTATGCTGATGGGCGGGATGTAAATTGCCAACAGACACTCCGGAGAAGTGTATGGTGTTTCCTGAAACATCTAAAAAACAAAGCAACAGAGCCTAGGGCACTGCCACTTATGGTCCTATAGCTTAGGGAAATTAAAATCAAAAAGACACAGCCACCCCAAAGTTTGGGACGCCTCTGTTTACAAGAACCTCGTTTACAGTACAAGTTCAACATCGCAGAAAGTGAAAAATGGATAAAGAAGTTGTGGTATTTACTTACAAAGCAATATCACTCAGCAATGAAATCTGTGTCATCAGGCCCTTAGCAGCACAATGAGTGGATTCAGGTATGATGATTCTAACTGAAATAAGTCACACAGAAAAAGAAACATCATAAGATATCAGTAATACACGGAATGGAAACTTGGCTACACAGGAAGTGAATTACAGAACAGAACAGGGTCTCAAATTTAGAAAACCAACTTATGCTTGCTTAAGGGTAAAGGTGAGTAGGGGTGCTGCATAAAACAAGAGATTGAAATGAGCACAGATAAAGTTCCTTAAGCCAAATATGGAATAGACAAGAGCTACTCCTTGCTCAACGAAATGGACTCAACACCGCATATTAAACGCCTAAGAATGTACCTGACTAGTAAGTATCTTAAAACCTATGGATTGCTATGTCTCCGAAAGAGAATGAAGCATGTGTACAGGGGCATAAACGCAGCAGTGATAGGATTGGAGAGGTTCGGTGAGCAAATGAAGACCCTTTGAAGTCATATTGCATGGTACTCATTCCACGGGTTTCAACTACCCAGGTTTAAGGTATTCTTCCTTCAGCTAAAACATGCATGTGGAACCTAGAGTATGATCAACCATGTGATCGGGAGACGTGTTCAAATATGTCTCAGTTTTCCTCACCTGGTACTCGGGTGCAACATTCCAGAAGCTTTACTAACACTCTCCCCACTTGGAGAGTCAGTCCCTTTAACCTCCTGTTTGGCCCAGTTTGCAATTTCTGCGGAAGATGAACAGGAATAGCGAGAACCAATGAGAGACTAGCTGGAGGTGTCTGGACGGGCAAATTTAACTCTCATTTCCCACCAGGAAGAGGAAATAACCAAAGGCTCAGCGTGCCGTGCCGGAACCAGATTAGGGCCTGAAGCCATCCTGCGGTGTTGCGGCCAGGTCACAAGAAAGCGAGTTGAAGAAAGGAGCTCAGGGACACTGTAATTCACAAACCTGCAGAGTTATAAATGACAGCTATCGTCCAAAAATAGACTGAAGTAAGGCTGCCAAGAGGACTTGAAAGCGGGGCAGAATTGCAGGAAACCGATTTCAGGAGGTAGACTGGAATTGCATTGAAAGCATAGGAAAAGAGGCAGAACGTCCACAATGATGCACTTGGCCAAAAAGGGCGTATGCGTTTTTTCCTGAATATATTCAGGAAAAAACGCATACGCCCTTTTTGGCCAACCAAGCAAGCTTGCAAAGGAAATCTGCACTACAATGAAGTCTCACTTCCCCCCGGTCAAAAGGGCCATCTGAAAAAAGTGTAAAATCCAGAAAGGCAGGACAGGCCATGGAGAACTGGGAGCCTTGTTATGCTGATGGGCGGGATGTAAATTGCCAACAGACACTCGGGAGAAGTATATGGTGTTTCCTGAAACATCTAAAAAACAAAGCAACAGAGCCTAGGGCACTGCCACTTATGGTCCTATAGCTTAGGGAAATTAAAATCAAAAAGACACAGCCACCCCAAATTTTGGGACGCCTCTGTTTACAAGAACCTCGTTTACAGTACAAGTTCAACATCGCAGAAAGTGAAAAATGGATAAAGAAGTTGTGGTATTTACTTACAAAGCAATATCACTCAGCAATGAAATCTATGTCATCAGGCCCTTAGCATCACAATGAGTGGATTCAGGTATGATGATTCTAACTGAAATAAGTCACACAGAAAAAGAAACATCATAAGATATCAGTAATACACGGAATGTAAACTTGGCTACACAGGAACTGAATTACAGAACAGAACAGGGTCTCAAATTTAGAAAACCAACTTATGCTTGCTTAAGGGTAAAGGTGAGTTGGGGTGCTGCATAAAACCAGAGATTGAAATGAGCACAGATAAAGTTCCTTAAGTCAAATATGGAATAGACAAGAGCTACTCCTTGCTCAACGAAATGGACTCAACACCGCATATTAAACGCCTAAGAATGTACCTGACTAGTAAGTATCGTAAAACCTATGGATTGCTATGTCTCCAAAAGAGAATCAAGCATGTGTACAGGGGCATAAACGCAGCAGTGATAGGATTGGAGAGGTTCGGTGAGCAAATGAAGACCCTTTGAAGTCATATTGCATGGTACCCATTCCACGGGTCTCAACTCTCCAGGTTTAAGGTATTCTTCCTTCAGCTAAAACATGCATGTGGAACCCAAGTATGATCAACCATGTGAACGGGAGACGTGTTCAAATATGTCTCAGTTTTCCTCCCCTGGTACTCGGGTGCAACATTCCAGACGCTTTACTAACACTCTCCCCACTTGGAGAGTCAGCGCCTTTAACCTCCTGTTTGGCCCAGTTTGCAATTTCTGCGGAAGATGAACAGGAATAGCGAGAACCAATGAGAGGCTAGCTGGAGGTGTCTGGACGGGCAAATTTAACTCTCATTTCCCACCAGGAAGAGGAATTAACCAAAGGCTCAGCATGCCGGGCCGGAACCAGATTAGGGCCTGAAGCCATCCTGCGGTGTTGCGGCCAGGTCACAAGAAAGCGAGTTGAAGAAAGGAGCTCAGGGGCACTGTAATTCACAAACCTGCAGAGTTATAAATGACAGCTATCGTCCAAAAAATAGACTGAAGTAAGGCTGCCAAGAGGACTTGAAAGCGGGGCAGAATTGCAGGAAACCGATTTCAGGAGGTAGACTGGAATTGCATTGAAAGCATAGGAAAAGAGGCAGAACGTCCACAATGATGCACTTGGCCAAAAAGGGCGTATGCGTTTTTTCCTGAATATATTCAGGAAAAAACGCATACGCCCTTTTTGGACAACCAAGCAAGCTTGCAAAGGAAATCTGCACTACAATGAAGTCTCACTTCCCCCCGGTCAAAAGGGCCATCTGAAAAAAGTGTAAAATCCAGAAAGGCAGGACAGGCCATGGAGAACTGGGAGCCTTGTTATGCTGATGGGCGGGATGTAAATTGCCAACAACCACTCGGGAGAAGTGTATGGTGTTTCCTGAAACATCTAAAAAACAAAGCAACAGAACCTAGGGCACTTCCACTTATGGTCCTATAGCTTAGGGAAATTAAAATCAAAAAGACACAGCCACCCCAAAGTTTGGAACGGCTCTGTTTACAAGAACCTCGTTTACAGTACAAGTTCAACATCGCAGAAAGTGAAAAATGGATAAAGAAGTTGTGGTATTTACTTACAAAGCAATATCACTCAGCAATGAAATCTGTGTCATCAGGCCCTTAGCAGCACAATGAGTGGATTCAGGTATGATGATTCTAACTGAAATAAGTCACACAGAAAAAGAAACATCATAAGATATCAGTAATACACGGAATGGAAACTTGGCTACACAGGAAGTGAATTACAGAACAGAACAGGGTCTCAAATTTAGAAAACCAACTTATGCTTGCTTAAGGGTAAAGGTGAGTAGGGGTGCTGCATAAAACCAGAGATTGAAATGAGCACAGATAAAGTTCCTTAAGCCAAATATGGAATAGACAAGAGCTACTCCTTGCTCAACGAAATGGACTCAACACCGCATATTAAACGCCTAAGAATGTACCTGACTAGTAAGTATCTTAAAACCTATGGATTGCTATGTCTCCGAAAGAGAATGAAGCATGTGTACAGGGGCATAAACGCAGCAGTGATAGGATTGGAGAGGTTCGGTGAGCAAATGAAGACCCTTTGAAGTCATATTGCATGGTACTCATTCCACGGGTTTCAACTACCCAGGTTTAAGGTATTCTTCCTTCAGCTAAAACATGCATGTGGAACCTAGAGTATGATCAACCATGTGATCGGGAGACGTGTTCAAATATGTCTCAGTTTTCCTCCCCTGGTACTCGGGTGCAACATTCCAGACGCTTTACTAACACTCTCCCCACTTGGAGAGTCAGTCCCTTTAACCTCCTGTTTGGCCCAGTTTGCAATTTCTGCGGAAGATGAACAGGAATAGCGAGAACCAATGAGAGACTAGCTGGAGGTGTCTGGACGGGCAAATTTAACTCTCATTTCCCACCAGGAAGAGGAAATAACCAAAGGCTCAGCGTGCCGTGCCGGAACCAGATTAGGGCCTGAAGCCATCCTGCGGTGTTGCGGCCAGGTCACAAGAAAGCGAGTTGAAGAAAGGAGCTCAGGGACACTGTAATTCACAAACCTGCAGAGTTATAAATGACAGCTATCGTCCAAAAATAGACTGAAGTAAGGCTGCCAAGAGGACTTGAAAGCGGGGCAGAATTGCAGGAAACCGATTTCAGGAGGTAGACTGGAATTGCATTGAAAGCATAGGAAAAGAGGCAGAACGTCCACAATGATGCACTTGGCCAAAAAGGGCGTATGCGTTTTTTCCTGAATATATTCAGGAAAAAACGCATACGCCCTTTTTGGCCAACCAAGCAAGCTTGCAAAGGAAATCTGCACTACAATGAAGTCTCACTTCCCCCCGGTCAAAAGGGCCATCTGAAAAAAGTGTAAAATCCAGAAAGGCAGGACAGGCCATGGAGAACTGGGAGCCTTGTTATGCTGATGGGCGGGATGTAAATTGCCAACAGACACTCGGGAGAAGTATATGGTGTTTCCTGAAACATCTAAAAAACAAAGCAACAGAGCCTAGGGCACTGCCACTTATGGTCCTATAGCTTAGGGAAATTAAAATCAAAAAGACACAGCCACCCCAAATTTTGGGACGCCTCTGTTTACAAGAACCTCGTTTACAGTACAAGTTCAACATCGCAGAAAGTGAAAAATGGATAAAGAAGTTGTGGTATTTACTTACAAAGCAATATCACTCAGCAATGAAATCTATGTCATCAGGCCCTTAGCATCACAATGAGTGGATTCAGGTATGATGATTCTAACTGAAATAAGTCACACAGAAAAAGAAACATCATAAGATATCAGTAATACACGGAATGTAAACTTGGCTACACAGGAACTGAATTACAGAACAGAACAGGGTCTCAAATTTAGAAAACCAACTTATGCTTGCTTAAGGGTAAAGGTGAGTTGGGGTGCTGCATAAAACCAGAGATTGAAATGAGCACAGATAAAGTTCCTTAAGTCAAATATGGAATAGACAAGAGCTACTCCTTGCTCAACGAAATGGACTCAACACCGCATATTAAACGCCTAAGAATGTACCTGACTAGTAAGTATCGTAAAACCTATGGATTGCTATGTCTCCAAAAGAGAATCAAGCATGTGTACAGGGGCATAAACGCAGCAGTGATAGGATTGGAGAGGTTCGGTGAGCAAATGAAGACCCTTTGAAGTCATATTGCATGGTACCCATTCCACGGGTCTCAACTCTCCAGGTTTAAGGTATTCTTCCTTCAGCTAAAACATGCATGTGGAACCCAAGTATGATCAACCATGTGAACGGGAGACGTGTTCAAATATGTCTCAGTTTTCCTCCCCTGGTACTCGGGTGCAACATTCCAGACGCTTTACTAACACTCTCCCCACTTGGAGAGTCAGCGCCTTTAACCTCCTGTTTGGCCCAGTTTGCAATTTCTGCGGAAGATGAACAGGAATAGCGAGAACCAATGAGAGGCTAGCTGGAGGTGTCTGGACGGGCAAATTTAACTCTCATTTCCCACCAGGAAGAGGAATTAACCAAAGGCTCAGCATGCCGGGCCGGAACCAGATTAGGGCCTGAAGCCATCCTGCGGTGTTGCGGCCAGGTCACAAGAAAGCGAGTTGAAGAAAGGAGCTCAGGGGCACTGTAATTCACAAACCTGCAGAGTTATAAATGACAGCTATCGTCCAAAAATAGACTGAAGTAAGGCTGCCAAGAGGACTTGAAAGCGGGGCAGAATTGCAGGAAACCGATTTCAGGAGGTAGACTGGAATTGCATTGAAAGCATAGGAAAAGAGGCAGAACGTCCACAATGATGCACTTGGCCAAAAAGGGCGTATGCGTTTTTTCCTGAATATATTCAGGAAAAAACGCATACGCCCTTTTTGGACAACCAAGCAAGCTTGCAAAGGAAATCTGCACTACAATGAAGTCTCACTTTCCCCCGGTCAAAAGGGCCATCTGAAAAAAGTGTAAAATCCAGAAAGGCAGGACAGGCCATGGAGAACTGGGAGCCTTGTTATGCTGATGGGCGGGATGTAAATTGCCAACAACCACTCGGGAGAAGTGTATGGTGTTTCCTGAAACATCTAAAAAACAAAGCAACAGAGCCTAGGGCACTGCCACTTATGGTCCTATAGCTTAGGGAAATTAAAATCAAAAAGACACAGCCACCCCAAAGTTTGGGACGCCTCTGTTTACAAGAACCTCGTTTACAGTACAAGTTCAACATCGCAGAAAGTGAAAAATGGATAAAGAAGTTGTGGTATTTACTTACAAAGCAATATCACTCAGCAATGAAATCTATGTCATCAGGCCCTTAGTATCACAATGAGTGAATTCAGGTATGATGATTCTAACTGAAATAAGTCACACAGAAAAAGAAACATCATAAGATATCAGTAATACACGGAATGTAAACTTGGCTACACAGGAACTGAATTAAAGAACAGAACAGGGTCTCAAATTTAGAAAACCAACTTATGCTTGCTTAAGGGTAAAGGTGAGTTGGGGTGCTGCATAAAACCAGAGATTGAAATGAGCACAGATAAAGTTCCTTAAGTCAAATATGGAATAGACAAGAGCTACTCCTTGCTCAACGAAATGGACTCAACACCGCATATTAAACGCCTAAGAATGTACCTGACTAGTAAGTATCTTAAAACCTATGGATTGCTATGTCTCCGAAAGAGAATCAAGCATGTGTACAGGGGCATAAACGCAGCAGTGATAGGATTGGAGAGGTTTGGTGAGCAAATGAAGACCCTTTGAAGTCATATTGCATGGTACCCATTACACGGGTCTGAACTCTCCAGGTTTAAGGTATTCTTCCTTCAGCTAAAACATGCATGTGGAACCCAAGTATGATCAACCATGTGAATGGGAGACGTGTTCAAATATGTCTCAGTTTTCCTCCCCTGGTACTCGGGTGCAATATTCCAGATGCTTTACTAACACTCTCCCCACTTGGAGAGTCAGCGCCTTTAACCTCCTGTTTGGCCCAGGTTGCAATTTCTGCGGAAGATGAACAGGAATAGCGAGAACCAATGAGAGACTAGCTGGAGGTGTCTGGACGGGCAAATTTAACTCTCATTTCCCACCAGGAAGAGGAAATAACCAAAGGCTCAGCGTGCCGTGCCGGAACCAGATTAGGGCCTGAAGCCATCCTGCAGTGTTGCGGCCAGGTCACAAGAAAGCGAGTTGAAGAAAGGAGCTCAGAGGCACTGTAATTCACAAACCTGCAGAGTTATAAATGACAGCTATCGTCCAAAAATAGACTGAAGTAAGGCTGCCAAGAGGACTTGAAAGCGGGGCAGAATTGCAGGAAACCGATTTCAGGAGGTAGACTGGAATTGCATTGAAAGCATAGGAAAAGAGGCAGAACGTCCACAATGATGCACTTGGCCAAAACGGGCGTATGCGTTTTTTCCTGAATATATTCAGGAAAAAACGCATACGCCCTTTTTGGCCAACCAAGCAAGCTTGCAAAGGAAATCTGCACTACAATGAAGTCTCACTTCCCCCCGGTCAAAAGGGCCATCTGAAAAAAGTGTAAAATCCAGAAAGGCAGGACAGGCCATGGAGAACTGGGAGCCTTGTTATGCTGATGGGCGGGATGTAAATTGCCAACAGACACTCCGGAGAAGTGTATGGTGTTTCCTGAAACATCTAAAAAACAAAGCAACAGAGCCTAGGGCACTGCCACTTATGGTCCTATAGCTTAGGGAAATTAAAATCAAAAAGACACAGCCACCCCAAAGTTTGGGACGCCTCTGTTTACAAGAACCTCGTTTACAGTACAAGTTCAACATCGCAGAAAGTGAAAAATGGATAAAGAAGTTGTGGTATTTACTTACAAAGCAATATCACTCAGCAATGAAATCTATGTCATCAGGCCCTTAGCATCACAATGAGTGGATTCAGGTATGATGATTCTAACTGAAGTAAGTCACACAGAAAAAGAAACATCATAAGATATCAGTAATACACGGAATGTAAACTTGGCTACACAGGAACTGAATTACAGAACAGAACAGGGTCTCAAATTTAGAAAACCAACTTATGCTTGCTTAAGGGTAAAGGTGAGTTGGGGTGCTGCATAAAACCAGAGATTGAAATGAGCACAGATAAAGTTCCTTAAGTCAAATATGGAATAGACAAGAGCTACTCCTTGCTCAACGAAATGGACTCAACACCGCATATTAAACGCCTAAGAATGTACCTGACTAGTAAGTATCGTAAAACCTATGGATTGCTATGTCTCCAAAAGAGAATCAAGCATGTGTACAGGGGCATAAACGCAGCAGTGATAGGATTGGAGAGGTTCGGTGAGCAAATGAAGACCCTTTGAAGTCATATTGCATGGTACCCATTCCACGGGTCTCAACTCTCCAGGTTTAAGGTATTCTTCCTTCAGCTAAAACATGCATGTGGAACCCAAGTATGATCAACCATGTGAACGGGAGACGTGTTCAAATATGTCTCAGTTTTCCTCCCCTGGTACTCGGGTGCAACATTCCAGACGCTTTACTAACACTCTCCCCACTTGGAGAGTCAGCGCCTTTAACCTCCTGTTTGGCCCAGTTTGCAATTTCTGCGGAAGATGAACAGGAATAGCGAGAACCAATGAGAGGCTAGCTGGAGGTGTCTGGACGGGCAAATTTAACTCTCATTTCCCACCAGGAAGAGGAAATAACCAAAGGCTCAGCGTGCCGTACCGGAACCAGATTAGGGCCTGAAGCCATCCTGCGGTGTTGCGGCCAGCTCAAAAGAAAGCGAGTTGAAGAAAGGAGCTCAGGGGCACTGTAATTCACAAACCTGCAGAGTTATAAATGACAGCTATCGTCCAAAAATAGACTGAAGTAAGGCTGCCAAGAGGACTTGAAAGCGGGGCAGAATTGCAGGAAACCGATTTCAGGAGGTAGACTGGAATTGCATTGAAAGCATAGGAAAAGAGGCAGAACGTCCACAATGATGCACTTGGCCAAAAAGGGCGTATGCGTTTTTTCCTGAATATATTCAGGAAAAAACGCATACGCCCTTTTTGGACAACCAAGCAAGCTTGCAAAGGAAATCTGCACTACAATGAAGTCTCACTTCCCCCCGGTCAAAAGGGCCATCTGAAAAAAGTGTAAAATCCAGAAAGGCAGGACAGGCCATGGAGAACTGGGAGCCTTGTTATGCTGATGGGCGGGATGTAAATTGCCAACAACCACTCGGGAGAAGTGTATGGTGTTTCCTGAAACATCTAAAAAACAAAGCAACAGAACCTAGGGCACTTCCACTTATGGTCCTATAGCTTAGGGAAATTAAAATCAAAAAGACACAGCCACCCCAAAGTTTGGAACGGCTCTGTTTACAAGAACCTCGTTTACAGTACAAGTTCAACATCGCAGAAAGTGAAAAATGGATAAAGAAGTTGTGGTATTTACTTACAAAGCAATATCACTCAGCAATGAAATCTGTGTCATCAGGCCCTTAGCAGCACAATGAGTGGATTCAGGTATGATGATTCTAACTGAAATAAGTCACACAGAAAAAGAAACATCATAAGATATCAGTAATACACGGAATGTAAACTTGGCTACACAGGAACTGAATTACAGAACAGAACAGGGTCTCAAATTTAGAAAACCAACTTATGCTTGCTTAAGGGTAAAGGTGAGTAGGGGTGCTGCATAAAACCAGAGATTGAAATGAGCACAGATAAAGTTCCTTAAGCCAAATATGGAATAGACAAGAGCTACTCCTTGCTCAACGAAATGGACTCAACACCGCATATTAAACGCCTAAGAATGTACCTGACTAGTAAGTATCTTAAAACCTATGGATTGCTATGTCTCCGAAAGAGAATGAAGCATGTGTACAGGGGCATAAACGCAGCAGTGATAGGATTGGAGAGGTTCGGTGAGCAAATGAAGACCCTTTGAAGTCATATTGCATGGTACTCATTCCACGGGTTTCAACTACCCAGGTTTAAGGTATTCTTCCTTCAGCTAAAACATGCATGTGGAACCTAGAGTATGATCAACCATGTGATCGGGAGACGTGTTCAAATATGTCTCAGTTTTCCTCCCCTGGTACTCGGGTGCAACATTCCAGACGCTTTACTAACACTCTCCCCACTTGGAGAGTCAGTCCCTTTAACCTCCTGTTTGGCCCAGTTTGCAATTTCTGCGGAAGATGAACAGGAATAGCGAGAACCAATGAGAGACTAGCTGGAGGTGTCTGGACGGGCAAATTTAACTCTCATTTCCCACCAGGAAGAGGAAATAACCAAAGGCTCAGCGTGCCGTGCCGGAACCAGATTAGGGCCTGAAGCCATCCTGCGGTGTTGCGGCCAGGTCACAAGAAAGCGAGTTGAAGAAAGGAGCTCAGGGACACTGTAATTCACAAACCTGCAGAGTTATAAATGACAGCTATCGTCCAAAAATAGACTGAAGTAAGGCTGCCAAGAGGACTTGAAAGCGGGGCAGAATTGCAGGAAACCGATTTCAGGAGGTAGACTGGAATTGCATTGAAAGCATAGGAAAAGAGGCAGAACGTCCACAATGATGCACTTGGCCAAAAAGGGCGTATGCGTTTTTTCCTGAATATATTCAGGAAAAAACGCATACGCCCTTTTTGGACAACCAAGCAAGCTTGCAAAGGAAATCTGCACTACAATGAAGTCTCACTTCCCCCCGGTCAAAAGGGCCATCTGAAAAAAGTGTAAAATCCAGAAAGGCAGGACAGGCCATGGAGAACTGGGAGCCTTGTTATGCTGATGGGCGGGATGTAAATTGCCAACAGACACTCGGGAGAAGTATATGGTGTTTCCTGAAACATCTAAAAAACAAAGCAACAGAGCCTAGGGCACTGCCACTTATGGTCCTATAGCTTAGGGAAATTAAAATCAAAAAGACACAGCCACCCCAAATTTTGGGACGCCTCTGTTTACAAGAACCTCGTTTACAGTACAAGTTCAACATCGCAGAAAGTGAAAAATGGATAAAGAAGTTGTGGTATTTACTTACAAAGCAATATCACTCAGCAATGAAATCTATGTCATCAGGCCCTTAGCATCACAATGAGTGGATTCAGGTATGATGATTCTAACTGAAATAAGTCACACAGAAAAAGAAACATCATAAGATATCAGTAATACACGGAATGTAAACTTGGCTACACAGGAACTGAATTACAGAACAGAACAGGGTCTCAAATTTAGAAAACCAACTTATGCTTGCTTAAGGGTAAAGGTGAGTTGGGGTGCTGCATAAAACCAGAGATTGAAATGAGCACAGATAAAGTTCCTTAAGTCAAATATGGAATAGACAAGAGCTACTCCTTGCTCAACGAAATGGACTCAACACCGCATATTAAACGCCTAAGAATGTACCTGACTAGTAAGTATCGTAAAACCTATGGATTGCTATGTCTCCAAAAGAGAATCAAGCATGTGTACAGGGGCATAAACGCAGCAGTGATAGGATTGGAGAGGTTCGGTGAGCAAATGAAGACCCTTTGAAGTCATATTGCATGGTACCCATTCCACGGGTCTCAACTCTCCAGGTTTAAGGTATTCTTCCTTCAGCTAAAACATGCATGTGGAACCCAAGTATGATCAACCATGTGAACGGGAGACGTGTTCAAATATGTCTCAGTTTTCCTCCCCTGGTACTCGGGTGCAACATTCCAGACGCTTTACTAACATTCTCCCCACTTGGAGAGTCAGCGCCTTTAACCTCCTGTTTGGCCCAGTTTGCAATTTCTGCGGAAGATGAACAGGAATAGCGAGAACCAATGAGAGGCTAGCTGGAGGTGTCTGGACGGGCAAATTTAACTCTCATTTCCCACCAGGAAGAGGAAATAACCAAAGGCTCAGCGTGCCAGGAAGGAACCAGATTAGGGCCTGAAGCCATCCTGCGGTGTTGCGGCCAGCTCAAAAGAAAGCGAGTTGAAGAAAGGAGCTCAGGGGCACTGTAATTCACAAACCTGCAGAGTTATAAATGACAGCTATCGTCCAAAAATAGACTGAAGTAAGGCTGCCAAGAGGACTTGAAAGCGGGGCAGAATTGCAGGAAACCGATTTCAGGAGGTAGACTGGAATTGCATTGAAAGCATAGGAAAAGAGGCAGAACGTCCACAATGATGCACTTGGCCAAAAAGGGCGTATGCGTTTTTTCCTGAATATATTCAGGAAAAAACGCATACGCCCTTTTTGGCCAACCAAGCAAGCTTGTAAAGGAAATCTGCACTACAATGAAGTCTCACTTCCCCCCGGTCAAAAGGGCCATCTGAAAAAAGTGTAAAATCCAGAAAGGCAGGACAGGCCATGGAGAACTGGGAGCCTTGTTATGCTGATGGGCGGGATGTAAATTGCCAACAGACACTCGGGAGAAGTGTATGGTGTTTCCTGAAACATCTAAAAAACAAAGCAACAGAGCCTAGGGCACTGCCACTTATGGTCCTATAGCTTAAGGAAATTAAAATCAAAAAGACACAGCCACCCCAAAGTTTGGGACGCCTCTGTTTACAAGAACCTCGTTTACAGTACAAGTTCAACATCGCAGAAAGTGAAAAATGGATAAAGAAGTTGTGGTATTTACTTACAAAGCAATATCACTCAGCAATGAAATCTATGTCATCAGGCCCTTAGCATCACAATGAGTGGATTCAGGTATGATGATTCTAACTGAAATAAGTCACACAGAAAAAGAAACATCATAAGATATCAGTAATACACGGAATGTAAACTTGGCTACACAGGAACTGAATTACAGAACAGAACAGGGTCTCAAATTTAGAAAACCAACTTATTCTTGCTTAAGGGTAAAGGTGAGTTGGGGTGCTGCATAAAACCAGAGATTGAAATGAGCACAGATAAAGTTCCTTAAGCCAAATATGGAATAGACAAGAGCTACTCCTTGCTCAACGAAATGGACTCAACACCCCATATTAAACGCCTAAGAATGTACCTGACTAGTAAGTATCTTAAAACCTATGGATTGCTATGTCTCCGAAAGAGAATCAAGCATGTGTACAGGGGCATAAACGCAGCAGTGATAGGATTGGAGAGGTTCGGTGAGCAAATGAAGACCCTTTGAAGTCATATTGCATGGTACCCATTCCACGGGTTTCAACTACCCAGGTTTAAGGTATTCTTCCTTCAGCTAAAACATGCATGTGGAACCTAGAGTATGATCAACCATGTGATCGGGAGACGTGTTCAAATATGTCTCAGTTTTCCTCCCCTGGTACTCGGGTGCAACATTCCAGACGGTTTACTAACACTCTCCCCACTTGGAGAGTCAGTCCCTTTAACATCCTGTTTGGCCAGGTTTGCAATTTCTGCGGAAGATGAACAGGAATAGCGAGAACCAATGAGAGGCTAGCTGGAGGTGTCTGGACGGGCAAATTTAACTCTCATTTCCCACCAGGAAGAGGAAATAACCAAAGGCTCAGCGTGCCGTGCCGGAACCAGATTAGGGCCTGAAGCCATCCTGCGGTGTTGCGGCCAGCTCACAAGAAAGCGAGTTGAAGAAAGGAGCTCAGGGGCACTGTAATTCACAAACCTGCAGAGTTATAAATGACAGCTATCGTCCAAAAATAGACTGAAGTAAGGCTGCCAAGAGGACTTGAAAGCGGGGCAGAATTGCAGGAAACCGATTTCAGGAGGTAGACTGGAATTGCATTGAAAGCATAGGAAAAGAGGCAGAACGTCCACAATGATGCACTTGGCCAAAAAGGGCGTATGCGTTTTTTCCTGAATATATTCAGGAAAAAACGCATACGCCCTTTTTGGCCAACCAAGCAAGCTTGCAAAGGAAATCTGCACTACAATGAAGTCTCACTTCCCCCCGGTCAAAAGGGCCATCTGAAAAAAGTGTAAAATCCAGAAAGGCAGGACAGGCCATGGACAACTGGGAGCCTTGTTATGCTGATGGGCGGGATGTAAATTGCCAACAGACACTCCGGAGAAGTGTATGGTGTTTCCTGAAACATCTAAAAAACAAAGCAACAGAGCCTAGGGCACTGCCACTTATGGTCCTATAGCTTAGGGAAATTAAAATCAAAAAGACACAGCCACCCCAAAGTTTGGGACGCCTCTGTTTACAAGAACCTCGTTTACAGTACAAGTTCAACATCGCAGAAAGTGAAAAATGGATAAAGAAGTTGTGGTATTTACTTACAAAGCAATATCACTCAGCAATGAAATCTATGTCATCAGGCCCTTAGCATCACAATGAGTGGATTCAGGTATGATGATTCTAACTGAAATAAGTCACACAGAAAAAGAAACATCATAAGATATCAGTAATACACGGAATGTAAACTTGGCTACACAGGAACTGAATTATAGAACAGAACAGGGTCTCAAATTTAGAAAACCAACTTATGCTTGCTTAAGGGTAAAGGTGAGTTGGGGTGCTACATAAAACCAGAGATTGAAATGAGCACAGATAAAGTTCCTTAAGTCAAATATGGAATAGACAAGAGCTACTCCTTGCTCAACGAAATGGACTCAACACCGCATATTAAACGCCTAAGAATGTACCTGACTAGTAAGTATCGTAAAACCTATGGATTGCTATGTCTCCAAAAGAGAATCAAGCATGTGTACAGGGGCATAAATGCAGCAGTGATAGGATTGGAGAGGTTCGGTGAGCAAATGAAGACCCTTTGAAGTCATATTGCATGGTACCCATTACACGGGTCTCAACTCTCCAGGTTTAAGGTATTCTTCCTTCAGCTAAAACATGCATGTGGAACCCAAGTATGATCAACCATGTGAACGGGAGACGTGTTCAAATATGTCTCAGTTTTCCTCCCCTGGTACTCGGGTGCAACATTCCAGACGCTTTACTAACACTCTCCCCACTTGGAGAGTCAGCGCCTTTAACCTCCTGTTTGGCCCAGTTTGCAATTTCTGCGGAAGATGAACAGGAATAGCGAGAACCAATGAGAGGCTAGCTGGAGGTGTCTGGACGGGCAAATTTAACTCTCATTTCCCACCAGGAAGAGGAAATAACCAAAGGCTCAGCGTGCCGTACCGGAACCAGATTAGGGCCTGAAGCCATCCTGCGGTGCTGCGGCCAGCTCAAAAGAAAGCGAGTTGAAGAAAGGAGCTGAGGGGCACTGTAATTCACAAACCTGCAGAGTTATAAATGACAGCTATCGTCCAAAAATAGACTGAAGTAAGGCTGCCAAGAGGACTTGAAAGCGGGGCAGAATTGCAGGAAACCGATTTCAGGAGGTAGACTGGAATTGCATTGAAAGCATAGGAAAAGAGGCAGAACGTCCACAATGATGCACTTGGCCAAAAAGGGCGTATGCGTTTTTTCCTGAATATATTCAGGAAAAAACGCATACGCCCTTTTTGGCCAACCAAGCAAGCTTGCAAAGGAAATCTGCACTACAATGAAGTCTCACTTCCCCCCAGCCAAAAGGACCATCTGAAAAAAGTGTAAAATCCAGAAAGGCAACAGGCCATTGAGAACTGGGAGCCTTGTTATGCTGATGGGCGGGATGTAAATTGCCAACAGACACTTGGGAGAAGTGTATGGTGTTTCCTGAAACATCTAAAAAACAAAGCAACAGAGCCTAGGGCACTTCCACTTATGGTCCTATAGCTTAGGGAAATTAAAATCAAAAAGACACAGCCACCCCAAAGTTTGGAACGGCTCTGTTTACAAGAACCTCGTTTACAGTACAAGTTCAACATCGCAGAAAGTGAAAAATGGATAAAGAAGTTGTGGTATTCACTTACAAAGCAATATCATTCAGCAATGAAATCTATGTCATCAGGCCCTTAGCAGCACAATGAGTGGATTCAGGTATGATGATTCTAACTGAAATAAGTCACACAGAAAAAGAAACATCATAAGATATCAGTAATACACGGAATGTAAACTTGGCTACACAGGAACTGAATTACAGAACAGAACAGGGTCTCAAATTTAGAAAAACAACTTATTCTTGCTTAAGGGTAAAGGTGAGTTGGGGTGCTGCATAAAACCAGAGATTGAAATGAGCACAGATAAAGTTCCTTAAGCCAAATATGGAATAGACAAGAGCTACTCCTTGCTCAACGAAATGGACTCAACACCGCATATTAAACGCCTAAGAATGTACCTGACTTGTAAGTATCTTAAAACCTAAGAATTGCTATGTCTCCGAAAGAGAATCAAGCATGTGTACAGGGGCATAAACGCAGCAGTGATAGGATTGGAGAGTTTCGGTGAGCAAATGAAGACCCTTTGAAGTCATATTGCATGGTACCCATTCCACGGGTTTCAACTACCCAGGTTTAAGGTATTCTTCCTTCAACTAAAACATGCATGTGGAACCTAGAGTATGATCAACCATGTGATCGGGAGACGTGTTCAAATATGTCTCAGTTTTCCTCCCCTGGTACTCGGGTGCAACATTCCAGACGCTTTACTAACACTCTCCCCACTTGGAGAGTCAGTCCCTTTAACCTCCTGTTTGGCCCAGTTTGCAATTTCTGCGGAAGATGAACAGGAATAGCGAGAACCAATGAGAGGCTAGCTGGAGGTGTCTGGACGGGCAAATTTAACTCTCATTTCCCACCAGGAAGAGGAATTAACCAAAGGCTCAGCATGCAGGACCGGAACCAGATTAGGGCCTGAAGCCATCTTGCGGTGTTGCGGCCAGATCACAAGAAAGCGAGTTGAAGACAGGAGCTCAGGGGCACTGTAATTCACAAACCTGCAGAGTTATAAATGACAGCTATCGTCCAAAAATAGACTGAAGTAAGGCTGCCAAGAGGACTTGAAAGCGGGGCAGAATTGCAGGAAACCGATTTCAGGAGGTAGACTGGAATTGCATTGAAAGCATAGGAAAAGAGGCAGAACGTCCACAATGATGCACTTGGCCAAAAAGGGCGTATGCGTTTTTTCCTGAATATATTCAGGATAAAACGCATACGCCCTTTTTGGCCAACCAAGCAAGCTTGCAAAGGAAATCTGCACTACAATGAAGTCTCACTTCCCCCCGGTCAAAAGGGCCATCTGAAAAAAGTGTAAAATCCAGAAAGGCAGGACAGGCCATGGAGAACTGGGAGCCTTGTTATGCTGATGGGCGGGATGTAAATTGCCAACAGACACTCGGGAGAAGTATATGGTGTTTCCTGAAACATCTAAAAAACAAAGCAACAGAGCCTAGGGCACTGCCACTTATGGTCCTATAGCTTAGGGAAATTAAAATCAAAAAGACACAGCCACCCCAAATTTTGGGACGCCTCTGTTTACAAGAACCTCGTTTACAGTACAAGTTCAACATCGCAGAAAGTGAAAAATGGATAAAGAAGTTGTGGTATTTACTTACAAAGCAATATCACTCAGCAATGAAATCTATGTCATCAGGCCCTTAGCATCACAATGAGTGGATTCAGGTATGATGATTCTAACTGAAATAAGTCACACAGAAAAAGAAACATCATAAGATATCAGTAATACACGGAATGTAAACTTGGCTACACAGGAACTGAATTACAGAACAGAACAGGGTCTCAAATTTAGAAAACCAACTTATGCTTGCTTAAGGGTAAAGGTGAGTTGGGGTGCTGCATAAAACCAGAGATTGAAATGAGCACAGATAAAGTTCCTTAAGTCAAATATGGAATAGACAAGAGCTACTCCTTGCTCAACGAAATGGACTCAACACCGCATATTAAACGCCTAAGAATGTACCTGACTAGTAAGTATCGTAAAACCTATGGATTGCTATGTCTCCAAAAGAGAATCAAGCATGTGTACAGGGGCATAAACGCAGCAGTGATAGGATTGGAGAGGTTCGGTGAGCAAATGAAGACCCTTTGAAGTCATATTGCATGGTACCCATTCCACGGGTCTCAACTCTCCAGGTTTAAGGTATTCTTCCTTCAGCTAAAACATGCATGTGGAACCCAAGTATGATCAACCATGTGAACGGGAGACGTGTTCAAATATGTCTCAGTTTTCCTCCCCTGGTACTCGGGTGCAACATTCCAGACGCTTTACTAACACTCTCCCCACTTGGAGAGTCAGCGCCTTTAACCTCCTGTTTGGCCCAGTTTGCAATTTCTGCGGAAGATGAACAGGAATAGCGAGAACCAATGAGAGGCTAGCTGGAGGTGTCTGGACGGGCAAATTTAACTCTCATTTCCCACCAGGAAGAGGAAATAACCAAAGGCTCAGCGTGCCAGGAAGGAACCAGATTAGGGCCTGAAGCCATCCTGCGGTGTTGCGGCCAGCTCAAAAGAAAGCGAGTTGAAGAAAGGAGCTCAGGGGCACTGTAATTCACAAACCTGCAGAGTTATAAATGACAGCTATCGTCCAAAAATAGACTGAAGTAAGGCTGCCAAGAGGACTTGAAAGCGGGGCAGAATTGCAGGAAACCGATTTCAGGAGGTAGACTGGAATTGCATTGAAAGCATAGGAAAAGAGGCAGAACGTCCACAATGATGCACTTGGCCAAAAAGGGCGTATGCGTTTTTTCCTGAATATATTCAGGAAAAAACGCATACGCCCTTTTTGGCCAACCAAGCAAGCTTGTAAAGGAAATCTGCACTACAATGAAGTCTCACTTCCCCCCGGTCAAAAGGGCCATCTGAAAAAAGTGTAAAATCCAGAAAGGCAGGACAGGCCATGGAGAACTGGGAGCCTTGTTATGCTGATGGGCGGGATGTAAATTGCCAACAGACACTCGGGAGAAGTGTATGGTGTTTCCTGAAACATCTAAAAAACAAAGCAACAGAGCCTAGGGCACTGCCACTTATGGTCCTATAGCTTAAGGAAATTAAAATCAAAAAGACACAGCCACCCCAAAGTTTGGGACGCCTCTGTTTACAAGAACCTCGTTTACAGTACAAGTTCAACATCGCAGAAAGTGAAAAATGGATAAAGAAGTTGTGGTATTTACTTACAAAGCAATATCACTCAGCAATGAAATCTATGTCATCAGGCCCTTAGCATCACAATGAGTGGATTCAGGTATGATGATTCTAACTGAAATAAGTCACACAGAAAAAGAAACATCATAAGATATCAGTAATACACGGAATGTAAACTTGGCTACACAGGAACTGAATTACAGAACAGAACAGGGTCTCAAATTTAGAAAACCAACTTATTCTTGCTTAAGGGTAAAGGTGAGTTGGGGTGCTGCATAAAACCAGAGATTGAAATGAGCACAGATAAAGTTCCTTAAGCCAAATATGGAATAGACAAGAGCTACTCCTTGCTCAACGAAATGGACTCAACACCCCATATTAAACGCCTAAGAATGTACCTGACTAGTAAGTATCTTAAAACCTATGGATTGCTATGTCTCCGAAAGAGAATCAAGCATGTGTACAGGGGCATAAACGCAGCAGTGATAGGATTGGAGAGGTTCGGTGAGCAAATGAAGACCCTTTGAAGTCATATTGCATGGTACCCATTCCACGGGTTTCAACTACCCAGGTTTAAGGTATTCTTCCTTCAGCTAAAACATGCATGTGGAACCTAGAGTATGATCAACCATGTGATCGGGAGACGTGTTCAAATATGTCTCAGTTTTCCTCCCCTGGTACTCGGGTGCAACATTCCAGACGGTTTACTAACACTCTCCCCACTTGGAGAGTCAGTCCCTTTAACATCCTGTTTGGCCAGGTTTGCAATTTCTGCGGAAGATGAACAGGAATAGCGAGAACCAATGAGAGGCTAGCTGGAGGTGTCTGGACGGGCAAATTTAACTCTCATTTCCCACCAGGAAGAGGAAATAACCAAAGGCTCAGCGTGCCGTGCCGGAACCAGATTAGGGCCTGAAGCCATCCTGCGGTGTTGCGGCCAGCTCACAAGAAAGCGAGTTGAAGAAAGGAGCTCAGGGGCACTGTAATTCACAAACCTGCAGAGTTATAAATGACAGCTATCGTCCAAAAATAGACTGAAGTAAGGCTGCCAAGAGGACTTGAAAGCGGGGCAGAATTGCAGGAAACCGATTTCAGGAGGTAGACTGGAATTGCATTGAAAGCATAGGAAAAGAGGCAGAACGTCCACAATGATGCACTTGGCCAAAAAGGGCGTATGCGTTTTTTCCTGAATATATTCAGGAAAAAACGCATACGCCCTTTTTGGCCAACCAAGCAAGCTTGCAAAGGAAATCTGCACTACAATGAAGTCTCACTTCCCCCCGGTCAAAAGGGCCATCTGAAAAAAGTGTAAAATCCAGAAAGGCAGGACAGGCCATGGACAACTGGGAGCCTTGTTATGCTGATGGGCGGGATGTAAATTGCCAACAGACACTCCGGAGAAGTGTATGGTGTTTCCTGAAACATCTAAAAAACAAAGCAACAGAGCCTAGGGCACTGCCACTTATGGTCCTATAGCTTAGGGAAATTAAAATCAAAAAGACACAGCCACCCCAAAGTTTGGGACGCCTCTGTTTACAAGAACCTCGTTTACAGTACAAGTTCAACATCGCAGAAAGTGAAAAATGGATAAAGAAGTTGTGGTATTTACTTACAAAGCAATATCACTCAGCAATGAAATCTATGTCATCAGGCCCTTAGCATCACAATGAGTGGATTCAGGTATGATGATTCTAACTGAAATAAGTCACACAGAAAAAGAAACATCATAAGATATCAGTAATACACGGAATGTAAACTTGGCTACACAGGAACTGAATTATAGAACAGAACAGGGTCTCAAATTTAGAAAACCAACTTATGCTTGCTTAAGGGTAAAGGTGAGTTGGGGTGCTACATAAAACCAGAGATTGAAATGAGCACAGATAAAGTTCCTTAAGTCAAATATGGAATAGACAAGAGCTACTCCTTGCTCAACGAAATGGACTCAACACCGCATATTAAACGCCTAAGAATGTACCTGACTAGTAAGTATCGTAAAACCTATGGATTGCTATGTCTCCAAAAGAGAATCAAGCATGTGTACAGGGGCATAAATGCAGCAGTGATAGGATTGGAGAGGTTCGGTGAGCAAATGAAGACCCTTTGAAGTCATATTGCATGGTACCCATTACACGGGTCTCAACTCTCCAGGTTTAAGGTATTCTTCCTTCAGCTAAAACATGCATGTGGAACCCAAGTATGATCAACCATGTGAACGGGAGACGTGTTCAAATATGTCTCAGTTTTCCTCCCCTGGTACTCGGGTGCAACATTCCAGACGCTTTACTAACACTCTCCCCACTTGGAGAGTCAGCGCCTTTAACCTCCTGTTTGGCCCAGTTTGCAATTTCTGCGGAAGATGAACAGGAATAGCGAGAACCAATGAGAGGCTAGCTGGAGGTGTCTGGACGGGCAAATTTAACTCTCATTTCCCACCAGGAAGAGGAAATAACCAAAGGCTCAGCGTGCCGTACCGGAACCAGATTAGGGCCTGAAGCCATCCTGCGGTGCTGCGGCCAGCTCAAAAGAAAGCGAGTTGAAGAAAGGAGCTGAGGGGCACTGTAATTCACAAACCTGCAGAGTTATAAATGACAGCTATCGTCCAAAAATAGACTGAAGTAAGGCTGCCAAGAGGACTTGAAAGCGGGGCAGAATTGCAGGAAACCGATTTCAGGAGGTAGACTGGAATTGCATTGAAAGCATAGGAAAAGAGGCAGAACGTCCACAATGATGCACTTGGCCAAAAAGGGCGTATGCGTTTTTTCCTGAATATATTCAGGAAAAAACGCATACGCCCTTTTTGGCCAACCAAGCAAGCTTGCAAAGGAAATCTGCACTACAATGAAGTCTCACTTCCCCCCAGCCAAAAGGACCATCTGAAAAAAGTGTAAAATCCAGAAAGGCAACAGGCCATTGAGAACTGGGAGCCTTGTTATGCTGATGGGCGGGATGTAAATTGCCAACAGACACTTGGGAGAAGTGTATGGTGTTTCCTGAAACATCTAAAAAACAAAGCAACAGAGCCTAGGGCACTTCCACTTATGGTCCTATAGCTTAGGGAAATTAAAATCAAAAAGACACAGCCACCCCAAAGTTTGGAACGGCTCTGTTTACAAGAACCTCGTTTACAGTACAAGTTCAACATCGCAGAAAGTGAAAAATGGATAAAGAAGTTGTGGTATTCACTTACAAAGCAATATCATTCAGCAATGAAATCTATGTCATCAGGCCCTTAGCAGCACAATGAGTGGATTCAGGTATGATGATTCTAACTGAAATAAGTCACACAGAAAAAGAAACATCATAAGATATCAGTAATACACGGAATGTAAACTTGGCTACACAGGAACTGAATTACAGAACAGAACAGGGTCTCAAATTTAGAAAAACAACTTATTCTTGCTTAAGGGTAAAGGTGAGTTGGGGTGCTGCATAAAACCAGAGATTGAAATGAGCACAGATAAAGTTCCTTAAGCCAAATATGGAATAGACAAGAGCTACTCCTTGCTCAACGAAATGGACTCAACACCGCATATTAAACGCCTAAGAATGTACCTGACTTGTAAGTATCTTAAAACCTAAGAATTGCTATGTCTCCGAAAGAGAATCAAGCATGTGTACAGGGGCATAAACGCAGCAGTGATAGGATTGGAGAGTTTCGGTGAGCAAATGAAGACCCTTTGAAGTCATATTGCATGGTACCCATTCCACGGGTTTCAACTACCCAGGTTTAAGGTATTCTTCCTTCAACTAAAACATGCATGTGGAACCTAGAGTATGATCAACCATGTGATCGGGAGACGTGTTCAAATATGTCTCAGTTTTCCTCCCCTGGTACTCGGGTGCAACATTCCAGACGCTTTACTAACACTCTCCCCACTTGGAGAGTCAGTCCCTTTAACCTCCTGTTTGGCCCAGTTTGCAATTTCTGCGGAAGATGAACAGGAATAGCGAGAACCAATGAGAGGCTAGCTGGAGGTGTCTGGACGGGCAAATTTAACTCTCATTTCCCACCAGGAAGAGGAATTAACCAAAGGCTCAGCATGCAGGACCGGAACCAGATTAGGGCCTGAAGCCATCTTGCGGTGTTGCGGCCAGATCACAAGAAAGCGAGTTGAAGACAGGAGCTCAGGGGCACTGTAATTCACAAACCTGCAGAGTTATAAATGACAGCTATCGTCCAAAAATAGACTGAAGTAAGGCTGCCAAGAGGACTTGAAAGCGGGGCAGAATTGCAGGAAACCGATTTCAGGAGGTAGACTGGAATTGCATTGAAAGCATAGGAAAAGAGGCAGAACGTCCACAATGATGCACTTGGCCAAAAAGGGCGTATGCGTTTTTTCCTGAATATATTCAGGATAAAACGCATACGCCCTTTTTGGCCAACCAAGCAAGCTTGCAAAGGAAATCTGCACTACAATGAAGTCTCACTTCCCCCCGGTCAAAAGGGCCATCTGAAAAAAGTGTAAAATCCAGAAAGGCAGGACAGGCCATGGAGAACTGGGAGCCTTGTTATGCTGATGGGCGGGATGTAAATTGCCAACAGACACTGGAGAGAAGTGTATGGTGTTTCCTGAAACATCTAAAAAACAAAGCAACAGAGCCTAGGGCACTGCCACTTATGGTCCTATAGCTTAGGGAAATTAAAATCAAAAAGACACAGCCACCCCAAAGTTTGGGACGCCTCTGTTTACAAGAACCTCGTTTACAGTACAAGTTCAACATCGCAGAAAGTGAAAAATGGATAAAGAAGTTGTGGTATTTACTTACAAAGCAATATCACTCAGCAATGAAATCTATGTCATCAGGCCCTTAGCATCACAATGAGTGGATTCAGGTATGATGATTCTAACTGAAATAAGTCACACAGAAAAAGAAACATCATAAGATATCAGTAATACACGGAATGTAAACTTGGCTACACAGGAACTGAATTACAGAACAGAACAGGGTCTCAAATTTAGAAAACCAACTTATGCTTGCTTAAGGGTAAAGGTGAGTTGGGGTGCTGCATAAAACCAGAGATTGAAATGAGCACAGATAAAGTTCCTTAAGCCAAATATGGAATAGACAAGAGCTACTCCTTGCTCAACGAAATGGACTCAACACCCTATATTAAATGCCTAAGAATGTACCTGACTAGTAAGTATCTTAAAACCTATGGATTTCTATGTCTCCAAAAGAGAATCAAGCATGTGTACAGGGGCATAAACGCAGCAGTGATAGGATTGGAGAGGTTCGGTGAGCAAATGAAGACCCTTTGAAGTCATATTGCATGGTACCCATTACACGGGTCTCAACTCTCCAGGTTTAAGGTATTCTTCCTTCAGCTAAAACATGCATGTGGAACCCAAGTATGATCAACCATGTGAACGGGAGACGTGTTCAAATATGTCTCAGTTTTCCTCCCCTGGTACTCGGGTGCAACATTCCAGACGCTTTACTAACACTCTCCCCACTTGGAGAGTCAGCGCCTTTAACCTCCTGTTTGGCCCAGTTTGCAATTTCTGCGGAAGATGAACAGGAATAGCGAGAACCAATGAGAGGCTAGCTGGAGGTGTCTGGACGGGCAAATTTAACTCTCATTTCCCACCAGGAAGAGGAAATAACCAAAGGCTCAGCGTGCCGTGCCGGAACCAGATTAGGGCCTGAAGCCATCCTGCGGTGTTGCGGCCAGGTCACAAGAAAGCAAGTTGAAGAAAGGAGCTCAGGGGCACTGTAATTCACAAACCTGCAGAGTTATAAATGACAGCTATCGTCCAAAAATAGACTGAAGTAAGGCTGCCAAGAGGACTTGAAAGCGGGGCAGAATTGCAGGAAACCGATTTCAGGAGGTAGACTGGAATTGCATTGAAAGCATAGGAAAAGAGGCAGAACGTCCACAATGATGCACTTGGCCAAAAAGGGCGTATGCGTTTTTTCCTGAATATATTCAGGAAAAAACGCATACGCCCTTTTTGGCCAACCAAGCAAGCTTGCAAAGGAAATCTGCACTACAATGAAGTCTCACTTCTCCCCGGTCAAAAGGGCCATCTGAAAAAAGTGTAAAATCCAGAAAGGCAGGACAGGCCATGGAGAACTGGGAGCCTTGTTATGCTGATGGGCGGGATGTAAATTGCCAACAACCACTCTGGAGAAGTGTATGGTGTTTCCTGAAACATCTAAAAAACAAAGCAACAGAACCTAGGGCACTTCCACTTATGGTCCTATAGCTTAGGGAAATTAAAATCAAAAAGACACAGCCACCCCAAAGTTTGGGACGCCTCTGTTTACAAGAACCTCGTTTACAGTACAAGTTCAACATCGCAGAAAGTGAAAAATGGATAAAGAAGTTGTGGTATTTACTTACAAAGCAATATCACTCAGCAATGAAATCTGTGTCATCAGGCCCTTAGCAGCACAATGAGTGGATTCAGGTATGATGATTCTAACTGAAATAAGTCACACAGAAAAAGAAACATCATAAGATATCAGTAATACACGGAATGTAAACTTGGCTACACAGGAACTGAATTACAGAACAGAACAGGGTCTCAAATTTAGAAAACCAACTTATTCTTGCTTAAGGGTAAAGGTGAGTTGGGGTGCTGCATAAAACCAGAGATTGAAATGAGCACAGATAAAGTTCCTTAAGCCAAATATGGAATAGACAAGAGCTACTCCTTGCTCAACGAAATGGACTCAACACCCCATATTAAACGCCTAAGAATGTACCTGACTAGTAAGTATCTTAAAACCTATGGATTGCTATGTCTCCGAAAGAGAATGAAGCATGTGTACAGGGGCATAAACGCAGCAGTGATAGGATTGGAGAGGTTCGGTGAGCAAATGAAGACCCTTTGAAGTCATATTGCATGGTACCCATTCCACGGGTTTCAACTACCCAGGTTTAAGGTATTCTTCCTTCAGCTAAAACATGCATGTGGAACCTAGAGTATGATCAACCATGTGATCGGGAGACGTGTTCAAATATGTCTCAGTTTTCCTCCCCTGGTACTCGGGTGCAACATTCCAGACGCTTTACTAACACTCTCCCCACTTGGAGAGTCAGTGCCTTTAACCTCCTGTTTGGCCCAGTTTGCAATTTCTGCGGAAGATGAACAGGAATAGCGAGAACCAATGAGAGGCTAGCTGGAGGTGTCTGGACGGGCAAATTTAACTCTCATTTCCCACCAGGAAGAGGAATTAACCAAAGGCTCAGCGTGCCGTGCCGGAACCAGATTAGGGCCTGAAGCCATCCTGCGGTGTTGCGGCCAGGTCACAAGAAAGCGAGTTGAAGAAAGGAGCTCAGGAGCACTGTAATTCACAAACCTGCAGAGTTATAAATGACAGCTATCGTCCAAAAATAGACTGAAGTAAGGCTGCCAAGAGGACTTGAAAGCGGGGCAGAATTGCAGGAAACCGATTTCAGGAGGTAGACTGGAATTGCATAGAAAGCATAGGAAAAGAGGCAGAACGTCCACAATGATGCACTTGGCCAAGAAGGGCGTATGCGTTTTTTCCTGAATATATTCAGGAAAAAACGCATACGCCCTTTTTGGCCAACCAAGCAAGCTTGCAAAGGAAATCTGCACTACAATGAAGTCTCACTTCCCCCCGGTCAAAAGGGCCATCTGAAAAAAGTGTAAAATCCAGAAAGGCAACAGGCCATTGAGAACTGGGAGCCTTGTTATGCTGATGGGCGGGATGTAAATTGCCAACAGACACTTGGGAGAAGTGTATGGTGTTTCCTGAAACATCTAAAAAACAAAGCAACAGAGCCTAGGGCACTTCCACTTATGGTCCTATAGCTTAGGGAAATTAAAATCAAAAAGACACAGCCACCCCAAAGTTTGGAACGGCTCTGTTTACAAGAACCTCGTTTACAGTACAAGTTCAACATCGCAGAAAGTGAAAAATGGATAAAGAAGTTGTGGTATACACTTACAAAGCAATATCACTCAGCAATGAAATCTATGTCATCAGGCCCTTAGCAGCACAATGAGTGGATTCAGGTATGATGATTCTAACTGAAATAAGTCACACAGAAAAAGAAACATCATAAGATATCAGTAATACACGGAATGGAAACTTGGCTACACAAGAACTGAATTACAGAACAGAACAGGGTCTCAAATTTAGAAAACCAACTTATGCTTGCTTAAGGAGAAAGGTGAGTTGGGGTGCTGCATAAAACCAGAGATTGAAATGAGCACAGATAAAGTTCCTTAAGCCAAATATGGAATAGACAAGAGCTACTCCTTGCTCAACGAAATGGACTCAACACCGCATATTAAACGCCTAAGAATGTACCTGACTTGTAAGTATCTTAAAACCTATGTATTGCTATGTCTCCGAAAGAGAATCAAGCATGTGTACAGGGGCATAAACGCTGCAGTGATAGGATTGGAGAGGTTCGGTGAGCAAATGAAGACCCTTTGAAGTCATATTGCATGGTACCCATTCCACGGGTTTCAACTACCCAGGTTTAAGGTATTCTTCCTTCAGCTAAAATATGCATATGGAACCTAGAGTATGATCAACCATGTGATCGGGAGACGTGTTCAAATATGTCTCAGTTTTACTCCCCTGGTACTTGGGTGCAACATTTCAGATGCTTTACTAACACTCTCCCCACTTGGAGAGTCAGTCCCTTTAACCTCCTGTTTGGCCCAGTTTGCAATTTCTGCGGAAGATGAACAGGAATAGCGAGAACCAATGAGAGGCTAGCTGGAGGTGTCTGGACGGGCAAATTTAACTCTCATTTCCCACCAGGAAGAGGAATTAACCAAAGGCTCAGCGTGCCGTGCCGGAACCAGATTAGGGCCTGAAGCCATCCTGCGGTGTTGCGGCCAGGTCACAAGAAAACGAGTTGAAGAAAGGAGCTCAGGGGCACTGTAATTCACAAACCTGCAGAGTTATAAATGACAGCTATCGTCCAAAAATAGACTGAAGTAAGGCTGCCAAGAGGACTTGAAAGCGGGGCAGAATTGCAGGAAACCGATTTCAGGAGGTAGACTGGAATTGCATTGAAAGCATAGGAAAAGAGGCAGAACGTCCACAATGATGCACTTGGCCAAAAAGGGCGTATGCGTTTTTTCCTGAATATATTCAGGAAAAAACGCATACGCCCTTTTTGGCCAACCAAGCAAGCTTGCAAAGGAAATCTGCACTAAAATGAAGTCTCACTTCCCCCCGGTCAAAAGGGCCATCTGAAAAAAGTGTAAAATCCAGAAAGGCAGGACAGGCCATGGAGAACTGGGAGCCTTGTTATGCTGATGGGCGGGATGTAAATTGCCAACAACCACTCGGGAGAAGTGTATGGTGTTTCCTGAAACATCTAAAAAACAAAGCAACAGAGCCTAGGGCACTGCCACTTATGGTCCTATAGCTTAGGGAAATTAAAATCAAAAAGACACAGCCACCCCAAAGTTTGGGACGCCTCTGTTTACAAGAACCTCGTTTACAGTACAAGTTCAACATCGCAGAAAGTGAAAAATGGATAAAGAAGTTGTGGTATTTACTTACAAAGCAATATCACTCAGCAATGAAATCTATGTCATCAGGCCCTTAGCATCACAATGAGTGGATTCAGGTATGATGATTCTAACTGAAATAAGTCACACAGAAAAAGAAACATCATAAGATATCAGTAATACACGGAATGTAAACTTGGCTACACAGGAACTGAATTACAGAACAGAAGAGGGTCTCAAATTTAGAAAACCAACTTATGCTTGCTTAAGGGGAAAGGTGAGTTGGGGTGCTGCACAAAACCAGAGATTGAAATGAGCACAGATAAAGTTCCTTAAGTCAAATATGGAATAGACAAGAGCTACTCCTTGCTCAACGAAATGGACTCAACACCGCATATTAAACGCCTAAGAATGTACCTGACTAGTAAGTATCGTAAAACCTATGGATTGCTATGTCTCCGAAAGAGAATGAAGCATGTGAACAGGGGTATAAACGCAGCAGTGATAGGATTGGAGAGGTTCGGTGAGCAAATGAAGACCCTTTGAAGTCATATTGCATGGTACCCATTACACGGGTCTCAACTCTCCAGGTTTAAGGTATTCGTCCTTCAGCTAAAACATGCATGTGGAACCCAAGTATGATCAACCATGTGAACGGGAGAAATGTTCAAATATGTCTAAGTTTTCCTCCCCTGGTACTCGGGTGCAACATTCCAGACGCTTTACTAACACTCTCCCCACTTGGAGAGTCATCGCCTTTAACCTCCTGTTTGGCCCAGTTTGCAATTTCTGCGGAAGATGAACAGGAATAGCGAGAACCAATGAGAGGCTAGCTGGAGGTGTCTGGACGGGCAAATTTAACTCTCATTTCCCACCAGGAAGAGGAATTAACCAAAGGCTCAGCGTGCCGGGCCGGAACCAGATTAGGGCCTGAAGCCATCCTGCGGTGTTGCGGCCAGGTCACAAGAAAGGGAGTTGAAGAAAGGAGCTCAGGGGCACTGTAATTCACAAACCTGCAGAGTTATAAATGACAGCTATCGTCCAAAAATAGACTGAAGTAAGGCTGCCAAGAGGACTTGAAAGCGGGGCAGAATTGCAGGAAACCGATTTCAGGAGGTAGACTGGAATTGCATTGAAAGCATAGGAAAAGAGGCAGAACGTCCACAATGATGCACTTGGCCAAAAAGGGCGTATGCGTTTTTTCCTGAATATATTCAGGAAAAAACGCATACGCCCTTTTTGGCCAACCAAGCAAGCTTGCAAAGGAAATCTGCACTACAATGAAGTCTCACTTCCCCCCGGTCAAAAGGGCCATCTGAAAAAAGTGTAAAATCCAGAAAGGCAACAGGCAATTGAGAACTGGGAGCCTTGTTATGCTGATGGGCGGGATGTAAATTGCCAACAGACACTTGGGAGAAGTGTATGGTGTTTCCTGAAACATCTAAAAAACAAAGCAACAGAGCCTAGGGCACTTCCACTTATGGTCCTATACATTAGGGAAATTAAAATCAAAAAGACACAGCCACCCCAAAGTTTGGAACGGCTCTGTTTACAAGAACCTCGTTTACAGTACAAGTTCAACATCGCAGAAAGTGAAAAATGGATAAAGAAGTTGTGGTATTCACTTACAAAGCAATATCACTCAGCAATGAAATCTATGTCATCAGGCCCTTAGCATCACAATGAGTGGATTCAGGTATGTTGATTCTAACTGAAATAAGTCACACAGAAAAAGAAACATCATAAGATATCAGTAATACACGGAATGTAAACTTGGCTACACAGGAACTGAATTACAGAACAGAACAGGGTCTCAAATTTAGAAAACCAACTTATGCTTGCTTAAGGGGAAAGGTGAGTTGGGGTGCTGCATAAAACCAGAGATTGAAATGAGCACAGATAAAGTTCCTTAAGTCAAATATGGAATAGACAAGAGCTACTCCTTGCTCAACGAAATGGACTCAACACTGCATATTAAACACCTAAGAATGTACCTGACTAGTAAGTATCTTAAAACCTATGGATTGCTATGTCTCCGAAAGAGAATCAAGCATGTGTACAGGGGCATAAACGCAGCAGTGATAGGATTGGAGAGGTTCGGTGAGCAAATGAAGACCCGTTGAAGTCATATTGCATGGTACCCATTACACGGGTCTCAACTCTCCAGGTTTAAGGTATTCTTCCTTCAGCTAAAACATGCATGTGGAACCCAAGTATGATCAACCATGTGAACGGGAGACGTGTTCAAATATGTCTCAGTTTTCCTCCCCTGGTACTCGGGTGCAACATTCCAGACGCTTTACTAACACTCTCCCCACTTGGAGAGTCAGCGCCTTTAACCTCCTGTTTGGCCCAGTTTGCAATTTCTGCGGAAGATGAACAGGAATAGCGAGAACCAATGAGAGGCTAGCTGGAGGTGTCTGGACGGGCAAATTTAACTCTCATTTCCCACCAGGAAGAGGAAATAACCAAAGGCTCAGCGTGCCGTACCGGAACCAGATTAGGGCCTGAAGCCATCCTGCGGTGTTGCGGCCAGGTCACAAGAAAGCGAGTTGAAGAAAGGAGCTCAGGGGCACTGTAATTCACAAACCTGCAGAGTTATAAATGACAGCTATCGTCCAAAAATAGACTGAAGTAAGGCTGCCAAGAGGACTTGAAAGCGGGGCAGAATTGCAGGAAACCGATTTCAGGAGGTAGACTGGAATTGCATTGAAAGCATAGGAAAAGAGGCAGAACGTCCACAATGATGCACTTGGCCAAAAAGGGCGTATGCGTTTTTTCCTGAATATATTCAGGAAAAAACGCATACGCCCTTTTTGGCCAACCAAGCAAGCTTGCAAAAGAAATCTGCACTACAATGAAGTCTCACTTCCCCCCGGTCAAAAGGGCCATCTGAAAAAAGTGTAAAATCCAGAAAGGCAGGACAGGCCATGGAGAACTGGGAGCCTTGTTATGCTGATGGGCGGGATGTAAATTGCCAACAACCACTCGGGAGAAGTGTATGGTGTTTCCTGAAACATCTAAAAAACAAAGCAACAGAACCTAGGGCACTTCCACAAATGGTCCTATAGCTTAGGGAAATTAAAATCAAAAAGACACAGCCACCCCAAAGTTTGGAACGGCTCTGTTTACAAGAACCTCGTTTACAGTACAAGTTCAACATCGCAGAAAGTGAAAAATGGATAAAGAAGTTGTGGTATTTACTTACAAAGCAATATCACTCAGCAATGAAATCTGTGTCATCAGGCCCTTAGCAGCACAATGAGTGGATTCAGGTATGATGATTCTAACTGAAGTAAGTCACACAGAAAAAGAAACATCATAAGATATCAGTAATACACGGAATGTAAACTTCGCTACACAGGAACTGAATTACAGAACAGAACAGGGACTCAAATTTCGAAAACCAACTTATGCTTGCTTAAGGGGAAAGGTGAGTTGGGGTGCTGCATAAAACCAGAGATTGAAATGAGCACAGATAAAGTTCCTTAAGCCAAATATGGAATAGACAAGAGCTACTCCTTGCTCAACGAAATGGACTCAACACCGCATATTAAACGCCTAAGAATGTACCTGACTAGTAAGTATCTTAAAACCTATGGATTGCTATGTCTCCGAAAGAGAATCAAGCATGTGTACAGGGGCATAAACGCAGCAGTGATAGGATTGGAGAGGTTCGGTGAGCAAATGAAGACCCTTTGAAGTCATATTGCATGGTACCCATTCCACGGGTTTCAACTACCCAGGTTTTAGGTATTCTTCCTTCAGCTAAAACATGCATGTGGAACCTAGAGTATGATCAACCATGTGATCGGGAGACGTGTTCAAATATGTCTCAGTTTTCCTCCCCTGGTACTCGGGTGCAACATTCCAGACGCTTTACTAACACTCTCCCCACTTGGAGAGTCAGCGCCTTTAACCTCCTGTTTGGCCCAGTTTGCAATTTCTGCGGAAGATGAACAGGAATAGCGAGAACCAATGAGAGGCTAGCTGGAGGTGTCTGGACGGGCAAATTTAACTCTCATTTCCCACCAGGAAGAGGAATTAACCAAAGGCTCAGCGTGCCGGGCCGGAACCAGATTAGGGCCTGAAGCCATCCTGCGGTGTTGCGGCAAGGTCACAAGAAAGCGAGTTGAAGAAAGGAGCTCAGGGGCACTGTAATTCACAAACCTGCAGAGTTATAAATGACAGCTATCGTCCAAAAATAGACTGAAGTAAGGCTGCCAAGAGGACTTGAAAGCGGGGCAGAATTGCAGGAAACCGATTTCAGGAGGTAGACTGGAATTGCATTGAAAGCATAGGAAAAGAGGCAGAACGTCCACAATGATGCACTTGGCCAAAAAGGGCGTATGCGTTTTTTCCTGAATATATTCAGGAAAAAACGCATACGCCCTTTTTGGCCAACCAAGCAAGCTTGCAAAGGAAATCTGCACTACAATGAAGTCTCACTTTCCCCCGGTCAAAAGGGCCATCTGAAAAAAGTGTAAAATCCAGAAAGGCAGGACAGGCCATGGAGAACTGGGAGCCTTGTTATGCTGATGGGCGGGATGTAAATTGCCAACAGACACTCGGGAGAAGTGTATGGTGTTTCCTGAAACATCTAAAAAACAAAGCAACAGAGCCTAGGGCACTGCCACTTATGGTCCTATAGCTTAGGGAAATTAAAATCAAAAAGACACAGCCACCCCAAAGTTTGGGACGCCTCTGTTTACAAGAACCTCGTTTACAGTACAAGTTCAACATCGCAGAAAGTGAAAAATGGATAAAGAAGTTGTGGTATTTACTTACAAAGCAATATCACTCAGCAATGAAATCTATGTCATCAGGCCCTTAGCATCACAATGAGTGGATTCAGGTATGATGATTCTAACTGAAATAAGTCACACAGAAAAAGAAACATCATAAGATATCAGTAATACACGGAATGTAAACTTGGCTACACAGGAACTGAATTACAGAACAGAACAGGGTCTCAAATTTAGAAAACCAACTTATGCTTGCTTAAGGGGAAAGGTGAGTTGGGGTGCTGCATAAAACCAGAGATTGAAATGAGCACAGATAAAGTTCCTTAAGTCAAATATGGAATAGACAAGAGCTACTCCTTGCTCAACGAAATGGACTCAACACCGCATATTAAACGCCTAAGAATGTACCTGACTAGTAAGTATCGTAAAACCTATGGATTGCTATGTCTCCGAAAGAGAATCAAGCATGTGTACAGGGGCATAAACGCAGCAGTGATAGGATTGGAGAGGTTCGGTGAGCAAATGAAGACCCTTTGAAGTCATATTGCATGGTACCCATTCCACGGGTCTCAACTCTCCAGGTTTAAGGTATTCTTCCTTCAGCTAAAACATGCATGTGGAACCCAAGTATGATCAACCATGTGAACGGGAGACGTGTTCAAATATGTCTCAGTTTTCCTCCCCTGGTACTCAGGTGCAACATTCCAGACGCTTTACTAACACTCTCCCCACTTGGAGAGTCAGCGCCTTTAACCTCCTGTTTGGCCCAGTTTGCAATTTCTGCGGAAGATGAACAGGAATAGCGAGAACCAATGAGAGGCTAGCTGGAGGTGTCTGGACGGGCATATTTAACTCTCATTTCCCACCAGGAAGAGGAAATAACCAAAGGCTCAGCGTGCCGTGCCGGAACCAGATTAGGGCCTGAAGCCATCCTGCGGTGTTGCGGCCAGGTCACAAGAAAGCGAGTTGAAGAAAGGAGCTCAGGGGCACTGTAATTCACAAACCTGCAGAGTTATAAATGACAGCTATCGTCCAAAAATAGACTGAAGTAAGGCTGCCAAGAGGACTTGAAAGCGGGGCAGAATTGCAGGAAACCGATTTCAGGAGGTAGACTGGAATTGCATTGAAAGCATAGGAAAAGAGGCAGAACGTCCACAATGATGCACTTGGCCAAAAAGGGCGTATGCGTTTTTTCCTGAATATATTCAGGAAAAAACGCATACGCCCTTTTTGGCCAACCAAGCAAGCTTGCAAAGGAAATCTGCACTACAATGAAGTCTCACTTCCCCCCGGTCAAAAGGGCCATCTGAAAAAAGTGTAAAATCCAGAAAGGCAACAGGCAATTGAGAACTGGGAGCCTTGTTATGCTGATGGGCGGGATGTAAATTGCCAACAGACACTTGGGAGAAGTGTATGGTGTTTCCTGAAACATCTAAAAAACAAAGCAACAGAGCCTAGGGCACTTCCACTTATGGTCCTATAGCTTAGGGAAATTAAAATCAAAAAGACACAGCCACCCCAAAGTTTGGAACGGCTCTGTTTACAAGAACCTCGTTTACAGTACAAGTTCAACATCGCAGAAAGTGAAAAATGGATAAAGAAGTTGTGGTATTCACTTACAAAGCAATATCACTCAGCAATGAAATCTATGTCATCAGGCCCTTAGCATCACAATGAGTGGATTCAGGTATGTTGATTCTAACTGAAATAAGTCACACAGAAAAAGAAACATCATAAGATATCAGTAATACACGGAATGTAAACTTGGCTACACAGGAACTGAATTACAGAAAAGAACAGGGTCTCAAATTTACAAAACCAACTTATGCTTGCTTAAGGGTAAAGGTGAGTTGGGGTGCTGCATAAAACCAGAGATTGAAATGAGCACAGATAAAGTTCCTTAAGTCAAATATGGAATAGACAAGAGCTACTACTTGCTCAACGAAATGGACTCAACACTGCATATTAAACACCTAAGAATGTACCTGACTAGTAAGTATCTTAAAACCTATGGATTGCTATGTCTCCGAAAGAGAATCAAGCATGTGTACAGGGGCATAAACGCAGCAGTGATAGGATTGGATAGGTTCGGTGAGCAAATGAAGACCCGTTGAAGTCATATTGCATGGTACCCATTACACGGGTCTTAACTCTCCAGGTTTAAGGTATTCTTCCTTCAGCTAAAACATGCATGTGGAACCCAAGTATGATCAACCATGTGAACGGGAGACGTGTTCAAATATGTCTCAGTTTTCCTCCCCTGGTACTCGGGTGCAACATTCCAGACGCTTTACTAACACTCTCCCCACTTGGAGAGTCAGCGCCTTTAACCTCCTGTTTGGCCCAGTTTGCAATTTCTGCGGAAGATGAACAGGAATAGCGAGAACCAATGAGAGGCTAGCTGGAGGTGTCTGGACGGGCAAATTTAACTCTCATTTCCCACCAGGAAGAGGAAATAACCAAAGGCTCAGCGTGCCGTACCGGAACCAGATTAGGGCCTGAAGCCATCCTGCGGTGTTGCGGCCAGGTCACAAGAAAGCGAGTTGAAGAAAGGAGCTCAGGGGCACTGTAATTCACAAACCTGCAGAGTTATAAATGACAGCTATCGTCCAAAAATAGACTGAAGTAAGGCTGCCAAGAGGACTTGAAAGCGGGGCAGAATTGCAGGAAACCGATTTCAGGAGGTAGACTGGAATTGCATTGAAAGCATAGGAAAAGAGGCAGAACGTCCACAATGATGCACTTGGCCAAAAAGGGCGTATGCGTTTTTTCCTGAATATATTCAGGAAAAAACGCATACGCCCTTTTTGGCCAACCAAGCAAGCTTGCAAAGGACATCTGCACTACAATGAAGTCTCACTTCCCCCCGGTCAAAAGGGCCATCTGAAAAAAGTGTAAAATCCAGAAAGGCAGGACAGGCCATGGAGAACTGGGAGCCTTGTTATGCTGATGGGCGGGATGTAAATTGCCAACAACCACTCGGGAGAAGTGTATGGTGTTTCCTGAAACATCTAAAAAACAAAGCAACAGAACCTAGGGCACTTCCACTTATGGTCCTATAGCTTAGGGAAATTAAAATCAAAAAGACACAGCCACCCCAAAGTTTGGAACGGCTCTGTTTACAAGAACCTCGTTTACAGTACAAGTTCAACATCGCAGAAAGTGAAAAATGGATAAAGAATTGTGGTATTTACTTACAAAGCAATATTACTCAGCAATGAAATCTGTGTCATCAGGCCCTTAGCAGCACAATGAGTGGATTCAGGTATGATGATTCTAACTGAAGTAAGTCACACAGAAAAAGAAACATCATAAGATATCAGTAATACACGGAATGTAAACTTCGCTACACAGGAACTGAATTACAGAACAGAACAGGGACTCAAATTTCGAAAACCAACTTATGCTTGCTTAAGGGGAAAGGTGAGTTGGGGTGCTGCATAAAACCAGAGATTGAAATGAGCACAGATAAAGTTCCTTAAGCCAAATATGGAATAGACAAGAGCTACTCCTTGCTCAACGAAATGGACTCAACACCGCATATTAAACGCCTAAGAATGTACCTGACTAGTAAGTATCTTAAAACCTATGGATTGCTATGTCTCCGAAAGAGAATCAAGCATGTGTACAGGGGCATAAACGCAGCAGTGATAGGATTGGAGAGGTTCGGTGAGCAAATGAAGACCCTTTGAAGTCATATTGCATGGTACCCATTCCACGGGTTTCAACTACCCAGGTTTTAGGTATTCTTCCTTCAGCTAAAACATGCATGTGGAACCTAGAGTATGATCAACCATGTGATCGGGAGACGTGTTCAAATATGTCTCAGTTTTCCTCCCCTGGTACTCGGGTGCAACATTCCAGACGCTTTACTAACACTCTCCCCACTTGGAGAGTCAGCGCCTTTAACCTCCTGTTTGGCCCAGTTTGCAATTTCTGCGGAAGATGAACAGGAATAGCGAGAACCAATGAGAGGCTAGCTGGAGGTGTCTGGACGGGCAAATTTAACTCTCATTTCCCACCAGGAAGAGGAATTAACCAAAGGCTCAGCGTGCCGGGCCGGAACCAGATTAGGGCCTGAAGCCATCCTGCGGTGTTGCGGCAAGGTCACAAGAAAGCGAGTTGAAGAAAGGAGCTCAGGGGCACTGTAATTCACAAACCTGCAGAGTTATAAATGACAGCTATCGTCCAAAAATAGACTGAAGTAAGGCTGCCAAGAGGACTTGAAAGCGGGGCAGAATTGCAGGAAACCGATTTCAGGAGGTAGACTGGAATTGCATTGAAAGCATAGGAAAAGAGGCAGAACGTCCACAATGATGCACTTGGCCAAAAAGGGCGTATGCGTTTTTTCCTGAATATATTCAGGAAAAAACGCATACGCCCTTTTTGGCCAACCAAGCAAGCTTGCAAAGGAAATCTGCACTACAATGAAGTCTCACTTCCCCCCGGTCAAAAGGGCCATCTGAAAAAAGTGTAAAATCCAGAAAGGCAGGACAGGCCATGGAGAACTGGGAGCCTTGTTATGCTGATGGGCGGGATGTAAATTGCCAACAGACACTCGGGAGAAGTGTATGGTGTTTCCTGAAACATCTAAAAAACAAAGCAACAGAGCCTAGGGCACTGCCACTTATGGTCCTATAGCTTAGGGAAATTAAAATCAAAAAGACACAGCCACCCCAAAGTTTGGGACGCCTCTGTTTACAAGAACCTCGTTTACAGTACAAGTTCAACATCGCAGAAAGTGAAAAATGGATAAAGAAGTTGTGGTATTTACTTACAAAGCAATATCACTCAGCAATGAAATCTATGTCATCAGGCCCTTAGCATCACAATGAGTGGATTCAGGTATGATGATTCTAACTGAAATAAGTCACACAGAAAAAGAAACATCATAAGATATCAGTAATACACGGAATGTAAACTTGGCTACACAGGAACTGAATTACAGAACAGAACAGGGTCTCAAATTTAGAAAACCAACTTATGCTTGCTTAAGGGGAAAGGTGAGTTGGGGTGCTGCATAAAACCAGAGATTGAAATGAGCACAGATAAAGTTCCTTAAGTCAAATATGGAATAGACAAGAGCTACTCCTTGCTCAACGAAATGGACTCAACACCGCATATTAAACGCCTAAGAATGTACCTGACTAGTAAGTATCGTAAAACCTATGGATTGCTATGTCTCCGAAAGAGAATCAAGCATGTGTACAGGGGCATAAACGCAGCAGTGATAGGATTGGAGAGGTTCGGTGAGCAAATGAAGACCCTTTGAAGTCATATTGCATGGTACCCATTCCACGGGTCTCAACTCTCCAGGTTTAAGGTATTCTTCCTTCAGCTAAAACATGCATGTGGAACCCAAGTATGATCAACCATGTGAACGGGAGACGTGTTCAAATATGTCTCAGTTTTCCTCCCCTGGTACTCAGGTGCAACATTCCAGACGCTTTACTAACACTCTCCCCACTTGGAGAGTCAGCGCCTTTAACCTCCTGTTTGGCCCAGTTTGCAATTTCTGCGGAAGATGAACAGGAATAGCGAGAACCAATGAGAGGCTAGCTGGAGGTGTCTGGACGGGCATATTTAACTCTCATTTCCCACCAGGAAGAGGAAATAACCAAAGGCTCAGCGTGCCGTGCCGGAACCAGATTAGGGCCTGAAGCCATCCTGCGGTGTTGCGGCCAGGTCACAAGAAAGCGAGTTGAAGAAAGGAGCTCAGGGGCACTGTAATTCACAAACCTGCAGAGTTATAAATGACAGCTATCGTCCAAAAATAGACTGAAGTAAGGCTGCCAAGAGGACTTGAAAGCGGGGCAGAATTGCAGGAAACCGATTTCAGGAGGTAGACTGGAATTGCATTGAAAGCATAGGAAAAGAGGCAGAACGTCCACAATGATGCACTTGGCCAAAAAGGGCGTATGCGTTTTTTCCTGAATATATTCAGGAAAAAACGCATACGCCCTTTTTGGCCAACCAAGCAAGCTTGCAAAGGAAATCTGCACTACAATGAAGTCTCACTTCCCCCCGGTCAAAAGGGCCATCTGAAAAAAGTGTAAAATCCAGAAAGGCAACAGGCAATTGAGAACTGGGAGCCTTGTTATGCTGATGGGCGGGATGTAAATTGCCAACAGACACTTGGGAGAAGTGTATGGTGTTTCCTGAAACATCTAAAAAACAAAGCAACAGAGCCTAGGGCACTTCCACTTATGGTCCTATAGCTTAGGGAAATTAAAATCAAAAAGACACAGCCACCCCAAAGTTTGGAACGGCTCTGTTTACAAGAACCTCGTTTACAGTACAAGTTCAACATCGCAGAAAGTGAAAAATGGATAAAGAAGTTGTGGTATTCACTTACAAAGCAATATCACTCAGCAATGAAATCTATGTCATCAGGCCCTTAGCATCACAATGAGTGGATTCAGGTATGTTGATTCTAACTGAAATAAGTCACACAGAAAAAGAAACATCATAAGATATCAGTAATACACGGAATGTAAACTTGGCTACACAGGAACTGAATTACAGAAAAGAACAGGGTCTCAAATTTACAAAACCAACTTATGCTTGCTTAAGGGTAAAGGTGAGTTGGGGTGCTGCATAAAACCAGAGATTGAAATGAGCACAGATAAAGTTCCTTAAGTCAAATATGGAATAGACAAGAGCTACTACTTGCTCAACGAAATGGACTCAACACTGCATATTAAACACCTAAGAATGTACCTGACTAGTAAGTATCTTAAAACCTATGGATTGCTATGTCTCCGAAAGAGAATCAAGCATGTGTACAGGGGCATAAACGCAGCAGTGATAGGATTGGATAGGTTCGGTGAGCAAATGAAGACCCGTTGAAGTCATATTGCATGGTACCCATTACACGGGTCTTAACTCTCCAGGTTTAAGGTATTCTTCCTTCAGCTAAAACATGCATGTGGAACCCAAGTATGATCAACCATGTGAACGGGAGACGTGTTCAAATATGTCTCAGTTTTCCTCCCCTGGTACTCGGGTGCAACATTCCAGACGCTTTACTAACACTCTCCCCACTTGGAGAGTCAGCGCCTTTAACCTCCTGTTTGGCCCAGTTTGCAATTTCTGCGGAAGATGAACAGGAATAGCGAGAACCAATGAGAGGCTAGCTGGAGGTGTCTGGACGGGCAAATTTAACTCTCATTTCCCACCAGGAAGAGGAAATAACCAAAGGCTCAGCGTGCCGTACCGGAACCAGATTAGGGCCTGAAGCCATCCTGCGGTGTTGCGGCCAGGTCACAAGAAAGCGAGTTGAAGAAAGGAGCTCAGGGGCACTGTAATTCACAAACCTGCAGAGTTATAAATGACAGCTATCGTCCAAAAATAGACTGAAGTAAGGCTGCCAAGAGGACTTGAAAGCGGGGCAGAATTGCAGGAAACCGATTTCAGGAGGTAGACTGGAATTGCATTGAAAGCATAGGAAAAGAGGCAGAACGTCCACAATGATGCACTTGGCCAAAAAGGGCGTATGCGTTTTTTCCTGAATATATTCAGGAAAAAACGCATACGCCCTTTTTGGCCAACCAAGCAAGCTTGCAAAGGACATCTGCACTACAATGAAGTCTCACTTCCCCCCGGTCAAAAGGGCCATCTGAAAAAAGTGTAAAATCCAGAAAGGCAGGACAGGCCATGGAGAACTGGGAGCCTTGTTATGCTGATGGGCGGGATGTAAATTGCCAACAACCACTCGGGAGAAGTGTATGGTGTTTCCTGAAACATCTAAAAAACAAAGCAACAGAACCTAGGGCACTTCCACTTATGGTCCTATAGCTTAGGGAAATTAAAATCAAAAAGACACAGCCACCCCAAAGTTTGGAACGGCTCTGTTTACAAGAACCTCGTTTACAGTACAAGTTCAACATCGCAGAAAGTGAAAAATGGATAAAGAATTGTGGTATTTACTTACAAAGCAATATTACTCAGCAATGAAATCTGTGTCATCAGGCCCTTAGCAGCACAATGAGTGGATTCAGGTATGATGATTCTAACTGAAGTAAGTCACACAGAAAAAGAAACATCATAAGATATCAGTAATACACGGAATGTAAACTTGGCTACACAGGAACTGAATTACAGAACAGAACAGGGACTCAAATTTCGAAAACCAACTTATGCTTGCTTAAGGGTAAAGGTGAGTTGGGGTGCTGCATAAAACCAGAGATTGAAATGAGCACAGATAAAGTTCCTTAAGCCAAATATGGAATAGACAAGAGCTACTCCTTGCTCAACGAAATGGACTCAACACCGCATATTAAACGCCTAAGAATGTACCTGACTAGTAAGTATCTTAAAACCTATGGATTGCTATGTCTCCGAAAGAGAATGAAGCATGTGTACAGGGGCATAAACGCAGCAGTGATAGGATTGGAGAGGTTCGGTGAGCAAATGAAGACCCTTTGAAGTCATATTGCATGGTACCCATTCCACGGGTTTCAACTACCCAGGTTTTAGGTATTCTTCCTTCAGCTAAAACATGCATGTGGAACCTAGAGTATGATCAACCATGTGATCGGGAGACGTGTTCAAATATGTCTCAGTTTTCCTCCCCTGGTACTCAGGTGCAACATTCCAGACGCTTTACTAACACTCTCCCCACTTGGAGAGTCAGCGCCTTTAACCTCCTGTTTGGCCCAGTTTGCAATTTCTGCGGAAGATGAACAGGAATAGCGAGAACAAATGAGAGGCTAGCTGGAGGTGTCTGGACGGGCATATTTAACTCTCATTTCCCACCAGGAAGAGGAAATAACCAAAGGCTCAGCGTGCCGTGCCGGAACCAGATTAGGGCCTGAAGCCATCCTGCGGTGTTGCGGCCAGGTCACAAGAAAGCGAGTTGAAGAAAGGAGCTCAGGGGCACTGTAATTCACAAACCTGCAGACTTATAAATGACAGCTATCGTCCAAAAATAGACTGAAGTAAGGCTGCCAAGAGGACTTGAAAGCGGGGCAGAATTGCAGGAAACCGATTTCAGGAGGTAGACTGGAATTGCATTGAAAGCATAGGAAAAGAGGCAGAACGTCCACAATGATGCACTTGGCCAAAAAGGGCGTATGCGTTTTTTCCTGAATATATTCAGGAAAAAACGCATACGCCCTTTTTGGCCAACCAAGCAAGCTTGCAAAGGAAATCTGCACTACAATGAAGTCTCACTTCCCCCCGGTCAAAAGGGCCATCTGAAAAAAGTGTAAAATCCAGAAAGGCAACAGGCAATTGAGAACTGGGAGCCTTGTTATGCTGATGGGCGGGATGTAAATTGCCAACAGACACTTGGGAGAAGTGTATGGTGTTTCCTGAAACATCTAAAAAACAAAGCAACAGAGCCTAGGGCACTTCCACTTATGGTCCTATAGCTTAGGGAAATTAAAATCAAAAAGACACAGCCACCCCAAAGTTTGGAACGGCTCTGTTTACAAGAACCTCGTTTACAGTACAAGTTCAACATCGCAGAAAGTGAAAAATGGATAAAGAAGTTGTGGTATTCACTTACAAAGCAATATCACTCAGCAATGAAATCTATGTCATCAGGCCCTTAGCATCACAATGAGTGGATTCAGGTATGTTGATTCTAACTGAAATAAGTCACACAGAAAAAGAAACATCATAAGATATCAGTAATACACGGAATGTAAACTTGGCTACACAGGAACTGAATTACAGAAAAGAACAGGGTCTCAAATTTACAAAACCAACTTATGCTTGCTTAAGGGTAAAGGTGAGTTGGGGTGCTGCATAAAACCAGAGATTGAAATAAGCACAGATAAAGTTCCTTAAGTCAAATATGGAATAGACAAGAGCTACTCCTTGCTCAACGAAATGGACTCAACACTGCATATTAAACACCTAAGAATGTACCTGACTAGTAAGTATCTTAAAACCTATGGATTGCTATGTCTCCGAAAGAGAATCAAGCATGTGTACAGGGGCATAAACGCAGCAGTGATAGGATTGGATAGGTTCGGTGAGCAAATGAAGACCCGTTGAAGTCATATTGCATGGTACCCATTACACGGGTCTTAACTCTCCAGGTTTAAGGTATTCTTCCTTCAGCTAAAACATGCATGTGGAACCCAAGTATGATCAACCATGTGAACGGGAGACGTGTTCAAATATGTCTCAGTTTTCCTCCCCTGGTACTCGGGTGCAACATTCCAGACGCTTTACTAACACTCTCCCCACTTGGAGAGTCAGCGCCTTTAACCTCCTGTTTGGCCCAGTTTGCAATTTCTGCGGAAGATGAACAGGAATAGCGAGAACCAATGAGAGGCTAGCTGGAGGTGTCTGGACGGGCAAATTTAACTCTCATTTCCCACCAGGAAGAGGAAATAACCAAAGGCTCAGCGTGCCGTACCGGAACCAGATTAGGGCCTGAAGCCATCCTGCGGTGTTGCGGCCAGGTCACAAGAAAGCGAGTTGAAGAAAGGAGCTCAGGGGCACTGTAATTCACAAACCTGCAGAGTTATAAATGACAGCTATCGTCCAAAAATAGACTGAAGTAAGGCTGCCAAGAGGACTTGAAAGCGGGGCAGAATTGCAGGAAACCGATTTCAGGAGGTAGACTGGAATTGCATTGAAAGCATAGGAAAAGAGGCAGAACGTCCACAATGATGCACTTGGCCAAAAAGGGCGTATGCGTTTTTTCCTGAATATATTCAGGAAAAAACGCATACGCCCTTTTTGGCCAACCAAGCAAGCTTGCAAAGGACATCTGCACTACAATGAAGTCTCACTTCCCCCCGGTCAAAAGGGCCATCTGAAAAAAGTGTAAAATCCAGAAAGGCAGGACAGGCCATGGAGAACTGGGAGCCTTGTTATGCTGATGGGCGGGATGTAAATTGCCAACAACCACTCGGGAGAAGTGTATGGTGTTTCCTGAAACATCTAAAAAACAAAGCAACAGAACCTAGGGCACTTCCACTTATGGTCCTATAGCTTAGGGAAATTAAAATCAAAAAGACACAGCCACCCCAAAGTTTGGAACGGCTCTGTTTACAAGAACCTCGTTTACAGTACAAGTTCAACATCGCAGAAAGTGAAAAATGGATAAAGAATTGTGGTATTTACTTACAAAGCAATATTACTCAGCAATGAAATCTGTGTCATCAGGCCCTTAGCAGCACAATGAGTGGATTCAGGTATGATGATTCTAACTGAAGTAAGTCACACAGAAAAAGAAACATCATAAGATATCAGTAATACACGGAATGTAAACTTCGCTACACAGGAACTGAATTACAGAACAGAACAGGGACTCAAATTTCGAAAACCAACTTATGCTTGCTTAAGGGTAAAGGTGAGTTGGGGTGCTGCATAAAACCAGAGATTGAAATGAGCACAGATAAAGTTCCTTAAGCCAAATATGGAATAGACAAGAGCTACTCCTTGCTCAACGAAATGGACTCAACACCGCATATTAAACGCCTAAGAATGTACCTGACTAGTAAGTATCTTAAAACCTATGGATTGCTATGTCTCCGAAAGAGAATGAAGCATGTGTACAGGGGCATAAACGCAGCAGTGATAGGATTGGAGAGGTTCGGTGAGCAAATGAAGACCCTTTGAAGTCATATTGCATGGTACCCATTCCACGGGTTTCAACTACCCAGGTTTTAGGTATTCTTCCTTCAGCTAAAACATGCATGTGGAACCTAGAGTATGATCAACCATGTGATCGGGAGACGTGTTCAAATATGTCTCAGTTTTCCTCCCCTGGTACTCAGGTGCAACATTCCAGACGCTTTACTAACACTCTCCCCACTTGGAGAGTCAGCGCCTTTAACCTCCTGTTTGGCCCAGTTTGCAATTTCTGCGGAAGATGAACAGGAATAGCGAGAACAAATGAGAGGCTAGCTGGAGGTGTCTGGACGGGCATATTTAACTCTCATTTCCCACCAGGAAGAGGAAATAACCAAAGGCTCAGCGTGCCGTGCCGGAACCAGATTAGGGCCTGAAGCCATCCTGCGGTGTTGCGGCCAGGTCACAAGAAAGCGAGTTGAAGAAAGGAGCTCAGGGGCACTGTAATTCACAAACCTGCAGAGTTATAAATGACAGCTATCGTCCAAAAATAGACTGAAGTAAGGCTGCCAAGAGGACTTGAAAGCGGGGCAGAATTGCAGGAAACCGATTTCAGGAGGTAGACTGGAATTGCATTGAAAGCATAGGAAAAGAGGCAGAACGTCCACAATGATGCACTTGGCCAAAAAGGGCGTATGCGTTTTTTCCTGAATATATTCAGGAAAAAACGCATACGCCCTTTTTGGCCAACCAAGCAAGCTTGCAAAGGAAATCTGCACTACAATGAAGTCTCACTTCCCCCCGGTCAAAAGGGCCATCTGAAAAAAGTGTAAAATCCAGAAAGGCAACAGGCAATTGAGAACTGGGAGCCTTGTTATGCTGATGGGCGGGATGTAAATTGCCAACAGACACTTGGGAGAAGTGTATGGTGTTTCCTGAAACATCTAAAAAACAAAGCAACAGAGCCTAGGGCACTTCCACTTATGGTCCTATAGCTTAGGGAAATTAAAATCAAAAAGACACAGCCACCCCAAAGTTTGGAACGGCTCTGTTTACAAGAACCTCGTTTACAGTACAAGTTCAACATCGCAGAAAGTGAAAAATGGATAAAGAAGTTGTGGTATTCACTTACAAAGCAATATCACTCAGCAATGAAATCTATGTCATCAGGCCCTTAGCATCACAATGAGTGGATTCAGGTATGTTGATTCTAACTGAAATAAGTCACACAGAAAAAGAAACATCATAAGATATCAGTAATACACGGAATGTAAACTTGGCTACACAGGAACTGAATTACAGAACAGAACAGGGTCTCAAATTTACAAAACCAACTTATGCTTGCTTAAGGGTAAAGGTGAGTTGGGGTGCTGCACAAAACCAGAGATTGAAATGAGCACAGATAAAGTTCCTTAAGTCAAATATGGAATAGACAAGAGCTACTCCTTGCTCAACGAAATGGACTCAACACTGCATATTAAACACCTAAGAATGTACCTGACTAGTAAGTATCTTAAAACCTATGGATTGCTATGTCTCCGAAAGAGAATCAAGCATGTGTACAGGGGCATAAACGCAGCAGTGATAGGATTGGAGAGGTTCGGTGAGCAAATGAAGACCCGTTGAAGTCATATTGCATGGTACCCATTACACGGGTCTTAACTCTCCAGGTTTAAGGTATTCTTCCTTCAGCTAAAACATGCATGTGGAACCCAAGTATGATCAACCATGTGAACGGGAGACGTGTTCAAATATGTCTCAGTTTTCCTCCCCTGGTACTCGGGTGCAACATTCCAGACGCTTTACTAACACTCTCTCTACTTGGAGAGTCAGCGCCTTTAACCTCCTGTTTGGCCCAGTTTGCAATTTCTGCGGAAGATGAACAGGAATAACGAGAACCAATGAGAGACTAGCTGGAGGTGTCTGGACGGGCAAATTTAACTCTCATTTCCCACCAGGAAGAGGAAATAACCAAAGGCTCAGCGTGCCATGCCGGAACCAGATTAGGGCCTGAAGCCATCCTGCGGTGTTGCGGCCAGGTCACAAGAAAGCGAGTTGAAGAAAGGAGCTCAGGGGCACTGTAATTCACAAACCTGCAGAGTTATAAATGACAGCTATCGTCCAAAAATAGACTGAAGTAAGGCTGCCAAGAGGACTGGAAAGCGGGGCAGAATTGCAGGAAACCGACTTCAGGAGGTAGACTGGAATTGCATTGAAAGCATAGGAAAAGAGGCAGAACGTCCACAATGATGCACTTGGCCAAAAAGGGCGTATGCGTTTTTTCCTGAATATATTCAGGAAAAAACGCATACGCCCTTTTTGGCCAACCAAGCAAGCTTGCAAAGGAAATCTGCACTACAATGAAGTCTCACTTCCCCCCGGTCAAAAGGGCCATCTGAAAAAAGTGTAAAATCCAGAAAGGCAGGACAGGTCATGGAGAACTGGGAGCCTTGTTATGCTGATGGGCGGGATGTAAATTGCCAACAACCACTCGGGAGAAGTGTATGGTGTTTCCTGAAACATCTAAAAAACAAAGCAACAGAGCCTAGGGCACTGCCACTTATGGTCCTATAGCTTAGGGAAATTAAAATCAAAAAGACACAGCCACCCCAAAGTTTGGGACGCCTCTGTTTACAAGAACCTCGTTTACAGTACAAGTTCAACATTGCAGAAAGTGAAAAATGGATAAAGAAGTTGTGGTATTTACTTACAAAGCAATATCACTCAGCAATGAAATCTATGTCATCAGGCCCTTAGCATCACAATGAGTGGATTCAGGTATGATGATTCTAACTGAAATAAGTCACACAGAAAAAGAAACATCATAAGATATCAGTAATACACGGAATGTAAACTTGGCTACACAGGAACTGAATTACAGAACAGAACAGGGTCTCAAATTTAGTAAACCAACTTATGCTTGCTTAAGGGTAAAGGTGAGTTGGGGTGCTGCATAAAACCAGAGATTGAAATGAGCACAGATAAAGTTCCTTAAGTCAAATATGGAATAGACAAGAGCTACTCCTTGCTCAACGAAATGGACTCAACACCGCATATTAAACGCCTAAGAATGTACCTGACTAGTAAGTATCGTAAAACCTATGGATTGCTATGTCTCCAAAAGAGAATCAAGCATGTGTACAGGGGCATAAACGCAGCAGTGATAGGATTGGAGAGGTTCGGTGAGCAAATGAAGACCCTTTGAAGTCATATTGCATGGTACCCATTACACGGGTCTCAACTCTCCAGGTTTAAGGTATTCTTCCTTCAGCTAAAACATGCATTTGGAACCCAAGTATGATCAACCATGTGAACGGGAGACGTGTTCAAATATGTCTCAGTTTTCCTCCCCTGGTACTCGGGTGCAACATTCCAGACGCTTTACTAACACTCTCCCCACTTGGAGAGTCAGCGCCTTTAACCTCCTGTTTGGCCCAGTTTGCAATTTCTGCGGAAGATGAACAGGAATAGCGAGAACCAATGAGAGGCTAGCTGGAGGTGTCTGGACGGGCAAATTTAACTCTCATTTCCCACCAGGAAGAGGAAATAACCAAAGGCTCAGCGTGCCGTACCGGAACCAGATTAGGGCCTGAAGCCATCCTGCGGTGTTGCGGCCAGGTCACAAGAAAGCGAGTTGAAGAAAGGAGCTCAGGGGCACTGTAATTCACAAACATGCAGAGTTATAAATGACAGCTATCGTCCAAAAATAGACTGAAGTAAGGCTGCCAAGAGGACTTGAAAGTGGGGCAGAATTGCAGGAAACCGATTTCAGGAGGTAGACTGGAATTGCATTGAAAGCATAGGAAAAGAGGCAGAACGTCCACAATGATGCACTTGGCCAAAAAGGGCGTATGCGTTTTTTCCTGAATATATTCAGGAAAAAACGCATACGCCCTTTTTGGCCAACCAAGCAAGCTTGCAAAGGAAATCTGCACTACAATGAAGTCTCACTTCCCCCCGGTCAAAAGGGCCATCTGAAAAAAGTGTAAAATCCAGAAAGGCAGGACAGGTCATGGAGAACTGGGAGCCTTGTTATGCTGATGGGCGGGATGTAAATTGCCAACAACCACTCGGGAGAAGTGTATGGTGTTTACTGAAACATCTAAAAAACAAAGCAACAGAGCCTAGGGCACTGCCACTTATGGTCCTATAGCTTAGGGAAATTAAAATCAAAAAGACACAGCCACCCCAAAGTTTGGGACGCCTCTGTTTACAAGAACCTCGTTTACAGTACAAGTTCAACATTGCAGAAAGTGAAAAATGGATAAAGAAGTTGTGGTATTTACTTACAAAGCAATATCACTCAGCAATGAAATCTATGTCATCAGGCCCTTAGCATCACAATGAGTGGATTCAGGTATGATGATTCTAACTGAAATAAGTCACACAGAAAAAGAAACATCATAAGATATCAGTAATACACGGAATGTAAACTTGGCTACACAGGAACTGAATTACAGAACAGAACAGGGTCTCAAATTTAGTAAACCAACTTATGCTTGCTTAAGGGTAAAGGTGAGTTGGGGTGCTGCATAAAACCAGAGATTGAAATGAGCACAGATAAAGTTCCTTAAGTCAAATATGGAATAGACAAGAGCTACTCCTTGCTCAACGAAATGGACTCAACACCGCATATTAAACGCCTAAGAATGTACCTGACTAGTAAGTATCGTAAAACCTATGGATTGCTATGTCTCCAAAAGAGAATCAAGCATGTGTACAGGGGCATAAACGCAGCAGTGATAGGATTGGAGAGGTTCGGTGAGCAAATGAAGACCCTTTGAAGTCATATTGCATGGTACCCATTACACGGGTCTCAACTCTCCAGGTTTAAGGTATTCTTCCTTCAGCTAAAACATGCATGTGGAACCCAAGTATGATCAACCATGTGAACGGGAGACGTGTTCAAATATGTCTCAGTTTTCCTCCCCTGGTACTCGGGTGCAACATTCCAGACGCTTTACTAACACTCTCCCCACTTGGAGAGTCAGCGCCTTTAACCTCCTGTTTGGCCCAGTTTGCAATTTCTGCGGAAGATGAACAGGAATAGCGAGAACCAATGAGAGGCTAGCTGGAGGTGTCTGGACGGGCAAATTTAACTCTCATTTCCCACCAGGAAGAGGAAATAACCAAAGGCTCAGCGTGCCGTACCGGAACCAGATTAGGGCCTGAAGCCATCCTGCGGTGTTGCGGCCAGGTCACAAGAAAGCGAGTTGAAGAAAGGAGCTCAGGGGCACTGTAATTCACAAACATGCAGAGTTATAAATGACAGCTATCGTCCAAAAATAGACTGAAGTAAGGCTGCCAAGAGGACTTGAAAGTGGGGCAGAATTGCAGGAAACCGATTTCAGGAGGTAGACTGGAATTGCATTGAAAGCATAGGAAAAGAGGCAGAACGTCCACAATGATGCACTTGGCCAAAAAGGGCGTATGCGTTTTTTCCTGAATATATTCAGGAAAAAACGCATACGCCCTTTTTGGCCAACCAAGCAAGCTTGCAAAGGAAATCTGCACTACAATGAAGTCTCACTTCCCCCCGGTCAAAAGGGCCATCTGAAAAAAGTGTAAAATCCAGAAAGGCAGGACAGGCCATGGAGAACTGGGAGCCTTGTTATGCTGATGGGCGGGATGTAAATTGCCAACAACCACTCGGGAGAAGTGTATGGTGTTTCCTGAAACATCTAAAAAACAAAGCAACAGAACCTAGGGCACTTCCACTTATGGTCCTATAGCTTAGGGAAATTAAAATCAAAAAGACACAGCCACCCCAAAGTTTGGAACGGCTCTGTTTACAAGAACCTCGTTTACAGTACAAGTTCAACATCGCAGAAAGTGAAAAATGGATAAAGAACTTGTGGTATTTACTTACAAAGCAATATCACTCAGCAATGAAATCTGTGTCATCAGGCCCTTAGCAGCACAATGAGTGGATTCAGGTATGATGATTCTAACTGAAGTAAGTCACACAGAAAAAGAAACATCATAAGATATCAGTAATACACGGAATGTAAACTTCGCTACACAGGAACTGAATTACAGAACAGAACAGGGACTCAAATTTCGAAAACCAACTTATGCTTGCTTAAGGGTAAAGGTGAGTTGGGGTGCTGCATAAAACCAGAGATTGAAATGAGCACAGATAAAGTTCCTTAAGCCAAATATGGAATAGACAAGAGCTACTCCTTGCTCAACGAAATGGACTCAACACCGCATATTAAACGCCTAAGAATGTACCTGACTAGTAAGTATCTTAAAACCTATGGATTGCTATGTCTCTGAAAGAGAATCAAGCATGTGTACAGGGGCATAAACGCAGCAGTGATAGGATTGGAGAGGTTCGGTGAGCAAATGAAGACCCTTTGAAGTCATATTGCATGGTACCCATTCCACGGGTTTCAACTACCCAGGTTTAAGGTATTCTTCCTTCAGCTAAAACATGCATGTGGAACCTAGAGTATGATCAACCATGTGATCGGGAGACGTGTTCAAATATGTCTCAGTTTTCCTCCCCTGGTACTCGGGTGCAACATTCCAGACGCTTTACTAACACTCTCCCGACTTGGAGAGTCAGTCCCTTTAACCTCCTGTTTGGCCTAGTTTGCAATTTCTGCGGAAGATGAACAGAAATAACGAGAACCAATGAGAGGCTAGCTGGAGGTGTCTGGACGGGCAAATTTAACTCCCATTTCCCACCAGGAAGAGGAAATAACCAAAGGCTCAGCGTGCCGTGCCGGAACCAGATTAGGGCCTGAAGCCATCCTGCGGTGTTGCGGCCAGGTCACAAGAAAGCGAGTTGAAGAAAGGAGCTCAGGGGCACTGTAATTCACAAACCTGCAGAGTTATAAATGACAGCTATCGTCCAAAAATAGACTGAAGTAAGGCTGCCAAGAGGACTTGAAAGCGGGGCAGAATTGCAGGAAACCGATTTCAGGAGGTAGACTGGAATTGCATTGAAAGCATAGGAAAAGAGGCAGAACGTCCACAATGATGCACTTGGCCAAAAAGGGCGTATGCGTTTTTTCCTGAATATATTCAGGAAAAAACGCATACGCCCTTTTTGGCCAACCAAGCAAGCTTGCAAAGGAAATCTGCACTACAATGAAGTCTCACTTCCCCCCGGGCAAAAGGGCCATCTGAAAAAAGTGTAAAATCCAGAAAGGCAGGACAGGCCATGGAGAACTGGGAGCCTTGTTATGCTGATGGGCGGGATGTAAATTGCCAACAACCACTCGGGAGAAGTGTATGGTGTTTCCTGAAACATCTAAAAAACAAAGCAACAGAGCCTAGGGCACTTCCACTTATGGTCCTATAGCTTAGGGAAATTAAAATCAAAAAGACACAGCCACCCCAAAGTTTGGGACGCCTCCGTTTACAAGAACCTCGTTTACCATATAAGTTCAATATCACAGAAAGTGAAAAATGGATAAAGAACTTGTGGTACTTACGTACAATGCAGTATCACTCAGCAATGAAATCTATGTCATCAGGCCCATAGCAGCATAATGAGTGGATTCAGGTACGATGATTCTAACTGAAATAAGTCACACAGAAAAAGAAACATCATAAGATATCAGTAATACACGGAATGTAAACTTGGCTACACAGGAACTGAATTACAGAACAGAACAGGGTCTCAAATTTAGAAAACCAACTTATGCTTGCTTAAGGGGAAAGGTGAGTTGGGGTGCTGCATAAAACCAGAGATTGAAATGAGCACAGATAAAGTTCCTTAAGCCAAATATGGAATAGACAAGAGCTACTCCTTGCTCAACGAAATGGACTCAACACCCCATATTAAACGCCTAAGAATGTACCTGACTAGTAAGTATCGTAAAACCTATGGATTGCTATGTCTCCAAAAGAGAATCAAGCATGTGTACAGGGGCATAAACGCAGCAGTGATAGGATTGGAGAGGTTCGGTGAGCAAATGAAGACCCTTTGAAGTCATATTGCATGGTACCCATTACACGGGTCTCAACTCTCCAGGTTTAAGGTATTCTTCCTTCAGCTAAAACATGCATGTGGAACCCAAGTATGATCAACCATGTGAACGGGAGACGTGTTCAAATATGTCTCAGTTTTCCTCCCCTGGTACTCGGGTGCAACATTCCAGACGCTTTACTAACACTCTCCCCACTTGGAGAGTCAGCGCCTTTAACCTCCTGTTTGGCCCAGTTTGCAATTTCTGCGGAAGATGAACAGGAATAGCGAGAACCAATGAGAGGCTAGCTGGAGGTGTCTGGACGGGCAAATTTAACTCTCATTTCCCACCAGGAAGAGGAAATAACCAAAGGCTCAGCGTGCCGTACCGGAACCAGATTAGGGCCTGAAGCCATCCTGCGGTGTTGCGGCCAGGTCACAAGAAAGCGAGTTGAAGAAAGGAGCTCAGGGGCACTGTAATTCACAAACCTGCAGAGTTATAAATGACAGCTATCGTCCAAAAATAGACTGAAGTAAGGCTGCAAAGAGGACTTGAAAGCGGGGCAGAATTGCAGGAAACCGATTTCAGGAGGTAGACTGGAATTGCACTGAAAGCATAGGAAAAGAGGCAGAACGTCCACAATGATGCACTTGGCCAAAAAGGGCGTATGCGTTTTTTCCTGAATATATTCAGGAAAAAACGCATATGCCCTTTTTGGCCAACCAAGCAAGCTTGCAAAGGAAATCTGCACTACAATGAAGTCTCACTTCCCCCCGGTCAAAAGGGCCATCTGAAAAAAGTGTAAAATCCAGAAAGGCAGGACAGGCCATGGAGAACTGGGAGCCTTGTTATGCTGATGGGCGGGATGTAAATTGCCAACAACCACTCGGGAGAAGTGTATGGTGTTTCCTGAAACATCTAAAAAACAAAGCAACAGAACCTAGGGCACTTCCACTTATGGTCCTATAGCTTAGGGAAATTAAAATCAAAAAGACACAGCCACCCCAAAGTTTGGAACGGCTCTGTTTACAAGAACCTCGTTTACAGTACAAGTTCAACATCGCAGAAAGTGAAAAATGGATAAAGAAGTTGTGGTATTTACTTACAAAGCAATATCACTCAGCAATGAAATCTGTGTCATCAGGCCCTTAGCAGCACAATGAGTGGATTCAGGTATGATGATTCTAACTGAAATAAGTCACACAGAAAAAGAAACATCATAAGATATCAGTAATACACGGAATGTAAACTTGGCTACACAGGAACTGAATTACAGAACAGAACAGGGACTCAAATTTAGAAAACCAACTTATGCTTGCTTAAGGGGAAAGGTGAGTTGGGGTGCTGCATAAAACCAGAGATTGAAATGAGCACAGATAAAGTTCCTTAAGCCAAATATGGAATAGACAAGAGCTACTCCTTGCTCAACGAAATGGACTCAACACCCCATATTAAACGCCTAAGAATGTACCTGACTAGTAAGTATCTTAAAACCTATGGATTGCTATGTCTCCAAAAGAGAATCAAGCGTGTGTACAGGGGCATAAACGCAGCAGTGATAGGATTGGAGAGGTTCGGTGAGCAAATGAAGACCCTTTGAAGTCATATTGCATGGTACCCATTCCACGGGTCTCAACTCTCCAGGTTTAAGGTATTCTTCCTTCAGCTAAAACATGCATGTGGAACCCAGAGTATGATCAACCATGTGAACGGGAGACGTGTTCAAATATGTCTCAGTTTTCCTCCCCTGGTACTCGGGTGCAACATTCCAGACGCTTTACTAACACTCTTCCGACTTGGAGAGTCAGTCCCTTTAACCTCCTGTTTGGCACAGTTTGCAATTTCTGCGGAAGATGAACAAGAATAGCGAGAACCAATGAGAGACTAGCTGGAGGTGTCTGGACAGGCAAATTTAACTCTCATTTCCCACCAGGACGAGGAATTAACCAAAGGCTCAGCATGCCGTGCCGGAACCAGATTAGGGCCTGAAGCCATCCTGCGGTGTTGCGGCCAGGTCACAAGAAAGCGAGTTGAAGAAAGGAGCTCAGGGGCACTGTAATTCACAAACCTGCAGAGTTATAAATGACAGCTATCGTCCAAAAATAGACTGAAGTAAGGCTGCCAAGAGGACTTGAAAACGGGGCAGAATTGCAGGAAACCGATTTCAGGAGGTAGACTGGAATTGCATTGAAAGCATAGGAAAAGAGGCAGAACGTCCACAATGATGCACTTGGCCAAAAAGGGCGTATGCGTTTTTTCCTGAATATATTCAGGAAAAAACGCATACGCCCTTTTTGGCCAACCAAGCAAGCTTGCAAAGGAAATCTGCACTACAATGAAGTCTCACTTCCCCCCGGTCAAAAGGGCTATCTGAAAAAAGTGTAAAATCCAGAAAGGCAGGACAGGCCATGGAGAACTGGGAGCCTTGTTATGCTGATGGGCGGGATGTAAATTGCCAACAACCACTCGGGAGAAGTGTATGGTGTTTCCTGAAACATCTAAAAAACAAAGCAACAGAGCCTAGGGCACTTCCACTTATGGTCCTATAGCTTAGGGAAATTAAAATCAAAAAGACACAGCCACCCCAAAGTTTGGGACGCCTCCATTTACAAGAACCTCGTTTACCATACAAGTTCAATATCACAGAAAGTGAAAAATGGATAAAGAACTTGTGGTACTTACGTACATTGCAGTATCACTCAGCAATGAAATCTATGTCATCATGCCCGTAGCAGCATAATGAGTGGATTCAGGTACGATGATTCTAACTGAAATAAGTCACACAGAAAAAGAAACATCATAAGATATCACTAATACACGGAATGTAAACTTGGCTACACAGGAACTGCATTCCAAAACAGAACAGGGTCTCAAATTTAGAAAACCAACTTATGCTTGCTTAAGGGGAAAGGTGAGTTGGGGTGCTGCATAAAACCAGAGATTGAAATGAGCACAGATAAAGTTCCTTAAGCCAAATATGGAATAGACAAGAGCTACTCCTTGCTCAACGAAATGGACTCAACACCCCATATTAAACGCCTAAGAATGTACCTGACTAGTAAGTATCTTAAAACCTATGGATTGCTATGTCTCCAAAAGAGAATCAAGCGTGTGTACAGGGGAATAAACGCAGCAGTGATAGGATTGGAGAGGTTTGGTGAGCAAATGAAGACCCTTTGAAGTCATATTGCATGGTACCCTTTACACGGGTCTCAACTCTCCAGGTTTAAGGTATTCTTCCTTCAGCTAAAACATGCATGTGGAACCCAGAGTATGATCAACCATGTGAACGGGAGACGTGTTCAAATATGTCTCAGTTTTCCTCCCCTGGTACTCGGGTGCAACATTCCAGACGCTTTACTAACACTCTTCCGACTTGGAGAGTCAGTCCCTTTAACCTCCTGTTTGGCCCAGTTTGCAATTTCTGCGGAAGATGAACAGGAATAGCGAGAACCAATGAGAGACTAGCTGGAGGTGTATGGACGGGCAAATTTAACTCTCATTTCCCACCAGGAAGAGGAATTAACCAAAGGCTCAGCGTGCCGTGCCGGCACCAGATTAGGGCCTGAAGCCATCCTGCGGTGTTGCGGCCAGGTCACAAGAAAGTGAGTTGAAGAAAGGAGCTCAGGGGCACTGTAATTCACAAACCTGCAGAGTTATAAATGACAGCTATCGTCCAAAAATAGACTGAAGTAAGGCTGCCAAGAGGACTTGAAAGCGGGGCAGAATTGCAGGAAACCGATTTCAGGAGGTAGACTGGAATTGCATTGAAAGCATAGGAAAAGAGGCAGAACGTCCACAATGATGCACTTGGCCAAAAAGGGCGTATGCGTTTTTTCCTGAATATATTCAGGAAAAAACGCATACGCCCTTTTTGGCCAACCAAGCAAGCTTGCAAAGGAAATCTGCACTACAATGAAGTCTCACTTCCCCCCGGTCAAAAGGGCCATCTGAAAAAAGTGTAAAATCCAGAAAGGCAGGACAGGCCATGGAGAACTGGGAGCCTTGTTATGCTGATGAGCGGGATGTAAATTGCCAACAACCACTCGGGAGAAGTGTATGGTGTTTCCTGAAACATCTAAAAAACAAAGCAACAGAGCCTAGGGCACTTCCACTTATGGTCCTATAGCTTAGGGAAATTAAAATCAAAAAGACACAGCCACCCCAAAGTTTGGGACGCCTCCATTTACAAGAACCTCGTTTACCATACAAGTTCAATATCACAGAAAGTGAAAAATGGATAAAGAACTTGTGGTACTTACGTACAATGCAGTATCACTCAGCAATGAAATCTATTTCATCAGGCCCGTAGCAGCATAATGAGTGGATTCAGGTACGATGATTCTAACTGAAATAAGTCACACAGAAAAAGAAACATCATAAGATATCACTAATACACGGAATGTAAACTTGGCTACACAGGAACTGCATTCCAAAACAGAACAGGGTCTCAAATTTAGAAAACCAACTTATGCTTGCTTAAGGGGAAAGGTGAGTTGGGGTGCTGCATAAAACCAGAGATTGAAATGAGCACAGATAAAGTTCCTTAAGCCAAATATGGAATAGACAAGAGCTACTCCTTGCTCAACGAAATGGACTCAACACCCCATATTAAACGCCTAAGAATGTACCTGACTAGTAAGTATCTTAAAACCTATGGATTGCTATGTCTCCAAAAGAGAATCAAGCGTGTGTACAGGGGCATAAACGCAGCAGTGATAGGATTGGAGAGGTTCGGTGAGCAAATGAAGACCCTTTGAAGTCATATTGCATGGTACCCATTACACGGGTCTCAACTCTCCAGGTTTAAGGTATTCTTCCTTCAGCTAAAACATGCATGTGGAACCCAGAGTATGATCAACCATGTGAACGGGAGACGTGTTCAAATATGTCTCAGTTTTCCTCCCCTGGTACTCGGGTGCAACATTCCAGACGCTTTACTAACACTCTTCCGACTTGGAGAGTCAGTCCCTTTAACCTCCTGTTTGGCCCAGTTTGCAATTTCTGCGGAAGATGAACAGGAATAGCGAGAACCAATGAGAGGCTAGCTGGAGGTGTCTGGACGGGCAAATTTAACTCTCATTTCCCACCAGGAAGAGGAATTAACCAAAGGCTCAGCGTGCCGTGCCAGAACCAGATTAGGGCCTGAAGCCATCCTGCGGTGTTGCGGCCAGCTCACAAGAAAGCGAGTTGAAGAAAGGAGCTCAGGGGCACTGTAATTCACAAAGCTGCAGAGTTATAAATGACAGCTATCGTCCAAAAATAGACTGAAGTAAGGCTGCCAAGAGGACTTGAAAGCGGGGCAGAATTGCAGGAAACCGATTTCAGGAGGTAGACTGGAATTGCATTGAAAGCATAGGAAAAGAGGCAGAACGTCCACAATGATGCACTTGGCCAAAAAGGGCGTATGCGTGTTTTCCTGAATATATTCAGGAAAAAACGCATACGCCCTTTTTGGCCAACCAAGCAAGCTTGCAAAGGAAATCTGCACTACAATGAAGTCTCACTTCCCCCCGGTCAAAAGGGCCATCTGAAAAAAGTGTAAAATCCAGAAAGGCAGGACAGGCCATGGAGAACTGGGAGCCTTGTTATGCTGATGGGCGGGATGTAAATTGCCAACAACCACTCGGGAGAAGTGTATGGTGTTTCCTGAAACATCTAAAAAACAAAGCAACAGAGCCTAGGGCACTTCCACTTATGGTCCTATAGCTTAGGGAAATTAAAATCAAAAAGACACAGCCACCCCAAAGTTTGGGACGCCTCTGTTTACAAGAACCTCGTTTACAGTACAAGTTCAACATCGCAGAAAGTGAAAAATGGATAAAGAAGTTGTGGTATTTACTTACAAAGCAATATCACTCAGCAATGAAATCTGTGTCATCAGGCCCTTAGCAGCACAATGAGTGGATTCAGGTATCATGATTCTAACTGAAATAAGTCACACAGAAAAGAAACATCATAAGATATCAGTAATACATGGAATGTAAACTTGGCTACACAGGAACTGAATTACAGAACAGAACAGGGTCTCAAATTTAGAAAACCAACTTATGCTTGCTTAAGGGTAAAGGTGAGTTGGGGTGCTGCATAAAACCAGAGATTGAAATGAGCACAGATAAAGTTCCTTAAGTCAAATATGGAATAGACAAGAGCTACTCCTTGCTCAACGAAATGGACTCAACACCGCATATTAAACGCCTAAGAATGTACCTGACTAGTAAGTATCGGAAAACCTATGGATTGCTATGTCTCCAAAAGAGAATCAAGCATGTGTACAGGGGCATAAACGCAGCAGTGATAGGATTGGAGAGGTTCGGTGAGCAAATGAAGACCCTTTGAAGTCATATTGCATGGTACGCATTACACGGGTCTCAACTCTCCAGGTTTAAGGTATTCTTCCTTCAGCTAAAACATGCATGTGGAACCTAGAGTATGATCAACCATGTGATCGGGAGACGTGTTCAAATATGTCTCAGTTTTCCTCCCCTGGTACTCGGGTGTAACATTCCAGACGCTTTACTAACACTCTCCCGACTTGGAGAGTCAGTCCCTTTAACCTCCTCTTTGGCCCAGTTTGCAATTTCTGCGGAAGATGAACAGGAATAGTGAGAACCAATGAGAGACTAGCTGGAGGTGTCTGGACGGGCAAATTTAACTCTCATTTCCCACCAGGAAGAGGAATTAACCAAAGGCTCAGCGTGCCGGGCCAGAACCAGATTAGGGCCTGAAGCCATCCTGCGGTGTTGCGGCCAGGTCACAAGAAAGCGAGTTGAAGAAAGGAGCTCAGGGGCACTGTAATTCACAAACCTGCAGAGTTATAAATGACAGCTATCGTCCAAAAATAGACTGAAGTAAGGCTGCCAAGAGGACTTGAAAGCGGGGCAGAATTGCAGGAAACCGATTTCAGGAGGTAGACTGGAATTGCATTGAAAGCATAGGAAAAGAGGCAGAACGTCCACAATGATGCACTTGGCCAAAAAGGGCGTATGCGTTTTTTCCTGAATATATTCAGGAAAAAAAGCATACGCCCTTTTTGGCCAACCAAGCAAGCTTGCAAAGGAAATCTGCACTACAATGAAGTCTCACTTCCCCCCGGTCAAAAGGGCCATCTGAAAAAAGTGTAAAATCCAGAAGGACAAGACAGGCCATGGAGAACTGGGAGCCTTGTTATGCTGATGGGCGGGATGTAAATTGCCAACAACCACTCGGGAGAAGTGTATGGTGTTTCCTGAAACATGTAAAAAACAAAGCAACAGAACCTAGGGCACTTCCACTTATGGTCCTATAGCTTAGGGAAATTAAAATCAAAAAGACACAGCCACCCCAAAGTTTGGAACGGCTCTGTTTACAAGAACCTCGTTTACAGTACAAGTTCAACATCGCAGAAAGTGAAAAATGGATAAAGAAGTTGTGGTATTTACTTACAAAGCAATATCACTCAGCAATGAAATCTGTGTCATCAGGCCCTTAGCAGCACAATGAGTGGATTCAGGTACGATGATTCTAACTGAAATAAGTCACACAGAAAAAGAAACATCATAAGATATCACTAATACACGGAATGTAAACTTGGCTACACAGGAACTGAATTCCAAAACAGAACAGTGACTCAAATTTAGAAAACCAACTTATGCTTGCTTAAGGGTAAAGGTGAGTTGGGGTGCTGCATAAAACCAGAGATTGAAATGAGCACAGATAAAGTTCCTTAAGCCAAATATGGAATAGACAAGAGCTACTCCTTGCTCAACGAAATGGACTCAACACCCCATATTAAACGCCTAAGAATGTACCTGACTAGTAAGTATCTTAAAACCTATGGATTGCTTTGTCTCCAAAAGAGAATCAAGCGTGTGTACAGGGGCATAAACGCAGCAGTGATAGGATTGGAGAGGTTTGGTGAGCAAATGAAGACCGTTTGAAGTCATATTGCATGGTACCCATTACATGGGTCTCAACTCTCCAGGTTTAAGGTATTCTTCCTTCAGCTAAAACATGCATGTGGAACCCAGAGTATGATCAAACATGTGAACGGGAGACGTGTTCAAATATGTCTCAGTTTTCCTCCCCTGGTACTCGGGTGCAACATTCCAGACGCTTTACTAACACTCTTCCGACTTGGAGAGTCAGTCCCTGTAACCTCCTGTTTGGCCCAGTTTGCAATTTCTGCGGAAGATGAACAGGAATAGCGAGAACCAATGAGAGACTAGCTGGAGGTGTCTGGACGGGCAAATTTAACTCTCATTTCCCACCAGGACGAGGAATTAACCAAAGGCTCAGCGTGCCGTGCCGGAACCAGATTAGGGCCTGAAGCCATCCTGCGGTGTTGCGGCCAGGTCACAAGAAAGCGAGTTGAAGAAAGGAGCTCAGGGGCACTGTAATTCACAAACCTGCAGAGTTATAAATGACAGCTATCGTCCAAAAATAGACTGAAGTAAGGCTGCCAAGAGGACTTGAAAGCGGGGCAGAATTGCAGGAAACCGATTTCAGGAGGTAGACTGGAATTGCATTGAAAGCATAGGAAAAGAGGCAGAACGTCCACAATGATGCACTTGGCCAAAAAGGGCGTATGCGTTTTTTCCTGAATATATTCAGGAAAAAACGCATACGCCCTTTTTGGCCAACCAAACAAGCTTGCAAAGGAAATCTGCACTACAATGAAGTCTCACTTCCCCCCGGTCAAAAGGGCCATCTGAAAAAAGTGTAAAATCCAGAAAGGCAGGACAGGCCATGGACAACTGGGAGCCTTGTTATGCTGATGGGCGGGATGTAAATTGCCAACAGACACTCGGGAGAAGTGTATGGTGTTTCCTGAAACATCTAAAAAACAAAGCAACAGAGCCTAGGGCACTTCCACTTATGGTCCTATAGCTTAGGGAAATTAAAATCAAAAAGACACAGCCACCCCAAACTTTCGAACGGCTCTGTTTACAAGAACCTCGTTTACAGTACAAGTTCAACATCGCAGAAAGTGAAAAATGGATAAAGAAGTTGTGGTATTTACTTACAAAGCAATATCACTCAGCAATGAAATCTGTGTCATCAGGCCCGTAGCAGCACAATGAGTGGATTCAGGTATGATGATTCTAACTGAAATAAGTCACACAGAAAAAGAAACATCATAAGATATCAGTAATACACGGAATGTAAACTTGGCTACACAGGAACTGAATTACAGAACAGAACAGGGTCTCAAATTTAGAAAACCAACTTATGCTTGCTTCAGGGTAAAGGTGAGTTGGGGTGCTGCATAAAACCAGACATTGAAATGAGCACAGATAAAGTTCCTTAAGTCAAATATGGAATAGACAAGAGCTACTCCTTGCTCAACGAAATGGACTCAACACCGCATATTAAACGCCTAAGAATGTACCTGACTAGTAAGTATCGGAAAACCTATGGATTGCTATGTCTCCAAAAGAGAATCAATCATGTGTACAGGGGCATAAACGCAGCAGTGATAGGATTGGAGAGGTTCGGTGAGCAAATGAAGACCCTTTGAAGTCATATTGCATGGTACGCATTACACGGGTCTCAACTCTCCAGGTTTAAGGTATTCTTCCTTCAGCTAAAACATGCATGTGGAACCTAGAGTATGATCAACCATGTGATCGGGAGACGTGTTCAAATATGTCTCAGTTTTCCTCCCCTGGTACTCGGGTGCAACATTCCAGACGCTTTACTAACACTCTCCCCACTTGGAGAGTCAGTCCCTTTAACCTCCTGCTTGGCCCAGTTTGCAATTTCTGCGGAAGATGAACAGGAATAGCGAGAACCAATGAGAGACTAGCTGGAGGTGTCTGGACGGGCAAATTTAACTCTCATTTCCCACCAGGAAGAGGAATTAACCAAAGGCTCAGCATGCCGGGCCGGAACCAGATTAGGGCCTGAAGCCAACCTGCGGTGTTGCGGCCAGGTCACAAGAAAGCGAGTTGAAGAAAGGAGCTCAGGGGCACTGTAATTCACAAACCTGCAGAGTTATAAATGACAGCTATCGTCCAAAAATAGACTGAAGTAAGGCTGCCAAGAGGACTTGAAAGCGGGGCAGAATTGCAGGAAACCGATTTCAGGAGGTAGACTGGAATTGCATTGAAAGCATAGGAAAAGAGGCAGAACGTCCACAATGATGCACTTGGCCAAAAAGGGCGTATGCATTTTTTCCTTAATATATTCAGGAAAAAACGCATACGCCCTTTTTGGCCAACCAAGCAAGCTTGCAAAGGAAATCTGCACTACAATGAAGTCTCACTTCCCCCCGGTCAAAAGGGCCATCTGAAAAAAGTGTAAAATCCAGAAAGACAAGACAGGCCATGGAGAACTGGGAGCCTTGTTATGCTGATGGGCGGGATGTAAATTGCCAACAACCACTCGGGAGAAGTGTATGGTGTTTCCTGAAACATGTAAAAAACAAAGCAACAGAGCCTAGGGCACTTCCACTTATGGTCCTATAGCTTAGGGAAATTAAAATCAAAAAGACACAGCCACCCCAAAGTTCGGAACGGCTCTGTTTACAAGAACCTCGTTTACAGTACAAGTTCAACATCGCAGAAAGTGAAAAATGGATAAAGAAGTTGTGGTATTTACTTACAAAGCAATATCACTCAGCAATGAAATCTGTGTCATCAGGCCCATAGCAGCACAATGAGTGGATTCAGGTATGATGATTCTAACTGAAATAAGTCACACAGAAAAAGAAACATCATAAGATATCAGTAATACACGGAATGTAAACTTGGCTACACAGGAACTGAATTACAGAACAGAACAGGGACTCAAATTTAGAAAACCAACTTATGCTTGCTTAAGGGTAAAGGTGAGTTTGGGTGCTGCATAAGACCAGAGATTGAAATGAGCACAGATAAAGTTCCTTAAGTCAAATATGGAATAGACAAGAGCTACTCCTTGCTCAACAAAATGGATTCAACACCGCATATTAAACGCCTAAGAATGTACCTGACTAGTAAGTATCTTAAAACCTATGGATTGCTATGTCTCCAAAAGAGAATAAAGCATGTGTACAGGGGCATAAACGCAGCAGTGATAGGGTTGGAGAGGTTCGGTGGGCAAATGAAGACCCTTTGAAGTCATATTGCATGGTACCCATTCCAAGGGTTTCAACTCTCCAGGTTTAAGGTATTCTTCCTTCAGCTAAAACATGCATGTGGAACCTAGAGTATGATCAACCATGTGATCGGGAGATGTGTTCAAATATGTCAGTTTTCGTACCCTGGTACTCGGGTGCAACATTCCAGACGCTTTACTAACACTCTCCCCACTTGGAGAGTCAGCGCCTTTAACCTCCTGTTTGGCCCAGTTTGCAATTTCTGCGGAAGATGAACAGGAATAGCGAGAACCAATGAGAGGCTAGCTGGAGGTGTCTGGACAGGCAAATTTAACTCTCATTTCCCACCAGGAAGAGGAAATAACCAAAGGCTCAGCGTGCCGTGCCGGAACCAGATTAGGGCCTGAAGCCATCCTGCGGTGTTGCGGCCAGGTCACAAGAAAGCAAGTTGAAGAAAGGAGCTCAGGGGCACTGTAATGCACAAACCTGCAGAGTTATAAATGACAGCTCTCGTCCAAAAATAGACTGAAGTAAGGCTGCCAAGAGGACTTGAAAGCGGGGCAGAATTGCAGGAAACCGATTTCAGGAGGTAGACTGGAATTGCATTGAAAGCATAGGAAAAGAGGCAGAACGTCCACAATGATGCACTTGGCCAAAAAGGGCGTATGCGTTTTTTCCTGAATATATTCAGGAAAAAACGCATACGCCCTTTTTGGCCAACCAAGCAAGCTTGCAAAGGAAATCTGCACTACAATGAAGTCTCACTTCCCCCCGGTCAAAAGGGCCATCTGAAAAAAGTGTAAAATCCAGAAAGACAAGACAGGCCATGGAGAACTGGGAGCCTTGTTATGCTGATGGGCGGGATGTAAATTGCCAACAACCACTCGGGAGAAGTGTATGGTGTTTCCTGAAACATGTAAAAAACAAAGCAACAGAACCTAGGGCACTTCCACTTATGGTCCTATAGCTTAGGGAAATTAAAATCAAAAAGACACAGCCACCCCAAAGTTTGGAACGGCTCTGTTTACAAGAACCTCGTTTACAGTACAAGTTCAACATCGCAGAAAGTGAAAAATGGATAAAGAAGTTGTGGTATTTACTTACAAAGCAATATCACTCAGCAATGAAATCTGTGTCATCAGGCCCGTAGCAGCACAATGAGTGGATTCAGGTATGATGATTCTAACTGAAGTAAGTCACACAGAAAAAGAAACATCATAAGATATCAGTAATACACGGAATGTAAACTTGGCTACACAGGAACTGAATTACAGAACAGAACAGGGACTCAAATTTAGAAAACCAACTTATGCTTGCTTAAGGGTAAAGGTGAGTTTGGGTGCTGCATAAGACCAGAGATTGAAATGAGCACAGATAAAGTTCTTTAAGTCAAATATGGAATAGACAAGAGCTACTCCTTGCTCAACGAAATGGACTCAACACCGCATATTAAACGCCTAAGAATGTACCTGACTAGTAAGTATATTAAAACCTATGGATTGCTATGTCTCCAAAAGAGAATAAAGCATGTGTACAGGGGCATAAACGCAGCAGTGATAGGATTGGAGAGGTTCGGTGAGCAAATGAAGACCCTATGAAGTCATATTGCATGGTACCCATTCCACGGGTTTCAACTACCCAGGTTTAAGGTATTCTTCCTTCAGCTAAAACATGCATGTGGAACCTAGAGTATGATCAACCATGTGATCGGGAGACGTGTTCAAATATGTCAGTTTTCGTACCCTGGTACTCGGGTACAACATTCCAGACGCTTTACTAACACTCTCCCCACTTGGAGAGTCAGCGCCTTTAACCTCCTGTTTGGCCCAGTTTGCAATTTCTGCGGAAGATGAACAGGAATAGCGAGAACCAATGAGAGGCTAGCTGGAGGTGTCTGGACGGGCAAATTTAACTCTCATTTCCCACCAGGAAGAGGAAATAACCAAAGGCTCAGCGTGCCGGGCCGGAACCAGATTAGGGCCTGAAGCCATCCTGCGGTGTTGCGGCCAGGTCACAAGAAAGCAAGTTGAAGAAAGGAGCTCAGGGGCACTGTAATGCACAAACCTGCAGAGTTATAAATGACAGCTCTCGTCCAAAAATAGACTGAAGTAAGGCTGCCAAGAGGACTTGAAAGCGGGGCAGAATTGCAGGAAACCGATTTCAGGAGGTAGACTGGAATTGCATTGAAAGCATAGGAAAAGAGGCAGAACGTCCACAATGATGCACTTGGCCAAAAAGGGCGTATGCGTTTTTTCCTGAATATATTCAGGAAAAAACGCATACGCCCTTTTTGGCCAACCAAGCAAGCTTGCAAAGGAAATCTGCACTACAATGAAGTCTCACTTCCCCCCGGTCAAAAGGGCCATCTGAAAAAAGTGTAAAATCCAGAAAGGCAGGACAGGCCATGGAGAACTGGGAGCCTTGTTATGCTGATGGGCGGGATGTAAATTGCCAACAGACACTTGGGAGAAGTGTATGGTGTTTCCTGAAACATCTAAAAAACAAAGCAACAGAACCTAGGGCACTTCCACTTATGGTCCTATAGCTTAGGGAAATTAAAATCAAAAAGACACAGCCACCCCAAAGTTTGGGACGCCTCTGTTTACAAGAACCTCGTTTACAGTACAAGTTCAACATCGCAGAAAGTGAAAAATGGATAAAGAAGTTGTGGTATTCACTTACAAAGCAATATCACTCAGCAATGAAATCTATGTCATCAGGCCCTTAGCATCACAATGAGTGGATTCAGGTATGATGATTCTAACTGAAATAAGTCACACAGAAAAAGAAACATCATAAGATATCACTAATACACGGAATGTAATCTTGGCTACACAGGAACTGCATTCCAGAACAGAACAGGGTCTCAAATTTAGAAAACCAACTTATGCTTGCTTAAGGGGAAAGGTGAGTTGGGGTGCTGCATAAAACCAGAGATTGAAATGAGCACAGATAAAGTTCCTTAAGCCAAATATGGAATAGACAAGAGCTACTCCTTGCTCAACGAAATGGACTCAAAACCCCATATTAAACCCCTAAGAATGTACCTGACTAGTAAGTATCTTAAAACCTATGGATTGCTATGTCTCCAAAAGAGAATCAAGCGTGTGTACAGGGGAATAAACGCAGCAGTGATAGGATTGGAGAGGTTCAGTGAGCAAATGAAGACCCTTTGAAGTCATATTGCATGGTACCCATTCCACGGGTCTCAACTCTCCAGGTTTAAGGTATTCTTCCTTCAGCTAAAACATGCATGTGGAACCCAGAGTATGATCAACCATGTGAACGGGAGACGTGTTCAAATATGTCTCAGTTTTCCTCCCCTGGTACTCGGGTGCAACATTCCAGACGCTTTACTAACACTCTCCCCACTTGGAGAGTCAGTCCCTTTAACCTCCTGTTTGGCCCAGTTTGCAATTTCTGCGGAAGATGAACAGGAATAGCGAGAACCAATGAGAGACTAGCTGGAGGTGTCTGGACGGGCAAATTTAACTCTCATTTCCCACCAGGAAGAGGAATTAACCAAAGGCTCAGCGTGCTGTGCCAGAACCAGATTAGGGCCTGAAGCCATCCTGCGGTGTTGCGGCCAGGTCACAAGAAAGCGAGTTGAAGAAAGGAGCTCAGGGGCACTGTAATTCACAAACCTGCAGAGTTATAAATGACAGCTATCGTCCAAAAATAGACTGAAGTAAGGCTGCCAAGAGGACTTGAAAGCGGGGCAGAATTGCAGGAAACCGATTTCAGGAGGTAGACTGGAATTGCATTGAAAGCATAGGAAAAGAGGCAGAACGTCCACAATGATGCACTTGGCCAAAAAGGGCGTATGCGTTTTTTCCTAAATATATTCAGGAAAAAACGCATACGCCCTTTTTGGCCAACCAAGCAAGCTTGCAAAGGAAATCTGCACTACAATGAAGTCTCACTTCCCCCCGGTCAAAAGGGCCATCTGAAAAAAGTGTAAAATCCAGAAAGACAAGACAGGCCATGGAGAACTGGGAGCCTTGTTATGCTGATGGGCGGGATGTAAATTGCCAACAACCACTCGGGAGAAGTGTATGGTGTTTCCTGAAACATGTAAAAAACAAAGCAACAGAACCTAGGGCACTTCCACTTATGGTCCTATAGCTTAGGGAAATTAAAATCAAAAAGACACAGCCACCCCAAAGTTTGGAACGGCTCTGTTTACAAGAACCTCGTTTACAGTACAAGTTCAACATCGCAGAAAGTGAAAAATGGATAAAGAAGTTGTGGTATTTACTTACAAAGCAATATCACTCAGCAATGAAATCTGTGTCATCAGGCCCTTAGCAGCACAGTGAGTGGATTCAGGTACGATGATTCTAACTGAAATAAGTCACACAGAAAAAGAAACATCATAAGATATCACTAATACACGGAATGTAACCTTGGCTACACAGGAACTGAATTTCAAAACAGAAGAGTGTCTCAAATTTAGAAACCCAACTTATGCTTGCTTAAGGGTAAAGGTGAGTTGGGCTGCTGCATAAAACCAGAGATTGAAATGAGCACAGATAAAGTTCCTTAAGCCAAATATGGAATAGACAAGAGCTACTCCTTGCTCAACGAAATGGACTCAACACCCCATATTAAACGCCTAAGAATGTACCTGACTAGTAAGTATCTTAAAACCTATGGATTGCTTTGTCTCCAAAAGAGAATCAAGCATGTGTACAGGGGCATAAACACAGCAGTGATAGGATTGGAGAGGTTCGGTGAGCAAATGAAGACCCTTTGAAGTCATATTGCATGGTACCCATTCCACGGGTTTCAACTACCCAGGTTTTAGATATTCTTCCTTCAGCTAAAACATGCATGTGGAACCCAAGTATGATCAACCATGTGAACAGGAGACGTGTTCAAATATGTCTCAGTTTTCCTCCCCTGGTACTCGGGTGCAACATTCCAGACGCTTTACTAACACTCTCCCCACTTGGAGAGTTAGCGCCTTTAACCTCCTGTTTGGCCCAGTTTGCAATTTCTGCGGAAGATGAACAGGAATAGCGAGAACCAATGAGAGGCTAGCTGGAGGTGTCTGGACGGGCAAATTTAACTCTCATTTCCCACCAGGACGAGGAATTAACCAAAGGCTCAGCGTGCCGTGCCGGAACCAGATTAGGGCCTGAAGCCATCCTGCGGTGTTGCGGCCAGGTCACAAGAAAGCGAGTTGAAGAAAGGAGCTCAGGGGCACTGTAATTCACAAACCTGCAGAGTTATAAATGACAGCTATCGTCCAAAAATAGACTGAAGTAAGGCTGCCAAGAGGACTTGAAAGCGGGGCAGAATTGCAGGAAACCGATTTCAGGAGGTAGACTGGAATTGCATTGAAAGCATAGGAAAAGAGGCAGAACGTCCACAATGATGCACTTGGCCAAAAAGGGCGTATGCGTTTTTTCCTGAATATATTCAGGAAAAAACGCATACGCCCTTTTTGGCCAACCAAGCAAGCTTGCAAAGGAAATCTGCACTACAATGAAGTCTCACTTCCCCCCGGTCAAAAGGGCCATCTGAAAAAAGTGTAAAATCCAGAAAGGCAGGACAGGCCATGGACAACTGGGAGCCTTGTTATGCTGATGGGCGGGATGTAAATTGCCAACAGACACTCGGGAGAAGTGTATGGTGTTTCCTGAAACATCTAAAAAACAAAGCAACAGAGCCTAGGGCACTGCCACTTATGGTCCTATAGCTTAGGGAAATTAAAATCAAAAAGACACAGCCACCCCAAACTTTCGAACGGCTCTGTTTACAAGAACCTCGTTTACAGTACAAGTTCAACATCGCAGAAAGTGAAAAATGGATAAAGAAGTTGTGGTATTTACTTACAAAGCAATATCACTCAGCAATGAAATCTGTGTCATCAGGCCCGTAGCAGCACAATGAGTGGATTCAGGTATGATGATTCTAACTGAAATAAGTCACACAGAAAAAGAAACATCATAAGATATCAGTAATACACGGAATGTAAACTTGGCTACACAGGAACTGAATTACAGAACAGAACAGGGTCTCAAATTTAGAAAACCAACTTATGCTTGCTTCAGGGTAAAGGTGAGTTGGGGTGCTGCATAAAACCAGACATTGAAATGAGCACAGATAAAGTTCCTTAAGTCAAATATGGAATAGACAAGAGCTACTCCTTGCTCAACGAAATGGACTCAACACCGCATATTAAACGCCTAAGAATGTACCTGACTAGTAAGTATCGGAAAACCTATGGATTGCTATGTCTCCAAAAGAGAATCAATCATGTGTACAGGGGCATAAACGCAGCAGTGATAGGATTGGAGAGGTTCGGTGAGCAAATGAAGACCCTTTGAAGTCATATTGCATGGTACGCATTACACGGGTCTCAACTCTCCAGGTTTAAGGTATTCTTCCTTCAGCTAAAACATGCATGTGGAACCTAGAGTATGATCAACCATGTGATCGGGAGACGTGTTCAAATATGTCTCAGTTTTCCTCCCCTGGTACTCGGGTGCAACATTCCAGACGCTTTACTAACACTCTCCCCACTTGGAGAGTCAGTCCCTTTAACCTCCTGCTTGGCCCAGTTTGCAATTTCTGCGGAAGATGAACAGGAATAGCGAGAACCAATGAGAGACTAGCTGGAGGTGTCTGGACGGGCAAATTTAACTCTCATTTCCCACCAGGAAGAGGAATTAACCAAAGGCTCAGCATGCCGGGCCGGAACCAGATTAGGGCCTGAAGCCAACCTGCGGTGTTGCGGCCAGGTCACAAGAAAGCGAGTTGAAGAAAGGAGCTCAGGGGCACTGTAATTCACAAACCTGCAGAGTTATAAATGACAGCTATCGTCCAAAAATAGACTGAAGTAAGGCTGCCAAGAGGACTTGAAAGCGGGGCAGAATTGCAGGAAACCGATTTCAGGAGGTAGACTGGAATTGCATTGAAAGCATAGGAAAAGAGGCAGAACGTCCACAATGATGCACTTGGCCAAAAAGGGCGTATGCATTTTTTCCTTAATATATTCAGGAAAAAACGCATACGCCCTTTTTGGCCAACCAAGCAAGCTTGCAAAGGAAATCTGCACTACAATGAAGTCTCACTTCCCCCCGGTCAAAAGGGCCATCTGAAAAAAGTGTAAAATCCAGAAAGACAAGACAGGCCATGGAGAACTGGGAGCCTTGTTATGCTGATGGGCGGGATGTAAATTGCCAACAACCACTCGGGAGAAGTGTATGGTGTTTCCTGAAACATGTAAAAAACAAAGCAACAGAGCCTAGGGCACTTCCACTTATGGTCCTATAGCTTAGGGAAATTAAAATCAAAAAGACACAGCCACCCCAAAGTTCGGAACGGCTCTGTTTACAAGAACCTCGTTTACAGTACAAGTTCAACATCGCAGAAAGTGAAAAATGGATAAAGAAGTTGTGGTATTTACTTACAAAGCAATATCACTCAGCAATGAAATCTGTGTCATCAGGCCCATAGCAGCACAATGAGTGGATTCAGGTATGATGATTCTAACTGAAATAAGTCACACAGAAAAAGAAACATCATAAGATATCAGTAATACACGGAATGTAAACTTGGCTACACAGGAACTGAATTACAGAACAGAACAGGGACTCAAATTTAGAAAACCAACTTATGCTTGCTTAAGGGTAAAGGTGAGTTTGGGTGCTGCATAAGACCAGAGATTGAAATGAGCACAGATAAAGTTCCTTAAGTCAAATATGGAATAGACAAGAGCTACTCCTTGCTCAACAAAATGGACTCAACACCGCATATTAAACGCCTAAGAATGTACCTGACTAGTAAGTATCTTAAAACCTATGGATTGCTATGTCTCCAAAAGAGAATAAAGCATGTGTACAGGGGCATAAACGCAGCAGTGATAGGGTTGGAGAGGTTCGGTGGGCAAATGAAGACCCTTTGAAGTCATATTGCATGGTACCCATTCCAAGGGTTTCAACTCTCCAGGTTTAAGGTATTCTTCCTTCAGCTAAAACATGCATGTGGAACCTAGAGTATGATCAACCATGTGATCGGGAGATGTGTTCAAATATGTCAGTTTTCGTACCCTGGTACTCGGGTGCAACATTCCAGACGCTTTACTAACACTCTCCCCACTTGGAGAGTCAGCGCCTTTAACCTCCTGTTTGGCCCAGTTTGCAATTTCTGCGGAAGATGAACAGGAATAGCGAGAACCAATGAGAGGCTAGCTGGAGGTGTCTGGACAGGCAAATTTAACTCTCATTTCCCACCAGGAAGAGGAAATAACCAAAGGCTCAGCGTGCCGTGCCGGAACCAGATTAGGGCCTGAAGCCATCCTGCGGTGTTGCGGCCAGGTCACAAGAAAGCAAGTTGAAGAAAGGAGCTCAGGGGCACTGTAATGCACAAACCTGCAGAGTTATAAATGACAGCTCTCGTCCAAAAATAGACTGAAGTAAGGCTGCCAAGAGGACTTGAAAGCGGGGCAGAATTGCAGGAAACCGATTTCAGGAGGTAGACTGGAATTGCATTGAAAGCATAGGAAAAGAGGCAGAACGTCCACAATGATGCACTTGGCCAAAAAGGGCGTATGCGTTTTTTCCTGAATATATTCAGGAAAAAACGCATACGCCCTTTTTGGCCAACCAAGCAAGCTTGCAAAGGAAATCTGCACTACAATGAAGTCTCACTTCCCCCCGGTCAAAAGGGCCATCTGAAAAAAGTGTAAAATCCAGAAAGACAAGACAGGCCATGGAGAACTGGGAGCCTTGTTATGCTGATGGGCGGGATGTAAATTGCCAACAACCACTCGGGAGAAGTGTATGGTGTTTCCTGAAACATGTAAAAAACAAAGCAACAGAACCTAGGGCACTTCCACTTATGGTCCTATAGCTTAGGGAAATTAAAATCAAAAAGACACAGCCACCCCAAAGTTTGGAACGGCTCTGTTTACAAGAACCTCGTTTACAGTACAAGTTCAACATCGCAGAAAGTGAAAAATGGATAAAGAAGTTGTGGTATTTACTTACAAAGCAATATCACTCAGCAATGAAATCTGTGTCATCAGGCCCGTAGCAGCACAATGAGTGGATTCAGGTATGATGATTCTAACTGAAGTAAGTCACACAGAAAAAGAAACATCATAAGATATCAGTAATACACGGAATGTAAACTTGGCTACACAGGAACTGAATTACAGAACAGAACAGGGACTCAAATTTAGAAAACCAACTTATGCTTGCTTAAGGGTAAAGGTGAGTTTGGGTGCTGCATAAGACCAGAGATTGAAATGAGCACAGATAAAGTTCTTTAAGTCAAATATGGAATAGACAAGAGCTACTCCTTGCTCAACGAAATGGACTCAACACCGCATATTAAACGCCTAAGAATGTACCTGACTAGTAAGTATATTAAAACCTATGGATTGCTATGTCTCCAAAAGAGAATAAAGCATGTGTACAGGGGCATAAACGCAGCAGTGATAGGATTGGAGAGGTTCGGTGAGCAAATGAAGACCCTATGAAGTCATATTGCATGGTACCCATTCCACGGGTTTCAACTACCCAGGTTTAAGGTATTCTTCCTTCAGCTAAAACATGCATGTGGAACCTAGAGTATGATCAACCATGTGATCGGGAGACGTGTTCAAATATGTCAGTTTTCGTACCCTGGTACTCGGGTGCAACATTCCAGACGCTTTACTAACACTCTCCCCACTTGGAGAGTCAGCGCCTTTAACCTCCTGTTTGGCCCAGTTTGCAATTTCTGCGGAAGATGAACAGGAATAGCGAGAACCAATGAGAGGCTAGCTGGAGGTGTCTGGACGGGCAAATTTAACTCTCATTTCCCACCAGGAAGAGGAAATAACCAAAGGCTCAGCGTGCCGGGCCGGAACCAGATTAGGGCCTGAAGCCATCCTGCGGTGTTGCGGCCAGGTCACAAGAAAGCAAGTTGAAGAAAGGAGCTCAGGGGCACTGTAATGCACAAACCTGCAGAGTTATAAATGACAGCTCTCGTCCAAAAATAGACTGAAGTAAGGCTGCCAAGAGGACTTGAAAGCGGGGCAGAATTGCAGGAAACCGATTTCAGGAGGTAGACTGGAATTGCATTGAAAGCATAGGAAAAGAGGCAGAACGTCCACAATGATGCACTTGGCCAAAAAGGGCGTATGCGTTTTTTCCTGAATATATTCAGGAAAAAACGCATACGCCCTTTTTGGCCAACCAAGCAAGCTTGCAAAGGAAATCTGCACTACAATGAAGTCTCACTTCCCCCCGGTCAAAAGGGCCATCTGAAAAAAGTGTAAAATCCAGAAAGGCAGGACAGGCCATGGAGAACTGGGAGCCTTGTTATGCTGATGGGCGGGATGTAAATTGCCAACAGACACTTGGGAGAAGTGTATGGTGTTTCCTGAAACATCTAAAAAACAAAGCAACAGAACCTAGGGCACTTCCACTTATGGTCCTATAGCTTAGGGAAATTAAAATCAAAAAGACACAGCCACCCCAAAGTTTGGGACGCCTCTGTTTACAAGAACCTCGTTTACAGTACAAGTTCAACATCGCAGAAAGTGAAAAATGGATAAAGAAGTTGTGGTATTCACTTACAAAGCAATATCACTCAGCAATGAAATCTATGTCATCAGGCCCTTAGCATCACAATGAGTGGATTCAGGTATGATGATTCTAACTGAAATAAGTCACACAGAAAAAGAAACATCATAAGATATCACTAATACACGGAATGTAATCTTGGCTACACAGGAACTGCATTCCAGAACAGAACAGGGTCTCAAATTTAGAAAACCAACTTATGCTTGCTTAAGGGGAAAGGTGAGTTGGGGTGCTGCATAAAACCAGAGATTGAAATGAGCACAGATAAAGTTCCTTAAGCCAAATATGGAATAGACAAGAGCTACTCCTTGCTCAACGAAATGGACTCAAAACCCCATATTAAACCCCTAAGAATGTACCTGACTAGTAAGTATCTTAAAACCTATGGATTGCTATGTCTCCAAAAGAGAATCAAGCGTGTGTACAGGGGAATAAACGCAGCAGTGATAGGATTGGAGAGGTTCAGTGAGCAAATGAAGACCCTTTGAAGTCATATTGCATGGTACCCATTACACGGGTCTCAACTCTCCAGGTTTAAGGTATTCTTCCTTCAGCTAAAACATGCATGTGGAACCCAGAGTATGATCAACCATGTGAACGGGAGACGTGTTCAAATATGTCTCAGTTTTCCTCCCCTGGTACTCGGGTGCAACATTCCAGACGCTTTACTAACACTCTCCCCACTTGGAGAGTCAGTCCCTTTAACCTCCTGTTTGGCCCAGTTTGCAATTTCTGCGGAAGATGAACAGGAATAGCGAGAACCAATGAGAGACTAGCTGGAGGTGTCTGGACGGGCAAATTTAACTCTCATTTCCCACCAGGAAGAGGAATTAACCAAAGGCTCAGCGTGCTGTGCCAGAACCAGATTAGGGCCTGAAGCCATCCTGCGGTGTTGCGGCCAGGTCACAAGAAAGCGAGTTGAAGAAAGGAGCTCAGGGGCACTGTAATTCACAAACCTGCAGAGTTATAAATGACAGCTATCGTCCAAAAATAGACTGAAGTAAGGCTGCCAAGAGGACTTGAAAGCGGGGCAGAATTGCAGGAAACCGATTTCAGGAGGTAGACTGGAATTGCATTGAAAGCATAGGAAAAGAGGCAGAACGTCCACAATGATGCACTTGGCCAAAAAGGGCGTATGCGTTTTTTCCTAAATATATTCAGGAAAAAACGCATACGCCCTTTTTGGCCAACCAAGCAAGCTTGCAAAGGAAATCTGCACTACAATGAAGTCTCACTTCCCCCCGGTCAAAAGGGCCATCTGAAAAAAGTGTAAAATCCAGAAAGACAAGACAGGCCATGGAGAACTGGGAGCCTTGTTATGCTGATGGGCGGGATGTAAATTGCCAACAACCACTCGGGAGAAGTGTATGGTGTTTCCTGAAACATGTAAAAAACAAAGCAACAGAACCTAGGGCACTTCCACTTATGGTCCTATAGCTTAGGGAAATTAAAATCAAAAAGACACAGCCACCCCAAAGTTTGGAACGGCTCTGTTTACAAGAACCTCGTTTACAGTACAAGTTCAACATCGCAGAAAGTGAAAAATGGATAAAGAAGTTGTGGTATTTACTTACAAAGCAATATCACTCAGCAATGAAATCTGTGTCATCAGGCCCTTAGCAGCACAGTGAGTGGATTCAGGTACGATGATTCTAACTGAAATAAGTCACACAGAAAAAGAAACATCATAAGATATCACTAATACACGGAATGTAACCTTGGCTACACAGGAACTGAATTTCAAAACAGAAGAGTGTCTCAAATTTAGAAACCCAACTTATGCTTGCTTAAGGGTAAAGGTGAGTTGGGCTGCTGCATAAAACCAGAGATTGAAATGAGCACAGATAAAGTTCCTTAAGCCAAATATGGAATAGACAAGAGCTACTCCTTGCTCAACGAAATGGACTCAACACCCCATATTAAACGCCTAAGAATGTACCTGACTAGTAAGTATCTTAAAACCTATGGATTGCTTTGTCTCCAAAAGAGAATCAAGCATGTGTACAGGGGCATAAACACAGCAGTGATAGGATTGGAGAGGTTCGGTGAGCAAATGAAGACCCTTTGAAGTCATATTGCATGGTACCCATTCCACGGGTTTCAACTACCCAGGTTTTAGATATTCTTCCTTCAGCTAAAACATGCATGTGGAACCCAAGTATGATCAACCATGTGAACAGGAGACGTGTTCAAATATGTCTCAGTTTTCCTCCCCTGGTACTCGGGTGCAACATTCCAGACGCTTTACTAACACTCTCCCCACTTGGAGAGTTAGCGCCTTTAACCTCCTGTTTGGCCCAGTTTGCAATTTCTGCGGAAGATGAACAGGAATAGCGAGAACCAATGAGAGGCTAGCTGGAGGTGTCTGGACGGGCAAATTTAACTCTCATTTCCCACCAGGAAGAGGAAATAACCAAAGGCTCAGCGTGCCGTACGGGAACCAGATTAGGGCCTGAAGCCATCCTGCGGTGTTGCGGCCAGGTCACAAGAAATCGTGTTGAACAAAGCAGCTCAGGGGCACTGTAATTCACAAACCTGCAGAGTTAAAAATGACAGCTATCGTCCAAAAATAGACTGAAGTAAGGCTGCCAAGAGGACTTGAAAGCGGGGCAGAATTGCAGGAAACCGATTTCAGGAGGTAGACTGGATTTGCATTGAAAGCATAGGAAAAGAGGCAGAACGTCCACAATGATGCACTTGGCCAAAAAGGGCGTATGCGTTTTTTCCTGAATATATTCAGGAAAAAACGCATACGCCCTTTTTGGCCAACCAAGCAAGCTTGCAAAGGAAATCTGCACTACAATGAAGTCTCACTTCCCCCCGGTCAAAAGGGCCATCTGAAAAAAGTGTAAAATCCAGAAAGGCAGGACAGGCCATGGAGAACTGGGAGCCTTGTTATGCTGATGGGCGGGATGTAAATTGCCAACAACCACTTGGGAGAAGTGTATGGTGTTTCCTGAAACATCTAAAAAACAAAGCAACAGAGCCTAGGGCACTGCCACTTATGGTCCTATAGCTTAGGGAAATTAAAATCAAAAAGACACAGCCACCCCAAAGTTTGGGACGCCTCTGTTTACAAGAACCTCGTTTACAGTACAAGTTCAACATCGCAGAAAGTGAAAAATGGATAAAGAAGTTGTGGTATTTACTTACAAAGCAATATCACTCAGCAATGAAATCTATGTCATCAGGCCCTTAGCATCACAATGAGTGGATTCAGGTATGATGATTCTAACTGAAATAAGTCACACAGAAAAAGAAACATCATAAGATATCAGTAATACACGGAATGTAAACTTGGCTACACAGGAACTGAATTACAGAACAGAACAGGGTCTCAAATTTAGAAAACCAACTTATGCTTGCTTAAGGGGAAAGGTGAGTTGGGGTGCTGCATAAAACCAGAGATTGAAATGAGCACAGATAAAGTTCCTTAGGCTAAATATGGAATAGACAAGAGCTACTCCTTGCTCAACGAAATGGACTCAACACCGCATATTAAACCCCTAAGAATGTACCTGACTAGTAAGTATCTTAAAACCTATAGATTGCTATGTCTCCGAAAGAGAATCAAGCATGTGTACAGGGGCATAAACGCAGCAGTGATAGGATTGGAGAGGTGCGGTGAGCAAATGAAGACCCTTTGAAGTCATATTGCATGGTACCCATTACACGGGTCTTAACTCTCCAGGTTTAAGGTATTCTTCCTTCAGCTAAAACATGCATGTGGAACCCAAGTATGATCAACCATGTGAACGGGAGACGTGTTCAAATATGTCTCAGTTTTCCTCCCCTGGTACTCGGGTGCAACATTCCAGACGCTTTACTAACACTCTCCCCACTTGGAGAGTCAGCGCCTTTAACCTCCTGTTTGGCCCAGTTTGCAATTTCTGCGGAAGATGAACAGGAATAGCGAGAACCAATGAGAGACTAGCTGGAGGTGTCTGGACGGGCAAATTTAACTCTCATTTCCCACCAGGAAGAGGAAATAACCAAAGGCTCAGCGTGCCGGGCCGGAACCAGATTAGGGCCTGAAGCCATCCTGCGGTGTTGCGGCCAGGTCACAAGAAAGCGAGTTGAAGAAAGGAGCTCAGGGGCACTGTAATTCACAAACCTGCAGAGTTATAAATGACAGCTATCGTCCAAAAATAGACTGAAGTAAGGCTGCCAAGAGGACTTGAAAGCGGGGCAGAATTGCAGGAAACCGATTTCAGGAGGTAGACTGGAATTGCATTGAAAGCATAGGAAAAGAGGCAGAACGTCCACAATGATGCACTTGGCCAAAAAGGGCGTATGCGTTTTTTCCTGAATATATTCAGGAAAAAACGCATACGCCCTTTTTGGCCAACCAAGCAAGCTTGCAAAGGAAATCTGCACTACAATGAAGTCTCACTTCCCCCCGGTCAAAAGGGCCATCTGAAAAAAGTGTAAAATCCAGAAAGGCAGGACAGGCCATGGAGAACTGGGAGCCTTGTTATGCTGATGGGCGGGATGTAAATTGCCAACAGACACTCAGGAGAAGTGTATGGTGTTTCCTGAAACATCTAAAAAACAAAGCAACAGAGCCTAGGGCACTGCCACTTATGGTCCTATAGCTTAGGGAAATTAAAATCAAAAAGACACAGCCACCCCAAAGTTTGGGACGCCTCTGTTTACAAGAACCTCGTTTACAGTACAAGTTCAACATCGCAGAAAGTGAAAAATGGATAAAGAAGTTGTGGTATTTACTTACAAAGCAATATCACTCAGCAATGAAATCTATGTCATCAGGCCCTTAGCACCACAATGAGTGGATTCAGGTATGATGATTCTAACTGAAATAAGTCACACAGAAAAAGAAACATCATAAGATATCAGTAATACACGGAATGGAAACTTGGCTACACAGGAAGTGAATTACAGAACAGAACAGGGTCTCAAATTTAGAAAACCAACTTATGCTTGCTTAAGGGTAAAGGTGAGTTGGGGTGCTGCATAAAACCAGAGATTGAAATGAGCACAGATAAAGTTCCTTAAGTCAAATATGGAATAGACAAGAGCTACTACTTGCTCAACGAAATGGACTCAACACCGCATATTAAACGCCTAAGAATGTACCTGACTAGTAAGTATCTTAAAACCTATGGATTGCTATGTCTCCAAAAGAGAATCAAGCATGTGTACAGGGGCATAAACGCAGCAGTGATAGGATTGGAGAGGTTCGGTGAGCAAATGAAGACCCTTTGAAGTCATATTGCATGGTACCCATTACACGGGTCTTAACTCTCCAGGTTTAAGGTATTCTTCCTTCAGCTAAAACATGCATGTGGAACCCAAGTATGATCAACCATGTGAACGGGAGACGTGTTCAAATATGTCTCAGTTTTCCTCCCCTGGTACTCGAGTGCAACATTCCAGACGCTTTACTAACACTCTCCCCACTTGGAGAGTCAGCGCCTTTAATCTCCTGTTTCGCCCAGTTTGCAATTTCTGCGGAAGATGAACAGGAATAGCGAGAACCAATGAGAGACTAGCTGGAGGTGTCTGGACGGGCAAATTTAACTCTCATTTCCCACCAGGAAAAGGAAATAACCAAAGGCTCAGCGTGCCGTGCCGGAACCAGATTAGGGCCTGAAGCCATCCTGCGGTGTTGCGGCCAGGTCACAAGAAAGCGAGTTGAAGAAAGGAGCTCAGGGGCACTGTAATTCACAAACCTGCAGAGTTATAAATGACAGCTATCGTCCAAAAATAGACTGAAGTAAGGCTGCCAAGAGGACTTGAAAGCGGGGCAGAATTGCAGGAAACGGATTTCAGGAGGTAGACTGGAATTGCATTGAAAGCATAGGAAAAGAGGCAGAACGTCCACAATGATGCACTTGGCCAAAAAGGGCGTATGCGTTTTTTCCTGAATATATTCAGGAAAAAACGCATACGCCCTTTTTGGCCAACCAAGCAAGCTTGCAAAGGAAATCTGCACTACAATGAAGTCTCACTTCCCCCCGGTCAAAAGGGCCATCTGAAAAAAGTGTAAAATCCAGAAAGACAAGACAGGCCATGGAGAATTGGGAGCCTTGTTATGCTGATGGGCGGGATGTAAATTGCCAACAACCACTCGGGAGAAGTGTATGGTGTTTCCTGAAACATGTAAAAAACAAAGCAACAGAACTTGGCACTTCCACTTATGGTCCTATAGCTTAGGGAAATTAAAATCAAAAAGACACAGCCACCCCAAAGTTTGGAACGGATCTGTTTACAAGAACCTCATTTACAGTACAAGTTCAACATCGCAGAAAGTGAAAAATGGATAAAGAAGTTGTGGTATTTACTTACAAAGCAATATCACTCAGCAATGAAATCTGTGTCATCAGGCCCTTAGCAGCACAATGAGTGGATTCAGGTACGATGATTCTAACTGAAATAAGTCACACAGAAAAAGAAACATCATAAGATATCACTAATACACGGAATGTAAACTTGGCTACACAGGAACTGAATTCCAAAACAGAACAGGGTCTCAAATTTAGAAAACCAACTTATGCTTGCTTAAGGGTAAAGGTGAGTTGGGGTGCTGCATAAAACCAGAGATTGAAATAAGCACAGATAAAGTTCCTTAAGCCAAATATGGAATAGACAAGAGCTACTCCTTGCTCAACGAAATGGACTCAACACCGCATATTAAACGCCTAAGAATGTACCTGACTAGTAAGTATCTTAAAACCTATGGATTGCTATGTCTCCAAAAGAGAATCAAGCGTGTGTACAGGGGCATAAACGCAGCAGTGATAGGATTGGAGAGGTTCGGTGAGCAAATGAAGACCCTTTGAAGTCATATTGCATGGTACCCATTACACGGGTCTCAACTCTCCAGGTTTAAGGTATTCTTCCTTCAGCTAAAACATGCATGTGGAACCCAAGTATGATCAACCATGTGAACGGGAGACGTGTTCAAATATGTCTCAGTTTTCCTCCCCTGGTACTCGGGTGCAACATTCCAGACGCTTTACTAACACTCTCCCCACTTGGAGAGTCAGTCCCTTTAACCTCCTGTTTGGCCCAGTTTGCAATTTCTGCGGAAGATGAACAGGAATAGCGAGAACCAATGAGAGGCTAGCTGGAGGTGTCTGGACGGGCAAATTTAACTCTCATTTCCCACCAGGAAGAGGAAATAACCAAAGGCTCAGCGTGCCGTACCGGAACCAGATTAGGGCCTGAAGACATCCTGCGGTGTTGCGGCCAGGTCACAAGAAAGCGAGTTGAAGAAAGGAGCTCAGGGGCACTGTAATTCACAAACCTGCAGAGTTATAAATGACAGCTATCGTCCAAAAATAGACTGAAGTAAGGCTGCCAAGAGGACTTGAAAACGGGGCAGAATTGCAGGAAACCGATTTCAGGAGGTAGACTGGAATTGCATTGAAAGCATAGGAAAAGAGGCAGAACGTCCACAATGATGCACTTGGCCAAAAAGGGCGTATGCGTTTTTTCCTGAATATATTCAGGAAAAAACGCATACGCCCTTTTTGGCCAACCAAGCAAGCTTGCAAAGGAAATCTGCACTACAATGAAGTCTCACTTCCCCCCGGTCAAAAGGGCCATCTGAAAAAAGTGTAAAATCCAGAAAGACAAGACAGGCCATGGAGAATTGGGAGCCTTGTTATGCTGATGGGCGGGATGTAAATTGCCAACAACCACTCGGGAGAAGTGTATGGTGTTTCCTGAAACATGTAAAAAACAAAGCAACAGAACTTGGCACTTCCACTTATGGTCCTATAGCTTAGGGAAATTAAAATCAAAAAGACACAGCCACCCCAAAGTTTGGAACGGATCTGTTTACAAGAACCTCGTTTACAGTACAAGTTCAACATCGCAGAAAGTGAAAAATGGATAAAGAAGTTGTGGTATTTACTTACAAAGCAATATCACTCAGCAATGAAATCTGTGTCATCAGGCCCTTAGCAGCACAATGAGTGGATTCAGGTACGATGATTCTAACTGAAATAAGTCACACAGAAAAAGAAACATCATAAGATATCAGTAATACACGGAATGTAAACTTGGCTACACAGGAACTGAATTACAGAACAGAACAGGGTCTCAAATTTAGAAAACCAACTTATGCTTGCTTAAGGGTAAAGGTGAGTTGGGGTGCTGCATAAAACCAGAGATTGAAATAAGCACAGATAAAGTTCCTTAAGCCAAATATGGAATAGACAAGAGCTACTCCTTGCTCAACGAAATGGACTCAACACCGCATATTAAACGCCTAAGAATGTACCTGACTAGTAAGTATCTTAAAACCTATGGATTGCTATGTCTCCAAAAGAGAATCAAGCGTGTGTACAGGGGCATAAACGCAGCAGTGATAGGATTGGAGAGGTTCGGTGAGCAAATGAAGACCCTTTGAAGTCATATTGCATGGTACCCATTACACGGGTCTCAACTCTCCAGGTTTAAGGTATTCTTCCTTCAGCTAAAACATGCATGTGGAACCCAAGTATGATCAACCATGTGAACGGGAGACGTGTTCAAATATGTCTCAGTTTTCCTCCCCTGGTACTCGGGTGCAACATTCCAGACGCTTTACTAACACTCTCCCCACTTGGAGAGTCAGTCCCTTTAACCTCCTGTTTGGCCCAGTTTGCAATTTCTGCGGAAGATGAACAGGAATAGCGAGAACCAATGAGAGGCTAGCTGGAGGTGTCTGGACGGGCAAATTTAACTCTCATTTCCCACCAGGAAGAGGAAATAACCAAAGGCTCAGCGTGCCGTACCGGAACCAGATTAGGGCCTGAAGACATCCTGCGGTGTTGCGGCCAGGTCACAAGAAAGCGAGTTGAAGAAAGGAGCTCAGGGGCACTGTAATTCACAAACCTGCAGAGTTATAAATGACAGCTATCGTCCAAAAATAGACTGAAGTAAGGCTGCCAAGAGGACTTGAAAGCGGGGCAGAATTGCAGGAAACCGATTTCAGGAGGTAGACTGGAATTGCATTGAAAGCATAGGAAAAGAGGCAGAACGTCCACAATGATGCACTTGGCCAAAAAGGGCGTATGCGTTTTTTCCTGAATATATTCAGGAAAAAACGCATACGCCCTTTTTGGCCAACCAAGCAAGCTTGCAAAGGAAATCTGCACTACAATGAAGTCTCACTTCCCCCCGGTCAAAAGGGCCATCTGAAAAAAGTGTAAAATCCAGAAAGGCAGGACAGGCCATGGAGAACTGGGAGCCTTGTTATGCTGATGGGCGGGATGTAAATTGCCAACAACCACTCGGGAGAAGTGTATGGTGTTTCCTGAAACATCTAAAAAACAAAGCAACAGAGCCTAGGGCACTTCCACTTATGGTCCTATAGCTTAGGGAAATTAAAATCTAAAAGACACAGCCACCCCAAAGTTTGGGACGCCTCCGTTTACAAGAACCTCGTTTACCGTACAAGTTCAATATCACAGAAAGTGAAAAATGGATAAAGAACTTGTGGTACTTACGTACAATGCAGTATCACTCAGCAATGAAATCTGTGTCATCAGGCCCGTAGCAGCACAATGAGTGGATTCAGGTATGATGATTCTAACTGAAATAAGTCACACAGAAAAGAAACTTCATAAGATATCAGTAATACACGGAATGTAAACTTGGCTACACAGGAACTGAATTACAGAACAGAACAGGGTCTCAAATTTAGAAAACCAACTTATGCTTGCTTAAGGGTAAAGGTGAGTTGGGGTGCTGCATAAAACCAGAGATTGAAATGAGCACAGATAAAGTTCCTTAAGTCAAATATGGAATAGACAAGAGCTACTCCTTGCTCAACGAAATGGACTCAACACCGCATATTAAACGCCTAAGAATGTACCTGACTAGTAAGTATTGGAAAACCTATGGATTGCTATGTCTCCAACAGAGAATCAAGCATGTGTACAGGGGCATAAACGCAGCAGTGATAGGATTGGAGAGGTTCGGTGAGCAAATGAAGACCCTTTGAAGTCATATTGCATGGTACGCATTACACGGGTCTCAACTCTCCAGGTTTAAGGTATTCTTCCTTCAGCTAAAACATGCATGTGGAACCTAGAGTATGATCAACCATGTGATCGGGAGACGTGTTCAAATATGTCTCAGTTTTCCTCCCCTGGTACTCGGGTGCAACATTCCAGACGCTTTACTAACACTCTCCCGACTTGGAGAGTCAGTCCCTTTAACCTCCTGTTTGGCCCAGTTTGCAATTTCTGCGGAAGATGAACAGGAATAGCGAGAACCAATGAGAGGCTAGCTGGAGGTGTCTGGACGGGCAAATTTAACTCTCATTTCCCACCAGGAAGAGGAAATAACCAAAGGCTCAGCGTGCCGTACCGGAACCAGATTAGGGCCTGAAGCCATCCTGCGGTGTTGCGGCCAGGTCACAAGAAAGCGAGTTGAAGAAAGGAGCTCAGGGGCACTGTAATTCACAAACCTGCAGAGTTATAAATGACAGCTATCGTCCAAAAATAGACTGAAGTAAGGCTGCCAAGAGGACTTGAAAGCGGGGCAGAATTGCAGGAAACCGATTTCAGGAGGTAGACTGGAATTGCATTGAAAGCATAGGAAAAGAGGCAGAACGTCCACAATGATGCACTTGGCCAAAAAGGGCGTATGCGTTTTTTCCTGAATATATTCAGGAAAAAACGCATACGCCCTTTTTGGCCAACCAAGCAAGCTTGCAAAGGAAATCTGCACTACAATGAAGTCTCACTTCCCCCCGGTCAAAAGGGCCATCTGAAAAAAGTGTAAAATCCAGAAAGGCAGGACAGGCCATGGAGAACTGGGAGCCTTGTTATGCTGATGGGCGGGATGTAAATTGCCAACAACCACTCGGGAGAAGTGTATGGTGTTTCCTGAAACATGTAAAAAACAAAGCAACAGAACCTAGGGCACTTCCACTTATGGTCCTATAGCTTAGGGAAATTAAAATAAAAAAGACACAGCCACCCCAAAGTTTGGGACGCCTCCGTTTACAAGAACCTCGTTTACAGTACAAGTTCAACATCGCAGAAAGTGAAAAATGGATAAAGAAGTTGTAGTATTTACTTACAAAGCAATATCACTCAGCAATGAAATCTGTGTCATCAGGCCCTTAGCAGCACAATGAGTGGATTCAGGTACGATGATTCTAACTGAAATAAGTCACACAGAAAAAGAAACATCATAAGATATCAGTAATACACGGAATGGAAACTTGGCTACACAGGAACTGAATTCCAAAACAGAACAGGGTCTCAAATTTAGAAAACCAACTTATGCTTGCTTAAGGGTAAAGGTGAGTTGGGGTGCTGCATAAAACCAGAGATTGAAATGAGCACAGATAAAGTTCCTTAAGTCAAATATGGAATAGACAAGAGCTACTCCTTGCTCAACGAAATGGACTCAACACCGCATATTAAACGCCTAAGAATGTACCTGACTAGTAAGTATCGTAAAACCTATGGATTGCTATGTCTCCAAAAGAGAATCAAGCATGTGTACAGGGGCATAAACACAGCAGTGATATGATTGGAGAGGTTCGGTGAGCAAATGAAGACCCTTTGAAGTCGTATTGCATGGTACCCATTACACGGGTCTTAACTCTCCAGGTTTAAGGTATTCTTCCTTCAGCTAAAACATGCATGTGGAACCCAAGTATGATCAACCATGTGAACGGGAGACGTGTTCAAATATGTCTCAGTTTTCCTCCCCTGGTACTCGGGTGCAACATTCCAGACGCTTTACTAACACTCTCCCCACTTGGAGAGTCAGCGCCTTTAACCTCCTGTTTGGCCCAGTTTGCAAATTCTGCGGAAGATGAACAGGAATAGAGAGAACCAATGAGAGGCTAGCTGGAGGTGTCTGGACGGGCAAATTTAACTCTCATTTCCCACCAGGAAGAGGAAATAACCAAAGGCTCAGCGTGCCGTGCCGGAACCAGATTAGGGCCTGAAGACATCCTGCGGTGTTGCGGCCAGGTCACAAGAAAGCGAGTTGAAGAAAGGAGCTCAGGGGCACTGTAATTCACAAACCTGCAGAGTTATAAATGACAGCTATCGTCCAAAAATAGACTGAAGTAAGGCTGCCAAGAGGACTTGAAAGCGGGGCAGAATTGCAGGAAACCGATTTCAGGAGGTAGACTGGAATTGCATTGAAAGCATAGGAAAAGAGGCAGAACGTCCACAATGATGCACTTGGCCAAAAAGGGCGTATGCGTTTTTTCCTGAATATATTCAGGAAAAAACGCATACGCCCTTTTTGGCCAACCAAGCAAGCTTGCAAAGGAAATCTGCACTACAATGAAGTCTCACTTCCCCCCGGTCAAAAGGGCCATCTGAAAAAAGTGTAAAATCCAGAAAGGCAGGACAGGCCATGGAGAACTGGGAGCCTTGTTATGCTGATGGGTGGGATGTAAATTGCCAACAACCACTCGGGAGAAGTGTATGGTGTTTCCTGAAACATCTAAAAAACAAAGCAACAGAGCCTAGGGCACTGCCACTTATGGTCCTATAGCTTAGGGAAATTAAAATCAAAAAGACACAGCCACCCCAAACTTTTGAACGGCTCTGTTTACAAGAACCTCGTTTACAGTACAAGTTCAACATCGCAGAAAGTGAAAAATGGATAAAGAAGTTGTGGTATTTACTTACAAAGCAATATCACTCAGCAATGAAATCTGTGTCATCAGGCCCTTAGCAGCACAATGAGTGGATTCAGGTATGATGATTCTAACTGAAATAAGTCACACAGAAAAGAAACATCATAAGATATCAGTAATACACGGAATGTAAACTTGGCTACACAGGAACTGAATTACAGAACAGAACAGGGTCTCAAATTTAGAAAACCAACTTATGCTTGCTTAAGGGTAAAGGTGAGTTGGGGTGCTGCATAAAACCAGAGATTGAAATGAGCACAGATAAAGTTCCTTAAGTCAAATATGGAATAGACAAGAGCTACTCCTTGCTCAACGAAATGGACTCAACACCGCATATTAAACGCCTAAGAATGTATCTGACTAGTAAGTATCGGAAAACCTATGTATTGCTATGTCTCCAAAAGAGAATCAAGCATGTGTATAGGGGCATAAACGCAGCAGTGATAGGATTGGAGAGGTTCGGTGAGCAAATGAAGACCCTTTGAAGTCATATTGCATGGTACCCATTACACTTACACGGGTCTCAACTCTCCAGGTTTAAGGTATTCTTCCTTCAGCTAAAACATGCATGTTGAACCCAAGTATAATCAACCATGTGAACGGGAGACGTGTTCAAATATGTCTCAGTTTTCCTCCCCTGGTACTCGGGTGCAACATTCCAGACGCTTTACTAACACTCTTCCGACTTGGAGAGTCAGTCCCTTTAACCTCCTGTTTGGCCCAGTTTGCAATTTCTGCGGAAGATGAACAGGAATAGCGAGAACCAATGAGAGGCTAGCTGGAGGTGTCTGGACGGGCAAATTTAACTCTCATTTCCCACCAGGAAGAGGAAATAACCAAAGGCTCAGCGTGCCGTACCGGAACCAGATTAAGGCCTGAAGCCATCCTGCGGTGTTGCGGCCAGGTCACAAGAAAGCGAGTTGAAGAAAGGAGCTCAGGGGCACTGTAATTCACAAACCTACAGAGTTATAAATGACAGCTGTCGTCCAAAAATACACTGAAGTAAGGCTGCCAAGAGGACTTGAAAGCGGGGCAGAATTGCAGGAAACCGATTTCAGGAGGTAGACTGGAATTGCATTGAAAGCATAGGAAAAGAGGCAGAACGTCCACAATGATGCACTTGGCCAAAAAGGGCGTATGCGTTTTTTCCTGAATATATTCAGGAAAAAACGCATACGCCCTTTTTGGCCAACCAAGCAAGCTTGCAAAGGAAATCTGCACTACAATGAAGTCTCACTTCCCCCCGGTCAAAAGGGCCATCTGAAAAAAGTGTAAAATCCAGAAAGGCAGGACAGGCCATGGAGAACTGGGAGCCTTGTTATGCTGATGGGCGGGATGTAAATTGCCAACAACCACTCGGGAGAAGTGTATGGTGTTTCCTGAAACATCTAAAAAACAAAGCAACAGAGCCTAGGGCACTTCCACTTATGGTCCTATAGCTTAGGGAAATTAAAATCAAAAAGACACAGCCACCCCAAAGTTTGGAACGGCTCTGTTTACAAGAACCTCGTTTACAGTACAAGTTCAACATCGCAGAAAGTGAAAAATGGATAAAGAAGTTGTGGTATTTACTTACAAAGCAATATCACTCAGCAATGAAATCTGTGTCATCAGGCCCTTAGCATCACAATGAGTGGATTCAGGTATGATGATTCTAACTGAAGTAAGTCACACAGAAAAAGAAACATCATAAGATATCAGTAATACACGGAATGTAAACTTGGCTACACAGGAACTGAATTACAGAACAGAACAGGAACTCAAATTTAGAAAACCAACTTATGCTTGCTTAAGGGTAAAGGTGAGTTGGGGTGCTGCATAAAACCAGAGATTGAAATGAGCACAGATAAAGTTCCTTAAGTCAAATATGGAATAGACAAGAGCTACTCCTTGCTCAACGAAATGGACTCAACACCGCATATTAAACGCCTAAGAATGTACCTGACTAGTAAGTATCTTAAAACCTATGGATTGCTATGTCTCCGAAAGAGAATCAAGCATGTGTACAGGGACATAAACGCAGCAGTGATAGGATTGGAGAGGTTCGGTGAGCAAATGCAGACCCTTTGAAGTCATATTGCATGGTACCCATTCCACGGGTTTCAACTACCCAGGTTTAAGGTATTCTTCCTTCAGCTAAAACATGCATGTGGAACCTAGAGTATGATCAACCATGTGATCGGGAGACGTGTTCAAATATGTCAGTTTTCGTACCCTGGTACTCGGGTGCAACATTCCAGACGCTTTACTAACACTCTCCCGACTTGGAGAGTCAGTCCCTTTAACCTCCTGTTTGGCCCAGTTTGCAATTTCTGCGGAAGATGAACAGGAATAGCAAGAACCAATGAGAGGCTAGCTGGAGGTGTCTGGACGGGCAAATTTAACTCTCATTTCCCACCAGGAAGAGGAAATAACCAAAGGCTCAGCGTGCCGTACCGGAACCAGATTAGGGCCTGAAGCCATCCTGCGGTGTTGCGGCCAGCTCAAAAGAAAGCGAGTTGAAGAAAGGAGCTCAGGGGCACTGTAATTCACAAACCTGCAGAGTTATAAATGACAGCTATCGTCCAAAAATAGACTGAAGTAAGGCTGCCAAGAGGACTTGAAAGCGGGGCAGAATTGCAGGAAACCGATTTCAGGAGGTAGACTGGAATTGCATTGAAAGCATAGGAAAAGAGGCAGAACGTCCACAATGATGCACTTGGCCAAAAAGGGCGTATGCGTTTTTTCCTGAATATATTCAGGAAAAAACGCATACGCCCTTTTTGGCCAACCAAGCAAGCTTGCAAAGGAAATCTGCACTACAATGAAGTCTCACTTCCCCCGGTCAAAAGGGCCATCTGAAAAAAGTGTAAAATCCAGAAAGGCAGGACAGGCCATGGACAACTGGGAGCCTTGTTATGCTGATGGGCGGGATGTAAATTGCCAACAACCACTCGGGAGAAGTGTATGGTGTTTCCTGAAACATCTAAAAAACAAAGCAACAGAGCCTAGGGCACTGCCACTTATGGTCCTATAGCTTAGGGAAATTAAAATCAAAAAGACACAGCCACCCCAAAGTTTGGAACGGCTCTGTTTACAAGAACCTTGTTTACAGTACAAGTTCAACATCCCAGAAAGTGAAAAATGGATAAAGAAGTTGTGGTATTTACTTACAAAGCAATATCACTCAGCAATGAAATCTATGTCATCAGGCCCTTCGCATCACAATGAGTGGATTCAGGTATGATGATTCTAACTGAAATAAGTCACTCAGAAAAAGAAACATCATAAGATATCAGTAATACACGGAATGTAAACTTGGATACACAGGAACTGAATTACAGAACAGAACAGGGTCTCAAATTTAGAAAACCAACTTATGCTTGCTTAAGGGTAAAGGTGAGTTGGGGTGCTGCATAAAACCAGAGATTGAAATGAGCACAGATAAAGTTCCTTAAGTCAAATATGGAATAGACAAGAGCTACTCCTTGCTCAACGAAATGGACTCAACACCGCATATTAAACGCCTAAGAATGTACCTGACTAGTAAGTATCGTAAAACCTATGGATTGCTATGTCTCCAAAAGAGAATCAAGCATGTGTACAGGGGCATAAACGCAGCAGTGATAGGATTGGAGAGGTTCGGTGAGCAAATGAAGACCCTTTGAAGTCATATTGCATGGTACCCATTACACAGGTCTCAACTCTCCAGGTTTAAGGTATTCTTCCTTCAGCTAAAACATGCATGTGGAACCCAAGTATGATCAACCATGTGATCGGGGGATGTGTTCAAATATGTCTCAGTTTTCCTCCCCTGGTACTCGGGTGCAACATTCCAGACGCTTTACTAACACTCTCCCGACTTGGAGAGTCAGTCCCTTTAACCTCCTGTTTGGCCCAGTTTGCAATTTCTGCAGAAGATGAACAGGAATAGCGAGAACCAATGAGAGACTAGCTGGAGGTGTCTGGACGGGCAAATTTAACTCTCATTTCCCACCAGGAAGAGGAATTAACCAAAGGCTCAGTGTGCCGTGCCGGAACCAGATTAGGGCCTGAAGCCATCCTGCGGTGTTGCGGCCAGGTCACAAGAAAGCGAGTTGAAGAAAGGAGCTCAGGGGCACTGTAATTCACAAACCTGCAGACTTATAAAAGACAGCTATCGTCCAAGAATAGACTGAAGTAAGGCTGCCAAGAGGACTTGAAAGCAGGGCAGAATTGCAGGAAACCAATTTCAGGAGGTAGACTGGAATTGCATTGAAAGCATAGGAAAAGAGGCAGAACGTCCACAATGATGCACTTGGCCAAAAAGGGCGTATGCGTTTTTTCCTGAATATATTCAGGAAAAAACGCATACGCCCTTTTTGGCCAACCAAGCAAGCTTGCAAAGGAAATCTGCACTACAATGAAGTCTCACTTCCCCCCGGTCAAAAGGGCCATCTGAAAAAAGTGTAAAATCCAGAAAGACAAGACAGGCCATGGAGAACTGGGAGCATTGTGATGGTGATGGGCGGGATGTAAATTGCCAACAACCACTCGGGAGAAGTGTATGGTGTTTCCTGAAACATGTAAAAAACAAAGCAACAGAACCAAGGGCACTTCCACTTATGGTCCTATAGCTTAGGGAAATTAAAATCAAAAAGACACAGCCACCCCAAAGTTTGGAACGGCTCTGTTTACAGTACAAGTTCAACATCGCAGAAAGTGAAAAATGGATAAAGAAGTTGTGGTATTTACTTACAAAGCAATATCACTCAGCAATGATATCTGTGTCATCAGGCCCTTAGCAGCACAATGAGTGGATTCAGGTACGATGATTCTAACTGAAATAAGTCACACAGAAAAAGAAACATCATAAGATATCACTAATACACGGAATGTAACCTTGGCTACACAGGAAATGAATTCCAAAACAGAACAGTGTCTCAAATTTAGAAAACCAACTTATGCTTGCTTAAGGGTAAAGGTGAGTTGGGGAGCTGCATAAAACCAGAGATTGAAATGAGCACAGATAAAGTTCCTTAAGCCAAATATGGAATAGACAAGAGCTACTCCTTGCTCAACGAAATGGACTCAACACCCCATATTAAACGCCTAAGAATGTACCTGACTAGTAAGTATCTTAAAACCTATGGATTGCTATGTCTCCAAAAGAGAATCAAGCGTGTGTACAGGGGCATAAACGCAGCAGTGATAGGATTGGAGAGGTTCGGTGAGCAAATGAAGACCCTTTGAAGTCATATTGCATGGTACCCATTACACGGGTCTCAACTCTCCAGGTTTAAGGTATTCTTCCTTCAGCTAAAACATTCATGTGGAACCCAAGTATGATCAACCATGTGAACGGGAGTCGTGTTCAAATATGTCTCAGTTTTCCTCCCCTGGTACTCGGGTGCAACATTCCAGACGCTTTACTAACACTCTCCCCTCTTGGAGAGTCAGCGCCTTTAACCTCCTGTTTGGCCCAGTTTGCAATTTCTGCGGAAGATGAACAGGAATAGCGAGAACCAATGAGAGGCTAGCTGGAGGTGTCTGGACGGGCAAATTTAACTCTCATTTCCCACCAGGAAGAGGAAATAACCAAAGGCTCAGCGTGCCGTACCGGAACCAGATTAGGGCCTGAAGCCATCCTGCGGTGTTGCGGCCAGCTCAAAAGAAAGCGAGTTGAAGAAAGGAGCTCAGGGGCACTGTAATTCACAAACATGCAGAGTTAAAAATGACAGCTATCGTACAAAAATACACTGAAGTAAGGCTGCCAAGAGGACTTGAAAGCGGGGCAGAATTGCAGGAAACCGATTTCAGGAGGTAGACTGGAATTGCATTGAAAGCATAGGAAAAGAGGCAGAACGTCCACAATGATGCACTTGGCCAAAAAGGGCGTATGCGTTTTTTCCTGAATATATTCAGGAAAAAACGCATACGCCCTTTTTGGCCAACCAAGCAAGCTTGCAAAGGAAATCTGCACTACAATGAAGTCTCACTTCCCATCGGTCAAAAGGGCCATCTGAAAAAAGTGTAAAATCCAGAAAGGCAGGACAGGCCATGGAGAACTGGGAGCCTTGTTATGCTGATGGGCGGGATGTAAATTGCCAACAACCACTCGGGAGAAGTGTATGGTGTTTCCTGAAACATCTAAAAAACAAAGCAACAGAACCTAGGGCACTTCCACTTATGGTCCTATAGCTTAGGGAAATTAAAATCAAAAAGACACAGCCACCCCAAAGTTTGGGACGCCTCTGTTTACAAGAACCTCGTTTACAGTACAAGTTCAACATCGCAGAAAGTGAAAAATGGATAAAGAAGTTGTGGTATTTACTTACAAAGCAATATCACTCAGCAATGAAATCTGTGTCATCAGGCCCTTAGCAGCACAATGAGTGGATTCAGGTATGATGATTCTAACTGAAATAAGTCACACAGAAAAAGAAACATCATAAGATATCAGTAATACATGGAATGTAAACTTGGCTACACAGGAACTGAATTCCAAAACAGAACAGGGTCTCAAATTTAGAAAACCAACTTATGCTTGCTTAAGGGTAAAGGTGAGTTGGGGTGCTGCATAAAACCAGAGATTGAAATGAGCACAGATAAAGTTCCTTAAGTCAAATATGGAATAGACAAGAGCTACTCCTTGCTCAACGAAATGGACTCAACACCGCATATTAAACGCCTAAGAATGTACCTGACTAGTAAGTATCGTAAAACCTATGGATTGCTATGTCTCCAAAAGAGAATCAAGCATGTGTACAGGGGCATAAACTCAGCAGTGATAGGATTGGAGAGGTTCGGTGAGCAAATGAAGACCCTTTGAAGTCATATTGCATGGTACCCATTACACAGGTCTCAACTCTCCAGGTTTAAGGTATTCTTCCTTCAGCTAAAACATGCATGTGGAACCCAAGTATGATCAACCATGTGATCGGGGGATGTGTTCAAATATGTCTCAGTTTTCCTCCCCTGGTACTCGGGTGCAACATTCCAGACGCTTTACTAACACTCTCCCGGCTTGGAGAGTCAGTCCCTTTAACCTCCTGTTTGGCCCAGTTTGCAATTTCTGCGGAAGATGAACAGGAATAGCGAGAACCAATGAGAGACTAGCTGGAGGTGTCTGGACGGGCAAATTTAACTCTCATTTCCCACCAGGAAGAGGAATTAACCAAAGGCTCAGTGTGCCGTGCCGGAACCAGATTAGGGCCTGAAGCCATCCTGCGGTGTTGCGGCCAGGTCACAAGAAAGCGAGTTGAAGAAAGGAGCTCAGGGGCACTGTAATTCACAAACCTGCAGACTTATAAAAGACAGCTATCGTCCAAGAATAGACTGAAGTAAGGCTGCCAAGAGGACTTGAAAGCAGGGCAGAATTGCAGGAAACCAATTTCAGGAGGTAGACTGGAATTGCATTGAAAGCATAGGAAAAGAGGCAGAACGTCCACAATGATGCACTTGGCCAAAAAGGGCGTATGCGTTTTTTCCTGAATATATTCAGGAAAAAACGCATACGCCCTTTTTGGCCAACCAAGCAAGCTTGCAAAGGAAATCTGCACTACAATGAAGTCTCACTTCCCCCCGGTCAAAAGGGCCATCTGAAAAAAGTGTAAAATCCAGAAAGGCAGGACAGGCCATGGAGAACTGGGAGCCTTGTTATGCTGATGGGCGGGATGTAAATTGCCAACAGACACTCGGGAGAAGTGTATGGTGTTTCCTGAAACATCTAAAAAACAAAGCAACAGAGCCTAGGGCACTGCCACTTATGGTCCTATAGCTTAGGGAAATTAAAATCAAAAAGACACAGCCACCCCAAAGTTTGGAACGGCTCTGTTTACAGTACAAGTTCAACATCGCAGAAAGTGAAAAATGGATAAAGAAGTTGTGGTATTTACTTACAAAGCAATATCACTCAGCAATGATATCTGTGTCATCAGGCCCTTAGCAGCACAATGAGTGGATTCAGGTACGATGATTCTAACTGAAATAAGTCACACAGAAAAAGAAACATCATAAGATATCACTAATACACGGAATGTAACCTTGGCTACACAGGAAATGAATTCCAAAACAGAACAGTGTCTCAAATTTAGAAAACCAACTTATGCTTGCTTAAGGGTAAAGGTGAGTTGGGGAGCTGCATAAAACCAGAGATTGAAATGAGCACAGATAAAGTTCCTTAAGCCAAATATGGAATAGACCAGAGCTACTCCTTGCTCAACGAAATGGACTCAACACCCCATATTAAACGCCTAAGAATGTACCTGACTAGTAAGTATCTTAAAACCTATGGATTGCTATGTCTCCAAAAGAGAATCAAGCGTGTGTACAGGGGCATAAACGCAGCAGTGATAGGATTGGAGAGGTTCGGTGAGCAAATGAAGACCCTTTGAAGTCATATTGCATGGTACCAATTACACGGGTCTCAACTCTCCAGGTTTAAGGTATTCTTCCTTCAGCTAAAACATTCATGTGGAACCCAAGTATGATCAACCATGTGAACGGGAGTCGTGTTCAAATATGTCTCAGTTTTCCTCCCCTGGTACTCGGGTGCAACATTCCAGACGCTTTACTAACACTCTCCCCTCTTGGAGAGTCAGCGCCTTTAACCTCCTGTTTGGCCCAGTTTGCAATTTCTGCGGAAGATGAACAGGAATAGCGAGAACCAATGAGAGGCTAGCTGGAGGTGTCTGGACGGGCAAATTTAACTCTCATTTCCCACCAGGAAGAGGAAATAACCAAAGGCTCAGCGTGCCGTACCGGAACCAGATTAGGGCCTGAAGCCATCCTGCGGTGTTGCGGCCAGCTCAAAAGAAAGCGAGTTGAAGAAAGGAGCTCAGGGGCACTGTAATTCACAAACATGCAGAGTTATAAATGACAGCTATCGTACAAAAATACACTGAAGTAAGGCTGCCAAGAGGACTTGAAAGCGGGGCAGAATTGCAGGAAACCGATTTCAGGAGGTAGACTGGAATTGCATTGAAAGCATAGGAAAAGAGGCAGAACGTCCACAATGATGCACTTGGCCAAAAAGGGCGTATGCGTTTTTTCCTGAATATATTCAGGAAAAAACGCATACGCCCTTTTTGGCCAACCAAGCAAGCTTGCAAAGGAAATCTGCACTACAATGAAGTCTCACTTCCCATCGGTCAAAAGGGCCATCTGAAAAAAGTGTAAAATCCAGAAAGGCAGGACAGGCCATGGAGAACTGGGAGCCTTGTTATGCTGATGGGCGGGATGTAAATTGCCAACAACCACTCGGGAGAAGTGTATGGTGTTTCCTGAAACATCTAAAAAACAAAGCAACAGAACCTAGGGCACTTCCACTTATGGTCCTATAGCTTAGGGAAATTAAAATCAAAAAGACACAGCCACCCCAAAGTTTGGGACGCCTCTGTTTACAAGAACCTCGTTTACAGTACAAGTTCAACATCGCAGAAAGTGAAAAATGGATAAAGAAGTTGTGGTATTTACTTACAAAGCAATATCACTCAGCAATGAAATCTGTGTCATCAGGCCCTTAGCAGCACAATGAGTGGATTCAGGTATGATGATTCTAACTGAAATAAGTCACACAGAAAAAGAAACATCATAAGATATCAGTAATACACGGAATGTAAACTTGGCTACACAGGAACTGAATTCCAAAACAGAACAGGGTCTCAAATTTAGAAAACCAACTTATGCTTGCTTAAGGGTAAAGGTGAGTTGGGGTGCTGCATAAAACCAGAGATTGAAATGAGCACAGATAAAGTTCCTTAAGTCAAATATGGAATAGACAAGAGCTACTCCTTGCTCAACGAAATGGACTCAACACCGCATATTAAACGCCTAAGAATGTACCTGACTAGTAAGTATCGTAAAACCTATGGATTGCTATGTCTCCAAAAGAGAATCAAGCATGTGTACAGGGGCATAAACGCAGCAGTGATAGGATTGGAGAGGTTCGGTGAGCAAATGAAGACCCTTTGAAGTCATATTGCATGGTACCCATTACACGGGTCTTAACTCTCCAGGTTTAAGGTATTCTTCCTTCAGCTAAAACATGCATGTGGAACCCAAGTATGATCAACCATGTGAACGGGAGACGTGTTCAAATATGTCTCAGTTTTCCTCCCCTGGTACTCGGGTGCAACATTCCAGACGCTTTACTAACACTCTCCCCACTTGGAGAGTCAGCGCCTTTAACCTCCTGTTTGGCCCAGTTTGCAATTTCTGCGGAAGATGAACAGGAATAGCGAGAACCAATGAGAGGCTAGCTGGAGGTGTCTGGACGGGCAAATTTAACTCTCATTTCCCACCAGGAAGAGGAAATAACCAAAGGCTCAGCGTGCCGTACCGGAACCAGATTAGGGCCTGAAGCCATCCTGCGGTGTTGCGGCCAGCTCAAAAGAAAGCGAGATGAAGAAAGGAGCTCAGGGGCACTGTAATTCACAAACCTGCAGAGTTATAAATGACAGCTATCGTCCAAAAATAGACTGAAGTAAGGCTGCCAAGAGGACTTGAAAGCGGGACAGAATTGCAGGAAACCGATTTCAGGAGGTAGACTGCAATTGCATTGAAAGCATAGGAAAAGAGGCAGAACGTCCACAATGATGCACTTGGCCAAAAAGGGCGTATGCGTTTTTTCCTGAATATATTCAGGAAAAAACGCATACGCCCTTTTTGGCCAACCAAGCAAGCTTGCAAAGGAAATCTGCACTACAATGAAGTCTCACTTCCCCCCGGTCAAAAGGGCCATCTGAAAAAAGTGTAAAATCCAGAAAGGCAGGACAGGCCATGGAGAACTGGGAGCCTTGTTATGCTGATGGGCGGGATGTAAATTGCCAACAGACACTCGGGAGAAGTGTATGGTGTTTCCTGAAACATCTAAAAAACAAAGCAACAGAGCCTAGGGCACTGCCACTTATGGTCCTATAGCTTAGGGAAATTAAAATCAAAAAGACACAGCCACCCCAAACTTTCGAACGGCTCTGTTTACAAGAACCTCGTTTACAGTACAAGTTCAACATCGCAGAAAGTGAAAAATGGATAAAGAAGTTGTGGTATTTACTTACAAAGCAATATCACTCAGCAATGAAATCTGTGTCATCAGGCCCATAGCAGCACAATGAGTGGATTCAGGTATGATGATTCTAACTGAAATGAGTCACACAGAAAAGAAACATCATAAGATATCAGTAATACACGGAATGTAAACTTGGCTACACAGGAACTGAATTACAGAACAGAACAGGGTCTCAAATATAGAAAACCAACTTGTGCTTGCTTAAGGGTAAAGGTGAGTTGGGGTGCTGCATAAAACCAGAGATTGAAATGAGCACAGATAAAGTTCCTTAAGCCAAATATGGAATAGACAAGAGCTACTCCTTGCTCAACGAAATGGACTCAACACCCCATATTAAACGCCTAAGAATGTACCTGACTAGTAAGTATCTTAAAACCTATGGATTGCTATGTCTCCAAAAGAGAATCAAGCGTGTGTACAGGGGCATAAACGCAGCAGTGATAGGATTGGAGAGGTTCGGTGAGCAAATGAAGACCCTTTGAAGTCATATTGCATGGTACCCATTACACTTACACGGGTCTCAACTCTCCAGGTTTAAGGTATTCTTCCTTCAGCTAAAACATGCATGTGGAACCCAAGTATAATCAACCATGTGAACGGGAGACGTGTTCAAATATGTCTCAGTTTTCCTCCCCTGGTACTCGGGTGCAACATTCCAGACGCTTTACTAACACTCTCCCCACTTGGAGAGTCAGCGCCTTTAACCTCCTGTTTGGCCCAGTTTGCAATTTCTGCGGAAGATGAACAGGAATAGCGAGAACCAATGAGAGACTAGCTGGAGGTGTCTGGACGGGCAAATTTAACTCTCATTTCCCACCAGGAAGAGGAAATAACCAAAGGCTCAGCGTGCCGTACCGGAACAAGATTAAGGCCTGAAGCCATCCTGCGGTGTTGCGGCCAGGTCACAAGAAAGCGAGTTGAAGAAAGGAGCTCAGGGGCACTGTAATTCACAAACCTGCAGAGTTATAAATGACAGCTGTCGTCCAAAAATACACTGAAGTAAGGCTGCCAAGAGGACTTGAAAGCGGGGCAGAATTGCAGGAAACCGATTTCAGGAGGTAGACTGGAATTGCATTGAAAGCATAGGAAAAGAGGCAGAACGTCCACAATGATGCACTTGGCCAAAAAGGGCGTATGCGTTTTTTCCTGAATATATTCAGGAAAAAACGCATACGCCCTTTTTGGCCAACCAAGCAAGCTTGCAAAGGAAATCTGCACTACAATGAAGTCTCACTTACCCCCGGTCAAAAGGGCCATCTGAAAAAAGTGTAAAATCCAGAAAGGCAGGACAGGCCATGGAGAACTGGGAGCCTTGTTATGCTGATGGGCGGGATGTAAATTGCCAACAACCACTCGGGAGAAGTGTATGGTGTTTCCTGAAACATCTAAAAAACAAAGCAACAGAGCCTAGGGCACTGCCACTTATGGTCCTATAGCTTAGGGAAATTAAAATCAAAAAGACACAGCCACCCCAAAGTTTGGAACGGCTCTGTTTACAAGAACCTCGTTTACAGTACAAGTTCAACATCGCAGAAAGTGAAAAATGGATAAAGAAGTTGTGGTATTTACTTACAAAGCAATATCACTCAGCAATGAAATCTGTGTCATCAGGCCCTTCGCATCACAATGAGTGGATTCAGGTATGATGATTCTAACTGAAATAAGTCACACAGAAAAAGAAACATCATAAGATATCAGTAATACACGGAATGTAAACTTGGCTACACAGGAACAGAATTACAGAACAGAACAGGAACTCAAATTTAGAAAACCAACTTATGCTTGCTTAAGGGTAAAGGTGAGTTGGGGTGCTGCATAAAACCAGAGATTGAAATGAGCACAGATAAAGTTCCTTAAGTCAAATATGGAATAGACAAGAGCTACTCCTTGCTCAACGAAATGGACTCAACACCGCATATTAAACGCCTAAGAATGTACCTGACTAGTAAGTATCTTAAAACCTATGGATTGCTATGTCTCCGAAAGAGAATCAAGCATGTGTACAGGGGCATAAACGCAGCAGTGATAGGATTGGAGAGGTTCGGTGAGCAAATGAAGACCCTTTGAAGTCATATTGCATGGTACCCATTCCACGGGTCTCAACTCTCCAGGTTTAAGGTATTCTTCCTTCAGCTAAGACATGCATGTAGAACCCAAGTATGATCAACCATGTGAACGGGAGACGTGTTCAAATATGTCTCAGTTTTCCTCCCCTGGTACTCGGGTGCAACATTCCAGACGCTTTACTAACACTCTCCCGACTTGGAGAGTCAGTCCCTTTAACCTCCTGTTTGGCCCAGTTTGCAATTTCTGCGGAAGATGAACAGGAATAGCGAGAACCAATGAGAGGCTAGCTGGAGGTGTCTGGACGGGCAAATTTAACTCTCATTTCCCACCAGGAAGAGGAATTAACCAAAGGCTCAGCATGCCGGGCCGGAACCAGATTAGGGCCTGAAGCCATCCTGCGGTGTTGCGGCCAGCTCAAAATAAAGCGAGTTGAAGAAAGGAGCTCAGGGGCACTGTAATTCACAAACCTGCAGAGTTATAAATGACAGCTATCGTCCAAAAATAGACTGAAGTAAGGCTGCCAAGAGGACTTGAAAGCGGGGCAGAATTGCAGGAAACCGATTTCAGGAGGTAGACTGGAATTGCATTGAAAGCATAGGAAAAGAGGCAGAACGTCCACAATGATGCACTTGGCCAAAAAGGGCGTATGCGTTTTTTCCTGAATATATTCAGGAAAAAACGCATACGCCCTTTTTGGCCAACCAAGCAAGCTTGCAAAGGAAATCTGCACTACAATGAAGTCTCACTTCCCCCCGGTCAAAAGGGCCATCTGAAAAAAGTGTAAAATCCAGAAAGGCAGGACAGGCCATGGAGAACTGGGAGCCTTGTTATGCTGATGGGCGGGATGTAAATTGCCAACAGACACTCGGGAGAAGTGTATGGTGTTTCCTGAAACATCTAAAAAACAAAGCAACAGAGCCTAGGGCACTGCCACTTATGGTCCTATAGCTTAGGGAAATTAAAATCAAAAAGACACAGCCACCCCAAAGTTTGGGACGCCTCTGTTTACAAGAACATGGTTTACAGTACAAGTTCAACATCGCAGAAAGTGAAAAATGGATAAAGAAGTTGTGGTATTTACTTACAAAGCAATATCACTCAGCAATGAATTCTATGTCATCAGGCCCTTAGCATCACAATGAGTGGATTCAGGTATGATGATTCTAACTGAAATAAGTCACACAGAAAAAGAAACATCATAAGATATCAGTAATACACGGAATGTAAACTTGGCTACACAGGAACTGAATTACAGAACAGAACAGGGTCTCAAATTTAGAAAACCAACTTATGCTTGCTTAAGGGTAAAGGTGAGTTGGGGTGCTGCATAAAACCAGAGACTGAAATGAGCACAGATAAAGTTCCTTAAGTCAAATATGGAATAGACAAGAGCTACTCCTTGCTCAACGAAATGGACTCAACACCGCATATTAAACGCCTAAGAATGTACCTGACTAGTAAGTATCGTAAAACCTATGGATTGCTATGTCTCCAAAAGAGAATCAAGCATGTGTACAGGGGCATAAACGCAGCAGTGATAGGATTGGAGAGGTTCGGTGAGCAAATGAAGACCCTTTGAAGTCATATTGCATGGTACCCATTACACGGATCTCAACTCTCCAGGTTTAAGGTATTCTTCCTTCAGCTAAAACATGCATGTGGAACCCAAGCATGATCAACCATGTGAACGGGATACGTGTTCAAATATGTCTCAGTTTTCCTCCCCTGGTACTCGGGTGCAACATTCCAGACGCTTTACTAACACTCTCCCCACTTGGAGAGTCAGCGCCTTTAACCTCCTGTTTGGCCCAGTTTGCAATTTCTGCGGAAGATGAACAGGAATAGCGAGAACCAATGAGAGGCTAGCTGAAGGTGTCTGGACGGGCAAATTTAACTCTCATTTCCCACCAGGAAGAGGAAATAACCAAAGGCTCAGCATGCCGTACCGGAACCAGATTAGGGCCTGAAGCCATCCTGCGGTGTTGCGGCCAGCTCAAAAGAAAGCGAGTTGAACAAAGGAGCTCAGGGGCACTGTAATTCACAAACCTGCAGAGTTATAAATGACAGCTATCGTCCAAAAATAGACTGAAGTAAGGCTGCCAAGAGGACTTGAAAGCGGGGCAGAATTGCAGGAAACCGATTTCAGGAGGTAGACTGGAATTGCATTGAAAGCGTAGGAAAAGAGGCAGAACGTCCACAATGATGCACTTGGCCAAAAAGGGCGTATGCGTTTTTTCCTGAATATATTCAGGAAAAAACGCATACGCCCTTTTTGGCCAACCAAGCAAGCTTGCAAAGGAAATCTGCACTACAATGAAGTCTCACTTCCCCCCAGTCAAAAGGGCCATCTGAAAAAAGTGTAAAATCCAGAAAGGCAGGACAGGCCATGGAGAACTGGGAGCCTTGTTATGCTGATGGGTGGGATGTAAATTGCCAACAATCCCTCGGGAGAAGTGTATGGTGTTTCCTGAAACATCTAAAAAACAAAGCAACAGAACCTAGGGCACTTCCACTTATGGTCCTATAGCTTAGGGAAATTAAAATCAAAAAGACACAGCCACCCCAAAGTTTGGAACGGCTCTGTTTACAAGAACCTCGTTTACAGTACAAGTTCAACATCGCAGAAAGTGAAAAATGGATAAAGAAGTTGTGGTATTTACTTACAAAGCAATATCACTCAGCAATGAAATCTGTGTCATCAGGCCCTTAGCAGCACAATGAGTGGATTCAGGTATGATGATTCTAACTGAAATAAGTCACACAGAAAAAGAAACATCATAAGATATCAGTAATACACGGAATGTAAACTTGGCTACACAGGAACTGAATTACAGAACAGAACAGGGTCTCAAATTTAGAAAACCAACTTATTCTTGCTTAAGGGTAAAGGTGAGTTGGGGTGCTGCATAAAACCAGAGATTGAAATAAGCACAGATAAAGTTCCTTAAGCCAAATATGGAATAGACAAGAGCTACTCCTTGCTCAACGAAATGGACTCAACACCCCATATTAAACGCCTAAGAATGTACCTGACTAGTAAGTATCTTAAAACCTATGGATTGCTATGTCTCCGAAAGAGAATCAAGCATGTGTACAGGGGCATAAACGCAGCAGTGATAGGATTGGAGAGGTTCGGTGAGCAAATGAAGACCCTTTGAAGTCATATTGCATGGTACCCATTCCACGGGTTTCAACTACCCAGGTTTAAGGTATTCTTCCTTCAGCTAAAACATGCATGTGGAACCTAGAGTATGATCAACCATGTGATCGGGAGACGTGTTCAAATATGTCTCAGTTTTCCTCCCCTGGTACTCGGGTGCAACATTCCAGACGCTTTACTAACACTCTCCCCACTTGGAGAGTCAGTCCCTTTAACCTCCTGTTTGGCCCAGTTTGCAATTTCTGCGGAAGATGAACAGGAATAGCGAGAACCAATGAGAGGCTAGCTGGAGGTGTCTGGACGGGCAAATTTAACTCTCATTTCCCACAAGGAAGAGGAATTAACCAAAGGCTCAGCGTGCCGGGCCGGAACCAGATTAGGGCCTGAAGCCATCCTGCGGTGTTGCGGCCAGGTCACAAGAAATCGAGTTGAAGAAAGGAGCTCAGGGGCACTGTAATTCACAAACCTGCAGAGTTATAAATGACAGCTATCGTCCAAAAATAGACTGAAGGAAGGCTGCCAAGAGGACTTGAAAGCGGGGCAGAATTGCACGAAACCAATTTCAGAAGGTAGACTGGAATTGCATTGAAAGCATAGGAAAAGAGGCAGAACGTCCACAATGATGAACTTGGCCAAAAAGGGTGTATGCGTTTTTTCCTGAATATATTCAGGAAAAAACGCATACGCCCTTTTTGGCCAACCAAGCAAGTTTGCAAAGGAAATCTGCACTACAATGAAGTCTCACTTCCCCCCGGTCAAAAGGGCCATCTGAAAAAAGTGTAAAATCCAGAAAGGCAGGACAGGCCATGGAGAACTGGGAGCCTTGTTATGCTGATGGGCGGGATGTAAATTGCCAACAGACACTCGGGAGAAGTGTATGGTGTTTCCTGAAACATCTAAAAAACAAAGCAACAGAGCCTAGGGCACTGCCACTTATGGTCCTATAGCTTAGGGAAATTAAAATCAAAAAGACACAGCCACCCCAAACTTTCGAACGGCTCTGTTTACAAGAACCTCGTTTACAGTACAAGTTCAACATCGCAGAAAGTGAAAAATGGATAAAGAAGTTGTGGTATTTACTTACAAAGCAATATCACTCAGCAATGAAATCTGTGTCATCAGGCCCATAGCAGCACAATGAGTGGATTCAGGTATGATGATTCTAACTGAAATGAGTCACACAGAAAAGAAACATCATAAGATATCAGTAATACACGGAATGTAAACTTGGCTACACAGGAACTGAATTACAGAACAGAACAGGGTCTCAAATATAGAAAACCAACTTGTGCTTGCTTAAGGGTAAAGGTGAGTTGGGGTGCTGCATAAAACCAGAGATTGAAATGAGCACAGATAAAGTTCCTTAAGCCAAATATGGAATAGACAAGAGCTACTCCTTGCTCAACGAAATGGACTCAACACCCCATATTAAACGCCTAAGAATGTACCTGACTAGTAAGTATCTTAAAACCTATGGATTGCTATGTCTCCAAAAGAGAATCAAGCGTGTGTACAGGGGCATAAACGCAGCAGTGATAGGATTGGAGAGGTTCGGTGAGCAAATGAAGACCCTTTGAAGTCATATTGCATGGTACCCATTACACTTACACGGGTCTCAACTCTCCAGGTTTAAGGTATTCTTCCTTCAGCTAAAACATGCATGTGGAACCCAAGTATAATCAACCATGTGAACGGGAGACGTGTTCAAATATGTCTCAGTTTTCCTCCCCTGGTACTCGGGTGCAACATTCCAGACGCTTTACTAACACTCTCCCCACTTGGAGAGTCAGCGCCTTTAACCTCCTGTTTGGCCCAGTTTGCAATTTCTGCGGAAGATGAACAGGAATAGCGAGAACCAATGAGAGACTAGCTGGAGGTGTCTGGACGGGCAAATTTAACTCTCATTTCCCACCAGGAAGAGGAAATAACCAAAGGCTCAGCGTGCCGTACCGGAACAAGATTAAGGCCTGAAGCCATCCTGCGGTGTTGCGGCCAGGTCACAAGAAAGCGAGTTGAAGAAAGGAGCTCAGGGGCACTGTAATTCACAAACCTGCAGAGTTATAAATGACAGCTGTCGTCCAAAAATACACTGAAGTAAGGCTGCCAAGAGGACTTGAAAGCGGGGCAGAATTGCAGGAAACCGATTTCAGGAGGTAGACTGGAATTGCATTGAAAGCATAGGAAAAGAGGCAGAACGTCCACAATGATGCACTTGGCCAAAAAGGGCGTATGCGTTTTTTCCTGAATATATTCAGGAAAAAACGCATACGCCCTTTTTGGCCAACCAAGCAAGCTTGCAAAGGAAATCTGCACTACAATGAAGTCTCACTTACCCCCGGTCAAAAGGGCCATCTGAAAAAAGTGTAAAATCCAGAAAGGCAGGACAGGCCATGGAGAACTGGGAGCCTTGTTATGCTGATGGGCGGGATGTAAATTGCCAACAACCACTCGGGAGAAGTGTATGGTGTTTCCTGAAACATCTAAAAAACAAAGCAACAGAGCCTAGGGCACTGCCACTTATGGTCCTATAGCTTAGGGAAATTAAAATCAAAAAGACACAGCCACCCCAAAGTTTGGAACGGCTCTGTTTACAAGAACCTCGTTTACAGTACAAGTTCAACATCGCAGAAAGTGAAAAATGGATAAAGAAGTTGTGGTATTTACTTACAAAGCAATATCACTCAGCAATGAAATCTGTGTCATCAGGCCCTTCGCATCACAATGAGTGGATTCAGGTATGATGATTCTAACTGAAATAAGTCACACAGAAAAAGAAACATCATAAGATATCAGTAATACACGGAATGTAAACTTGGCTACACAGGAACAGAATTACAGAACAGAACAGGAACTCAAATTTAGAAAACCAACTTATGCTTGCTTAAGGGTAAAGGTGAGTTGGGGTGCTGCATAAAACCAGAGATTGAAATGAGCACAGATAAAGTTCCTTAAGTCAAATATGGAATAGACAAGAGCTACTCCTTGCTCAACGAAATGGACTCAACACCGCATATTAAACGCCTAAGAATGTACCTGACTAGTAAGTATCTTAAAACCTATGGATTGCTATGTCTCCGAAAGAGAATCAAGCATGTGTACAGGGGCATAAACGCAGCAGTGATAGGATTGGAGAGGTTCGGTGAGCAAATGAAGACCCTTTGAAGTCATATTGCATGGTACCCATTCCACGGGTCTCAACTCTCCAGGTTTAAGGTATTCTTCCTTCAGCTAAGACATGCATGTAGAACCCAAGTATGATCAACCATGTGAACGGGAGACGTGTTCAAATATGTCTCAGTTTTCCTCCCCTGGTACTCGGGTGCAACATTCCAGACGCTTTACTAACACTCTCCCGACTTGGAGAGTCAGTCCCTTTAACCTCCTGTTTGGCCCAGTTTGCAATTTCTGCGGAAGATGAACAGGAATAGCGAGAACCAATGAGAGGCTAGCTGGAGGTGTCTGGACGGGCAAATTTAACTCTCATTTCCCACCAGGAAGAGGAATTAACCAAAGGCTCAGCATGCCGGGCCGGAACCAGATTAGGGCCTGAAGCCATCCTGCGGTGTTGCGGCCAGCTCAAAATAAAGCGAGTTGAAGAAAGGAGCTCAGGGGCACTGTAATTCACAAACCTGCAGAGTTATAAATGACAGCTATCGTCCAAAAATAGACTGAAGTAAGGCTGCCAAGAGGACTTGAAAGCGGGGCAGAATTGCAGGAAACCGATTTCAGGAGGTAGACTGGAATTGCATTGAAAGCATAGGAAAAGAGGCAGAACGTCCACAATGATGCACTTGGCCAAAAAGGGCGTATGCGTTTTTTCCTGAATATATTCAGGAAAAAACGCATACGCCCTTTTTGGCCAACCAAGCAAGCTTGCAAAGGAAATCTGCACTACAATGAAGTCTCACTTCCCCCCGGTCAAAAGGGCCATCTGAAAAAAGTGTAAAATCCAGAAAGGCAGGACAGGCCATGGAGAACTGGGAGCCTTGTTATGCTGATGGGCGGGATGTAAATTGCCAACAGACACTCGGGAGAAGTGTATGGTGTTTCCTGAAACATCTAAAAAACAAAGCAACAGAGCCTAGGGCACTGCCACTTATGGTCCTATAGCTTAGGGAAATTAAAATCAAAAAGACACAGCCACCCCAAAGTTTGGGACGCCTCTGTTTACAAGAACCTCGTTTACAGTACAAGTTCAACGTCGCAGAAAGTGAAAAATGGATAAAGAAGTTGTGGTATTTACTTACAAAGCAATATCACTCAGCAATGAATTCTATGTCATCAGGCCCTTAGCATCACAATGAGTGGATTCAGGTATGATGATTCTAACTGAAATAAGTCACACAGAAAAAGAAACATCATAAGATATCAGTAATACACGGAATGTAAACTTGGCTACACAGGAACTGAATTACAGAACAGAACAGGGTCTCAAATTTAGAAAACCAACTTATGCTTGCTTAAGGGTAAAGGTGAGTTGGGGTGCTGCATAAAACCAGAGACTGAAATGAGCACAGATAAAGTTCCTTAAGTCAAATATGGAATAGACAAGAGCTACTCCTTGCTCAACGAAATGGACTCAACACCGCATATTAAACGCCTAAGAATGTACCTGACTAGTAAGTATCGTAAAACCTATGGATTGCTATGTCTCCAAAAGAGAATCAAGCATGTGTACAGGGGCATAAACGCAGCAGTGATAGGATTGGAGAGGTTCGGTGAGCAAATGAAGACCCTTTGAAGTCATATTGCATGGTACCCATTACACGGATCTCAACTCTCCAGGTTTAAGGTATTCTTCCTTCAGCTAAAACATGCATGTGGAACCCAAGCATGATCAACCATGTGAACGGGAGACGTGTTCAAATATGTCTCAGTTTTCCTCCCCTGGTACTCGGGTGCAACATTCCAGACGCTTTACTAACACTCTCCCCACTTGGAGAGTCAGCGCCTTTAACCTCCTGTTTGGCCCAGTTTGCAATTTCTGCGGAAGATGAACAGGAATAGCGAGAACCAATGAGAGGCTAGCTGAAGGTGTCTGGACGGGCAAATTTAACTCTCATTTCCCACCAGGAAGAGGAAATAACCAAAGGCTCAGCATGCCGTACCGGAACCAGATTAGGGCCTGAAGCCATCCTGCGGTGTTGCGGCCAGCTCAAAAGAAAGCGAGTTGAACAAAGGAGCTCAGGGGCACTGTAATTCACAAACCTGCAGAGTTATAAATGACAGCTATCGTCCAAAAATAGACTGAAGTAAGGCTGCCAAGAGGACTTGAAAGCGGGGCAGAATTGCAGGAAACCGATTTCAGGAGGTAGACTGGAATTGCATTGAAAGCGTAGGAAAAGAGGCAGAACGTCCACAATGATGCACTTGGCCAAAAAGGGCGTATGCGTTTTTTCCTGAATATATTCAGGAAAAAACGCATACGCCCTTTTTGGCCAACCAAGCAAGCTTGCAAAGGAAATCTGCACTACAATGAAGTCTCACTTCCCCCCAGTCAAAAGGGCCATCTGAAAAAAGTGTAAAATCCAGAAAGGCAGGACAGGCCATGGAGAACTGGGAGCCTTGTTATGCTGATGGGTGGGATGTAAATTGCCAACAATCCCTCGGGAGAAGTGTATGGTGTTTCCTGAAACATCTAAAAAACAAAGCAACAGAACCTAGGGCACTTCCACTTATGGTCCTATAGCTTAGGGAAATTAAAATCAAAAAGACACAGCCACCCCAAAGTTTGGAACGGCTCTGTTTACAAGAACCTCGTTTACAGTACAAGTTCAACATCGCAGAAAGTGAAAAATGGATAAAGAAGTTGTGGTATTTACTTACAAAGCAATATCACTCAGCAATGAAATCTGTGTCATCAGGCCCTTAGCAGCACAATGAGTGGATTCAGGTATGATGATTCTAACTGAAATAAGTCACACAGAAAAAGAAACATCATAAGATATCAGTAATACACGGAATGTAAACTTGGCTACACAGGAACTGAATTACAGAACAGAACAGGGTCTCAAATTTAGAAAACCAACTTATTCTTGCTTAAGGGTAAAGGTGAGTTGGGGTGCTGCATAAAACCAGAGATTGAAATAAGCACAGATAAAGTTCCTTAAGCCAAATATGGAATAGACAAGAGCTACTCCCTGCTCAACGAAATGGACTCAACACCCCATATTAAACGCCTAAGAATGTACCTGACTAGTAAGTATCTTAAAACCTATGGATTGCTATGTCTCCGAAAGAGAATCAAGCATGTGTACAGGGGCATAAACGCAGCAGTGATAGGATTGGAGAGGTTCGGTGAGCAAATGAAGACCCTTTGAAGTCATATTGCATGGTACCCATTCCACGGGTTTCAACTACCCAGGTTTAAGGTATTCTTCCTTCAGCTAAAACATGCATGTGGAACCTAGAGTATGATCAACCATGTGATCGGGAGACGTGTTCAAATATGTCTCAGTTTTCCTCCCCTGGTACTCGGGTGCAACATTCCAGACGCTTTACTAACACTCTCCCCACTTGGAGAGTCAGTCCCTTTAACCTCCTGTTTGGCCCAGTTTGCAATTTCTGCGGAAGATGAACAGGAATAGCGAGAACCAATGAGAGGCTAGCTGGAGGTGTCTGGACGGGCAAATTTAACTCTCATTTCCCACCAGGAAGAGGAATTAACCAAAGGCTCAGCGTGCCGGGCCGGAACCAGATTAGGGCCTGAAGCCATCCTGCGGTGTTGCGGCCAGGTCACAAGAAATCGAGTTGAAGAAAGGAGCTCAGGGGCACTGTAATTCACAAACCTGCAGAGTTATAAATGACAGCTATCGTCCAAAAATAGACTGAAGGAAGGCTGCCAAGAGGACTTGAAAGCGGGGCAGAATTGCACGAAACCAATTTCAGAAGGTAGACTGGAATTGCATTGAAAGCATAGGAAAAGAGGCAGAACGTCCACAATGATGAACTTGGCCAAAAAGGGTGTATGCGTTTTTTCCTGAATATATTCAGGAAAAAACGCATACGCCCTTTTTGGCCAACCAAGCAAGTTTGCAAAGGAAATCTGCACTACAATGAAGTCTCACTTCCCCCCGGTCAAAAGGGCCATCTGAAAAAAGTGTAAAATCCAGAAAGGCAGGACAGGCCATTGAGAACTGGGAGCCTTGTTATGCTGATGGGCGGGATGTAAATTGCCAACAGACACTTGGGAGAAGTGTATGGTGTTTCCTGAAACATCTAAAAAACAAAGCAACAGAGCCTAGGGCACTTCCACTTATGGTCCTATAGCTTAGGGAAATTAAAATCAAAAAGACACAGCCACTCCAAAGTTTGGAACGGCTCTGTTTACAAGAACCTTGTTTACAGTACAAGTTCAACATCGCAGAAAGTGAAAAATGGATAAAGAAGTTGTGGTATTCACTTACAAAGCAATATCACTCAGCAATGAAATCTATGTCATCAGGCCCTTAGCAGCACAATGAGTGGATTCAGGTATGATGATTCTAACTGAAATAAGTCACACAGAAAAAGAAACATCATAAGATATCAGTAATACACGGAATGGAAACTTGGCTACACAGGAACTGAATTACAGAACAGAACAGGGTCTCAAATTTAGAAAAGCAACTTATGCTTGCTTAAGGGTAAAGGTGAGTTGGGGTGCTGCATAAAACCAGAGATTGAAATGAGCACAGATAAAGTTCCTTAAGTCAAATATGAAATAGACAAGAGCTACTCCTTGCTCAACGAAATGGACTCAACACCGCATATTAAACGCCTAAGAATGTACCTGACTAGTAAGTATCGTAAAACCTATGGATTGCTATGTCTCCGAAAGAGAATCAAGCATGTGTACAGGGGCATAAACGCAGCAGTGATAGGATTGGAGAGGTTCGGTGAGCAAATGAAGACCATTTGAAGTCATATTGCATGGTACCCATTACACGGGTCTCAACTCTCCAGGTTTAAGGTATTCTTCCTTCAGCTAAAACATGCATGTGGAACCCAAGTATGATCAACCATGTGAACGGGAGACGTGTTCAAATATGTCTCAGTTTTCCTCCCCTGGTACTCGGGTGCAACATTCCAGACGCTTTACTAACACTCTCCCCACTTGGAGAGTCAGCGCCTTTAACCTCCTGTTTGGCCCAGTTTGCAATTTCTGCGGAAGATGAACAGGAATAGCGAGAACCAATGAGAGGCTAGCTGAAGGTGTCTGGACGGGCAAATTTAACTCTCATTTCCCACCAGGAAGAGGAATTAACCAAAGGCTCAGCATGCCGGTCCGGAACCAGATTAGGGCCTGAAGCCATCCTGCGGTGTTGCGGCCAGGTCACAAGAAAGCGAGTTGAAGAAAGGAGCTCAGGGGCACTGTAATGCACAAACCTGCAGAGTTATAAATGACAGCTATCGTCCAAAAATAGACTGAAGTAAGGCTGCCAAGAGGACTTGAAAGCGGGGCAGAATTGCAGGAAACCGATTTCAGGAGGTAGACTGGAATTGCATTGAAAGCATAGGAAAAGAGGCAGAACGTCCACAATGATGCACTTGGCCAAAAAGGGCGTATGCGTTTTTTCCTGAATATATTCAGGAAAAAACGCATACGCCCTTTTTGGCCAACCAAGCAAGCTTGCAAAGGAAATCTGCACTACAATGAAGTCTCACTTCCCCCGGTCAAAAGGGCCATGTGAAAAAAGTGTAAAATCCAGAAAGGCAGGACAGGCCATGGACATCTGGGAGCCTTGTTATGCTGATGGGCGGGATGTAAATTGCCAACAGACACTCGGGAGAAGTGTATGGTGTTTCCTGAAACATCTAAAAAACAAAGCAACAGAGCCTAGGGCACTGCCACTTATGGTCCTATAGCTTAGGGAAATTAAAATCAAAAAGACACAGCCACCCCAAAGTTTGGGACGCCTCTGTTTACAAGAACCTCGTTTACAGTACAAGTTCAACATCGCAGAAAGTGAAAAATGGATAAAGAAGTTGTGGTATTTACTTACAAAGCAATATCACTCAGCAATGAAATCTATGTCATCAGGCCCTTAGCATCACAATGAGTGGATTCAGGTATGATGATTCTAACTGAAATAAGTCACACAGAAAAAGAAACATCATAAGATATCAGTAATACACGGAATGGAAACTTGGCTACACAGGAACTGAATTACAGAACAGAACAGGGTCTCAAATTTAGAAAACCAACTTATGCTTGCTTAAGGGTAAAGGTGAGTTGGGGTGCTGCATAAAACCAGAGATTGAAATGAGCACAGATAAAGTTCCTTAAGTCAAATATGAAATAGACAAGAGCTACTCCTTGCTCAACGAAATGGACTCAACACCGCATATTAAACGCCTAAGAATGTACCTGACTAGTAAGTATCGTAAAACCTATGGATTGCTATGTCTCCGAAAGAGAATCAAGCATGTGTACAGGGGCATAAACGCAGCAGTGATAGGATTGGAGAGGTTCGGTGAGCAAATGAAGACCATTTGAAGTCATATTGCATGGTACCCATTACACGGGTCTCAACTCTCCAGGTTTAAGGTATTCTTCCTTCAGCTAAAACATGCATGTGGAACCCAAGTATGATCAACCATGTGAACGGGAGACGTGTTCAAATATGTCTCAGTTTTCCTCCCCTGGTACTCGGGTGCAACATTCCAGACGCTTTACTAACACTCTCCCCACTTGGAGAGTCAGCGCCTTTAACCTCCTGTTTGGCCCAGTTTGCAATTTCTGCGGAAGATGAACAGGAATAGCGAGAACCAATGAGAGGCTAGCTGAAGGTGTCTGGACGGGCAAATTTAACTCTCATTTCCCACCAGGAAGAGGAATTAACCAAAGGCTCAGCATGCCGGTCCGGAACCAGATTAGGGCCTGAAGCCATCCTGCGGTGTTGCGGCCAGGTCACAAGAAAGCGAGTTGAAGAAAGGAGCTCAGGGGCACTGTAATGCACAAACCTGCAGAGTTATAAATGACAGCTATCGTCCAAAAATAGACTGAAGTAAGGCTGCCAAGAGGACTTGAAAGCGGGGCAGAATTGCAGGAAACCGATTTCAGGAGGTAGACTGGAATTGCATTGAAAGCATAGGAAAAGAGGCAGAACGTCCACAATGATGCACTTGGCCAAAAAGGGCGTATGCGTTTTTTCCTGAATATATTCAGGAAAAAACGCATACGCCCTTTTTGGCCAACCAAGCAAGCTTGGAAAGGAAATCTGCACTACAATGAAGTCTCACTTCCCCCCGGTCAAAAGGGCCATCTGAAAAAAGTGTAAAATCCAGAAAGGCAGGACAGGCCATGGAGAACTGGGAGCCTTGTTATGCTGATGGGCGGGATGTAAATTGCCAACAGACACTCTGGAGAAGTGTATGGTGTTTCCTGAAACATCTAAAAAACAAAGCAACAGAGCCTAGGGCACTGCCACTTATGGTCCTATAGCTTAGGGAAATTAAAATCAAAAAGACACAGCCACCCCAAAGTTTGGGACGCCTCTGTTTACAAGAACCTCGTTTACAGTACAAGTTCAACATCGCAGAAAGTGAAAAATGGATAAAGAAGTTGTGGTATTTACTTACAAAGCAATATCACTCAGCAATGAAATCTATGTCATCAGGCCCTTAGCATCACAATGAGTGGATTCAGGTATGATGATTCTAACTGAAATAAGTCACACAGAAAAAGAAACATCATAAGATATCAGTAATACACGGAATGGAAACTTGGCTACACAGGAACTGAATTACAGAACAGAACAGGGTCTCAAATTTAGAAAACCAACTTATGCTTGCTTAAGGGTAAAGGTGAGTTGGGGTGCTGCATAAAACCAGAGATTGAAATGAGCACAGATAAAGTTCCTTAAGTCAAATATGGAATAGACAAGAGCTACTCCTTGCTCAACGAAATGGACTCAACACCGCATATTAAACGCCTAAGAATGTACCTGACTAGTAAGTATCGTAAAACCTATGGATTGCTATGTCTCCAAAAGAGAATCAAGCATGTGTACAGGGGCATAAACGCAGCAGTGATAGGATTGGAGAGGTTCGGTGAGCAAATGAATACCCTTTGAAGTCATATTGCATGGTACCCATTACACGGGTCTCAACTCTCCAGGTTTAAGGTATTCTTCCTTCAGCTAAAACATGCATGTGGAACCCAAGTATGATCAACCATGTGAACGGGAGACGTGTTCAAATATGTCTCAGTTTTCCTCCCCTGGTACTCGGGTGCAACATTCCAGATGCTTTACTAACACTCTCCCCAATTGGAGAGTCAGCGCCTTTAACCTCCTGTTTGGCCCAGTTTGCAATTTCTGCGGAAGATGAACAGGAATAGCGAGAACCAATGAGAGGCTAGCTGGAGGTGTCTGGACGGGCAAATTTAACTCTCATTTCCCACCAGGAAGAGGAATTAACCAAAGGCTCAGCGTGCCGGGCCGGAACCAGATTAGGGCCTGAAGCCATCCTGCGGTGTTGCGGCCAGGTCACAGGAAAGCGAGTTGAAGAAAGGAGCTCAGGGGCACTGTAATTCACAAACCTGCAGAGTTATAAATGACAGCTATCGTCCAAAAATAGACTGAAGTAAGGCTGCCAAGAGGACTTGAAAGCGGGGCAGAATTGCAGGAAACCGATTTCAGGAGGTAGACTGGAATTGCATTGAAAGCATAGGAAAAGAGGCAGAACGTCCACAATGATGCACTTGGCCAAAAAGGGCGTATGCGTTTTTTCCTGAATATATTCAGGAAAAAAGGCATACGCCCTTTTTGGCCAACCAAGCAAGCTTGCAAAGGAAATCTGCACTACAATGAAGTCTCACTTCCCCCCGGTCAAAAGGGCCATCTGAAAAAAGTGTAAAATCCAGAAAGGCAGGACAGGCCATGGAGAACTGGGAGCCTTGTTATGCTGATGGGCGGGATGTAAATTGCCAACAGACACTCGGGAGAAGTGTATGGTGTTTCCTGAAACATCTAAAAACCAAAGCAACAGAGCCTAGGGCACTTCCACTTATGGTCCTATAGCTTAGGGAAATTAAAATCAAAAAGACACAGCCACCCCAAAGTTTGGGACGCCTCTGTTTACAAGAACCTCGTTTACAGTACAAGTTCAACATCGCAGAAAGTGAAAAATGGATAAAGAAGTTGTGGTATTTACTTACAAAGCAATATCACTCAGCAATGAAATCTATGTCATCAGGCCCTTAGCATCACAATGAGTGGATTCAGGTATGATGATTCTAACTGAAATAAGTCACACAGAAAAAAAACATCATAAGATATCAGTAATACACGGAATGTAAACTTGGCTACACAGGAACTGAATTACAGAACAGAACAGGGTCTCAAATTTAGAAAACCAACTTATGCTTGCTTAAGGGTAAAGGTGAGTTGGGGTGCTGCATAAAACCAGAGATTGAAATGAGCACAGATAAAGTTCCTTAAGTCAAATATGGAATAGACAAGAGCTACTCCTTGCTCAACGAAATGGACTCAACACCCCATATTAAACACCTAAGAATGTACCTGACTAGTAATTATCATAAAACCTATGGATTGCTATGTCTCCAAAAGAGAATCAAGCATGTGTACAGGGGCATAAACGCAGCAGTGATAGGATTGGAGAGGTTCGGTGAGCAAATGAAGACCCTTTGAAGTCATATTGCATGGTACCCATTACACGGGTCTCAACTCTCCAGGTTTAAGGTATTCTTCCTTCAGCTAAAACATGCATGTGGAACCCAAGTATGATCAACCATGTGAACGGGAGACGTGTTCAAATATGTCTCAGTTTTCCTCCCCTGGTACTCGGGTGCAACATTCCAGACGCTTTACTAACACTCTCCCCACTTGGAGAGTCAGCGCCTTTAACCTCCTGTTTGGCCCAGTTTGCAATTTCTGCGGAAGATGAACAGGAATAGCGAGAACCAATGAGAGACTAGCTGGAGGTGTCTGGACGGGCAAATTTAACTCTCATTTCCCACCAGGAAAAGCAAATAATGAAAGGCTCACCGTGCCGGTCCGGAACCAGATTAGGGCCTGAAGCCATCCTGCGGTGTTGCGGCCAGGTCACAAGAAAGCGAGTTGAAGAAAGGAGCTCAGGGGCACTGTAATTCACAAACCTGCAGAGTTATAAATGACAGCTATCGTCCAAAAATAGACTGAAGTAAGGCTGCCAAGAGGACTTGAAAGCGGGGCAGAATTGCAGGAAACCGATTTCAGGAGGTAGACTGGAATTGCATTGAAAGCATAGGAAAAGAGGCAGAACGTCCACAATGATGCACTTGGCCAAAAAGGGCGTATGCGTTTTTTCCTGAATATATTCAGGAAAAAACGCATACGCCCTTTTTGGCCAACCAAGCAAGCTTGCAAAGGAAATCTGCACTACAATGAAGTCTCACTTCCCCCCGGTCAAAAGGGCCATCTGAAAAAAGTGTAAAATCCAGAAAGGCAGGACAGACCATGGAGAACTGGGAGCCTTGTTATGCTGATGGGCGGGATGTAAATTGCCAACAATCACTCGGGAGAAGTGTATGGTGTTTCCTGAAACATCTAAAAAACAAAGCAACAGAACCTAGGGCACTTCCACTTATGGTCCTATTGCTTAGGGAAATTAAAATCAAAAAGACACAGCCACACCAAAGTTTGGAACGGCTCTGTTTACAAGAACCTCGTTTACAGTACAAGTTCAACATCGCAGAAAGTGAAAAATGGATAAAGAAGTTGTGGTATTTACTTACAAAGCAATATCACTCAGCAATGAAATCTGTGTCATCAGGCCCTTAGCAGCACAATGAGTGGATTCAGGTATGATGATTCTAACTGAAATAAGTCACACAGAAAAAGAAACATCATAAGATATCAGTAATACACGGAATGTAAACTTGACTACACAGGAACTGAATTACAGAACAGAACAGGGTCTCAAATTTAGAAAACCAACTTATTCTTGCTTAAGGGTAAAGGTGAGTTGGGGTGCTGCATAAAACCAGAGATTGAAATGAGCACAGATAAAGTTCCTTAAGCCAAATATGGAATAGACAAGAGCTACTCCTTGCTCAACGAAATGGACTCAACACCCCATATTAAACGCCTAAGAATGTACCTGACTAGTAAGTATCTTAAAACCTATGGATTGCTATGTCTCCGAAAGAGAATCAAGCATGTGTACAGGGGCATAAACGCAGCAGTGATAGGATTGGAGAGGTTCGGTGAGCAAATGAAGACCCTTTGAAGTCATATTGCATGGTACCCATTCCACGGGTTTCAACTACCCAGGTTTAAGGTATTCTTCCTTCAGCTAAAACATGCATGTGGAACCTAGAGTATGATCAACCATGTGATCGGGAGACGTGTTCAAATATGTCTCAGTTTTCCTCCCCTGGTACTCGGGTGCAACATTCCAGACGCTTTACTAACACTCTCCCCACTTGGAGAGTCAGTCCCTTTAACCTCCTGTTTGGCCCAGTTTGCAATTTCTGCGGAAGATGAACAGGAATAGCGAGAACCAATGAGAGGCTAGCTGGAGGTGTCTGGACGGGCAAATTTAACTCTCATTTCCCACCAGGAAGAGGAATTAACCAAAGGCTCAGCATGCCGGGCCGGAACCAGATTAGGGCGTGAAGCCATCCTGCGGTGTTGGGGCCAGGTCACAAGAAAGCGAGTTGAAGAAAGGAGCTCAGGGGCACTGTAATTCACAAACCTGCAGAGTTATAAATGACAGCTATCGTCCAAAAATAGACTGAAGTAAGGCTGCCAAGAGGACTTGAAAGCGGGGCAGAATTGCAGGAAACCGATTTCAGGAGGTAGACTGGAATTGCATTGAAAGCATAGGAAAAGAGGCAGAACGTCCACAATGATGCACTTGGCCAAAAAGGGCGTATGCGTTTTTTCCTGAATATATTCAGGAAAAAACGCATACGCCCTTTTTGGCCAACCAAGCAAGCTTGCAAAGGAAATCTGCACTACAATGAAGTCTCACTTCCCCCCGGTCAAAAGGGCCATCTGAAAAAAGTGTAAAATCCAGAAAGGCAACAGGCCATGGAGAACTGGGAGCCTTGTTATGCTGATGGGCGGGATGTAAATTGCCAACAGACACTTGGGAGAAGTGTATGGTGTTTCCTGAAACATCTAAAAAACAAAGCAACAGAGCCTAGGGCACTTCCACTTATGGTCCTATAGCTTAGGGAAATTAAAATCAAAAAGACACAGCCACCCCAAAGTTTGGGACGCCTCTGTTTACAAGAACCTCGTTTACAGTACAAGTTCAACATCGCAGAAAGTGAAAAATGGATAAAGAAGTTGTGGTATTCACTTACAAAGCAATATCACTCAGCAATGAAATCTATGTCATCAGGGCCTTAGCAGCACAATGAGTGGATTCAGGTATGATGATTCTAACTGAAATAAGTCACACAGAAAAAGAAACATCATAAGATATCAGTAATACACGGAATGGAAACTTGGCTACACAGGAACTGAATTACAGAACAGAACAGGGTCTCAAATTTAGAAAACCAACTTATGCTTGCTTAAAGGGAAAGGTGAGTTGGGGTGCTGCATAAAACCAGAGATTGAAATGAGCACAGATAAAGTTCCTTAAGCCAAATATGGAATAGACAAGAGCTACTCCTTGCTCAACGAAATGGACTCAACACCCCATATTAAACGCCTAAGAATGTACCTGACTTGTAAGTATCTTAAAACCTATGTATTGCTATGTCTCCGAAAGAGAATCAAGCATGTGTACAGGGGCATAAACGCAGCAGTGATAGGATTGGAGAGGTTCGGTGAGCAAATGAAGACCCTTTGAAGTCATATTGCATGGTACCCATTCCACGGGTTTCAACTACCCAGGTTTAAGGTATTCTTCCTTCAGCTAAAACATGCATGTGGAACCTAGAGTATGATCAACCATGTGATCGGGAGACGTGTTCAAATATGTCTGTTTTCTTCCCCTGGTACTCGGGTGCAACATTCCAGACGCTTTACTAACACTCTCCCCACTTGGAGAGTCAGTCTCTTTAACCTCCTGTTTGGCCCAGTTTGCAATTTCTGCGGAAGATGAACAGGAATAGCGAGAACCAATGAGAGGCTAGCTGGAGGTGTCTGGACGGGCAAATTTAACTCTCATTTCCCACCAGGAAGAGGAATTAACCAAAGGCTCAGCATGCCGGGCCGGAACCAGATTAGGGCCTGAAGCCATCCTGCGGTGTTGCGGCCAGGTCACAAGAAAGCGAGTTGAAGAAAGGAGCTCAGGGGCACTGTAATTCACAAACCTGCAGAGTTATAAATGACAGCTATCGTCCAAAAATAGACTGAAGTAAGGCTGCCAAGAGGACTTGAAAGCGGGGCAGAATTGCAGGAAACCGATTTCAGGAGGTAGACTGGAATTGCATTGAAAGCATAGGAAAAGAGGCAGAACGTCCACAATGATGCACTTGGCCAAAAAGGGCGTATGCGTTTTTTCCTGAATATATTCAGGAAAAAACGCATACGCCCTTTTTGGCCAACCAAGCAAGCTTGCAAAGGAAATCTGCACTACAATGAAGTCTCACTTCCCCCCGGTCAAAAGGGCCATCTGAAAAAAGTGTAAAATCCAGAAAGGCAGGACAGGCCATGGAGAACTGGGAGCCTTGTTATGCTGATGGGCGGGATGTAAATTGCCAACAGACACTCGGGAGAAGTGTATGGTGTTTCCTGAAACATCTAAAAAACAAAGCAACAGAGCCTAGGGCACTGCCACTTATGGTCCTATTGCTTAGGGAAATTAAAATCAAAAAGACACAGCCACCCCAAAGTTTGGGACGCCTCTGTTTACAAGAACCTGGTTTACAGTACAAGTTCAACATCGCAGAAAGTGAAAAATGGATAAAGAAGTTGTGGTATTTACTTACAAAGCAATATCACTCAGCAATGAAATCTATGTCATCAGGCCCTTAGCATCACAATGAGTGGATTCAGGTATGATGATTCTAACTGAAATAAGTCACACAGAAAAAAAACATCATAAGATATCAGTAATACACGGAATGTAAACTTGGCTACACAGGAACTGAATTACAGAACAGAACAGGGTCTCAAATTTAGAAAACCAACTTATGCTTGCTTAAGGGTAAAGGTGAGTTGGGGTGCTGCATAAAACCAGAGATTGAAATGAGCACAGATAAAGTTCCTTAAGTCAAATATGAAATAGACAAGAGCTACTCCTTGCTCAACGAAATGGACTCAACACCGCATATTAAACGCCTAAGAATGTACCTGACTAGTAAGTATCGTAAAACCTATGGATTGCTATGTCTCCAAAAGAGAATCAAGCATGTGTACAGGGGCATAAACGCAGCAGTGATAGTATTGGAGAGGTTCGGTGAGCAAATGAAGACCCTTTGAAGTCATATTGCATGGTACCCATTACACGGGTCTCAACTCTCCAGGTTTAAGGTATTCTTCCTTCAGCTAAAACATGCATGTGGAACCCAAGTATGATCAACCATGTGAACGGGAGACGTGTTCAAATATGTCTCAGTTTTCCTCCCCTGGTACTCGGGTGCAACATTCCAGACGCTTTACTAACACTCTCCCCACTTGGAGAGTCAGCGCCTTTAACCTCCTGTTTGGCACAGTTTGCAATTTCTGCGGAAGATGAACAGGAATAGCGAGAACCAATGAGAGGCTAGCTGGAGGTGTCTGGACGGGCAAATTTAACTCTCATTTCGCAACAGGAAGTGGAAATAACCACAGGCTCAGCGTTCCGTACCGGAACCAGATTAGGGCCTGAAGCCATCCTGCGGTGTTGCGGCCAGCTCAAAAGAAACCGAGTTGAAGAAAGGAGCTCAGGGGCACTGTAATTCACAAACCTGCAGTTATAAATGACAGCTATCGTCCAAAAATAGACTGAAGTAAGGCTGCCAAGAGGACTTGAAAGCGGGGCAGAATTGCAGGAAACCGATTTCAGGAGGTAGACTGGAATTGCATTGAAAGCATAGGAAAAGAGGCAGAACGTCCACAATGATGCACTTGGCCAAAAAGGGCGTATGCGTTTTTTCCTGAATATATTCAGGAAAAAACGCATACGCCCTTTTTGGCCAACCAAGCAAGCTTGCAAAGGAAATCTGCACTACAATGAAGTCTCACTTCCCCCCGGTCAAAAGGGCCATCTGAAAAAAGTGTAAAATCCAGAAAGGCAACAGGCCATGGAGAACTGGGAGCCTTGTTATGCTGATGGGCGGGATGTAAATTGCCAACAACCACTTGGGAGAATTGTATGGTGTTTCCTGAAACATCTAAAAAACAAAGCAACAGAACCTAGGGCACTTCCACTTATGGTCCTATAGCTTAGGGAAATTAAAATCAAAAAGACACAGCCACCCCAAAGTTTGGAACGGCTCTGTTTACAAGAACCTCGTTTATAGTACAAGTTCAACATCGCAGAAAGTGAAAAATGGATAAAGAAGTTGTGGTATTTACTTACAAAGCAATATCACTCAGCAATGAAATCTGTGTCATCAGGCCCTTATCAGCACAATGAGTGGATTCAGGTATGATGATTCTAACTGAAGTAAGTCACACAGAAAAAGAAACATCATAAGATATCAGTAATACACGGAATGTAAACTTGGCTACACAGGAACTGAATTACAGAACAGAACAGGGTCTCAAATTTAGAAAAACAACTTATGCTTGCTTAAGGGGAAAGGTGAGTTGGGGTGCTGCATAAAACCAGAGATTGAAATGAGCACAGATAAAGTTCCTTAAGTCAAATATGGAATAGACAAGAGCTACTCCTTGCTCAACGAAATGGACTCAACACCGCATATTAAACGCCTAAGAATGTACCTGACTAGTAAGTATCTTAAAACCTATGGATTGCTATGTCTCCAAAAGAGAATCAAGCATGTGTACAGGGGCATAAACGCAGCAGTGATAGGATTGGAGAGGTTCGGTGAGCAAATGAAGACCCTTTGAAGTCATATTGCATGGTACCCATTACACGGGTCTCAACTCTCCAGGTTTAAGATATTCTTCCTTCAGCTAAAACATGCATGTGGAACCCAAGTATGATCAACCATGTGAACGGGAGACGTGTTCAAATATGTCTCAGTTTTCCTCCCCTGGTACTCGGGTGCAACATTCCAGACGCTTTACTAACACTCTCCCCACTTGGAGAGTCAGCGCCTTTAACCTCCTGTTTTGCCCAGTTTGCAATTTCTGCGGAAGATGAACAGGAATAGCGAGAACCAATGAGAGACTAGCTGGAGGTGTCTGGACAGGCAAATTTAACTCTCATTTCCCACCAGGAAAAGGAAATAACCAAAGGCTCAGCGTGCCGTGCCGGAACCAGATTAGGGCCTGAAGCCATCCTGCGGTGTTGCGGCCAGGTCACAAGAAAGCAAGTTGAAGAAAGGAGCTCAGGGGCACTGTAATTCACAAACCTGCAGAGTTATAAATGACAGCTATCATCCAAAATAGACTGAAGTAAGGCTGCCAAGAGGACTTGAAAGCAGGGCAGAATTGCAGGAAACCGATTTCAGGAGGTAGACTGGAATTGCATTGAAAGCATAGGAAAAGAGGCAGAACGTCCACAATGATGCACTTGGCCAAAAAGGGCGTATGCGTTTTTTCCTGAATATATTCAGGAAAAAACGCATACGCCCTTTTTGGCCAACCAAGCAAGCTTGCAAAGGAAATCTGCACTACAATGAAGTCTCACTTCCCCCCGGTCAAAAGGGCCATCTGAAAAAAGTGTAAAATCCAGAAAGGCAGGACAGGCCATGGAGAACTGGGAGCCTTGTTATGCTGATGGGCGGGATGTAAATTGCCAACAACCACTCGGGAGAAGTGTATGGTGTTTCCTGAAACATCTAAAAAACAAAGCAACAGAACCTAGGGCACTTCCACTTATGGTCCTATAGCTTAGGGAAATTAAAATCAAAAAGACACAGCCACCCCAAAGTTTGGAATGGCTCTGTTTACAAGAACCTCGTTTACAGTACAAGTTCAACATCGCAGAAAGTGAAAAATGGATAAAGAAGTTGTGGTATTTACGTACAAAGCAATATCACTCAGCAATGAAATCTGTGTCATCAGGCCCTTAGCAGCACAATGAGTGGATTCAGGTATGATGATTCTAACTGAAATAAGTCACACAGAAAAAGAAACATCATAAGATATCAGTAATACACGGAATGTAAACTTGGCTACACAGGAACTGAATTACAGAACAGAACAGGGTCTCAAATTTAGAAAACCAACTTATTCTTGCTTAAGGGTAAAGGTGAGTTGGGGGGCTGCATAAAACCAGAGATTGCAATGAGCACAGATAAAGTTCCTTAAGCCAAATATGGAATAGACAAGAGCTACTCCTTGCTCAACGAAATGGACTCAACACCCCATATTCAACGCCTAAGAATGTTCCTGACTAGTAAGTATCTTAAAACCTATGGATTGCTATGTCTCCGAAAGAGAATCAAGCATGTGTACAGGGGCATAAACGCAGCAGTGATAAGATTGGAGAGGTTCGGTGAGCAAATGAAGACCCTTTGAAGTCATATTGCATGGTACCCATTCCACGGGTTTCAACTACCCAGGTTTAAGGTATTCTTCCTTCAGCTAAAACATGCATGTGGAACCTAGAGTATGATCAACCATGTGATTGGGAGACGTGTTCAAATATGTCTCAGTTTTCCTCCCCTAGTACTCGGGTGCAACATTCCAGACGCTTTACTAACACTCTCCCGACTTGGAGAGTCAGTCCCTTTAATCTCCTGTTTGGCCCAGTTTGCAATTTCTGCGGAAGATGAACAGGAATAGCGAGAACCAATGAGAGACTAGCTGGGGGTGTCTGGACGGGCAAATTTAACTCTCATTTCCCACCAGGAAGAGGCATTAACCAAAGGCTCAGCGTGCCGTGCCGGAACCAGATTAGGGCCTGAAGCCATCCTGCGGTGTTGCGGCCAGGTCACAAGAAAGCGAATTGAAGAAAGGAGCTCAGGGGCACTGTAATTCACAAACCTGCAGAGTTATAAATGACAGCTATCGTCCAGAAATAGACTGAAGTAAGGCTGCCAAGAGGACTTGAAAGCGGGGCAGAATTGCAGGAAACCGATTTCAGGAGGTAGACTGGAATTGCATTGAAAGCATAGGAAAAGAGGCAGAACGTCCACAATGATGCACTTGGCCAAAAAGGGCGTATGCGTTTTTTCCTGAATATATTCAGGAAAAAACGCATACGCCCTTTTTGGCCAACCAAGCAAGCTTGCAAAGGAAATCTGCACTACAATGAAGTCTCACTTCCCCCCGGTCAAAAGGGCCATCTGAAAAAAGTGTAAAATCCAGAAAGTCAACAGGCCACTGAGAACTGGGAGCCTTGTTATGCTGATGGGCGGGATGTAAATTGCCAACAGACACTTGGGAGAAGTGTATGGTGTTTCCTGAAACATCTAAAAAACAAAGCAACAGAGCCTAGGGCACTTCCAATTATGGTCCTATAGCTTAGGGAAATTAAAATCAAAAAGACACAGCCACCCCAAAGTTTGGAACGGCTCTGTTTACAAGAACCTCGTTTACAGTACAAGTTCAACATCGCAGAAAGTGAAAAATGGATAAAGAACTTGTGGTACTTACGTACAATGCAGTATCACTCAGCAATGAAATCTATGTCATCAGGCCCGTAGCAGCATAATGAGTAGATTCAGGTACGATGATTCTAATTGAAATAAGTCACACAGAAAAAGAAACATCATAAGATATCACTAATACACGGAATGTAAACTTGGCTACACAGGAACTGAATTCCAAAACAGAACAGGTTCTCAAATTTAGAAAACCAACTTATGCTTGCTTAAGGGGAAAGATGAGTTGGGGTGCTGCATAAAACCAGAGATTGAAATGAGCACAGATAAAGTTCCTTAAGCCAAATATGGAATAGACAAGAGCTACTCCTTGCTCAACGAAATGGACTCAACACCGCATATTAAACGCCTAAGAATGTACCTGACTAGTAAGTATCTTAAAACCTATGGATTGCTATGTCTCCGAAAGAGAATCAAGCATGTGTACAGGGGCATAAACGCAGCAGTGATAGGATTGGAGAGGTTCGGTGAGCAAATGAAGACCCTTTGAAGTCATATTGCATGGTACCCATTCCACAGGTTTCAACTACCCAGGTTTTAGGTATTCTTCCTTCAGCTAAAACATGCATGTGGAACCCAGAGTATGATCAACCATGTGATCGGGAGACGTGTTCAAATATGTCTCAGTTTTCCTCCCCTGGTACTCGGGTGCAACATTCCAGACGCTTTACTAACACTCTCCCCACTTGGAGAGTCAGCGCCTTTAACCTCCTGTTTGGCACAGTTTGCAATTTCTGCGGAAGATGAACAGGAATAGCGAGAACCAATGAGAGGCTAGCTGGAGGTGTCTGGACGGGCAAATTTAACTCTCATTTCCCAACAGGAAGAGGAAATAACCAAAGGCTCAGCGTGCCGTACCGGAACCAGATTAGGGCCTGAAGCCATCCTGCGGTGTTGCGGCCAGCTCAAAAGAAAGCGAGTTGAAGAAAGGAGCTCAGGGGCACTGTAATTCACAAACCTGCAGAGTTATAAATGACAGCTATCGTCCAAAAATAGACTGAAGTAAGGCTGCCAAGAGGACTTGAAAGCGGGGCAGAATTGCAGGAAACCGATTTCAGGAGGTAGACTGGAATTGCATTGAAAGCATAGGAAAAGAGGCAGAACGTCCACAATGATGCACTTGGCCAAAAAGGGCGTATGCGTTTTTTCCTGAATATATTCAGGAAAAAACGCATACGCCCTTTTTGGCCAACCAAGCAAGCTTGCAAAGGAAATCTGCACTACAATGAAGTCTCACTTCCTCCCGGTCAAAAGGGCCATCTGAAAAAAGTGTAAAATCCAGAAAGGCAACAGGCCATTGAGAACTGGGAGCCTTGTTATGCTGATGGGCGGGATGTAAATTGCCAACAGACACTTGGGAGAAGTGTATGGTGTTTCCTGAAACATCTAAAAAACAAAGCAACAGAGCCTAGGGCACTGCCACTTATGGTCCTATAGCTTAGGGAAATTAAATTCAAAAAGACACAGCCACCCCAAAGTTTGGAACGGCTCTGTTTACAAGAACCTCGTTTACAGTACAAGTTCAACATCGCAGAAAGTGAAAAATGGATAAAGAAGTTGTGGTATTCACTTACAAAGCAATATCACTCAGCAATGAAATCTATGTCATCAGGCCCTTAGCAGCACAATGAGTGGATTCAGGTATGATGATTCTAATTGAAATAAGTCACACAGAAAAAGAAACATCATAAGATATCAGTAATACACGGAATGGAAACTTGTCTACACAGGAACTGAATTACAGAACAGAACAGGGTCTCAAATTTAGAAAAACAACTTATGCTTGCTTAAGGGTAAAGGTGAGTTGGGGTGCTGCATAAAACCAGAGATTGAAATGAGCACAGATAAAGTTCCTTAAGCCAAATATGGAATAGACAAGAGCTACTCCTTGCTCAACGAAATGGACTCAACACCGCATATTAAACGCCTAAGAATGTACCTGACTAGTAAGTATCTTAAAACCTATGGATTGCTATGTCTCCGAAAGAGAATCAAGCAGGTGTACAGGGGCATAAACGCAGCAGTGATAGGATTGGAGAGGTTCGGTGAGCAAATGAAGACCCTTTGAAGTCATATTGCATGGTACCCATTCCACGGGTTTCAACTCTCCAGGTTTAAGGTATTCTTCCTTCAGCTAAAACATGCATGTGGAACCCAAGTATGATCAACCATGTGAACGGGAGACGTGTTCAAATATGTCTCAGTTTTCCTCCCCTGGTACTCGGGTGCAACATTCCAGACGCTTTACTAACACTCTCCCCACTTGGAGAGTCAGCGCCTTTAACCTCCTGTTTGGCCCAGTTTGCAATTTCTGCGGAAGATGAACAGGAATAGCGAGAACCAATGAGAGACTAGCTGGAGGTGTCTGGACGGGCAAATTTAACTCTCATTTCCCACCAGGAAAAGGAAATAACCAAAGGCTCAGCGTGCCGTGCCGGAACCAGATTAGGGCCTGAAGCCATCCTGCGGTGTTGCGGCCAGGTCACAAGAAAGCAAGTTGAAGAAAGGAGCTCAGGGGCACTGTAATTCACAAACCTGCAGAGTTATAAATGACAGCTATCGTCCAAAAATAGACTGAAGTAAGGCTGCCAAGAGGACTTGAAAGCGGGGCAGAATTGCAGGAAACCGATTTCAGGAGGTAGACTGGAATTGCATTGAAAGCATAGGAAAAGAGGCAGAACGTCCACAATGATGCACTTGGCCAAAAAGGGCGTATGCGTTTTTTCCTGAATATATTCAGGAAAAAACGCATACGCCCTTTTTGGCCAACCAAGCAAGCTTGCAAAGGAAATCTGCACTACAATGAAGTCTCACTTCCCCCCGGTCAAAAGGGCCATCTGAAAAAAGTGTAAAATCCAGAAAGGCAGGACAGGCCATGGAGAACTGGGAGCCTTGTTATGCTGATGGGCGGGATGTAAATTGCCAACAACCACTCGGGAGAAGTGTATGGTGTTTCCTGAAACATCTAAAAAACAAAGCAACAGAACCTAGGGCACTTCCACTTATGGTCCTATAGCTTAGGGAAATTAAAATCAAAAAGACACAGCCACCCCAAAGTTTGGAACGGCTCTGTTTACAAGAACCTCGTTTACAGTACAAGTTCAACATCGCAGAAAGTGAAAAATGGATAAAGAAGTTGTGGTATTTACTTACAAAGCAATATCACTCAGCAATGAAATCTGTGTCATCAGACCCTTAGCAGCACAATGAGTGGATTCAGGTATGATGATTCTAACTGAAGTAAGTCACACAGAAAAAGAAACATCATAAGATATCAGTAATACACGGAATGTAAACTTGGCTACACAGGAACTGAATTACAGAACAGAACAGGGTCTCAAATTTAGAAAAACAACTTATGCTTGCTTAAGGGGAAAGGTGAGTTGGGGTGTGCATAAAACCAGAGATTGAAATGAGCACAGATAAAGTTCCTTAAGTCAAATATGGAATAGACAAGAGCTACTCCTTGCTCAACGAAATGGACTCAACACCGCATATTAAACGCCTAAGAATGTACCTGACTAGTAAGTATCTTAAAACCTATGGATTGCTATGTCTCCGAAAGAGAATCAAGCATGTGTACAGGGGCATAAATGCAGCAGTGATAGGATTGGAGAGGTTCGGTGAGCAAATGAAGACCCTTTGAAGTCATATTGCATGGTACCCATTACACGGGTCTCAACTCTCCAGGTTTAAGGTATTCTTCCTTCAGCTAAAACATGCATGTGGAACCCAAGTATGATCAACCATGTGAACGGGAGACGTGTTCAAATATGTCTCAGTTTTCCTCCCCTGGTACTCGGGTGCAACATTCCAGACGCTTTACTAACACTCTCCCCACTTGGAGAGTCAGCGCCTTTAACCTCCTGTTTGGCCCAGTTTGCAATTTCTGCGGAAGATGAACAGGAATAGCGAGAACCAATGAGAGACTAGCTGGAGGTGTCTGGACGGGCAAATTTAACTCTCATTTCCCACCAGGAAAAGGAAATAACCAAAGGCTCAGCGTGCCGTGCCGGAACCAGATTAGGGCCTGAAGCCATCCTGCGGTGTTGCGGCCAGGTCACAAGAAAGGGAGTTGAAGAAAGGAGCTCAGGGGCACTGTAATTCACAAACCTGCAGAGTTATAAATGACAGCTATCATCCAAAATAGACTGAAGTAAGGCTGCCAAGAGGACTTGAAAGCAGGGCAGAATTGCAGGAAACCGATTTAGGAGGTAGACTGGAATTGCATTGAAAGCATAGGAAAAGAGGCAGAACGTCCACAATGATGCACTTGGCCAAAAAGGGCGTATGCGTTTTTTCCTGAATATATTCAGGAAAAAATGCATACGCCCTTTTTGACCAACCAAGCAAGCTTGCAAAGGAAATCTGCACTACAATGAAGTCTCACTTCCCCCCGGTCAAAAGGGCCATCTGAAAAAAGTGTAAAATCCAGAAAGGCAGGACAGGCCATGGAGAACTGGGAGCCTTGTTATGCTGATGGGCGGGATGTAAATTGCCAACAACCACTCGGGAGAAGTGTATGGTGTTTCCTGAAACATCTAAAAAACAAAGCAACAGAACCTAGGGCACTTCCACTTATGGTCCTATAGCTTAGGGAAATTAAAATCAAAAAGACACAGCCACCCCAAAGTTTGGAACGGCTCTGTTTACAAGAACCTCGTTTACAGTACAAGTTCAACATCGCAGAAAGTGAAAAATGGATAAAGAAGTTGTGGTATTTACTTACAAAGCAATATCACTCAGCAATGAAATCTGTGTCATCAGGCCCTTTTCAGCACAATGAGTGGATTCAGGTATGATGATTCTAACTGAAATAAGTCACACAGAAAAAGAAACATCATAAGATATCAGTAATACACGGAATGTAAACTTGGTTACACAGGAACTGAATTACAGAACAGAACAGGGTCTCAAATTTAGAAAACCAACTTATTCTTGCTTAAGGGTAAAGGTGAGTTGGGGTGCTGCATAAAACCAGAGATTGCAATGAGCACAGATAAAGTTCCTTAAGCCAAATATGGAATAGACAAGAGCTACTCCTTGCTCAACGAAATGGACTCAACACCCCATATTAAACGCCTAAGAATGTTCCTGACTAGTAAGTATCTTAAAACCTATGGATTGCTATGTCTCCGAAAGAGAATGAAGCATGTGTACAGGGGCATAAACGCAGCAGTGATAGGATTGGAGAGGTTCGGTGAGCAAATGAAGACCCTTTGAAGTCATATTGCATGGTACCCATTCCACGGGTTTCAACTACCCAGGTTTAAGGTATTCTTCCTTCAGCTAAAACATGCATGTGGAACCTAGAGTATGATCAACCATGTGATTGGGAGACGTGTTCAAATATGTCTCAGTTTTCCTCCCCTAGTACTCGGGTGCAACATTCCAGACGCTTTACTAACACTCTCCCGACTTGGAGAGTCAGTCCCTTTAATCTCCTGTTTGGCCCAGTTTGCAATTTCTGCGGAAGATGAACAGGAATAGCGAGAACCAATGAGAGACTAGCTGGAGGTGTCTGGACGGGCAAATTTAACTCTCATTTCCCACCAGGAAGAGGCATTAACCAAAGGCTCAGCGTGCCGTGCCGGAACCAGATTAGGGCCTGAAGCCATCCTGCGGTGTTGCGGCCAGGTCACAAGAAAGCGAATTGAAGAAAGGAGCTCAGGGGCACTGTAATTCACAAACCTGCAGAGTTATAAATGACAGCTATCGTCCAGAAATAGACTGAAGTAAGGCTGCCAAGAGGACTTGAAAGCGGGGCAGAATTGCAGGAAACCGATTTCAGGAGGTAGACTGGAATTGCATTGAAAGCATAGGAAAAGAGGCAGAACGTCCACAATGATGCACTTGGCCAAAAAGGGCGTATGCGTTTTTTCCTGAATATATTCAGGAAAAAACGCATACGCCCTTTTTGGCCAACCAAGCAAGCTTGCAAAGGAAATCTGCACTACAATGAAGTCTCACTTCCCCCCGGTCAAAAGGGCCATCTGAAAAAAGTGTAAAATCCAGAAAGTCAACAGGCCATTGAGAACTGGGAGCCTTGTTATGCTGATGGGCGGGATGTAAATTGCCAACAGACACTTGGGAGAAGTGTATGGTGTTTCCTGAAACATCTAAAAAACAAAGCAACAGAGCCTAGGGCACTTCCAATTATGGTCCTATAGCTTAGGGAAATTAAAATCAAAAAGACACAGCCACCCCAAAGTTTGGAACGGCTCTGTTTACAAGAACCTCGTTTACAGTACAAGTTCAACATCGCAGAAAGTGAAAAATGGATAAAGAACTTGTGGTACTTACGTACAATGCAGTATCACTCAGCAATGAAATCTATGTCATCAGGCCCGTAGCAGCATAATGAGTAGATTCAGGTACGATGATTCTAACTGAAATAAGTCACACAGAAAAAGAAACATCATAAGATATCACTAATACACGGAATGTAAACTTGGCTACACAGGAACTGAATTCCAAAACAGAACAGGTTCTCAAATTTAGAAAACCAACTTATGCTTGCTTAAGGGGAAAGGTGAGTTGGGGTGCTGCATAAAACCAGAGATTGAAATGAGCACAGATAAAGTTCCTTAAGCCAAATATGGAATAGACAAGAGCTACTCCTTGCTCAACGAAATGGACTCAACACCGCATATTAAACGCCTAAGAATGTACCTGACTAGTAAGTATCTTAAAACCTATGGATTGCTATGTCTCCGAAAGAGAATCAAGCATGTGTACAGGGGCATAAACGCAGCAGTGATAGGATTGGAGAGGTTCGGTGAGCAAATGAAGACCCTTTGAAGTCATATTGCATGGTACCCATTCCACAGGTTTCAACTACCCAGGTTTTAGGTATTCTTCCTTCAGCTAAAACGTGCATGTGGAACCCAGAGTATGATCAACCATGTGATCGGGAGACGTGTTCAAATATCTCTCAGTTTTCCTCCCCTGGTACTCGGGTGCAACATTACAGACGCTTTACTAACACTCTCCCCACTTGGAGAGTCAGCGCCTTTAACCTCCTGTTTGGCACAGTTTGCAATTTCTGCGGAAGATGAACAGGAATAGCGAGAACCACTGAGAGGATAGCTGGAGGTGTCTGGACGGGCAAATTTAACTCTCATTTCCCAACAGGAAGAGGAAATAACCAAAGGCTCAGCGTGCCGTACCGGAAGCAGATTAGGGCCTGAAGCCATCCTGCGGTGTTGCGGCCAGCTCAAAAGAAAGCGAGTTGAAGAAAGGAGCTCAGGGGCACTGTAATTCACAAACCTGCAGAGTTATAAATGACAGCTATCGTCCAAAAATAGACTGAAGTAAGGCTGCCAAGAGGACTTGAAAGCGGGGCAGAATTGCAGGAAACCGATTTCAGGAGGTAGACTGGAATTGCATTGAAAGCATAGGAAAAGAGGCAGAACGTCCACAATGATGCACTTGGCCAAAAAGGGCGTATGCGTTTTTTCCTGAATATATTCAGGAAAAAACGCATACGCCCTTTTTGGCCAACCAAGCAAGCTTGCAAAGGAAATCTGCACTACAATGAAGTCTCACTTCCCCCCGGTCAAAAGGGCCATCTGAAAAAAGTGTAAAATCCAGAAAGGCAGGACAGGCCATGGAGAACTGGGAGCCTTGTTATGCTGATGGGCGGGATGTAAATTGCCAACAACCACTCGGGAGAAGTGTATGGTGTTTCCTGAAACATCTAAAAAACAAAGCAACAGAACCTAGGGCACTTCCACTTATGGTCCTATAGCTTAGGGAAATTAAAATCAAAAAGACACAGCCACCCCAAAGTTTGGAACGGCTCTGTTTACAAGAACCTCGTTTACAGTACAAGTTCAACATCGCAGAAAGTGAAAAATGGATAAAGAAGTTGTGGTATTTACTTACAAAGCAATATCACTCAGCAATGAAATCTGTGTCATCAGGCCCTTAGCAGCACAATGAGTGGATTCAGGTATGATGATTCTAACTGAAATAAGTCACACAGAAAAAGAAACATCATAAGATATCAGTAATACACGGAATGTAAACTTGGCTACACAGGAACTGAATTACAGAACAGAACAGGGTCTCAAATTTAGAAAACCAACTTATTCTTGCTTAAGGGTAAAGGTGAGTTGGGGTGCTGCATAAAACCAGAGATTGCAATGAGCACAGATAAAGTTCCTTAAGCCAAATATGGAATAGACAAGAGCTACTCCTTGCTCAACGAAATGGACTCAACACCGCATATTAAACGCCTAAGAATGTACCTGACTAGTAAGTATCTTAAAACCTATGGATTGCTATGTCTCCGAAAGAGAATCAAGCAGGTGTACAGGGGCATAAACGCAGCAGTGATAGGATTGGAGAGGTTCGGTGAGCAAATGAAGACCCTTTGAAGTCATATTGCATGGTACCCATTCCACGGGTTTCAACTACCCAGGTTTAAGGTATTCTTCCTTCAGCTAAAACATGCATGTGGAACCTAGAGTATGATCAACCATGTGATCGGGAGACGTGTTCAAATATGTCTCAGTTTTCCTCCCCTGGTACTCGGGTGCAACATTCCAGACGCTTTACTAACACTCTCCCCACTTGGAGAGTCAGTCCCTTTAACCTCCTGTTTGGCCCAGTTTGCAATTTCTGCGGAAGATGAACAGGAATAGCGAGAACCAATGAGAGGCTAGCTGGAGGTGTCTGGACGGGCAAATTTAACTCTCATTTCCCACCAGGAAGAGGAATTAACCAAAGGCTCAGCGTGCCGGGCCGGAACCAGATTAGGGCCTGAAGCCATCCTGCGGTGTTGCGGCCAGGTCACAAGAAAGCGAGTTGAAGAAAGGAGCTCAGGGGCACTGTAATTCACAAACCTGCAGAGTTATAAATGACAGCTATCGTCCAAAAATAGACTGAAGTAAGGCTGCCAAGAGGACTTGAAAGCGGGGCAGAATTGCAGGAAACCGATTTCAGGAGGTAGACTGGAATTGCATTGAAAGCATAGGAAAAGAGGCAGAACGTCCACAATGATGCACTTGGCCAAAAAGGGCGTATGCGTTTTTTCCTGAATATATTCAGGAAAAAACGCATACGCCCTTTTTGGCCAACCAAGCAAGCTTGCAAAGGAAATCTGCACTACAATGAAGTCTCACTTCCCCCCGGTCAAAAGGGCCATCTGAAAAAAGTGTAAAATCCAGAAAGGCAGGACAGGCCATGGAGAACTGGGAGCCTTGTTATGCTGATGGGCGGGATGTAAATTGCCAACAACCACTCGGGAGAAGTGTATGGTGTTTCCTGAAACATCTAAAAAACAAAGCAACAGAACCTAGGGCACTTCCACTTATGGTCCTATAGCTTAGGGAAATTAAAATCAAAAAGACACAGCCACCCCAAAGTTTGGAACGGCTCTGTTTACAAGAACCTCGTTTACAGTACAAGTTCAACATCGCAGAAAGTGAAAAATGGATAAAGAAGTTGTGGTATTTACTTACAAAGCAATATCACTCAGCAATGAAATCTGTGTCATCAGGCCCTTCGCAGCACAATGAGTGGATTCAGGTATGATGATTCTAACTGAAGTAAGTCACACAGAAAAAGAAACATCATAAGATATCAGTAATACACGGAATGTAAACTTGGCTACACAGGAACTGAATTACCGAACAGAACAGGGTCTCAAATTTAGAAAACCAACTTATGCTTGCTTAAGGGTAAAGGTGAGTTGGGGTGCTGCATAAAACCAGAGATTGAAATGAGCACAGATAAAGTTCCTTAAGTCAAATATGGAATAGACAAGAGCTACTCCTTGCTCAACGAAATGGACTCAACACCGCATATTAAACGCCTAAGAATGTACCTGACTAGTAAGTATCTTAAAACCTATGGATTGCTATGTCTCCGAAAGAGAATCAAGCATGTGTACAGGGGCATAAACGCAGCAGTGATAGGATTGGAGAGGTTCGGTGAGCAAATGAAGACCCTTTGAAGTCATATTGCATGGTACCCATTACACGGGTCTTAACTCTCCAGGTTTAAGGTATTCTTCCTTCAGCTAAAACATGCATGTGGAACCCAAGTATGATCAACCATGTGAACGGGAGACGTGTTCAAATATGTCTCAGTTTTCCTCCCCTGGTACTCGGGTGCAACATTACAGACGCTTTACTAACACTCTCCCCACTTGGAGAGTCAGCGCCTTTAACCTCCTGTTTGGCCCAGTTTGCAATTTCTGCGGAAGATGAACAGGAATAGCGAGAACCAATGAGAGACTAGCTGGAGGTGTCTGGACGGGCAAATTTAACTCTCATTTCCCACCAGGAAGAGGAAATAACCAAAGGCTCAGCGTGCCGTGCCGGAACCAGATTAGGGCCTGAAGCCATCCTGCGGTGTTGCGGCCAGGTCACAAGAAAGCAAGTTGAAGAAAGGAGCTCAGGGACACTGTAATTCACAAACCTGCAGAGTTATAAATGACAGCTATCGTCCAAAAATAGACTGAAGTAAGGCTGCCAAGAGGACTTGAAAGCGGGGCAGAATTGCAGGAAACCGATTTCAGGAGGTAGACTGGAATTGCATTGAAAGCATAGGAAAAGAGGCAGAACGTCCACAATGATGCACTTGGCCAAAAAGGGCGTATGCGTTTTTTCCTGAATATATTCAGGAAAAAACGCATACGCCCTTTTTGGCCAACCAAGCAAGCTTGCAAAGGAAATCTGCACTACAATGAAGTCTCACTTCCCCCCGGTCAAAAGGGCCATCTGAAAAAAGTGTAAAATCCAGAAAGGCAGGACAGGCCATGGAGAACTGGGAGCCTTGTTATGCTGATGGGCGGGATGTAAATTGCCAACAGACACTCGGGAGAAGTGTATGGTGTTTCCTGAAACATCTAAAAACCAAAGCAACAGAGCCTAGGGCACTTCCACTTATGGTCCTATAGCTTAGGGAAATTAAAATCAAAAAGACACAGCCACCCCAAAGTTTGGGACGCCTCTGTTTACAAGAACCTCGTTTACAGTACAAGTTCAACATCGCAGAAAGTGAAAAATGGATAAAGAAGTTGTGGTATTTACTTACAAAGCAATATCACTCAGCAATGAAATCTATGTCATCAGGCCCTTAGCATCACAATGAGTGGATTCAGGTATGATGATTCTAACTGAAATAAGTCACACAGAAAAAGAAACATCATAAGATATCAGTAATACACGGAATGTAAACTTGGCTACACAGGAACTGAATTACAGAACAGAACAGGGTCTCAAATTTAGAAAACCAACTTATGCTTGCTTAAGGGTAAAGGTGAGTTGGGGTGCTGCATAAAACCAGAGATTGAAATGAGCACAGATAAAGTTCCTTAAGTCAAATATGGAATAGACAAGAGCTACTCCTTGCTCAACGAAATGGACTCAACACAGCATATTAAACGCCTAAGAATGTACCTGACTAGTAAGTATCGTAAAACCTATGGATTGCTATGTCTCCAAAAGAGAATCAAGCATGTGTACAGGGGCATAAACGCAGCAGTGATAGGATTGGAGAGGTTCGGTGAGCAAATGAAGACCCTTTGAAGTCATATTGCATGGTACCCATTACACGGGTCTCAACTCTCCAGGTTTAAGGTATTCTTCCTTCAGCTAAAACATGCATGTGGAACCCAAGTATGATCAACCATGGGAACGGGAGACGTGTTCAAATATGTCTCAGTTTTCCTCCCCTGGTACTCGGGTGCAACATTACAGACGCTTTACTAACACTCTCCCCACTTGGAGAGTCAGCGCCTTTAACCTCCTGTTTGGCACAGTTTGCAATTTCTGCGGAAGATGAACAGGAATAGCGAGAACCAATGAGAGGCTAGCTGGAGGTGTCTGGACGGGCAAATTTAACTCTCATTTCCCACCAGGAAGAGGAATTAACCAAAGGCTCAGCGTGCCGTACCGGAACCAGATTAGGGCCTGAAGCCATCCTGCGGTGTTGCGGCCAGCTCAAAAGAAAGCGAGTTGAACAAAGGAGCTCAGGGGCACTGTAATTCACAAACCTGCAGAGTTATAAATGACAGCTATCGTCCAAAAATAGACTGAAGTAAGGCTGCCAAGAGGACTTGAAAGCGGGGCAGAATTGCAGGAAACCGATTTCAGGAGGTAGACTGGAATTGCATTGAAAGCATAGGAAAAGAGGCAGAACGTCCACAATGATGCACTTGGCTAAAAAGGGCGTATGCGCTTTTTCCTGAATATATTCAGGAAAAAACGCATACGCCCTTTTTGGCCAACCAAGCAAGCTTGCAAAGGAAATCTGCACTACAATGAAGTCTCACTTCCCCCCGGTCAAAAGGGCCATCTGAAAAAAGTGTAAAATCCAGAAAGGCAACAGGCCATTGAGAACTGGGAGCCTTGTTATGCTGATGGGCGGGATGTAAATTGCCAACAGACACTTGGGAGAAGTGTATGGTGTTTCCTGAAACATCTAAAAAACAAAGCAACAGAGCCTAGGGCACTGCCACTTATGGTCCTATAGCTTAGGGAAATTAAATTCAAAAAGACACAGCCACCCCAAAGTTTGGAACGGCTCTGTTTACAAGAACCTCGTTTACAGTACAAGTTCAACATCGCAGAAAGTGAAAAATGGATAAAGAAGTTGTGGTATTCACTTACAAAGCAATATCACTCAGCAATGAAATCTATGTCATCAGGCCCTTAGCAGCACAATGAGTGGATTCAGGTATGATGATTCTAATTGAAATAAGTCACACAGAAAAAGAAACATCATAAGATATCAGTAATACACGGAATGGAAACTTGTCTACACAGGAACTGAATTACAGAACAGAACAGGGTCTCAAATTTAGAAAAACAACTTATGCTTGCTTAAGGGTAAAGGTGAGTTGGGGTGCTGCATAAAACCAGAGATTGAAATGAGCACAGATAAAGTTCCTTAAGCCAAATATGGAATAGACAAGAGCTACTCCTTGCTCAACGAAATGGACTCAACACCGCATATTAAACGCCTAAGAATGTACCTGACTAGTAAGTATCTTAAAACCTATGGATTGCTATGTCTCCGAAAGAGAATCAAGCAGGTGTACAGGGGCATAAACGCAGCAGTGATAGGATTGGAGAGGTTCGGTGAGCAAATGAAGACCCTTTGAAGTCATATTGCATGGTACCCATTCCACGGGTTTCAACTCTCCAGGTTTAAGGTATTCTTCCTTCAGCTAAAACATGCATGTGGAACCCAAGTATGATCAACCATGTGAACGGGAGACGTGTTCAAATATGTCTCAGTTTTCCTCCCCTGGTACTCGGGTGCAACATTCCAGACGCTTTACTAACACTCTCCCCACTTGGAGAGTCAGCGCCTTTAACCTCCTGTTTGGCCCAGTTTGCAATTTCTGCGGAAGATGAACAGGAATAGCGAGAACCAATGAGAGACTAGCTGGAGGTGTCTGGACGGGCAAATTTAACTCTCATTTCCCACCAGGAAAAGGAAATAACCAAAGGCTCAGCGTGCCGTGCCGGAACCAGATTAGGGCCTGAAGCCATCCTGCGGTGTTGCGGCCAGGTCACAAGAAAGCAAGTTGAAGAAAGGAGCTCAGGGGCACTGTAATTCACAAACCTGCAGAGTTATAAATGACAGCTATCATCCAAAATAGACTGAAGTAAGGCTGCCAAGAGGACTTGAAAGCAGGGCAGAATTGCAGGAAACCGATTTAGGAGGTAGACTGGAATTGCATTGAAAGCATAGGAAAAGAGGCAGAACGTCCACAATGATGCACTTGGCCAAAAAGGGCATATGCGTTTTTTCCTGAATATATTCAGGAAAAAATGCATACGCCCTTTTTGGCCAACCAAGCAAGCTTGCAAAGGAAATCTGCACTACAATGAAGTCTCACTTCCCCCCGGTCAAAAGGGCCATCTGAAAAAAGTGTAAAATCCAGAAAGGCAGGACAGGCCATGGAGAACTGGGAGCCTTGTTATGCTGATGGGCGGGATGTAAATTGCCAACAACCACTCGGGAGAAGTGTATGGTGTTTCCTGAAACATCTAAAAAACAAAGCAACAGAACCTAGGGCACTTCCACTTATGGTCCTATAGCTTAGGGAAATTAAAATCAAAAAGACACAGCCACCCCAAAGTTTGGAACGGCTCTGTTTACAAGAACCTCGTTTACAGTACAAGTTCAACATCGCAGAAAGTGAAAAATGGATAAAGAAGTTTGGTATTTACTTACAAAGCAATATCACTCAGCAATGAAATCTGTGTCATCAGGCCCTTAGCAGCACAATGAGTGGATTCAGGTATGATGATTCTAACTGAAATAAGTCACACAGAAAAAGAAACATCATAAGATATCAGTAATACACGGAATGTAAACTTGGTTACACAGGAACTGAATTACAGAACAGAACAGGGTCTCAAATTTAGAAAACCAACTTATTCTTGCTTAAGGGTAAAGGTGAGTTGGGGTGCTGCATAAAACCAGAGATTGCAATGAGCACAGATAAAGTTCCTTAAGCCAAATATGGAATAGACAAGAGCTACTCCTTGCTCAACGAAATGGACTCAACACCCCATATTAAACGCCTAAGAATGTTCCTGACTAGTAAGTATCTTAAAACCTATGGATTGCTATGTCTCCGAAAGAGAATGAAGCATGTGTACAGGGGCATAAACGCAGCAGTGATAGGATTGGAGAGGTTCGGTGAGCAAATGAAGACCCTTTGAAGTCATATTGAATGGTACCCATTCCACGGGTTTCAACTACCCAGGTTTAAGGTATTCTTCCTTCAGCTAAAACATGCATGTGGAACCTAGAGTATGATCAACCATGTGATTGGGAGACGTGTTCAAATATGTCTCAGTTTTCCTCCCCTAGTACTCGGGTGCAACATTCCAGACGCTTTACTAACACTCTCCCGACTTGGAGAGTCAGTCCCTTTAATCTCCTGTTTGGCCCAGTTTGCAATTTCTGCGGAAGATGAACAGGAATAGCGAGAACCAATGAGAGACTAGCTGGAGGTGTCTGGACGGGCAAATTTAACTCTCATTTCCCACCAGGAAGAGGCATTAACCAAAGGCTCAGCGTGCCGTGCCGGAACCAGATTAGGGCCTGAAGCCATCCTGCGGTGTTGCGGCCAGGTCACAAGAACGCGAATTGAAGAAAGGAGCTCAGGGGCACTGTAATTCACAAACCTGCAGAGTTATAAATGACAGCTATCGTCCAGAAATAGACTGAAGTAAGGCTGCCAAGAGGACTTGAAAGCGGGGCAGAATTGCAGGAAACCGATTTCAGGAGGTAGACTGGAATTGCATTGAAAGCATAGGAAAAGAGGCAGAACGTCCACAATGATGCACTTGGCCAAAAAGGGCGTATGCGTTTTTTCCTGAATATATTCAGGAAAAAACGCATACGCCCTTTTTGGCCAACCAAGCAAGCTTGCAAAGGAAATCTGCACTACAATGAAGTCTCACTTCCCCCCGGTCAAAAGGGCCATCTGAAAAAAGTGTAAAATCCAGAAAGTCAACAGGCCATTGAGAACTGGGAGCCTTGTTATGCTGATGGGCGGGATGTAAATTGCCAACAGACACTTGGGAGAAGTGTATGGTGTTTCCTGAAACATCTAAAAAACAAAGCAACAGAGCCTAGGGCACTTCCAATTATGGTCCTATAGCTTAGGGAAATTAAAATCAAAAAGACACAGCCACCCCAAAGTTTGGAACGGCTCTGTTTACAAGAACCTCGTTTACAGTACAAGTTCAACATCGCAGAAAGTGAAAAATGGATAAAGAACTTGTGGTACTTACGTACAATGCAGTATCACTCAGCAATGAAATCTATGTCATCAGGCCCGTAGCAGCATAATGAGTAGATTCAGGTACGATGATTATAACTGAAATAAGTCACACAGAAAAAGAAACATCATAAGATATCACTAATACACGGAATGTAAACTTGGCTACACAGGAACTGAATTCCAAAACAGAACAGGTTCTCAAATTTAGAAAACCAACTTATGCTTGCTTAAGGGGAAAGGTGAGTTGGGGTGCTGCATAAAACCAGAGATTGAAATGAGCACAGATAAAGTTCCTTAAGCCAAATATGGAATAGACAAGAGCTACTCCTTGCTCAACGAAATGGACTCAACACCGCATATTAAACGCCTAAGAATGTACCTGACTAGTAAGTATCTTAAAACCTATGGATTGCTATGTCTCCGAAAGAGAATCAAGCATGTGTACAGGGGCATAAACGCAGCAGTGATAGGATTGGAGAGGTTCGGTGAGCAAATGAAGACCCTTTGAAGTCATATTGCATGGTACCCATTCCACAGGTTTCAACTACCCAGGTTTTAGGTATTCTTCCTTCAGCTAAAACGTGCATGTGGAACCCAGAGTATGATCAACCATGTGATCGGGAGACGTGTTCAAATATGTCTCAGTTTTCCTCCCCTGGTACTCGGGTGCAACATTACAGACGCTTTACTAACACTCTCCCCACTTGGAGAGTCAGCGCCTTTAACCTCCTGTTTGGCCCAGTTTGCAATTTCTGCGGAAGATGAACAGGAATAGCGAGAACCAATGAGAGGCTAGCTGGAGGTGTCTGGACGGGCAAATTTAACTCTCATTTCCCAACAGGAAGAGGAAATAACCAAAGGCTCAGCGTGCCGTACCGGAACCAGATTAGGGCCTGAAGCCATCCTGCGGTGTTGCGGCCAGCTCAAAAGAAAGCGAGTTGAAGAAAGGAGCTCAGGGGCACTGTAATTCACAAACCTGCAGAGTTATAAATGACAGCTATCGTCCAAAAATAGACTGAAGTAAGGCTGCCAAGAGGACTTGAAAGCGGGGCAGAATTGCAGGAAACCGATTTCAGGAGGTAGACTGGAATTGCATTGAAAGCATAGGAAAAGAGGCAGAACGTCCACAATGATGCACTTGGCCAAAAAGGGCGTATGCGTTTTTTCCTGAATATATTCAGGAAAAAACGCATACGCCCTTTTTGGCCAACCAAGCAAGCTTGCAAAGGAAATCTGCACTACAATGAAGTCTCACTTCCCCCCGGTCAAAAGGGCCATCTGAAAAAAGTGTAAAATCCAGAAAGGCAGGACAGGCCATGGACAACTGGGAGCCTTGTTATGCTGATGGGCGGGATGTAAATTGCCAACAACCACTCGGGAGAAGTGTATGGTGTTTCCTGAAACATCTAAAAAACAAAGCAACAGAACCTAGGGCACTTCCACTTATGGTCCTATAGCTTAGGGAAATTAAAATCAAAAAGACACAGCCACCCCAAAGTTTGGAACGGCTCTGTTTACAAGAACCTCGTTTACAGTACAAGTTCAACATCGCAGAAAGTGAAAAATGGATAAAGAAGTTGTGGTATTTACTTACAAAGCAATATCACTCAGCAATGAAATCTGTGTCATCAGGCCCGTAGCAGCACAATGAGTGGATTCAGGTATGATGATTCTAACTGAAGTAAGTCACACAGAAAAAGAAACATCATAAGATATCAGTAATACACGGAATGTAAACTTGGCTACACAGGAACTGAATTACAGAACAGAACAGGGTCTCAAATTTAGAAAACCAACTTATTCTTGCTTAAGGGTAAAGGTGAGTTGGGGTGCTGCATAAAACCAGAGATTGCAATGAGCACAGATAAAGTTCCTTAAGCCAAATATGGAATAGACAAGAGCTACTCCTTGCTCAACGAAATGGACTCAACACCGCATATTAAACGCCTAAGAATGTACCTGACTAGTAAGTATCTTAAAACCTATGGATTGCTATGTCTCCGAAAGAGAATCAAGCAGGTGTACAGGGGCATAAACGCAGCAGTGATAGGATTGGAGAGGTTCGGTGAGCAAATGAAGACCCTTTGAAGTCATATTGCATGGTACCCATTCCACGGGTTTCAACTACCCAGTTTTAAGGTATTCTTCCTTCAGCTAAAACATGCATGTGGAACCTAGAGTATGATCAACCATGTGATCGGGAGACGTGTTCAAATATGTCTCAGTTTTCCTCCCCTGGTACTCGGGTGCAACATTCCAGACGCTTTACTAACACTCTCCCCACTTGGAGAGTCAGTCCCTTTAACCTCCTGTTTGGCCCAGTTTGCAATTTCTGCGGAAGATGAACAGGAATAGCGAGAACCAATGAGAGGCTAGCTGGAGGTGTCTGGACGGGCAAATTTAACTCTCATTTCCCACCAGGAAGAGGAATTAACCAAAGGCTCAGCGTGCCGGCCCGGAACCAGATTAGGGCCTGAAGCCATCCTGCGGTGTTGCGGCCAGCTCAAAAGAAAGCGAGTTGAAGAAAGGAGCTCAGGGGCACTGTAATTCACAAACCTGCAGAGTTATAAATGACAGCTATCGTCCAAAAATACACTGAAGTAAGGCTGCCAAGAGGACTTGAAAGCGGGGCAGAATTGCAGGAAACCGATTTCAGGAGGTAGACTGGAATTGCATTGAAAGCATAGGAAAAGAGGCAGAACGTCCACAATGATGCACTTGGCCAAAAAGGGCGTATGCGTTTTTTCCTGAATATATTCAGGAAAAAACGCATACGCCCTTTTTGGCCAACCAAGCAAGCTTGCAAAGGAAATCTGCACTACAATGAAGTCTCACTTCCCCCCGGTCAAAAGGGCCATCTGAAAAAAGTGTAAAATCCAGAAAGGCAGGACAGGCCATGGAGAACTGGGAGCCTTGTTATGCTGATGGGCGGGATGTAAATTGCCAACAACCACTCGGGAGAAGTGTATGGTGTTTCCTGAAACATCTAAAAAACAAAGCAACAGAACCTAGGGCACTTCCACTTATGGTCCTATAGCTTAGGGAAATTAAAATCAAAAAGACACAGCCACCCCAAAGTTTGGAACGGCTCTGTTTACAAGAACCTCGTTTACAGTACAAGTTCAACATCGCAGAAAGTGAAAAATGGATAAAGAAGTTGTGGTATTTACTTACAAAGCAATATCACTCAGCAATGAAATCTGTGTCATCAGGCCCTTCGCAGCACAATGAGTGGATTCAGGTATGATGATTCTAACTGAAGTAAGTCACACAGAAAAAGAAACATCATAAGATATCAGTAATACACGGAATGTAAACTTGGCTACACAGGAACTGAATTACCGAACAGAACAGGGTCTCAAATTTAGAAAACCAACTTATGCTTGCTTAAGGGTAAAGGTGAGTTGGGGTGCTGCATAAAACCAGAGATTGAAATGAGCACAGATAAAGTTCCTTAAGTCAAATATGGAATAGACAAGAGCTACTCCTTGCTCAACGAAATGGACTCAACACCGCATATTAAACGCCTAAGAATGTACCTGACTAGTAAGTATCTTAAAACCTATGGATTGCTATGTCTCCGAAAGAGAATCAAGCATGTGTACAGGGGCATAAACGCAGCAGTGATAGGATTGGAGAGGTTCGGTGAGCAAATGAAGACCCTTTGAAGTCATATTGCATGGTACCCATTACACGGGTCTTAACTCTCCAGGTTTAAGGTATTCTTCCTTCAGCTAAAACATGCATGTGGAACCCAAGTATGATCAACCATGTGAACGGGAGACGTGTTCAAATATGTCTCAGTTTTCCTCCCCTGGTACTCGGGTGCAACATTCCAGACGCTTTACTAACACTCTCCCCACTTGGAGAGTCAGCGCCTTTAACCTCCTGTTTGGCCCAGTTTGCAATTTCTGCGGAAGATGAACAGGAATAGCGAGAACCAATGAGAGACTAGCTGGAGGTGTCTGGACGGGAAAATTTAACTCTCATTTCCCACCAGGAAGAGGAAATAACCAAAGGCTCAGCGTGCCGTGCCGGAACCAGATTAGGGCCTGAAGCCATCCTGTGGTGTTGCGGCCAGGTCACAAGAAAGCAAGTTGAAGAAAGGAGCTCAGGGACACTGTAATTCACAAACCTGCAGAGTTATAAATGACAGCTATCGTCCAAAAATAGACTGAAGTAAGGCTGCCAAGAGGACTTGAAAGCGGGGCAGAATTGCAGGAAACCGATTTCAGGAGGTAGACTGGAATTGCATTGAAAGCATAGGAAAAGAGGCAGAACGTCCACAATGATGCACTTGGCCAAAAAGGGCGTATGCGTTTTTTCCTGAATATATTCAGGAAAAAACGCATACGCCCTTTTTGGCCAACCAAGCAAGCTTGCAAAGGAAATCTGCACTACAATGAAGTCTCACTTCCCCCCGGTCAAAAGGGCCATCTGAAAAAAGTGTAAAATCCAGAAAGGCAGGACAGGCCATGGAGAACTGGGAGCCTTGTTATGCTGATGGGCGGGATGTAAATTGCCAACAGACACTCCGGAGAAGTGTATGGTGTTTCCTGAAACATCTAAAAAACAAAGCAACAGAGCCTAGGGCACTGCCACTTATGGTTCTATAGCTTAGGGAAATTAAAATCAAAAAGACACAGCCACCCCAAAGTTTGGGACGCCTCTGTTTACAAGAACCTCGTTTACAGTACAAGTTCAACATCGCAGAAAGTGAAAAATGGATAAAGAAGTTGTGGTATTTACTTACAAAGCAATATCACTCAGCAATGAAATCTATGTCATCAGGCCCTTAGCATCACAATGAGTGGATTCAGGTATGATGATTCTAACTGATATAAGTCACACAGAAAAAGAAACATCATAAGATATCAGTAATACACGGAATGTAAACTTGGCTACACAGGAACTGAATTACAGAACAGAACAGGGTCTCAAATTTAGAAAACCAACTTATGCTTGCTTAAGGGTAAAGGTGAGTTGGGGTGCTGCATAAAACCAGAGATTGAAATGAGCACAGATAAAGTTCCTTAAGTCAAATATGGAATAGACAAGAGCTACTCCTTGCTCAACGAAATGGACTCAACACAGCATATTAAACGCCTAAGAATGTACCTGACTAGTAAGTATCGTAAAACCTATGGATTGCTATGTCTCCAAAAGAGAATCAAGCATGTGTACAGGGGCATAAACGCAGCAGTGATAGGATTGGAGAGGTTCGGTGAGCAAATGAAGACCCTTTGAAGTCATATTGCATGGTACCCATTACACGGGTCTCAACTCTCCAGGTTTAAGGTATTCTTCCTTCAGCTAAAACATGCATGTGGAACCCAAGTATGATCAACCATGGGAACGGGAGACGTGTTCAAATATGTCTCAGTTTTCCTCCCCTGGTACTCGGGTGCAACATTACAGACGCTTTACTAACACTCTCCCCACTTGGAGAGTCAGCGCCTTTAACCTCCTGTTTGCCACAGTTTGCAATTTCTGCGGAAGATGAACAGGAATAGCGAGAACCAATGAGAGGCTAGCTGGAGGTGTCTGGACGGGCAAATTTAACTCTCATTTCCCACCAGGAAGAGGAATTAACCAAAGGCTCAGCGTGCCGTACCGGAACCAGATTAGGGCCTGAAGCCATCCTGCGGTGTTGCGGCCAGCTCAAAAGAAAGCGAGTTGAAGAAAGGAGCTCAGGGGCACTGTAATTCACAAACCTGCAGAGTTATAAATGACAGCTATCGTCCAAAAATAGACTGAAGTAAGGCTGCCAAGAGGACTTGAAAGCGGGGCAGAATTGCAGGAAACCGATTTCAGGAGGTAGACTGGAATTGCATTGAAAGCATAGGAAAAGAGGCAGAACGTCCACAATGATGCACTTGGCTAAAAAGGGCGTATGCGTTTTTTCCTGAATATATTCAGGAAAAAACGCATACGCCCTTTTTGGCCAACCAAGCAAGCTTGCAAAGGAAATCTGCACTACAATGAAGTCTCACTTCCCCCCGGTCAAAAGGGCCATCTGAAAAAAGTGTAAAATCCAGAAAGGCAGGACAGGCCATGGAGAACTGGGAGCCTTGTTATGCTGATGGGCGGGATGTAAATTGCCAACAGACACTCGGGAGAAGTGTATGGTGTTTCCTGAAACATCTAAAAAACAAAGCAACAGAGCCTAGGGCACTGCCACTTATGGTCCTATAGCTTAGGGAAATTAAAATCAAAAAGACACAGCCACCCCAAAGTTTGGGACGCCTCTGTTTACAAGAACCTCGTTTACAGTACAAGTTCAACATCGCAGAAAGTGAAAAATGGATAAAGAAGTTGTGGTATTTACTTACAAAGCAATATCACTCAGCAATGAAATCTATGTCATCAGGCCCTTAGCATCACAATGAGTGGATTCAGGTATGATGATTCTAACTGAAATAAGTCACACAGAAAAAGAAACATCATAAGATATCAGTAATACACGGAATGTAAACTTGGCTACACAGGAACTGAATTACAGAACAGAACAGGGTCTCAAATTTAGAAAAGCAACTTATGCTTGCTTAAGGGTAAAGGTGAGTTGGGGTGCTGCATAAAACCAGAGATTGAAATGAGCACAGATAAAGTTCCTTAAGTCAAATATGGAATAGACAAGAGCTACTCCTTGCTCAACGAAATATACTCAACACCGCATATTAAACGCCTAAGAATGTACCTGACTAGTAAGTATCGTAAAACCTATGGATTGCTATGTCTCCGAAAGAGAATCAAGCATGTGTACAGGGGCATAAACGCAGCAGTGATAGGATTGGAGAGGTGCGGTGAGCAAATGAAGACCCTTTGAAGTCATATTGCATGGTACCCATTCCACGGGTTTCAACTACCCAGGTTTAAGGTATTCTTCCTTCAGCTAAAACATGCATGTGGAACCCAGAGTATGATCAACCATGTGATCGGGAGACGTGTTCAAATATGTCTCAGTTTTCCTCCCCTGGTACTCGGGTGCAACATTCCAGACGCTTTACTAACACTCTCCCCACTTGGAGAGTCAGCGCCTTTAACCTCCTGTTTTGCCCAGTTTGCAATTTCTGCGGAAGATGAACAGGAATAGCGAGAACCAATGAGAGGCTAGCTGGAGGTGTCTGGACGGGCAAATTTAACTCTCATTTCCCACCAGGAAGAGGAAATAACCAAAGGCTCAGCGTGCCGTACCGGAACCAGATTAGGGCCTGAAGCCATCCTGCGGTGTTGCGGCCAGCTCAAAAGAAACCGAGTTGAAGAAAAGAGCTCAGGGGCACTGTAATGCACAAACCTGCAGAGTTATAAATGACAGCTATCGTCCAAAAATATACTGAAGTAAGGCTGCCAAGAGGACTTGAAAGCGGGGCAGAATTGCAGGAAACCGATTTCAGGAGGTAGACTGGAATTGCATTGAAAGCATAGGAAAAGAGGCAGAACGTCCACAATGATGCACTTGGCCGAAAAGTGCGTATGCGTTTTTTCCTGAATATATTCAGGAAAAAACGCATACGCCCTTTTTGGCCAACCAAGCAAGCTTGCAAAGGAAATCTGCACTACAATGAAGTCTCACTTCCCCCCGGTCAAAAGGGCCATCTGAAAAAAGTGTAAAATCCAGAAAGGCAGGACAGGCCATGGAGAACTGGGAGCCTTGTTATGCTGATGGGCGGGATGTAAATTGCCAACAGACACTTGGGAGAAGTGTATGGTGTTTCCTGAAACATCTAAAAAACAAAGCAACAGAACCTAGGGCACTTCCACTTATGGTCCTATAGCTTAGGGAAATTAAAATCAAAAAGACACAGCCACCCCAAAGTTTGGAATGGCTCTGTTTACAAGAACCTCGTTTACAGTACAAGTTCAACATCGCAGAAAGTGAAAAATGGATAAAGAAGTTGTGGTATTTACTTACAAAGCAATATCACTCAGCAATGAAATCTGTGTCATCAGGCCCTTAGCAGCACAATGAGTGGATTCAGGTATGATGATTCTAACTGAAATAAGTCACACAGAAAAAGAAACATCATAAGATATCAGTAATACACGGAATGTAAACTTGGCTACACAGGAACTGAATTACAGAACAGAACAGGGTCTCAAATTTAGAAAACCAACTTATTCTTGCTTAAAGGTAAAGGTGAGTTGGGGTGCTGCATAAAACCAGAGATTGAAATGAGCACAGATAAAGTTCCTTAAGCCAAATATGGAATAGACAAGAGCTACTCCTTGCTCAACGATATGGACTCAACACCCCATATTAAACGCCTAAGAATGTACCTGACTAGTAAGTATCTTAAAACCTATGGATTGCTATGTCTCCGAAAGAGAATCAAGCATGTGTACAGGGGCATAAACGCAGCAGTGATAGGATTGGAGAGGTTCGGTGAGCAAATGAAGACCCTTTGAAGTCATATTGCATGGTACCCATTACACGGGTCTTAACTGTCCAGGTTTAAGATATTCTTCCTTCAGCTAAAACATGCATGTGGAACCCAAGTATGATCAACCATGTGAACGGGAGACGTGTTCAAATATGTCTCAGTTTTCCTCCCCTGGTACTCGGGTGCAACATTACACACGCTTTACTAACACTCTCCCCACTTGGAGAGTCAGTCCCTTTAACCTCCTGTTTGGCCCAGTTTGCAATTTCTGCGGAAGATGAACAGGAATAGCGAGAACCAATGAGAGACTAGCTGGAGGTGTCTGGACGGGCAAATTTAACTCTCATTTCCCACCAGGAAGAGGAAATAACCAAAGGCTCAGCGTGCCGTGCCGGAACCAGATTAGGGCCTGAAGCCATCCTGCGGTGTTGCGGTCAGGTCACAAGAAAGCGAGTTGAAGAAAGGAGCTCAGGGGCACTGTAATGCACAAACCTGCAGAGTTATAAATGACAGCTATCGTCCAAAAATAGACTGAAGTAAGGCTGCCAAGAGGACTTGAAAGTGGGGCAGAATTGCAGGAAACCGATTTCAGGAGGTAGACTGGAATTGCATTGAAAGCATAGGAAAAGAGGCAGAACGTCCACAATGATGCACTTGGCCAAAAAGGGCGTATGCGTTTTTTCCTGAATATATTCAGGAAAAAACGCATACGCCCTTTTTGGCCAACCAAGCAAGCTTGCAAAGGAAATCTGCACTACAATGAAGTCTCACTTCCCCCCGGTCAAAAGGGCCATCTGAAAAAAGTGTAAAATCCAGAAAGGCAGGACAGGCCATGGAGAACTGGGAGCCTTGTTATGCTGATGGGCGGGATGTAAATTGTCAACAGACACTCGGGAGAAGTGTATGGTGTTTCCTGAAACATCTAAAAAACAAAGCAACAGAGCCTAGGGCACTGCCACTTATGGTCCTATAGCTTAGGGAAATTAAAATCAAAAAGACACAGCCACCCCAAAGTTTGGAATGGCTCTGTTTACAAGAACCTCGTTTACAGTACAAGTTCAACATCGCAGAAAGTGAAAAATGGATAAAGAAGTTGTGGTATTTACTTACAAAGCAATATCACTCAGCAATGAAATCTGTGTCATCAGGCCCTTAGCAGCACAATGAGTGGATTCAGGTATGATGATTCTAACTGAAATAAGTCACACAGAAAAAGAAACATCATAAGATATCAGTAATACACGGAATGTAAACTTGGCTACACAGGAACTGAATTACAGAACAGAACAGGGTCTCAAATTTAGAAAACCAACTTATTCTTGCTTAAAGGTAAAGGTGAGTTGGGGTGCTGCATAAAACCAGAGATTGAAATGAGCACAGATAAAGTTCCTTAAGCCAAATATGGAATAGACAAGAGCTACTCCTTGCTCAACGATATGGACTCAACACCCCATATTAAACGCCTAAGAATGTACCTGACTAGTAAGTATCTTAAAACCTATGGATTGCTATGTCTCCGAAAGAGAATCAAGCATGTGTACAGGGGCATAAACGCAGCAGTGATAGGATTGGAGAGGTTCGGTGAGCAAATGAAGACCCTTTGAAGTCATATTGCATGGTACCCATTCCACGGGTTTCAACTACCCAGGTTTAAGGTATTCTTCCTTCAGCTAAAACATGCATGTGGAACCCAAGTATGATCAACCATGTGAACGGGAGACGTGTTCAAATATGTCTCAGTTTTCCTCCCCTGGTACTCGGGTGCAACATTCCAGACGCTTTACTAACATTCTCCCCACTTGGAGAGTCAGCGCCTTTAACCTCCTGTTTGGCCCAGTTTGCAATTTCTGCGGAAGATGAACAGGAATAGCGAGAACTAATGAGAGGCTAACTGGAGGTGTCTGGACGGGCAAATTTAACTTTCATTTCCCACCAGGAAGAGGAATTAACCAAAGGCTCAGCATGCCGGGCCGGAACCCGATTAGGGCCTGAAGCCATCCTGCGGTGTTGCGGCCAGGTCACAAGAAAGCGAGTTGAAGAAAGGAGCTCAGGGGCACTGTAATTCACAAACCTGCAGAGTTATAAATGACAGCTATCGTCCAAAAATAGACTGAAGTAAGGCTGCCAAGAGGACTTGAAAGCGGGGCAGAATTGCAGGAAACCGATTTCAGGAGGTAGACTGGAATTTCATTGAAAGCATAGGAAAAGAGGCAGAACGTCCACAATGATGCACTTGGCCAAAAAGGGCGTATGCATTTTTTCCTGAATATATTCAGGAAAAAACGCATAGGCCCTTTTTGGCCAACCAAGCAAGCTTGCAAAGGAAATCTGCACTACAATGAAGTCTCAGTTCCCCCCGGTCAAAAGGGCCATCTGAAAAAAGTGTAAAATCCAGAAAGGCAACAGGCCATGGAGAACTGGGAGCCTTGTTATGCTGATGGACGGGATGTAAATTGCCAACAGACACTCGGGAGAAGTGTATGGTGTTTCCTGAAACATCTAAAAAACAAAGCAACAGAGCCTAGGGCAGTGCCACTTATGGTCCTATAGCTTAGGGAAATTAAAATCAAAAAGACACAGCCACCCCAAAGTTTGGGACGGCTCTGTTTACAAGAACCTCGTTTACAGTACAAGTTCAACATCGCAGAAAGTGAAAAATGGATAAAGAAGTTGTGGTATTTACTTACAAAGCAATATCACTCAGCAATGAAATCTGTGTCATCAGGCCCTTAGCAGCACAATGAGTGGATTCAGGTATGATGATTCTAACTGAAATAAGTCACACAGAAAAAGAAACATCATAAGATATCAGTAATACACGGAATGTAAACTTGGCTACACAGGAACTGAATTACAGAACAGAACAGGGTCTCAAATTTAGAAAACCAACTTATGCTTGCTTAAGGGTAAAGGTGAGTTGGGGTGCTGCATAAAACCAGAGATTGAAATGAGCACAGATAAAGTTCCTTAAGCCAAATATGGAATAGACAAGAGCTACTCCTTGCTCAACGAAATGGACTCAACACCGCATATTAAACGCCTAAGAATGTACCTGACTAGTAATTATCGTAAAACCTATGGATTGCTATGTCTCCAAAACAGAATCAAGCATGTGTACAGGGGCATAAACGCAGCAGTGATAGGATTGGAGAGGTTCGGTGAGCAAATGAAGACCCTTTGAAGTCATATTGCATGGTACCCATTCCACGGGTCTCAACTCTCCAGGTTTAAGGTATTCTTCCTTCAGCTAAAACATGCATGTGGAACCCAAGTATGATCAACCATGTGAACGGGAGACGTGTTCAAATATGTCTCAGTTTTCCTCCCCTGGTACTCGGGTGCAACATTCCAGACACTTTACTAACACTCTCCCCACTTGGAGAGTCAGCGCCTTTAACCTCCTGTTTGGCCCAGTTTGCAATTTCTGCGGAAGATGAACAGGAATAGTGAGAACCAATGAGAGGCTAGCTGGAGGTGTCTGCACGGGCAAATTTAACTCTCATTTCCCAACAGGAAGAGGAAATAACCAAAGGCTCAGCGTGCCGTACCGGAACCAGATTAGGGCCTGAAGCCATCCTGCGGTGTTGCGGCCAGCTCAAAAGAAACCGAGTTGAAGAAAAGAGCTCAGGGGCACAGTAATGCACAAACCTGCAGAGTTATAAATGACAGCTATCGTCCAAAAATAGACTGAAGTAAGGCTGCCAAGAGGACTTGAAAGCGGGGCAGAATTGCAGGAAACCGATTTCAGGAGGTAGACTGGAATTGCATTGAAAGCATAGGAAAAGAGGCAGAACGTCCACAATGATGCACTTGGCCGAAAAGAGCGTATGCGTTTTTTCCTGAATATATTCAGGAAAAAACGCATACGCCCTTTTTGGCCAACCAAGCAAGCTTGCAAAGGAAATCTGCACTACAATGAAGTCTCACTTCCCCCCGGTCAAAAGGGCCATCTGAAAAAAGTGTAAAATCCAGAAAGGCAGGACAGGCCATGGAGAACTGGGAGCCTTGTTATGCTGATGGGCGGGATGTAAATTGTCAACAGACACTCGGGAGAAGTGTATGGTGTTTCCTGAAACATCTAAAAAACAAAGCAACAGAACCTAGGGCACTTCCACTTATGGTCCTATAGCTTAGGGAAATTAAAATCAAAAAGACACAGCCACCCCAAAGTTTGGAACGGCTCTGTTTACAAGAACCTCGTTTACAGTACAAGTTCAACATCGCAGAAAGTGAAAAATGGATAAAGAAGTTGTGGTATTTACTTACAAAGCAATATCACTCAGCAATGAAATCTGTGTCATCAGGCCCTTAGCAGCACAATGAGTGGATTCAGGTATGATGATTCTAACTGAAATAAGTCACACAGAAAAAGAAACATCATAAGATATCAGTAATACACGGAATGGAAACTTGGCTACACAGGAACTGAATTACAGAACAGAACAGGGTCTCAAATTTAGAAAACCAACTTATTCTTGCTTAAAGGTAAAGGTGAGTTGGGGTGCTGCATAAAACCAGAGATTGAAATGAGCACAGATAAAGTTCCTTAAGCCAAATATGGAATAGACAAGAGCTACTCCTTGCTCAACGAAATGGACTCAACACCGCATATTAAACGCCTAAGAATGTACCTGACTAGTAAGTATCTTAAAACCTATGGATTGCTATGTCTCCGAAAGAGAATCAAGCATGTGTACAGGGGCGTAAACGCAGCAGTGATAGGATTGGAGAGGTTCGGTGAGCAAATGAAGACCCTTTGAAGTCATATTGCATGGTACCCATTCCACGGGTTTCAACTACCCAGGTTTAAGGTATTCTTCCTTCAGCTAAAACATGCATGTGGAACCTAGAGTATGATCAACCATGTGATCGGGAGACGTGTTCAAATATGTCTCAGTTTTCCTCCCCTGGTACTCGGGTGCAACATTCCAGACGCTTTACTAACACTCTCCCCACTTGGAGAGTCAGTCCCTTTAACCTCCTCTTTGGCCCAGTTTGCAATTTCTGCGGAAGATGAACAGGAATAGCGAGAACCAATGAGAGGCTAGCTGGAGGTGTCTGGACGGGCAAATTTAACTCTCATTTCCCACCAGGAAGAGGAATTAACCAAAGGCTCAGCATGCCGGTCCGGAACCAGATTAGGGCCTGAAGCCATCCTGCGGTGTTGCGGCCAGCTCAAAAGAAAGCTAGTTGAAGAAAGGAGCTCAGGAGCACTGTAATTCACAAACCTGCAGAGTTATAAATGACAGCTATCGTCCAAAAATAGACTGAAGTAAGGCTGCCAAGAGGACTTGAAAGCGGGGCAGAATTGCAGGAAACCGATTTCAGGAGGTAGACTGGAATTGCATTGAAAGCATAGGAAAAGAGGCAGAACGTCCACAATGATGCACTTGGCCAAAAAGGGCGTATGCGTTTTTTCCTGAATATATTCAGGAAAAAACGCATACGCCCTTTTTGGCCAACCAAGCAAGCTTGCAAAGGAAATCTGCACTACAATGAAGTCTCACTTCCCCCCGGTCAAAAGGGCCATCTGAAAAAAGTGTAAAATCCAGAAAGGCAGGACAGGCCATGGAGAACTGGGAGCCTTGTTATGCTGATGGGCGGGATGTAAATTGCCAACAGACACTCGGGAGAAGTGTATGGTGTTTCCTGAAACATCTAAAAAACAAAGCAACAGAGCCTAGGGCACTGCCGCTTATGGTCCTATAGCTTAGGGAAATTAAAATCAAAAAGACACAGCCACCCCAAAGTTTGGGACGCCTCTGTTTACAAGAACCTCGTTTACAGTACAAGTTCAACATCGCAGAAAGTGAAAAATGGATAAAGAAGTTGTGGTATTTACTTACAAAGCAATATCACTCAGCAATGAAATCTGTGTCATCAGGCCCTTAGCAGCACAATGAGTGGATTCAGGTATGATGATTCTAACTGAAATAAGTCACACAGAAAAAGAAACATCATAAGATATCAGTAATACACGGAATGTAAACTTGGCTACACAGGAACTGAATTACAGAACAGAACAGGGTCTCAAATTTAGAAAACCAACTTATGCTTGCTTAAGGGTAAAGGTGAGTTGGGGTGCTGCATAAAACCAGAGATTGAAATGAGCACAGATAAAGTTCCTTAAGTCAAATATGGAATAGACAAGAGCTACTCCTTGCTCAACGAAATGGACTCAACACCGCATATTAAACGCCTAAGAATGTACCTGACTAGTAAGTATCGTAAAACCTATGGATTGCTATGTCTCCGAAAGAGAATCAAGCATGTGTACAGGGGCATAAACGCAGCAGTGATAGGATTGGAGAGGTTCGGTGAGCAAATGAAGACCCTTTGAAGTCATATTGCATGGTACCCATTACACGGGCCTCAACTCTCCAGGTTTAAGGTATTCTTCCTTCAGCTAAAACATGCATGTGGAACCCAAGTATGATCAACCATGTGAACGGGAGACGTGTTCAAATATGTCTCAGTTTTCCTCCCCTGGTACTCGGGTGCAACATTCCAGACGCTTTACTAACACTCTCCCCACTTGGAGAGTCAGCGCCTTTAACCTCCTGTTTGGCCCAGTTTGCAATTTCTGCGGAAGATGAACAGAAATAGCGAGAACCAATGAGAGACTAGCTGGAGGTGTCTGGACGGGCAAATTTAACTCTCATTTCCCACCAGGAAGAGGAAATAACCAAAGGCTCAGCGTGCCGTGCCGGAACCAGATTAGGGCCTGAAGCCATCCTGCGGTGTTGCGGCCAGGTCACAAGAAAGCGAGTTGAAGAAAGGAGCTCAGGGGCACTGTAATTCACAAACCTGCAGAGTTATAAATGACAGCTATCGTCCAAAAATAGACTGAAGTAAGGCTGCCAAGAGGACTTGAAAGCGGGGCAGAATTGCAGGAAACCGATTTCAGGAGGTAGACTGGAATTGCATTGAAAGCATAGGAAAAGAGGCAGAACGTCCACAATGATGCACTTGGCCAAAAAGGGCGTATGCGTTTTTTCCTGAATATATTCAGGAAAAAACGCATACGCCCTTTTTGGCCAACCAAGCAAGCTTGCAAAGGAAATCTGCACTACAATGAAGTCTCACTTCCCCCCGGTCAAAAGGGCCATCTGAAAAAAGTGTAAAATCCAGAAAGGCAGGACAGGCCATGGAGAACTGGGAGCCTTGTTATGCTGATGGGCGGGATGTAAATTGCCAACAGACACTCGGGAGAAGTGTATGGTGTTTCCTGAAACATCTAAAAAACAAAGCAACAGAGCCTAGGGCACTGCCACTTATGGTCCTATAGCTTAGGGAAATTAAAATCAAAAAGACACAGCCACCCCAAAGTTTGGGACGCCTCTGTTTACAAGAACCTCGTTTACAGTACAAGTTCAACATCGCAGAAAGTGAAAAATGGATAAAGAAGTTGTGGTATTTACTTACAAAGCAATATCACTCAGCAATGAAATCTATGTCATCAGGCCCTTAGCATCACAATGAGTGGATTCAGGTATGATGATTCTAACTGAAATAAGTCACACAGAAAAAGAAACATCACAAGATATCAGTAATACACGGAATGTAAACTTGGCTACACAGGAACTGAATTACAGAACAGAACAGGGTCTCAAATTTAGAAAACCAACTTATGCTTGCTTAAGGGTAAAGGTGAGTTGGGGTGCTGCATAAAACCAGAGATTGAAATGAGCACAGATAAAGTTCCTTAAGTCAAATATGGAATAGACAAGAGCTACTCCTTGCTCAACGAAATGGACTCAACACCGCATATTAAACGCCTAAGATTGTACCTGACTAGTAAGTATCGTAAAACCTATGGATTGCTATGTCTCCAAAAGAGAATCAAGCATGTGTACAGGGGCATAAACGCAGCAGTGATAGGATTGGAGAGGTTCGGTGAGCAAATGAAGACCCTTTGAAGTCATATTGCATGGTACCCATTACACGGGTCTCAACTCTCCAGGTTTAAGGTATTCTTCCTTCAGCTAAAACATGCATGTGGAACCCAAGTATGATCAACCATGTGAACGGGAGACGTGTTCAAATGTGTCTCAGTTTTCCTCCCCTGGTACTCGGGTGCAACATTCCAGATGCTTTACTAACACTCTCCCCACTTGGAGAGTCAGCGCCTTTAACCTCCTGTTTGGCCCAGTTTGCAATTTCTGCGGAAGATGAACAGGAATAGCGAGAACCAATGAGAGGCTAGCTGGAGGTGTCTGGACGGGCAAATTTAACTCTCATTTCCCACCAGGAAGAGGAAATAACCAAAGGCTCAGCGTGCCGTACCGGAACCAGATTAGGGCCTGAAGCCATCCTGCGGTGTTGCGGCCAGCTCAAAAGAAAGCGAGTTGAAGAAAGGAGCTCAGGGGCACTGTAATTCACAAACCTGCAGAGTTATAAATGACAGCTATCGTCCAAAAATAGACTGAAGTAAGGCTGCCAAGAGGACTTGAAAGCGGGGCAGAATTGCAGGAAACCGATTTCAGGAGGTAGACTGGAATTGCATTGAAAGCATAGGAAAAGAGGCAGAATGTCCACAATGATGCACTTGGCCAAAAAGGGCGTATGCGTTTTTTCCTGAATATATTCAGGAAAAAACGCATACGCCCTTTTTGGCCAACCAAGCAAGCTTGCAAAGGAAATCTGCACTACAATGAAGTCTCAGTTCCCCCCGGTCAAAAGGGCCATCTGTAAAAAGTGTAAAATCCAGAAAGGCAACAGGCCATTGAGAACTGGGAGCCTTGTTATGCTGATGGGCGGGATGTAAATTGCCAACAGACACTCGGGAGAAGTGTATGGTGTTTCCTGAAACATCTAAAAAACAAAGCAACAGAGCCTAGGGCACTGCCACTTATGGTCCTATAGCTTAGGGAAATTAAAATCAAAAAGACACAGCCACCCCAAAGTTTGGAACGGCTCTGTTTACAAGAAGCTCGTTTACAGTACAAGTTCAACATCGCAGAAAGTGAAAAATGGATAAAGAAGTTGTGGTATTTACTTACAAAGCAATATCACTCAGCAATGAAATCTGTGTCATCAGGCCCTTAGCAGCACAATGAGTGGATTCAGGTATGATGATTCTAACTGAAGTAAGTCACACAGAAAAAGAAACATCATAAGATATCAGTAATACACGGAATGTAAACTTGGCTACACAGGAACTGAATTACAGAACAGAACAGGGTCTCAAATTTAGAAAAGCAACTTATGCTTGCTTAAGGGGAAAGGTGAGTTGGGGTGCTGCATAAAACCAGAGATTGAAATGAGCACAGATAAAGTTCCTTAAGTCAAATATGGAATAGACAAGAGCTACTCCTTGCTCAACGAAATGGACTCAACACCGCATATTAAACGCCTAAGATTGTACCTGACTAGTAAGTATCGTAAAACCTATGGATTGCTATGTCTCCAAAAGAGAATCAAGCATGTGTACAGGGGCATAAACGCAGCAGTGATAGGATTGGAGAGGTTCGGTGAGCAAATGAAGACCCTTTGAAGTCATATTGCATGGTACCCATTACACGGGTCTCAACTCTCCAGGTTTAAGGTATTCTTCCTTCAGCTAAAACATGCATGTGGAACCCAAGTATGATCAACCATGTGAACGGGAGACGTGTTCAAATATGTCTCAGTTTTCCTCCCCTGGTACTCGGGTGCAACATTACAGACGCTTTACTAACACTCTCCCCACTTGGAGAGTCAGTCCCTTTAACCTCCTGTTTGGCCCAGTTTGCAATTTCTGCGGAAGATGAACAGGAATAGCGGGAACCAATGAGAGGCTAGCTGGAGGTGTCTGGACGGGCAAATTTAACTCTCATTTCCCACCAGGAAGAGGAAATAACCAAAGGCTCAGCGTGCCGTACCGGAACCAGATTAGGGCCTGAAGCCATCCTGCGGTGTTGCGGCCAGGTCACAAGAAAGCGAGTTGAAGAAAGGAGCTCAGGGGCACTGTAATTCACAAACCTGCAGAGTTATAAATGACAGCTATCGTCCAAAAATATACTGAAGTAAGGCTGCCAAGAGGACTTGAAAGCGGGGCAGAATTGCAGGAAACCGATTTCAGGAGGCAGACTGGAATTGCATTGAAAGCATAGGAAAAGAGGCAGAACGTCCACAATGATGCACTTGGCCAAAAAGGGCGTATGCGTTTTTTCCTGAATATATTCAGGAAAAAACGCATACGCCCTTTTTGGCCAACCAAGCAAGCTTGCAAAGGAAATCTGCACTACAATGAAGTCTCACTTCCCCCCGGTCAAAAGGGCCATGTCAAAAAAGTGTAAAATCCAGAAAGGCAGGACAGGCCATGGAGAACTGGGAGCCTTGTTATGCTGATGGGCGGGATGTAAATTGCCAACAACCACTTGGGAGAAGTGTATGGTGTTTCCTGAAACATCTAAAAAACAAAGCAACAGAACCTAGGGCACTTCCACTTATGGTCCTATAGCTTAGGGAAATTAAAATCAAAAAGACACAGCCACCCCAAAGTTTGGGACGCCTCTGTTTACAAGAACCTCGTTTACAGTACAAGTTCAACATCGCAGAAAGTGAAAAATGGATAAAGAAGTTGTGGTATTTACTTACAAAGCAATATCACTCAGCAATGAAATCTGTGTCATCAGGCCCTTAGCATCACAATGAGTGGATTCAGGTATGATGATTCTAACTGAAGTAAGTCACACAGAAAAAGAAACATCATAAGATATCAGTAATACACGGAATGTAAACTTGGCTACACAGGAACTGAATTACAGAACAGAACAGGGACTCAAATTTAGAAAACCAACTTATGCTTGCTTAAGGGTAAAGGTGAGTTGGGGTGCTGCATAAAACCAGAGATTGAAATGAGCACAGATAAAGTTCCGTAAGCCAAATATGGAATAGACAAGAGCTACTCCTTGCTCAACGAAATGGACTCAACACCGCATATTAAACGCCTAAGAATGTACCTGACTTGTAAGTATCTTAAAACCTATGGATTGCTATGTCTCCAAAAGAGAATCAAGCATGTGTACAGGGGCATAAACGCAGCAGTGATAGGATTGGAGAGGTTCGGTGAGCAAATGAAGACCCTTTGAAGTCATATTGCATGGTACCCATTCCACGGGTTTCAACTACCCAGGTTTAAGGTATTCTTCCTTCAGCTAAAACATGCATGTGGAACCTAGAGTATGATCAACCATGTGATCGGGAGACGTGTTCAAATATGTCTCAGTTTTCGTACCCTGGTACTCGGGTGCAACATTCCAGACGCTTTACTAACACTCTCCCGACTTGGAGAGTCAGTCCCTTTAACCTCCTGTTTGGCCCAGTTTGCAATTTCTGCGGAAGATGAACAGGAATAGCGAGAACCAACGGAGACTAGCTGGAGGTGTCTGAACGGGCAAATTTAACTCTCATTTCCCACCAGGAAGAGGAATTAACCAAAGGCTCAGCATGCCGGGCCAGAACCAGATTAGGGCCTGAAGCCATCCTGCGGTGTTGCGGCCAGGTCACAAGAAAGCGAGTTGAAGAAAGGAGCTCAGGGGCACTGTAATTCACAAACCTGCGGAGTTATAAATGACAGCTATCGTCCAAAAATATACTGAAGTAAGGCTGCCAAGAGGACTTGAAAGCGGGGCAGAATTGCAGGAAACCGATTTCAGGAGGCAGACTGGAATTGCATTGAAAGCATAGGAAAAGAGGCAGAACGTCCACAATGATGCACTTGGCCAAAAAGGGCGTATGCGTTTTTTCCTGAATATATTCAGGAAAAAACGCATACGCCCTTTTTGGCCAACCAAGCAAGCTTGCAAAGGAAATCTGCACTACAATGAAGTCTCACTTCCCCCCAGTCAAAAGGGCCATCTGAAAAAAGTGTAAAATCCAGAAAGGCAACAGGCCATTGAGAACTGGGAGCCTTGTTATGCTGATGGGCGGGATGTAAATTGCCAACAGACACTCGGGAGAAGTGTATGGTGTTTCCTGAAACATCTAAAAAACAAAGCAACAGAGCCTAGGGCACTTCCACTTATGGTCCTATAGCTTAGGGAAATTAAAATCAAAAAGACACAGCCACCCCAAAGTTTGGAACGGCTCTGTTTACAAGAACCTCATTTACAGTACAAGTTCAACATCGCAGAAAGTGAAAAATGGATAAAGAACTTGTGGTACTTACGTACAATGCAGTATCACTCAGCAATGAAATCTATGTCATCAGGCCCGTAGCAGCATAATGAGTAGATTCAGGTACGATGATTCTAACTGAAATAAGTCACACAGAAAAAGAAACATCATAAGATATCAGTAATACACGGAATGTAAACTTGGCTACACAGAAACTGAATTACAGAACAGAACAGGGTCTCAAATTTAGAAAAACAACTTATTCTTGCTTAAGGGGAAAGGTGAGTTGGGGTGCTGCATAAAACCAGAGATTGAAATGAGCACAGATAAAGTTCCTTAAGCCAAATATGGAATAGACAAGAGCTACTCCTTGCTCAACGAAATGGACTCAACACCCCATATTAAACGCCTAAGAATGTACCTGACTAGTAAGTATCTTGAAACCTATGGATTGCTATGTCTCCAAAAGAGAATCAAGCGTGTGTACAGGGGCATAAACGCAGCAGTGATAGGATTGGAGAGGTTCGGTGAGCAAATGAAGACCCTTTGAAGTCATATTGCATGGTACCCATTCCACGGGTCTCAACTCTCCAGGTTTAAGGTATTCTTCCTTCAGCTAAAACATGCATGTGGAACCCAGAGTATGATCAACCATGTGATCGGGAGACGTGTTCAAATATGTCTCAGTTTTCCTCCCCTGGTACTCGGGTGCAACATTCCAGACGCTTTACTAACACTCTCCCGACTTGGAGAGTCAGCGCCTTTAACCACCTGTTTGGCCCAGTTTCCAATTTCTGCGGAAGATGAACAGGAATAGCGAGAACCAATGAGAGGCTAGCTGGAGGTGTCTGGAGGGGCAAATTTAACTCTCATTTCCCACCAGGAAGAGGAATTAACCAAAGGCTCAGCGTGCCGTACCGGAACCAGATTAGGGCCTGAAGCCATCCTGCGGTGTTGCGGCCAGCTCAAAAGAAAGCGAGTTGAAGAAAGGAGCTCAGGGGCACTGTAATTCACAAACCTGCAGAGTTATAAATCACAGCTATCGTCCAAAAATAGACTGAAGTAAGGCTTCCAAGAGGACTTGAAAGCGGGGCAGAATTGCAGGAAACCGATTTCAGGAGGTAGACTGGAATTGCATTGAAAGCATAGGAAAAGAGGCAGAACGTCCACAATGATGCACTTGGCCAAAAAGGGCGTATGCGTTTTTTCCTGAATATATTCAGGAAAAAACGCATACGCCCTTTTTGGCCAACCAAGCAAGCTTGCAAAGGAAATCTGCACTACAATGAAGTCTCACTTCCCCCCGGTCAAAAGGGCCATCTCAAAAAAGTGTAAAATCCAGAAAGGCAGGACAGGCCATGGAGAACTGGGAGCCTTGTTATGCTGATGGGCGGGATGTAAATTGCCAACAGACACTTGGGAGAAGTGTATGGTGTTTCCTGAAACATCTAAAAAACAAAGCAACAGAACCTAGGGCACTTCCACTTATGGTCCTATAGCTTAGGGAAATTAAAATCAAAAAGACACAGCCACCCCAAAGTTTGGGACGCCTCTGTTTACAAGAACCTCGTTTACAGTACAAGTTCAACATCGCAGAAAGTGAAAAATGGATAAAGAAGTTGTGGTATTTACTTACAAAGCAATATCACTCAGCAATGAAATCTGTGTCATCAGGCCCTTAGCATCACAATGAGTGGATTCAGGTATGATGATTCTAACTGAAGTAAGTCACACAGAAAAAGAAACATCATAAGATATCAGTAATACACGGAATGTAAACTTGGCTACACAGGAACTGAATTACAGAACAGAACAGGGACTCAAATTTAGAAAAACAACTTATGCTTGCTTAAGGGTAAAGGTGAGTTGGGGTGCTGCATAAAACCAGAGATTGAAATGAGCACAGATAAAGTTCCTTAAGCCAAATATGGAATAGACAAGAGCTACTCCTTGCTCAACGAAATGGACTCAACACCGCATATTAAACGCCTAAGAATGTACCTGACTTGTAAGTATCTTAAAACCTATGGATTGCTATGTCTCCAAAAGAGAATCAAGCATGTGTACAGGGGCATAAACGCAGCAGTGATAGGATTGGAGAGGTTCGGTGAGCAAATGAAGACCCTTTGAAGTCATATTGCATGGTACCCATTCCACGGGTTTCAACTACCCAGGTTTAAGGTATTCTTCCTTCAGCTAAAACATGCATGTGGAACCTAGAGTATGATCAACCATGTGATCGGGAGACGTGTTCAAATATGTCTCAGTTTTCGTACCCTGGTACTCGGGTGCAACATTCCAGACGCTTTACTAACACTCTCCCGACTTGGAGAGTCAGTCCCTTTAACCTCCTGTTTGGCCCAGTTTGCAATTTCTGCGGAAGATGAACAGGAATAGCGAGAACCAACGGAGACTAGCTGGAGGTGTCTGAACGGGCAAATTTAACTCTCATTTCCCACCAGGAAGAGGAATTAACCAAAGGCTCAGCATGCCGGGCCAGAACCAGATTAGGGCCTGAAGCCATCCTGCGGTGTTGCGGCCAGGTCACAAGAAAGCGAGTTAAAGAAAGGAGCTCAGGGGCACTGTAATTCACAAACCTGCGGAGTTATAAATGACAGCTATCGTCCAAAAATAGACTGAAGTAAGGCTGCCAAGAGGACTTGAAAGCGGGGCAGAATTGCAGGAAACCGATTTCAGGAGGCAGACTGGAATTGCATTGAAAGCATAGGAAAAGAGGCAGAACGTCCACAATGATGCACTTGGCCAAAAAGGGCGTATGCGTTTTTTCCTGAATATATTCAGGAAAAAACGCATACGCCCTTTTTGGCCAACCAAGCAAGCTTGCAAAGGAAATCTGCACTACAATGAAGTCTCACTTCCCCCCGGTCAAAAGGGCCATCTGAAAAAAGTGTAAAATCCAGAAAGGCAACAGGCCATTGAGAACTGGGAGCCTTGTTATGCTGATGGGCGGGATGTAAATTGCCAACAGACACTCGGGAGAAGTGTATGGTGTTTCCTGAAACATCTAAAAAACAAAGCAACAGAGCCTAGGGCACTTCCACTTATGGTCCTATAGCTTAGGGAAATTAAAATCAAAAAGACACAGCCACCCCAAAGTTTGGAACGGCTCTGTTTACAAGAACCTCGTTTACAGTACAAGTTCAACATCGCAGAAAGTGAAAAATGCATAAAGAACTTGTGGTACTTACGTACAATGCAGTATCACTCAGCAATGAAATCTATGTCATCAGGCCCGTAGCAGCATAATGAGTAGATTCAGGTACGATGATTCTAACTGAAATAAGTCACACAGAAAAAGAAACATCATAAGATATCAGTAATACACGGAATGTAAACTTGGCTACACAGGAACTGAATTACAGAACAGAACAGGATCTCAAATTTAGAAAAACAACTTATTCTTGCTTAAGGGTAAAGGTGAGTTGGGGTGCTGCATAAAACCAGAGATTGAAATGAGCACAGATAAAGTTCCTTAAGCCAAATATGGAATAGACAAGAGCTACTCCTTGCTCAACGAAATGGACTCAACACCCCATATTAAACGCCTAAGAATGTACCTGACTAGTAAGTATCTTGAAACCTATGGATTGCTATGTCTCCGAAAGAGAATCAAGCATGTGTACAGGGGCATAAACGCAGCAGTGATAGGATTGGAGAGGTTCGGTGAGCAAATGAAGAGCCTTTGAAGTCATATTGCATGGTACCCTTTACACGGGTCTCAACTCTCCAGGTTTAAGGTATTCTTCCTTCAGCTAAGACATGCATGTAGAACCCAAGTATGATCAACCATGTGAACGGGAGACGTGTTCAAATATGTCTCAGTTTTCCTCCCCTGGTACTCGGGTGCAACATTCCAGACGCTTTACTAACACTCTCCCCAGTTGGAGAGTCAGCGCCTTTAACCTCCTGTTTGGCCCACTTTGCAATTTCTGCGGAAGATGAACAGGAATAGCGAGAACCAATGAGAGGCTAGCTGAAGGTGTCTGGACGGGCAAATTTAACTCTCATTTCCCACCAGGAAGAGGAAATAACCAAAGGCTCAGCGTGCCGTACCGGAACCAGATTAGGGCCTGAAGCCATCCTGCGGTGTTGCGGCCAGCTCAAAAGAAAGCGAGTTGAAGAAAGGAGCTCAGGGGCACTGTAATTCACAAACCTGCAGAGTTATAAATCACAGCTATCGTCCAAAAATAGACTGAAGTAAGGCTTCCAAGAGGACTTGAAAGCGGGGCAGAATTGCAGGAAACCGATTTCAGGAGGTAGACTGGAATTGCATTGAAAGCATAGGAAAAGAGGCAGAACGTCCACAATGATGCACTTGGCCAAAAAGGGCGTATGCGTTTTTTCCTGAATATATTCAGGAAAAAACGCATACGCCCTTTTTGGCCAACCAAGCAAGCTTGCAAAGGAAATCTGCACTACAATGAAGTCTCACTTCCCCCCGGTCAAAAGGGCCATCTCAAAAAAGTGTAAAATCCAGAAAGGCAGGACAGGCCATGGAGAACTGGGAGCCTTGTTATGCTGATGGGCGGGATGTAAATTGCCAACAGACACTTGGGAGAAGTGTATGGTGTTTCCTGAAACATCTAAAAAACAAAGCAACAGAACCTAGGGCACTTCCACTTATGGTCCTATAGCTTAGGGAAATTAAAATCAAAAAGACACAGCCACCCCAAAGTTTGGGACGCCTCTGTTTACAAGAACCTCGTTTACAGTACAAGTTCAACATCGCAGAAAGTGAAAAATGGATAAAGAAGTTGTGGTATTTACTTACAAAGCAATATCACTCAGCAATGAAATCTGTGTCATCAGGCCCTTAGCATCACAATGAGTGGATTCAGGTATGATGATTCTAACTGAAGTAAGTCACACAGAAAAAGAAACATCATAAGATATCAGTAATACACGGAATGTAAACTTGGCTACACAGGAACTGAATTACAGAACAGAACAGGGACTCAAATTTAGAAAAACAACTTATGCTTGCTTAAGGGTAAAGGTGAGTTGGGGTGCTGCATAAAACCAGAGATTGAAATGAGCACAGATAAAGTTCCTTAAGCCAAATATGGAATAGACAAGAGCTACTCCTTGCTCAACGAAATGGACTCAACACCGCATATTAAACGCCTAAGAATGTACCTGACTTGTAAGTATCTTAAAACCTATGGATTGCTATGTCTCCAAAAGAGAATCAAGCATGTGTACAGGGGCATAAACGCAGCAGTGATAGGATTGGAGAGGTTCGGTGAGCAAATGAAGACCCTTTGAAGTCATATTGCATGGTACCCATTCCACGGGTTTCAACTACCCAGGTTTAAGGTATTCTTCCTTCAGCTAAAACATGCATGTGGAACCTAGAGTATGATCAACCATGTGATCGGGAGACGTGTTCAAATATGTCTCAGTTTTCGTACCCTGGTACTCGGGTGCAACATTCCAGACGCTTTACTAACACTCTCCCGACTTGGAGAGTCAGTCCCTTTAACCTCCTGTTTGGCCCAGTTTGCAATTTCTGCGGAAGATGAACAGGAATAGCGAGAACCAACGGAGACTAGCTGGAGGTGTCTGAACGGGCAAATTTAACTCTCATTTCCCACCAGGAAGAGGAATTAACCAAAGGCTCAGCATGCCGGGCCAGAACCAGATTAGGGCCTGAAGCCATCCTGCGGTGTTGCGGCCAGGTCACAAGAAAGCGAGTTAAAGAAAGGAGCTCAGGGGCACTGTAATTCACAAACCTGCGGAGTTATAAATGACAGCTATCGTCCAAAAATAGACTGAAGTAAGGCTGCCAAGAGGACTTGAAAGCGGGGCAGAATTGCAGGAAACCGATTTCAGGAGGCAGACTGGAATTGCATTGAAAGCATAGGAAAAGAGGCAGAACGTCCACAATGATGCACTTGGCCAAAAAGGGCGTATGCGTTTTTTCCTGAATATATTCAGGAAAAAACGCATACGCCCTTTTTGGCCAACCAAGCAAGCTTGCAAAGGAAATCTGCACTACAATGAAGTCTCACTTCCCCCCGGTCAAAAGGGCCATCTGAAAAAAGTGTAAAATCCAGAAAGGCAACAGGCCATTGAGAACTGGGAGCCTTGTTATGCTGATGGGCGGGATGTAAATTGCCAACAGACACTCGGGAGAAGTGTATGGTGTTTCCTGAAACATCTAAAAAACAAAGCAACAGAGCCTAGGGCACTTCCACTTATGGTCCTATAGCTTAGGGAAATTAAAATCAAAAAGACACAGCCACCCCAAAGTTTGGAACGGCTCTGTTTACAAGAACCTCGTTTACAGTACAAGTTCAACATCGCAGAAAGTGAAAAATGCATAAAGAACTTGTGGTACTTACGTACAATGCAGTATCACTCAGCAATGAAATCTATGTCATCAGGCCCGTAGCAGCATAATGAGTAGATTCAGGTACGATGATTCTAACTGAAATAAGTCACACAGAAAAAGAAACATCATAAGATATCAGTAATACACGGAATGTAAACTTGGCTACACAGGAACTGAATTACAGAACAGAACAGGATCTCAAATTTAGAAAAACAACTTATTCTTGCTTAAGGGTAAAGGTGAGTTGGGGTGCTGCATAAAACCAGAGATTGAAATGAGCACAGATAAAGTTCCTTAAGCCAAATATGGAATAGACAAGAGCTACTCCTTGCTCAACGAAATGGACTCAACACCCCATATTAAACGCCTAAGAATGTACCTGACTAGTAAGTATCTTGAAACCTATGGATTGCTATGTCTCCGAAAGAGAATCAAGCATGTGTACAGGGGCATAAACGCAGCAGTGATAGGATTGGAGAGGTTCGGTGAGCAAATGAAGAGCCTTTGAAGTCATATTGCATGGTACCCTTTACACGGGTCTCAACTCTCCAGGTTTAAGGTATTCTTCCTTCAGCTAAGACATGCATGTAGAACCCAAGTATGATCAACCATGTGAACGGGAGACGTGTTCAAATATGTCTCAGTTTTCCTCCCCTGGTACTCGGGTGCAACATTCCAGACGCTTTACTAACACTCTCCCCAGTTGGAGAGTCAGCGCCTTTAACCTCCTGTTTGGCCCACTTTGCAATTTCTGCGGAAGATGAACAGGAATAGCGAGAACCAATGAGAGGCTAGCTGAAGGTGTCTGGACGGGCAAATTTAACTCTCATTTCCCACCAGGAAGAGGAAATAACCAAAGGCTCAGCGTGCCGTACCGGAACCAGATTAGGGCCTGAAGCCATCCTGCGGTGTTGCGGCCAGCTCAAAAGAAAGCGAGTTGAAGAAAGGAGCTCAGGGGCACTGTAATTCACAAACCTGCAGAGTTATAAATGACAGCTATCGTCCAAAAATAGACTGAAGTAAGGCTGCCAAGAGGACTTGTGAGCGGGGCAGAATTGCAGGAAACCGATTTCAGGAGGTAGACTGGAATTGCATTGAAAGCATAGGAAAAGAGGCAGAACGTCCACAATGATGCACTTGGCCAAAAAGGGCGTATGCGTTTTTTCCTGAATATATTCAGGAAAAAACGCATACGCCCTTTTTGGCCAACCAAGCAAGCTTGCAAAGGAAATCTGCACTACAATGAAGTCTCACTTCCCCCCGGTCAAAAGGGCCATCTCAAAAAAGTGTAAAATCCAGAAAGGCAGGACAGGCCATGGAGAACTGGGAGCCTTGTTATGCTGATGGGCGGGATGTAAATTGCCAACAACCACTCGGGAGAAGTGTATGGTGTTTCCTGAAACATCTAAAAAACAAAGTAACAGAACCTAGGGCACTTCCACTTATGGTCCTATAGCTTAGGGAAATTAAAATCAAAAAGACACAGCCACCCCAAAGTTTGGGACGCCTCTGTTTACAAGAACCTCGTTTACAGTACAAGTTCAACATCGCAGAAAGTGAAAAATGGATAAAGAAGTTGTGGTATTTACTTACAAAGCAATATCACTCAGCAATGAAATCTGTGTCATCAGGCCCTTAGCAGCACAATGAGTGGATTCAGGTATGATGATTCTAACTGAAGTAAGTCACACAGAAAAAGAATCATCATAAGATATCAGTAAAACACGAAATGTAAACTTGGCTACACAGGATCTGAAATACAGAACAGAACAGGGATTCAAATTTAGAAAACCAACTTATGCTTGCTTAAGGGTAAAGGTGAGTTGGGGTGCTGCATAAAACCAGAGATTGAAATGAGCACAGATAAAGTTCCTTAAGTCAAATATGGAATAGACAAGAGCTACTCCTTGCTCAACGAAATGGACTCAACACCGCATATTAAACGCCTAAGAATGTACCTGACTAGTAAGTATCTTAAAACCTATGGATTGCTATGTCTCCGAAAGAGAATCAAGCATGTGTACAGGGGCATAAACGCAGCAGTGATAGGATTGGAGAGGTTCGGTGAGCAAATGAAGACCCTTTGAAGTCATATTGCATGGTACCCATTACACGGGTCTTAACTCTCCAGGTTTAAGGTATTCTTCCTTCAGCTAAAACATGCATGTGGAACCCAAGTATGATCAACCATGTGAACGGGAGACGTGTTCAAATATGTCTCAGTTTTCCTCCCCTGGTACTCGGGTGCAACATTCCAGACGCTTTACTAACACTCTCCCCACTTGGAGAGTCAGCGCCTTTAACCTCCTGTTTGGCCCAGTTTGCAATTTCTGCGGAAGATGAACAGGAATAGCGAGAACCAATGAGAGGCTAGCTGGAGGTGTCTGGAGGGGCAAATTTAACTCTCATTTCCCACCAGGAAGAGGAATTAACCAAAGGCTCAGCGTGCCGTACCGGAACCAGATTAGGGCCTGAAGCCATCCTGCGGTGTTGCGGCCAGCTCAAAAGAAAGCGAGTTGAAGAAAGGAGCTCAGGGGCACTGTAATTCACAAACCTGCAGAGTTATAAATCACAGCTATCGTCCAAAAATAGACTGAAGTAAGGCTTCCAAGAGGACTTGAAAGCGGGGCAGAATTGCAGGAAACCGATTTCAGGAGGTAGACTGGAATTGCATTGAAAGCATAGGAAAAGAGGCAGAACGTCCACAATGATGCACTTGGCCAAAAAGGGCGTATGCGTTTTTTCCTGAATATATTCAGGAAAAAACGCATACGCCCTTTTTGGCCAACCAAGCAAGCTTGGAAAGGAAATCTGCACTACAATGAAGTCTCACTTCCCCCCGGTCAAAAGGGCCATCTCAAAAAAGTGTAAAATCCAGAAAGGCAGGACAGGCCATGGAGAACTGGGAGCCTTGTTATGCTGATGGGCGGGATGTAAATTGCCAACAGACACTTGGGAGAAGTGTATGGTGTTTCCTGAAACATCTAAAAAACAAAGCAACAGAACCTAGGGCACTTCCACTTATGGTCCTATAGCTTAGGGAAATTAAAATCAAAAAGACACAGCCACCCCAAAGTTTGGGACGCCTCTGTTTACAAGAACCTCGTTTACAGTACAAGTTCAACATCGCAGAAAGTGAAAAATGGATAAAGAAGTTGTGGTATTTACTTACAAAGCAATATCACTCAGCAATGAAATCTGTGTCATCAGGCCCTTAGCATCACAATGAGTGGATTCAGGTATGATGATTCTAACTGAAGTAAGTCACACAGAAAAAGAAACATCATAAGATATCAGTAATACACGGAATGTAAACTTGGCTACACAGGAACTGAATTACAGAACAGAACAGGGACTCAAATTTAGAAAAACAACTTATGCTTGCTTAAGGGTAAAGGTGAGTTGGGGTGCTGCATAAAACCAGAGATTGAAATGAGCACAGATAAAGTTCCTTAAGCCAAATATGGAATAGACAAGAGCTACTCCTTGCTCAACGAAATGGACTCAACACCGCATATTAAACGCCTAAGAATGTACCTGACTTGTAAGTATCTTAAAACCTATGGATTGCTATGTCTCCAAAAGAGAATCAAGCATGTGTACAGGGGCATAAACGCAGCAGTGATAGGATTGGAGAGGTTCGGTGAGCAAATGAAGACCCTTTGAAGTCATATTGCATGGTACCCATTCCACGGGTTTCAACTACCCAGGTTTAAGGTATTCTTCCTTCAGCTAAAACATGCATGTGGAACCTAGAGTATGATCAACCATGTGATCGGGAGACGTGTTCAAATATGTCTCAGTTTTCGTACCCTGGTACTCGGGTGCAACATTCCAGACGCTTTACTAACACTCTCCCGACTTGGAGAGTCAGTCCCTTTAACCTCCTGTTTGGCCCAGTTTGCAATTTCTGCGGAAGATGAACAGGAATAGCGAGAACCAACGGAGACTAGCTGGAGGTGTCTGAACGGGCAAATTTAACTCTCATTTCCCACCAGGAAGAGGAATTAACCAAAGGCTCAGCATGCCGGGCCAGAACCAGATTAGGGCCTGAAGCCATCCTGCGGTGTTGCGGCCAGGTCACAAGAAAGCGAGTTGAAGAAAGGAGCTCAGGGGCACTGTAATTCACAAACCTGCGGAGTTATAAATGACAGCTATCGTCCAAAAATAGACTGAAGTAAGGCTGCCAAGAGGACTTGAAAGCGGGGCAGAATTGCAGGAAACCGATTTCAGGAGGCAGACTGGAATTGCATTGAAAGCATAGGAAAAGAGGCAGAACGTCCACAATGATGCACTTGGCCAAAAAGGGCGTATGCGTTTTTTCCTGAATATATTCAGGAAAAAACGCATACGCCCTTTTTGGCCAACCAAGCAAGCTTGCAAAGGAAATCTGCACTACAATGAAGTCTCACTTCCCCCCGGTCAAAAGGGCCATCTGAAAAAAGTGTAAAATCCAGAAAGGAAACAGGCCATTGAGAACTGGGAGCCTTGTTATGCTGATGGGCGGGATGTAAATTGCCAACAGACACTCGGGAGAAGTGTATGGTGTTTCCTGAAACATCTAAAAAACAAAGCAACAGAGCCTAGGGCACTTCCACTTATGGTCCTATAGCTTAGGGAAATTAAAATCAAAAAGACACAGCCACCCCAAAGTTTGGAACGGCTCTGTTTACAAGAACCTCGTTTACAGTACAAGTTCAACATCGCAGAAAGTGAAAAATGGATAAAGAACTTGTGGTACTTACGTACAATGCAGTATCACTCAGCAATGAAATCTATGTCATCAGGCCCGTAGCAGCATAATGAGTAGATTCAGGTACGATGATTCTAACTGAAATAAGTCACACAGAAAAAGAAACATCATAAGATATCAGTAATACACGGAATGTAAACTTGGCTACACAGGAACTGAATTACAGAACAGAACAGGGTCTCAAATTTAGAAAAACAACTTATTCTTGCTTAAGGGTAAAGGTGAGTTGGGGTGCTGCATAAAACCAGAGATTGAAATGAGCACAGATAAAGTTCCTTAAGCCAAATATGGAATAGACAAGAGCTACTCCTTGCTCAACGAAATGGACTCAACACCCCATATTAAACGCCTAAGAATGTACCTGACTAGTAAGTATCTTGAAACCTATGGATTGCTATGTCTCCGAAAGAGAATCAAGCATGTGTACAGGGGCATAAACGCTGCAGTGATAGGATTGGAGAGGTTCGGTGAGCAAATGAAGAGCCTTTGAAGTCATATTGCATGGTACCCTTTACACGGGTCTCAACTCTCCAGGTTTAAGGTATTCTTCCTTCAGCTAAGACATGCATGTAGAACCCAAGTATGATCAACCATGTGAACGGGAGACGTGTTCAAATATGTCTCAGTTTTCCTCCCCTGGTACTCGGGTGCAACATTACAGACGCTTTACTAACACTCTCCCCACTTGGAGAGTCAGCGCCTTTAACCTCCTGTTTGGCCCAGTTTGCAATTTCTGCGGAAGATGAACAGGAATAGCGAGAACCAATGAGAGGCTAGCTGAAGGTGTCTGGACGGGCAAATTTAACTCTCATTTCCCACCAGGAAGAGGAAATAACCAAAGGCTCAGCGTGCCGTACCGGAACCAGATTAGGGCCTGAAGCCATCCTGCGGTGTTGCGGCCAGCTCAAAAGAAAGCGAGTTGAAGAAAGGAGCTCAGGGGCACTGTAATTCACAAACCTGCAGAGTTATAAATGACAGCTATCGTCCAAAAATAGACTGAAGTAAGGCTGCCAAGAGGACTTGAAAGCGGGGCAGAATTGCAGGAAACCGATTTCAGGAGGTAGACTGGAATTGCATTGAAAGCATAGGAAAAGAGGCAGAACGTCCACAATGATGCACTTGGCCAAAAAGGGCGTATGCGTTTTTTCCTGAATATATTCAGGAAAAAACGCATACGCCCTTTTTGGCCAACCAAGCAAGCTTGCAAAGGAAATCTGCACTACAATGAAGTCTCACTTCCCCCCGGTCAAAAGGGCCATCTGAAAAAAGTGTAAAATCCAGAAAGGCAGGACAGGCCATGGAGAACTGGGAGCCTTGTTATGCTGATGGGCGGGATGTAAATTGCCAACAACCACTCGGGAGAAGTGTATGGTGTTTCCTGAAACATCTAAAAAACAAAGCAACAGAACCTAGGGCACTTCCACTTATGGTCCTATAGCTTAGGGAAATTAAAATCAAAACGACACAGCCACCCCAAACTTTCGAACGGCTCTGTTTACAAGAACCTCGTTTACAGTACAAGTTCAACATCGCAGAAAGTGAAAAATGGATAAAGAAGTTGTGGTATTTACTTACAAAGCAATATCACTCAGCAATGAAATCTGTGTCATCAGGCCCTTAGCAGCACAATGAGTGGATTCAGGTATGATGATTCTAACTGAAGTAAGTCACACAGAAAAAGAAACATCATAAGATATCAGTAATACACGGAATGTAAACTTGGCTACACAGGATCTGAAATACAGAACAGAACAGGGATTCAAATTTAGAAAACCAACTTATGCTTGCTTAAGGGTAAAGGTGAGTTGGGGTGCTGCATAAAACCAGAGATTGAAATGAGCACAGATAAAGTTCCTTAAGTCAAATATGGAATAGACAAGAGCTACTCCTTGCTCAACGAAATGGACTCAACACCGCATATTAAACGCCTAAGAATGTACCTGACTAGTAAGTATCTTAAAACCTATGGATTGCTATGTCTCCGAAAGAGAATCAAGCATGTGTACAGGGGCATAAACGCAGCAGTGATAGGATTGGAGAGGTTCGGTGAGCAAATGAAGACCCTTTGAAGTCATATTGCATGGTACCCATTACACGGGTCTTAACTCTCCAGGTTTAAGGTATTCTTCCTTCAGCTAAAACATGCATGTGGAACCCAAGTATGATCAACCATGTGAACGGGAGACGTGTTCAAATATGTCTCAGTTTTCCTCCCCTGGTACTCGGGTGCAACATTCCAGACGCTTTACTAACACTCTCCCCACTTGGAGAGTCAGCGCCTTTAACCTCCTGTTTGGCCCAGTTTGCAATTTCTGCGGAAGATGAACAGGAATAGCGAGAACCAATGAGAGGCTAGCTGGAGGTGTCTGGAGGGGCAAATTTAACTCTCATTTCCCACCAGGAAGAGGAATTAACCAAAGGCTCAGCGTGCCGTACCGGAACCAGATTAGGGCCTGAAGCCATCCTGCGGTGTTGCGGCCAGCTCAAAAGAAAGCGAGTTGAAGAAAGGAGCTCAGGGGCACTGTAATTCACAAACCTGCAGAGTTATAAATGACAGCTATCGTCCAAAAATAGACTGAAGTAAGGCTTCCAAGAGGACTTGAAAGCGGGGCAGAATTGCAGGAAACCGATTTCAGGAGGTAGACTGGAATTGCATTGAAAGCATAGGAAAAGAGGCAGAACGTCCACAATGATGCACTTGGCCAAAAAGGGCGTATGCGTTTTTTCCTGAATATATTCAGGAAAAAACGCATACGCCCTTTTTGGCCAACCAAGCAAGCTTGCAAAGGAAATCTGCACTACAATGAAGTCTCACTTCCCCCCGGTCAAAAGGGCCATCTCAAAAAAGTGTAAAATCCAGAAAGGCAGGACAGGCCATGGAGAACTGGGAGCCTTGTTATGCTGATGGGCGGGATGTAAATTGCCAACAGACACTTGGGAGAAGTGTATGGTGTTTCCTGAAACATCTAAAAAACAAAGCAACAGAACCTAGGGCACTTCCACTTATGGTCCTATAGCTTAGGGAAATTAAAATCAAAAAGACACAGCCACCCCAAAGTTTGGGACGCCTCTGTTTACAAGAACCTCGTTTACAGTACAAGTTCAACATCGCAGAAAGTGAAAAATGGATAAAGAAGTTGTGGTATTTACTTACAAAGCAATATCACTCAGCAATGAAATCTGTGTCATCAGGCCCTTAGCATCACAATGAGTGGATTCAGGTATGATGATTCTAACTGAAGTAAGTCACACAGAAAAAGAAACATCATAAGATATCAGTAATACACGGAATGTAAACTTGGCTACACAGGAACTGAATTACAGAACAGAACAGGGACTCAAATTTAGAAAAACAACTTATGCTTGCTTAAGGGTAAAGGTGAGTTGGGGTGCTGCATAAAACCAGAGATTGAAATGAGCACAGATAAAGTTCCTTAAGCCAAATATGGAATAGACAAGAGCTACTCCTTGCTCAACGAAATGGACTCAACACCGCATATTAAACGCTTAAGAATGTACCTGACTTGTAAGTATCTTAAAACCTATGGATTGCTATGTCTCCAAAAGAGAATCAAGCATGTGTACAGGGGCATAAACGCAGCAGTGATAGGATTGGAGAGGTTCGGTGAGCAAATGAAGACCCTTTGAAGTCATATTGCATGGTACCCATTCCACGGGTTTCAACTACCCAGGTTTAAGGTATTCTTCCTTCAGCTAAAACATGCATGTGGAACCTAGAGTATGATCAACCATGTGATCGGGAGACGTGTTCAAATATGTCTCAGTTTTCGTACCCTGGTACTCGGGTGCAACATTCCAGACGCTTTACTAACACTCTCCCGACTTGGAGAGTCAGTCCCTTTAACCTCCTGTTTGGCCCAGTTTGCAATTTCTGCGGAAGATGAACAGGAATAGCGAGAACCAACGGAGACTAGCTGGAGGTGTCTGAACGGGCAAATTTAACTCTCATTTCCCACCAGGAAGAGGAATTAACCAAAGGCTCAGCATGCCGGGCCAGAACCAGATTAGGGCCTGAAGCCATCCTGCGGTGTTGCGGCCAGGTCACAAGAAAGCGAGTTGAAGAAAGGAGCTCAGGGGCACTGTAATTCACAAACCTGCGGAGTTATAAATGACAGCTATCGTCCAAAAATAGACTGAAGTAAGGCTGCCAAGAGGACTTGAAAGCGGGGCAGAATTGCAGGAAACCGATTTCAGGAGGCAGACTGGAATTGCATTGAAAGCATAGGAAAAGAGGCAGAACGTCCACAATGATGCACTTGGCCAAAAAGGGCGTATGCGTTTTTTCCTGAATATATTCAGGAAAAAACGCATACGCCCTTTTTGGCCAACCAAGCAAGCTTGCAAAGGAAATCTGCACTACAATGAAGTCTCACTTCCCCCCGGTCAAAAGGGCCATCTGAAAAAAGTGTAAAATCCAGAAAGACAAGACAGGCCATGGAGAACTGGGAGCCTTGTTATGCTGATGGGCGGGATGTAAATTGCCAACAACCACTCGGGAGAAGTGTATGGTGTTTCCTGAAACATCTAAAAAACAAAGCAACAGAGCCTAGGGCACTTCCACTTATGGTCCTATAGCTTAGGGAAATTAAAATCAAAAAGACACAGCCACCCCAAAGTTTGGAACGGCTCTGTTTACAAGAACCTCGTTTACAGTACAAGTTCAACATCGCAGAAAGTGAAAAATGGATAAAGAACTTGTGGTACTTACGTACAATGCAGTATCACTCAGCAATGAAATCTATGTCATCAGGCCCGTAGCAGCATAATGAGTAGATTCAGGTACGATGATTCTAACTGAAATAAGTCACACAGAAAAAGAAACATCATAAGATATCAGTAATACACGGAATGTAAACTTGGCTACACAGGAACTGAATTACAGAACAGAACAGGGTCTCAAATTTAGAAAAACAACTTATTCTTGCTTAAGGGTAAAGGTGAGTTGGGGTGCTGCATAAAACCAGAGATTGAAATGAGCACAGATAAAGTTCCTTAAGCCAAATATGGAATAGACAAGAGCTACTCCTTGCTCAACGAAATGGACTCAACACCCCATATTAAACGCCTAAGAATGTACCTGACTAGTAAGTATCTTGAAACCTATGGATTGCTATGTCTCCGAAAGAGAATCAAGCATGTGTACAGGGGCATAAACGCTGCAGTGATAGGATTGGAGAGGTTCGGTGAGCAAATGAAGAGCCTTTGAAGTCATATTGCATGGTACCCTTTACACGGGTCTCAACTCGCCAGGTTTAACGTATTCTTCCTTCAGCTAAGACATGCATGTAGAACCCAAGTATGATCAACCATGTGAACGGGAGACGTGTTCAAATATGTCTCAGTTTTCCTCCCCTGGTACTCGGGTGCAACATTCCAGACGCTTTACTAACACTCTCCCCACTTGGAGAGTCAGCGCCTTTAACCTCCTGTTTGGCCCACTTTGCAATTTCTGCGGAAGATGAACAGGAATAGCGAGAACCAATGAGAGGCTAGCTGAAGGTGTCTGGACGGGCAAATTTAACTCTCATTTCCCACCAGGAAGAGGAAATAACCAAAGGCTCAGCGTGCCGTACCGGAACCAGATTAGGGCCTGAAGCCATCCTGCGGTGTTGCGGCCAGGTCACAAGAAAGCGAGTTGAAGAAAGGAGCTCAGGGGCACTGTAATTCACAAACCTGCAGAGTTATAAATCACAGCTATCGTCCAAAAATAGACTGAAGTAAGGCTGCCAAGAGGACTTGAAAGCGGGGCAGAATTGCAGGAAACCGATTTCAGGAGGTAGACTGGAATTGCATTGAAAGCATAGGAAAAGAGGCAGAACGTCCACAATGATGCACTTGGCCAAAAAGGGCGTATGCGTTTTTTCCTGAATATATTCAGGAAAAAACGCATACGCCCTTTTTGGCCAACCAAGCAAGCTTGCAAAGGAAATCTGCACTACAATGAAGTCTCACTTCCCCCCGGTCAAAAGGGCCATCTGAAAAAAGTGTAAAATCCAGAAAGGCAGGACAGGCCATGGAGAACTGGGAGCCTTGTTATGCTGATGGGCGGGATGTAAATTGCCAACAACCACTCGGGAGAAGTGTATGGTGTTTCCTGAAACATCTAAAAAACAAAGCAACAGAACCTAGGGCACTTCCACTTATGGTCCTATAGCTTAGGGAAATTAAAATCAAAACGACACAGCCACCCCAAACTTTCGAACGGCTCTGTTTACAAGAACCTCGTTTACAGTACAAGTTCAACATCGCAGAAAGTGGAAAATGGATAAAGAAGTTGTGGTATTTACTTACAAAGCAATATCACTCAGCAATGAAATCTGTGTCATCAGGCCCTTAGCAGCACAATGAGTGGATTCAGGTATGATGATTCTAACTGAAGTAAGTCACACAGAAAAAGAAACATCATAAGATATCAGTAATACACGAAATGTAAACTTGGCTACACAGGATCTGAAATACAGAACAGAACAGGGATTCAAATTTAGAAAACCAACTTATGCTTGCTTAAGGGTAAAGGTGAGTTGGGGTGCTGCATAAAACCAGAGATTGAAATGAGCACAGATAAAGTTCCTTAAGTCAAATATGGAATAGACAAGAGCTACTCCTTGCTCAACGAAATGGACTCAACACCGCATATTAAACGCCTAAGAATGTACCTGACTAGTAAGTATCTTAAAACCTATGGATTGCTATGTCTCTGAAAGAGAATCAAGCATGTGTACAGGGGCATAAACGCAGCAGTGATAGGATTGGAGAGGTTCGGTGAGCAAATGAAGACCCTTTGAAGTCATATTGCATGGTACCCATTACACGGGTCTTAACTCTCCAGGTTTAAGGTATTCTTCCTTCAGCTAAAACATGCATGTGGAACCCAAGTATGATCAACCATGTGAACGGGAGACGTGTTCAAATATGTCTCAGTTTTCCTCCCCTGGTACTCGGGTGCAACATTCCAGACGCTTTACTAACACTCTCCCCACTTGGAGAGTCAGCGCCTTTAACCTCCTGTTTGGCCCAGTTTGCAATTTCTGCGGAAGATGAACAGGAATAGCGAGAACCAATGAGAGGCTAGCTGGAGGTGTCTGGAGGGGCAAATTTAACTCTCATTTCCCACCAGGAAGAGGAATTAACCAAAGGCTCAGCGTGCCGTACCGGAACCAGATTAGGGCCTGAAGCCATCCTGCGGTGTTGCGGCCAGCTCAAAAGAAAGCGAGTTGAAGAAAGGAGCTCAGGGGCACTGTAATTCACAAACCTGCAGAGTTATAAATCACAGCTATCGTCCAAAAATAGACTGAAGTAAGGCTGCCAAGAGGACTTGAAAGCGGGGCAGAATTGCAGGAAACCGATTTCAGGAGGTAGACTGGAATTGCATTGAAAGCATAGGAAAAGAGGCAGAACGTCCACAATGATGCACTTGGCCAAAAAGGGCATATGCGTTTTTTCCTGAATATATTCAGGAAAAAACGCATACGCCCTTTTTGGCCAACCAAGCAAGCTTGCAAAGGAAATCTGCACTACAATGAAGTCTCACTTCCCCCCGGTCAAAAGGGCCATCTCAAAAAAGTGTAAAATCCAGAAAGGCAGGACAGGCCATGGAGAACTGGGAGCCTTGTTATGCTGATGGGCGGGATGTAAATTGCCAACAACCACTCGGGAGAAGTGTATGGTGTTTCCTGAAACATCTAAAAAACAAAGCAACAGAACCTAGGGCACTTCCACTTATGGTCCTATAGCTTAGGGAAATTAAAATCAAAAAGACACAGCCACCCCAAAGTTTGGGACGCCTCTGTTTACAAGAACCTCGTTTACAGTACAAGTTCAACATCGCAGAAAGTGAAAAATGGATAAAGAAGTTGTGGTATTTACTTACAAAGCAATATCACTCAGCAATGAAATCTATGTCATCAGGCCCTTAGCATCACAATGAGTGGATTCAGGTATGATGATTCTAACTGAAATAAGTCACACAGAAAAAGAAACATCATAAGATATCAGTAATACACGGAATGGAAACTTGGCTACACAGGAACTGAATTACAGAACAGAACAGGGTCTCAAATTTAGAAAAACAACTTATGCTTGCTTAAGGGTAAAGGTGAGTTGGGGTGCTGCATGAAACCAGAGATTGAAATGAGCACAGATAAAGTTCCTTAAGCCAAATATGGAATAGACAAGAGCTACTCCTTGCTCAACGAAATGGACTCAACACCCCATATTAAACGCCTAAGAATGTACCTGACTTGTAAGTATCTTAAAACCTAAGAATTGCTATGTCTCCGAAAGAGAATCAAGCATGTGTACAGGGGCATAAACGCAGCAGTGATAGGATTGGAGAGGTTCGGTGAGCAAATGAAGACCCTTTGAAGTCATATTGCATGGTACCCATTACACGGGTCTTAACTCTCCAGGTTTAATGTATTCTTCCTTCAACTAAAACATGCATGTGGAACCCAAGTATGATCAACCATGTGAACGGGAGGCGTGTTCAAATATGTCTCAGTTTTCCTCCCCTGGTACTCGGGTGCAACATTCCAGATGGTTTACTAACACTCTCCCCACTTGGAGAGTCAGCGCCTTTAACCTCCTGTTTGGCCCAGTTTGCAATTTCTGCGGAAGATGAACAGGAATAGCGAGAACCAATGAGAGACTAGCTGGAGGTGTCTGGACGGGCAAATTTAACTCTCATTTCCCACCAGGAAGAGGAAATAACCAAAGGCTCAGCGTGCCGTGCCGGAACCAGATTAGGGCCTGAAGCCATCCTGCGGTGTTGCGGCCAGGTCACAAGAAAGCGAGTTGAAGAAAGGAGCTCAGGGGCACTGTAATTCACAAACCTGCAGAGTTATAAATGACAGCTATCGTCCAAAAATAGACTGAAGTAAGGCTGCCAAGAGGACTTGAAAGCGGGGCAGAATTGCAGGAAACCGATTTCAGGAGGTAGACTGGAATTGCATTGAAAGCATAGGAAAAGAGGCAGAACGTCCACAATGATGCACTTGGCCAAAAAGGGCGTATGCGTTTTTTCCTGAATATATTCAGGAAAAAACGCATACGCCCTTTTTGGCCAACCAAGCAAACTTTCAAAGGAAATCTGCACTACAATGAAGTCTCACTTCCCCCCGGTCAAAAGGGCCATCTGAAAAAAGTGTAAAATCCAGAAAGGCAGGACAGGCCATGGAGAACTGGGAGCCTTGTTATGCTGATGGGCGGGATGTAAATTGCCAACAGACACTCGGGAGAAGTGTATGGTGTTTCCTGAAACATCTAAAAAACAAAGCAACAGAGCCTAGGGCACTGCCACTTATGGTCCTATAGCTTAGGGAAATTAAAATCAAAAAGACACAGCCACCCCAAAGTTTGGGATGCCTCTGTTTTCAAGAACCTCGTTTACAGTACAAGTTCAACATCGCAGAAAGTGAAAAATGGATAAAGAAGTTGTGGTATTTACTTACAAAGCAATATCACTCAGCAATGAAATCTATGTCATCAGGCCCTTAGCATCACAATGAGTGGATTCAGGTATGATGATTCTAACTGAAATAAGTCACACAGAAAAAGAAACATCATAAGATATCAGTAATACATGGAATGTAAACTTGGCTACACAGGAACTGAATTACAGAACAGAACAGGGTCTCAAATTTAGAAAACCAACTTATGCTTGCTTAAGGGTAAAGGTGAGTTGGGGTGCTGCATAAAACCAGAGATTGAAATGAGCACAGATAAAGTTCCTTAAGTCAAATATGGAATAGACAAGAGCTACTCCTTGCTCAACGAAATGGACTCAACACCGCATATTAAACGCCTAAGAATGTACCTGACTAGTAATTATCGTAAAACCTATGGATTGCTATGTCTCCAAAAGAGAATCAAGCATGTGTACAGGGGCATAAACGCAGCAGTGATAGGATTGGAGAGGTTCGGTGAGCAAATGAAGACCCTTTGAAGTCATATTGCATGGTACCCATTACACGGGTCTCAACTCTCCAGGTTTAAGGTATTCTTCCTTCAGCTAAAACATGCATGTGGAACCCAAGTATGATCAACCATGTGAACGGGAGACGTGTTCAAATATGTCTCAGTTTTCCTCCCCTGGTACTCGGGTGCAACATTCCAGACGCTTTACTAACACTCTCCCGACTTGGAGAGTCAGCCCCTTTAACCTCCTGTTTGGCCCAGTTTGCAATTTCTGCGGAAGATGAACAGGAATAGCGAGAACCAATGAGAGGCTAGCTGGAGGTGTCTGGACGGGCAAATTTAACTCTCATTTCCCACCAGGAAGAGGAATTAACCAAAGGCTCAGCATGCCGGGCCGGAACCAGATTAGGGCCTGAAGCCATCCTGCGGTGTTGCGGCCAGGTCACAAGAAAGCGAGTTGAAGAAAGGAGCTCAGCGGCACTGTAATTCACAAACCTGCAGAGTTATAAATGACAGCTATCGTCCAAAAATAGACTGAAGTAAGGCTGCCAAGAGGACTTGAAAGCGGGGCAGAATTGCAGGAAACCGATTTCAGGAGGTAGACTGGAATTGCATTGAAAGCATAGGAAAAGAGGCAGAACGTCCACAATGATGCACTTGGCCAAAAAGGGCGTATGCGTTTTTTCCTGAATATATTCAGGAAAAAACGCATACGCCCTTTTTGGCCAACCAAGCAAGCTTGCAAAGGAAATCTGCACTACAATGAAGTCTCACTTCCCTACGGTCAAAAGGGCCATCTGAAAAAAGTGTAAAATCCAGAAAGGCAGGACAGGCCATGGAGAACTGGGAGCCTTGTTATGCTGATGGGCGGGATGTAAATTGCCAACAACCACTTGGGAGAAGTGTATGGTGTTTCCTGAAACAACTAAAAAACAAAGCAACAGAACCTACGGCACTTCCACTTATGGTCCTATAGCTTAGGGAAATTAAAATGAAAAAGACACAGCCACCCCAAAGTTTGGAACGGCTCTGTTTACAAGAACCTCGTTTACAGTACAAGTTCAACATCGCAGAAAGTGAAAAATGGATAAAGAAGTTGTGGTATTTACTTACAAAGCAATATCACTCAGCAATGAAATCTGTGTCATCAGGCCCTTAGCAGCACAATGAGTGGATTCAGGTATGATGATTCTAACTGAAGTAAGTCACACAGAAAAAGAAACATCATAAGATATCAGTAATACACGGAATGTAACCTTGGCTACACAGGAACTGAATTACAGAACAGAACAGGGTCTCAAATTTAGAAAACCAACTTATGCTTGCTTAAGGGTAAAGGTGAGTTGGGGTGCTGCATAAAACCAGAGATTGAAATGAGCACAGATAAAGTTCCTTAAGTCAAATATGGAATAGACAAGAGCTACTCCTTGCTCAACGAAATGGACTCAACACCGCATATTAAACGCCTAAGTATGTACCTGACTAGTAAGTATCGTAAAACCTATGGATTGCTATATCTCCGAAAGAGAATCAAGCATGTGTACAGGGGCATAAACGCAGCAGTGATAGGATTGGAGAGGTTCGGTGAGCAAATGAAGACCCTTTGAAGTCATATTGCATGGTACCCATTACACGGGTTTCAACTACCCAGGTTTAAGGTATTCTTCCTTCAGCTAAAACATGCATGTGGAACCTAGAGTATGATCAACCATGTGATCGGGAGACGTGTTCAAATATGTCTCAGTTTTCCTCCCCTTGTACTCGGGTGCAACATTCCAGACGGTTTACTAACACTCTCCCCACTTGGAGAGTCAGCGCCTTTAACCTCCTGTTTGGCCCAGTTTGCAATTTCTGCGGAAGATGAACAGGAATAGCGAGAACCAATGAGAGGCTAGCTGGAGGTGTCTGGACGGGCAAATTTAACTCTCATTTCCCACCAGGAAGAGGAAATAACCAAAGGCTCAGCGTGCCGTACCGGAACCAGATTAGGGCCTGAAGCCATCCTGCGGTGTTGCGGCCAGCTCAAAAGAAAGCGAGTTGAAGAAAGGAGCTCAGGGGCACTGTAATTCACAAACCTGCAGAGTTATAAATGACAGCTATCGTCCAAAAATAGACTGAAGTAAGGCTGCCAAGAGGACTTGAAAGCGGGGCAGAATTGCAGGAAACCGATTTCAGGAGGTAGACTGGAATTGCATTGAAAGCATAGGAAAAGAGGCAGAACGTCCACAATGATGCACTTGGCCAAAAAGGGCGTATGCGTTTTTTCCTGAATATATTCAGGAAAAAACGCATACGCCCTTTTTGGCCAACCAAGCAAGCTTGCAAAGGAAATCTGCACTACAATGAAGTCTCACTTCCCCCCGGTCAAAAGGGCCATCTGAAAAAAGTGTAAAATCCAGAAAGGCAGGACAGGTCATGGAGAACTGGGAGCCTTGTTATGCTGATGGGCGGGATGTAAATTGCCAACAACCATTCGGGAGAAGTGTATGGTGTTTCCTGAAACATCTAAAAAACAAAGCAACAGAACCTAGGGCACTTCCACTTATGGTCTTATAGCTTAGGGAAATTAAAATCAAAAAGACACAGCCACCCCAAAGTTTGGAACGGCTCTGTTTACAAGAACCTCGTTTACAGTACAAGTTCAACATCGCAGAAAGTGAAAAATGGATAAAGAAGTTGTGGTATTTACTTACAAAGCAATATCACTCAGCAATGAAATCTGTGTCATCAGGCCCTTAGCAGCACAATGAGTGGATTCAGGTATGATGATTCTAACTGAAGTAAGTCACACAGAAAAAGAAACATCATAAGATATCAGTAATACACGGAATGTAAATTTGGCTACACAGGAACTGAATTACAGAACAGAACAGGGTCTCAAATTTAGAAAACCAACTTATGCTTGCTTAAGGGTAAAGGTGAGTTGGGGTGCTGCATAAAACCAGAGATTGAAATGAGCACAGATAAAGTTCCTTAAGTCAAATATGGAATAGACAAGAGCTACTCCTTGCTCAACGAAATGGACTCAACACCGCATATTAAACGCCTAAGAATGTACCTGACTAGTAAGTATCTTAAAACCTATGGATTGCTATGTCTCCGAAAGAGAATCAAGCATGTGTACAGGGGCATAAACGCAGCAGTGATAGGATTGGAGAGGTTCGGTGAGCAAATGAAGACCCTTTGAAGTCATATTGCATGGTACCCATTCCACGGGTCTTAACTCTCCAGGTTTAAGGTATTCTTCCTTCAGCTAAAACATGCATGTGGAACCCAAGTATGATCAACCATGTGAACGGGAGACGTGTTCAAATATGTCTCAGTTTTCCTCCCCTGGCACTCGGGTGCAACATTCCAGACGCTTTACTAACACTCTCCCCACTTGGAGAGTCAGTCCCTTTAACCTCCTGTTTGGCCCAGTTTGCAATTTCTGCGGAAGATGAACAGGAATAGCGAGAACCAATGAGAGGCTAGCTGGAGGTGTCTGGACGGGCAAATTTAACTCTCATTTCCCACCAGGAAGAGGAATTAACCAAAGGCTCAGCATGCCGGGCCGGAACCAGATTAGGGCCTGAAGCCATCCTGCGGTGTTGCGGCCAGGTCACAAGAAAGCGAGTTGAAGAAAGGAGCTCAGGGGCACTGTAATTCACAAACCTGCAGAGTTATAAATGACAGCTATCGTCCAAAAATAGACTGAAGTAAGGCTGCCAAGAGGACTTGAAAGCGGGGCAGAATTGCAGGAAACCGATTTCAGGAGGTAGACTGGAATTGCATTGAAAGCATAGGAAAAGAGGCAGAACGTCCACAATGATGCACTTGGCCAAAAAGGGCGTATGCGTTTTTTCCTGAATATATTCAGGAAAAAACGCATACGCCCTTTTTGGCCAACCAAGCAAGCTTGCAAAGGAAATCTGCACTACAATGAAGTCTCACTTCCCCCCAGTCAAAAGGGCCATCTGAAAAAAGTGTAAAATCCAGAAAGGCAGGACAGGCCATGGAGAACTGGGAGCCTTGTTATGCTGATGGGCGGGATGTAAATTGCCAACAGACACTCGAGAGAAGTGTATGGTGTTTCCTGAAACATCTAAAAAACAAAGCAACAGAGCCTAGGGCACTGCCACTTATGGTCCTATAGATTAGGGAAATTAAAATCAAAAAGACACAGCCACCCCAAAGTTTGGGACGCCTCTGTTTACAAGAACCTCGTTTACAGTACAAGTTCAACATCGCAGAAAGTGAAAAATGGATAAAGAAGTTGTGGTATTTACTTACAAAGCAATATCACTCAGCAATGAAATCTATGTCATCAGGCCCTTAGCATCACAATGAGTGGATTCAGGTATGATGATTCTAACTGAAATAAGTCACACAGAAAAAGAAACATCATAAGATATCAGTAATACACGGAATGTAAACTTGGCTACACAGGAACTGAATTACAGAACAGAACAGGGTCTCAAATTTAGAAAACCAACTTATGCTTGCTTAAGGGTAAAGGTGAGTTGGGGTGCTGCATAAAACCAGAGATTGAAATGAGCACAGATAAAGTTCCTTAACTCAAATATGGAATAGACAAGAGCTACTCCTTGCTCAACGAAATGGACTCAACACCGCATATTAAACGCCTAAGAATGTACCTGACTAGTAAGTATCGTAAAACCTATGGATTGCTATGTCTCCAAAAGAGAATCAAGCATGTGTACAGGGGCATAAACGCAGCAGTGATAGGATTGGAGAGGTTCGGTGAGCAAATGAAGACCCTTTGAAGTCATATTGCATGGTACCCATTCCACGGGTCTCAACTCTCCAGGTTTAAGGTATTCTTCCTTCAGCTAAAACATGCATGTGGAACCCAAGTATGATCAACCATGTGAACGGGAGACGTGTTCAAATATGTCTCAGTTATCCTCCCCTGGTACTCGGGTGCAACATTCCAGACGCTTTACTAACACTCTCCCCACTTGGAGAGTCAGCGCCTTTAACCTCCTGTTTGGCCCAGTTTGCAATTTCTGCGGAAGATGAACAGGAATAGCGAGAACCAATGAGAGGCTAGCTGGAGGTGTCTGGACGGGCATATTTAACTCTCATTTCCCACCAGGAAGGGGAAATAACCAAAGGCTCAGCGTGCCGTACCGGAACCAGATTAGGGCCTGAAGCCATCCTGCGGTGTTGCGGCCAGCTCAAAAGAAAGCGAGTTGAAGAAAGGAGCTCAGGGGCACTGTAATTCACAAACCTGCAGAGTTATAAATGACAGCTATCTTCCAAAAATAGACTGAAGTAAGGCTGCCAAGAGGACTTGAAAGCGGGGCAGAATTGCAGGAAACCGATTTCAGGAGGTAGACTGGAATTGCATTGAAAGCATAGGAAAAGAGGCAGAACGTCCACAATGATGCACTTGGCCAAAAAGGGCGTATGCGTTTTTTCCTGAATATATTCAGGAAAAAACGCATACGCCCTTTTTGGCCAACCAAGCAAGCTTGCAAAGGAAATCTGCACTACAATGAAGTCTCACTTCCCCCCGGTCAAAAGGGCCATCTGAAAAAAGTGTAAAATCCAGAAAGGCAGGACAGGCCATGGAGAACTGGGAGCCTTGTTATGCTGATGGGCGGGATGTAAATTGCCAACAACCACTCAGGAGAAGTGTATGGTGTTTCCTGAAACATCTAAAAAACAAAGCAACAGAACCTAGGGCACTTCCACTTATGGTCCTATAGCTTAGGGAAATTAAAATCAAAAAGACACAGCCACCCCAAAGTTTGGAACGGTTCTGTTTACAAGAACCTCGTTTACAGTACAAGTTCAACATCGCAGAAAGTGAAAAATGGATAAAGAAGTTGTGGTATTTACTTACAAAGCAATATCACTCAGCAATGAAATCTGTGTCATCAGGCCCTTAGCAGCACAATGAGTGGATTCAGGTATGATGATTCTAACTGAAGTAAGTCACACAGAAAAAGAAACATCATAAGATATCAGTAATACACGGAATGTAAATTTGGCTACACAGGAACTGAATTACAGAACAGAACAGGGTCTCAAATTTAGAAAACCAACTTATGCTTGCTTAAGGGTAAAGGTGAGTTGGGGTGCTGCATAAAACCAGAGATTGAAATGAGCACAGATAAAGTTCCTTAAGTCAAATATGGAATAGACAAGAGCTACTCCTTGTTCAACGAAATGGACTCAACACCGCATATTAAACGCCTAAGAATGTACCTGACTAGTAAGTATCGTAAAACCTATGGATTGCTATGTCTCCGAAAGAGAATCAAGCATGTGTACAGGGGCATAAACGCAGCAGTGATAGGATTGGAGAGGTTCGGTGAGCAAATGAAGACCCTTTGAAGTCATATTGCATGGTACCCATTACACGGGTCTTAACTCTCCAGGTTTAAGGTATTCTTCCTTCAGCTAAAACATGCATGTGGAACCCAAGTATGATCAACCATGTGAACGGGAGACGTGTTCAAATATGTCTCAGTTTTCCTCCCCTGGCACTCGGGTGCAACATTCCAGACGCTTTACTAACACTCTCCCCACTTGGAGAGTCAGTCCCTTTAACCTCCTGTTTGGCCCAGTTTGCAATTTCTGCGGAAGATGAACAGGAATAGCGAGAACCAATGAGAGGCTAGCTGGAGGTGTCTGGACGGGCAAATTTAACTCTCATTTCCCACCAGGAAGAGGAATTAACCAAAGGCTCAGCATGCCGGGCCGGAACCAGATTAGGGCCTGAAGCCATCCTGCGGTGTTGCGGCCAGGTCACAAGAAAGCGAGTTGAAGAAAGGAGCTCAGGGGCACTGTAATTCACAAACCTGCAGAGTTATAAATGACAGCTATCGTCCAAAAATAGACTGAAGTAAGGCTGCCAAGAGGACTTGAAAGCGGGGCAGAATTGCAGGAAACCGATTTCAGGAGGTAGACTGGAATTGCATTGAAAGCATAGGAAAAGAGGCAGAACGTCCACAATGATGCACTTGGCCAAAAAGGGCGTATGCGTTTTTTCCTGAATATATTCAGGAAAAAACGCATACGCCCTTTTTGGCCAACCAAGCAAGCTTGCAAAGGAAATCTGCACTACAATGAAGTCTCACTTCCCCCCGGTCAAAAGGGCCATCTGAAAAAAGTGTAAAATCCAGAAAGGCAGGACAGGCCATGGAGAACTGGGAGCCTTGTTATGCTGATGGGCGGGATGTAAATTGCCAACAGACACTCGGGAGAAGTGTATGGTGTTTCCTGAAACATCAAAAAACAAAGCAACAGAGCCTAGGGCACTTCCACTTATGGTCCTATAGCTTAGGGAAATTAAAATCAAAAAGACACAGCCACCCCAAAGTTTGGGACGCCTCTGTTTACAAGAACCTCGTTTACAGTACAAGTTCAACATCGCAGAAAGTGAAAAATGGATAAAGAAGTTGTGGTATTTACTTACAAAGCAATATCACTCAGCAATGAAATCTATGTCATCAGGCCCTTAGCATCACAATGAGTGGATTCAGGTATGATGATTCTAACTGAAGTAAGTCACACAGAAAAAGAAACATCATAAGATATCAGTAATACACGGAATGTAAACTTGGCTACACAGGAACTGAATTACAGAACAGAACAGGGTCTCAAATTTAGAAAACCAACTTATGCTTGCTTAAGGGTAAAGGTGAGTTGGGGTGCTGCATAAAACCAGAGATTGAAATGAGCACAGATAAAGTTCCTTAACTCAAATATGGAATAGACAAGAGCTACTCCTTGCTCAACGAAATGGACTCAACACCGCATATTAAACGCCTAAGAATGTACCTGACTAGTAAGTATCTTAAAACCTATGGATTGCTATGTCTCCGAAAGAGAATCAAGCATGTGTACAGGGGCATAAACGCAGCAGTGATAGGATTGGAGAGGTTCGGTGAGCAAATGAAGACCCTTTGAAGTCATATTGCATGGTACCCATTCCACGGGTCTTAACTCTCCAGGTTTAAGGTATTCTTCCTTCAGCTAAAACATGCATGTGGAACCCAAGTATGATCAACCATGTGAACGGGAGACGTGTTCAAATATGTCTCAGTTTTCCTCCCCTGGTACTCGGGTGCAACATTCCAGACGCTTTACAAACACTCTCCCCACTTGGAGAGTCAGCGCCTTTAACCTCCTGTTTGGCCCAGTTTGCAATTTCTGTGGAAGATGAACAGGAATAGCGAGAACCAATGAGAGACTAGCTGGAGGTGTCTGGACGGGCAAATTTAACTCTCATTTCCCACCAGGAAGAGGAAATAACCAAAGGCTCAGTGTGCCATGCCGGAACCAGATTAGGGCCTGAAGCCATCCTGCGGTGTTGCGGCCAGGTCACAAGAAAGCGAGTTGAAGAAAGGAGCTCAGGGGCACTGTAATTCACAAACCTGCAGAGTTATAAATGACAGCTATCGTCCAAAAATAGACTGAAGTAAGGCTGCCAAGAGGACTTGAAAGCGGGGCAGAATTGCAGGAAACCGATTTCAGGAGGTAGACTGGAATTGCATTGAAAGCATAGGAAAAGAGGCACAACGTCCACAATGATGCACTTGGCCAAAAAGGGCGTATGCGTTTTTTCCTGAATATATTCAGGAAAAAACGCATACGCACTTTTTGGCCGACCAAGCAAGCTTGCAAAGGAAATCTGCACTACAATGAAGTCTCACTTCCCCCCGGTCAAAAGGGCCATCTGAAAAAAGTGTAAAATCCAGAAAGGCAGGACAGGCCATGGAGAACTGGGAGCCTTGTTATGCTGATGGGCGGGATGTAAATTGCCAACAGACACTCGGGAGAAGTGTATGGTGTTTCCTGAAACATCTAAAAAACAAAGCAACAGAGCCTAGGGCACTGCCACTTATGGTCCTATAGCTTAGGGAAATTAAAATAAAAAAGACACAGCCACCCCAAAGTTTGGGACGCCTCTGTTTACAAGAACCTCGTTTACAGTACAAGTTCAACATCGCAGAATGTGAAAAATGGATAAAGAAGTTGTGGTATTTACTTACAAAGCAATATCACTCAGCAATGAAATCTATGTCATCAGGCCCTTAGCATCACAATGAGTGGATTCAGGTATGATGATTCTAACTGAAATAAGTCACACAGAAAAAGAAACATCATAAGATTTCAGTAATACACGGAATGTAAACTTGGCTACACAGGAACTGAATTACAGAACAGAACAGGGTCTCAAATTTAGAAAACCAACTTATGCTTGCTTAAGGGTAAAGGTGAGTTGGGGTGCTGCATAAAACCAGAGATTGAAATGAGCACAGATAAAGTTCCTTAAGTCAAATATGGAATAGACAAGAGCTACTCCTTGCTCAACGAAATGGACTCAACACCGCATATTAAACGCCTAAGAATGTACCTGACTAGTAAGTATCGTAAAACCTATGGATTGCTATGTCTCCAAAAGAGAATCAAGCATGTGTACAGGGGCATAAACGCAGCAGTGATAGGATTGGAGAGGTTCGGTGAGCAAATGAAGACCCTTTGAAGTCATATTGCATGGTACCCAGTCCACGGGTCTCAACTCTCCAGGTTTAAGGTATTCTTCCTTCAGCTAAAACATTCATGTGGAACCCAAGTATGATCAACCATGTGAATGGGAGACGTGTTCAAATATGTCTCAGTTTTCCTCCCCTGGTACTCGGGTGCAACATTCCAGAGGCTTTACTAACACTCTCCCCACTTGGAGAGTCAGCGCCTTTAACCTCCTGTTTGGCCCAGTTTGCAATTTCTGCGGAAGATGAACAGGAATAGCGAGAACCAATGAGAGGCTAGCTGGAGGTGTCTGGACGGGCAAATTTAACTCTCATTTCCCACCAGGAAGAGGAAATAACCAAAGGCTCAGCGTGCCGTACCGGAACCAGATTAGGGCCTGAAGCCATCCTGCGGTGTTGCGGCCAGGTCACAAGAAAGCGAGTTGAAGAAAGGAGCTCAGGGGCACTGTAATTCACAAACCTGCAGAGTTATAAATGACAGCTATCTTCCAAAAATAGACTGAAGTAAGGCTGCCAAGAGGACTTGAAAGCGGGGCAGAATTGCAGGAAACCGATTTCAGGAGGTAGACTGGAATTGCATTGAAAGCATAGGAAAAGAGGCAGAACGTCCACAATGATGCACTTGGCCAAAAAGGGCGTATGCGTTTTTTCCTGAATATATTCAGGAAAAAACGCATACGCCCTTTTTGGCCAACCAAGCAAGCTTGCAAAGGAAATCTGCACTACAATGAAGTCTCACTTCCCCCCGGTCAAAAGGGCCATCTGAAAAAAGTGTAAAATCCAGAAAGGCAGGACAGGCCATGGAGAACTGGGAGCCTTGTTATGCTGATGGGCGGGATGTAAATTGCCAACAACCACTCAGGAGAAGTGTATGGTGTTTCCTGAAACATCTAAAAAACAAAGCAACAGAACCTAGGGCACTTCCACTTATGGTCCTATAGCTTAGGGAAATTAAAATCAAAAAGACACAGCCACCCCAAAGTTTGGAACGGCTCTGTTTACAAGAACCTCGTTTACAGTACAAGTTCAACATCGCAGAAAGTGAAAAATGGATAAAGAAGTTGTGGTATTTACTTACAAAGCAATATCACTCAGCAATGAAATCTGTGTCATCAGGCCCTTAGCAGCACAATGAGTGGATTCAGGTATGATGATTCTAACTGAAGTAAGTCACACAGAAAAAGAAACATCATAAGATATCAGTAATACACGGAATGTAAATTTGGCTACACAGGAACTGAATTACAGAACAGAACAGGGTCTCAAATTTAGAAAACCAACTTATGCTTGCTTAAGGGTAAAGGTGAGTTGGGGTGCTGCATAAAACCAGAGATTGAAATGAGCACAGATAAAGTTCCTTAAGTCAAATATGGAATAGACAAGAGCTACTCCTTGCTCAACGAAATGGACTCAACACCGCATATTAAACGCCTAAGAATGTACCTGACTAGTAAGTATCTTAAAACCTATGGATTGCTATGTCTCCGAAAGAGAATCAAGCATGTGTACAGGGGCATAAACGCAGCAGTGATAGGATTGGAGAGGTTCGGTGAGCAAATGAAGACCCTTTGAAGTCATATTGCATGGTACCCATTCCACGGGTCTTAACTCTCCAGGTTTAAGGTATTCTTCCTTCAGCTAAAACATGCATGTGGAACCCAAGTATGATCAACCATGTGAACGGGAGACGTGTTCAAATATGTCTCAGTTTTCCTCCCCTGGTACTCGGGTGCAACATTCCAGACGCTTTACAAACACTCTCCCCACTTGGAGAGTCAGCGCCTTTAACCTCCTGTTTGGCCCAGTTTGCAATTTCTGTGGAAGATGAACAGGAATAGCGAGAACCAATGAGAGACTAGCTGGAGGTGTCTGGACGGGCAAATTTAACTCTCATTTCCCACCAGGAAGAGGAAATAACCAAAGGCTCAGTGTGCCATGCCGGAACCAGATTAGGGACTGAAGCCATCCTGCGGTGTTGCGGCCAGGTCACAAGAAAGCGAGTTGAAGAAAGGAGCTCAGGGGCACTGTAATTCACAAACCTGCAGAGTTATAAATGACAGCTATCGTCCAAAAATAGACTGAAGTAAGGCTGCCAAGAGGACTTGAAAGCGGGGCAGAATTGCAGGAAACCGATTTCAGGAGGTAGACTGGAATTGCATTGAAAGCATAGGAAAAGAGGCACAACGTCCACAATGATGCACTTGGCCAAAAAGGGCGTATGCGTTTTTTCCTGAATATATTCAGGAAAAAACGCATACGCACTTTTTGGCCGACCAAGCAAGCTTGCAAAGGAAATCTGCACTACAATGAAGTCTCACTTCCCCCCGGTCAAAAGGGCCATCTGAAAAAAGTGTAAAATCCAGAAAGGCAGGACAGGCCATGGAGAACTGGGAGCCTTGTTATGCTGATGGGCGGGATGTAAATTGCCAACAGACACTCGGGAGAAGTGTATGGTGTTTCCTGAAACATCTAAAAAACAAAGCAACAGAGCCTAGGGCACTGCCACTTATGGTCCTATAGCTTAGGGAAATTAAAATAAAAAAGACACAGCCACCCCAAAGTTTGGGACGCCTCTGTTTACAAGAACCTCGTTTACAGTACAAGTTCAACATCGCAGAATGTGAAAAATGGATAAAGAAGTTGTGGTATTTACTTACAAAGCAATATCACTCAGCAATGAAATCTATGTCATCAGGCCCTTAGCATCACAATGAGTGGATTCAGGTATGATGATTCTAACTGAAATAAGTCACACAGAAAAAGAAACATCATAAGATATCAGTAATACACGGAATGTAAACTTGGCTACACAGGAACTGAATTACAGAACAGAACAGGGTCTCAAATTTAGAAAACCAACTTATGCTTGCTTAAGGGTAAAGGTGAGTTGGGGTGCTGCATAAAACCAGAGATTGAAATGAGCACAGATAAAGTTCCTTAAGTCAAATATGGAATAGACAAGAGCTACTCCTTGCTCAACGAAATGGACTCAACACCGCATATTAAACGCCTAAGAATGTACCTGACTAGTAAGTATCTTAAAACCTATGGATTGCTATGTCTCCGAAAGAGAATCAAGCATGTGTACAGGGGCATAAACGCAGCAGTGATAGGATTGGAGAGGTTCGGTGAGCAAATGAAGACCCTTTGAAGTCATATTGCATGGTACCCATTACACGGGTCTTAACTCTCCAGGTTTAAGGTATTCTTCCTTCAGCTAAAACATGCATGTGGAACCCAAGTATGATCAACCATGTGAACGGGAGACGTGTTCAAATATGTCTCAGTTTTCCTCCCCTGGTACTCGGGTGCAACATTCCAGACGCTTTACTAACACTCTCCCCACTTGGAGAGTCAGCGCCTTTAACCTCCTGTTTGGCCCAGTTTGCAATTTCTGCGGAAGATGAACAGGAATAGCGAGAACCAATGAGAGGCTAGCTGGAGGTGTCTGGACGGGCAAATTTAACTCTCATTTCCCACCAGGAAGAGGAAATAACCAAAGGCTCAGCGTGCCGTACCGGAACCAGATTAGGGCCTGAAGCCATCCTGCGGTGTTGCGGCCAGCTCAAAAGAAAGCGAGTTGAAGAAAGGAGCTCAGGGGCACTGTAATTCACAAACCTGCAGAGTTATAAATGACAGCTATCGTCCAAAAATAGACTGAAGTAAGGCTGCCAAGAGGACTTGAAAGCGGGGCAGAATTGCAGGAAACCGATTTCAGGAGGTAGACTGGAATTGCATTGAAAGCATAGGAAAAGAGGCAGAACGTCCACAATGATGCACTTGGCCAAAAAGGGCGTATGCGTTTTTTTCCTGAATATATTCAGGAAAAAAACGCATACGCCCTTTTTGGCCAACCAAGCAAGCTTGCAAAGGAAATCTGCACTACAATGAAGTCTCACTTCCCCCCGGTCAAAAGGGCCATCTGAAAAAAGTGTAAAATCCAGAAAGGCAGGACAGGCCATGGAGAACTGGGAGCCTTGTTATGCTGATGGGCGGGATGTAAATTGCCAACAACCACTCGGGAGAAGTGTATGGTGTTTCCTGAAACATCTAAAAAACAAAGCAACAGAGCCTAGGGCACTGCCACTTATGGTCCTATAGCTTAGGGAAATTAAAATAAAAAAGACACAGCCACCCCAAAGTTTGGGACGCCTCTGTTTACAAGAACCTCGTTTACAGTACAAGTTCAACATCGCAGAAAGTGAAAAATGGATAAAGAAGTTGTGGTATTTACTTACAAAGCAATATCACTCAGCAATGAAATCTATGTCATCAGGCCCTTAGCATCACAATGAGTGGATTCAGGTATGATGATTCTAACTGAACTAAGTCACACAGAAAAAGAAACATCATAAGATATCAGTAATACACGGAATGTAAACTTGGCTACACAGGAACTGAATTACAGAACAGAACAGGGTCTCAAATTTAGAAAACCAACTTATGCTTGCTTAAGGGTAAAGGTGAGTTGGGGTGCTGCATAAAACCAGAGATTGAAATGAGCACAGATAAAGTTCCTTAAGCCAAATATGGAATAGACAAGAGCTACTCCTTGCTCAACGAAATGGACTCAACACCCCATATTAAACGCCTAAGAATGTACCTGACTAGTAAGTATCTTAAAACCTATGGATTGCTATGTCTCCGAAAGAGAATCAAGCATGTGTACAGGGGCATAAACGCAGCAGTGATAGGATTGGAGAGGTTCGGTGAGCAAATGAAGACCCTTTGAAGTCATATTGCATGGTACCCATTCCACGGGTTTCAACTCTCCAGGTTTAAGGTATTCTTCCTTCAGCTAAAACATGCATGTGGAACCTAGAGTATGATCAACCATGTGATCGGGAGACGTGTTCAAATATGTCTCAGTTTTCCTCCCCTGGTACTCGGGTGCAACATTCCAGACGCTTTACTAACACTCTCCCCACTTGGAGAGTCAGCGCCTTTAACCTCCTGTTTGGCCCAGTTTGCAATTTCTGCGGAAGATGAACAGGAATAGCGAGAACCAATGAGAGGCTAGCTGGAGGTGTCTGGACGGGCAAATTTAACTCTCATTTCCCACCAGGAAGAGGAATTAACCAAAGGCTCAGCATGCCGGGCCGGAACCAGATTAGGGCCTGAAGCCATCCTGCGGTGTTGCGGCCAGGTCACAAGAAAGCGAGTTGAAGAAAGGAGCTCAGGGGCACTGTAATTCACAAACCTGCAGAGTTATAAATGACAGCTATCGTCCAAAAATAGACTGAAGTAAGGCTGCCAAGAGGACTTGAAAGCGGGGCAGAATTGCAGGAAACCGATTTCAGGAGGTAGACTGGAATTGCATTGAAAGCATAGGAAAAGAGGCAGAACGTCCACAATGATGCACTTGGCCAAAAAGGGCGTATGCGTTTTTTCCTGAATATATTCAGGAAAAAACGCATACGCCCTTTTTGGCCAACCAAGCAAGCTTGCAAAGGAAATCTGCACTACAATGAAGTCTCACTTCCCCCCGGTCAAAAGGGCCATCTGAAAAAAGTGTAAAATCCAGAAAGGCAGGACAGGCCATGGAGAACTGGGAGCCTTGTTATGCTGATGGGCGGGATGTAAATTGCCAACAGACACTCGGGAGAAGTGTATGGTGTTTCCTGAAACATCTAAAAAACAAAGCAACAGAGCCTAGGGCACTGCCACTTATGGTCCTATAGCTTAGGGAAATTAAAATAAAAAAGACACAGCCACCCCAAAGTTTGGGACGCCTCTGTTTACAAGAACCTCGTTTACAGTACAAGTTCAACATCGCAGAAAGTGAAAAATGGATAAAGAAGTTGTGGTATTTACTTACAAAGCAATATCACTCAGCAATGAAATCTGTGTCATCAGGCCCTTAGCAGCACAATGAGTGGATTCAGGTATGATGATTCTAACTGAAGTAAGTCACACAGAAAAAGAAACATCATAAGATATCAGTAATACACGGAATGTAAATTTGGCTACACAGGAACTGAATTACAGAACAGAACAGGGTCTCAAATTTAGAAAACCAACTTATGCTTGCTTAAGGGTAAAGGTGAGTTGGGGTGCTGCATAAAACCAGAGATTGAAATGAGCACAGATAAAGTTCCTTAAGTCAAATATGGAATAGACAAGAGCTACTCCTTGCTCAACGAAATGGACTCAACACCGCATATTAAACGCCTAAGAATGTACCTGACTAGTAAGTATCTTAAAACCTATGGATTGCTATGTCTCCGAAAGAGAATCAAGCATGTGTACAGGGGCATAAACGCAGCAGTGATAGGATTGGAGAGGTTCGGTGAGCAAATGAAGACCCTTTGAAGTCATATTGCATGGTACCCATTCCACGGGTCTTAACTCTCCAGGTTTAAGGTATTCTTCCTTCAGCTAAAACATGCATGTGGAACCCAAGTATGATCAACCATGTGAACGGGAGACGTGTTCAAATATGTCTCAGTTTTCCTCCCCTGGTACTCGGGTGCAACATTCCAGACGCTTTACAAACACTCTCCCCACTTGGAGAGTCAGCGCCTTTAACCTCCTGTTTGGCCCAGTTTGCAATTTCTGTGGAAGATGAACAGGAATAGCGAGAACCAATGAGAGACTAGCTGGAGGTGTCTGGACGGGCAAATTTAACTCTCATTTCCCACCAGGAAGAGGAAATAACCAAAGGCTCAGTGTGCCATGCCGGAACCAGATTAGGGCCTGAAGCTATCCTGCGGTGTTGCGGCCAGGTCACAAGAAAGCGAGTTGAAGAAAGGAGCTCAGGGGCACTGTAATTCACAAACCTGCAGAGTTATAAATGACAGCTATCGTCCAAAAATAGACTGAAGTAAGGCTGCCAAGAGGACTTGAAAGCGGGGCAGAATTGCAGGAAACCGATTTCAGGAGGTAGACTGGAATTGCATTGAAAGCATAGGAAAAGAGGCACAACGTCCACAATGATGCACTTGGCCAAAAAGGGCGTATGCGTTTTTTCCTGAATATATTCAGGAAAAAACGCATACGCACTTTTTGGCCGACCAAGCAAGCTTGCAAAGGAAATCTGCACTACAATGAAGTCTCACTTCCCCCCGGTCAAAAGGGCCATCTGAAAAAAGTGTAAAATCCAGAAAGGCAGGACAGGCCATGGAGAACTGGGAGCCTTGTTATGCTGATGGGCGGGATGTAAATTGCCAACAGACACTCGGGAGAAGTGTATGGTGTTTCCTGAAACATCTAAAAAACAAAGCAACAGAGCCTAGGGCACTGCCACTTATGGTCCTATAGCTTAGGGAAATTAAAATAAAAAAGACACAGCCACCCCAAAGTTTGGGACGCCTCTGTTTACAAGAACCTCGTTTACAGTACAAGTTCAACATCGCAGAATGTGAAAAATGGATAAAGAAGTTGTGGTATTTACTTACAAAGCAATATCACTCAGCAATGAAATCTATGTCATCAGGCCCTTAGCATCACAATGAGTGGATTCAGGTATGATGATTCTAACTGAAATAAGTCACACAGAAAAAGAAACATCATAAGATATCAGTAATACACGGAATGTAAACTTGGCTACACAGGAACTGAATTACAGAACAGAACAGGGTCTCAAATTTAGAAAACCAACTTATGCTTGCTTAAGGGTAAAGGTGAGTTGGGGTGCTGCATAAAACCAGAGATTGAAATGAGCACAGATAAAGTTCCTTAAGTCAAATATGGAATAGACAAGAGCTACTCCTTGCTCAACGAAATGGACTCAACACCGCATATTAAACGCCTAAGAATGTACCTGACTAGTAAGTATCGTAAAACCTATGGATTGCTATGTCTCCAAAAGAGAATCAAGCATGTGTACAGGGGCATAAACGCAGCAGTGATAGGATTGGAGAGGTTCGGTGAGCAAATGAAGACCCTTTGAAGTCATATTGCATGGTACCCAGTCCACGGGTCTCAACTCTCCAGGTTTAAGGTATTCTTCCTTCAGCTAAAACATTCATGTGGAACCCAAGTATGATCAACCATGTGAATGGGAGACGTGTTCAAATATGTCTCAGTTTTCCTCCCCTGGTACTCGGGTGCAACATTCCAGAGGCTTTACTAACACTCTCCCTACTTGGAGAGTCAGCGCCTTTAACCTCCTGTTTGGCCCAGTTTGCAATTTCTGCGGAAGATGAACAGGAATAGCGAGAACCAATGAGAGGCTAGCTGGAGGTGTCTGGACGGGCAAATTTAACTCTCATTTCCCACCAGGAAGAGGAAATAACCAAAGGCTCAGCGTGCCGTACCGGAACCAGATTAGGGCCTGAAGCCATCCTGCGGTGTTGCGGCCAGGTCACAAGAAAGCGAGTTGAAGAAAGGAGCTCAGGGGCACTGTAATTCACAAACCTGCAGAGTTATAAATGACAGCTATCTTCCAAAAATAGACTGAAGTAAGGCTGCCAAGAGGACTTGAAAGCGGGGCAGAATTGCAGGAAACCGATTTCAGGAGGTAGACTGGAATTGCATTGAAAGCATAGGAAAAGAGGCAGAACGTCCACAATGATGCACTTGGCCAAAAAGGGCGTATGCGTTTTTTCCTGAATATATTCAGGAAAAAACGCATACGCCCTTTTTGGCCAACCAAGCAAGCTTGCAAAGGAAATCTGCACTACAATGAAGTCTCACTTCCCCCCGGTCAAAAGGGCCATCTGAAAAAAGTGTAAAATCCAGAAAGGCAGGACAGGCCATGGAGAACTGGGAGCCTTGTTATGCTGATGGGCGGGATGTAAATTGCCAACAACCACTCGGGAGAAGTGTATGGTGTTTCCTGAAACATCTAAAAAACAAAGCAACAGAACCTAGGGCACTTCCACTTATGGTCCTATAGCTTAGGGAAATTAAAATCAAAAAGACACAGCCACCCCAAAGTTTGGAACGGCTCTGTTTACAAGAACCTCGTTTACAGTACAAGTTCAACATCGCAGAAAGTGAAAAATGGATAAAGAAGTTGTGGTATTTACTTACAAAGCAATATCACTCAGCAATGAAATCTGTGTCATCAGGCCCTTAGCAGCACAATGAGTGGATTCAGGTATGATGATTCTAACTGAAGTAAGTCACACAGAAAAAGAAACATCATAAGATATCAGTAATACACGGAATGTAAATTTGGCTACACAGGAACTGAATTACAGAACAGAACAGGGTCTCAAATTTAGAAAACCAACTTATGCTTGCTTAAGGGTAAAGGTGAGTTGGGGTGCTGCATAAAACCAGAGATTGAAATGAGCACAGATAAAGTTCCTTAAGTCAAATATGGAATAGACAAGAGCTACTCCTTGCTCAACGAAATGGACTCAACACCGCATATTAAACGCCTAAGAATGTACCTGACTAGTAAGTATCTTAAAACCTATGGATTGCTATGTCTCCGAAAGAGAATCAAGCATGTGTACAGGGGCATAAACGCAGCAGTGATAGGATTGGAGAGGTTCGGTGAGCAAATGAAGACCCTTTGAAGTAATATTGCATGGTACCCATTACACGGGTCTTAACTCTCCAGGTTTAAGGTATTCTTCCTTCAGCTAAAACATGCATGTGGAACCCAAGTATGATCAACCATGTGAACGGGAGACGTGTTCAAATATGTCTCAGTTTTCCTCCCCTGGTACTCGGGTGCAACATTCCAGACGCTTTACTAACACTCTCCCCACTTGGAGAGTCAGCGCCTTTAACCTCCTGTTTGGCCCAGTTTGCAATTTCTGCGGAAGATGAACAGGAATAGCGAGAACCAATGAGAGGCTAGCTGGAGGTGTCTGGACGGGCAAATTTAACTCTCATTTCCCACCAGGAAGAGGAAATAACCAAAGGCTCAGCGTGCCGTACCGGAACCAGATTAGGGCCTGAAGCCATCCTGCGGTGTTGCGGCCAGCTCAAAAGAAAGCGAGTTGAAGAAAGGAGCTCAGGGGCACTGTAATTCACAAACCTGCAGAGTTATAAATGACAGCTATCGTCCAAAAATAGACTGAAGTAAGGCTGCCAAGAGGACTTGAAAGCGGGGCAGAATTGCAGGAAACCGATTTCAGGAGGTAGACTGGAATTGCATTGAAAGCATAGGAAAAGAGGCAGAACGTCCACAATGATGCACTTGGCCAAAAAGGGCGTATGCGTTTTTTTCCTGAATATATTCAGGAAAAAAACGCATACGCCCTTTTTGGCCAACCAAGCAAGCTTGCAAAGGAAATCTGCACTACAATGAAGTCTCACTTCCCCCCGGTCAAAAGGGCCATCTGAAAAAAGTGTAAAATCCAGAAAGGCAGGACAGGCCATGGAGAACTGGGAGCCTTGTTATGCTGATGGGCGGGATGTAAATTGCCAACAACCACTCGGGAGAAGTGTATGGTGTTTCCTGAAACATCTAAAAAACAAAGCAACAGAGCCTAGGGCACTGCCACTTATGGTCCTATAGCTTAGGGAAATTAAAATAAAAAAGACACAGCCACCCCAAAGTTTGGGACGCCTCTGTTTACAAGAACCTCGTTTACAGTACAAGTTCAACATCGCAGAAAGTGAAAAATGGATAAAGAAGTTGTGGTATTTACTTACAAAGCAATATCACTCAGCAATGAAATCTATGTCATCAGGCCCTTAGCATCACAATGAGTGGATTCAGGTATGATGATTCTAACTGAACTAAGTCACACAGAAAAAGAAACATCATAAGATATCAGTAATACACGGAATGTAAACTTGGCTACACAGGAACTGAATTACAGAACAGAACAGGGTCTCAAATTTAGAAAACCAACTTATGCTTGCTTAAGGGTAAAGGTGAGTTGGGGTGCTGCATAAAACCAGAGATTGAAATGAGCACAGATAAAGTTCCTTAAGCCAAATATGGAATAGACAAGAGCTACTCCTTGCTCAACGAAATGGACTCAACACCCCATATTAAACGCCTAAGAATGTACCTGACTAGTAAGTATCTTAAAACCTATGGATTGCTATGTCTCCGAAAGAGAATCAAGCATGTGTACAGGGGCATAAACGCAGCAGTGATAGGATTGGAGAGGTTCGGTGAGCAAATGAAGACCCTTTGAAGTCATATTGCATGGTACCCATTCCACGGGTTTCAACTCTCCAGGTTTAAGGTATTCTTCCTTCAGCTAAAACATGCATGTGGAACCTAGAGTATGATCAACCATGTGATCGGGAGACGTGTTCAAATATGTCTCAGTTTTCCTCCCCTGGTACTCGGGTGCAACATTCCAGACGCTTTACTAACACTCTCCCCACTTGGAGAGTCAGCGCCTTTAACCTCCTGTTTGGCCCAGTTTGCAATTTCTGCGGAAGATGAACAGGAATAGCGAGAACCAATGAGAGGCTAGCTGGAGGTGTCTGGACGGGCAAATTTAACTCTCATTTCCCACCAGGAAGAGGAATTAACCAAAGGCTCAGCATGCCGGGCCGGAACCAGATTAGGGCCTGAAGCCATCCTGCGGTGTTGCGGCCAGGTCACAAGAAAGCGAGTTGAAGAAAGGAGCTCAGGGGCACTGTAATTCACAAACCTGCAGAGTTATAAATGACAGCTATCGTCCAAAAATAGACTGAAGTAAGGCTGCCAAGAGGACTTGAAAGCGGGGCAGAATTGCAGGAAACCGATTTCAGGAGGTAGACTGGAATTGCATTGAAAGCATAGGAAAAGAGGCAGAACGTCCACAATGATGCACTTGGCCAAAAAGGGCGTATGCGTTTTTTCCTGAATATATTCAGGAAAAAACGCATACGCCCTTTTTGGCCAACCAAGCAAGCTTGCAAAGGAAATCTGCACTACAATGAAGTCTCACTTCCCCCCGGTCAAAAGGGCCATCTGAAAAAAGTGTAAAATCCAGAAAGGCAGGACAGGCCATGGAGAACTGGGAGCCTTGTTATGCTGATGGGCGGGATGTAAATTGCCAACAGACACTCGGGAGAAGTGTATGGTGTTTCCTGAAACATCTAAAAAACAAAGCAACAGAGCCTAGGGCACTGCCACTTATGGTCCTATAGCTTAGGGAAATTAAAATAAAAAAGACACAGCCACCCCAAAGTTTGGGACGCCTCTGTTTACAAGAACCTCGTTTACAGTACAAGTTCAACATCGCAGAAAGTGAAAAATGGATAAAGAAGTTGTGGTATTTACTTACAAAGCAATATCACTCAGCAATGAAATCTATGTCATCAGGCCCTTAGCATCACAATGAGTGGATTCAGGTATGATGATTCTAACTGAACTAAGTCACACAGAAAAAGAAACATCATAAGATATCAGTAATACACGGAATGTAAACTTGGCTACACAGGAACTGAATTACAGAACAGAACAGGGTCTCAAATTTAGAAAACCAACTTATGCTTGCTTAAGGGTAAAGGTGAGTTGGGGTGCTGCATAAAACCAGAGATTGAAATGAGCACAGATAAAGTTCCTTAAGTCAAATATGGAATAGACAAGAGCTACTCCTTGCTCAACGAAATGGACTCAACACCGCATATTAAACGCCTAAGAATGTACCTGACTAGTAAGTATCGTAAAACCTATGGATTGCTATGTCTCCAAAAGAGAATCAAGCATGTGTACAGGGGCATAAACGCAGCAGTGATAGGATTGGAGAGGTTCGGTGAGCAAATGAAGACCCTTTGAAGTCATATTGCATGGTACCCAGTCCACGGGTCTCAACTCTCCAGGTTTAAGGTATTCTTCCTTCAGCTAAAACATGCATGTGGAACCCAAGTATGATCAACCATGTGAACGGTAGACGTGTTCAAATATGTCTCAGTTTTCCTCCCCTGGTACTCGGGTGCAACATTCCAGACGCTTTACTAACACTCTCCCCACTTGGAGAGTCAGCGCCTTTAACCTCCTGTTTGGCCCAGTTTGCAATTTCTGCGGAAGATGAACAGGAATAGCGAGAACCAATGAGAGGCTAGCTGGAGGTGTCTGGACGGGCAAATTTAACTCTCATTTCCCACCAGGAAGAGGAAATAACCAAAGGCTCAGCGTGCCGTACCGGAACCAGATTAGGGCCTGAAGCCATCCTGCGGTGTTGCGGCCAGCTCAAAAGAAAGCGAGTTGAAGAAAGGAGCTCAGGGGCACTGTAATTCACAAACCTGCAGAGTTATAAATGACAGCTATCGTCCAAAAATAGACTGAAGTAAGGCTGCCAAGAGGACTTGAAAGCGGGGCAGAATTGCAGGAAACCGATTTCAGGAGGTAGACTGGAATTGCATTGAAAGCATAGGAAAAGAGGCAGAACGTCCACAATGATGCACTTGGCCAAAAAGGGCGTATGCGTTTTTTTCCTGAATATATTCAGGAAAAAACGCATACGCCCTTTTTGGCCAACCAAGCAAGCTTGCAAAGGAAATCTGCACTACAATGAAGTCTCACTTCCCCCCGGTCAAAAGGGCCATCTGAAAAAAGTGTAAAATCCAGAAAGGCAGGACAGGCCATGGAGAACTGGGAGCCTTGTTATGCTGATGGGCGGGATGTAAATTGCCAACAGACACTCGGGAGAAGTGTATGGTGTTTCCTGAAACATCTAAAAAACAAAGCAACAGAACCTAGGGCACTGCCGCTTATGGTCCTATAGCTTAGGGAAATTAAAATCAAAAAGACACAGCCACCCCAAAGTTTGGGACGCCTCTGTTTACAAGAACCTCGTTTACAGTACAAGTTCAACATCGCAGAAAGTGAAAAATGGATAAAGAAGTTGTGGTATTTACTTACAAAGCAATATCACTCAGCAATGAAATCTGTGTCATCAGGCCCTTAGCAGCACAATGAGTGGATTCAGGTATGATGATTCTAACTGAAGTAAGTCACACAGAAAAAGAAACATCATAAGATATCAGTAATACACGGAATGTAAATTTGGCTACACAGGAACTGAATTACAGAACAGAACAGGGTCTCAAATTTAGAAAACCAACTTATGCTTGCTTAAGGGTAAAGGTGAGTTGGGGTGCTGCATAAAACCAGAGATTGAAATGAGCACAGATAAAGTTCCTTAAGTCAAATATGGAATAGACAAGAGCTACTCCTTGCTCAACGAAATGGACTCAACACCGCATATTAAACGCCTAAGAATGTACCTGACTAGTAAGTATCTTAAAACCTATGGATTGCTATGTCTCCGAAAGAGAATCAAGCATGTGTACAGGGGCATAAACGCAGCAGTGATAGGATTGGAGAGGTTCGGTGAGCAAATGAAGACCCTTTGAAGTCATATTGCATGGTACCCATTACACGGGTCTTAACTCTCCAGGTTTAAGGTATTCTTCCTTCAGCTAAAACATGCATGTGGAACCCAAGTATGATCAACCATGTGAACGGGAGACGTGTTCAAATATGTCTCAGTTTTCCTCCCCTGGTACTCGGGTGCAACATTCCAGACGCTTTACTAACACTCTCCCCACTTGGAGAGTCAGCGCCTTTAACCTCCTGTTTGGCCCAGTTTGCAATTTCTGCGGAAGATGAACAGGAATAGCGAGAACCAATGAGAGGCTAGCTGGAGGTGTCTGGACGGGCAAATTTAACTCTCATTTCCCACCAGGAAGAGGAAATAACCAAAGGCTCAGCATGCCGTACCGGAACCAGATTAGGACCTGAAGCCATCCTGCGATGTTGCAGCCAGCTCAAAAGAAAGCGAGTTGAAGAAAGGAGCTCAGGGGCACTGTAATTCACAAACCTGCAGAGTTATAAATGACAGCTATCGTCCAAAAATAGACTGAAGTAAGGCTGCCAAGAGGACTTGAAAGCGGGGCAGAATTGCAGGAAACCGATTTCAGGAGGTAGACTGGAATTGCATTGAAAGCATAGGAAAAGAGGCAGAACGTCCACAATGATGCACTTGGCCAAAAAGGGCGTATGCGTTTTTTTCCTGAATATATTCAGGAAAAAACGCATACGCCCTTTTTGGCCAACCAAGCAAGCTTGCAAAGGAAATCTGCACTACAATGAAGTCTCACTTCCCCCCGGTCAAAAGGGCCATCTGAAAAAAGTGTAAAATCTAGAAAGGCAGGACAGGCCATGGAGAACTGGGAGCCTTGTTATGCTGATGGGCGGGATGTAAATTGCCAACAACCACTCGGGAGAAGTGTATGGTGTTTCCTGAAACATCTAAAAAACAAAGCAACAGAACCTAGGGCACTTCCACTTATGGTCCTATAGCTTAGGGAAATTAAAATCAAAAAGACACAGCCACCCCAAAATTTGGAACGGCTCTGTTTACAAGAACCTCGTTTACAGTACAAGTTCAACATCGCAGAAAGTGAAAAATGGATAAAGAAGTTGTGGTATTTACTTACAAAGCAATATCACTCAGCAATGAAATCTATGTCATCAGGCCCTTAGCATCACAATGAGTGGATTCAGGTATGATGATTCTAACTGAACTAAGTCACACAGAAAAAGAAACATCATAAGATATCAGTAATACACGGAATGTAAACTTGGCTACACAGGAACTGAATTACAGAACAGAACAGGGTCTCAAATTTAGAAAACCAACTTATGCTTGCTTAAGGGTAAAGGTGAGTTGGGGTGCTGCATAAAACCAGAGATTGAAATGAGCACAGATAAAGTTCCTTAAGCCAAATATGGAATAGACAAGAGCTACTCCTTGCTCAACGAAATGGACTGAACACCGCATATTAAACGCCTAAGAATGTACCTGACTAGTAAGTATCTTAAAACCTATGGATTGCTATGTCTCCGAAAGAGAATCAAGCATGTGTACAGGGGCATAAACGCAGCAGTGATAGGATTGGAGAGGTTCGGTGAGCAAATGAAGACCCTTTGAAGTCATATTGCATGGTACCCATTACACGGGTCTTAACTCTCCAGGTTTAAGGTATTCTTCCTTCAGCTAAAACATGCATGTGGAACCCAAGTATGATCAACCATGTGAACGGGAGACGTGTTCAAATATGTCTCAGTTTTCCTCCCCTGGTACTCGGGTGCAACATTCCAGACGCTTTACTAACACTCTCCCCACTTGGAGAGTCAGCGCCTTTAACCTCCTGTTTGGCCCAGTTTGCAATTTCTGCGGAAGATGAACAGGAATAGCGAGAACCAATGAGAGGCTAGCTGGAGGTGTCTGGACGGGCAAATTTAACTCTCCTTTCCCACCAGGAAGAGGAATTAACCAAAGGCTCAGCATGCCGGGCCGGAACCAGATTAGGGCCTGAAGCCATCCTGCGGTGTTGCGGCCAGGTCACAAGAAAGCGAGTTGAAGAAAGGAGCTCAGGGGCACTGTAATTCACAAACCTGCAGAGTTATAAATGACAGCTATCGTCCAAAAATAGACTGAAGTAAGGCTGCCAAGAGGACTTGAAAGCGGGGCAGAATTGCAGGAAACCGATTTCAGGAGGTAGACTGGAATTGCATTGAAAGCATAGGAAAAGAGGCAGAACGTCCACAATGATGCACTTGGCCAAAAAGGGCGTATGCGTTTTTTCCTGAATATATTCAGGAAAAAACGCATATGCCCTTTTTGGCCAACCAAGCAAGCTTGCAAAGGAAATCTGCACTACAATGAAGTCTCACTTCCCCCCGGTCAAAAGGGCCATCTGAAAAAAGTGTAAAATCCAGAAAGGCAGGACAGGCCATGGAGAACTGGGAGCCTTGTTATGCTGATGGGCGGGATGTAAATTGCCAACAGACACTCGGGAGAAGTGTATGGTGTTTCCTGAAACATCTAAAAAACAAAGCAACAGAGCCTAGGGCACTGCCACTTATGGTCCTATAGCTTAGGGAAATTAAAATAAAAAAGACACAGCCACCCCAAAGTTTGGGACGCCTCTGTTTACAAGAACCTCGTTTACAGTACAAGTTCAACATCGCAGAAAGTGAAAAATGGATAAAGAAGTTGTGGTATTTACTTACAAAGCAATATCACTCAGCAATGAAATCTGTGTCATCAGGCCCTTAGCAGCACAATGAGTGGATTCAGGTATGATGATTCTAACTGAAGTAAGTCACACAGAAAAAGAAACATCATAAGATATCAGTAATACACGGAATGTAAATTTGGCTACACAGGAACTGAATTACAGAACAGAACAGGGTCTCAAATTTAGAAAACCAACTTATGCTTGCTTAAGGGTAAAGGTGAGTTGGGGTGCTGCATAAAACCAGAGATTGAAATGAGCACAGATAAAGTTCCTTAAGCCAAATATGGAATAGACAAGAGCTACTCCTTGCTCAACGAAATGGACTCAACACCCCATATTAAACGCCTAAGAATGTACCTGACTAGTAAGTATCTTAAAACCTATGGATTGCTATGTCTCCGAAAGAGAATCAAGCATGTGTACAGGGGCATAAACGCAGCAGTGATAGGATTGGAGAGGTTCGGTGAGCAAATGAAGACCCTTTGAAGTCATATTGCATGGTACCCATTCCACGGGTTTCAACTACCCAGGTTTAAGGTATTCTTCCTTCAGCTAAAACATGCATGTGGAACCTAGAGTATGATCAACCATGTGATCGGGAGACGTGTTCAAATATGTCTCAGTTTTCCTCCCCTGGTACTCGGGTGCAACATTCCAGACGCTTTACTAACACTCTCCCCACTTGGAGAGTCAGCGCCTTTAACCTCCTGTTTGGCCCAGTTTGCAATTTCTGCGGAAGATGAACAGGAATAGCGAGAACCAATGAGAGGCTAGCTGGAGGTGTCTGGACGGGCAAATTTAACTCTCCTTTCCCACCAGGAAGAGGAATTAACCAAAGGCTCAGCATGCCGGGCCGGAACCAGATTAGGGCCTGAAGCCATCCTGCGGTGTTGCGGCCAGGTCACAAGAAAGCGAGTTGAAGAAAGGAGCTCAGGGGCACTGTAATTCACAAACCTGCAGAGTTATAAATGACAGCTATCGTCCAAAAATAGACTGAAGTAAGGCTGCCAAGAGGACTTGAAAGCGGGGCAGAATTGCAGGAAACCGATTTCAGGAGGTAGACTGGAATTGCATTGAAAGCATAGGAAAAGAGGCAGAACGTCCACAATGATGCACTTGGCCAAAAAGGGCGTATGCGTTTTTTCCTGAATATATTCAGGAAAAAACGCATATGCCCTTTTTGGCCAACCAAGCAAGCTTGCAAAGGAAATCTGCACTACAATGAAGTCTCACTTCCCCCCGGTCAAAAGGGCCATCTGAAAAAAGTGTAAAATCCAGAAAGGCAGGACAGGCCATGGAGAACTGGGAGCCTTGTTATGCTGATGGGCGGGATGTAAATTGCCAACAGACACTCGGGAGAAGTGTATGGTGTTTCCTGAAACATCTAAAAAACAAAGCAACAGAGCCTAGGGCACTGCCACTTATGGTCCTATAGCTTAGGGAAATTAAAATAAAAAAGACACAGCCACCCCAAAGTTTGGGACGCCTCTGTTTACAAGAACCTCGTTTACAGTACAAGTTCAACATCGCAGAAAGTGAAAAATGGATAAAGAAATTGTGGTATTTACTTACAAAGCAATATCACTCAGCAATGAAATCTGTGTCATCAGGCCCTTAGCATCACAATGAGTGGATTCAGGTATGATGATTCTAACTGAACTAAGTCACACAGAAAAAGAAACATCATAAGATATCAGTAATACACGGAATGTAAACTTGGCTACACAGGAACTGAATTACAGAACAGAACAGGGTCTCAAATTTAGAAAACCAACTTATGCTTGCTTAAGGGTAAAGGTGAGTTGGGGTGCTGCATAAAACCAGAGATTGAAATGAGCACAGATAAAGTTCCTTAAGTCAAATATGGAATAGACAAGAGCTACTCCTTGCTCAACGAAATGGACTCAACACCGCATATTAAACGCCTAAGAATGTACCTGACTAGTAAGTATCGTAAAACCTATGGATTGCTATGTCTCCAAAAGAGAATCAAGCATGTGTACAGGGGCATAAACGCAGCAGTGATAGGATTGGAGAGGTTCGGTGAGCAAATGAAGACCCTTTGAAGTCATATTGCATGGTACCCATTACACGGGTCTCAACTCTCCAGGTTTAAGGTATTCTTCCTTCAGCTAAAACATGCATGTGGAACCCAAGTATGATCAACCATGTGAACGGGAGACGTGTTCAAATATGTCTCAGTTTTCCTCCCCTGGTACTCGGGTGCAACATTCCAGACGCTTTACTAACACTCTCCCCACTTGGAGAGTCAGCGCCTTTAACCTCCTGTTTGGCCCAGTTTGCAATTTCTGCGGAAGATGAACAGGAATAGCGAGAACCAATGAGAGGCTAGCTGGAGGTGTCTGGACGGGCAAATTTAACTCTCATTTCCCACCAGGAAGAGGAAATAACCAAAGGCTCAGCGTGCCGTACCGGAACCAGATTAGGGCCTGAAGCCATCCTGCGGTGTTGCGGCCAGGTCACAAGAAAGCGAGTTGAAGAAAGGAGCTCAGGGGCACTGTAATTCACAAACCTGCAGAGTTATAAATGACAGCTATCGTCCAAAAATAGACTGAAGTAAGGCTGCCAAGAGGACTTGAAAGCGGGGCAGAATTGCAGGAAACCGATTTCAGGAGGCAGACTGGAATTGCATTGAAAGCATAGGAAAAGAGGCAGAACGTCCACAATGATGCACTTGGCCAAAAAGGGCGTATGCGTTTTTTCCTGAATATATTCAGGAAAAAACGCATACGCCCTTTTTGGCCAGCCAAGCAAGCTTGCAAAGGAAATCTGCACTACAATGAAGTCTCACTTCCCCCCGGTCAAAAGGGCCATCTGAAAAAAGTGTAAAATCCAGAAAGGCAACAGGCCATTGAGAACTGGGAGCCTTGTTATGCTGATGGGCGGGATGTAAATTGCCAACAGACACTCGGGAGAAGTGTATGGTGTTTCCTGAAACATCTAAAAAACAAAGCAACAGAGCCTAGGGCACTGCCACTTATGGTCCTATAGCTTAGGGAAATTAAAATCAAAAAGACACAGCCACCCCAAAGTTTGGGACGCCTCTGTTTACAAGAACCTCGTTTACAGTACAAGTTCAACATCGCAGAAAGTGAAAAATGGATAAAGAAGTTGTGGTATTTACTTACAAAGCAATATCACTCAGCAATGAAATCTATGTCATCAGGCCCTTAGCATCACAATGAGTGGATTCAGGTATGATGATTCTAACTGAAATAAGTCACACAGAAAAAGAAACATCATAAGATATCAGTAATACACGGAATGTAAACTTGGCTACACAGGATCTGAATTACAGAACAGAACAGGGACTCAAATTTAGAAAACCAACTTATGCTTGCTTAAGGGTAAAGGTGAGTTGGGGTGCTGCATAAAACCAGAGATTGAAATGAGCACAGATTAAGTTCCTTAAGTCAAATATGGAATAGACAAGAGCTACTCCTTGCTCAACGAAATGGACTCAACACCGCATATTAAACGCCTAAGAATGTACCAGACTAGTAAGTATCGTAAAACCTATGGATTGCTATGTCTCCAAAAGAGAATCAAGCATGTGTACAGGGGCATAAACGCAGCAGTGATAGGATTGGAGAGGATCGGTGAGCAAATGAAGACCCTTTGAAGTCATATTGCATGGTACCCATTCCACGGGTCTCAACTCTCCAGGTTTAAGGTATTCTTCCTTCAGCTAAAACATGCATGTGGAACCCAAGTATGATCAACCATGTGAACGGGAGACGTGTTCAAATATGTCTCAGTTTTCCTCCCCTGGTACTCGGGTGCAACATTCCAGACGCTTTACTAACACTCTCCCGACTTGCAGAGTCAGTCCCTTTAACCTCCTGTTTGGCCCAGTTTGCAATTTCTGCAGAAGATGAACAGGAATAGCGAGAACCAATGAGAGACTAGCTGGAGGTGTCTGAACGGGCAAATTTAACTCTCATTTCCCACCAGGAAGAGGAATTAACCAAAGGCTCAGCATGCCGGGCCAGAACCAGATTAGGGCCTGAAGCCATCCTGCGGTGTTGCGGCCAGGTCACAAGAAAGCGAGTTGAAGAAAGGAGCTCAGGGGCACTGTAATTCACAAACCTGCAGAGTTATAAATGACAGCTATCGTCCAAAAATAGACTGAAGTAAGGCTGCCAAGAGGACTTGAAAGCGGGGCAGAATTGCAGGAAACCGATTTCAGGAGGCAGACTGAAATTGCATTGAAAGCATAGGAAAAGAGGCAGAACGTCCACAATGATGCACTTGGCCAAAAAGGGCGTATGCGTTTTTTCCTGAATATATTCAGGAAAAAACGCATACGCCCTTTTTGGCCAACCAAGCAAGCTTGCAAAGGAAATCTGCACTACAATGAAGTCTCACTTCCCCCCGGTCAAAAGGGCCATCTGAAAAAAGTGTAAAATCCAGAAAGGCAACAGGCCATTGGGAACTGGGAGCCTTGTTATGCTGATGGGCGGGATGTAAATTGCCAACAGACACGCGGGAGAAGTGTATGGTGTTTCCTGAAACATCTAAAAAACAAAGCAACAGAGCCTAGGGCACTTCCACTTATGGTCCTATAGCTTAGGGAAATTAAAATCAAAAAGACACAGCCACCCCAAAGTTTGGAACGGCTCTGTTTATAAGAACCTCGTTTACAGTACAAGTTCAACATCGCAGAAAGTGAAAAATGGATAAAGAAGTTGTGGTATTTACTTACAAAGCAATATCACTCAGCAATGAAATCTGTGTCATCAGGCCCTTAGCAGCACAATGAGTGGATTCAGGTATGATGATTCTAACTGAAGTAAGTCACACAGAAAAAGAAACATCATAAGATATCAGTAATACATGGAATGTAAACTTGGCTACACAGGAACTGAATTACAGAACAGAACAGGGTCTCAAATTTAGAAAACCAACTTATGCTTGCTTAAGGGTAAAGGTGAGTTGGGGTGCTGCATAAAACCAGAGATTGAAATGAGCACAGATAAAGTTCCTTAAGCCAAATATGGAATAGACAAGAGCTACTCCTTGCTCAACGAAATGGACTCAACACCGCATATTAAACACCTAAGAATGTACCTGACTTGTAAGTATCTTAAAACCTATGGATTGCTATGTCTCCAAAAGAGAATCAAGCATGTGTACAGGGGCATAAACGCAGCAGTGATAGGATTGGAGAGGTTCGGTGAGCAAATGAAGACCCTTTGAAGTCATATTGCATGGTACCCATTCCACGGGTTTCAACTACCCAGGTTTAAGGTATTCTTCCTTCAGCTAAAACATGCATGTGGAACCTAGAGTATGATAAACCATGTGATCGGGAGACGTGTTCAAATATGTCTCAGTTTTCCTCCCCTGGTACTCGGGTGCAACATTCCAGACGCTTTACTAACACTCTCCCCACTTGGAGAGTCAGTCCCTTTAACCTCCTGTTTGGCACAGTTTGCAATTTCTGCGGAAGATGAACAGGAGTAGCGAGAACCAATGAGAGGCTAGCTGGAGGTGTCGGGACGGGCAAATTTAACTCTCATTTCCCACCAGGAAGAGGAATTAACCAAAGGCTCAGCATGCCGGGCCGGAACCAGATTAGGCCTGAAGCCATCCTGCGGTGTTGAGGCCAGGTCACAAGAAAGCGAGTTGAAGAAAGGAGCTCAGGGGCACTGTAATTCACAAACCTGCAGAGTTATAAATGACAGCTATCGTCCAAAAATAGACTGAAGTAAGGCTGCCAAGAGGACTTGAAAGCGGGGCAGAATTGCAGGAAACCGATTTCAGGAGGTAGACTGGAATTGCATTGAAAGCATAGGAAAAGAGGAAGAACGTCCACAATGATGCACTTGGCCAGAAAGGGCGTATGCGTTTTTTCCTGAATATATTCAGGAAAAAACGCATACGCCCTTTTTGGCCAACCAAGCAAGCTTGCAAAGGAAATCTGCACTACAATGAAGTCTCACTTCCCCCCGGTCAAAAGGGCCATCTGAAAAAAGTGTAAAATCCAGAAAGGCAGGACAGGCCATGGAGAACTGGGAGCCTTGTTATGCTGATGGGCGGGATGTAAATTGCCAACAGACACTCCGGAGAAGTGTATGGTGTTTCCTGAAACATCTAAAAAAAAAGCAACAGAGCCTAGGGCACTGCCACTTATGGTCCTATAGCTTAGGGAAATTAAAATCAAAAAGACACAGCCACCCCAAAGTTTGGAACGGCTCTGTTTATAAGAACCTCGTTTACAGTACAAGTTCAACATCGCAGAAAGTGAAAAATGGATAAAGAAGTTGTGGTATTTACTTACAAAGCAATATCACTCAGCAATGAAATCTGTGTCATCAGGCCCTTAGCAGCACAATGAGTGGATTCAGGTATGATGATTCTAACTGAAGTAAGTCACACAGAAAAAGAAACATCATAAGATATCAGTAATACATGGAATGTAAACTTGGCTACACAGGAACTGAATTACAGAACAGAACAGGGTCTCAAATTTAGAAAACCAACTTATGCTTGCTTAAGGGTAAAGGTGAGTTGGGGTGCTGCATAAAACCAGAGATTGAAATGAGCACAGATAAAGTTCCTTAAGTCAAATATGGAATAGACAAGAGCTACTCCTTGCTCAACGAAATGGACTCAACACCGCATATTAAACGCCTAAGAATGTACCTGACTAGTAAGTATCGTAAAACCTATGGATTGCTATGTCTCCAAAAGAGAATCAAGCATGTGTACAGGGGCATAAACGCAGCAATGATAGGATTGGAGAGGTTCGGTGAGCAAATGAAGACCCTTTGAAGTCATATTGCATGGTACCCATTACACGGGTCTCAACTCTCCAGGTTTAAGGTATTCTTCCTTCAGCTAAAACATGCATGTGGAACCCAAGTATGATCAACCATGTGAACGGGAGACGTGTTCAAATATGTCTCAGTTTTCCTCCCCTGGTACTCGGGTGCAACATTCCAGACGCTTTACTAACACTCTCCCCACTTGGAGAGTCAGCGCCTTTAACTTCCTGTTTGGCCCAGTTTGCAATTTCTGCGGAAGATGAACAGGAATAGTGAGAACCAATGAGAGGCTAGCTGGAGGTGTCTGGACGGGCAAATTTAACTCTCATTTCCCACCAGGAAGAGGAAATAACCAAAGGCTCAGCGTGCCGTACCGGAACCAGATTAGGGCCTGAAGCCATCCTGCGGTGTTGCGGGCAGCTCAAAAGAAAGAGAGTTGAACAAAGCAGCTCAGGGGCACTGTAATTCACAAACCTGCAGAGTTATAAATGACAGCTATCGTCCAAAAATAGACTGAAGTAAGGCTGCCAAAAGGACTTGAAAGCGGGGCAGAATTGCAGGAAACCGATTTCAGGAGGTAGACTGGAATTGCATTGAAAGCATAGGAAAAGAGGAAGAACGTCCACAATGATGCACTTGGCCAGAAAGGGCGTATGCGTTTTTTTCCTGAATATATTCAGGAAAAAACGCATACGCCCTTTTTGGCCAACCAAGCAAGCTTGCAAAGGAAATCTGCACTACAATGAAGTCTCACTTCCCCCCGGTCAAAAGGGCCATCTGAAAAAAGTGTAAAATCCAGAAAGGCAGGACAGGCCATGGAGAACTGGGAGCCTTGTTATGCTGATGGGCGGGATGTAAATTGCCAACAGACACTCGGGAGAAGTGTATGGTGTTTCCTGAAACATCTAAAAAACAAAGCAACAGAGCCTAGGGCACTGCCACTTATGGTCCTATAGCTTAGGGAAATTAAAATCAAAAAGACACAGCCACCCCAAAGTTTGGGACGCCTCTGTTTACAAGAACCTCGTTTACAGTACAAGTTCAACATCGCAGAAAGTGAAAAATGGATAAAGAAGTTGTGGTATTTACTTACAAAGCAATATCACTCAGCAATGAAATCTGTGTCATCATGCCCTTAGCATCACAATGAGTGGATTCAGGTATGATGATTCTAACTGAAGTAAGTCACACAGAAAAAGAAACATCATAAGATATCAGTAATACATGGAATGTAAACTTGGCTACACAGGAACTGAATTACAGAACAGAACAGGGTCTCAAATTTAGAAAACCAACTTATGCTTGCTTAAGGGTAAAGGTGAGTTGGGGTGCTGCATAAAACCAGAGATTGAAATGAGCACAGATAAAGTTCCTTAAGCCAAATATGGAATAGACAAGAGCTACTCCTTGCTCAACGAAATGGACTCAACACCGCATATTAAACGCCTAAGAATGTACCTGACTTGTAAGTATCTTAAAACCTATGGATTGCTATGTCTCCAAAAGAGAATCAAGCATGTGTACAGGGGCATAAACGCAGCAGTGATAGGATTGGAGAGGTTCGGTGAGCAAATGAAGACCCTTTGAAGTCATATTGCATGGTACCCATTCCACGGGTTTCAACTACCCAGGTTTAAGGTATTCTTCCTTCAGCTAAAACATGCATGTGGAACCTAGAGTATGATCAACCATGTGATCGGGAGACGTGTTCAAATATGTCTCAGTTTTCCTCCCCTGGTACTCGGGTGCAACATTCCAGACGCTTTACTAACACTCTCCCCACTTGGAGAGTCAGCGCCTTTAACCTCCTGTTTGGCCCAGTTTGCAATTTCTGCGGAAGATGAACAGGAATAGCGAGAACCAATGAGAGACTAGCTGGAGGTGTCTGGACGGGCAAATTTAACTCTCATTTCCCACCAGGAAGAGGAAATAACCAAAGGCTCAGCGTGCCGTGCCGGAACCAGATTAGGGCCTGAAGCCATCCTGCGGTGTTGCGGCCAGGTCACAAGAAAGCAAGTTGAAGAAAGGAGCTCAGGGGCACTGTAATTCACAAACCTGCAGAGTTATAAATGACAGCTATCGTCCAAAAATAGACTGAAGTAAGGCTGCCAAGAGGACTTCAAAGCGGGGCAGAATTGCAGGAAACCGATTTCAGGAGGTAGACTGGAATTGCATTGAAAGCATAGGAAAAGAGGCAGAACGTCCACAATGATGCACTTGGCCAAGAAGGGCGTATGCGTTTTTTCCTGAATATATTCAGGAAAAAACGCATACGCCCTTTTTGGCCAACCAAGCAAGCTTGCAAAGGAAATCTGCACTACAATGAAGTCTCACTTCCCCCCGGTCAAATGGGCCATCTGAAAAAAGTGTAAAATCCAGAAAGGCAGGACAGGCCATGGAGAACTGGGAGCCTTGTTATGCTGATGGGCGGGATGTAAATTGCCAACAGACACTCGGGAGAAGTGTATGGTGTTTCCTGAAACATCTAAAAAACAAAGCAACAGAACCTAGGGCACTTCCACTTATGGTCCTATAGCTTAGGGAAATTAAAATCAAAAAGACACAGCCACCCCAAAGTTTGGGACGCCTCTGTTTACAAGAACCTCGTTTACAGTACAAGTTCAACATCGCAGAAAATGAAAAATGGATAAAGAAGTTGTTGTATTCACTTACAAAGCAATATCACTCAGCAATGAAATCTGTGTCATCAGGCCCTTAGCAGCACAATGAGTGGATTCAGGTATGATGATTCTAACTGAAATAAGTCACACAGAAAAAGAAACATCATAAGATATCAGTAATACACGGAATGGAAACTTGGCTACACAGGAACTGAATTACAGAACAGAACAGGGTCTCAAATTTAGAAAAACAACTTATGCTTGCTTAAGGGTAAAGGTGAGTTGGGGTGCTGCATAAAACCAGAGATTGAAATGAGCACAGATAAAGTTCCTTAAGTCAAATATGTAATAGACAAGAGCTACTCCTTGCTCAACGAAATGGAGTCAACACCCCATATTAAACGTCTAAGAATGTACCTGACTAGTAAGTATCTTAAAACCTATGGATTGCTATGTCTCCGAAAGAGAATCAAGCGTGTGTACAGGGACATAAACGCAGCAGTGATAGGATTGGAGAGGTTCGGTGAGCAAATGAAGACCCTTTGAAGTCATATTGCATGGTACCCATTACACGGGTCTCAACTCTCCAGGTTTAAGGTATTCTTCCTTCAGCTAAAACATGCATGTGGAACCCAGAGTATGATCAACCATGTGAACGGGAGACGTGTTCAAATATGTCTCAGTTTTCCTCCCCTGGTACTCGGCTGCAACATTCCAGACGCTTTACTAACACTCTTCCGACTTGGAGAGTCAGTCCCTTTAACCTCCTGTTTGGCCCAGTTTGCAATTTCTGCGGAAGATGAACAGGAATAGCGAGAACCAATGAGAGACTAGCTGGAGGTGTCTGGACGGGCAAATTTAACTCTCATTTCCCACCAGGAAGAGGAATTAACCAAAGGCTCAGCGTGCCGTGCCGGAACCAGATTAGGACCTGAAGCCATCCTGCGGTGTTGCGGCCAGGTCACAAGAAAGCGAGTTGAAGAAAGGAGCTCAGGGGCACTGTAATTCACAAACCTGCAGAGTTATAAATGACAGCTATCGTCCAAAAATAGACTGAAGTAAGGCTGCCAAGAGGACTTGAAAGTGGGGCAGAATTGCAGGAAACCGATTTCAGGAGGTAGACTGGAATTGCATTGAAAGCATAGGAAAAGAGGCAGAACGTCCACAATGATGCACTTGGCCAAAAAGGGCGTATGCGTTTTTTCCTGAATATATTCAGGAAAAAACGCATACGCCCTTTTTGGCCAACCAAGCAAGCTTGCAAAGGAAATCTGCACTACAATGAAGTCTCACTTCCCCCCGGTCAAAAGGGCCATCTGAAAAAAGTGTAAAATCCAGAAAGGCAGGACAGGCCATGGAGAACTGGGAGCCTTGTTATGCTGATGGGCGGGATGTAAATTGCCAACAGACACTCGGGAGAAGTGTATGGTGTTTCCTGAAACATGTAAAAAACAAAGCAACAGAGCCTAGGGCACTGCCACTTATGGTCCTATAGCTTAGGGAAATTAAAATCAAAAAGACACAGCCACCCCAAACTTTCGAACGGCTCTGTTTACAAGAACCTCGTTTACAGTACAAGTTCAACATCGCAGAAAGTGAAAAATGGATAAAGAAGTTGTGGTATTTACTTACAAAGCAATATCACTCAGCAATGAAATCTGTGTCATCAGGCCCTTAGCAGCACAATGAGTGGATTCAGGTATGATGATTCTAACTGAAGTAAGTCACACAGAAAAAGAAACATCATAAGATATCAGTAATACACGGAATGTAAACTTGGCTACACAGGAACTGAATTACAGAACAGAACAGGGACTCAAATTTAGAAAACCAACTTATGCTTGCTTAAGGGGAAAGGTGAGTTGGGGTGCTGCATAAAACCAGAGATTGAAATGAGCACAGATAAAGTTCCTTAAGCCAAATATGGAATAGACAAGAGCTACTCCTTGCTCAACGAAATGGACTCAACACCGCATATTAAACGCCTAAGAATGTACCTGACTAGTAAGTATCTTAAAACCTATGGATTGCTATGTCTCCGAAAGAGAATCAAGCATGTGTACAGGGGCATAAACGCAGCAGTGATAGGATTGGAGAGGTTCGGTGAGCAAATGAAGACCCTTTGAAGTCATATTGCATGGTACCCATTCCACGGGTTTCAACTACCCAGGTTTAAGGTATTCTTCCTTCAGCTAAAACATGCATGTGGAACCTAGAGTATGATCAACCATGTGATTGGGAGACGTGTTCAAATATGTCTCAGTTTTCGTACCCTGGTACTCGGGTGCAACATTCCAGACGGTTTACTAACACTCTCCCGACTTGGAGAGTCAGTCCCTTTAACCTCCTGTTTGGCCCAGTTTGCAATTTTTGCGGAAGATGAACAGAAATAACGAGAACCAATGAGAGGCTAGCTGGAGGTGTCTGGACGGGCAAATTTAACTCTCATTTCCCACCAGGAAGAGGAATTAACCAAAGGCTCAGCGTGCCGTGCCGGAACCAGATTAGGGCCTGAAGCCATCCTGCGGTGTTGCGGCCAGCTCAAAAGAAAGCGAGTTGAAGAAAAGAGCTCAGGGGCACTGTAATTCACAAACCTGCAGAGTTATAAATGACAGCTATCGTCCAGAAATAGACTGAAGTAAGGCTGCCAAGAGGACTTGAAAGCGGGGCAGAATTGCAGGAAACCGATTTCAGGAGGTAGACTGGAATTGCATTGAAAGCATAGGAAAAGGGGCAGAACGTCCACAATGATGCACTTGGCCAAAAAGGGCGTATGCGTTTTTTCCTGAATATATTCAGGAAAAAACGCATACGCCCTTTTTGGCCAACCAAGCAAGCTTGCAAAGGAAATCTGCACTACAATGAAGTCTCACTTCCCCCCGGGCAAAAGGGCCATCTGAAAAAAGTGTAAAATCCAGAAAGGCAGGACAGGCCATGGAGAACTGGGAGCCTTGTTATGCTGATGGGCGGGATGTAAATTGCCAACAACCACTCGGGAGAAGTGTATGGTGTTTCCTGAAACATCTAAAAAACAAAGCAACAGAGCCTAGGGCACTTCCACTTATGGTCCTATAGCTTAGGGAAATTAAAATCAAAAAGACACAGCCACCCCAAAGTTTGGGACGCCTCTTTTTACAAGAACCTCGTTTACAGTACAAGTTCAACATCGCAGAAAGTGAAAAATGGATAAAGAAGTTGTGGTATTCACTTACAAAGCAATATCACTCAGCAATGAAATCTATGTCATCAGGCCCTTAGCAGCAGAATGAGTGGATTCAGGTACGATGATTCTAATTGAAATAAGTCACACAGAAAAAGAAACATCATAAGATATCAGTAATACACGGAATGTAAACTTGGCTACACAGGAACTGAATTACAGAACAGAACAGGTTCTCAAATTTAGAAAACCAACTTATGCTTGCTTAAGGGGAAAGGTGAGTTGGGGTGCTGCATAAAACCAGAGATTGAAATGAGCACAGATAAAGTTCCTTAAGCCAAATATGGAATAGACCAGAGCTACTCCTTGCTCAACGAAATGGACTCAACACCCCATATTAAACGCCTAAGAATGTACCTGACTAGTAAGTATCTTAAAACCTATGGATTGCTATGTCTCCAAAAGAGAATCAAGCATGTGTACAGGGGCATAAACGCAGCAGTGATAGGATTGGAGAGGTTCGGTGAGCAAATGAAGACCCTTTGAAGTCATATTGCATGGTACCCATTCCACGGGTCTCAACTCTCCAGGTTTAAGGTATTCTTCCTTCAGCTAAAACATGCATGTGGAACCCAGAGTATGATCAACCATGTGAACGGGAGACGTGTTCAAATATGTCTCAGTTTTCCTCCCCTGGTACTCGGGTGCAACATTCCAGACGCTTTACTAACACTCTCCCCACTTGGAGAGTCAGTCCCTTTAACCTCCTGTTTGGCCCAGTTTGCAATTTCTGCGGAAGATGAACAGGAATAGCGAGAACCAATGAGAGACTAGCTGGAGGTGTCTGGACGGGCAAATTTAACTCTCATTTCCCACCAGGAAGAGGAATTAACCAAAGGCTCAGCGTGCCGTGCCGGAACCAGATTAGGGCCTGAAGCCATCCTGCGGTGTTGCGGCCAGGTCACAAGAAAGTGAGTTGAAGAAAGGAGCTCAGGGGCACTGTAATTCACAAACCTGCAGAGTTATAAATGACAGCTATCGTCCAAAAATAGACTGAAGTAAGGCTGCCAAGAGGACTTGAAAGCGGGGCAGAATTGCAGGAAACCGATTTCAGGAGGTAGACTGGAATTGCATTGAAAGCATAGGAAAAGAGGCAGAACGTCCACAATGATGCACTTGGCCAAAAAGGGCGTATGCGTTTTTTCCTGAATATATTCAGGAAAAAACGCATACGCCCTTTTTGGCCAACCAAGCAAGCTTGCAAAGGAAATCTGCACTACAATGAAGTCTCACTTACCCCCGGTCAAAAGGGCCATCTGAAAAAAGTGTAAAATCCAGAAAGGCAGGACAGGCCATGGAGAACTGGGAGCCTTGTTATGCTGATGGGCGGGATGTAAATTGCCAACAACCACTCGGGAGAAGTGTATGGTGTTTCCTGAAACATGTAAAAAACAAAGCAACAGAGCCTAGGGCACTTCCACTTATGGTCCTATAGCTTAGGGAAATTAAAATCAAAAAGACACAGCCACCCCAAAGTTTGGGACGCCTCCATTTACAAGAACCTCGTTTACCATACAAGTTCAATATCACAGAAAGTGAAAAATGGATAAAGAACTTGTGGTACTTACGTACAATGCAGTATCACTCAGCAATGAAATCTATGTCATCAGGCCCGTAGCAGCATAATGAGTGGATTCAGGTACGATGATTCTAACTGAAATAAGTCACACAGAAAAAGAAACATCATAAGATATCACTAATACACGGAATGTAAACTTGGCTACACAGGAACTGCATTCCAAAACAGAACAGGGTCTCAAATTTAGAAAACCAACTTATGCTTGCTTAAGGGGAAAGGTGAGTTGGGGTGCTGCATAAAACCAGAGATTGAAATGAGCACAGATAAAGTTCCTTAAGCCAAATATGGAATAGACAAGAGCTACTCCTTGCTCAACGAAATGGACTCAACACCCCATATTAAACGCCTAAGAATGTACCTGACTAGTAAGTATCTTAAAACCTATGGATTGCTATGTCTCCAAAAGAGAATCAAGCGTGTGTACAGGGGCATAAACGCAGCAGTGATAGGATTGGAGAGGTTCGGTGAGCAAATGAAGACCCTTTGAAGTCATATTGCATGGTACCCATTACACGGGTCTCAACTCTCCAGGTTTAAGGTATTCTTCCTTCAGTTAAAACATGCATGTGGAACCCAGAGTATGATCAACCATGTGAACGGGAGACGTGTTCAAATATGTCTCAGTTTTCCTCCCCTGGTACTCGGCTGCAACATTCCAGACGCTTTACTAACACTCTTCCGACTTGGAGAGTCAGTCCCTTTAACCTCCTGTTTGGCCCAGTTTGCAATTTCTGCGGAAGATGAACAGGAATAGCGAGAACCAATGAGAGACTAGCTGGAGGTGTCTGGACGGGCAAATTTAACTCTCATTTCCCACCAGGAAGAGGAATTAACCAAAGGCTCAGCGTGCCGTGCCGGAACCAGATTAGGGCCTGAAGCCATCCTGCGGTGTTGCGGCCAGGTCACAAGAAAGCGAGTTGAAGAAAGGAGCTCAGGGACACTGTAATTCACAAATCTGCAGAGTTATAAATGACAGCTATTGTCCAAAAATAGACTGAAGTAAGGCTGCCAAGAGGACTTGAAAGCGGGGCAGAATTGCAGGAAACCGATTTCAGGAGGTAGACTGGAATTGCATTGAAAGCATAGGAAAAGAGGCAGAACGTCCACAATGATGCACTTGGCCGAAAAGGGCGTATGCGTTTTTTCCTGAATATATTCAGGAAAAAACGCATACGCCCTTTTTGGCCAACCAAGCAAGCTTGCAAAGGAAATCTGCACTACAATGAAGTCTCACTTCCCCCCGGTCAAAAGGGCCATCTGAAAAAAGTGTAAAATCCAGAAAGGCAGGACAGGCCATGGAGAACTGGGAGCCTTGTTATGCTGATGGGCGGGATGTAAATTGCCAACAGACACTCGGGAGAAGTGTATGGTGTTTCCTGAAACATCTAAAAAACAAAGCAACAGAGCCTAGGGCACTGCCACTTAAGGTCCTATAGCTTAGGGAAATTAAAATCAAAAAGACACAGCCACCCCAAACTTTCGAACGGCTCTGTTTACAAGAACCTCGTTTACAGTACAAGTTCAACATCGCAGAAAGTGAAAAATGGATAAAGAAGTTGTGGTATTTACTTACAAAGCAATATCACTCAGCAATGAAATCTGTGTCATCAGGCCCTTAGCAGCACAATGAGTGGATTCAGGTATGATGATTCTAACTGAAGTAAGTCACACAGAAAAAGAAACATCATAAGATATCAGTAATACACGGAATGTAAACTTGGCTACACAGGAACTGAATTACAGAACAGAACAGGGTCTCAAATTTAGAAAACCAACTTATGCTTGCTTAAGGGGAAAGGTGAGTTGGGGTGCTGCATAAAACCAGAGATTGAAATGAGCACAGATAAAGTTCCTTAAGCCAAATATGGAATAGACAAGAGCTACTCCTTGCTCAACGAAATGGACTCAACACCGCATATTAAACGCCTAAGAATGTACCTGACTAGTAAGTATCTTAAAACCTATGGATTGCTATGTCTCCGAAAGAGAATCAAGCATGTGTACAGGGGCATAAACGCAGCAGTGATAGGATTGGAGAGGTTCGGTGAGCAAATGAAGACCCTTTGAAGTCATATTGCATGGTACCCATTCCACGGGTTTCAACTACCCAGGTTTAAGGTATTCTTCCTTCAGCTAAAACATGCATGTGGAACCTAGAGTATGATCAACCATGTGATTGGGAGACGTGTTCAAATATGTCTCAGTTTTCGTACCCTGGTACTCGGCTGCAACATTCCAGACGGTTTACTAACACTCTCCCGACTTGGAGAGTCAGTCCCTTTAACCTCCTGTTTGGCCCAGTTTGCAATTTTTGCGGAAGATGAACAGAAATAACGAGAACCAATGAGAGACTAGCTGGAGGTGTCTGGACGGGCAAATTTAACTCTCATTTCCCACCAGGAAGAGGAATTAACCAAAGGCTCAGCGTGCCGTGCCGGAACCAGATTAGGGCCTGAAGCCATCCTGCGGTGTTGCGGCCAGCTCAAAAGAAAGCGAGTTGAAGAAAGGAGCTCAGGGGCACTGTAATTCACAAACCTGCAGAGTTATAAATGACAGCTATCGTCCAGAAATAGACTGAAGTAAGGCTGCCAAGAGGAATTGAAAGCGGGGCAGAATTGCAGGAAACCGATTTCAGGAGGTAGACTGGAATTGCATTGAAAGCATAGGAAAAGAGGCAGAACGTCCACAATGATGCACTTGGCCAAAAAGGGCGTATGCGTTTTTTCCTGAATATATTCAGGAAAAAACGCATACGCCCTTTTTGGCCAACCAAGCAAGCTTGCAAAGGAAATCTGCACTACAATGAAGTCTCACTTCCCCCCGGGCAAAAGGGCCATCTGAAAAAAGTGTAAAATCCAGAAAGGCAGGACAGGCCATGGAGAACTGGGAGCCTTGTTATGCTGATGGGCGGGATGTAAATTGCCAACAACCACTCGGGAGAAGTGTATGGTGTTTCCTGAAACATCTAAAAAACAAAGCAACAGAGCCTAGGGCACTTCCACTTATGGTCCTATAGCTTAGGGAAATTAAAATCAAAAAGACACAGCCACCCCAAAGTTTGGAACGGCTCTTTTTACAAGAACCTCGTTTACAGTACAAGTTCAACATCGCAGAAAGTGAAAAATGGATAAAGAAGTTGTGGTATTCACTTACAAAGCAATATCACTCAGCAATGAAATCTATGTCATCAGGCCCTTAGCAGCACAATGAGTGGATTCAGGTACGATGATTCTAATTGAAATAAGTCACACAGAAAAAGAAACATCATAAGATATCAGTAATACACGGAATGTAAACTTGGCTACACAGGAACTGAATTACAGAACAGAACAGGGTCTCAAATTTAGAAAACCAACTTATGCTTGCTTAAGGGGAAAGGTGAGTTGGGGTGCTGCATAAAACCAGAGATTGAAATGAGCACAGATAAAGTTCCTTAAGCCAAATATGGAATAGACAAGAGCTACTCCTTGCTCAACGAAATGGACTCAACACCCCATATTAAACGCCTAAGAATGTACCTGACTAGTAAGTATCTTAAAACCTATGGATTGCTATGTCTCCGAAAGAGAATCAAGCATGTGTACAGGGGCATAAACGCAGCAGTGATAGGATTGGAGAGGTTCGGTGAGCAAATGAAGACCCTTTGAAGTCATATTGCATGGTACCCATTCCACGGGTCTCAACTCTCCAGGTTTAAGGTATTCTTCCTTCAGCTAAAACATGCATGTGGAACCCAGAGTATGATCAACCATGTGAACGGGAGACGTGTTCAAATATGTCTCAGTTTTCCTCCCCTGGTACTCGGGTGCAACATTCCAGACGCTTTACTAACACTCTCCCCACTTGGAGAGTCAGCGCCTTTAACCTCCTGTTTGGCCCAGTTTGCAATTTCTGCGGAAGATGAACAGGAATAGCGAGAACCAATGAGAGGCTAGCTGGAGGTGTCTGGACGGGCAAATTTAACTCTCATTTCCCACCAGGAAGAGGAAATAACCAAAGGCTCAGCGTGCCGTACCGGAACCAGATTAGGGCCTGAAGCCATCCTGCGGTGTTGCGGCCAGCTCACAAGAAAGCGAGTTGAAGAAAGGAGCTCAGGGGCACTGTAATTCACAAACCTGCAGAGTTATAAATGACAGTTATCGTCCAAAAATAGACTGAAGTAAGGCTGCCAAGAGGACTTGAAAGCGGGGCAGAATTGCAGGAAACCGATTTCAGGAGGTAGACTGGAATTGCATTGAAAGCATAGGAAAAGAGGCAGAACGTCCACAATGATGCACTTGGCCAAAAAGGGCGTATGCGTTTTTTCCTGAATATATTCAGGAAAAAACGCATACGCCCTTTTTGGCCAACCAAGCAAGCTTGCAAAGGAAATCTGCACTACAATGAAGTCTCACTTCCCCCCGGTCAAAAGGGCCATCTGAAAAAAGTGTAAAATCCAGAAAGGCAAGACAGGCCATGGAGAACTGGGAGCCTTGTTATGCTGATGGGCGGGATGTAAATTGCCAACAACCACTCGGGAGAAGTGTATGGTGTTTCCTGAAACATGTAAAAAACAAAGCAACAGAACCTAGGGCACTTCCACTTATGGTCCTATAGCTTAGGGAAATTAAAATAAAAAAGACACAGCCACCCCAAAGTTTGGAACGGCTCTGTTTACAAGAACCTCGTTTACAGTACAAGTTCAACATCGCAGAAAGTGAAAAATGGATAAAGAACTTGTGGTATTTACTTACAAAGCAATATCACTCAGCAATGAAATCTGTGTCATCAGGCCCTTAGCAGCACAATGAGTGGATTCAGGTACGATGATTCTAACTGAAATAAGTCACACAGAAAAAGAAACATCATAAGATATCAGTAATACACGGAATGTAAACTTGGCTACACAGGAACTGAATTACCGAACAGAACAGGGTCTCAAATTTAGAAAACCAACTTATGCTTGCTTTAGGGTAAAGGTGAGTTGGGGTGCTGCATAAAACCAGAGATTGAAATGAGCACAGATAAAGTTCCTTAAGCCAAATATGGAATAGACAAGAGCTACTCCTTGCTCAACGAAATGGACTCAACACCCCATATTAAACGCCTAAGAATGTACCTGACTAGTAAGTATCTTAAAACCTATGGATTGCTATGTCTCCAAAAGAGAATCAAGCGTGTGTACAGGGGCATAAACGCAGCAGTGATAGGATTGGAGAGGTTCGGTGAGCAAATGAAGACCCTTTGAAGTCATATTGCATGGTACCCATTACACAGGTCTCAACTCTCCAGGTTTAAGGTATTCTTCCTTCAGCTAAAACATGCATGTGGAACCCAGAGTATGATCAACCATGTGAACGGGAGACGTGTTCAAATATGTCTCAGTTTTCCTCCCCTGGTACTCGGCTGCAACATTCCAGACGCTGTACTAACACTCTTCCGACTTGGAGAGTCAGTCCCTTTAACCTCCTGTTTGGCCCAGTTTGCAATTTTTGCGGAAGATGAACAGGAATAGCGAGAACCAATGAGAGACTAGCTGGAGGTGTCTGGACGGGCAAATTTAACTCTCATTTCCCACCAGGAAGAGGAATTAACCAAAGGCTCAGCGTGCCGTGCCGGAACCAGATTAGGGCCTGAAGCCATCCTGCGGTGTTGCGGCCAGGTCACAAGAAAGTGAGTTGAAGAAAGGAGCTCAGGGGCACTGTAATTCACAAACCTGCAGAGTTATAAATGACAGCTATCGTCCAGAAATAGACTGAAGTAAGGCTGCCAAGAGGACTTGAAAGCGGGGCAGAATTGCAGGAAACCGATTTCAGGAGGTAGACTGGAATTGCATTGAAAGCATAGGAAAAGAGGCAGAACGTCCACAATGATGCACTTGGCCAAAAAGGGCGTATGCGTTTTTTCCTGAATATATTCAGGAAAAAACGCATACGCCCTTTTTGGCCAACCAAGCAAGCTTGCAAAGGAAATCTGCACTACAATGAAGTCTCACTTCCCCCCGGTCAAAAGGGCCATCTGAAAAAAGTGTAAAATCCAGAAAGGCAGGACAGGCCATGGAGAACTGGGAGCCTTGTTATGCTGATGGGCGGGATGTAAATTGCCAACAACCACTCGGGAGAAGTGTATGGTGTTTCCTGAAACATCTAAAAAACAAAGCAACAGAGCCTAGGGCACTTCCACTTATGGTCCTATAGCTTAGGGAAATTAAAATCAAAAAGACACAGCCACCCCAAAGTTTGGGACGCCTCCATTTACAAGAACCTCGTTTACCATACAAGTTCAATATCACAGAAAGTGAAAAATGGATAAAGAACTTGTGGTACTTACGTACAATGCAGTATCACTCAGCAATGAAATCTATGTCATCAGGCCCGTAGCAGCATAATGAGTGGATTCAGGTACGATGATTCTAACTGAAATAAGTCACACAGAAAAAGAAACATCATAAGATATCACTAATACACGGAATGTAAACTTGGCTACACAGGAACTGCATTCCAAAACAGAACAGGGTCTCAAATTTAGAAAACCAACTGACGCTTGCTTAAGGGGAAAGGTGAGTTGGGGTGCTGCATAAAACCAGAGATTGAAATGAGCACAGATAAAGTTCCTTAAGCCAAATATGGAATAGACAAGAGCTACTCCTTGCTCAACGAAATGGACTCAACACCCCATATTAAACGCCTAAGAATGTACCTGACTAGTAAGTATCTTAAAACCTATGGATTGCTATGTCTCCAAAAGAGAATCAAGCGTGTGTACAGGGGCATAAACGCAGCAGTGATAGGATTGGAGAGGTTCGGTGAGCAAATGAAGACCCTTTGAAGTCATATTGCATGGTACCCATTACACGGGTCTCAACTCTCCAGGTTTAAGGTATTCTTCCTTCAGTTAAAACATGCATGTGGAACCCAGAGTATGATCAACCATGTGAACGGGAGACGTGTTCAAATATGTCTCAGTTTTCCTCCCCTGGTACTCGGCTGCAACATTCCAGACGCTTTACTAACACTCTTCCGACTTGGAGAGTCAGTCCCTTTAACCTCCTGTTTGGCCCAGTTTGCAATTTCTGCGGAAGATGAACAGGAATAGCGAGAACCAATGAGAGACTAGCTGGAGGTGTCTGGACGGGCAAATTTAACTCTCATTTCCCACCAGGAAGAGGAATTAACCAAAGGCTCAGCGTGCCGTACCGGAACCAGATTAGGGCCTGAAGCCATCCTGCGGTGTTGCGGCCAGGTCACAAGAAAGCGAGTTTAAGAAAGGAGCTCAGGGACACTGTAATTCACAAACCTGCAGAGTTATAAATGACAGCTATCGTCGAAAAATAGACTGAAGTAAGGCTGCCAAGAGGACTTGAAAGCGGGGCAGAATTGCAGGAAACCGATTTCAGGAGGCAGACTGGAATTGCATTGAAAGCATAGGAAAAGAGGCAGAACGTCCACAATGATGCACTTGGCCAAAAAGGGCGTATGCGTTTTTTCCTGAATATATTCAGGAAAAAACGCATACGCCCTTTTTGGCCAACCAAGCAAGCTTGCAAAGGAAATCTGCACTACAATGAAGTCTCACTTCCCCCCGGTCAAAAGGGCCATCTGAAAAAAGTGTAAAATCCAGAAAGGCAGGACAGGCCATGGAGAACTGGGAGCCTTGTTATGCTGATGGGCGGGATGTAAATTGCCAACAGACACTCGGGAGAAGTGTATGGTGTTTCCTGAAACATCTAAAAAACAAAGCAACAGAGCCTAGGGCACTGCCACTTATGGTCCTATAGCTTAGGGAAATTAAAATCAAAAAGACACAGCCACCCCAAACTTTCGAACGGCTCTGTTTACAAGAACCTCGTTTACAGTACAAGTTCAACATCGCAGAAAGTGAAAAATGGATAAAGAAGTTGTGGTATTTACTTACAAAGCAATATCACTCAGCAATGAAATCTGTGTCATCAGGCCCTTAGCAGCACAATGAGTGGATTCAGGTATGATGATTCTAACTGAAGTAAGTCACACAGAAAAAGAAACATCATAAGATATCAGTAATACACGGAATGTAAACTTGGCTACACAGGAACTGAATTACAGAACAGAACAGGGACTCAAATTTAGAAAACCAACTTATGCTTGCTTAAGGGGAAAGGTGAGTTGGGGTGCTGCATAAAACCAGAGATTGAAATGAGCACAGATAAAGTTCCTTAAGCCAAATATGGAATAGACAAGAGCTACTCCTTGCTCAACGAAATGGACTCAACACCGCATATTAAACGCCTAAGAATGTACCTGACTAGTAAGTATCTTAAAACCTATGGATTGCTATGTCTCCGAAAGAGAATCAAGCATGTGTACAGGGGCATAAACGCAGCAGTGATAGGATTGGAGAGGTTCGGTGAGCAAATGAAGACCCTTTGAAGTCATATTGCATGGTACCCATTCCACGGGTCTCAACTCTCCAGGTTTAAGGTATTCTTCCTTCAGCTAAAACATGCATGTGGAACCCAGAGTATGATCAACCATGTGAACGGGAGACGTGTTCAAATATGTCTCAGTTTTCCTCCCCTGGTACTCGGGTGCAACATTCCAGACGCTTTACTAACACTCTCCCCACTTGGAGAGTCAGCGCCTTTAACCTCCTGTTTGGCCCAGTTTGCAATTTCTGCGGAAGATGAACAGGAATAGCGAGAACCAATGAGAGGCTAGCTGGAGGTGTCTGGACGGGCAAATTTAACTCTCATTTCCCACCAGGAAGAGGAAATAACCAAAGGCTCAGCGTGCCGTACCGGAACCAGATTAGGGCCTGAAGCCATCCTGCGGTGTTGCGGCCAGCTCAAAAGAAAGCGAGTTGAAGAAAGGAGCTCAGGGGCACTGTAATTCACAAACCTGCAGAGTTATAAATGACAGCTATCGTCCAAAAATAGACTGAAGTAAGGCTGCCAAGAGGACTTGAAAGCGGGGCAGAATTGCAGGAAACCGATTTCAGGAGGTAGACTGGAATTGCATTGAAAGCATAGGAAAAGAGGCAGAACGTCCACAATGATGCACCTGGCCAAAAAGGGCGTATGCGTTTTTTCCTGAATATATTCAGGAAAAAACGCATACGCCCTTTTTGGCCAACCAAGCAAGCTTGCAAAGGAAATCTGCACTACAATGAAGTCTCACTTCCCCCCGGTCAAAAGGGCCATCTGAAAAAAGTGTAAAATCCAGAAAGGCAAGACAGGCCATGGAGAACTGGGAGCCTTGTTATGCTGATGGGCGGGATGTAAATTGCCAACAACCACTCAGGAGAAGTGTATGGTGTTTCCTGAAACATGTAAAAAACAAAGCAACAGAACCTAGGGCACTTCCACTTATGGTCCTATAGCTTAGGGAAATTAAAATCAAAAAGACACAGCCACCCCAAAGTTTGGAACGGCTCTGTTTACAAGAACCTCGTTTACAGTACAAGTTCAACATCGCAGAAAGTGAAAAATGGATAAAGAACTTGTGGTATTTACTTACAAAGCAATATCACTCAGCAATGAAATCTGTGTCATCAGAAACTTAGCAGCACAATGAGTGGATTCAGGTACGATGATTCTAACTGAAATAAGTCACACAGAAAAAGAAACATCATAAGATATCAGTAATACACGGAATGTAAACTTGGCTACACAGGAACTGAATTACAGAACAGAACAGGGTCTCAAATTTAGAAAACCAACTTATGCTTGCTTAAGGGGAAAGGTGAGTTGGGGTGCTGCATAAAACCAGAGATTGAAATGAGCACAGATAAAGTTCCTTAAGCCAAATATGGAATAGACAAGAGCTACTCCTTGCTCAACGAAATGGACTCAACACCCCATATTAAACGCCTAAGAATGTACCTGACTAGTAAGTATCTTAAAACCTATGGATTGCTATGTCTCCAAAAGAGAATCAAGCGTGTGTACAGGGGCATAAACGCAGCAGTGATAGGATTGGAGAGGTTCGGTGAGCAAATGAAGACCCTTTGAAGTCATATTGCATGGTACCCATTACACAGGTCTCAACTCTCCAGGTTTAAGGTATTCTTCCTTCAGCTAAAACATGCATGTGGAACCCAAGTATGATCAACCATGTGAACAGGAGACGTGTTCAAATATGTCTCAGTTTTCCTCCCCTGGTACTCGGGTGCAACATTCCAGATGCTTTACTAACACTCTTCCGACTTGGAGAGTCAGTCCCTTTAACCTCCTGTTTGGCCCAGTTTGCAATTTCTGCGGAAGATGAACAGGAATAGCGAGAACCAATGAGAGACTAGCTGGAGGTGTCTGGACGGGCAAATTTAACTCTCATTTCCCACCAGGAAGAGGAATTAACCAAAGGCTCAGCGTGCCGTGCCGGAACCAGATTAGGGCCTGAAGCCATCCTGCGGTGTTGCGGCCAGCTCAAAAGAAAGTGAGTTGAAGAAAGGAGCTCAGGGGCACTGTAATTCACAAACCTGCAGAGTTATAAATGACAGCTATCGTCCAAAAATAGACTGAAGTAAGGCTGCCAAGAGGACTTGAAAGCGGGGCAGAATTGCAGGAAACCGATTTCAGGAGGTAGACTGGAATTGCATTGAAAGCATAGGAAAAGAGGCAGAACGTCCACAATGATGCACTTGGCCAAAAAGGGCGTATGCGTTTTTTCCTGAATATATTCAGGAAAAAACGCATACGCACTTTTTGGCCAACCAAGCAAGCTTGCAAAGGAAATCTGCACTACAATGAAGTCTCACTTCCCCCCGGTCAAAAGGGCCATCTGAAAAAAGTGTAAAATCCAGAAAGGCAGGACAGGCCATGGAGAACTGGGAGCCTTGTTATGCTGATGGGCGGGATGTAAATTGCCAACAACCACTCGGGAGAAGTGTATGGTGTTTCCTGAAACATGTAAAAAACAAAGCAACAGAACCTAGGGCACTTCCACTTATGGTCCTATAGCTTAGGGAAATTAAAATCAAAAAGACACAGCCACCCCAAAGTTTGGGACGCCTCCATTTACAAGAACCTCGTTTACCATACAAGTTCAATATCACAGAAAGTGAAAAATGGATAAAGAACTTGTGGTACTTACGTACAATGCAGTATCACTCAGCAATGAAATCTATGTCATCAGGCCCATAGCAGCATAATGAGTGGATTCAGGTACGATGATTCTAACTGAAATAAGTCACACAGAAAAAGAAACATCATAAGATATCACTAATACACGGAATGTAAACTTGGCTACACAGGAACTGCATTCCAAAACAGAACAGGGTCTCAAATTTAGAAAACCAACTTATGCTTGCTTAAGGGGAAAGGTGAGTTGGGGTGCTGCATAAAACCAGAGATTGAAATGAGCACAGATAAAGTTCCTTAAGCCAAATATGGAATAGACAAGAGCTACTCCTTGCTCAACGAAATGGACTCAACACCCCATATTAAACGCCTAAGAATGTACCTGACTAGTAAGTATCTTAAAACCTATGGATTGCTATGTCTCCAAAAGAGAATCAAGCGTGTGTACAGGGGCATAAACGCAGCAGTGATAGGATTGGAGAGGTTCGGTGAGCAAATGAAGACCCTTTGAAGTCATATTGCATGGTACCCATTCCACGGGTCTCAACTCCCCAGGTTTAAGGTATTCTTCCTTCAGCTAAAATATGCATGTGGAACCCAGAGTATGATCAACCATGTGAACGGGAGACGTGTTCAAATATGTCTCAGTTTTCCTCCCCTGGTACTCGGGTGCAACATTCCAGACGCTTTACTAACACACTTCCGACTTGGAGAGTCAGTCCCTTTAACCTCCTGTTTGGCCCAGTTTGCAATTTCTGCGGAAGATGAACAGGAATAGCGAGAACCAATGAGAGACTAGCTGGAGGTGTCTGGACGGGCAAATTTAACTCTCATTTCCCACCAGGAAGAGGAATTAACCAAAGGTTCAGCGTGCCGTGCCGGAACCAGATTAGGGCCTGAAGCCATCCTGCGGTGTTGCGGCCAGGTCACAAGAAAGCGAGTTGAAGAAAGGAGCTCAGGGGCACTGTAATTCACAAACCTGCAGAGTTATAAATGACAGCTATCGTCCAAAAATAGACTGAAGTAAGGCTGCCAAGAGGACTTGAAAGCGGGGCAGAATTGCAGGAAACCGATTTCAGGAGGTAGACTGGAATTGCATTGAAAGCATAGGAAAAGAGGCAGAACGTCCACAATGATGCACTTGGCCAAAAAGGGCGTATGCGTTTTTTCCTGAATATATTCAGGAAAAAACGCATACGCCCTTTTTGGCCAACCAAGCAAGCTTGCAAAGGAAATCTGCACTACAATGAAGTCTCACTTCCCCCCGGTCAAAAGGGCCATCTGAAAAAAGTGTAAAATCCAGAAAGACAAGACAGGCCATGGAGAACTGGGAGCCTTGTTATGCTGATGGGCGGGATGTAAATTGCCAACAACCACTCGGGAGAAGTGTATGGTGTTTCCTGAAACATGTAAAAAACAAAGCAACAAAACCTAGGGCACTTCCACTTATGGTCCTATAGCTTAGGGAAATTAAAATCAAAAAGACACAGCCACCCCAAAGATGGAACGGCTCTGTTTACAAGAATCTCGTTTACAGTACAAGTTCAACATCGCAGAAAGTGAAAAATGGATAAAGAACTTGTGGTATTTACTTACAAAGCAATATCACTCAGCAATGAAATCTGTGTCATCAGGCCCTTAGCAGCACAATGAGTGGATTCAGGTATGAAGATTCTAACTGAAGTAAGTCACACAGAAAAGAAACATCATAAGATATCAGTAATACACGGAATGTAAACTTGGCTACACAGGAACTGAATTACAGAACAGAACAGGGTCTCAAATTTAGAAAACCAACTTATGCTTGCTTAAGGGTAAAGGTGAGTTGGGGTTCTGCATAAAACCAGAGATTGAAATGAGCACAGATAAAGTTCCTTAAGTCAAATATGGAATAGACAAGAGCTACTCCTTGCTCAACGAAATGGACTCAACACCGCATATTAAACGCCTAAGAATGTACCTGACTAGTAAGTATCGTAAAACCTATGGATTGCTATGTCTCCAAAAGAGAATCAAGCATGTGTACAGGGGCATAAACGCAGCAGTGATAGGATTGGAGAGGTTCGGTGAGCAAATGAAGACCCTTTGAAGTCATATTGCATGGTACCCATTACACGGGTCTCAACTCTCCAGGTTTAAGGTATTCTTCCTTCAGCTAAAACATGCATGTGGAACCTAGAGTATGATCAACCATGTGATCGGGAGACGTGTTCAAATATGTCTCAGTTTTCCTCCCCTGGTACTCGGGTGCAACATTCCAGACGCTTTACTAACACTCTCCCGACTTGGAGAGTCAGTCCCTTTAACCTCCTGTTTGGCCCAGTTTGCAATTTCTGCGGAAGATGAACAGGAATAGCGAGAACCAATGAGAGACTAGCTGGAGGTGTCTGGACGGGCAAATTTAACTCTCATTTCCCACCAGGAAGAGGAATTAACCAAAGGCTCAGCGTGCCATGCCGGAACCAGATTAGGGCCTGAAGCCATCCTACGGTGTTGCGGCCAGGTCACAAGAAAGCGAGTTGAAGAAAGGAGCTCAGGGGCACTGTAATTCACAAACCTGCAGAGTTATAAATGACAGCTATTGTCCAAAAATAGACTGAAGTAAGGCTGCCAAGAAGACTTGAAAGCGGGGCAGAATTGCAGGAAACCGATTTCAGGAGGTAGACTGGAATTGCATTGAAAGCATAGGAAAAGAGGCAGAACGTCCACAATGATGCACTTGGCCAAAAAGGGCGTATGCGTTTTTTCCTGAATATATTCAGGAAAAAACGCATACGCCCTTTTGGCCAACCAAGCAAGCTTGCAAAGGAAATCTGCACTACAATGAAGTCTCACTTCCCCCCGGTCAAAAGGGCCATCTGAAAAAAGTGTAAAATCCAGAAAGGCAGGACAGGCCATGGACAACTGGGAGCCTTGTTATGCTGATGGGCGGGATGTAAATTGCCAACAGACACTCGGGAGAAGTGTATGGTGTTTCCTGAAACATCTAAAAAACAAAGCAACAGAGCCTAGGGCACTGCCACTTATGGTCCTATAGCTTAGGGAAATTAAAATCAAAAAGACACAGCCACCCGAAACTTTCGAATGGCTCTGTTTACAAGAACCTCGTTTACAGTACAAGTTCAACATCGCAGAAAGTGAAAAATGGATAAAGAAGTTGTGGTATTTACTTACAAAGCAATATCACTCAGCAATGAAATCTGTGTCATCAGGCCCGTAGCAGCACAATGAGTGGATTCAGGTATGATGATTCTAACTGAAATAAGTCACACAGAAAAGAAACATCATAAGATATCAGTAATACACGGAATGTAAACTTGGCTACACAGGAACTGAATTACAGAACAGAACAGGGTCTCAAATTTAGAAAACCAACTTATGCTTGCTTAAGGGTAAAGGTTAGTTGGGGTGCTGCATAAAACCAGAGATTGAAATGAGCACAGATAAAGTTCCTTAAGCCAAATATGGAATAGACAAGAGCTACTCCTTGCTCAACGAAATGGACTCAACACCGCATATTAAACGCCTAAGAATGTACCTGACTAGTAAGTATCGTAAAACCTATGGATTGCTATGTCTCCAAAAGAGAATCAAGCATGTGTACAGGGGCATAAACGCAGCAGTGATAGGATTGGAGAGGTTCGGTGAGCAAATGAAGACCCTTTGAAGTCATATTGCATGGTACCCATTCCACGGGATTCAACTACCCAGGTTTAAGGTATTCTTCCTTCAGCTAAAACATGCATGTGGAACCTAGAGTATGATCAACCATGTGATCGGGAGACGTGTTCAAATATGTCAGTTTTCGTACCCTGGTACTCGGGTGCAACATTCCAGACGCTTTACTAACACTCTCCCGACTTGGAGAGTCAGTCCCTTTAACCTCCTGTTTGGCCCAGTTTGCAATTTCTGCGGAAGATGAACAGGAATAGCGAGAACCAATGAGAGACTAGCTGGAGGTGTCTGGACGGGCAAATTTAACTCTCATTTCCCACCAGGAAGAGGAATTAACCAAAGGCTCAGCGTGCCGTGCCGGAACCAGATTAGGGCCTGAAGCCATCCTACGGTGTTGCGGCCAGGTCACAAGAAATCGAGTTGAAGAAAGGAGCTCAGGGGCACTGTAATTCACAAACCTGCAGAGTTATAAATGACAGCTATTGTCCAAAAATAGACTGAAGTAAGGCTGCCAAGAAGACTTGAAAGCGGGGCAGAATTGCAGGAAACCGATTTCAGGAGGTAGACTGGAATTGCATTGAAAGCATAGGAAAAGAGGCAGAACGTCCACAATGATGCACTTGGCCAAAAAGGGCGTATGCGTTTTTTCCTGAATATATTCAGGAAAAAACGCATACGCCCTTTTGGCCAACCAAGCAAGCTTGCAAAGGAAATCTGCACTACAATGAAGTCTCACTTCCCCCCGGTCAAAAGGGCCATCTGAAAAAAGTGTAAAATCCAGAAAGGCAGGACAGGCCATGGACAACTGGGAGCCTTGTTATGCTGATGGGCGGGATGTAAATTGCCAACAGACACTCGGGAGAAGTGTATGGTGTTTCCTGAAACATCTAAAAAACAAAGCAACAGAGCCTAGGGCACTGCCACTTATGGTCCTATAGCTTAGGGAAATTAAAATCAAAAAGACACAGCCACCCGAAACTTTCGAATGGCTCTGTTTACAAGAACCTCGTTTACAGTACAAGTTCAACATCGCAGAAAGTGAAAAATGGATAAAGAAGTTGTGGTATTTACTTACAAAGCAATATCACTCAGCAATGAAATCTGTGTCATCAGGCCCGTAGCAGCACAATGAGTGGATTCAGGTATGATGATTCTAACTGAAATAAGTCACACAGAAAAGAAACATCATAAGATATCAGTAATACACGGAATGTAAACTTGGCTACACAGGAACTGAATTACAGAACAGAACAGGGTCTCAAATTTAGAAAACCAACTTATGCTTGATTAAGGGTAAAGGTTAGTTGGGGTGCTGCATAAAACCAGAGATTGAAATGAGCACAGATAAAGTTCCTTAAGCCAAATATGGAATAGACAAGAGCTACTCCTTGCTCAACGAAATGGACTCAACACCGCATATTAAACGCCTAAGAATGTACCTGACTAGTAAGTATCGTAAAACCTATGGATTGCTATGTCTCCAAAAGAGAATCAAGCATGTGTACAGGGGCATAAACGCAGCAGTGATAGGATTGGAGAGGTTCGGTGAGCAAATGAAGACCCTTTGAAGTCATATTGCATGGTACCCATTCCACGGGATTCAACTACCCAGGTTTAAGGTATTCTTCCTTCAGCTAAAACATGCATGTGGAACCTAGAGTATGATCAACCATGTGATCGGGAGACGTGTTCAAATATGTCAGTTTTCGTACCCTGGTACTCGGGTGCAACATTCCAGACGCTTTACTAACACTCTCCCGACTTGGAGAGTCAGTCCCTTTAACATCCTGTTTGGCCCAGTTTGCAATTTCTGCGGAAGATGAACAGGAATAGCAAGAACCAATGAGAGGCTAGCTGGAGGTGTCTGGACGGGCAAATTTAACTCTCATTTCCCACCAGGAAGAGGAAATAACCAAAGGCTCAGCGTGCCGTACCGGAACCAGATTAGGGCCTTAAGCCATCCTGCGGTGTTGCGGCCAGCTCAAAAGAAAGCAAGTTGAAGAAAGGAGCTCAGGGGCACTGTAATTCACAAACCTGCAGAGTTATAAATGACAGCTATCGCCCAAAAATAGACTGAAGTAAGGCTGCCAAGAGGACTTGAAAGCGGGGCAGAATTGCAGGAAACCGATTTCAGGAGGTAGACTGGAATTGCATTGAAAGCATAGGAAAAGAGGCAGAACGTCCACAATGATGCACTTGGCCAAAAAGGGCGTATGCGTTTTTTCCTGAATATATTCAGGAAAAAACGCATACGCCCTTTTTGGCCAACCAAGCAAGCTTGCAAAGGAAATCTGCACTACAATGAAGTCTCACTTCCCCCCGGTCAAAAGGGCCATCTGAAAAAAGTGTAAAATCCAGAAAGGCAGGACAGGCCATGGACAACTGGGAGCCTTGTTATGCTGATGGGCGGGATGTAAATTGGCAACAACCACTCGGGAGAAGTGTATGGTGTTTCCTGAAACATCTAAAAAACAAAGCAACAGAGCCTAGGGCACTGCCACTTATGGTCCTATAGCTTAGGGAAATTAAAATCAAAAAGACACAGCCACCCCAAAGTTTGGAACGGCTCTGTTTACAAGAACCTCGTTTACAGTACAAGTTCAACATCGCAGAAAGTGAAAAATGGATAAAGAAGTTGTGGTATTTACTTACAAAGCAATATCACTCAGCAATGAAATCTATGTCATCAGGCCCTTAGCATCACAATGAGTGGATTCAGGTATGATGATTCTAACTAAAATAAGTCACACAGAAAAAGAAACATCATAAGATATCAGTAATACACGGAATGGAAACTTGGCTATACAGGAACTGAATTACAGAACAGAACAGGGTCTCAAATTTAGAAAACCAACTTATGCTTGCTTAAGGGTAAAGGTGAGTTGGGGTGCTGCATAAAACCAGAGATTGAAATGAGCACAGATAAATTTCCTTAAGTCAAATATGGAATAGACAAGAGCTACTCCTTGCTCAACGAAATGGACTCAACACCGCATATTAAACGCCTAAGAATGTACCTGACTAGTAAGTATCGTAAAACCTATGGATTGCTATGTCTCCAAAAGAGAATCAAGCATGTGTACAGGGGCATAAACGCAGCAGTGATAGGATTGGAGAGGTTCGGTGAGCAAATGAAGACCCTTTGAAGTCATATTGCATGGTACCCATTCCACGGGATTCAACTACCCAGGTTTAAGGTATTCTTCCTTCAGCTAAAACATGCATGTGGAACCTAGAGTATGATCAACCATGTGATCGGGAGACGTGTTCAAATATGTCAGTTTTCGTACCCTGGTACTCGGGTGCAACATTCCAGACGCTTTACTAACACTCTCCCGACTTGGAGAGTCAGTCCCTTTAACCTCCTGTTTGGCCCAGTTTGCAATTTCTGCGGAAGATGAACAGGAATAGCAAGAACCAATGAGAGGCTAGCTGGAGGTGTCTGGACGGGCAAATTTAACTCTCATTTCCCACCAGGAAGAGGAAATAACCAAAGGCTCAGCGTGCCGTACCGGAACCAGATTAGGGCCTTAAGCCATCCTGCGGTGTTGCGGCCAGCTCAAAAGAAAGCGAGTTGAAGAAAGGAGCTCAGGGGCACTGTAATTCACAAACCTGCAGAGTTATAAATGACAGCTATCGTCCAAAAATAGACTGAAGTAAGGCTGCCAAGAGGACTTGAAAGCGGGGCAGAATTGCAGGAAACCGATTTCAGGAGGTAGACTGGAATTGCATTGAAAGCATAGGAAAAGAGGCAGAACGTCCACAATGATGCACTTGGCCAAAAAGGGCGTATGCGTTTTTTCCTGAATATATTCAGGAAAAAACGCATACGCCCTTTTTGGCCAACCAAGCAAGCTTGCAAAGGAAATCTGCACTACAATGAAGTCTCACTTCCCCCCGGTCAAAAGGGCCATCTGAAAAAAGTGTAAAATCCAGAAAGGCAGGACAGGCCATGGACAACTGGGAGCCTTGTTATGCTGATGGGCGGGATGTAAATTGGCAACAACCACTCGGGAGAAGTGTATGGTGTTTCCTGAAACATCTAAAAAACAAAGCAACAGAGCCTAGGGCACTGCCACTTATGGTCCTATAGCTTAGGGAAATTAAAATCAAAAAGACACAGCCACCCCAAAGTTTGGAACGGCTCTGTTTACAAGAACCTCGTTTACAGTACAAGTTCAACATCGCAGAAAGTGAAAAATGGATAAAGAACTTGTGGTACTTACGTACAATGCAGTATCACTCAGCAATGAAATCTATGTCATCAGGCCCATAGCAGCATAATGAGTGGATTCAGGTACGATGATTCTAACTGAAATAAGTCACACAGAAAAAGAAACATCATAAGATATCACTAATACACGGAATGTAAACTTGGCTACACAGGAACTGCATTCCAAAACAGAACAGGGTCTCAAATTTAGAAAACCAACTTATGCTTGCTTAAGGGGAAAGGTGAGTTGGGGTGCTGCATAAAACCAGAGATTGAAATGAGCACAGATAAAGTTCCTTAAGCCAAATATGGAATAGACAAGAGCTACTCCTTGCTCAACGAAATGGACTCAACACCCCATATTAAACGCCTAAGAATGTACCTGACTAGTAAGTATCTTAAAACCTATGGATTGCTATGTCTCCAAAAGAGAATCAAGCGTGTGTACAGGGGCATAAACGCAGCAGTGATAGGATTGGAGAGGTTCGGTGAGCAAATGAAGACCCTTTGAAGTCATATTGCATGGTACCCATTCCACGGGTCTCAACTCCCCAGGTTTAAGGTATTCTTCCTTCAGCTAAAATATGCATGTGGAACCCAGAGTATGATCAACCATGTGAACGGGAGACGTGTTCAAATATGTCTCAGTTTTCCTCCCCTGGTCCTCGGGTGCAACATTGCAGACGCTTTACTAACACACTTCCGACTTGGAGAGTCAGTCCCTTTAACCTCCTGTTTGGCCCAGTTTGCAATTTCTGCGGAAGATGAACAGGAATAGCGAGAACCAATGAGAGACTAGCTGGAGGTGTCTGGACGGGCAAATTTAACTCTCATTTCCCACCAGGAAGAGGAATTAACCAAAGGTTCAGCGTGCCGTGCCGGAACCAGATTAGGGCCTGAAGCCATCCTGCAGTGTTGCAGCCAGCTCAAAAGAAAGCGAGTTAAAGAAAGGAGCCCAGTGGCCCTGTAATTCACAAACCTGCAGTGTTATAAATGACAGCTATCGTCCAAAAATACACTGAAGTAAGGCTGCCAAGAGGACTTGAAAGCGGGGCAGAATTGCAGGAAACCGATTTCAGGAGGTAGACTGGAATTGCATTGAAAGCATAGGAAAAGAGGCAGAACGTCCACAATGATGCACTTGGCCAAAAAGGGCGTATGCGTTTTTTCCTGAATGTATTCAGGAAAAAACGCATACGCCCTTTTTGGCCAACCAAGCAAGCTTGCAAAGGAAATCTGCACTACAATGAAGTCTCACTTCCCCCCGGTCAAAAGGGCCATCTGAAAAAAGCGTAAAATCCAGAAAGGCAGGACAGGCCATGGAGAACTGGGAGCCTTGTTATGCTGATGGGCGGGATGTAAATTGCCAACAGACACTCGGGAGAAGTGTATGGTGTTTCCTGAAACATCTAAAAAACAAAGCAACAGAGCCTAGGGCACTGCCACTTATGGTCCTATAGCTTAGGGAAATTAAAATCAAAAAGACACAGCCACCCCAAAGTTTGGAACGGCTCTGTTTACAAGAACCTCGTTTACAGTACAAGTTCAACATCCCAGAAAGTGAAAAATGGATAAAGAAGTTGTGGTATTTACTTACAAAGCAATATCACTCAGCAATGAAATCTATGTCATCAGGCCCTTAGCATCACAATGAGTGGATTCAGGTATGATGATTCTAACTGAAATAAGTCACACAGAAAAAGAAACATCATAAGATATCAGTAATACACGGAATGTAAACTTGGCTACACAGGAACTGAATTACAGAACAGAACAGGGTCTCAAATTTAGAAAACCAACTTATGCTTGCTTAAGGGTAAAGGTGAGTTGGGGTGCTGCATAAAACCAGAGATTGAAATGAGCACAGATAAAGTTCCTTAAGTCAAATATGGAATAGACAAGAGCTACTCCTTGCTCAACGAAATGGACTCAACACCCCATATTAAACGCCTAAGAATGTACCTGACTAGTAAGTATCTTAAAACCTATGGATTGCTATGTCTCCGAAAGAGAATCAAGCATGTGTACAGGGGCATAAACGCAGCAGTGATAGGATTGGAGAGGTTTGGTGAGCAAATGAAGACCCTTTGAAGTAATATTGCATGGTACCCATTCCACGGGTCTTAACTCTCCAGGTTTAAGGTATTCTTCCTTCAGCTAAAACATGCATGTGGAACCCAAGTATGATCAACCATGTGAACGGGAGACGTGTTCAAATATGTCTCAGTTTTCCTCCCCTGGTACTCGGGTGCAACATTCCAGACGCTTTACTAACACTCTCCCCACTTGGAGAGTCAGCGCCTTTAACCTCCTGTTTGGCCCAGTTTGCAATTTCTGCGGAAGATGAACAGGAATAGCGAGAACCAATGAGAGACTAGCTGGAGGTGTCTGGACGGGCAAATTTAACTCTCATTTCCCACCAGGAAGAGGAAATAACCAAAGGCTCAGCGTGCCGTGCCGGAACCAGATTAGGGCCTGAAGCCATCCTGCGGTGTTGCGGCCAGGTCACAAGAAAGCGAGTTGAAGAAAGGAGCTCAGGGGCACTGTAATTCACAAACCTGCAGAGTTATAAATGACAGCTATTGTCCAAAAATAGACTGAAGTAAGGCTGCCAAGAGGACTTGAAAGCGGGGCAGAATTGCAGGAAACCGATTTCAGGAGGTAGACTGGAATTGCATTGAAAGCATAGGAAAAGAGGCAGAACGTCCACAATGATGCACTTGGCCAAAAAGGGCGTATGCGTTTTTTCCTGAATATATTCAGGAAAAAACGCATACGCCCTTTTTGGCCAACCAAGCAAGCTTGCAAAGGAAATCTGCACTACAATGAAGTCTCACTTCCCCCCGGTCAAAAGGGCCATCTGAAAAAAGTGTAAAATCCAGAAAGGCAGGACAGGCCATGGAGAACTGGGAGCCTTGTTATGCTGATGGGCGGGATGTAAATTGCCAACAGACACTCGGGAGAAGTGTATGGTGTTTCCTGAAACATCTAAAAAACAAAGCAACAGAGCCTAGGGCACTGCCACTTATGGTCCTATAGCTTAGGGAAATTAAAATCAAAAAGACACAGCCACCCCAAAGTTTGGGACACCTCTGTTTACAAGAACCTCGTTTACAGTACAAGTTCAACATCGCAGAAAGTGAAAAATGGATAAAGAAGTTGTGGTATTTACTTACAAAGCAATATCACTCAGCAATGAAATCTGTGTCATCAGGCCCTTAGCAGCACAATGAGTGGATTCAGGTATGATGATTCTAACTGAAATAAGTCACACAGAAAAAGAAACATCATAAGATATCACTAATACACGGAATGTAAACTTGGCTACACAGGAACTGAATTACAGAACAGAACAGGGTCTCAAATTTAGAAAACCAACTTATGCTTGCTTAAGGGTAAAGGTGAGTTGGGGTGCTGCATAAAACCAGAGATTGAAATGAGCACAGATAAAGTTCCTTAAGTCAAATATGGAATAGACAAGAGCTACTCCTTGCTCAACGAAATGGACTCAACACCGCATATTAAACGCCTAAGAATGTACCTGACTAGTAATTATCGTAAAACCTATGGATTGCTATGTCTCCGAAAGAGAATCAAGCATGTGTACAGGGGCATAAACGCAGCAGTGATAGGATTGGAGAGGTTCGGTGAGCAAATGAAGACCCTTTGAAGTCATATTGCATGGTACCCATTACACGGGTCTCAACTCTCCAGGTTTAAGGTATTCTTCCTTCAGCTAAAACATGCATGTGGAACCCAAGTATGATCAACCATGTGAACGGGAGACGTGTTCAAATATGTCTCAGGTTTCCTCCCCTGGTACTCGGGTGCAACATTCCAGACGCTTTACTAACACTCTCCCCACTTGGAGAGTCAGCGCCTTTAACCTCCTGTTTGGCCCAGTTTGCAATTTCTGCGGAAGATGAACAGGAATAGCGAGAACCAATGAGAGGCTAGCTGGAGGTGTCTGGACGGGCAAATTTAACTCTCATTTCCCACCAGGAAGAGGAAATAACCAAAGGCTCAGCGTGCCGTGCCGGAACCAGATTAGGGCCTGAAGCCATCCTGCGGTGTTGCGGCCAGCTCAAAAGAAAGCGAGTTGAAGAAAGGAGCTCAGGGGCACTGTAATTCACAAACCTGCAGAGTTATAAATGACAGCTATCATCCAAAAATAGACTGAAGTAAGGCTGCCAAGAGGACTTGAAAGCGGGGCAGAATTGCAGGAAACCGATTTCAGGAGGTAGACTGGAATTGCATTGAAAGCATAGGAAAAGAGGCAGAACGTCCACAATGATGCACTTGGCCAAAAAGGGCGTATGCGTTTTTTCCTGAATATATTCAGGAAAAAACGCATACGCCCTTTTTGGCCAACCAAGCAAGCTTGCAAAGGAAATCTGCACTACAATGAAGTCTCACTTCCCCCCGGTCAAAAGGGCCATCTGAAAAAAGTGTAAAATCCAGAAAGGCAGGACAGGCCATGGAGAACTGGGAGCCTTGTTATGCTGATGGGCGGGATGCAAATTGCCAACAGACACTCGGGAGAAGTGTATGGTGTTTTCTGAAACATCTAAAAAACAAAGCAACAGAACCTAGGGCACTTCCACTTATGGTCCTATAGCTTAGGGAAATTAAAATCAAAAAGACACAGCCACCCAAAAGTTTGGGACGCCTCCATTTACAAGAACCTCGTTTACCATACAAGTTCAATATCACAGAAAGTGAAAAATGGATAAAGAACTTGTGGTACTTACGTACAATGCAGTATCACTCAGCAATGAAATCTATGTCATCAGGCCCATAGCAGCATAATGAGTGGATTCAGGTACGATGATTCTAACTGAAATAAGTCACACAGAAAAAGAAACATCATAAGATATCACTAATACACGGAATGTAAACTTGGCTACACAGGAACTGCATTCCAAAACAGAACAGGGTCTCAAATTTAGAAAACCAACTTATGCTTGCTTAAGGGGAAAGGTGAGTTGGGGTGCTGCATAAAACCAGAGATTGAAATGAGCACAGATAAAGTTCCTTAAGCCAAATATGGAATAGACAAGAGCTACTCCTTGCTCAACGAAATGGACTCAACACCCCATATTAAACGCCTAAGAATGTACCTGACTAGTAAGTATCTTAAAACCTATGGATTGCTATGTCTCCAAAAGAGAATCAAGCGTGTGTACAGGGGCATAAACGCAGCAGTGATAGGATTGGAGAGGTTCGGTGAGCAAATGAAGACCCTTTGAAGTCATATTGCATGGTACCCATTCCACGGGTCTCAACTCCCCAGGTTTAAGGTATTCTTCCTTCAGCTAAAATATGCATGTGGAACCCAGAGTATGATCAACCATGTGAATGGGAGACGTGTTCAAATATGTCTCAGTTTTCCTCCCCTGGTACTCGGGTGCAACATTCCAGACGCTTTACTAACACACTTCCGACTTGGAGAGTCAGTCCCTTTAACCTCCTGTTTGGCCCAGTTTGCAATTTCTGCGGAAGATGAACAGGAATAGCGAGAACCAATGAGAGACTAGCTGGAGGTGTCTGGACGGGCAAATTTAACTCTCATTTCCCACCAGGAAGAGGAATTAACCAAAGGTTCAGCGTGCCGTGCCGGAACCAGATTAGGGCCTGAAGCCATCCTGCGGTGTTGCGGCCAGGTCACAAGAAAGCGAGTTGAAGAAAGGAGCTCAGGGGCACTGTAATTCACAAACCTGCAGAGTTATAAATGACAGCTATCGTCCAAAAATAGACTGAAGTAAGGCTGCCAAGAGGACTTGAAAGCGGGGCAGAATTGCAGGAAACCGATTTCAGGAGGTAGACTGGAATTGCATTGAAAGCATAGGAAAAGAGGCAGAACGTCCACAATGATGCACTTGGCCAAAAAGGGCGTATGCGTTTTTTCCTGAATATATTCAGGAAAAAACGCATACGCCCTTTTTGGCCAACCAAGCAAGCTTGCAAAGGAAATCTGCACTACAATGAAGTCTCACTTCCCCCCGGTCAAAAGGGCCATCTGAAAAAAGTGTAAAATCCAGAAAGGCAGGACAGGCCATGGAGAACTGGGAGCCTTGTTATGCTGATGGGCGGGATGTAAATTGCCAACAACCACTCGGGAGAAGTGTATGGTGTTTCCTGAAACATGTAAAAAACAAAGCAACAGAACCTAGGGCACTTCCACTTATGGTCCTATAGCTTAGGGAAATTAAAATCAAAAAGACACAGCCACCCCAAAGTTTGGAACGGCTCTGTTTACAAGAATCTCGTTTACAGTACAAGTTCAACATCGCAGAAAGTGAAAAATGGATAAAGAACTTGTGGTATTTACTTACAAAGCAATATCACTCAGCAATGAAATCTGTGTCATCAGGCCCTTAGCAGCACAATGAGTGGATTCAGGTATGAAGATTCTAACTGAAGTAAGTCACACAGAAAAGAAACATCATAAGTTATCAGTAATACACGGAATGTAAACTTGGCTACACAGGAACTGAATTACAGAACAGAACAGGGTCTCAAATTTAGAAAACCAACTTATGCTTGCTTAAGGGTAAAGGTGAGTTGGGGTGCTGCATAAAACCAGAGATTGAAATGAGCACAGATAAAGTTCCTTAAGTCAAATATGGAATAGACAAGAGCTACTCCTTGCTCAACGAAATGGACTCAACACCGCATATTAAACGCCTAAGAATGTACCTGACTAGTAAGTATCGTAAAACCTATGGATTGCTATGTCTCCAAAAGAGAATCAAGCATGTGTACAGGGGCATAAACGCAGCAGTGATAGGATTGGAGAGGTTCGGTGAGCAAATGAAGACCCTTTGAAGTCATATTGCATGGTACCCATTCCACGGGATTCAACTACCCAGGTTTAAGGTATTCTTCCTTCAGCTAAAACATGCATGTGGAACCTAGAGTATGATCAACCATGTGATCGGGAGACGTGTTCAAATATGTCAGTTTTCGTACCCTGGTACTCGGGTGCAACATTCCAGACGCTTTACTAACACTCTCCCGACTTGGAGAGTCAGTCCCTTTAACCTCCTGTTTGGCCCAGTTTGCAATTTCTGCGGAAGATGAACAGGAATAGCGAGAACCAATGAGAGACTAGCTGGAGGTGTCTGGACGGGCAAATTTAACTCTCATTTCCCACCAGGAAGAGGAATTAACCAAAGGCTCAGCGTGCCGTGCCGGAACCAGATTAGGGCCTGAAGCCATCCTACGGTGTTGCGGCCAGGTCACAAGAAAGCGAGTTGAAGAAAGGAGCTCAGGGGCACTGTAATTCACAAACCTGCAGAGTTATAAATGACAGCTATTGTCCAAAAATAGACTGAAGTAAGGCTGCCAAGAAGACTTGAAAGCGGGGCAGAATTGCAGGAAACCGATTTCAGGAGGTAGACTGGAATTGCATTGAAAGCATAGGAAAAGAGGCAGAACGTCCACAATGATGCACTTGGCCAAAAAGGGCGTATGCGTTTTTTCCTGAATATATTCAGGAAAAAACGCATACGCCCTTTTGGCCAACCAAGCAAGCTTGCAAAGGAAATCTGCACTACAATGAAGTCTCACTTCCCCCCGGTCAAAAGGGCCATCTGAAAAAAGTGTAAAATCCAGAAAGGCAGGACAGGCCATGGACAACTGGGAGCCTTGTTATGCTGATGGGCGGGATGTAAATTGCCAACAGACACTCGGGAGAAGTGTATGGTGTTTCCTGAAACATCTAAAAAACAAAGCAACAGAGCCTAGGGCACTGCCACTTATGGTCCTATAGCTTAGGGAAATTAAAATCAAAAAGACACAGCCACCCGAAACTTTCGAATGGCTCTGTTTACAAGAACCTCGTTTACAGTACAAGTTCAACATCGCAGAAAGTGAAAAATGGATAAAGAAGTTGTGGTATTTACTTACAAAGCAATATCACTCAGCAATGAAATCTGTGTCATCAGGCCCGTAGCAGCACAATGAGTGGATTCAGGTATGATGATTCTAACTGAAATAAGTCACACAGAAAAGAAACATCATAAGATATCAGTAATACACGGAATGTAAACTTGGCTACACAGGAACTGAATTACAGAACAGAACAGGGTCTCAAATTTAGAAAACCAACTTATGCTTGCTTAAGGGTAAAGGTTAGTTGGGGTGCTGCATAAAACCAGAGATTGAAATGAGCACAGATAAAGTTCCTTAAGCCAAATATGGAATAGACAAGAGCTACTCCTTGCTCAACGAAATGGACTCAACACCGCATATTAAACGCCTAAGAATGTACCTGACTAGTAAGTATCGTAAAACCTATGGATTGCTATGTCTCCAAAAGAGAATCAAGCATGTGTACAGGGGCATAAACGCAGCAGTGATAGGATTGGAGAGGTTCGGTGAGCAAATGAAGACCCTTTGAAGTCATATTGCATGGTACCCATTCCACGGGATTCAACTACCCAGGTTTAAGGTATTCTTCCTTCAGCTAAAACATGCATGTGGAACCTAGAGTATGATCAACCATGTGATCGGGAGACGTGTTCAAATATGTCAGTTTTCGTACCCTGGTACTCGGGTGCAACATTCCAGACGCTTTACTAACACTCTCCCGACTTGGAGAGTCAGTCCCTTTAACCTCCTGTTTGGCCCAGTTTGCAATTTCTGCGGAAGATGAACAGGAATAGCAAGAACCAATGAGAGGCTAGCTGGAGGTGTCTGGACGGGCAAATTTAACTCTCATTTCCCACCAGGAAGAGGAAATAACCAAAGGCTCAGCGTGCCGTACCGGAACCAGATTAGGGCCTTAAGCCATCCTGCGGTGTTGCGGCCAGCTCAAAAGAAAGCGAGTTGAAGAAAGGAGCTCAGGGGCACTGTAATTCACAAACCTGCAGAGTTATAAATGACAGCTATCGTCCAAAAATAGACTGAAGTAAGGCTGCCAAGAGGACTTGAAAGCGGGGCAGAATTGCAGGAAACCGATTTCAGGAGGTAGACTGGAATTGCATTGAAAGCATAGGAAAAGAGGCAGAACGTCCACAATGATGCACTTGGCCAAAAAGGGCGTATGCGTTTTTTCCTGAATATATTCAGGAAAAAACGCATACGCCCTTTTTGGCCAAACAAGCAAGCTTGCAAAGGAAATCTGCACTACAATGAAGTCTCACTTCCCCCCGGTCAAAAGGGCCATCTGAAAAAAGTGTAAAATCCAGAAAGGCAGGACAGGCCATGGACAACTGGGAGCCTTGTTATGCTGATGGGCGGGATGTAAATTGGCAACAACCACTCGGGAGAAGTGTATGGTGTTTCCTGAAACATCTAAAAAACAAAGCAACAGAGCCTAGGGCACTGCCACTTATGGTCCTATAGCTTAGGGAAATTAAAATCAAAAAGACACAGCCACCCCAAAGTTTGGAACGGCTCTGTTTACAAGAACCTCGTTTACAGTACAAGTTCAACATCGCAGAAAGTGAAAAATGGATAAAGAACTTGTGGTACTTACGTACAATGCAGTATCACTCAGCAATGAAATCTATGTCATCAGGCCCATAGCAGCATAATGAGTGGATTCAGGTACGATGATTCTAACTGAAATAAGTCACACAGAAAAAGAAACATCATAAGATATCACTAATACACGGAATGTAAACTTGGCTACACAGGAACTGCATTCCAAAACAGAACAGGGTCTCAAATTTAGAAAACCAACTTATGCTTGCTTAAGGGGAAAGGTGAGTTGGGGTGCTGCATAAAACCAGAGATTGAAATGAGCACAGATAAAGTTCCTTAAGCCAAATATGGAATAGACAAGAGCTACTCCTTGCTCAACGAAATGGACTCAACACCCCATATTAAACGCCTAAGAATGTACCTGACTAGTAAGTATCTTAAAACCTATGGATTGCTATGTCTCCAAAAGAGAATCAAGCGTGTGTACAGGGGCATAAACGCAGCAGTGATAGGATTGGAGAGGTTCGGTGAGCAAATGAAGACCCTTTGAAGTCATATTGCATGGTACCCATTCCACGGGTCTCAACTCCCCAGGTTTAAGGTATTCTTCCTTCAGCTAAAATATGCATGTGGAACCCAGAGTATGATCAACCATGTGAACGGGAGACGTGTTCAAATATGTCTCAGTTTTCCTCCCCTGGTCCTCGGGTGCAACATTGCAGACGCTTTACTAACACACTTCCGACTTGGAGAGTCAGTCCCTTTAACCTCCTGTTTGGCCCAGTTTGCAATTTCTGCGGAAGATGAACAGGAATAGCGAGAACCAATGAGAGACTAGCTGGAGGTGTCTGGACGGGCAAATTTAACTCTCATTTCCCACCAGGAAGAGGAATTAACCAAAGGTTCAGCGTGCCGTGCCGGAACCAGATTAGGGCCTGAAGCCATCCTGCAGTGTTGCAGCCAGCTCAAAAGAAAGCGAGTTAAAGAAAGGAGCCCAGTGGCCCTGTAATTCACAAACCTGCAGTGTTATAAATGACAGCTATCGCCCAAAAATAGACTGAAGTAAGGCTGCCAAGAGGACTTGAAAGCGGGGCAGAATTGCAGGAAACCGATTTCAGGAGGTAGACTGGAATTGCATTGAAAGCATAGGAAAAGAGGCAGAACGTCCACAATGATGCACTTGGCCAAAAAGGGCGTATGCGTTTTTTCCTGAATATATTCAGGAAAAAACGCATACGCCCTTTTTGGCCAACCAAGCAAGCTTGCAAAGGAAATCTGCACTACAATGAAGTCTCACTTCCCCCCGGTCAAAAGGGCCATCTGAAAAAAGTGTAAAATCCAGAAAGGCAGGACAGGCCATGGAGAACTGGGAGCCTTGTTATGCTGATGGGCGGGATGTAAATTGCCAACAGACACTCGGGAGAAGTGTATGGTGTTTCCTGAAACATCTAAAAAACAAAGCAACAGAGCCTAGGGCACTGCCACTTATGGTCCTATAGTTTAGGGAAATTAAAATCAAAAAGACACAGCCACCCCAAAGTTTGGGACGCCTCTGTTTACAAGAACCTCGTTTACAGTACAAGTTCAACATCGCAGAAAGTGAAAAATGGATAAAGAAGTTGTGGTATTTACTTACAAAGCAATATCACTCAGCAATGAAATCTATGTCATCAGGCCCTTAGCATCACAATGAGTGGATTCAGGTATGATGATTCTAACTGAAATAAGTCACACAGAAAAAGAAACATCATAAGATATCAGTAATACACGGAATGTAAACTTGGCTACACAGGAACTGAATTACAGAACAGAACAGGGTCTCAAATTTAGAAAACCAACTTATGCTTGCTTAAGGGTAAAGGTGAGTTGGGGTGCTGCATAAAACCAGAGATTGAAATGAGCACAGATAAAGTTCCTTAAGTCAAATATGGAATAGACAAGAGCTACTCCTTGCTCAACGAAATGGACTCAACACCCCATATTAAACGCCTAAGAATGTACCTGACTAGTAAGTATCTTAAAACCTATGGATTGCTATGTCTCCGAAAGAGAATCAAGCATGTGTACAGGGGCATAAACGCAGCAGTGATAGGATTGGAGAGGTTTGGTGAGCAAATGAAGACCCTTTGAAGTAATATTGCATGGTACCCATTCCACGGGTCTTAACTCTCCAGGTTTAAGGTATTCTTCCTTCAGCTAAAACATGCATGTGGAACCCAAGTATGATCAACCATGTGAACGGGAGACGTGTTCAAATATGTCTCAGTTTTCCTCCCCTGGTACTCGGGTGCAACATTCCAGACGCTTTACTAACACTCTCCCCACTTGGAGAGTCAGCGCCTTTAACCTCCTGTTTGGCCCAGTTTGCAATTTCTGCGGAAGATGAACAGGAATAGCGAGAACCAATGAGAGACTAGCTGGAGGTGTCTGGACGGGCAAATTTAACTCTCATTTCCCACCAGGAAGAGGAAATAACCAAAGGCTCAGCGTGCCGTGCCGGGACCAGATTAGGGCCTGAAGCCATCCTGCGGTGTTGCAGCCAGGTCACAAGAAAGCGAGTTGAAGAAAGGAGCTCAGGGGCACTGTAATTCACAAACCTGCAGAGTTATAAATGACAGCTATTGTCCAAAAATAGACTGAAGTAAGGCTGCCAAGAGGACTTGAAAGCGGGGCAGAATTGCAGGAAACCGATTTCAGGAGGTAGACTGGAATTGCATTGAAAGCATAGGAAAAGAGGCAGAACGTCCACAATGATGCACTTGGCCAAAAAGGGCGTATGCGTTTTTTCCTGAATATATTCAGGAAAAAACGCATACGCCCTTTTTGGCCAACCAAGCAAGCTTGCAAAGGAAATCTGCACTACAATGAAGTCTCACTTCCCCCCGGTCAAAAGGGCCATCTGAAAAAAGTGTAAAATCCAGAAAGGCAGGACAGGCCATGGAGAACTGGGAGCCTTGTTATGCTGATGGGCGGGATGTAAATTGCCAACAGACACTCGGGAGAAGTGTATGGTGTTTCCTGAAACATCTAAAAAACAAAGCAACAGAGCCTAGGGCACTGCCACTTATGGTCCTATAGCTTAGGGAAATTAAAATCAAAAAGACACAGCCACCCCAAAGTTTGGAACGGCTCTGTTTACAAGAACCTCGTTTACAGTACAAGTTCAACATCGCAGAAAGTGAAAAATGGATAAAGAACTTGTGGTACTTACGTACAATGCAGTATCACTCAGCAATGAAATCTATGTCATCAGGCCCATAGCAGCATAATGAGTGGATTCAGGTACGATGATTCTAACTGAAATAAGTCACACAGAAAAAGAAACATCATAAGATATCACTAATACACGGAATGTAAACTTGGCTACACAGGAACTGCATTCCAAAACAGAACAGGGTCTCAAATTTAGAAAACCAACTTATGCTTGCTTAAGGGGAAAGGTGAGTTGGGGTGCTGCATAAAACCAGAGATTGAAATGAGCACAGATAAAGTTCCTTAAGCCAAATATGGAATAGACAAGAGCTACTCCTTGCTCAACAAAATGGACTCAACACCCCATATTAAACGCCTAAGAATGTACCTGACTAGTAAGTATCTTAAAACCTATGGATTGCTATGTCTCCAAAAGAGAATCAAGCGTGTGTACAGGGGCATAAACGCAGCAGTGATAGGATTGGAGAGGTTCGGTGAGCAAATGAAGACCCTTTGAAGTCATATTGCATGGTACCCATTCCACGGGTCTCAACTCCCCAGGTTTAAGGTATTCTTCCTTCAGCTAAAATATGCATGTGGAACCCAGAGTATGATCAACCATGTGAACGGGAGACGTGTTCAAATATGTCTCAGTTTTCCTCCCCTGGTCCTCGGGTGCAACATTGCAGACGCTTTACTAACACACTTCCGACTTGGAGAGTCAGTCCCTTTAACCTCCTGTTTGGCCCAGTTTGCAATTTCTGCGGAAGATGAACAGGAATAGCGAGAACCAATGAGAGGCTAGCTGGAGGTGTCTGGACGGGCAAATTTAACTCTCATTTCCCACCAGGAAGAGGAAATAACCAAAGGCCCAGTGTGCCGTACCGGAACCAGATTAGGGCCTGAAGCCATCCTGCGGTGTTGCGGCCAGCTCAAAAGAAAGCGAGTTGAAGAAAGGAGCTCAGGGGCACTGTAATTCACAAACCTGCAGACTTATAAATGACAGCTATTGTCCAAAAATAGACTGAAGTAAGGCTGCCAAGAGGACTTGAAAGCGGGGCAGAATTGCAGGAAACCGATTTCAGGAGGTAGACTGGAATTGCATTGAAAGCATAGGAAAAGAGGCAGAACGTCCACAATGATGCACTTGGCCAAAAAGGGCGTATGCGTTTTTTCCTGAATATATTCAGGAAAAAACGCATACGCCCTTTTTGGCCAACCAAGCAAGCTTGCAAAGGAAATCTGCACTACAATGAAGTCTCACTTCCCCCCGGTCAAAAGGGCCATCTGAAAAAAGTGTAAAATCCAGAAAGGCAGGACAGGCCATGGACAACTGGGAGCCTTGTTATGCTGATGGGCGGGATGTAAATTGGCAACAACCACTCGGGAGAAGTGTATGGTGTTTCCTGAAACATCTAAAAAACAAAGCAACAGAGCCTAGGGCACTGCCACTTATGGTCCTATAGCTTAGGGAAATTAAAATCAAAAAGACACAGCCACCCCAAAGTTTGGAATGGCTCTGTTTACAAGAACCTCGTTTACAGTACAAGTTCAACATCGCAGAAAGTGAAAAATGGATAAAGAACTTGTGGTATTTACTTACAAAGCAATATCACTCAGCAATGAAATCTATGTCATCAGGCCCTTAGCATCACAATGAGTGGATTCAGGTATGATGATTCTAACTAAAATAAGTCACACAGAAAAAGAAACATCATAAGATATCAGTAATACACGGAATGGAAACTTGGCTATACAGGAACTGAATTACAGAACAGAACAGGGTCTCAAATTTAGAAAACCAACTTATGCTTGCTTAAGGGTAAAGGTGAGTTGGGGTGCTGCATAAAACCAGAGATTGAAATGAGCACAGATAAAGTTCCTTAAGTCAAATATGGAATAGACAAGAGCTACTCCTTGCTCAACGAAATGGACTCAACACCGCATATTAAACGCCTAAGAATGTACCTGACTAGTAAGTATCTTAAAACCTATGGATTGCTATGTCTCTGAAAGAGAATCAAGCATGTGTACAGGGGCATAAACGCAGCAGTGATAGGATGGGAGAGGTTCAGTGAGCAAATGAAGACCCTTTGAAGTCATATTGCATGGTACCCATTACACGGGTCTCAACTCTCCAGGTTTAAGGTATTCTTCCTTCAGCTAAAACATGCATGTGGAACCCAGAGTATGATCAACCATGTGAACGGGAGACGTGTTCAAATATGTCTCAGTTTTCCTCCCCTGGTACTCGGGTGCAACATTCCAGACGCTTTACTAACACTCTCCCGACTTGGAGAGTCAGTCCCTTTAACCTCCTGTTTGGCCCAGTTTGCAATTTCTGCGGAAGATGAACAGGAATAGCGAGAACCAATGAGAGGCTAGCTGGAGGTGTCTGGACGGGCAAATTTAACTCTCATTTCCCACCAGGAAGAGGAAATAACCAAAGGCTCAGCGTGCCGTACCGGAACCAGATTAGGGCCTGAAGCCATCCTGCGGTGTTGCAGCCAGCTCAAAAGAAAGCGAGTTAAAGAAAGGAGCCCAGTGGCACTGTAATTCACAAACCTGCAGTGTTACAAATGACAGCTATCGTCCAAAAATACACTGAAGTAAGGCTGCCAAGAGGACTTGAAAGCGGGGCAGAATTGCAGGAAACCGATTTCAGGAGGTAGACTGGAATTGCATTGAAAGCATAGGAAAAGAGGCAGAACGTCCACAATGATGCACTTGGCCAAAAAGGGCGTATGCGTTTTTTCCTGAATGTATTCAGGAAAAAACGCATACGCCCTTTTTGGCCAACCAAGCAAGCTTGCAAAGGAAATCTGCACTACAATGAAGTCTCACTTCCCCCCGGTCAAAAGGGCCATCTGAAAAAAGCGTAAAATCCAGAAAGGCAGGACAGGCCATGGAGAACTGGGAGCCTTGTAATGCTGATGGGCGGGATATAAATTGCCAACAGACACTCGGGAGAAGTGTATGGTGTTTCCTGAAACATCTAAAAAACAAAGCAACAGAGCCTAGGGCACTGCCACTTATGGTCCTATAGCTTAGGGAAATTAAAATCAAAAAGACACAGCCACCCCAAAGTTTGGAACGGCTCTGTTTACAAGAACCTCGTTTACAGTACAAGTTCAACATCCCAGAAAGTGAAAAATGGATAAAGAAGTTGTGGTATTTACTTACAAAGCAATATCACTCAGCAATGAAATCTATGTCATCAGGCCCTTAGCATCACAATGAGTGGATTCAGGTATGATGATTCTAACTGAAATAAGTCACACAGAAAAAGAAACATCATAAGATATCAGTAATACACGGAATGTAAACTTGGCTACACAGGAACTGAATTACAGAACAGAACAGGGTCTCAAATTTAGAAAACCAACTTATGCTTGCTTAAGGGTAAAGGTGAGTTGGGGTGCTGCATAAAACCAGAGATTGAAATGAGCACAGATAAAGTTCCTTAAGCCAAATATGGAATAGACAAGAGCTACACCTTGCTCAACGAAATGGACTCAACACCGCATATTAAACGCCTAAGAATGTACCTGACTTGTAAGTATCTTAAAACCTATGGATTGCTATGTCTCCGAAAGAGAATCAAGCATGTGTACAGGGGCATAAACGCAGCAGTGATAGGATTGGAGAGGTTCGGTGAGCAAATGAAGACCCTTTGAAGTCATATTGCATGGTACCCATTACACGGGTCTTAACTTTCCAGGTTTAAGATATTCTTCCTTCAGCTAAAACATGCATGTGGAACCCAAGTATGATCAACCATGTGAACGGGAGACGTGTTCAAATATGTCTCAGTTTTCCTCCCCTGGTACTCGGGTGCAACATTCCAGACGCTTTACTACCACTCTCCCTACTTGGAGAGTCAGTCCCTTTAACCTCCTGTTTGGCCCAGTTTGCAATTTCTGCGGAAGATGAACAGGAATAGCGAGAACCAATGAGAGACTAGCTGGAGGTGTCTGGATGGGCAAATTTAACTCTCATTTCCCACCAGGAAGAGGAAATAACCAAAGGCTCAGCGTGCCGTGCCGGAACCAGATTAGGGCCTGAAGCCATCCTGCGGTGTTGCGGCCAGCTCAAAAGAAAGCGAGTTGAAGAAAGGAGCTCAGGGGCACTGTAATTCACAAACCTGCAGAGTTATAAATGACAGCTATCGTCCAAAAATAGACTGAAGTAAGGCTGTCAAGAGGACTTCAAAGCGGGGCAGAATTGCAGGAAACCGATTTCAGGAGGTAGACTGGAATTGCATTGAAAGCATAGGAAAAGAGGCAGAACGTCCACAATGATGCACTTGGCCAAAAAGGGCGTATGCGTTTTTTCCTGAATATATTCAGGAAAAAACGCATACGCCCTTTTTGGCCAACCAAGCAAGCTTGCAAAGGAAATCTGCACTACAATGAAGTCTCACTTCCCCCCGGTCAAAAGGGCCATCTGAAAAAAGTGTAAAATCCAGAAAGGCAGGACAGGCCATGGAGAACTGGGAGCCTTGTTATGCTGATGGGCGGGATGTAAATTGCCAACAGACACTCGGGAGAAGTGTATGGTGTTTTCTGAAACATCTAAAAAACAAAGCAACAGAACCTAGGGCACTTCCACTTATGGTCCTATAGCTTAGGGAAATTAAAATCAAAAAGACACAGCCACCCCAAAGTTTGGAACGGCTCTGTTTACAAGAACCTCGTTTACAGTACAAGTTCAACATCGCAGAAAGTGAAAAATGGATAAAGAAGTTGTGGTATTTACTTACAAAGCAATATCACTCAGCAATGAAATCTGTGTCATCAGGCCCTTAGCAGCACAATGAGTGGATTCAGGTATGATGATTCTAACTGAAGTAAGTCACACAGAAAAAGAAACATCATAAGATATCAGTAATACACGGAATGTAAACTTGGCTACACGGGAACTGAATTACAGAACAGAACAGGGTCTCAAATTTAGAAAACCAACTTATGCTTGCTTAAGGGTAAAGGTGAGTTGGGGTGCTGCATAAAACCAGAGATTGAAATGAGCACAGATAAAGTTCCTTAAGTCAAATATGGAATAGACAAGAGCTACTCCTTGCTCAACGAAATGGACTCAACACTGCATATTAAACGCCTAAGAATGTACCTGACTAGTAAGTATCTTAAAACCTATGGATTGCTATGTCTCCGAAAGAGAATCAAGCATGTGTACAGGGGCATAAACGCAGCAGTGATAGGATTGGAGAGGTTTGGTGAGCAAATGAAGACCCTTTGAAGTAATATTGCATGGTACCCATTCCACGGGTCTTAACTCTCCAGGTTTAAGGTATTCTTCCTTCAGCTAAAACATGCATGTGGAACCCAAGTATGATCAACCATGTGAACGGGAGACGTGTTCCAATATGTCTCAGTTTTCCTCCCCTGGTACTCGGGTGCAACATTCCAGACGCTTTACTAACACTCTCCCCACTTGGAGAGTCAGCGCCTTTAACCTCCTGTTTGGCCCAGTTTGCAATTTCTGCGGAAGATGAACAGGAATAGCGAGAACCAATGAGAGACTAGCTGGAGGTGTCTGGACGGGCAAATTTAACTCTCATTTCCCACCAGGAAGAGGAAATAACCAAAGGCTCAGCGTGCCGTGCCGGAACCAGATTAGGGCCTGAAGCCATCCTGCGGTGTTGCGGCCAGGTCACAAGAAAGCGAGTTGAAGAAAGGAGCTCAGGGGCACTGTAATTCACAAACCTGCAGAGTTATAAATGACAGCTATTGTCCAAAAATAGACTGAAGTAAGGCTGCCAAGAGGACTTGAAAGCGGGGCAGAATTGCAGGAAACCGATTTCAGGAGGTAGACTGGAATTGCATTGAAAGCATAGGAAAAGAGGCAGAACGTCCACAATGATGCACTTGGCCAAAAAGGGCGTATGCGTTTTTTCCTGAATATATTCAGGAAAAAACGCATACGCCCTTTTTGGCCAACCAAGCAAGCTTGCAAAGGAAATCTGCACTACAATGAAGTCTCACTTCCCCCCAGTCAAAAGGGCCATCTGAAAAAAGTGTAAAATCCAGAAAGGCAGGACAGGCCATGGAGAACTGGGAGCCTTGTTATGCTGATGGGCGGGATGTAAATTGCCAACAGACACTCGGGAGAAGTGTATGGTGTTTCCTGAAACATCTAAAAAACAAAGCAACAGAGCCTAGGGCACTGCCACTTATGGTCCTATAGCTTAGGGAAATTAAAATCAAAAAGACACAGCCACCCCAAAGTTTGGGACACCTCTGTTTACAAGAACCTCGTTTACAGTACAAGTTCAACATCGCAGAAAGTGAAAAATGGATAAAGAAGTTGTGGTATTTACTTACAAAGCAATATCACTCAGCAATGAAATCTGTGTCATCAGGCCCTTAGCAGCACAATGAGTGGATTCAGGTATGATGATTCTAACTGAAATAAGTCACACAGAAAAAGAAACATCATAAGATATCAGTAATACACGGAATGTAAACTTGGCTACACAGGAACTGAATTACAGAACAGAACAGGGTCTCAAATTTAGAAAACCAACTTATGCTTGCTTAAGGGTAAAGGTGAGTTGGGGTGCTGCATAAAACCAGAGATTGAAATGAGCACAGATAAAGTTCCTTAAGTCAAATATGGAATAGACAAGAGCTACTCCTTGCTCAACGAAATGGACTCAACACCGCATATTAAACGTCTAAGAATGTACCTGACTAGTAATTATCGTAAAACCTATGGATTGCTATGTCTCCGAAAGAGAATCAAGCATGTGTACAGGGGCATAAACGCAGCAGTGATAGGATTGGAGAGGTTCGGTGAGCAAATGAAGACCCTTTGAAGTCATATTGCATGGTACCCATTACACGGGTCTCAACTCTCCAGGTTTAAGGTATTCTTCCTTCAGCTAAAACATGCATGTGGAACCCAAGTATGATCAACCATGTGAACGGGAGACGTGTTCAAATATGTCTCAGGTTTCCTCCCCTGGTACTCGGGTGCAACATTCCAGACGCTTTACTAACACTCTCCCCACTTGGAGAGTCAGCGCCTTTAACCTCCTGTTTGGCCCAGTTTGCAATTTCTGCGGAAGATGAACAGGAATAGCGAGAACCAATGAGAGGCTAGCTGGAGGTGTCTGGACGGGCAAATTTAACTCTCATTTCCCACCAGGAAGAGGAAATAACCAAAGTCTCAGCGTGCCGTGCCGGAACCAGATTAGGGCCTGAAGCCATCCTGCGGTGTTGCGGCCAGCTCAAAAGAAAGCGAGTTGAAGAAAGGAGCTCAGGGGCACTGTAATTCACAAACCTGCAGAGTTATAAATGACAGCTATCGTCCAAAAATAGACTGAAGTAAGGCTGCCAAGAGGACTTGAAAGCGGGGCAGAATTGCAGGAAACCGATTTCAGGAGGTAGACTGGAATTGCATTGAAAGCATAGGAAAAGAGGCAGAACGTCCACAATGATGCACTTGGCCAAAAAGGGCGTATGCGTTTTTTCCTGAATATATTCAGGAAAAAACGCATACGCCCTTTTTGGCCAACCAAGCAAGCTTGCAAAGGAAATCTGCACTACAATGAAGTCTCACTTCCCCCCGGTCAAAAGGGCCATCTGAAAAAAGTGTAAAATCCAGAAAGGCAGGACAGGCCATGGAGAACTGGGAGCCTTGTTATGCTGATGGGCGGGATGTAAATTGCCAACAGACACTCGGGAGAAGTGTATGGTGTTTTCTGAAACATCTAAAAAACAAAGCAACAGAACCTAGGGCACTTCCACTTATGGTCCTATAGCTTAGGGAAATTAAAATCAAAAAGACACAGCCACCCCAAAGTTTGGGACGCCTCTGTTTACAAGAACCTCGTTTACAGTACAAGTTCAACATCGCAGAAAGTGAAAAATGGATAAAGAAGTTGTGGTATTTACTTACAAAGCAATATCACTCAGCAATGAAATCTATGTCATCAGGCCCTTAGCATCACAATGAGTGGATTCAGGTATGATGATTCTAACTGAAATAAGTCACACAGAAAAAGAAACATCATAAGATATCAGTAATACACGGAATGTAAACTTGGCTACACAGGAACTGAATTACAGAACAGAACAGGGTCTCAAATTTAGAAAACCAACTTATGCTTGCTTAAGGGTAAAGGTGAGTTGGGGTGCTGCATAAAACCAGAGATTGAAATGAGCACAGATAAAGTTCCTTAAGTCAAATATGGAATAGACAAGAGCTACTCCTTGCTCAACGAAATGGACTCAACACCGCATATTAAACGCCTAAGAATGTACCTGACTTGTAAGTATCTTAAAACCTATGGATTGCTATGTCTCCGAAAGAGAATCAAGCATGTGTACAGGGGCATAAACGCAGCAGTGATAGGATTGGAGAGGTGCGGTGAGCAAATGAAGACCCTTTGAAGTCATATTGCATGGTACCCATTCCACGGGTTTCAACTACCCAGGTTTAAGGTATTCTTCCTTCAGCTAAAACATGCATGTGGAACCTAGAGTATGATCAACCATGTGATCGGGAGACGTGTTCAAATATGTCTCAGTTTTCCTCCCCTGGTACTCAGGTGCAACATTCCAGACGCTTTACTAACACTCTCCCCACTTGGAGAGTCAGTCCCTTTAACCTCCTGTTTGGCCCAGTTTGCAATTTCTGCGGAAGATGAACAGGAATAGCGAGAACCAATGAGAGGCTAGCTGGAGGTGTCTGGACGGGCAAATTTAACTCTAATTTCCCACCAGGAAGAGGAATTAACCAAAGGCTCAGCATGCCGGGCCATAACCAGATTAGGGCCTGAAGCCATCCTGCGGTGTTGCGGCCAGGTCACAAGAAAGCGAGTTGAAGAAAGGAGCTCAGGGGCACTGTAATTCACAAACCTGCAGAGTTATAAATGACAGCTATCGTCCAAAAATAGACTGAAGTAAGGCTGCCAAGAGGACTTGAAAGCGGGGCAGAATTGCAGGAAACCGATTTCAGGAGGTAGACTGGAATTGCATTGAAAGCATAGGAAAAGAGGCAGAACGTCCACAATGATGCACTTGGCCAAAAAGGGCGTATGCGTTTTTTCCTGAATATATTCAGGAAAAAACGCATACGCCCTTTTTGGCCAACCAAGCAAGCTTGCAAAGGAAATCTGCACTACAATGAAGTCTCACTTCCCCCCGGTCAAAAGGGCCATCTGAAAAAAGTGTAAAATCCAGAAAGGCAGGACAGGCCATGGAGAACTGGGAGCCTTGTTATGCTGATGGGCGGGATGTAAATTGCCAACAACCACTCAGGAGAAGTGTATGGTGTTTCCTGAAACATCTAAAAAACAAAGCAACAGAGCCTAGGGCACTTCAACTTATGGTCCTATAGCTTAGGGAAATTAAAATCAAAAAGACACAGCCACCCCAAAGTTTGGAACGGCTCTGTTTACAAGAACCTCGTTTACAGTACAAGTTCAACATCGCAGAAAGTGAAAAATGGATAAAGAAGTTGTGGTATTTACTTACAAAGCAATATCACTCAGCAATGAAATCTGTGTCATCAGGCCCTTAGCATCACAATGAGTGGATTCAGGTATGATGATTCTAACTGAAATAAGTCACACAGAAAAACAAACATCATAAGATATCAGTAATACACGGAATGTAAACTTGGCTACACAGGAACTGAATTACAGAACAGAACAGGGTCTCAAATTTAGAAAACCAACTTATTCTTGCTTAAGGGTAAAGGTGAGTTGGGGTGCTGCATAAAACCAGAGATTGAAATGAGCACAGATAAAGTTCCTTAAGCCAAATATGGAATAGACAAGAGCTACTCCTTGCTCAACGAAATGGACTCAACACCCCATATTAAACGCCTAAGAATGTACCTGACTAGTAAGTATCTTAAAACCTATGGATTGCTATGTCTCCGAAAGAGAATCAAGCATGTGTACAGGGGCATAAACGCAGCAGTGATAGGATTGGAGAGGTTCGGTGAGCAAATGAAGACCCTTTGAAGTCATATTGCATGGTACCCATTACACGGGTCTTAACTTTCCAGGTTTAAGATATTCTTCCTTCAGCTAAAACATGCATGTGGAACCCAAGTATGATCAACCATGTGAACGGGAGACGTGTTCAAATATGTCTCAGTTTTCCTCCCCTGGTACTCGGGTGCAACATTCCAGACGCTTTACTAACACTCTCCCTACTTGGAGAGTCAGTCCCTTTAACCTCCTGTTTGGCCCAGTTTGCAATTTCTGCGGAAGATGAACAGGAATAGCGAGAACCAATGAGAGACTAGCTGGAGGTGTCTGGATGGGCAAATTTAACTCTCATTTCCCACCAGGAAGAGGAAATAACCAAAGGCTCAGCGTGCCGTGCCGGAACCAGATTAGGGCCTGAAGCCATCCTGCGGTGTTGCGGCCAGCTCAAAAGAAAGCGAGTTGAAGAAAGGAGCTCAGGGGCACTGTAATTCACAAACCTGCAGAGTTATAAATGACAGCTATCGTCCAAAAATAGACTGAAGTAAGGCTGTCAAGAGGACTTCAAAGCGGGGCAGAATTGCAGGAAACCGATTTCAGGAGGTAGACTGGAATTGCATTGAAAGCATAGGAAAAGAGGCAGAACGTCCACAATGATGCACTTGGCCAAAAAGGGCGTATGCGTTTTTTCCTGAATATATTCAGGAAAAAACGCATACGCCCTTTTTGGCCAACCAAGCAAGCTTGCAAAGGAAATCTGCACTACAATGAAGTCTCACTTCCCCCCGGTCAAAAGGGCCATCTGAAAAAAGTGTAAAATCCAGAAAGGCAGGACAGGCCATGGAGAACTGGGAGCCTTGTTATGCTGATGGGCGGGATGTAAATTGCCAACAGACACTCGGGAGAAGTGTATGGTGTTTTCTGAAACATCTAAAAAACAAAGCAACAGAACCTAGGGCACTTCCACTTATGGTCCTATAGCTTAGGGAAATTAAAATCAAAAAGACACAGCCACCCCAAAGTTTGGAACGGCTCTGTTTACAAGAACCTCGTTTACAGTACAAGTTCAACATCGCAGAAAGTGAAAAATGGATAAAGAAGTTGTGGTATTTACTTACAAAGCAATATCACTCAGCAATGAAATCTGTGTCATCAGGCCCTTAGCAGCACAATGAGTGGATTCAGGTATGATGATTCTAACTGAAGTAAGTCACACAGAAAAAGAAACATCATAAGATATCAGTAATACACGGAATGTAAACTTGGCTACACGGGAACTGAATTACAGAACAGAACAGGGTCTCAAATTTAGAAAACCAACTTATGCTTGCTTAAGGGTAAAGGTGAGTTGGGGTGCTGCATAAAACCAGAGATTGAAATGAGCACAGATAAAGTTCCTTAAGTCAAATATGGAATAGACAAGAGCTACTCCTTGCTCAACGAAATGGACTCAACACTGCATATTAAACGCCTAAGAATGTACCTGACTAGTAAGTATCTTAAAACCTATGGATTGCTATGTCTCCGAAAGAGAATCAAGCATGTGTACAGGGGCATAAACGCAGCAGTGATAGGATTGGAGAGGTTTGGTGAGCAAATGAAGACCCTTTGAAGTAATATTGCATGGTACCCATTCCACGGGTCTTAACTCTCCAGGTTTAAGGTATTCTTCCTTCAGCTAAAACATGCATGTGGAACCCAAGTATGATCAACCATGTGAACGGGAGACGTGTTCAAATATGTCTCAGTTTTCCTCCCCTGGTACTCGGGTGCAACATTCCAGACGCTTTACTAACACTCTCCCCACTTGGAGAGTCAGCGCCTTTAACCTCCTGTTTGGCCCAGTTTGCAATTGCTGCGGAAGATGAACAGGAATAGCGAGAACCAATGAGAGACTAGCTGGAGGTGTCTGGACGGGCAAATTTAACTCTCATTTCCCACCAGGAAGAGGAAATAACCAAAGGCTCAGCGTGCCGTGCCGGAACCAGATTAGGGCCTGAAGCCATCCTGCGGTGTTGCGGCCAGGTCACAAGAAAGCGAGTTGAAGAAAGGAGCTCAGGGGCACTGTAATTCACAAACCTGCAGAGTTATAAATGACAGCTATTGTCCAAAAATAGACTGAAGTAAGGCTGCCAAGAGGACTTGAAAGCGGGGCAGAATTGCAGGAAACCGATTTCAGGAGGTAGACTGGAATTGCATTGAAAGCATAGGAAAAGAGGCAGAACGTCCACAATGATGCACTTGGCCAAAAAGGGCGTATGCGTTTTTTCCTGAATATATTCAGGAAAAAACGCATACGCCCTTTTTGGCCAACCAAGCAAGCTTGCAAAGGAAATCTGCACTACAATGAAGTCTCACTTCCCCCCGGTCAAAAGGGCCATCTGAAAAAAGTGTAAAATCCAGAAAGGCAGGACAGGCCATGGAGAACTGGGAGCCTTGTTATGCTGATGGGCGGGATGTAAATTGCCAACAGACACTCGGGAGAAGTGTATGGTGTTTCCTGAAACATCTAAAAAACAAAGCAACAGAGCCTAGGGCACTGCCACTTATGGTCCTATAGCTTAGGGAAATTAAAATCAAAAAGACACAGCCACCCCAAAGTTTGGGACACCTCTGTTTACAAGAACCTCGTTTACAGTACAAGTTCAACATCGCAGAAAGTGAAAAATGGATAAAGAAGTTGTGGTATTTACTTACAAAGCAATATCACTCAGCAATGAAATCTGTGTCATCAGGCCCTTAGCAGCACAATGAGTGGATTCAGGTATGATGATTCTAACTGAAGTAAGTCACACAGAAAAAGAAACATCATAAGATATCAGTAATACACGGAATGTAAACTTGGCTACACGGGAACTGAATTACAGAACAGAACAGGGTCTCAAATTTAGAAAACCAACTTATGCTTGCTTAAGGGTAAAGGTGAGTTGGGGTGCTGCATAAAACCAGAGATTGAAATGAGCACAGATAAAGTTCCTTAAGTCAAATATGGAATAGACAAGAGCTACTCCTTGCTCAACGAAATGGACTCAACACTGCATATTAAACGCCTAAGAATGTACCTGACTAGTAAGTATCTTAAAACCTATGGATTGCAATGTCTCCGAAAGAGAATCAAGCATGTGTACAGGGGCATAAACGCAGCAGTGATAGGATTGGAGAGGTTCGGTGAGCAAATGAAGACCCTTTGAAGTAATATTGCATGGTACCCATTCCACGGGTCTTAACTCTCCAGGTTTAAGGTATTCTTCCTTCAGCTAAAACATGCATGTGGAACACAAGTATGATCAACCATGTGAACGGGAGACGTGTTCAAATATGTCTCAGTTTTCCTCCCCTGGTACTCGGGTGCAACATTCCAGACGCTTTACTAACACTCTCCCCACTTGGAGAGTCAGCGCCTTTAACCTCCTGTTTGGCCCAGTTTGCAATTTCTGCGGAAGATGAACAGGAATAGCGAGAACCAATGAGAGACTAGCTGGAGGTGTCTGGACGGGCAAATTTAACTCTCATTTCCCACCAGGAAGAGGAAATAACCAAAGGCTCAGCGTGCCGTGCCGGAACCAGATTAGGGCCTGAAGCCATCCTGCGGTGTTGCGGCCAGCTCAAAAGAAAGCGAGTTGAAGAAAGGAGCTCAGGGGCACTGTAATTCACAAACCTGCAGAGTTATAAATGACAGCTATCGTCCAAAAATAGACTGAAGTAAGGCTGCCAAGAGGACTTGAAAGCGGGACAGAATTGCAGGAAACCGATTTCAGGAGGTAGACTGGAATTGCATTGAAAGCATAGGAAAAGAGGCAGAACGTCCACAATGATGCACTTGGCCAAAAAGGGCGTATGCGTTTTTTCCTGAATATATTCAGGAAAAAACGCATACGCCCTTTTTGGCCAACCAAGCAAGCTTGAAAAGGAAATCTGCACTACAATGAAGTCTCACTTCCCCCCGGTCAAAAGGGCCATCTGAAAAATGTGTAAAATCCAGAAAGGCAGGACAGGCCATGGAGAACTGGGAGCCTTGTTATGCTGATGGGCGGGATGTAAATTGCCAACAACCACTCGGGAGAAGTGTATGGTGTTTCCTGAAACATCTAAAAAACAAAGCAACAGAACCTAGGGCACTTCCACTTATGGTCCTATAGCTTAGGGAAATTAAAATCAAAAAGACACAGCCACCCCAAAGTTTGGAACGGCTCTGTTTACAAGAACCTCGTTTACAGTACAAGTTCAACATCGCAGAAAGTGAAAAATGGATAAAGAAGTTGTGGTATTTACTTACAAAGCAATATCACTCAGCAATGAAATCTGTGTCATCAGGCCCTTAGCAGCACAATGAGTGGATTCAGGTATGATGATTCTAACTGAAATAAGTCACACAGAAAAAGAAACATCATAAGATATCAGTAATACACGGAATGTAAACTTGACTACACAGGAACTGAATTACAGAACAGAACAGGGTCTCAAATTTAGAAAACCAACTTATGCTTGCTTAAGGGTAAAGGTGAGTTGGGGTGCTGCATAAAACCAGAGATTGAAATGAGCACAGATAAAGTTCCTTAAGTCAAATATGGAATAGACAAGAGCTACTCCTTGCTCAATGAAATGGACTCAACACCGCATATTAAACGCCTAAGAATGTACCTGACTAGTAAGTATCTTAAAACCTATGGATTGCTATGTCTCCGAAAGAGAATCAAGCATGTGTACAGGGGCATAAACGCAGCAGTGATAGGATTGGAGAGGTTCGGTGAGCAAATGAAGACCCTTTGAAGTCATATTGCATGGTACCCATTACACGGGTCTTAACTCTCCAGGTTTAAGGTATTCTTCCTTCAGCTAAAACATGCATGTGGAACCCAAGTATGATCAACCATGTGATCGGGAGACGTGTTCAAATATGTCTCAGTTTTCCTCCCCTGGTACTCGGGTGCAACATTCCAGACGCTTTACTAACACTCTCCCCACTTGGAGAGTCAGTCCCTTTAACCTCCTGTTTGGCCCAGTTTGCAATTTCTGCGGAAGATGAACAGGAATAGCGAGAACCAATGAGAGGCTAGCTGGAGGTGTCTGGACGGGCAAATTTAACTCTCATTTCCCACCAGGAAGAGGAATTAACCAAAGGCTCAGCATGCCGGGCCGGAACCAGATTAGGGCCTGAAGCCATCCTGCGGTGTTGCGGCCAGGTCACAAGAAAGCGAGTTGAAGAAAGGAGCTCAGGGGCACTGTAATTCACAAACCTGCAGAGTTATAAATGACAGCTATCGTCCAAAAATAGACTGAAGTAAGGCTGCCAAGAGGACTTGAAAGCGGGGCAGAATTGCAGGAAACCGATTTCAGGAGGTAGACTGGAATTGCATTGAAAGCATAGGAAAAGAGGCAGAACGTCCACAATGATGCACTTGGCCAAAAAGGGCGTATGCGTTTTTTCCTGAATATATTCAGGAAAAAACGCATACGCCCTTTTTGGCCAACCAAGCAAGCTTGCAAAGGAAATCTGCACTACAATGAAGTCTCACTTCCCCCCGGTCAAAAGGGCCATCTGAAAAATGTGTAAAATCCAGAAAGGCAGGACAGGCCATGGAGAACTGGGAGCCTTGTTATGCTGATGGGCGGGATGTAAATTGCCAACAACCACTCGGGAGAAGTGTATGGTGTTTCCTGAAACATCTAAAAAACAAAGCAACAGAGCCTAGGGCACTGCCACTTATGGTCCTATAGCTTAGGGAAATTAAAATCAAAAAGACACAGCCACCCCAAAGTTTGGGACGCCTCTGTTTACAAGAACCTCGTTTACAGTACAAGTTCAACATCACAGAAAGTGAAAAATGGATAAAGAAGTTGTGGTATTTACTTACAAAGCAATATCACTCAGCAATGAAATCTGTGTCATCAGGCCCTTAGCAGCACAATGAGTGGATTCAGGTATGATGATTCTAACTGAAGTAAGTCACACAGAAAAAGAAACATCATAAGATATCAGTAATACACGGAATGTAAACTTGGCTACACAGGAACTGAATTACAGAACAGAACAGGGTCTCAAATTTAGAAAACCAACTTATGCTTGCTTAAGGGTAAAGGTGAGTTGGGGTGCTGCATAAAACCAGAGATTGAAATGAGTACAGATAAAGTTCCTTAAGCCAAATATGGAATAGACAAGAGCTACTCCTTGCTCAACGAAATGGACTCAACACCCCATATTAAACGCCTAAGAATGTACCTGACTAGTAAGTATCTTAAAACCTATGGATTGCTATGTCTCTGAAAGAGAATCAAGCATGTGTACAGGGGCATAAACGCAGCAGTGATAGGATTGGAGAGGTTCGGTGAGCAAATGAAGACCCTTTGAAGTCATATTGCATGGTACCCATTCCACGGGTTTCAACTACCCAGGTTTAAGGTATTCTTCCTTCAGCTAAAACATGCATGTGGAACCTAGAGTATGATCAACCATGTGATCGGGAGACGTGTTCAAATATGTCTCAGTTTTCCTCCCCTGGTACTCGGGTGCAACATTCCAGATGCTTTACTAACACTCTCCCCACTTGGAGAGTCAGTCCCTTTAACATCCTGTTTGGCCCAGTTTGCAATTTCTGCGGAAGATGAACAGGAATAGCGAGAACCAATGAGAGACTAGCTGGAGGTGTCTGGACGGGCAAATTTAACTCTCATTTCCCACCAGGAAGAGGAATTAACCAAAGGCTCAGCAGGCCGGGCCGGAACCAGATTAGGGCCTGAAGCCATCCTGCGGTGTTGCGGCCAGGTCACAAGAAAGCGAGTTGAAGAAAGGAGCTCAGGGGCACTGTAATTCACAAACCTGCAGAGTTATAAATGACAGCTATCATCCAAAAATAGACTGAAGTAAGGCTGCCAAGAGGACTTGAAAGCGGGGCAGAATTGCAGGAAACCGATTTCAGGAGGTAGACTGGAATTGCATTGAAAGCATAGGAAAAGAGGCAGAACGTCCACAATGATGCACTTGGCCAAAAAGGGCGTATGCGTTTTTTCCTGAATATATTCAGGAAAAAACGCATACGCCCTTTTTGGCCAACCAAGCAAGCTTGCAAAGGAAATCTGCACTACAATGAAGTCTCACTTCCCCCCGGTCAAAAGGGCCATCTGAAAAAAGTGTAAAATCCAGAAAGGCAGGACAGGCCATGGAGAACTGGGAGCCTTGTTATGCTGATGGGCGGGATGTAAATTGCCAACAGACACTCGGGAGAAGTGTATGGTGTTTTCTGAAACATCTAAAAAACAAAGCAACAGAACCTAGGGCACTTCCACTTATGGTCCTATAGCTTAGGGAAATTAAAATCAAAAAGACACAGCCACCCCAAAGTTTGGGACGCCTCTGTTTACAAGAACCTCGTTTACAGTACAAGTTCAACATCGCAGAAAGTGAAAAATGGATAAAGAAGTTGTGGTATTTACTTACAAAGCAATATCACTCAGCAATGAAATCTGTGTCATCAGGCCCTTAGCAGCACAATGAGTGGATTCAGGTATGATGATTCTAACTGAAGTAAGTCACACAGAAAAAGAAACATCATAAGATATCAGTAATACACGGAATGTAAACTTGGCTACACGGGAACTGAATTACAGAACAGAACAGGGTCTCAAATTTAGAAAACCAACTTATGCTTGCTTAAGGGTAAAGGTGAGTTGGGGTGCTGCATAAAACCAGAGATTGAAATGAGCACAGATAAAGTTCCTTAAGTCAAATATGGAATAGACAAGAGCTACTCCTTGCTCAACGAAATGGACTCAACACTGCATATTAAACGCCTAAGAATGTACCTGACTAGTAAGTATCTTAAAACCTATGGATTGCAATGTCTCCGAAAGAGAATCAAGCATGTGTACAGGGGCATAAACGCAGCAGTGATAGGATTGGAGAGGTTCGGTGAGCAAATGAAGACCCTTTGAAGTAATATTGCATGGTACCCATTCCACGGGTCTTAACTCTCCAGGTTTAAGGTATTCTTCCTTCAGCTAAAACATGCATGTGGAACACAAGTATGATCAACCATGTGAACGGGAGACGTGTTCAAATATGTCTCAGTTTTCCTCCCCTGGTACTCGGGTGCAACATTCCAGACGCTTTACTAACACTCTCCCCACTTGGAGAGTCAGCTCCTTTAACCTCCTGTTTGGCCCAGTTTGCAATTTCTGCGGAAGATGAACAGGAATAGCGAGAACCAATGAGAGACTAGCTGGAGGTGTCTGGACGGGCAAATTTAACTCTCATTTCCCACCAGGAAGAGGAATTAACCAAAGGCTCAGCAGGCCGGGCCGGAACCAGATTAGGGCCTGAAGCCATCCTGCGGTGTTGCGGCCAGGTCACAAGAAAGCGAGTTGAAGAAAGGAGCTCAGGGGCACTGTAATTCACAAACCTGCAGAGTTATAAATGACAGCTATCATCCAAAAATAGACTGAAGTAAGGCTGCCAAGAGGACTTGAAAGCGGGGCAGAATTGCAGGAAACCGATTTCAGGAGGTAGACTGGAATTGCATTGAAAGCATAGGAAAAGAGGCAGAACGTCCACAATGATGCACTTGGCCAAAAAGGGCGTATGCGTTTTTTCCTGAATATATTCAGGAAAAAACGCATACGCCCTTTTTGGCCAACCAAGCAAGCTTGCAAAGGAAATCTGCACTACAATGAAGTCTCACTTCCCCCCGGTCAAAAGGGCCATCTGAAAAAAGTGTAAAATCCAGAAAGGCAGGACAGGCCATGGAGAACTGGGAGCCTTGTTATGCTGATGGGCGGGATGTAAATTGCCAACAGACACTCGGGAGAAGTGTATGGTGTTTTCTGAAACATCTAAAAAACAAAGCAACAGAACCTAGGGCACTTCCACTTATGGTCCTATAGCTTAGGGAAATTAAAATCAAAAAGACACAGCCACCCCAAAGTTTGGGACGCCTCTGTTTACAAGAACCTCGTTTACAGTACAAGTTCAACATCGCAGAAAGTGAAAAATGGATAAAGAAGTTGTGGTATTTACTTACAAAGCAATATCACTCAGCAATGAAATCTGTGTCATCAGGCCCTTAGCAGCACAATGAGTGGATTCAGGTATGATGATTCTAACTGAAGTAAGTCACACAGAAAAAGAAACATCATAAGATATCAGTAATACACGGAATGTAAACTTGGCTACACGGGAACTGAATTACAGAACAGAACAGGGTCTCAAATTTAGAAAACCAACTTATGCTTGCTTAAGGGTAAAGGTGAGTTGGGGTGCTGCATAAAACCAGAGATTGAAATGAGCACAGATAAAGTTCCTTAAGTCAAATATGGAATAGACAAGAGCTACTCCTTGCTCAACGAAATGGACTCAACACTGCATATTAAACGCCTAAGAATGTACCTGACTAGTAAGTATCTTAAAACCTATGGATTGCAATGTCTCCGAAAGAGAATCAAGCATGTGTACAGGGGCATAAACGCAGCAGTGATAGGATTGGAGAGGTTCGGTGAGCAAATGAAGACCCTTTGAAGTAATATTGCATGGTACCCATTCCACGGGTCTTAACTCTCCAGGTTTAAGGTATTCTTCCTTCAGCTAAAACATGCATGTGGAACACAAGTATGATCAACCATGTGAACGGGAGACGTGTTCAAATATGTCTCAGTTTTCCTCCCCTGGTACTCGGGTGCAACATTCCAGACGCTTTACTAACACTCTCCCCACTTGGAGAGTCAGCTCCTTTAACCTCCTGTTTGGCCCAGTTTGCAATTTCTGCGGAAGATGAACAGGAATAGCGAGAACCAATGAGAGACTAGCTGGAGGTGTCTGGACGGGCAAATTTAACTCTCATTTCCCACCAGGAAGAGGAAATAACCAAAGGCTCAGCGTGCCGTGCCGGAACCAGATTAGGGCCTGAAGCCATCCTGCGGTGTTGCGGCCAGCTCAAAAGAAAGCGAGTTGAAGAAAGGAGCTCAGGGGCACTGTAATTCACAAACCTGCAGAGTTATAAATGACAGCTATCGTCCAAAAATAGACTGAAGTAAGGCTGCCAAGAGGACTTGAAAGCGGGACAGAATTGCAGGAAACCGATTTCAGGAGGTAGACTGGAATTGCATTGAAAGCATAGGAAAAGAGGCAGAACGTCCACAATGATGCACTTGGCCAAAAAGGGCGTATGCGTTTTTTCCTGAATATATTCAGGAAAAAACGCATACGCCCTTTTTGGCCAACCAAGCAAGCTTGAAAAGGAAATCTGCACTACAATGAAGTCTCACTTCCCCCCGGTCAAAAGGGCCATCTGAAAAATGTGTAAAATCCAGAAAGGCAGGACAGGCCATGGAGAACTGGGAGCCTTGTTATGCTGATGGGCGGGATGTAAATTGCCAACAACCACTCGGGAGAAGTGTATGGTGTTTCCTGAAACATCTAAAAAACAAAGCAACAGAGCCTAGGGCACTGCCACTTATGGTCCTATAGCTTAGGGAAATTAAAATCAAAAAGACACAGCCACCCCAAAGTTTGGGACACCTCTGTTTACAAGAACCTCGTTTACAGTACAAGTTCAACATCGCAGAAAGTGAAAAATGGATAAAGAAGTTGTGGTATTTACTTACAAAGCAATATCACTCAGCAATGAAATCTGTGTCATCAGGCCCTTAGCAGCACAATGAGTGGATTCAGGTATGATGATTCTAACTGAAGTAAGTCACACAGAAAAAGAAACATCATAAGATATCAGTAATACACGGAATGTAAACTTGGCTACACAGGAACTGAATTACAGAACAGAACAGGGTCTCAAATTTAGAAAACCAAATTATGCTTGCTTAAGGGTAAAGGTGAGTTGGGGTGCTGCATAAAACCAGAGATTGAAATGAGTACAGATAAAGTTCCTTAAGCCAAATATGGAATAGACAAGAGCTACTCCTTGCTCAACGAAATGGACTCAACACCCCATATTAAACGCCTAAGAATGTACCTGACTAGTAAGTATCTTAAAACCTATGGATTGCAATGTCTCCGAAAGAGAATCAAGCATGTGTACAGGGGCATAAACGCAGCAGTGATAGGATTGGAGAGGTTCGGTGAGCAAATGAAGACCCTTTGAAGTAATATTGCATGGTACCCATTCCACGGGTCTTAACTCTCCAGGTTTAAGGTATTCTTCCTTCAGCTAAAACATGCATGTGGAACACAAGTATGATCAACCATGTGAACGGGAGACGTGTTCAAATATGTCTCAGTTTTCCTCCCCTGGTACTCGGGTGCAACATTCCAGACGCTTTACTAACACTCTCCCCACTTGGAGAGTCAGCTCCTTTAACCTCCTGTTTGGCCCAGTTTGCAATTTCTGCGGAAGATGAACAGGAATAGCGAGAACCAATGAGAGACTAGCTGGAGGTGTCTGGACGGGCAAATTTAACTCTCATTTCCCACCAGGAAGAGGAAATAACCAAAGGCTCAGCGTGCCGTGCCGGAACCAGATTAGGGCCTGAAGCCATCCTGCGGTGTTGCGGCCAGGTCACAAGAAAGCGAGTTGAAGAAAGGAGCTCAGGGGCACTGTAATTCACAAACCTGCAGAGTTATAAATGACAGCTATCGTCCAAAAATAGACTGAAGTAAGGCTGCCAAGAGGACTTGAAAGCGGGACAGAATTGCAGGAAACCGATTTCAGGAGGTAGACTGGAATTGCATTGAAAGCATAGGAAAAGAGGCAGAACGTCCACAATGATGCACTTGGCCAAAAAGGGCGTATGCGTTTTTTCCTGAATATATTCAGGAAAAAACGCATACGCCCTTTTTGGCCAACCAAGCAAGCTTGAAAAGGAAATCTGCACTACAATGAAGTCTCACTTCCCCCCGGTCAAAAGGGCCATCTGAAAAATGTGTAAAATCCAGAAAGGCAGGACAGGCCATGGAGAACTGGGAGCCTTGTTATGCTGATGGGCGGGATGTAAATTGCCAACAACCACTCCGGAGAAGTGTATGGTGTTTCCTGAAACATCTAAAAAACAAAGCAACAGAACCTAGGGCACTTCCACTTATGGTCCTATAGCTTAGGGAAATTAAAATCAAAAAGACACAGCCACCCCAAAGTTTGGAACGGCTCTGTTTACAAGAACCTCGTTTACAGTACAAGTTCAACATCGCAGAAAGTGAAAAATGGATAAAGAAGTTGTGGTATTTACTTACAAAGCAATATCACTCAGCAATGAAATCTGTGTCATCAGGCCCTTAGCAGCACAATGAGTGGATTCAGGTATGATGATTCTAACTGAAGTAAGTCACACAGAAAAAGAAACATCATAAGATATCAGTAATACACGGAATGTAAACTTGGCTACACAGGAACTGAATTACAGAACAGAACAGGGTCTCAAATTTAGAAAACCAACTTATGCTTGCTTAAGGGTAAAGGTGAGTTGGGGTGCTGCATAAAACCAGAGATTGAAATGAGTACAGATAAAGTTCCTTAAGCCAAATATGGAATAGACAAGAGCTACTCCTTGCTCAACGAAATGGACTCAACACCCCATATTAAACGCCTAAGAATGTACCTGACTAGTAAGTATCTTAAAACCTATGGATTGCAATGTCTCCGAAAGAGAATCAAGCATGTGTACAGGGGCATAAACGCAGCAGTGATAGGATTGGAGAGGTTCGGTGAGCAAATGAAGACCCTTTGAAGTAATATTGCATGGTACCCATTCCACGGGTCTTAACTCTCCAGGTTTAAGGTATTCTTCCTTCAGCTAAAACATGCATGTGGAACACAAGTATGATCAACCATGTGAACGGGAGACGTGTTCAAATATGTCTCAGTTTTCCTCCCCTGGTACTCGGGTGCAACATTCCAGACGCTTTACTAACACTCTCCCCACTTGGAGAGTCAGCTCCTTTAACCTCCTGTTTGGCCCAGTTTGCAATTTCTGCGGAAGATGAACAGGAATAGCGAGAACCAATGAGAGACTAGCTGGAGGTGTCTGGACGGGCAAATTTAACTCTCATTTCCCACCAGGAAGAGGAAATAACCAAAGGCTCAGCGTGCCGTGCCGGAACCAGATTAGGGCCTGAAGCCATCCTGCGGTGTTGCGGCCAGGTCACAAGAAAGCGAGTTGAAGAAAGGAGCTCAGGGGCACTGTAATTCACAAACCTGCAGAGTTATAAATGACAGCTATCGTCCAAAAATAGACTGAAGTAAGGCTGCCAAGAGGACTTGAAAGCGGGACAGAATTGCAGGAAACCGATTTCAGGAGGTAGACTGGAATTGCATTGAAAGCATAGGAAAAGAGGCAGAACGTCCACAATGATGCACTTGGCCAAAAAGGGCGTATGCGTTTTTTCCTGAATATATTCAGGAAAAAACGCATACGCCCTTTTTGGCCAACCAAGCAAGCTTGAAAAGGAAATCTGCACTACAATGAAGTCTCACTTCCCCCCGGTCAAAAGGGCCATCTGAAAAATGTGTAAAATCCAGAAAGGCAGGACAGGCCATGGAGAACTGGGAGCCTTGTTATGCTGATGGGCGGGATGTAAATTGCCAACAACCACTCCGGAGAAGTGTATGGTGTTTCCTGAAACATCTAAAAAACAAAGCAACAGAACCTAGGGCACTTCCACTTATGGTCCTATAGCTTAGGGAAATTAAAATCAAAAAGACACAGCCACCCCAAAGTTTGGAACGGCTCTGTTTACAAGAACCTCGTTTACAGTACAAGTTCAACATCGCAGAAAGTGAAAAATGGATAAAGAAGTTGTGGTATTTACTTACAAAGCAATATCACTCAGCAATGAAATCTGTGTCATCAGGCCCTTAGCAGCACAATGAGTGGATTCAGGTATGATGATTCTAACTGAAATAAGTCACACAGAAAAAGAAACATCATAAGATATCAGTAATACACGGAATGTAAACTTGACTACACAGGAACTGAATTACAGAACAGAACAGGGTCTCAAATTTAGAAAACCAACTTATGCTTGCTTAAGGGTAAAGGTGAGTTGGGGTGCTGCATAAAACCAGAGATTGAAATGAGCACAGATAAAGTTCCTTAAGTCAAATATGGAATAGACAAGAGCTACTCCTTGCTCAATGAAATGGACTCAACACCGCATATTAAACGCCTAAGAATGTACCTGACTAGTAAGTATCTTAAAACCTATGGATTGCTATGTCTCCGAAAGAGAATCAAGCATGTGTACAGGGGCATAAACGCAGCAGTGATAGGATTGGAGAGGTTCGGTGAGCAAATGAAGACCCTTTGAAGTCATATTGCATGGTACCCATTACACGGGTCTTAACTCTCCAGGTTTAAGGTATTCTTCCTTCAGCTAAAACATGCATGTGGAACCCAAGTATGATCAACCATGTGATCGGGAGACGTGTTCAAATATGTCTCAGTTTTCCTCCCCTGGTACTCGGGTGCAACATTCCAGACGCTTTACTAACACTCTCCCCACTTGGAGAGTCAGTCCCTTTAACCTCCTGTTTGGCCCAGTTTGCAATTTCTGCGGAAGATGAACAGGAATAGCGAGAACCAATGAGAGGCTAGCTGGAGGTGTCTGGACGGGCAAATTTAACTCTCATTTCCCACCAGGAAGAGGAATTAACCAAAGGCTCAGCATGCCGGGCCGGAACCAGATTAGGGCCTGAAGCCATCCTGCGGTGTTGCGGCCAGGTCACAAGAAAGCGAGTTGAAGAAAGGAGCTCAGGGGCACTGTAATTCACAAACCTGCAGAGTTATAAATGACAGCTATCGTCCAAAAATAGACTGAAGTAAGGCTGCCAAGAGGACTTGAAAGCGGGGCAGAATTGCAGGAAACCGATTTCAGGAGGTAGACTGGAATTGCATTGAAAGCATAGGAAAAGAGGCAGAACGTCCACAATGATGCACTTGGCCAAAAAGGGCGTATGCGTTTTTTCCTGAATATATTCAGGAAAAAACGCATACGCCCTTTTTGGCCAACCAAGCAAGCTTGCAAAGGAAATCTGCACTACAATGAAGTCTCACTTCCCCCCGGTCAAAAGGGCCATCTGAAAAAAGTGTAAAATCCAGAAAGGCAGGACAGGCCATGGAGAACTGGGAGCCTTGTTATGCTGATGGGCGGGATGTAAATTGCCAACAACCACTCGGGAGAAGTGTATGGTGTTTCCTGAAACATCTAAAAAACAAAGCAACAGAGCCTAGGGCACTGCCACTTATGGTCCTATAGCTTAGGGAAATTAAAATCAAAAAGACACAGCCACCCCAAAGTTTGGGACGCCTCTGTTTACAAGAACCTCGTTTACAGTACAAGTTCAACATCGCAGAAAGTGAAAAATGGATAAAGAAGTTGTGGTATTTACTTACAAAGCAATATCACTCAGCAATGAAATCTGTGTCATCAGGCCCTTAGCAGCACAATGAGTGGATTCAGGTATGATGATTCTAACTGAAGTAAGTCACACAGAAAAAGAAACATCATAAGATATCAGTAATACACGGAATGTAAACTTGGCTACACAGGAACTGAATTACAGAACAAAACAGGGTCTCAAATTTAGAAAACCAACTTATGCTTGCTTAAGGGTAAAGGTGAGTTGGGGTGCTGCATAAAACCAGAGATTGAAATGAGTACAGATAAAGTTCCTTAAGCCAAATATGGAATAGACAAGAGCTACTCCTTGCTCAACGAAATGGACTCAACACCCCATATTAAACGCCTAAGAATGTACCTGACTAGTAAGTATCTTAAAACCTATGGATTGCTATGTCTCTGAAAGAGAATCAAGCATGTGTACAGGGGCATAAACGCAGCAGTGATAGGATTGGAGAGGTTCGGTGAGCAAATGAAGACCCTTTGAAGTCATATTGCATGGTACCCATTCCACGGGTTTCAACTACCCAGGTTTAAGGTATTCTTCCTTCAGCTAAAACATGCATGTGGAACCTAGAGTATGATCAACCATGTGATCGGGAGACGTGTTCAAATATGTCTCAGTTTTCCTCCCCTGGTACTCGGGTGCAACATTCCAGATGCTTTACTAACACTCTCCCCACTTGGAGAGTCAGTCCCTTTAACATCCTGTTTGGCCCAGTTTGCAATTTCTGCGGAAGATGAACAGGAATAGCGAGAACCAATGAGAGACGAGCTGGAGGTGTCTGGACGGGCAAATTTAACTCTCATTTCCCACCAGGAAGAGGAATTAACCAAAGGCTCAGCAGGCCGGGCCGGAACCAGATTAGGGCCTGAAGCCATCCTGCGGTGTTGCGGCCAGGTCACAAGAAAGCGAGTTGAAGAAAGGAGCTCAGGAGCACTGTAATTCACAAACCTGCAGAGTTATAAATGACAGCTATCGTCCAAAAATAGACTGAAGTAAGGCTGCCAAGAGGACTTGAAAGCGGGGCAGAATTGCAGGAAACCGATTTCAGGAGGTAGACTGGAATTGCATTGAAAGCATAGGAAAAGAGGCAGAACGTCCACAATGATGCACTTGGCCAAAAAGGGCGTAGGTGTTTTTTCCTGAGTATATTCAGGAAAAGACGCATACGCCCTTTTTGGCCAACCAAGCAAGCTTGCAAAGGAAATCTGCACTACAATGAAGTCTCACTTCCCCCCGGTCAAAAGGGCCATCTGAAAAAAGTGTAAAATCCAGAAAGGCAACAGGCCATTGAGAACTGGGAGCCTAGTTATGCTGATGGGCGGGATGTAAATTGCCAACAGACACTTGGGAGAAGTGTATGGTGTTTCCTGAAACATCTAAAAAACAAAGCAACAGAGCCTAGGGCACTTCCACTTATGGTCCTATAGCTTAGGGAAATTAAAATCAAAAAGACACAGCCACCCCAAAGTTTGGAACGGCTCTGTTTACAAGAACCTCGTTTACAGTACAAGTTCAACATCGCAGAAAGTGAAAAATGGATAAAGAAGTTGTGGTATACACTTACAAAGCAATATCACTCAGCAATGAAATCTATGTCATCAGGCCTTTAGCAGCACAATGAGTCAATTCAGGTATGATGATTCTAACTGAAATAAGTCACACAGAAAAAGAAACATCATAAGATATCAGTAATACACGGAATGGAAACTTGGCTACACAGGAACTGAATTACAGAACAGAACAGGGTCTCAAATTTAGAAAAACAACTTATGCTTGCTTAAGGGTAAAGGTGAGTTGGGGTGCTGTATAAAACCAGAGATTGAAATGAGCACAGATAAAGTTCCTTAAGCCAAATATGGAATAGACAAGAGCTACTCCTTGCTCAACGAAATGGACTCAACACCGCATATTAAACGCCTAAGAATGTACCTGACTTGTAAGTATCTTAAAACCTATGGATTGCTATGTCTCCGAAAGAGAATCAAGCATGTGTACAGGGGCATAAACGCAGCAGTGATAGGATTGGAGAGGTTCAGTGAGCAAATGAAGACCCTTTGAAGTCATATTGCATGGTACCCATTCCACGGGTTTCAACTACCCAGGTTTAAGGTATTCTTCCTTCAGCTAAAACATGCATATGGAACCAAGAGTATGATCAACCATGTGATCGGGAGACGTGTTCAAATATGTCTCAGTTTTCCTCCCCTGGTACTCGGGTGCAACATTCCAGATGCTTTACTAACACTCTCCCCACTTGGAGAGTCAGTCCCTTTAACCTCCTGTTTGGCCCAGTTTGCAATTTCTGCGGAAGATGAACAGGAATAGCGAGAACCAATGAGAGGCTAGCTGGAGGTGTCTGGACGGGCAAATTTAACTCTCATTTCCCACCAGGAAGAGGAATTAACCAAAGGCTCAGCAGGCCGGGCCGGAACCAGATTAGGGCCTGAAGCCATCCTGCGGTGTTGCGGCCAGGTCACAAGAAAGCGAGTTGAAGAAAGGAGCTCAGGGGCACTGTAATTCACAAACCTGCAGAGTTATAAATGACAGCTATCGTCCAAAAATAGACTGAAGTAAGGCTGCTAAGAAGACTTGAAAGCGGGGCAGAATTGCAGGAAACGGATTTCAGGAGGTAGACTGGAATTGCATTGAAAGCATAGGAAAAGAGGCAGAACGTCCACAATGATGCACTTGGCCAAAAAGGGCGTATGCGTTTTTTCCTGAATATATTCAGGAAAAAACGCATACGCCCTTTTTGGCCAACCAAGCAAGCTTGCAAAGGAAATCTGCACTACAATGAAATCTCACTTCCCCCCGGTCAAAAGGGCCATCTGAAAAAAGTGTAAAATCCAGAAAGGCAGGACAGGCCATGGAGAACTGGGAGCCTTGTTATGCTGATGGGCGGGATGTAAATTGCCAACAGACACTCGGGAGAAGTGTATGGTGTTTCCTGAAACATCTAAAAAACAAAGCAACAGAGCCTAGGGCACTGCCACTTATGGTCCTATAGCTTAGGGAAATTAAAATCAAAAAGACACAGCCACCCCAAAGTTTGGGACGCCTCTGTTTACAAGAACCTCGTTTACAGTACAAGTTCAACATCGCAGAAAGTGAAAAATGGATAAAGAAGTTGTGGTATTTACTTACAAAGCAATATCACTCAGCAATGAAATCTATGTCATCAGGCCCTTAGCATCACAATGAGTGGATTCAGGTATGATGATTCTAACTGAAATAAGTCACACAGAAAAAGAAACATCATAAGATATCACTAATACACGGAATGTAAACTTGGCTACACAGGAACTGAATTACAGAACAGAACAGGGTCTCAAATTTAGAAAACCAACTTATGCTTGCTTAAGGGTAAAGGTGAGTTGGGGTGCTGCATAAAACCAGAGATTGAAATGAGCACAGATAAAGTTCCTTAAGTCAAATATGGAATAGACAAGAGCTACTCCTTGCTCAACGAAATGGACTCAACACCGCATATTAAACGCCTAAGAATGTACCTGACTAGTAAGTATCGTAAAACCTATGGATTGCTATGTCTCCAAAAGAGAATCAAGCATGTATACAGGGGCATAAACGCAGCAGTGATAGGATTGGAGAGGTTCGGTGAGCAAATGAAGACCCTTTGAAGTCATATTGCATGGTACCCGTTACACGGGTCTTAACTCTCCAGGTTTAAGGTATTCTTCCTTCAGCTAAAACATGCATGTGGAACCCAAGTATGATCAACCATGTGAACGGGAGACGTGTTCAAATATGTCTCAGTTTTCCTCCCCTGGTACTCGGGTGCAACATTCCAGACGCTTTACTAACACTCTCCCCACTTGGAGAGTCAGCGCCTTTAACCTCCTGTTTGGCCCAGTTTGCAATTGCTGCGGAAGATGAACAGGAATAGCGAGAACCAATGAGAGACTAGCTGGAGGTGTCTGGACGGGCAAATTTAACTCTCATTTCCCACCAGGAAGAGGAAATAACCAAAGGCTCAGCGTGCCGTGCCGGAACCAGATTAGGGCCTGAAGCCATCCTGCGGTGTTGCGGCCAGGTCACAAGAAAGCGAGTTGAAGAAAGGAGCTCAGGGGCACTGTAATTCACAAACCTGCAGAGTTATAAATGACAGCTATCGTCCAAAAATAGACTGAAGTAAGGCTGCCAAGAGGACTTGAAAGCGGGGCAGAATTGCAGGAAACCGATTTCAGGAGGTAGACTGGAATTGCATTGAAAGCATAGGAAAAGAGGCAGAACGTCCACAATGATGCACTTGGCCAAAAAGGGCGTATGCGTTTTTTCCTGAATATATTCAGGAAAAAACGCATACGCCCTTTTTGGCCAACCAAGCAAGCTTGCAAAGGAAATCTGCACTACAATGAAGTCTCACTTCCCCCCGGTCAAAAGGGCCATCTGAAAAAAGTGTAAAATCCAGAAAGGCAGGACAGGCCATGGAGAACTGGGAGCCTTGTTATGCTGATGGGCGGGATGTAAATTGCCAACAGACACTCGGGAGAAGTGTATGGTGTTTCCTGAAACATCTAAAAAACAAAGCAACAGAGCCTAGGGAACTTACACTTATGGTCCGATAGCTTAGGGAAATTAAAATCAAAAAAACACAGCCACCTCAAAGTTTGGAACGGCTCGGTTTACAAGAACCTCGTTTACAGTACAAGTTCAACATCGCAGAAAGTGAAAAATGGATAAAGAAGTTGTGGTATTTACTTACAAAGCAATATCACTCAGCAATGAAATCTGTGTCATCAGGCCCTTAGCAGCACAATGAGTGGATTCAGGTATGATGATTCTAACTGAAGTAAGTCACACAGAAAAAGAAACATCATAAGATATCAGTAATACACGGAATGTAAACTTGGCTACACAGGAACTGAATTACAGAACAGAACAGGGTCTCAAATTTAGAAAACCAACTTATGCTTGCTTAAGGGTAAAGGTGAGTTGGGGTGCGCATAAAACCAGAGATTGAAATGAGCACAGATAAAGTTCCTTAAGTCAAATATGGAATAGACAAGAGCTACTCCTTGCTCAACGAAATGGACTCAACACCGCATATTAAACGCCTAAGAATGTACCTGACTTGTAAGTATCTTAAAACCTATGGATTGCTATGTCTCCGAAAGAGAATCAAGCATGTGTACAGGGGCATAAACGCAGCAGTGATAGGATTGGAGAGGTTCGGTGAGCAAATGAAGACCCTTTGAAGTCATATTGCATGGTACCCATTACACGGGTCTTAACTCTCCAGGTTTAAGGTATTCTTCCTTCAGCTAAAACATGCATGTGGAACCCAAGTATAATCAACCATGTGAACGGGAGACGTGTTCAAATATGTCTCAGTTTTCCTCCCCTGGTACTCGGGTGCAACATTCCAGACGCTTTACTAACACTCTCCCCACTTGGAGAGTCAGTCCCTTTAACCTCCTGTTTGGCCCAGTTTGCAATTTCTGCGGAAGATGAACAGGAATAGCGAGAACCAATGAGAGGCTAGCTGGAGGTGTCTGGACGGGCAAATTTAACTCTCATTTCCCACCAGGAAGAGGAATTAACCAAAGGCTCAGCATGCCGGGCCGGAACCAGATTAGGGCCTGAAGCCATCCTGCGGTGTTGCGGCCAGGTCACAAGAAAGCGAGTTGAAGAAAGGAGCTCAGGGGCACTGTAATTCACAAACCTGCAGAGTTATAAATGACAGCTATCGTCCAAAAATAGACTGAAGTAAGGCTGCCAAGAGGACTTGAAAGTGGGGCAGAATTGCAGGAAACCGATTTCAGGAGGTAGACTGGAATTGCATTGAAAGCATAGGAAAAGAGGCAGAACGTCCACAATGATGCACTTGGCCAAAAAGGGCGTATGCGTTTTTTCCTGAATATATTCAGGAAAAAACGCATACGCCCTTTTTGGCCAACCAAGCAAGCTTGCAAAGGAAATCTGTACTACAATGAAGTCTCACTTCCCCCCGGTCAAAAGGGCCATCTGAAAATAGTGTAAAATCCAGAAAGGCAGGACAGGCCATGGAGAACTGGGAGCCTTGTTATGCTGATGGGCGGGATGTAAATTGCCAACAACCACTCTGGAGAAGTGTATGGTGTTTCCTGAAACATCTAAAAAACAAAGCAACAGAACCTAGGGCACTTCCACTTATGGTCCTATAGCTTAGGGAAATTAAAATCAAAAAGACACAGCCACCCCAAAGTTTGGAACGGCTCTGTTTACAAGAACCTCGTTTACAGTACAAGTTCAACATCGCAGAAAGTGAAAAATGGATAAAGAAGTTGTGGTATTTACTTACAAAGCAATATCACTCAGCAATGAAATCTGTGTCATCAGGCCCTTAGCAGCACAATGAGTGGATTCAGGTATGATGATTCTAACTGAAGTAAGTCACACAGAAAAAGAAACATCATAAGATATCAGTAATACACGGAATGTAAACTTGGCTACACGGGAACTGAATTACAGAACAGAACAGGGTCTCAAATTTAGAAAACCAACTTATGCTTGCTTAAGGGTAAAGGTGAGTTGGGGTGCTGCATAAAACCAGAGATTGAAATGAGCACAGATAAAGTTCCTTAAGTCAAATATGGAATAGACAAGAGCTACTCCTTGCTCAACGAAATGGACTCAACACCGCATATTAAACGCCTAAGAATGTACCTGACTAGTAATTATCGTAAAACCTATGGATTGCTATGTCTCCGAAAGAGAATCAAGCATGTGTACAGGGGCATAAACGCAGCAGTGATAGGATTGGAGAGGTTCGGTGAGCAAATGAAGACCCTTTGAAGTCATATTGCATGGTACCCATTACACGGGTCTCAACTCTCCAGGTTTAAGGTATTCTTCCTTCAGCTAAAACATGCATGTGGAACCTAGAGTATGATCAACCATGTGATCGGGAGACGTGTTCAAATATGTCTCAGTTTTCCTCCCCTGGTACTCGGGTGCAACATTCCAGACGCTTTACTAACACTCTCCCCACTTGGAGAGTCAGCGCCTTTAACCTCCTGTTTGGGCCAGTTTGCAGTTTCTACGGAAGATGAACAGGAATAGCGAGAACCAATGAGAGGCTAGCTGGAGGTGTCTGGACGGGCAAATTTAACTCTCATTTCCCACCAGGAAGAGGAAATAACCAAAGGCTCAGCGTGCCGTACCGGAACCAGATTAGGGCCTGAAGCCATCCTGCGGTGTTGCGGCCAGGTCACAAGAAAGCGAGTTGAAGAAAGGAGCTCAGGGGCACTGTAATTCACAAACCTGCAGAGTTATAAATGACAGCTATCGTCCAAAAATAGACTGAAGTAAGGCTGCCAAGAGGACTTGAAAGCGGGGCAGAATTGCAGGAAACCGATTTCAGGAGGTAGACTGGAATTGCATTGAAAGCATAGGAAAAGAGGCAGAACGTCCACAATGATGCACTTGGCCAAAAAGGGCGTATGCGTTTTTTCCTGAATATATTCAGGAAAAAACGCATACGCCCTTTTTGGCCAACCAAGCAAGCTTGCAAAGGAAATCTGCACTACAATGAAGTCTCACTTCCCCCCGGTCAAAAGGGCCATCTGAAAAAAGTGTAAAATCCAGAAAGGCAGGACAGGCCATGGAGAACTGGGAGCCTTGTTATGCTGAAGGGCGGGATGTAAATTGCCAACAACCACTCGGGAGAAGTGTATGGTGTTTCCTGAAACATCTAAAAAACAAAGCAACAGAGCCTAGGGAACTTCCACTTATGGTCCGATAGCTTAGGGAAATTAAAATCAAAAAAACACAGCCACCCCAAAGTTTGGAACGGCTCGGTTTACAAGAACCTCGTTTACAGTACAAGTTCAACATCGCAGAAAGTGAAAAATGGATAAAGAAGTTGTGGTATTTACTTACAAAGCAATATCACTCAGCAATGAAATCTGTGTCATCAGGCCCTTAGCAGCACAATGAGTGGATTCAGGTATGATGATTCTAACTGAAGTAAGTCACACAGAAAAAGAAACATCATAAGATATCAGTAATACACGGAATGTAAACTTGGCTACACAGGAACTGAATTACAGAACAGAACAGGGTCTCAAATTTAGAAAACCAACTTATGCTTGCTTAAGGGTAAAGGTGAGTTGGGGTGCTGCATAAAACCAGAGATTGAAATGAGCACAGATAAAGTTCCTTAAGTCAAATATGGAATAGACAAGAGCTACTCCTTGCTCAACGAAATGGACTCAACACCGCATATTAAACGCCTAAGAATGTACCTGACTTGTAAGTATCTTAAAACCTATGGATTGCTATGTCTCCGAAAGAGAATCAAGCATGTGTACAGGGGCATAAACGCAGCAGTGATAGGATTGGAGAGGTTCGGTGAGCAAATGAAGACCCTTTGAAGTCATATTGCATGGTACCCATTACACGGGTCTTAACTCTCCAGGTTTAAGATATTCTTCCTTCAGCTAAAACATGCATGTGGAACCCAAGTATGATCAACCATGTGAACGGGAGACGTGTTCAAATATGTCTCAGTTTTCCTCCCCTGGTACTCGGGTGCAACATTTCAGACGCTTTACTAACACTCTCCCCACTTGGAGAGTCAGCGCCTTTAACCTCCTGTTTGGCCCAGTTTGCAATTACTGCGGAAGATGAACAGGAATAGCGAGAACCAATGAGAGGCTAGCTGGAGGTGTCTGGACGGGCAAATTTAACTCTCATTTCCCACCAGGAAGAGGAAATAACCAAAGGCTCAGCGTGCCGTGCCGGCACCAGATTAGGGCCTGAAGCCATCCTGCGCTGTTGCGGCCAGGTCACAAGAAAGCGAGTTGAAGAAAGGAGCTCAGGGGCACTGTAATTCACAAACCTGCAGAGTTATAAATGACAGCTATCGTCCAAAAATAGACTGAAGTAAGGCTGCCAAGAGGACTTGAAAGCGGGGCAGAATTGCAGGAAACCGATTTCAGGAGGTAGACTGGAATTGAATTGAAAGCATAGGAAAAGAGGCAGAACGTCCACAATGATGCACTTGGCCAAAAAGGGCGTATGCGTTTTTTCCTGAATATATTCAGGAAAAAACGCATACGCCCATTTTGGCCAACCAAGCAAGCTTGCAAAGGAAATCTGCACTACAATGAAGTCTCACTTCCCCCCGGTCAAAAGGGCCATCTGAAAAAAGTGTAAAATCCAGAAAGGCAGGACAGGCCATGGAGAACTGGGAGCCTTGTTATGCTGATGGGCGGGATGTAAATTGCCAACAGACACTCCAGAGAAGTGTATGGTGTTTTCTGAAACATCTAAAAAACAAAGCAACAGAACCTAGGGCACTTCCACTTATGGTCCTATAGCTTAGGGAAATTAAAATCAAAAAGACACAGCCACCCCAAAGTTTGGAACGGCTCTGTTTACAAGAACCTCGTTTACAGTACAAGTTCAACATCACAGAAAGTGAAAAATGGATAAAGAAGTTGTGGTATTTACTTACAAAGCAATATCACTCAGCAATGAAATCTGTGTCATCAGGCCCTTAGCAGCACAATGAGTGGATTCAGGTATGATGATTCTAACTGAAGTAAGTCACACAGAAAAAGAAACATCATAAGATATCAGTAATACACGGAATGTAAACTTGGCTACACGGGAACTGAATTACAGAACAGAACAGGGTCTCAAATTTAGAAAACCAACTTATGCTTGCTTAAGGGTAAAGGTGAGTTGGGGTGCTGCATAAAACCAGAGATTGAAATGAGCACAGATAAAGTTCCTTAAGTCAAATATGGAATAGACAAGAGCTACTCCTTGCTCAACGAAATGGACTCAACACCGCATATTAAACGCCTAAGAATGTACCTGACTAGTAATTATCGTAAAACCTATGGATTGCTATGTCTCCGAAAGAGAATCAAGCATGTGTACAGGGGCATAAACGCAGCAGTGATAGGATTGGAGAGGTTCGGTGAGCAAATGAAGACCCTTTGAAGTCATATTGCATGGTACCCATTACACGGGTCTCAACTCTCCAGGTTTAAGGTATTCTTCCTTCAGCTAAAACATGCATGTGGAACCTAGAGTATGGTCAACCATGTGATCGGGAGACGTGTTCAAATATGTCTCAGTTTTCCTCCCCTGGTACTCGGGTGCAACATTCCAGACGCTTTACTAACACTCTCCCCTCTTGGAGAGTCAGCGCCTTTAACCTCCTGTTTGGGCCAGTTTGCAGTTTCTACGGAAGATGAACAGGAATAGCGAGAACCAATGAGAGGCTAGCTGGAGGTGTCTGGACGGGCAAATTTAACTCTCATTTCCCACCAGGAAGAGGAAATAACCAAAGGCTCAGCGTGCCGTACCGGAACCAGATTAGGGCCTGAAGCCATCCTGCGGTGTTGCGGCCAGGTCACAAGAAAGCGAGTTGAAGAAAGGAGCTCAGGGGCACTGTAATTCACAAACCTGCAGAGTTATAAATGACAGCTATCGTCCAAAAATAGACTGAAGTAAGGCTGCCAAGAGGACTTGAAAGCGGGGCAGAATTGCAGGAAACCGATTTCAGGAGGTAGACTGGAATTGCATTGAAAGCATAGGAAAAGAGGCAGAACGTCCACAATGATGCACTTGGCCAAAAAGGGCGTATGCGTTTTTTCCTGAATATATTCAGGAAAAAACGCATACGCCCTTTTTGGCCAACCAAGCAAGCTTGCAAAGGAAATCTGCACTACAATGAAGTCTCACTTCCCCCCGGTCAAAAGGGCCATCTGAAAAAAGTGTAAAATCCAGAAAGGCAGGACAGGCCATGGAGAACTGGGAGCCTCGTTATGCTGATGGGCGGGATGTAAATTGCCAACAGACACTCGGGAGAAGTGTATGGTGTTTCCTGAAACATCTAAAAAACAAAGCAACAGAGCCTAGGGAACTTCCACTTATGGTCCTATAGCTTAGGGAAATTAAAATCAAAAAGACACAGCCACCCCAAAGTTTGGGACACCTCTGTTTACAAGAACCTCGTTTACAGTACAAGTTCAACATCGCAGAAAGTGAAAAATGGATAAAGAAGTTGTGGTATTTACTTACAAAGCAATATCACTCAGCAATGAAATCTGTGTCATCAGGCCCTTAGCAGCACAATGAGTGGATTCAGGTATGATGATTCTAACTGAAGTAAGTCACACAGAAAAAGAAACATCATAAGATATCAGTAATACACGGAATGTAAACTTGGCTACACAGGAACTGAATTACAGAACAGAACAGGGTCTCAAATTTAGAAAACCAACTTATGCTTGCTTAAGGGTAAAGGTGAGTTGGGGTGCTGCATAAAACCAGAGATTGAAATGAGCACAGATAAAGTTCCTTAAGTCAAATATGGAATAGACAAGAGCTACTCCTTGCTCAACGAAATGGACTCAACACCGCATATTAAACGCCTAAGAATGTACCTGACTTGTAAGTATCTTAAAACCTATGGATTGCTATGTCTCCGAAAGAGAATCAAGCATGTGTACAGGGGCATAAACGCAGCAGTGATAAGATTGGAGAGGTTCGGTGAGCAAATGAAGACCCTTTGAAGTCATATTGCATGGTACCCATTACACGGGTCTTAACTCTCCAGGTTTAAGGTATTCTTCCTTCAGCTAAAACATGCATGTGGAACCCAAGTATAATCAACCATGTGAACGGGAGACGTGTTCAAATATGTCTCAGTTTTCCTCCCCTGGTACTCGGGTGCAACATTCCAGACGCTTTACTAACACTCTCCCCACTTGGAGAGTCAGTCCCTTTAACCTCCTGTTTGGCCCAGTTTGCAATTTCTGCGGAAGATGAACAGGAATAGCGAGAACCAATGAGAGGCTAGCTGGAGGTGTCTGGACGGGCAAATTTAACTCTCATTTCCCACCAGGAGGAGGAATTAACCAAAGGCTCAGCATGCCGGGCCGGAACCAGATTAGGGCCTGAAGCCATCCTGCGGTGTTGCGGCCAGGTCACAAGAAAGCGAGTTGAAGAAAGGAGCTCAGGGGCACTGTAATTCACAAACCTGCAGAGTTATAAATGACAGCTATCGTCCAAAAATAGACTGAAGTAAGGCTGCCAAGAGGACTTGAAAGCGGGACAGAATTGCAGGAAACCGATTTCAGGAGGTAGACTGGAATTGCATTGAAAGCATAGGAAAAGAGGCAGAACGTCCACAATGATGCACTTGGCCAAAAAGGGCATATGCGTTTTTTCCTGAATATATTCAGGAAAAAACGCATACGCCCTTTTTGGCCAACCAAGCAAGCTTGCAAAGGAAATCTGCACTACAATGAAGTCTCACTTCCCCCCGGTCAAAAGGGCCATCTGAAAAAAGTGTAAAATCCAGAAAGGCAGGACAGGCCATGGACAACTGGGAGCCTTGTTATGCTGATGGGCGGGATGTAAATTGCCAACAACCACTCGGGAGAAGTGTATGGTGTTTCCTGAAACATCTAAAAAACAAAGCAACAGAACCTAGGGCACTTCCACTTATGGTCCTATAGATTAGGGAAATTAAAATGAAAAAGACACAGCCACCCCAAAGTTTGGAACGGCTCTGTTTACAAGAACCTCGTTTACAGTACAAGTTCAACATCGCAGAAAGTGAAAAATGGATAAAGAAGTTGTGGTATTTACTTACAAAGCAATATCACTCAGCAATGAAATCTGTGTCATCAGGCCCTTAGCAGCACAATGAGTGGATTCAGGTATGATGATTCTAACTGAAATAAGTCACACAGAAAAAGAAACATCATAAGATATCAGTAATACACGGAATGTAAACTTGGCTACACAGGAACTGAATTACAGAACAGAACAGGGTCTCAAATTTAGAAAACCAACTTATTCTTGCTTAAGGGTAAAGGTGAGTTGGGGTGCTGCATAAAACCAGAGATTGGAATGAGCACAGATAAAGTTCCTTAAGCCAAATATGGAATAGACAAGAGCTACTCCTTGCTCAACGAAATGGACTCAACACCCCATATTAAACGCCTAAGAATGTACCTGACTAGTAAGTATCTTAAAACCTATGGATTGCTATGTCTCCGAAAGAGAATCAAGCATGTGTACAGGGGCATAAACGCAGCAGTGATAGGATTGGAGAGGTTCGGTGAGCAAATGAAGACCCTTTGAAGTCATATTGCATGGTACCCATTACACGGGTCTCAACTCTCCAGGTTTAAGGTATTCTTCCTTCAGCTAAAACATGCATGTGGAACCCAAGTATGATCAACCATGTGAACGGGAGACGTGTTCAAATATGTCTCAGTTTTCCTCCCCTGGTACTTGGGTGCAACATTCCAGACGCTTTACTAACACTCTCCCCACTTGGAGAGTCAGCGCCTTTAACCTCCTGTTTGGCCCAGTTTGCAATTTCTGTGGAAGATGAACAGGAATAGCGAGAACCAACGAGAGGCTAGCTGGAGGTGTCTGGACGGGCAAATTTAACTCTCATTTCCCACCAGGAAGAGGAAATAACCAAAGGCTCAGCGTGCCGTACCGGAACCAGATTAGGGCCTGAAGCCATCCTGCGGTGTTGCGGCCAGCTCAAAAGAAAGCGAGTTGAAGAAAGGAGCTCAGGGGCACTGTAATTCACAAACCTGCAGAGTTATAAATGACAGCTATCGTCCAAAAATAGACTGAAGTAAGGCTGCCAAGAGGACTTGAAAGCGGGGCAGAATTGCAGGAAACCGATTTCAGGAGGTAGACTGGAATTGCATTGAAAGCATAGGAAAAGAGGCAGAACGTCCACAATGATGCACTTGGCCAAAAAGGGCGTATGCGTTTTTTCCTGAATATATTCAGGAAAAAACGCATACGCCCTTTTTGGCCAACCAAGCAAGCTTGCAAAGGAAATCTGCACTACAATGAAGTCTCACTTCCCCCCGGTCAAAAGGGCCATCTGAAAAAAGTGTAAAATCCAGAAAGGCAGGACAGGCCATGGAGAACTGGGAGCCTTGTTATGCTGATGGGCGGGATGTAAATTGCCAACAGACACTCGGGAGAAGTGTATGGTGTTTCCTGAAACATCTAAAAAACAAAGCAACAGAGCCTAGGGCACTGCCACTTATGGTCCTATAGCTTAGGGAAATTAAAATCAAAAAAACACAGCCACCCCAAAGTTTGGAACGGCTCGGTTTACAAGAACCTCGTTTACAGTACAAGTTCAACATCGCAGAAAGTGAAAAATGGATAAAGAAGTTGTGGTATTTACTTACAAAACAATATCACTCAGCAATGAAATCTGTGTCATCAGGCCCTTAGCAGCACAATGAGTGGATTCAGGTATGATGATTCTAACTGAAGTAAGTCACACAGAAAAAGAAACATCATAAGATATCAGTAATACACGGAATGTAAACTTGGCTACACAGGAACTGAATTACAGAACAGAACAGGGTCTCAAATTTAGAAAACCAACTTATGCTTGCTTAAGGGTAAAGGTGAGTTGGGGTGCTGCATAAAACCAGAGATTGAAATGAGCACAGATAAAGTTCCTTAAGTCAAATATGGAATAGACAGGAGCTACTCCTTGCTCAACGAAATGGACTCAACACCACATATTAAACGCCTAAGAATGTACCTGACTTGTAAGTATCTTAAAACCTATGGATTGCTATGTCTCCGAAAGAGAATCAAGCATGTGTACAGGGGCATAAACGCAGCAGTGATAGGATTGGAGAGGTTCGGTGAGCAAATGAAGACCCTTTGAAGTCATATTGCATGGTACCCATTCCACGGGTCTTAACTCTCCAGGTTTAAGGTATTCTTCCTTCAGCTAAAACATGCATGTGGAACCCAAGTATAATCAACCATGTGAACGGGAGACGTGTTCAAATATGTCTCAGTTTTCCTCCCCTGGTACTCGGGTGCAACATTCCAGACGCTTTACTAACACTCTCCCCACTTGGAGAGTCAGTCCCTTTAACCTCCTGTTTGGCCCAGTTTGCAATTTCTGCGGAAGATGAACAGGAATAGCGAGAACCAATGAGAGGCTAGCTGGAGGTGTCTGGACGGGCAAATTTAACTCTCATTTCCCACCAGGAAGAGGAAATAACCAAAGGCTCAGCGTGCCGTACCAGAACCAGATTAGGGCCTGAAGCCATCCTGCGGTGTTGCGGCCAGCTCAAAAGAAAGCGAGTTGAAGAAAGGAGCTCAGGGGCACTGTAATTCACAAACCTGCAGAGTTATAAATGACAGCTATCGTCCAAAAATAGACTGAAGTAAGGCTGCCAAGAGGACTTGAAAGCAGGGCAGAATTGCAGGAAACCGATTTCAGGTGGTAGACTGGAATTGCATTGAAAGCATAGGAAAAGAGGCAGAACGTCCACAATGATGCACTTGGCCAAAAAGGGCGTATGCGTTTTTTCCTGAATATATTCAGGAAAAAACGCATACGCCCTTTTTGGCCAACCAAGCAAGCTTGCAAAGGAAATCTGCACTACAATGAAGTCTCACTTCCCCCCGGTCAAAAGGGCCATCTGAAAAAAGTGTAAAATCCAGAAAGGCAGGACAGGCCATGGAGAACTGGGAGCCTTGTTATGCTGATGGGCGGGATGTAAATTGCCAACAGACACTCGGGAGAAGTGTATGGTGTTTCCTGAAACATCTAAAAAACAAAGCAACAGAGCCTAGGGCACTTCCACTTATGGTCCTATAGTTTAGGGAAATTAAAATCAAAAAAACACAGCCACCCCAAAGTTTGGAATGGCTCGGTTTACAAGAACCTCGTTTACAGTACAAGTTCAACATCGCAGAAAGTGAAAAATGGATAAAGAAATTGTGGTATTTACTTACAAAGCAATATCACTCAGCAATGAAATCTGTGTCATCAGGCCCTTAGCAGCACAATGAGTGGATTCAGGTATGATGATTCTAACTGAAGTAAGTCACACAGAAAAAGAAACATCATAAGATATCAGTAATACACGGAATGTAAACTTGGCTACACAGGAACTGAATTACAGAACAGAACAGGGTCTCAAATTTAGAAAACCAACTTATGCTTGCTTAAGGGTAAAGGTGAGTTGGGGTGCTGCATAAAACCAGAGATTGAAATGAGCACAGATAAAGTTCCTTAAGTCAAATATGGAATAGACAAGAGCTACTCCTTGCTCAACGAAATGGACTCAACACCCCATATTAAACGCCTAAGAATGTACCTGACTAGTAATTATCGTAAAACCTATGGATTGCTATGTCTCCGAAAGAGAATCAAGCATGTGTACAGGGGCATAAACGCAGCAGTGATAGGATTGGAGAGGTTCGTTGAGCAAATGAAGACCCTTTGAAGTCATATTGCATGGTACCCATTACACGGGTCTCAACTCTCCAGGTTTAAGGTATTCTTCTTTCAGCTAAAACATGCATGTGGAACCCAAGTATGATCAACCATGTGAACGGGAGACGTGTTCAAATATGTCTCAGTTTTCCTCCCCTGGTACTCGGGTGCAACATTCCAGACGCTTTACTAACACTCTCCCCACTTGGAGAGTCAGCACCTTTAACCTCCTGTTTGGCCCAGTTTGCAATTTCTGCGGAAGATGAACAGGAATAGCGAGAACCAATGAGAGACTAGCTGGAGGTGTCTGGACGGGCAAATTTAACTCTCATTTCCCACCAGGAAGAGGAAATAACCAAAGGCTCAGCGTGCCGTGCCGGAACCAGATTAGGGCCTGAAGCCATCCTGCGGTGTTGCGGCCAGGTCACAAGAAAGCGAGTTGAAGAAAGGAGCTCAGGGGCACTGTAATTCACAAACCTGCAGAGTTATAAATGACAGCTATCGTCCAAAAATAGACTGAAGTAAGGCTGCCAAGAGGACTTGAAAGCGGGGCAGAATTGCAGGAAACCGATTTCAGGAGGTAGACTGGAATTGCATTGAAAGCATAGGAAAAGAGGCAGAACGTCCACAATGATGCACTTGGCCAAAAAGGGCGTATGCGTTTTTTCCTGAATATATTCAGGAAAAAACGCATACGCCCTTTTTGGCCAACCAAGCAAGCTTGCAAAGGAAATCTGCACTACAATGAAGTCTCACTTCCCCCCGGTCAAAAGGGCCATCTGAAAAAAGTGTAAAATCCAGAAAGGCAGGACAGGCCATGGAGAACTGGGAGCCTTGTTATGCTGATGGGCGGGATGTAAATTGCCAACAGACACTCGGGAGAAGTTTATGGTGTTTCCTGAAACATCTAAAAAACAAAGCAACAGAGCCTAGGGCACTGCCACTTATGGTCCTATAGCTTAGGGAAATTAAAATCAAAAAGACACAGCCACCCCAAAGTTTGGGACGCCTCTGTTTACAAGAACCTCGTTTACAGTACAAGTTCAACATCGCAGAAAGTGAAAAATGGATAAAGAAGTTGTGGTATTTACTTACAAAGCAATATCACTCAGCAATGAAATATATGTCATCAGGCCCTTAGCATCACAATGAGTGGATTCAGGTATGATGATTCTAACTGAAATAAGTCACACAGAAAAAGAAACATCATAAGATATCAGTAATACACGGAATGTAAACTTGGCTACACAGGAACTGAATTACAGAACAGAACAGGGTCTCAAATTTAGAAAACCAACTTATGCTTGCTTAAGGGTAAAGGTGAGTTGGGGTGCTGCATAAAACCAGAGATTGAAATGAGCACAGATAAAGTTCCTTAAGTCAAATATGGAATAGACAAGAGCTACTCCTTGCTCAACGAAATGGACTCAACACCGCATATTAAACGCCTAAGAATGTACCTGACTAGTAATTATCGTAAAACCTATGGATTGCTATGTCTCCGAAAGAGAATCAAGCATGTGTACAGGAGCATAAACGCAGCAGTGATAGGATTGGAGAGGTTCGGTGAGCAAATGAAGACCCTTTGAAGTCATATTGCATGGTACCCATTACACGGGTCTCAACTCTCCAGGTTTAAGGTATTCTTCCTTCAGCTAAAACATGCATGTGGAACCCAAGTATGATCAACCATGTGAACGGGAGACGTGTTCAAATATGTCTCAGTTTTCCTCCCCTGGTACTCGGGTGCAACATTCCAGACGCTTTACTAACACTCTCCCCACTTGGAGAGTCAGTCCCTTTAACCTCCTGTTTGGCCCAGTTTGCAATTTCTGTGGAAGATGAACAGGAATAGCGAGAACCAACGAGAGGCTAGCTGGAGGTGTCTGGACGGGCAAATTTAACTCTCATTTCCCACCAGGAAGAGGAAATAACCAAAGGCTCAGCGTGCCGTACCGGAACCAGATTAGGGCCTGAAGCCATCCTGCGGTGTTGCGGCCAGCTCAAAAGAAAGCGAGTTGAAGAAAGGAGCTCAGGGGCACTGTAATTCACAAACCTGCAGAGTTATAAATGACAGCTATCGTCCAAAAATAGACTGAAGTAAGGCTGACGAGAGGACTTGAAAGCGGGGCAGAATTGCAGGAAACCGATTTCAGGAGGTAGACTGGAATTGCATTGAAAGCATAGGAAAAGAGGCAGAACGTCCACAATGATGCACTTGGCCAAAAAGGGCGTATGCGTTTTTTCCTGAATATATTCAGGAAAAAACGCATACGCCCTTTTTGGCCAACCAAGCAAGCTTGCAAAGGAAATCTGCACTACAATGAAGTCTCACTTCCCCCCGGTCAAAAGGGCCATCTGAAAAAAGTGTAAAATCCAGAAAGGCAGGACAGGCCATGGAGAACTGGGAGCCTTGTTATGCTGATGGGCGGGATGTAAATTGCCAACAACCACTCGGGAGAAGTGTATGGTGTTTCCTGAAACATCTAAAAAACAAAGCAACAGAGCCTAGGGAACTTCCACTTATGGTCCTATAGCTTAGGGAAATTAAAATCAAAAAGACACAGCCACCCCAAAGTTTGGAACGGCTCTGTTTACAAGAACCTCGTTTACAGTACAAGTTCAACATCGCAGAAAGTGAAAAATGGATAAAGAAGTTGTGGTATTTACTTACAAAGCAATATCACTCAGCAATGAAATCTGTGTCATCAGGCCCTTAGCAGCACAATGAGTGGATTCAGGTATGATGATTCTAACTGAAATAAGTCACACAGAAAAAGAAACATCATAAGATATCAGTAATACACGGAATGTAAACTTGGCTACACAGGAACTGAATTACAGAACAGAACAGGGTCTCAAATTTAGAAAACCAACTTATTCTTGCTTAAGGGTAAAGGTGAGTTGGGGTGCTGCATAAAACCAGAGATTGAAATGAGCACAGATAAAGTTCCTTAAGCCAAATATGGAATAGACAAGAGCTACTCCTTGCTCAACGAAATGGACTCAACACCCCATATTAAACGCCTAAGAATGTACCTGACTAGTAATTATCGTAAAACCTATGGATTGCTATGTCTCCGAAAGAGAATCAAGCATGTGTACAGGGGCATAAACGCAGCAGTGATAGGATTGGAGAGGTTCGGTGAGCAAATGAAGACCCTTTGAAGTCATATTGCATGGTACCCATTACACGGGTCTCAACTCTCCAGGTTTAAGGTATTCTTCCTTCAGCTAAAACATGCATGTGGAACCCAAGTATGATCAACCATGTGAACGGGAGACGTGTTCAAATATGTCTCAGTTTTCCTCCCCTGGTACTCGGGTGCAGCATTCCAGACGCTTTACTAACACTCTCCCCACTTGGAGAGTCAGTCCCTTTAACCTCCTGTTTGGCCCAGTTTGCAATTTCTGCGGAAGATGAACAGGAATAGCGAGAACCAATGAGAGACTAGCTGGAGGTGTCTGGACGGGGAAATTTAACTCTCATTTCCCACCAGGAAGAGGAAATAACCAAAGGCTCAGCGTGCCGTACCGGAACCAGATTAGGGCCTGAAGCCATCCTGCGGTGTTGCGGCCAGGTCACAAGAAAGCGAGTTGAAGAAAGGAGCTCAGGGGCACTGTAATTCACAAACCTGCAGAGTTATAAATGACAGCTATCGTCCAAAAATAGACTGAAGTAAGGCTGCCAAGAGGACTTGAAAGCGGGGCAGAATTGCAGGAAACCGATTTCAGGAGGCAGACTGGAATTGCATTGAAAGCATAGGAAAAGAGGCAGAACGTCCACAATGATGCACTTGGCCAAAAAGGGCGTATGCGTTTTTTCCTGAATATATTCAGGAAAAAACGCATACGCCCTTTTTGGCCAACCAAGCAAGCTTGCAAAGGAAATCTGCACTACAATGAAGTCTCACTTCCCCCCGGTCAAAAGGGACATCTGAAAAAAGTGTAAAATCCAGAAAGGCAGGACAGGCCATGGAGAACTGGGAGCCTTGTTATGCTGATGGGCGGTATGTAAATTGCCAACAACCACTCGGGAGAAGTGTATGGTGTTTCCTGAAACATCTAGAAAACAAAGCAACAGAGCCTAGGGCACTGCCACTTATGGTCCTATAGCTTAGGGAAATTAAAATCAAAAAGACACAGCCACCCCAAAGTTTGGGACGCCTCTGTTTACAAGAACCTCGTTTACAGTACAAGTTCAACATCGCAGAAAGTGAAAAATGGATAAAGAAGTTGTGGTATTTACTTACAAAGCAATATCACTCAGCAATGAAATCTATGTCATCAGGCCCTTAGCATCACAATGAGTGGATTCAGGTATGATGATTCTAACTGAAATAAGTCACACAGAAAAAGAAACATCATAAGATATCAGTAATACACGGAATGTAAACTTGGCTACACAGGAACTGAATTACAGAACAGAACAGGGTCTCAAATTTAGAAAAACAACTTATGCTTGCTTAAGGGTAAAGGTGAGTTGGGGTGCTGCATAAAACCAGAGATTGAAATGAGCACAGATAAAGTTCCTTAAGTCAAATATGGAATAGACAAGAGCTACTCCTTGCTCAACGAAATGGACTCAACACCGCATATTAAACGCCTAAGAATGTACCTGACTAGTAAGTATCGTAAAACCTATGGATTGCTATGTCTCCAAAAGAGAATCAAGCATGTGTACAGGGGCATAAACGCAGCAGTGATAGGATTGGAGAGGTTTGGTGAGCAAATGAAGACCCTTTGAAGTCATATTGCATGGTACCCATTCCACGGGTTTCAACTACCCAGGTTTAAGGTATTCTTCCTTCAGCTAAAACATGCATGTGGAACCTAGAGTATGATCAACCATGTGATCGGGAGACGTGTTCAAATATGTCTCAGTTTTCCTCCCCTGGTACTCGGGTGCAACATTCCAGACGCTTTACTAACACTCTCCCCACTTGGAGAGTCAGCGTCTTTAACCTCCTGTTTGGCCCAGTTTGCAATTTCTGCGGAAGATGAACAGGAATAGCGAGAACCAATGAGAGACTAGCTGGAGGTGTCTGGACGGGGAAATTTAACTCTCATTTCCCACCAGGAAGAGGAAATAACCAAAGGCTCATCGTGCCGTGCTGGAACCAGATTAGGGCCTGAAGCCATCCTGCGGTGTTGCGGCCAGGTCACAAGAAAGCAAGTTGAAGAAAGGAGCTCAGGGGCACTGTAATTCACAAACCTGCAGAGTTATAAATGACAGCTATCGTCCAAAAATAGACTGAAGTAAGGCTGCCAAGAGGACTTGAAAGCGGGGCAGAATTGCAGGAAACCGATTTCAGGAGGTAGACTGGAATTGCATTGAAAGCATAGGAAAAGAGGCAGAACGTCCACAATGATGCACTTGGCCAAAAAGGGCGTATGCGTGTTTTCCTGAATATATTCAGGAAAAAACGCATACGCCCTTTTTGGCCAACCAAGCAAGCTTGCAAAGGAAATCTGCACTACAATGAAGTCTCACTTCCCCCCGGTCAAAAGGGCCATCTGAAAAAAGTGTAAAATCCAGAAAGGCAGGACAGGCCATGGAGAACTGGGAGCCTTGTTATGCTGATGGGCGGGATGTAAATTGCCAACAACCACTCGGGAGAAGTGTATGGTGTTTCCTGAAACATCTAAAAAACAAAGCAACAGAGCCTAGGGCACTTCCACTTATGGTCCTATAGCTTAGGGAAATTAAAATCAAAAAGACACAGCCACCCCAAAGTTTGGGACGCCTCCGTTTACAAGAACCACGTTTACCGTACAAGTTCAATATCACAGAAAGTGAAAAATGGATAAAGAACTTGTGGTACTTACGTACAATGCAGTATCACTCAGCAATGAAATCTATGTCATCAGGCCCGTAGCAGCATAATGAGTGGATTCAGGTACGATGATTCTAACTGAAATAAGTCACACAGAAAAAGAAACATCATAAGATATCACTAATACACGGAATGTAAACTTGGCTACACAGGAACTGCATTCCAAAACAGAACAGGGTCTCAAATTTAGAAAACCAACTTATGCTTGCTTAAGGGGAAAAGTGAGTTGGGGTGCTGCATAAAACCAGAGATTGAAATGAGCACAGATAAAGTTCCTTAAGTCAAATATGGAATAGACAAGAGCTACTCCTTGCTCAACGAAATGGACTCAACACCCCATATTAAACGCCTAAGAATGTACCTGACTAGTAAGTATCTTAAAACCTATGGATTGCTATGTCTCCAAAAGAGAATCAAGCGTGTGTACAGGGGCATAAACGCAGCAGTGATAGGATTGGAGAGGTTCGGTGAGCAAATGAAGACCCTTTGAAGTCATATTGCATGGTACCCATTCCACGGGTCTCAACTCTCCAGGTTTAAGGTATTCTTCCTTCAGCTAAAACATGCATGTGGAACCCAAGTATGATCAACCATATGAACGGGACACGTGTTCAAATATGTCTCAGTTTTCCTCCCCTGGTACTCGGGTGCAACATTCCAGACACTTTACTAACACTCTCCCCACTTGGAGAGTCAGCGCCTTTAAACTCCTGTATGGCCCAGTTTGCAATTTCTGCGGAAGATGAACAGGAATAGCGAGAACCAATGAGAGGCTAGCTGGAGGTGTCTGGACGGGCAAATTTAACTCTCATTTCCCACCAGGAAGAGGAAATAACCAAAGGCTCAGCGTGCCGTACCGGAACCAGATTAGGGCCTGAAGCCATCCTGCGGTGTTGCGGCCAGGTCACAAGAAAGCGAGTTGAAGAAAGGAGCTCAGGGGCACTGTAATTCACAAACCTGCAGAGTTATAAATGACAGCTATCGTCCAAAAATAGACTGAAGTAAGGCTGCCAAGAGGACTTGAAAGCGGGGCAGAATTGCAGGAAACCGATTTCAGGAGGTAGACTGGAATTGCATTGAAAGCATAGGAAAAGAGGCAGAACGTCCACAATGATGCACTTGGCCAAAAAGGGCGTATGCGTTTTTTCCTGAATATATTCAGGAAAAAACGCATACGCCCTTTTTGGCCAACCAAGCAAGCTTGCAAAGGAAATCTGCACTACAATGAAGTCTCACTTCCCCCCGGTCAAAAGGGCCATCTGAAAAAAGTGTAAAATCCAGAAAGTCAGGACAGGCCATGGAGAACTGGGAGCCTTGTTATGCTGATGGGCGGGATGTAAATTGCCAACAACCACTCGGGAGAAGTGTATGGTGTTTCCTGAAACATCTAAAAAACAAAGCAACAGAACCTAGGGCACTTCCACTTATGGTCCTATAGCTTAGGGAAATTAAAATCAAAAAGACACAGCCACCCCAAAGTTTGGGACGCCTCCGTTTACAAGAACCTCGTTTACCGTACAAGTTCAATATCGCAGAAAGTGAAAAATGGATAAAGAAGTTGTGGTATTTACTTACAAAGCAATATCACTCAGCAATGAAATCTGTGTCATCAGGCCCTTAGCAGCACAATGAGTGGATTCAGGTATGATGATTCTAACTGAAGTAAGTCACACAGAAAAAGAAACATCATAAGATATCAGTAATACATGGAATGTAAACTTGGCTACACAGGAACTGAATTACAGAACAGAACAGGGTCTCAAATTTAGAAAACCAACTTATGCTTGCTTAAGGGTAAAGGTGAGTTGGGGTGCTTCATAAAACCAGAGATTGAAATGAGCACAGATAAAGTTCCTTAAGCCAAATATGGAATAGACAAGAGCTACTCCTTGCTCAACGAAATGGACTCAACACCGCATATTAAACGCCTAAGAATGTACCTGACTTGTAAGTATCTTAAAACCTATGGATTGCTATGTCTCCAAAAGAGAATCAAGCATGTGTACAGGGGCATAAACGCAGCAGTGATAGGATTGGAGAGGTTCGGTGAGCAAATGAAGACCGTTTGAAGTCATATTGCATGGTACCCATTCCACGGGTTTCAACTACCCAGGTTTAAGGTATTCTTCCTTCAGCTAAAACATGCATGTGGAACCTAGAGTATGATCAACCATGTGATCGGGAGGCGTGTTCAAATATGTCTCAGTTTTCCTCCCCTGGTACTCGGGTGCAACATTCCAGACGCTTTACTAACACTCTCCCCACTTGGAGAGTCAGCGCCTTTAACCTCCTGTTTGGCCCAGTTTGCAATTTCTGCGGAAGATGAACAGGAATAGCGAGAACCAATGAGAGACTAGCTGGAGGTGTCTGGACGGGCAAATTTAACTCTCATTTCCCACCAGGAAGAGGAAATAACCAAAGGCTCAGCGTGCCGTGCTGGAACCAGATTAGGGCCTGAAGCCATCCTGCGGTGTTGCGGCCAGGTCACAAGAAAGCGAGTTGAAGAAAGGAGCTCAGGGGCACTGTAATTCACAAACCTGCAGAGTTATAAATGACAGCTATCGTCCAAAAATAGACTGAAGTAAGGCTGCCAAGAGGACTTGAAAGCGGGGCAGAATTGCAGGAAACCGATTTCAGGAGGTAGACTGGAATTGCATTGAAAGCATAGGAAAAGAGGCAGAACGTCCACAATGATGCACTTGGCCAAAAAGGGCGTATGCGTTTTTTCCTGAATATATTCAGGAAAAAACGCATACGCCCTTTTTGGCCAACCAAGCAAGCTTGCAAAGGAAATCTGCACTACAATGAAGTCTCACTTCCCCCCGGTCAAAAGGGCCATCTGCAAAAAGTGTAAAATCCAGAAAGGCAGGACAGGCCATGGAGAACTGGGAGCCTTGTTATGCTGATGGGCGGGATGTAAATTGCCAACAACCACTCGGGAGAAGTGTATGGTGTTTCCTGAAACATCTAAAAAACAAAGCAACAGAGCCTAGGGCACTTCCACTTATGGTCCTATAGCTTAGGGAAATTAAAATCAAAAAGACACAGTCACCCCAAAGTTTGGGACGCCTCCGTTTACAAGAACCTCGTTTACCGTACAAGTTCAATATCACAGAAAGTGAAAAATGGATAAAGAACTTGTGGTACTTACGTACAATGCAGTATCACTCAGCAATGAAATCTATGTCATCAGGCCGGTAGCAGCATAATGAGTGGATTCAGGTACGATGATTCTAACTGAAATAAGTCACACAGAAAAAGAAACATCATAAGATATCACTAATACACGGAATGTAAACTTGGCTACACAGGAACTGCATTCCAAAACAGAACAGGGTCTCAAATTTAGAAAACCAACTTATGCTTGCTTAAGAGGAAAGGTGAGTTGGGGTGCTGCATAAAACCAGAGATTGAAATGAGCACAGATAAAGTTCCTTAAGCCAAATATGGAATAGACAAGAGCTACTCCTTTCTCAACGAAATGGACTCAACACCCCATATTAAACGCCTAAGAATGTACCTGACTAGTAAGTATCTTAAAACCTATGGATTGCTATGTCTCCAAAAGAGAATCAAGCGTGTGTACAGGGGCATAAACGCAGCAGTGATAGGATTGGAGAGGTTCGGTGAGCAAATGAAGACCCTTTGAAGTCATATTGCATGGTACCCATTCCACGGGTCTCAACTCTCCAGGTTTAAGGTATTCTTCCTTCAGCTAAAACATGCATGTGGAACCCAAGTATGATCAACCATGTGAACGGGAGACGTGTTCAAATATGTCTCAGTTTTCCTCCCCTGGTACTCGGGTGCAACATTCCAGACGCTTTACTAACACTCTCCTGACTTGGAGAGTCAGTCCCTTTAACCCCCTGTTTGGCCCAGTTTGCAATTTCTGCGGAAGATGAACAGGAATAGCGAGAACCAATGAGAGACTAGCTGGAGGTGTCTGAACGGGCAAATTTAACTCTCATTTCCCACCAGGAAGAGGAATTAACCAAAGGCTCAGCATGCCGGGCCGTAACCAGATTAGGGCCTGAAACCATCCGGCGGTGTTGCGTCCAGGTCACAAGAAAGCGAGTTGAAGAAAGGAGCTCAGGGGCACTGTAATTCACAAACCTGCAGAGTTATAAATGACAGCTATCGTCCAAAAATAGACTGAAGTAAGGCTGCCAAGAGGACTTGAAAGCGGGGCAGAATTGCAGGAAACCGATTTCAGGAGGTAGACTGGAATTGCATTGAAAGCATAGGAAAAGAGGCAGAACGTCCACAATGATGCACTTGGCCAAAAAGGGCGTATGTGTTTTTTCCTGAATATATTCAGGAAAAAACGCATACGCCCTTTTTGGCCAACCAAGCAAGCTTGCAAAGGAAATCTGCACTACAATGAAGCCTCACTTCCCCCCGGTCAAAAGGGCCATCTGAAAAAAGTGTAAAATCCAGAAAGGCAGGACAGGCCATGGAGAACTGGGAGCCTTGTTATGCTGATGGGCGGGATGTAAATTGCCAACAGACACTCGGGAGAAGTGTATGGTGTTTCCTGAAACATCTAAAAAACAAAGCAACAGAGCCTAGGGCACTTCCACTTATGGTCCTATAGCTTAGGGAAATTAAAATGAAAAAGACACAGCCACCCCAAAGTTTGGAACGGCTCTGTTTACAAGAACCTCGTTTACAGTACAAGTTCAACATCGCAGAAAGTGAAAAATGGATAAAGAAGTTGTGGTATTCAGTTACAAAGCAATATCATTCAGCAATGAAATCTATGTCATCAGGCCCTTAGCAGCACAATGAGTGGATTCAGGTATGATGATTCTAACTGAAATAAGTCACACAGAAAAAGAAATATCATAAGATATCAGTAATACACGGAATGGAAACTTGGCTACACAGGAACTGAATTACAGAACAGAACAGGGTCTCAAATTTAGAAAAACAACTTATGCTTGCTTAAGGGTAAAGGTGAGTTGGGGTGCTGCATAAAACCAGAGATTGAAATGAGCACAGATAAAGTTCCTTAAGCCAAATATGGAATAGACAAGAGCTACACCTTGCTCAACGAAATGGACTCAACACCGCATATTAAACGCCTAAGAATGTACCTGACTTGTAAGTATCTTAAAACCTAAGAATTGCTATGTCTCCGAAAGAGAATCAAGCATGTGTACAGGGGCATAAACGCAGCAGTGATAGGATTGGAGAGGTTCGGTGAGCAAATGAAGACCCTTTGAAGTCATATTGCATGGTACCCATTCCACGGGTTTCAACTACCCAGGTTTAAGGTATTCTTCCTTCAGCTAAAACATGCATGTGGAACCTAGAGTATGATCAACCATGTGATCGGGAGACGTGTTCAAATATGTCTCAGTTTTCCTCCCCTGGTACTCGGGTGCAACATTCCAGACGCTTTACTAACACTCTCCCCACTTGGAGAGTCAGTCCCTTTAACCTCCTGTTTGGCCCAGTTTGCAATTTCTGCGGAAGATGAACAGGAATAGCGAGAACCAATGAGAGGCTAGCTGGAGGTGTCTGGACGGGCAAATTTAACTCTCATTTCCCACCAGGAAGAGGAATTAACCAAAGGCTCAGCATGCCGGGCCGGAACCAGATTGGGCGTGAAGCCATCCTGCGGTGTTGCGGCCAGGTCACAAGAAAGCGAGTTGAAGAAAGGAGCTCAGGGGCACTGTAATTCACAAACCTGCAGAGTTATAAATGACAGCTATCGTCCAAAAATAGACTGAAGTAAGGCTGCCAAGAGGACTTGAAAGCGGGGCAGAATTGCAGGAAACCGATTTCAGGAGGTAGACTGGAATTGCATTGAAAGCATAGGAAAAGAGGCAGAACGTCCACAATGATGCACTTGGCCAAAAAGGGCGTATGCGTTTTTTCCTGAATATATTCAGGAAAAAACGCATACGCCCTTTTTGGCCAACCAAGCAAGCTTGCAAAGGAAATCTGCACTACAATGAAGTCTCACTTCCCCCCGGTCAAAAGGGCCATCTGAAAAAAGTGTAAAATCCAGAAAGGCAGGACAGGCCATGGAGAACTGGGAGCCTTGTTATGCTGATGGGCGGGATGTAAATTGCCAACAGACACTTGGGAGAAGTGTATGGTGTTTCCTGAAACATCTAAAAAACAAAGCAACAGAGCCTAGGGAACTGCCACTTATGGTCCTATAGCTTAGGGAAATTAAAATCAAAAAGACACAGCCACCCCAAAGTTTGGGACGCCTCTGTTTACAAGAACCTCGTTTACAGTACAAGTTCAACATCGCAGAAAGTGAAAAATGGATAAAGTTGTGGTATTTACTTACAAAGCAATATCACTCAGCAATGAAATCTGTGTCATCAGGCCCTTAGCATCACAATGAGTGGATTCAGGTATGATGATTCTAACTGAACTAAGTCACACAGAAAAAGAAACATCATAAGATATCAGTAATACACGGAATGTAAACTTGGCTACACAGGAACTGAATTACAGAACAGAACAGGGTCTCAAATTTAGAAAACCAACTTATGCTTGCTTAAGGGTAAAGGTGAGTTGGGGTGCTGCATAAAACCAGAGATTGAAATGAGCACAGATAAAGTTCCTTAAGTCAAATATGGAATAGACAAGAGCTACTCCTTGCTCAACGAAATGGACTCAACACCGCATATTAAACGCCTAAGAATGTACCTGACTAGTAAGTATCGTAAAACCTATGGATTGCTATGTCTCCAAAAGAGAATCAAGCATGTGTACAGGGGCATAAACGCAGCAGTGATAGGATTGGAGAGGTTCGGTGAGCAAATGAAGACCCTTTGAAGTCATATTGCATGGTACCCATTACACGGGTCTCAACTCTCCAGGTTTAAGGTATTCTTCCTTCAGCTAAAACATGCATGTGGAACCCAAGTATGATCAACCATGTGAACGGGAGACGTGTTCAAATATGTCTCAGTTTTCCTCCCCTGGTACTCGGGTGCAACATTCCAGACGCTTTACTAACACTCTCCCCACTTGGAGAGTCAGCGCCTTTAACCTCCTGTTTGGCCCAGTTTGCAATTTCTGCGGAAGATGAACAGGAATAGCGAGAACCAATGAGAGGCTAGCTGGAGGTGTCTGGACGGGCAAATTTAACTCTCCTTTCCTACCAGGAAGAGGAAATAACCAAAGGCTCAGCGTGCCGTACCGGAACCAGATTAGGGCCTGAAGCCATCCTGCGGTGTTGCGGCCAGCTCAAAAGAAAGCGAGTTGAACAAAGCAGCTCAGGGGCACTGTAATTCACAAACCTGCAGAGTTATAAATGACAGCTATCGTCCAAAAATAGACTGAAGTAAGGCTGCCAAGAGGACTTGAAAGCGGGGCAGAATTGCAGGAAACCGATTTCAGGAGGTAGACTGGAATTGCATTGAAAGCATAGGAAAAGAGGCAGAACGTCCACAATGATGCACTTGGCCAAAAAGGGCGTATGCGTTTTTTCCTGAATATATTCAGGAAAAAACGCATACGCCCTTTTTGGCCAACCAAGCAAGCTTGCAAAGGAAATCTGCACTACAATGAAGTCTCACTTCCCCCCGGTCAAAAGGGCCATCTGAAAAAAGTGTAAAATCCAGAAAGGCAGGACAGGCCATGGAGAACTGGGAGCCTTGTTATGCTGATGGGGGGGATGTAAATTGCCAACAACCACTCGGGAGAACTGTATGGTGTTTCCTGAAACATCTAAAAAACAAAGCAACAGAACCTAGGGCACTTCCACTTATGGTCCTATAGCTTAGGGAAATTAAAATCAAAAAGACACAGCCACCCCAAAGTTTGGAACGGCTCTGTTTACAAGAACCTCGTTTACAGTACAAGTTCAACATCGCAGAAAGTGAAAAATGGATAAAGAAGTTGTGGTATTTACTTACAAAGCAATATCACTCAGCAATGAAATCAGTGTTATCAGGCCCTTAGCAGCACAATGAGTGGATTCAGGTATGATGATTCTAACTGAAGTAAGTCACACAGAAAAAGAAACATCATAAGATATCAGTAATACACGGAATGTAAACTTGACTACACAGGAACTGAATTACAGAACAGAACAGGGTCTCAAATTTAGAAAACCAACTTATGCTTGCTTAAGGGTAAAGGTGAGTTGGGGTGCTGCATAAAACCAGAGATTGAAATTAGCACAGATAAAGTTCCTTAAGTCAAATATGGAATAGACAAGAGCTACTCCTTGCTCAATGAAATGGACTCAACACCGCATATTAAATGCCTAAGAATGTACCTGACTAGTAAGTATCTTAAAACCTATGGATTGCTATGTCTCCGAAAGAGAATCAAGCATGTGTACAGGGGCATAAACACAGCAGTGATAGGATTGGAGAGGTTCGGTGAGCAAATGAAGACCCTTTGAAGTCATATTGCATGGTACCCATTACACGGGTCTTAACTCTCCAGGTTTAAGGTATTCTTCCTTCAGCTAAAACATGCATGTGGAACCCAAGTATGATCAACCATGTGAACGGGAGACGTGTTCAAATATGTCTCAGTTTTCCTCCCCTGGTACTCGGGTGCAACATTCCAGACGCTTTACTAACACTCTCCCCACTTGGAGAGTCAGCGCCTTTAACCTCCTGTTTGGCCCAGTTTGCAATTTCTGCGGAAGATGAACAGGAATAGCGAGAACCAATGAGAGACTAGCTGGAGGTGTCTGGACGGGCAAATTTAACTCTCATTTCCCACCAGGAAGAGGAAATAACCAAAGGCTCAGCGTGCCGTGCCGGAACCAGATTAGGGCCTGAAGCCATCCTGCAGTGTTGCGGCCAGCTCACAAGAAAGCGAGTTGAAGAAAGGAGCTCAGGGGCACTGTAATTCACAAACCTGCAGAGTTATAAATGACAGCTATCGTCCAAAAATAGACTGAAGTAAGGCTGCCAAGAGGACTTGAAAGCGGGGCAGAATTGCAGGAAACCGATTTCAGGAGGTAGACTGGAATTGCATTGAAAGCATAGGAAAAGAGGCAGAACGTCCACAATGATGCACTTGGCCAAAAAGGGCGTATGCGTTTTTTCCTGAATATATTCAGGAAAAAACGCATACGCCCTTTTTGGCCAACCAAGCAAGCTTGCAAAGGAAATCTGCACTACAATGAAGTCTCACTTCCCCCCGGTCAAAAGGGCCATCTGAAAAAAGTGTAAAATCCAGAAAGGCAGGACAGGCCATGGAGAACTGGGAGCCTTGTTATGCTGATGGGCGGGATGTAAATTGCCAACAGACACTCGGGAGAAGTGTATGGTGTTTCCTGAAACATCTAAAAAACAAAGCAACAGAGCCTAGGGCACTGCCACTTATGGTCCTATAGCTTAGGGAAATTAAAATCAAAAAGACACAGCCACCCCAAAGTTTGGGACGCCTCTGTTTACAAGAACCTCATTTACAGTACAAGTTCAACATCGCAGAAAGTGAAAAATGGATAAAGAAGTTGTGGTATTTACTTACAAAGCAATATCACTCAGCAATGAAATCTATGTCATCAGGCCCTTAGCATCACAATGAGTGGATTCAGGTATGATGATTCTAACTGAAATAAGTCACACAGAAAAAGAAACATCATAAGATATCAGTAATACACGGAATGTAAACTTGGCTACACAGGAACTGAATTACAGAACAGAACAGGGTCTCAAATTTAGAGAAACAACTTATGCTTGCTTAAGGGTAAAGGTGAGTTGGGGTGCTGCATAAAACCAGAGATTGAAATGAGCACAGATTAAGTTCCTTAAGTCAAATATGGAATAGACAAGAGCTACTCCTTGCTCAACGAAATGGACTCAACACCGCATATTAAACGCCTAAGAATGTACCTGACTAGTAAGTATCTTAAAACCTATGGATTGCTATGTCTCCAAAAGAGAATCAAGCATGTGTACAGGGGCATAAACGCAGCAGTGATAGGATTGGAGAGGTTCGGTGAGCAAATGAAGACCCTTTGAAGTCATATTGCATGGTACCCATTACACGGGTCTCAACTCTCCAGGTTTAAGGTATTCTTCCTTCAGCTAAAACATGCATGTGGAACCCAAGTATGATCAACCATGTGAACGGGAGACGTGTTCAAATATGTCTCAGTTTTCCTCCCCTGGTACTCGGGTGCAACATTCCAGACGCTTTACTAACACTCTCCCCACTTGGAGAGTCAGCGCCTTTAACCTCCTGTTTGACCCAGTTTGCAATTTCTGCGGAAGATGAACAGGAATAGCGAGAACCAATGAGAGGCTAGCTGGAGGTGTCTGGACGGGCAAATTTAACTCTCATTTCCCACCAGGAAGAGGAAATAACCAAAGGCTCAGCGTGCCGTACCGGAACAAGATTAGGGCCTGAAGCCATCCTGCGGTGTTGCGGCCAGGTCACAAGAAATCGAGTTGAAGAAAGGAGCTCAGGGGCACTGTAATTCACAAACCTGCAGAGTTATAAATGACAGCTATTGTCCAAAAATAGACTGAAGTAAGGCTGCCAAGAGGACTTGAAAGCGGGGCAGAATTGCAGGAAACCGATTTCAGGAGGTAGACTGGAATTGCATTGAAAGCATAGGAAAAGAGGCAGAACGTCCACAATGATGCACTTGGCCAAAAAGGGCGTATGCGTTTTTTCCTGAATATATTCAGGAAAAAACGCATACGCCCTTTTTGGCCAACCAAGCAAGCTTGCAAAGGAAATCTGCACTACAATGAAGTCTCACTTCCCCCCGGTCAAAAGGGCCATCTGAAAAAAGTGTAAAATCCAGAAAGGCAGGACAGGCCATGGAGAACTGGGAGCCTTGTTATGCTGATGGGCGGGATGTAAATTGCCAACAACCACTCGGGAGAAGTGTATGGTGTTTCCTGAAACATCTAAAAAACAAAGCAACAGAACCTAGGGCACTTCCACTTATGGTCCTATAGCTTAGGGAAATTAAAATGAAAAAGACACAGCCACCCCAAAGTTTGGAACGGCTCTGTTTACAAGAACCTCGTTTACAGTACAAGTTCAACATCGCAGAAAGTGAAAAATGGATAAAGAAGTTGTGGTATTTACTTACAAAGCAATATCACTCAGCAATGAAATCTGTGTCATCAGGCCCTTAGCAGCACAATGAGTGGATTCAGGTATGATGATTCTAACTGAAGTAAGTCACACAGAAAAAGAAACATCATAAGATATCAGTAATACACGGAATGTAAACTTGGCTACACAGGAACTGAATTACAGAACAGAACAGGGTCTCAAATTTAGAAAACCAACTTATGCTTGCTTAAGGGGAAAGGTGAGTTGGGGTGCTGCATAAAACCAGAGATTGAAATGAGCACAGATAAAGTTCCTTAAGTCAAATATGGAATAGACAAGAGCTACTCCTTGCTCAACGAAATGGACTCAACACTGCATATTAAACGCCTAAGAATGTACCTGACTAGTAAGTATCGTAAAACCTATGGATTGCTATGTCTCCGAAAGAGAATCAAGCATGTGTACAGGGGCATAAACGCAGCAGTGATAGGATTGGAGAGGTTCGGTGAGCAAATGAAGACCCTTTGAAGTCATATTGCATGGTACCCATTACACGGGTCTCAACTCTCCAGGTTTAAGGTATTCTTCCTTCAGCTAAAACATGCATGTGGAACCCAAGTATGATCAACCATGTGAACGGGAGACGTGTTCAAATATGTCTCAGTTTTCCTCCCCTGGTACTCGGGTGCAACATTCCAGACGCTTTACTAACACTCTCCCCACTTGGAGAGTCAGCGCCTTTAACCTCCTGTTTGGCCCAGTTTGCAATTTCTGCGGAAGATGAACAGGAATAGCGAGAACCAATGAGAGACTAGCTGGAGGTGTCTGGACGGGCAAATTTAACTCTCATTTCCCACCAGGAAGAGGAAATAACCAAAGGCTCAGCGTGCCGTGCCGGAACCAGATTAGGGCCTGAAGCCATCCTGCGGTGTTGCGGCCAGGTCACAAGAAAGCGAGTTGAAGAAAGGAGCTCAGGGGCACTGTAATTCACAAACCTGCAGAGTTATAAATGACAGCTATCGTCCAAAAATAGACTGAAGTAAGGCTGCCAAGAGGACTTGAAAGCGGGGCAGAATTGCAGGAAACCGATTTCAGGAGGTAGACTGGAATTGCATTGAAAGCATAGGAAAAGAGGCAGAACGTCCACAATGATGCACTTGGCCAAAAAGGGCGTATGCGTTTTTTCCTGAATATATTCAGGAAAAAACGCATACGCCCTTTTTGGCCAACCAAGCAAGCTTGCAAAGGAAATCTGCACTACAATGAAGTCTCACTTCCCCCCGGTCAAAAGGGCCATCTGAAAAAAGTGTAAAATCCAGAAAGGCAACAGGTCATTGAGAACTGGGAGCCTTGTTATGCTGATGGGCGGGATGTAAATTGCCAACAGACACTTGGGGGAAGTGTATGGTGTTTCCTGAAACATCTAAAAAACAAAGCAACAGAGCCTAGGGCACTTCCACTTATGGTCCTATAGCTTAGGGAAATTAAAATCAAAAAGACACAGCCACCCCAAAGTTTGGAACGGCTCTGTTTACAAGAACCTCGTTTACAGTACAAGTTCAACATCGCAGAAAGTGAAAAATGGATAAAGAAGTTGTGGTATTCACTTACAAAGCAATATCACTCAGCAATGAAATCTATGTCATCAGGCCCTTAGCAGCACAATGAGTGGATTCAGGTATGATGATTCTAACTGAAATAACTCACACAGAAAAAGAAACATCATAAGATATCAGTAATACATGGAATGGAAACTTGGCTACACAGGAACTGAATTACAGAACAGAACAGGGTCTCAAATTTAGAAGAACAACTTATGCTTGCTTAAGGGTAAAGGTGAGTTGGGGTGCTGCATAAAACCAGAGATTGAAATGAGCACAGATAAAGTTCCTTAAGCCAAATATGGAATAGACAAGAGCTACTCCTTGCTCAACGAAATGGACTCAACACCGCATATTAAACGCCTAAGAATGTACCTGACTAGTAAGTATCTTAAAACCTATGGATTGCTATGTCTCCGAAAGAGAATCAAGCATGTGTTCAGGGGCATAAACACAGCAGTGATAGGATTGGAGAGGTTCGGTGAGCAAATGAAGACCCTTTGAAGTCATATTGCATGGTACCCATTCCACGGGTTTCAACTACCCAGGTTTAAGGTATTCTTCCTTCAGCTAAAACATGCATATGGAACCTAGAGTATGATCAACCATGTGATCGGGAGACGTGTTCAAATATGTCTCAGTTTTCCTCCCCTGGTACTCGGGTGCAACATTCCAGATGCTTTACTAACACTCTCCCCACTTGGAGAGTCAGTCCCTTTAACCTCCTGTTTGGCCCAGTTTGCAATTTCTGCGTAAGATGAACAGGAATAGCGAGAACCAATGAGAGGCTAGCTGGAGGTGTCTGGACGGGCAAATTTAACTCTCATTTCCCACCAGGAAGAGGAAATAACCAAAGGCTCAGCGTGCCGTGCCGGAACCAGATTAGGGCCTGAAGCCATCCTGCGGTGTTGCGGCCAGGTCACAAGAAAGCGAGTTGAAGAAAGGAGCTCAGGGGCACTGTAATTCACAAACCTGCAGAGTTATAAATGACAGCTATCGTCCAAAAATAGACTGAAGTAAGGCTGCCAAGAGGACTTGAAAGCGGGGCAGAATTGCAGGAAACCGATTTCAGGAGGTAGACTGGAATTGCATTGAAAGCATAGGAAAAGAGGCAGAACGTCCACAATGATGCACTTGGCCAAAAAGGGCGTATGCGTTTTTTCCTGAATATATTCAGGAAAAAACGCATACGCCCTTTTTGGCCAACCAAGCAAGCTTGCAAAGGAAATCTGCACTACAATGAAGTCTCACTTCCCCCCGGTCAAAAGGGCCATCTGAAAAAAGAGTAAAATCCAGAAAGGCAGGACAGGCCATGGAGAACTGGGAGCCTTGTTATGCTGATGGGCGGGATGTAAATTGCCAACAGACTCTCGGGAGAAGTGTATGGTGTTTCCTGAAACATCTAAAAAACAAAGCAACAGAGCCTAGGGCACTGCCACTTATGGTCCTATAGCTTAGGGAAATTAAAATCAAAAAGACACAGCCACCCCAAAGTTTGGGACGCCTCTGTTTACAAGAACCTCGTTTACAGTACAAGTTCAACATCGCAGAAAGTGAAAAATGGATAAAGAAGTTGTGGTATTTACTTACAAAGCAATATCACTCAGCAATGAAATCTGTGTCATCAGGCCCTTAGCAGCACAATGAGTGGATTCAGGTATGATGATTCTAACTGAAATAAGTCACACAGAAAAAGAAACATCATAAGATATCACTAATACACGGAATGTAAACTTGGCTACACAGGAACTGAATTACAGAACAGAACAGGGTCTCAAATTTAGAAAACCAACTTATGCTTGCTTAAGGGTAAAGGTGAGTTGGGGTGCTGCATAAAACCAGAGATTGAAATGAGCACAGATAAAGTTCCTTAAGTCAAATATGGAATAGACAAGAGCTACTCCTTGCTCAACGAAATGGACTCAACACCGCATATTAAACGCCTAAGAATGTACCTGACTAGTAAGTATCGTAAAACCTATGGATTGCTATGTCTCCAAAAGAGAATCAAGCATGTGTACAGGGGCATAAACGCAGCAGTGATAGGATTGGAGAGGTTCGGTGAGCAAATGAAGACCCTTTGAAGTCATATTGCATGGTACCCATTACACGGGTCTCAACTCTCCAGGTTTAAGGTATTCTTCCTTCAGCTAAAACATGCATGTGGAACCCAAGTATGATCAACCATGTGAACGGGAGACGTGTTCAAATATGTCTCAGTTTTCCTCCCCTGGTACTCGGGTGCAACATTCCAGACGCTTTACTAACACTCTCCCCACTTGGAGAGTCAGCGCCTTTAACCTCCTGTTTGGCCCAGTTTGCAATTTCTGCGGAAGATGAACAGGAATAGCGAGAACCAATGAGAGACTAGCTGGAGGTGTCTGGACGGGCAAATTTAACTCTCATTTCCCACCAGGAAGAGGAAATAACCAAAGGCTCAGCGTGCCGTGCCGGAACCAGATTAGGTCCTGAAGCCATCCTGCGGTGTTGCGGCCAGCTCAAAAGAAAGCGAGTTGAAGAAAGGAGCTCAGGGGCACTGTAATTCACAAACCTGCAGAGTTATAAATGACAGCTATCGTCCAAAAATAGACTGAAGTAAGGCTGCCAAGAGGACTTGAAAGCGGGGCAGAATTGCAGGAAACCGATTTCAGGAGGTAGACTGGAATTGCATTGAAAGCATAGGAAAAGAGGCAGAACGTCCACAATGATGCACTTGGCCAAAAAGGGCGTATGCGTTTTTTCCTGAATATATTCAGGAAAAAACGCATACGCCCTTTTTGGCCAACCAAGCAAGCTTGCAAAGGAAATCTGCACTACAATGAAGTCTCACTTCCCCCCGGTCAAAAGGGCCATCTGAAAAAAGAGTAAAATCCAGAAAGGCAGGACAGGCCATGGAGAACTGGGAGCCTTGTTATGCTGATGGGCGGGATGTAAATTGCCAACAGACACTCGGGAGAAGTGTATGGTGTTTCCTGAAACATCTAAAAAACAAAGCAACAGAGCCTAGGGCACTGCCACTTATGGTCCTATAGCTTAGGGAAATTAAAATCAAAAAGACACAGCCACCCCAAAGTTTGGGACGCCTCTGTTTACAAGAACCTCGTTTACAGTACAAGTTCAACATCGCAGAAAGTGAAAAATGGATAAAGAAGTTGTGGTATTTACTTACAAAGCAATATCACTCAGCAATGAAATCTGTGTCATCAGGCCCTTAGCAGCACAATGAGTGGATTCAGGTATGATGATTCTAACTGAAATAAGTCACACAGAAAAAGAAACATCATAAGATATCAGTAATACACGGAATGTAAACTTGGCTACACAGGAACTGAATTACAGAACAGAACAGGGTCTCAAATTTAGAAAACCAACTTATGCTTGCTTAAGGGTAAAGGTGAGTTGGGGTGCTGCATAAAACCAGAGATTGAAATGAGCACAGATAAAGTTCCTTAAGTCAAATATGGAATAGACAAGAGCTACTCCTTGCTCAACGAAATGGACTCAACACCGCATATTAAACGCCTAAGAATGTACCTGACTAGTAAGTATCGTAAAACCTATGGATTGCTATGTCTCCAAAAGAGAATCAAGCATGTGTACAGGGGCATAAACGCAGCAGTGATAGGATTGGAGAGGTTCGGTGAGCAAATGAAGACCCTTTGAAGTCATATTGCATGGTACCCATTACACGGGTCTCAACTCTCCAGGTTTAAGGTATTCTTCCTTCAGCTAAAACATGCATGTGGAACCCAAGTATGATCAACCATGTGAACGGGACACGTGTTCAAATATGTCTCAGTTTTCCTCCCCTGGTACTCGGGTGCAACATTCCAGACGCTTTACTAACACTCTCCCCACTTGGAGAGTCAGCGCCTTTAACCTCCTGTTTGGCCCAGTTTGCAATTTCTGCGGAAGATGAACAGGAATAGCGAGAACCAATGAGAGACTAGCTGGAGGTGTCTGGACGGGCAAATTTAACTCTCATTTCCCACCAGGAAGAGGAAATAACCAAAGGCTCAGCGTGCCGTGCCGGACCCAGATTAGGGCCTGAAGCCATCCTGCGGTGTTGCGGCCAGCTCAAAAGAAAGCGAATTGAAGAAAGGAGCTCAGGGGCACTGTAATTCACAAACCTGCAGAGTTATAAATGACAGCTATCGTCCAAAAATAGACTGAAGTAAGGCTGCCAAGAGGACTTGAAAGCGGGGCAGAATTGCAGGAAACCGATTTCAGGAGGTAGACTGGAATTGCATTGAAAGCATAGGAAAAGAGGCAGAACGTCCACAATGATGCACTTGGCCAAAAAGGGCGTATGCGTTTTCTCCTGAATATATTCAGGAAAAAACGCATACGCCCTTTTTGGCCAACCAAGCAAGCTTGCAAAGGAAATCTGCACTACAATGAAGTCTCACTTCCCCCCGGTCAAAAGGGCCATCTGAAAAAAGTGTAAAATCCAGAAAGGCAACAGGCCATTGAGAACTGGGAGCCTTGTTATGCTGATGGGCGGGATGTAAATTGCCAACAGACACTTGGGGGAAGTGTATGGTGTTTCCTGAAACATCTAAAAAACAAAGCAACAGAGCCTAGGGCACTTCCACTTATGGTCCTATAGCTTAGGGAAATTAAAATCAAAAAGACACAGCCACCCCAAAGTTTGGAACGGCTGTGTTTACAAGAACCTCGTTTACAGTACAAGTTCAACATCGCAGAAAGTGAAAAATGGATAAAGAAGTTGTGGTATTCACTTACAAAGCAATATCACTCAGCAATGAAATCTGTGTCATCAGGCCCTTAGCAGCACAATGAATGGATTCAGGTATGATGATTCTAACTGAAATAAGTCACACAGAAAAAGAAACATCATAAAATATCCGTAATACACGGAATGGAAACTTGGCTACACAGGAACTGAATTACAGAACAGAACAGGGTCTCAAATTTAGAAGAACAACTTATGCTTGCTTAAGGGTAAAGGTGAGTTGGGGTGCTGCATAAAACCAGAGATTGAAATGAGCACAGATAAAGTTCCTTAAGCCAAATATGGAATAGACAAGAGCTACTCCTTGCTCAACGAAATGGACTCAACACCGCATATTAAACGCCTAAGAATGTACCTGACTTGTAAGTATCTTAAAACCTATGGATTGCTATGTCTCCGAAAGAGAATCAAGCATGTGTACAGGGGCATAAACGCAGCAGTGATAGGATTGGAGAGGTTCGGTGAGCAAATGAAGACCCTTTGAAGTCATATTGCATGGTACCCATTCCACGGGTTTCAACTACCCAGGTTTAAGGTATTCTTCCTTCAGCTAAAACATGCATATGGAACCTAGAGTATGATCAACCATGTGATCGGGAGACGTGTTCAAATATGTCTCAGTTTTCCTCCCCTGGTACTCGGGTGCAACATTCCAGATGCTTTACTAACACTCTCCCCACTTGGAGAGTCAGCGCCTTTAACCTCCTGTTTGGCCCAGTTTGCAATTTCTGCGGAAGATGAACAGGAATAGCGAGAACCAATGAGAGGCTAGCTGGAGGTGTCTGGACGGGCAAATTTAACTCTCATTTCCCACCAGGAAGAGGAAATAACCAAAGGCTCAGCATGCCGTACCGGAACCAGATTAGGGCCTGAAGCCATCCTGCGGTGTTGCGGCCAGCTCAAAAGAAAGCGAGTTGAAGAAAGGAGCTCAGGGGCACTGTAATTCACAAACCTGCAGAGTTATAAATGACAGCTATCATCCAAAAATAGACTGAAGTAAGGCTGTCAAGAGTACTTGAAAGCGGGGCAGAATTGCAGGAAACCGATTTCAGGAGGTAGACTGGAATTGCATTGAAAGCATAGGAAAAGAGGCAGAACGTCCACAATGATGCACTTGGCCAAAAAGGGCGTATGCGTGTTTTCCTGAATATATTCAGGAAAAAACGCATACGCCCTTTTTGGCCAACCAAGCAAGCTTGCAAAGGAAATCTGCACTACAATGAAGTCTCACTTCCCCCCGGTCAAAAGGGCCATCTGAAAAAAGTGTAAAATCCAGAAAGGCAGGACAGGCCATGGAGAACTGGGAGCCTTGTTATGCTGATGGGCGGGATGTAAATTGCCAACAACCACTCGGGAGAAGTGTATGGTGTTTCCTGAAACATCTAAGAAACAAAGCAACAGAGCCTAGGGCACTTCCACTTATGGTCCTATAGCATAGGGAAATTAAAATCAAAAAGACACAGCCACCCCAATGTTTGGGACGCCTCCGTTTACAAGAACCTCGTTTACCGTACAAGTTCAATATCACAGAAAGTGAAAAATGGATAAAGAACTTGTGGTACTTACGTACAATGCAGTATCACTCAGCAATGAAATCTATGTCATCAGGCCCGTAGCAGCATAATGAGTGGATTCAGGTACGATGATTCTAACTGAAATAAGTCACACAGAAAAAGAAACATCATAAGATATCACTAATACACGGAATGTAAACTTGGCTACACAGGAACTGCATTCCAAAACAGAACAGGGTCTCAAATTTAGAAAACCAACTTATGCTTGCTTAAGGGGAAAGGTGAGTTGGGGTGCTGCATAAAACCAGAGATTGAAATGAGCACAGATAAAGTTCCTTAAGCCAAATATGGAATAGACAAGAGCTACTCCTTGCTCAACGAAATGGACTCAACACCCCATATTAAACGCCTAAGAATGTACCTGACTAGTAAGTATCTTAAAACCTATGGATTGCTATGTCTCCAAAAGAGAATGAAGCGTGTTTACAGGGGCATAAACGCAGCAGTGATAGGATTGGAGAGGTTCGGTGAGCAAATGAAGACCCTTTTAAGTCATATTGCATGGTACCCATTCCACGGGTCTCAACTCTCCAGGTTTAAGGTATTCTTCCTTCAGCTAAAACATGCATGTGGAACCCAGAGTATGATCAACCATGTGAACGGGAAACGTGTTCAAATATGTCTCAGTTTTCCTCCCCTGGTACTCGGGTGCAACATTCCAGACGCTTTACTAACACTCTCCCCACTTGGAGAGTCAGCGCCTTTAACCTCCTGTTTGGCCCAGTTTGCAATTTCTGCGGAAGATGAACGGGAATAGCGAGAACCAATGAGAGGCTAGCTGGAGGTATCTGGACGGGTAAATTTAACTCTCATTTCCCACCAGGAAGAGGAAATAACCAAAGGCTCAGCGTGCCGTGCCGGAACCAGATTAGGGCCTGAAGCCATCCTGCGGTGTTGCGGCCAGCTCACAAGAAAGCGAGTTGAAGAAAGGAGCTCAGGGGCACTGTAATTCACAAACCTGCAGAGTTATAAATGACAGCTATCGTCCAAAAATAGACTGAAGTAAGGCTGCCAAGAGTACTTGAAAGCGGGGCAGAATTGCAGGAAACCGATTTCAGGAGGTAGACTGGAATTGCATTGAAAGCATAGGAAAAGAGGCAGAACGTCCACAATGATGCACTTGGCCAAAAAGGGCGTATGCGTTTTTTCCTGAATATATTCAGGAAAAAACGCATACGCACTTTTTGGCCAACCAAGCAAGCTTGCAAAGGAAATCTGCACTACAATGAAGTCTCACTTCCCCCCGGTCAAAAGGGCCATCTGAAAAAAGAGTAAAATCCAGAAAGGCAGGACAGGCCATGGAGAACTGGGAGCCTTGTTATGCTGATGGGCAGGATGTAAATTGCCAACAGACACTCGGGAGAAGTGTATGGTGTTTCCTGAAACATCTAAAAAACAAAGCAACAGAGCCTAGGGCACTGCCACTTATGGTCCTATAGCTTAGGGAAATTAAAATCAAAAAGACACAGCCACCCCAAAGTTTGGGACGCCTCTGTTTACAAGAACCTCGTTTACAGTACAAGTTCAACATCGCAGAAAGTGAAAAATAGATAAAGAAGTTGTGGTATTTACTTACAAAGCAATATCACTCAGCAATGAAATCTGTGTCATCAGGCCCTTAGCAGCACAATGAGTGGATTCAGGTATGATGATTCTAACTGAAATAAGTCACACAGAAAAAGAAACATCATAAGATATCAGTAGTACACGGAATGTAAACTTGGCTACACAGGAACTGAATTACAGAACAGAACAGGGTCTCAAATTTAGAAAACCAACTTATGCTTGCTTAAGGGGAAAGGTGAGTTGGGGTGCTGCATAAAACCAGAGATTGAAATGAGCACAGATAAAGTTCCTTAAGCCAAATATGGAATAGACAAGAGCTACTCCTTGCTCAACGAAATGGACTCAACACCCCATATTAAACGCCTAAGAATGTACCTGACTAGTAAGTATCTTAAAACCTATGGATTGCTATGTCTCCAAAAGAGAATCAAGCGTGTGTACAGGGGCATAAACGCAGCAGTGATAGGATTGGAGAGGTTCGGTGAGCAAATGAAGACCCTTTGAAGTCATATTGCATGGTACCCATTCCACGGGTCTCAACTCTCCAGGTTTAAGGTATTCTTCCTTCAGCTAAAACATGCATGTGGAACCCAGAGTATGATCAACCATGTGAACGGGAGACGTGTTCAAATATGTCTCAGTTTTCCTCCCCTGGTACTCGGGTGCAACATTCCAGACGCTTTACTAACACTCTCCCCACTTGGAGAGTCAGCGCGTTTAACCTCCTGTTTGGCCCAGTTTGCAATTTCTGCGGAAGATGAACAGGAATAGCGAGAACCAATGAGAGGCTAGCTGGAGGTATCTGGACGGGTAAATTTAACTCTCATTTCCCACCAGGAAGAGGAAATAACCAAAGGCTCAGCGTGCCGTGCCGGAACCAGATTAGGGCCTGAAGCCATCCTGCGGTGTTGCGGCCAGCTCACAAGAAAGCGAGTTGAAGAAAGGAGCTCAGGGGCACTGTAATTCACAAACCTGCAGAGTTATAAATGACAGCTATCGTCCAAAAATAGACTGAAGTAAGGCTGCCAAGAGGACTTGAAAGCGGGGCAGAATTGCAGGAAACCGATTTCAGGAGGTAGACTGGAATTGCATTGAAAGCATAGGAAAAGAGGCAGAACGTCCACAATGATGCACTTGGCCAAAAAGGGCGTATGCGTTTTTTCCTGAATATATTCAGGAAAAAACGCATACGCCCTTTTTGGCCAACCAAGCAAGCTTGCAAAGGAAATCTGCACTACAATGAAGTCTCACTTCCCCCCGGTCAAAAGGGCCATCTGAAAAAAGAGTAAAATCCAGAAAGGCAGGACAGGCCATGGAGAACTGGGAGCCTTGTTATGCTGATGGGCGGGATGTAAATTGCCAACAGACACTCGGGAGAAGTGTACGGTGTTTCCTGAAACATCTAAAAAACAAAGCAACAGAGCCTAGGGCACTGCCACTTATGGTCCTATAGCTTAGGGAAATTAAAATCAAAAAGACACAGCCACCCCAAAGTTTGGGACGCCTCTGTTTACAAGAACCTCGTTTACAGTACAAGTTCAACATCGCAGAAAGTGAAAAATGGATAAAGAAGTTGTGGTATTTACTTACAAGGCAATATCACTCAGCAATGAAATCTGTGTCATCAGGCCCTTAGCAGCACAATGAGTGGATTCAGGTATGATGATTCTAACTGAAATAAGTCACACAGAAAAAGAAACATCATAAGATATCAGTAATACACGGAATGTAAACTTGGCTACACAGGAACTGAATTACAGAACAGAACAGGGTCTCAAATTTAGAAAACCAACTTATGCTTGCTTAAGGGTAAAGGTGAGTTGGGGTGCTGCATAAAACCAGAGATTGAAATGAGCACAGATAAAGTTCCTTAAGTCAAATATGGAATAGACAAGAGCTACTCCTTGCTCAACGAAATGGACTCAACACCGCATATTAAACGCCTAAGAATGTACCTCACTAGTAAGTATCGTAAAACCTATGGATTGCTATGTCTCCAAAAGAGAATCAAGCATGTGTACAGGGGCATAAACGCAGCAGTGATAGGATTGGAGAGGTTCGGTGAGCAAATGAAGACCCTTTGAAGTCATATTGCATGGTACCCATTCCACGGGTCTCAACTCTCCAGGTTTAAGGTATTCTTCCTTCAGCTAAAACATGCATGTGGAACCCAGAGTATGATCAACCATGTGAACGGGAGACGTGTTCAAATATGTCTCAGTTTTCCTCCCCTGGTACTCGGGTGCAACATTCCAGACGCTTTACTAACACTCTCCCCACTTGGAGAGTCAGCGCGTTTAACCTCCTGTTTGGCCCAGTTTGCAATTTCTGCGGAAGATGAACAGGAATAGCGAGAACCAATGAGAGGCTAGCTGGAGGTATCTGGACGGGTAAATTTAACTCTCATTTCCCACCAGGAAGAGGAAATAACCAAAGGCTCAGCGTGCCGTGCCGGAACCAGATTAGGGCCTGAAGCCATCCTGCGGTGTTGCGGCCAGCTCACAAGAAAGCGAGTTGAAGAAAGGAGCTCAGGGGCACTGTAATTCACAAACCTGCAGAGTTATAAATGACAGCTATCGTCCAAAAATAGACTGAAGTAAGGCTGCCAAGAGGACTTGAAAGCGGGGCAGAATTGCAGGAAACCGATTTCAGGAGGTAGACTGGAATTGCACTGAAAGCATAGGAAAAGAGGCAGAACGTCCACAATGATGCACTTGGCCAAAAAGGGCGTATGCCTTTTTTCCTGAATATATTCAGGAAAAAACGCATACGCCCTTTTTGGCCAACCAAGCAAGCTTGCAAAGGAAATCTGCACTACAATGAAGTCTCACTTCCCCCCGGTCAAAAGGGCCATCTGAAAAAAGTGTAAAATCCAGAAAGGCAGGACAGGCCATGGAGAACTGGGAGCCTTGTTATGCTGATGGGCGGGATGTAAATTGCCAACAACCACTCGGGAGAAGTGTATGGTGTTTCCTGAAACATCTAAAAAACAAAGCAACAGAGCCTAGGGCACTGCCACTTATGGTCCTATAGCTTAGGGAAATTAAAATCAAAAAGACACAGCCACCCCAAAGTTTGGGACGCCTCTGTTTACAAGAACCTCGTTTACAGTACAAGTTCAACATCGCAGAAAGTGAAAAATGGATAAAGAAGTTGTGGTATTTACTTACAAAGCAATATCACTCAGCAATGAAATCTGTGTCATCAGGCCCTTAGCAACACAATGAGTGGATTCAGGTATGATGATTCTAACTGAAATAAGTCACACAGAAAAAGAAACATCATAAGATATCAGTAGTACACGGAATGTAAACTTGGCTACACAGGAACTGAATTACAGAACAGAACAGGGTCTCAAATTTAGAAAACCAACTTATGCTTGCTTAAGGGGAAAGGTGAGTTGGGGTGCTGCATAAAACCAGAGATTGAAATGAGCACAGATAAAGTTCCTTAAGCCAAATATGGAATAGACAAGAGCTACTCCTTGCTCAACGAAATGGACTCAACACCCCATATTAAACGCCTAAGAATGTACCTGACTAGTAAGTATCTTAAAACCTATGGATTGCTATGTCTCCAAAAGAGAATCAAGCGTGTTTACAGGGGCATAAACGCAGCAGTGATAGGATTGGAGAGGTTCGGTGAGCAAATGAAGACCCTTTGAAGTCATATTGCATGGTACCCATTCCACGGGTCTCAACTCTCCAGGTTTAAGGTATTCTTCCTTCAGCTAAAACATGCATGTGGAACCCAAGTATGATCAACCATGTGAACGGGAGACGTGTTCAAATATGTCTCAGTTTTCCTCCCCTGGTACTCGGGTGCAACATTCCAGACGCTTTACTAACACTCTCCCCACTTGGAGAGTCAGCACCTTTAACCTCCTGTTTGACACAGTTTGCAATTTCTGCGGAAGATGAACAGGAATAGCGAGAACCAATGAGAGGCTAGCTGGAGGTGTCTGGACGGGCAAATTTAACTCTCATTTCCCACCAGGAAGAGGAAATAACCAAAGGCTCAGCGTGCCGGGCCGGAACCAGATTAGGGCCTGAAGCCATCCTGCGGTGTTGCGGCCAGGTCACAAGAAATCGAGTTGAAGAAAGGAGCTCAGGGGCACTGTAATTCACAAACCTGCAGAGTTATAAATGACAGCTATCGTCCAAAAATAGACTGAAGTAAGGCTGTCAAGAGGACTTGAAAGCGGGGCAGAATTGCAGGAAACCGATTTCAGGAGGTAGACTGGAATTGCATTGAAAGCATAGGAAAAGAGGCAGAACGTCCACAATGATGCACTTGGCCAAAAAGGGCGTATGCGTTTTTTCCTGAATATATTCAGGAAAAAACGCATACGCCCTTTTTGGCCAACCAAGCAAGCTTGCAAAGGAAATCTGCACTACAATGAAGTCTCACTTCCCCCCGGTCAAAAGGGCCATCTGAAAAAAGTGTAAAATCCAGAAAGGCAGGACAGGCCATGGAGAACTGGGAGCCTTGTTATGCTGATGGGCGGGATGTAAATTGCCAACAACCACTCGGGAGAAGTGTATGGTGTTTCCTGAAACATCTAAAAAACAAAGCAACAGAACCTAGGGCACTTCCACTTATGGTCCTATAGCTTAGGGAAATTAAAATCAAAAAGACACAGCCACCCCAAAGTTTGGAACGGCTCTGTTTACAAGAACCTCGTTTACAGTACAAGTTCAACATCGCAGAAAGTGAAAAATGGATAAAGAAGTTGTGGTATTTACTTACAAAGCAATATCACTCAGCAATGAAATCTGTGTCATCAGGCCCTTATCAGCACAATGAGTGGATTCAGGTATGATGATTCTAACTGAAGTAAGTCACACAGAAAAAGAAACATCATAAGATATCAGTAATACACGGAATGTAAACTTGGCTACACAGGAACTGAATTACAGAACAGAACAGGGTCTCAAATTTAGAAAACCAACTTATGCTTGCTTAAGGGTAAAGGTGAGTTGGGGTGCTGCATAAAACCAGAGATTGAAATGAGCACAGATAAAGTTCCTTAAGTCAAATATGGAATAGACAAGAGCTACTCCTTGCTCAACGAAATGGACTCAACACCGCATATTAAACGCCTAAGAATGTACCTGACTAGTAAGTATCTTAAAACCTATGGATTGCTATGTCTCCGAAAGAGAATCAAGCATGTGTACAGGGGCATAAACGCAGCAGTGATAGGATTGGAGAGGTTCGGTGAGCAAATGAAGACCCTTTGAAGTCATATTGCATGGTACCCATTACACGGGTCTTAACTCTCCAGGTTTAAGGTATTCTTCCTTCAGCTAAATCATGCATGTGGAACCCAAGTATGATCAACCATGTGAACGGGAGACGTGTTCAAATATGTCTCAGTTTTCCTCCCCTGGTACTCGGGTGCAACATTCCAGACGCTTTACTAACACTCTCCCCACTTGGAGAGTCAGCGCCTTTAACCTCCTGTTTGGCCCAGTTTGCAATTTCTGCGGAAGATGAACAGGAATAGCGAGAACCAATGAGAGACTAGCTGGAGGTGTCTGGACGGGCAAATTTAACTCTCATTTCCCACCAGGAAGAGGAAATAACCAAAGGCTCAGCGTGCCGTGCCGGAACCAGATTAGGTCCTGAAGCCATCCTGCGGTGTTGCGGCCAGCTCAAAAGAAAGCGAGTTGAAGAAAGGAGCTCAGGGGCACTGTAATTCACAAACCTGCAGAGTTATAAATGACAGCTATCGTCCAAAAATAGACTGAAGTAAGGCTGCCAAGAGGACTTGAAAGCGGGGCAGAATTGCAGGAAACCGATTTCAGGAGGTAGACTGGAATTGCATTGAAAGCATAGGAAAAGAGGCAGAACGTCCACAATGATGCACTTGGCCAAAAAGGGCGTATGCGTTTTTTCCTGAATATATTCAGGAAAAAACGCATACGCCCTTTTTGGCCAACCAAGCAAGCTTGCAAAGGAAATCTGCACTACAATGAAGTCTCACTTCCCCCCGGTCAAAAGGGCCATCTGAAAAAAGAGTAAAATCCAGAAAGGCAGGACAGGCCATGGAGAACTGGGAGCCTTGTTATGCTGATGGGCGGGATGTAAATTGCCAACAGACACTCGGGAGAAGTGTATGGTGTTTCCTGAAACATCTAAAAAACAAAGCAACAGAGCCTAGGGCACTGCCACTTATGGTCCTATAGCTTAGGGAAATTAAAATCAAAAAGACACAGCCACCCCAAAGTTTGGGACGCCTCTGTTTACAAGAACCTCGTTTACAGTACAAGTTCAACATCGCAGAAAGTGAAAAATGGATAAAGAAGTTGTGGTATTTACTTACAAAGCAATATCACTCAGCAATGAAATCTGTGTCATCAGGCCCTTAGCAGCACAATGAGTGGATTCAGGTATGATGATTCTAACTGAAATAAGTCACACAGAAAAAGAAACATCATAAGATATCAGTAATACACGGAATGTAAACTTGGCTACACAGGAACTGAATTACAGAACAGAACAGGGTCTCAAATTTAGAAAACCAACTTATGCTTGCTTAAGGGTAAAGGTGAGTTGGGGTGCTGCATAAAACCAGAGATTGAAATGAGCACAGATAAAGTTCCTTAAGTCAAATATGGAATAGACAAGAGCTACTCCTTGCTCAACGAAATGGACTCAACACCGCATATTAAACGCCTAAGAATGTACCTGACTAGTAAGTATCGTAAAACCTATGGATTGCTATGTCTCCAAAAGAGAATCAAGCATGTGTACAGGGGCATAAACGCAGCAGTGATAGGATTGGAGAGGTTCGGTGAGCAAATGAAGACCCTTTGAAGTCATATTGCATGGTACCCATTACACGGGTCTCAACTCTCCAGGTTTAAGGTATTCTTCCTTCAGCTAAAACATGCATGTGGAACCCAAGTATGATCAACCATGTGAACGGGACACGTGTTCAAATATGTCTCAGTTTTCCTCCCCTGGTACTCGGGTGCAACATTCCAGACGCTTTACTAACACTCTCCCCACTTGGAGAGTCAGCGCCTTTAACCTCCTGTTTGGCCCAGTTTGCAATTTCTGCGGAAGATGAACAGGAATAGCGAGAACCAATGAGAGACTAGCTGGAGGTGTCTGGACGGGCAAATTTAACTCTCATTTCCCACCAGGAAGAGGAAATAACCAAAGGCTCAGCGTGCCGTGCCGGAACCAGATTAGGGCCTGAAGCCATCCTGCGGTGTTGCGGCCAGCTCAAAAGAAAGCGAGTTGAAGAAAGGAGCTCAGGGGCACTGTAATTCACAAACCTGCAGAGTTATAAATGACAGCTATCGTCCAAAAATAGACTGAAGTAAGGCTGCCAAGAGGACTTGAAAGCGGGGCAGAATTGCAGGAAACCGATTTCAGGAGGTAGACTGGAATTGCATTGAAAGCATAGGAAAAGAGGCAGAACGTCCACAATGATGCACTTGGCCAAAAAGGGCGTATGCGTTTTCTCCTGAATATATTCAGGAAAAAACGCATACGCCCTTTTTGGCCAACCAAGCAAGCTTGCAAAGGAAATCTGCACTACAATGAAGTCTCACTTCCCCCCGGTCAAAAGGGCCATCTGAAAAAAGTGTAAAATCCAGAAAGGCAACAGGCCATTGAGAACTGGGAGCCTTGTTATGCTGATGGGCGGGATGTAAATTGCCAACAGACACTTGGGGGAAGTGTATGGTGTTTCCTGAAACATCTAAAAAACAAAGCAACAGAGCCTAGGGCACTTCCACTTATGGTCCTATAGCTTAGGGAAATTAAAATCAAAAAGACACAGCCACCCCAAAGTTTGGAACGGCTCTGTTTACAAGAACCTCGTTTACAGTACAAGTTCAACATCGCAGAAAGTGAAAAATGGATAAAGAAGTTGTGGTATTCACTTACAAAGCAATATCACTCAGCAATGAAATCTATGTCATCAGGCCCTTAGCAGCACAATGAATGGATTCAGGTATGATGATTCTAACTGAAATAAGTCACACAGAAAAAGAAACATCATAAAATATCCGTAATACACGGAATGGAAACTTGGCTACACAGGAACTGAATTACAGAACAGAACAGGGTCTCAAATTTAGAAGAACAACTTATGCTTGCTTAAGGGTAAAGGTGAGTTGGGGTGCTGCATAAAACCAGAGATTGAAATGAGCACAGATAAAGTTCCTTAAGCCAAATATGGAATAAACAAGAGCTACTCCTTGCTCAACGAAATGGACTCAACACCGCATATTAAACGCCTAAGAATGTACCTGACTAGTAAGTATCTTAAAAACCTATGGATTGCTATGTCTCCAAAAGAGAATCAAGCGTGTTTACAGGGGCATAAACGCAGCAGTGATAGGATTGGAGAGGTTCGGTGAGCAAATGAAGACCCTTTGAAGTCATATTGCATGGTACCCATTACACGGGTCTCAACTCTCCAGGTTTAAGGTATTCTTCCTTCAGCTAAAACATGCATGTGGAACCCAAGTATGATCAACCATGTGAACGGGAGACGTGTTCAAATATGTCTCAGTTTTCCTCCCCTGGTACTCGGGTGCAACATTCCAGACGCTTTACTAACACTCTCCCCACTTGGAGAGTCAGCACCTTTAACCTCCTGTTTGACACAGTTTGCAATTTCTGCGGAAGATGAACAGGAATAGCGAGAACCAATGAGAGGCTAGCTGGAGGTGTCTGGACGGGCAAATTTAACTCTCATTTCCCACCAGGAAGAGGAAATAACCAAAGGCTCAGCGTGCCGGGCCGGAACCAGATTAGGGCCTGAAGCCATCCTGCGGTGTTGCGGCCAGGTCACAAGAAATCGAGTTGAAGAAAGGAGCTCAGGGGCACTGTAATTCACAAACCTGCAGAGTTATAAATGACAGCTATCGTCCAAAAATAGACTGAAGTAAGGCTGTCAAGAGGACTTGAAAGCGGGGCAGAATTGCAGGAAACCGATTTCAGGAGGTAGACTGGAATTGCATTGAAAGCATAGGAAAAGAGGCAGAACGTCCACAATGATGCACTTGGCCAAAAAGGGCGTATGCGTTTTTTCCTGAATATATTCAGGAAAAAACGCATACGCCCTTTTTGGCCAACCAAGCAAGCTTGCAAAGGAAATCTGCACTACAATGAAGTCTCACTTCCCCCCGGTCAAAAGGGCCATCTGAAAAAAGTGTAAAATCCAGAAAGGCAGGACAGGCCATGGAGAACTGGGAGCCTTGTTATGCTGATGGGCGGGATGTAAATTGCCAACAACCACTCGGGAGAAGTGTATGGTGTTTCCTGAAACATCTAAAAAACAAAGCAACAGAACCTAGGGCACTTCCACTTATGGTCCTATAGCTTAGGGAAATTAAAATCAAAAAGACACAGCCACCCCAAAGTTTGGAACGGCTCTGTTTACAAGAACCTCGTTTACAGTACAAGTTCAACATCGCAGAAAGTGAAAAATGGATAAAGAAGTTGTGGTATTTACTTACAAAGCAATATCACTCAGCAATGAAATCTGTGTCATCAGGCCCTTATCAGCACAATGAGTGGATTCAGGTATGATGATTCTAACTGAAGTAAGTCACACAGAAAAAGAAACATCATAAGATATCAGTAATACACGGAATGTAAACTTGGCTACACAGGAACTGAATTACAGAACAGAACAGGGTCTCAAATTTAGAAAACCAACTTATGCTTGCTTAAGGGTAAAGGTGAGTTGGGGTGCTGCATAAAACCAGAGATTGAAATGAGCACAGATAAAGTTCCTTAAGTCAAATATGGAATAGACAAGAGCTACTCCTTGCTCAACGAAATGGACTCAACACCCCATATTAAACGCCTAAGAATGTACCTGACTAGTAAGTATCTTAAAACCTATGGATTGCTATGTCTCCGAAAGAGAATCAAGCATGTGTACAGGGGCATAAACGCAGCAGTGATAGGATTGGAGAGGTTCGGTGAGCAAATGAAGACCCTTTGAAGTCATATTGCATGGTACCCATTACACGGGTCTTAACTCTCCAGGTTTAAGGTATTCTTCCTTCAGCTAAATCATGCATGTGGAACCCAAGTATGATCAACCATGTGAACGGGAGACGTGTTCAAATATGTCTCAGTTTTCCTCCCCTGGTACTCGGGTGCAACATTCCAGACGCTTTACTAACACTCTCCCCACTTGGAGAGTCAGCGCCTTTAACCTCCTGTTTGGCCCAGTTTGCAATTTCTGCGGAAGATGAACAGGAATAGCGAGAACCAATGAGAGACTAGCTGGAGGTGTCTGGACGGGCAAATTTAACTCTCATTTCCCACCAGGAAGAGGAAATAACCAAAGGCTCAGCGTGCCGTGCCGGAACCAGATTAGGTCCTGAAGCCATCCTGCGGTGTTGCGGCCAGCTCAAAAGAAAGCGAGTTGAAGAAAGGAGCTCAGGGGCACTGTAATTCACAAACCTGCAGAGTTATAAATGACAGCTATCGTCCAAAAATAGACTGAAGTAAGGCTGCCAAGAGGACTTGAAAGCGGGGCAGAATTGCAGGAAACCGATTTCAGGAGGTAGACTGGAATTGCATTGAAAGCATAGGAAAAGAGGCAGAACGTCCACAATGATGCACTTGGCCAAAAAGGGCGTATGCGTTTTTTCCTGAATATATTCAGGAAAAAACGCATACGCCCTTTTTGGCCAACCAAGCAAGCTTGCAAAGGAAATCTGCACTACAATGAAGTCTCACTTCCCCCCGGTCAAAAGGGCCATCTGAAAAAAGAGTAAAATCCAGAAAGGCAGGACAGGCCATGGAGAACTGGGAGCCTTGTTATGCTGATGGGCGGGATGTAAATTGCCAACAGACACTCGGGAGAAGTGTATGGTGTTTCCTGAAACATCTAAAAAACAAAGCAACAGAGCCTAGGGCACTGCCACTTATGGTCCTATAGCTTAGGGAAATTAAAATCAAAAAGACACAGCCACCCCAAAGTTTGGGACGCCTCTGTTTACAAGAACCTCGTTTACAGTACAAGTTCAACATCGCAGAAAGTGAAAAATGGATAAAGAAGTTGTGGTATTTACTTACAAAGCAATATCACTCAGCAATGAAATCTGTGTCATCAGGCCCTTAGCAGCACAATGAGTGGATTCAGGTATGATGATTCTAACTGAAATAAGTCACACAGAAAAAGAAACATCATAAGATATCAGTAATACACGGAATGTAAACTTGGCTACACAGGAACTGAATTACAGAACAGAACAGGGTCTCAAATTTAGAAAACCAACTTATGCTTGCTTAAGGGTAAAGGTGAGTTGGGGTGCTGCATAAAACCAGAGATTGAAATGAGCACAGATAAAGTTCCTTAAGTCAAATATGGAATAGACAAGAGCTACTCCTTGCTCAACGAAATGGACTCAACACCGCATATTAAACGCCTAAGAATGTACCTGACTAGTAAGTATCGTAAAACCTATGGATTGCTATGTCTCCAAAAGAGAATCAAGCATGTGTACAGGGGCATAAACGCAGCAGTGATAGGATTGGAGAGGTTCGGTGAGCAAATGAAGACCCTTTGAAGTCATATTGCATGGTACCCATTACACGGGTCTCAACTCTCCAGGTTTAAGGTATTCTTCCTTCAGCTAAAACATGCATGTGGAACCCAAGTATGATCAACCATGTGAACGGGACACGTGTTCAAATATGTCTCAGTTTTCCTCCCCTGGTACTCGGGTGCAACATTCCAGACGCTTTACTAACACTCTCCCCACTTGGAGAGTCAGCGCCTTTAACCTCCTGTTTGGCCCAGTTTGCAATTTCTGCGGAAGATGAACAGGAATAGCGAGAACCAATGAGAGACTAGCTGGAGGTGTCTGGACGGGCAAATTTAACTCTCATTTCCCACCAGGAAGAGGTAATAACCAAAGGCTCAGCGTGCCGTGCCGGAACCAGATTAGGGCCTGAAGCCATCCTGCGGTGTTGCGGCCAGCTCAAAAGAAAGCGAGTTGAAGAAAGGAGCTCAGGGGCACTGTAATTCACAAACCTGCAGAGTTATAAATGACAGCTATCGTCCAAAAATAGACTGAAGTAAGGCTGCCAAGAGGACTTGAAAGCGGGGCAGAATTGCAGGAAACCGATTTCAGGAGGTAGACTGGAATTGCATTGAAAGCATAGGAAAAGAGGCAGAACGTCCACAATGATGCACTTGGCCAAAAAGGGCGTATGCGTTTTCTCCTGAATATATTCAGGAAAAAACGCATACGCCCTTTTTGGCCAACCAAGCAAGCTTGCAAAGGAAATCTGCACTACAATGAAGTCTCACTTCCCCCCGGTCAAAAGGGCCATCTGAAAAAAGTGTAAAATCCAGAAAGGCAACAGGCCATTGAGAACTGGGAGCCTTGTTATGCTGATGGGCGGGATGTAAATTGCCAACAGACACTTGGGGGAAGTGTATGGTGTTTCCTGAAACATCTAAAAAACAAAGCAACAGAGCCTAGGGCACTTCCACTTATGGTCCTATAGCTTAGGGAAATTAAAATCAAAAAGACACAGCCACCCCAAAGTTTGGAACGGCTCTGTTTACAAGAACCTCGTTTACAGTACAAGTTCAACATCGCAGAAAGTGAAAAATGGATAAAGAAGTTGTGGTATTCACTTACAAAGCAATATCACTCAGCAATGAAATCTATGTCATCAGGCCCTTAGCAGCACAATGAATGGATTCAGGTATGATGATTCTAACTGAAATAAGTCACACAGAAAAAGAAACATCATAAAATATCCGTAATACACGGAATGGAAACTTGGCTACACAGGAACTGAATTACAGAACAGAACAGGGTCTCAAATTTAGAAGAACAACTTATGCTTGCTTAAGGGTAAAGGTGAGTTGGGGTGCTGCATAAAACCAGAGATTGAAATGAGCACAGATAAAGTTCCTTAAGCCAAATATGGAATAGACAAGAGCTACTCCTTGCTCAACGAAATGGACTCAACACCGCATATTAAACGCCTAAGAATGTACCTGACTTGTAAGTATCTTAAAACCTATGGATTGCTATGTCTCCGAAAGAGAATCAAGCATGTGTACAGGGGCATAAACGCAGCAGTGATAGGATTGGAGAGGTTCGGTGAGCAAATGAAGACCCTTTGAAGTCATATTGCATGGTACCCATTCCACGGGTTTCAACTACCCAGGTTTAAGGTATTCTTCCTTCAGCTAAAACATGCATATGGAACCTAGAGTATGATCAACCATGTGATCGGGAGACGTGTTCAAATATGTCTCAGTTTTCCTCCCCTGGTACTCGGGTGCAACATTCCAGACGCTTTACTAACACTCTCCCCACTTGGAGAGTCAGTCCCTTTAACCTCCTGTTTGGCCCAGTTTGCAATTTCTGCGGAAGATGAACAGGAATAGCGAGAACCAATGAGAGGCCAGCTGGAGGTGTCTGGACGGGCAAATTTAACTCTCATTTCCCACCAGGAAGAGGAAATAACCAAAGGCTCAGCGTGCCGTGCCGGAACCAGATTAGGGCCTGAAGCCATCCTGCGGTGTTGCGGCCAGGTCACAAGAAAGCGAGTTGAAGAAAGGAGCTCAGGGGCACTGTAATTCACAAACCTGCAGAGTTATAAATGACAGCTATCGTCCAAAAATAGACTGAAGTAAGGCTGCCAAGAGGACTTGAAAGCGGGGCAGAATTGCAGGAAACCGATTTCAGGAGGTAGACTGGAATTGCATTGAAAGCATAGGAAAAGAGGCAGAACGTCCACAATGATGCACTTGGCCAAAAAGGGCGTATGCGTTTTTTCCTGAATATATTCAGGAAAAAACGCATACGCCCTTTTTGGCCAACCAAGCAAGCTTGCAAAGGAAATCTGCACTACAATGAAGTCTCACTTCCCCCCGGTCAAAAGGGCCATCTGAAAAAAGAGTAAAATCCAGAAAGGCAGGACAGGCCATGGAGAACTGGGAGCCTTGTTATGCTGATGGGCGGGATGTAAATTGCCAACAGACACTCGGGAGAAGTGTACGGTGTTTCCTGAAACATCTAAAAAACAAAGCAACAGAGCCTAGGGCACTGCCACTTATGGTCCTATAGCTTAGGGAAATTAAAATCAAAAAGACACAGCCACCCCAAAGTTTGGGACGCCTCTGTTTACAAGAACCTCGTTTACAGTACAAGTTCAACATCGCAGAAAGTGAAAAATGGATAAAGAAGTTGTGGTATTTACTTACAAAGCAATATCACTCAGCAATGAAATCTGTGTCATCAGGCCCTTAGCAGCACAATGAGTGGATTCAGGTATGATGATTCTAACTGAAATAAGTCACACAGAAAAAGAAACATCATAAGATATCAGTAATACACGGAATGTAAACTTGGCTACACAGGAACTGAATTACAGAACAGAACAGGGTCTCAAATTTAGAAAACCAACTTATGCTTGCTTAAGGGTAAAGGTGAGTTGGGGTGCTGCATAAAACCAGAGATTGAAATGAGCACAGATAAAGTTCCTTAAGTCAAATATGGAATAGACAAGAGCTACTCCTTGCTCAACGAAATGGACTCAACACCGCATATTAAACGCCTAAGAATGTACCTGACTAGTAAGTATCGTAAAACCTATGGATTGCTATGTCTCCAAAAGAGAATCAAGCATGTGTACAGGGGCATAAACGCAGCAGTGATAGGATTGGAGAGGTTCGGTGAGCAAATGAAGACCCTTTGAAGTCATATTGCATGGTACCCATTACACGGGTCTCAACTCTCCAGGTTTAAGGTATTCTTCCTTCAGCTAAAACATGCATGTGGAACCCAAGTATGATCAACCATGTGAACGGGAGATGTGTTCAAATATGTCTCAGTTTTCCTCCCCTGGTACTCGGGTGCAACATTCCAGACACTTTACTAACACTCTCCCCACTTGGAGAGTCAGCGCCTTTAACCTCCTGTTTGGCCCAGTTTGCAATTTCTGCGGAAGATGAACAGGAATAGCGAGAACCAATGAGAGGCTAGCTGGAGGTGTCTGGACGGGCAAATTTAACTCTCATTTCCCACCAGGAAGAGGAAATAACCAAAGGCTCAGCATGCCGTACCGGAACCAGATTAGGGCCTGAAGCCATCCTGCGATGTTGCGGCCAGCTCAAAAGAAAGCGAGTTGAAGAAAGGAGCTCAGGGGCACTGTAATTCACAAACCTGCAGAGTTATAAATGACAGCTATCATCCAAAAATAGACTGAAGTAAGGCTGTCAAGAGTACTTGAAAGCGGGGCAGAATTGCAGGAAACCGATTTCAGGAGGTAGACTGGAATTGCATTGAAAGCATAGGAAAAGAGGCAGAACGTCCACAATGATGCACTTGGCCAAAAAGGGCGTATGCGTGTTTTCCTGAATATATTCAGGAAAAAACGCATACGCCCTTTTTGGCCAACCAAGCAAGCTTGCAAAGGAAATCTGCACTACAATGAAGTCTCACTTCCCCCCGGTCAAAAGGGCCATCTGAAAAAAGTGTAAAATCCAGAAAGGCAGGACAGGCCATGAAGAACTGGGAGCCTTGTTATGCTGATGGGCGGGATGTAAATTGCCAACAACCACTCGGGAGAAGTGTATGGTGTTTCCTGAAACATCTAAGAAACAAAGCAACAGAGCCTAGGGCACTTCCACTTATGGTCCTATAGCTTAGGGAAATTAAAATCAAAAAGACACAGCCACCCCAATGTTTGGGACGCCTCCGTTTACAAGAACCTCGTTTACCGTACAAGTTCAATATCACAGAAAGTGAAAAATGGATAAAGAACTTGTGGTACTTACGTACAATGCAGTATCACTCAGCAATGAAATCTATGTCATCAGGCCCGTAGCAGCATAATGAGTGGATTCAGGTACGATGATTCTAACTGAAATAAGTCACACAGAAAAAGAAACATCATAAGATATCACTAATACACGGAATGTAAACTTGGCTACACAGGAACTGCATTCCAAAACAGAACAGGGTCTCAAATTTAGAAAACCAACTTATGCTTGCTTAAGGGGAAAGGTGAGTTGGGGTGCTGCATAAAACCAGAGATTGAAATGAGCACAGATAAAGTTCCTTAAGCCAAATATGGAATAGACAAGAGCTACTCCTTGCTCAACGAAATGGACTCAACACCGCATATTAAACGCCTAAGAATGTACCTGAGTATTAAGTATCTTAAAACCTATGGATTGCTATGTCTCCGAAGGGGAATCAAGCATGTGTACAGGGGCATAAACGCAGCAGTGATAGGATTGGAGAGGTTCGGTGAGCAAATGAAGACCCTTTGAAGTCATATTGCATGGTACCCATTCCACGGGTCTCAACTCTCCAGGTTTAAGGTATTCTTCCTTCAGCTAAAACATGCATGTGGAACCCAGAGTATGATCAACCATGTGAACGGGAGACGTGTTCAAATATGTCTCAGTTTTCCTCCCCTGGTACTCGGGTGCAACATTCCAGACGCTTTACTAACACTCTCCCCACTTGGAGAGTCAGCGCCTTTAACCTCCTGTTTGGCCCAGTTTGCAATTTCTGCGGAAGATGAACGGGAATAGCGAGAACCAATGAGAGGCTAGCTGGAGGTATCTGGACGGGCAAATTTAACTCTCATTTCCCACCAGGAAGAGGAAATAACCAAAGGCTCAGCGTGCCGTGCCGGAACCAGATTAGGGCCTGAAGCCATCCTGCGGTGTTGCGGCCAGCTCACAAGAAAGCGAGTTGAAGAAAGGAGCTCAGGGGCACTGTAATTCACAAACCTGCAGAGTTATAAATGACAGCTATCGTCCAAAAATAGACTGAAGTAAGGCTGCCAAGAGGACTTGAAAGCGGGGCAGAATTGCAGGAAACCGATTTCAGGAGGTAGACTGGAATTGCATTGAAAGCATAGGAAAAGAGGCAGAACGTCCACAATGATGCACTTGGCCAAAAAGGGCGTATGCGTTTTTTCCTGAATATATTCAGGAAAAAACGCATACGCACTTTTTGGCCAACCAAGCAAGCTTGCAAAGGAAATCTGCACTACAATGAAGTCTCACTTCCCCCCGGTCAAAAGGGCCATCTGAAAAAAGAGTAAAATCCAGAAAGGCAGGACAGGCCATGGAGAACTGGGAGCCTTGTTATGCTGATGGGCAGGATGTAAATTGCCAACAGACACTCGGGAGAAGTGTATGGTGTTTCCTGAAACATCTAAAAAACAAAGCAACAGAGCCTAGGGCACTGCCACTTATGGTCCTATAGCTTAGGGAAATTAAAATCAAAAAGACACAGCCACCCCAAAGTTTGGGACGCCTCTGTTTACAAGAACCTCGTTTACAGTACAAGTTCAACATCGCAGAAAGTGAAAAATGGATAAAGAAGTTGTGGTATTTACTTACAAAGCAATATCACTCAGCAATGAAATCTGTGTCATCAGGCCCTTAGCAGCACAATGAGTGGATTCAGGTATGATGATTCTAACTGAAATAAGTCACACAGAAAAAGAAACATCATAAGATATCAGTAGTACACGGAATGTAAACTTGGCTACACAGGAACTGAATTACAGAACAGAACAGGGTCTCAAATTTAGAAAACCAACTTATGCTTGCTTAAGGGGAAAGGTGAGTTGGGGTGCTGCATAAAACCAGAGATTGAAATGAGCACAGATAAAGTTCCTTAAGCCAAATATGGAATAGACAAGAGCTACTCCTTGCTCAACGAAATGGACTCAACACCCCATATTAAACGCCTAAGAATGTACCTGACTAGTAAGTATCTTAAAACCTATGGATTGCTATGTCTCCAAAAGAGAATCAAGCGTGTTTACAGGGGCATAAACGCAGCAGTGATAGGATTGGAGAGGTTCGGTGAGCAAATGAAGACCCTTTGAAGTCATATTGCATGGTACCCATTCCACGGGTCTCAACTCTCCAGGTTTAAGGTATTCTTCCTTCAGCTAAAACATGCATGTGGAACCCAGAGTATGATCAACCATGTGAACGGGAGACGTGTTCAAATATGTCTCAGTTTTCCTCCCCTGGTACTCGGGTGCAACATTCCAGACGCTTTACTAACACTCTCCCCACTTGGAGAGTCAGCGCGTTTAACCTCCTGTTTGGCCCAGTTTGCAATTTCTGCGGAAGATGAACAGGAATAGCGAGAACCAATGAGAGGCTAGCTGGAGGTATCTGGACGGGTAAATTTAACTCTCATTTCCCACCAGGAAGAGGAAATAACCAAAGGCTCAGCGTGCCGTGCCGGAACCAGATTAGGGCCTGAAGCCATCCTGCGGTGTTGCGGCCAGGTCACAAGAAAGCGAGTTGAAGAAAGGAGCTCAGGGGCACTGTAATTCACAAACCTGCAGAGTTATAAATGACAGCTATCGTCCAAAAATAGACTGAAGTAAGGCTGCCAAGAGGACTTGAAAGCGGGGCAGAATTGCAGGAAACCGATTTCAGGAGGTAGACTGGAATTGCATTGAAAGCATAGGAAAAGAGGCAGAACGTCCACAATGATGCACTTGGCCAAAAAGGGCGTATGCCTTTTTTCCTGAATATATTCAGGAAAAAACGCATACGCCCTTTTTGGCCAACCAAGCAAGCTTGCAAAGGAAATCTGCACTACAATGAAGTCTCACTTCCCCCCGGTCAAAAGGGCCATCTGAAAAAAGTGTAAAATCCAGAAAGGCAGGACAGGCCATGGAGAACTGGGAGCCTTGTTATGCTGATGGGCGGGATGTAAATTGCCAACAACCACTCGGGAGAAGTGTATGGTGTTTCCTGAAACATCTAAAAAACAAAGCAACAGAGCCTAGGGCACTGCCACTTATGGTCCTATAGCTTAGGGAAATTAAAATCAAAAAGACACAGCCACCCCAAAGTTTGGGACGCCTCTGTTTACAAGAACCTCGTTTACAGTACAAGTTCAACATCGCAGAAAGTGAAAAATGGATAAAGAAGTTGTGGTATTTACTTACAAAGCAATATCACTCAGCAATGAAATCTGTGTCATCAGGCCCTTAGCAACACAATGAGTGGATTCAGGTATGATGATTCTAACTGAAGTAAGTCACACAGAAAAAGAAACATCATAAGATATCAGTAGTACACGGAATGTAAACTTGGCTACACAGGAACTGAATTACAGAACAGAACAGGGTCTCAAATTTAGAAAACCAACTTATGCTTGCTTAAGGGGAAAGGTGAGTTGGGGTGCTGCATAAAACCAGAGATTGAAATGAGCACAGATAAAGTTCCTTAAGCCAAATATGGAATAGACAAGAGCTACTCCTTGCTCAACGAAATGGACTCAACACCCCATATTAAACGCCTAAGAATGTACCTGACTAGTAAGTATCTTAAAACCTATGGATTGCTATGTCTCCAAAAGAGAATCAAGCGTGTTTACAGGGGCATAAACGCAGCAGTGATAGGATTGGAGAGGTTCGGTGAGCAAATGAAGACCCTTTGAAGTCATATTGCATGGTACCCATTCCACGGGTCTCAACTCTCCAGGTTTAAGGTATTCTTCCTTCAGCTAAAACATGCATGTGGAACCCAAGTATGATCAACCATGTGAACGGGAGACGTGTTCAAATATGTCTCAGTTTTCCTCCCCTGGTACTCGGGTGCAACATTCCAGACGCTTTACTAACACTCTCCCCACTTGGAGAGTCAGCACCTTTAACCTCCTGTTTGACACAGTTTGCAATTTCTGCGGAAGATGAACAGGAATAGCGAGAACCAATGAGAGGCTAGCTGGAGGTGTCTGGACGGGCAAATTTAACTCTCATTTCCCACCAGGAAGAGGAAATAACCAAAGGCTCAGCGTGCCGGGCCGGAACCAGATTAGGGCCTGAAGCCATCCTGCGGTGTTGCGGCCAGGTCACAAGAAATCGAGTTGAAGAAAGGAGCTCAGGGGCACTGTAATTCACAAACCTGCAGAGTTATAAATGACAGCTATCGTCCAAAAATAGACTGAAGTAAGGCTGTCAAGAGGACTTGAAAGCGGGGCAGAATTGCAGGAAACCGATTTCAGGAGGTAGACTGGAATTGCATTGAAAGCATAGGAAAAGAGGCAGAACGTCCACAATGATGCACTTGGCCAAAAAGTGCGTATGCGTTTTTTCCTGAATATATTCAGGAAAAAACGCATACGCCCTTTTTGGCCAACCAAGCAAGCTTGCAAAGGAAATCTGCACTACAATGAAGTCTCACTTCCCCCCGGTCAAAAGGGCCATCTGAAAAAAGTGTAAAATCCAGAAAGGCAGGACAGGCCATGGAGAACTGGGAGCCTTGTTATGCTGATGGGCGGGATGTAAATTGCCAACAACCACTCGGGAGAAGTGTATGGTGTTTCCTGAAACATCTAAAAAACAAAGCAACAGAACCTAGGGCACTTCCACTTATGGTCCTATAGCTTAGGGAAATTAAAATCAAAAAGACACAGCCACCCCAAAGTTTGGAACGGCTCTGTTTACAAGAACCTCGTTTACAGTACAAGTTCAACATCGCAGAAAGTGAAAAATGGATAAAGAATTTGTGGTATTTACTTACAAAGCAATATCACTCAGCAATGAAATCTGTGTCATCAGGCCCTTATCAGCACAATGAGTGGATTCAGGTATGATGATTCTAACTGAAGTAAGTCACACAGAAAAAGAAACATCATAAGATATCAGTAATACACGGAATGTAAACTTGGCTACACAGGAACTGAATTACAGAACAGAACAGGGTCTCAAATTTAGAAAACCAACTTATGCTTGCTTAAGGGTAAAGGTGAGTTGGGGTGCTGCATAAAACCAGAGATTGAAATGAGCACAGATAAAGTTCCTTAAGTCAAATATGGAATAGACAAGAGCTACTCCTTGCTCAACGAAATGGACTCAACACCGCATATTAAACGCCTAAGAATGTACCTGACTAGTAAGTATCTTAAAACCTATGGATTGCTATGTCTCCGAAAGAGAATCAAGCATGTGTACAGGGGCATAAACGCAGCAGTGATAGGATTGGAGAGGTTCGGTGAGCAAATGAAGACCCTTTGAAGTCATATTGCATGGTACCCATTACACGGGTCTTAACTCTCCAGGTTTAAGGTATTCTTCCTTCAGCTAAATCATGCATGTGGAACCCAAGTATGATCAACCATGTGAACGGGAGACGTGTTCAAATATGTCTCAGTTTTCCTCCCCTGGTACTCGGGTGCAACATTCCAGACGCTTTACTAACACTCTCCCCACTTGGAGAGTCAGCGCCTTTAACCTCCTGTTTGGCCCAGTTTGCAATTTCTGCGGAAGATGAACAGGAATAGCGAGAACCAATGAGAGACTAGCTGGAGGTGTCTGGACGGGCAAATTTAACTCTCATTTCCCACCAGGAAGAGGAAATAACCAAAGGCTCAGCGTGCCGTGCCGGAACCAGATTAGGTCCTGAAGCCATCCTGCGGTGTTGCGGCCAGCTCAAAAGAAAGCGAGTTGAAGAAAGGAGCTCAGGGGCACTGTAATTCACAAACCTGCAGAGTTATAAATGACAGCTATCGTCCAAAAATAGACTGAAGTAAGGCTGCCAAGAGGACTTGAAAGCGGGGCAGAATTGCAGGAAACCGATTTCAGGAGGTAGACTGGAATTGCATTGAAAGCATAGGAAAAGAGGCAGAACGTCCACAATGATGCACTTGGCCAAAAAGGGCGTATGCGTTTTTTCCTGAATATATTCAGGAAAAAACGCATACGCCCTTTTTGGCCAACCAAGCAAGCTTGCAAAGGAAATCTGCACTACAATGAAGTCTCACTTCCCCCCGGTCAAAAGGGCCATCTGAAAAAAGAGTAAAATCCAGAAAGGCAGGACAGGCCATGGAGAACTGGGAGCCTTGTTATGCTGATGGGCGGGATGTAAATTGCCAACAGACACTCGGGAGAAGTGTATGGTGTTTCCTGAAACATCTAAAAAACAAAGCAACAGAGCCTAGGGCACTGCCACTTATGGTCCTATAGCTTAGGGAAATTAAAATCAAAAAGACACAGCCACCCCAAAGTTTGGGACGCCTCTGTTTACAAGAACCTCGTTTACAGTACAAGTTCAACATCGCAGAAAGTGAAAAATGGATAAAGAAGTTGTGGTATTTACTTACAAAGCAATATCACTCAGCAATGAAATCTGTGTCATCAGGCCCTTAGCAGCACAATGAGTGGATTCAGGTATGATGATTCTAACTGAAATAAGTCACACAGAAAAAGAAACATCATAAGATATCAGTAATACACGGAATGTAAACTTGGCTACACAGGAACTGAATTACAGAACAGAACAGGGTCTCAAATTTAGAAAACCAACTTATGCTTGCTTAAGGGTAAAGGTGAGTTGGGGTGCTGCATAAAACCAGAGATTGAAATGAGCACAGATAAAGTTCCTTAAGTCAAATATGGAATAGACAAGAGCTACTCCTTGCTCAACGAAATGGACTCAACACCGCATATTAAACGCCTAAGAATGTACCTGACTAGTAAGTATCGTAAAACCTATGGATTGCTATGTCTCCAAAAGAGAATCAAGCATGTGTACAGGGGCATAAACGCAGCAGTGATAGGATTGGAGAGGTTCGGTGAGCAAATGAAGACCCTTTGAAGTCATATTGCATGGTACCCATTACACGGGTCTCAACTCTCCAGGTTTAAGGTATTCTTCCTTCAGCTAAAACATGCATGTGGAACCCAAGTATGATCAACCATGTGAACGGGACACGTGTTCAAATATGTCTCAGTTTTCCTCCTCTGGTACTCGGGTGCAACATTCCAGACGCTTTACTAACACTCTCCCCACTTGGAGAGTCAGCGCCTTTAACCTCCTGTTTGGCCCAGTTTGCAATTTCTGCGGAAGATGAACAGGAATAGCGAGAACCAATGAGAGACTAGCTGGAGGTGTCTGGACGGGCAAATTTAACTCTCATTTCCCACCAGGAAGAGGAAATAACCAAAGGCTCAGCATGCCGTGCCGGAACCAGATTAGGGCCTGAAGCCATCCTGCGGTGTTGCGGCCAGCTCAAAAGAAAGCGAGTTGAAGAAAGGAGCTCAGGGGCACTGTAATTCACAAACCTGCAGAGTTATAAATGACAGCTATCGTCCAAAAATAGACTGAAGTAAGGCTGCCAAGAGGACTTGAAAGCGGGGCAGAATTGCAGGAAACCAATTTCAGGAGGTAGACTGGAATTGCATTGAAAGCATAGGAAAAGAGGCAGAACGTCCACAATGATGCACTTGGCCAAAAAGGGCGTATGCGTTTTCTCCTGAATATATTCAGGAAAAAACGCATACGCCCTTTTTGGCCAACCAAGCAAGCTTGCAAAGGAAATCTGCACTACAATGAAGTCTCACTTCCCCCCGGTCAAAAGGGCCATCTGAAAAAAGTGTAAAATCCAGAAAGGCAACAGGCCATTGAGAACTGGGAGCCTTGTTATGCTGATGGGCGGGATGTAAATTGCCAACAGACACTTGGGGGAAGTGTATGGTGTTTCCTGAAACATCTAAAAAACAAAGCAACAGAGCCTAGGGCACTTCCACTTATGGTCCTATAGCTTAGGGAAATTAAAATCAAAAAGACACAGCCACCCCAAAGTTTGGAACGGCTCTGTTTACAAGAACCTCGTTTACAGTACAAGTTCAACATCGCAGAAAGTGAAAAATGGATAAAGAAGTTGTGGTATTCACTTACAAAGCAATATCACTCAGCAATGAAATCTATGTCATCAGGCCCTTAGCAGCACAATGAATGGATTCAGGTATGATGATTCTAACTGAAATAAGTCACACAGAAAAAGAAACATCATAAAATATCCGTAATACACGGAATGGAAACTTGGCTACACAGGAACTGAATTACAGAACAGAACAGGGTCTCAAATTTAGAAGAACAACTTATGCTTGCTTAAGGGTAAAGGTGAGTTGGGGTGCTGCATAAAACCAGAGATTGAAATGAGCACAGATAAAGTTCCTTAAGCCAAATATGGAATAGACAAGAGCTACTCCTTGCTCAACGAAATGGACTCAACACCGCATATTAAACGCCTAAGAATGTACCTGACTTGTAAGTATCTTAAAACCTATGGATTGCTATGTCTCCGAAAGAGAATCAAGCATGTGTACAGGGGCATAAACGCAGCAGTGATAGGATTGGAGAGGTTCGGTGAGCAAATGAAGACCCTTTGAAGTCATATTGCATGGTACCCATTCCACGGGTTTCAACTACCCAGGTTTAAGGTATTCTTCCTTCAGCTAAAACATGCATATGGAACCTAGAGTATGATCAACCATGTGATCGGGAGACGTGTTCAAATATGTCTCAGTTTTCCTCCCCTGGTACTCGGGTGCAACATTCCAGATGCTTTACTAACACTCTCCCCACTTGGAGAGTCAGTCCCTTTAACCTCCTGTTTGGCCCAGTTTGCAATTTCTGCGGAAGATGAACAGGAATAGCGAGAACCAATGAGAGGCTAGCTGGAGGTGTCTGGACGGGCAAATTTAACTCTCATTTCCCACCAGGAAGAGGAAATAACCAAAGGCTCAGCGTGCCGTGCCGGAACCAGATTAGGGCCTGAAGCCATCCTGCGGTGTTGCGGCCAGGTCACAAGAAAGCGAGTTGAAGAAAGGAGCTCAGGGGCACTGTAATTCACAAACCTGCAGAGTTATAAATGACAGCTATCGTCCAAAAATAGACTGAAGTAAGGCTGCCAAGAGGACTTGAAAGCGGGGCAGAATTGCAGGAAACCGATTTCAGGAGGTAGACTGGAATTGCATTGAAAGCATAGGAAAAGAGGCAGAACGTCCACAATGATGCACTTGGCCAAAAAGGGCGTATGCGTTTTTTCCTGAATATATTCAGGAAAAAACGCATACGCCCTTTTTGGCCAACCAAGCAAGCTTGCAAAGGAAATCTGCACTACAATGAAGTCTCACTTCCCCCCGGTCAAAAGGGCCATCTGAAAAAAGAGTAAAATCCAGAAAGGCAGGACAGGCCATGGAGAACTGGGAGCCTTGTTATGCTGATGGGCGGGATGTAAATTGCCAACAGACACTCGGGAGAAGTGTACGGTGTTTCCTGAAACATCTAAAAAACAAAGCAACAGAGCCTAGGGCACTGCCACTTATGGTCCTATAGCTTAGGGAAATTAAAATCAAAAAGACACAGCCACCCCAAAGTTTGGGACGCCTCTGTTTACAAGAACCTCGTTTACAGTACAAGTTCAACATCGCAGAAAGTGAAAAATTGATAAAGAAGTTGTGGTATTTACTTACAAAGCAATATCACTCAGCAATGAAATCTGTGTCATCAGGCCCTTAGCAGCACAATGAGTGGATTCAGGTATGATGATTCTAACTGAAATAAGTCACACAGAAAAAGAAACATCATAAGATATCAGTAATACACGGAATGTAAACTTGGCTACACAGGAACTGAATTACAGAACAGAACAGGGTCTCAAATTTAGAAAACCAACTTATGCTTGCTTAAGGGTAAAGGTGAGTTGGGGTGCTGCATAAAACCAGAGATTGAAATGAGCACAGATAAAGTTCCTTAAGTCAAATATGGAATAGACAAGAGCTACTCCTTGCTCAACGAAATGGACTCAACACCGCATATTAAACGCCTAAGAATGTACCTGACTAGTAAGTATCGTAAAACCTATGGATTGCTATGTCTCCAAAAGAGAATCAAGCATGTGTACAGGGGCATAAACGCAGCAGTGATAGGATTGGAGAGGTTCGGTGAGCAAATGAAGACCCTTTGAAGTCATATTGCATGGTACCCATTACACGGGTCTCAACTCTCCAGGTTTAAGGTATTCTTCCTTCAGCTAAAACATGCATGTGGAACCCAAGTATGATCAACCATGTGAACGGGAGATGTGTTCAAATATGTCTCAGTTTTCCTCCCCTGGTACTCGGGTGCAACATTCCAGACACTTTACTAACACTCTCCCCACTTGGAGAGTCAGCGCCTTTAACCTCCTGTTTGGCCCAGTTTGCAATTTCTGCGGAAGATGAACAGGAATAGCGAGAACCAATGAGAGGCTAGCTGGAGGTGTCTGGACGGGCAAATTTAACTCTCATTTCCCACCAGGAAGAGGAAATAACCAAAGGCTCAGCATGCCGTACCGGAACCAGATTAGGGCCTGAAGCCATCCTGCGGTGTTGCGGCCAGCTCAAAAGAAAGCGAGTTGAAGAAAGGAGCTCAGGGGCACTGTAATTCACAAACCTGCAGAGTTATAAATGACAGCTATCATCCAAAAATAGACTGAAGTAAGGCTGTCAAGAGTACTTGAAAGCGGGGCAGAATTGCAGGAAACCGATTTCAGGAGGTAGACTGGAATTGCATTGAAAGCATAGGAAAAGAGGCAGAACGTCCACAATGATGCACTTGGCCAAAAAGGGCGTATGCGTGTTTTCCTGAATATATTCAGGAAAAAACGCATACGCCCTTTTTGGCCAACCAAGCAAGCTTGCAAAGGAAATCTGCACTACAATGAAGTCTCACTTCCCCCCGGTCAAAAGGGCCATCTGAAAAAAGTGTAAAATCCAGAAAGGCAGGACAGGCCATGGAGAACTGGGAGCCTTGTTATGCTGATGGGCGGGATGTAAATTGCCAACAACCACTCGGGAGAAGTGTATGGTGTTTCCTGAAACATCTAAGAAACAAAGCAACAGAGCCTAGGGCACTTCCACTTATGGTCCTATAGCTTAGGGAAATTAAAATCAAAAAGACACAGCCACCCCAATGTTTGGGACGCCTCCGTTTACAAGAACCTCGTTTACCGTACAAGTTCAATATCACAGAAAGTGAAAAATGGATAAAGAACTTGTGGTACTTACGTACAATGCAGTATCACTCAGCAATGAAATCTATGTCATCAGGCCCGTAGCAGCATAATGAGTGGATTCAGGTACGATGATTCTAACTGAAATAAGTCACACAGAAAAAGAAACATCATAAGATATCACTAATACACGGAATGTAAACTTGGCTACACAGGAACTGCATTCCAAAACAGAACAGGGTCTCAAATTTAGAAAACCAACTTATGCTTGCTTAAGGGGAAAGGTGAGTTGGGGTGCTGCATAAAACCAGAGATTGAAATGAGCACAGATAAAGTTCCTTAAGCCAAATATGGAATAGACAAGAGCTACTCCTTGCTCAACGAAATGGACTCAACACCCCATATTAAACGCCTAAGAATGTACCTGACTAGTAAGTATCTTAAAACCTATGGATTGCTATGTCTCCAAAAGAGAATGAAGCGTGTTTACAGGGGCATAAACGCAGCAGTGATAGGATTGGAGAGGTTCGGTGAGCAAATGAAGACCCTTTGAAGTCATATTGCATGGTACCCATTCCACGGGTCTCAACTCTCCAGGTTTAAGGTATTCTTCCTTCAGCTAAAACATGCATGTGGAACCCAGAGTATGATCAACCATGTGAACGGGAGACGTGTTCAAATATGTCTCAGTTTTCCTCCCCTGGTACTCGGGTGCAACATTCCAGACGCTTTACTAACACTCTCCCCACTTGGAGAGTCAGCGCCTTTAACCTCCTGTTTGGCCCAGTTTGCAATTTCTGCGGAAGATGAACGGGAATAGCGAGAACCAATGAGAGGCTAGCTGGAGGTATCTGGACGGGCAAATTTAACTCTCATTTCCCACCAGGAAGAGGAAATAACCAAAGGCTCAGCGTGCCATGCCGGAACCAGATTAGGGCCTGAAGCCATCCTGCGGTGTTGCGGCCAGCTCACAAGAAAGCGAGTTGAAGAAAGGAGCTCAGGGGCACTGTAATTCACAAACCTGCAGAGTTATAAATGACAGCTATCGTCCAAAAATAGACTGAAGTAAGGCTGCCAAGAGGACTTGAAAGCGGGGCAGAATTGCAGGAAACCGATTTCAGGAGGTAGACTGGAATTGCATTGAAAGCATAGGAAAAGAGGCAGAACGTCCACAATGATGCACTTGGCCAAAAAGGGCGTATGCGTTTTTTCCTGAATATATTCAGGAAAAAACGCATACGCACTTTTTGGCCAACCAAGCAAGCTTGCAAAGGAAATCTGCACTACAATGAAGTCTCACTTCCCCCCGGTCAAAAGGGCCATCTGAAAAAAGAGTAAAATCCAGAAAGGCAGGACAGGCCATGGAGAACTGGGAGCCTTGTTATGCTGATGGGCAGGATGTAAATTGCCAACAGACACTCGGGAGAAGTGTATGGTGTTTCCTGAAACATCTAAAAAACAAAGCAACAGAGCCTAGGGCACTGCCACTTATGGTCCTATAGCTTAGGGAAATTAAAATCAAAAAGACACAGCCACCCCAAAGTTTGGGACGCCTCTGTTTACAAGAACCTCGTTTACAGTACAAGTTCAACATCGCAGAAAGTGAAAAATGGATAAAGAAGTTGTGGTATTTACTTACAAAGCAATATCACTCAGCAATGAAATCTGTGTCATCAGGCCCTTAGCAGCACAATGAGTGGATTCAGGTATGATGATTCTAACTGAAATAAGTCACACAGAAAAAGAAACATCATAAGATATCAGTAGTACACGGAATGTAAACTTGGCTACACAGGAACTGAATTACAGAACAGAACAGGGTCTCAAATTTAGAAAACCAACTTATGCTTGCTTAAGGGGAAAGGTGAGTTGGGGTGCTGCATAAAACCAGAGATTGAAATGAGCACAGATAAAGTTCCTTAAGCCAAATATGGAATAGACAAGAGCTACTCCTTGCTCAACGAAATGGACTCAACACCCCATATTAAACGCCTAAGAATGTACCTGACTAGTAAGTATCTTAAAACCTATGGATTGCTATGTCTCCAAAAGAGAATCAAGCGTGTTTACAGGGGCATAAACGCAGCAGTGATAGGATTGGAGAGGTTCGGTGAGCAAATGAAGACCCTTTGAAGTCATATTGCATGGTACCCATTCCACGGGTCTCAACTCTCCAGGTTTAAGGTATTCTTCCTTCAGCTAAAACATGCATGTGGAACCCAGAGTATGATCAACCATGTGAACGGGAGACGTGTTCAAATATGTCTCAGTTTTCCTCCCCTGGTACTCGGGTGCAACATTCCAGACGCTTTACTAACACTCTCCCCACTTGGAGAGTCAGCGCGTTTAACCTCCTGTTTGGCCCAGTTTGCAATTTCTGCGGAAGATGAACAGGAATAGCGAGAACCAATGAGAGGCTAGCTGGAGGTATCTGGACGGGTAAATTTAACTCTCATTTCCCACCAGGAAGAGGAAATAACCAAAGGCTCAGCGTGCCGTGCCGGAACCAGATTAGGGCCTGAAGCCATCCTGCGGTGTTGCGGCCAGCTCACAAGAAAGCGAGTTGAAGAAAGGAGCTCAGGGGCACTGTAATTCACAAACCTGCAGAGTTATAAATGACAGCTATCGTCCAAAAATAGACTGAAGTAAGGCTGCCAAGAGGACTTGAAAGCGGGGCAGAATTGCAGGAAACCGATTTCAGGAGGTAGACTGGAATTGCATTGAAAGCATAGGAAAAGAGGCAGAACGTCCACAATGATGCACTTGGCCAAAAAGGGCGTATGCGTTTTTTCCTGAATATATTCAGGAAAAAACGCATACGCCCTTTTTGGCCAACCAAGCAAGCTTGCAAAGGAAATCTGCACTACAATGAAGTCTCACTTCCCCCCGGTCAAAAGGGCCATCTGAAAAAAGTGTAAAATCCAGAAAGGCAGGACAGGCCATGGAGAACTGGGAGCCTTGTTATGCTGATGGGCGGGATGTAAATTGCCAACAACCACTCGGGAGAAGTGTATGGTGTTTCCTGAAACATCTAAAAAACAAAGCAACAGAGCCTAGGGCACTGCCACTTATGGTCCTATAGCTTAGGGAAATTAAAATCAAAAAGACACAGCCACCCCAAAGTTT